>NC_044310.1:5838303-7038303 GCF_007474595.2 Lynx canadensis | reverse complement strand
AAGTGTGAAGGCCTAAGGCGGCGGGGAATATGCCAAGTGAGGTCAAGAACAGGGTCGTGAGCAGCAGAGGGCGGAGGCAAGTGGAGGCACGTGAGGTTAGAAAGGAGGAATGCACACGTGTGTGCGCACGTGGGTGTACATGAGACGAAGGGTCTCGTGCACCAGGGCGAGGCTTTGGGTTTTACTCCGCACGACAAGGGACATTACCGGAGGGTTGGACACAGACATGGTGGAACTATTTCCAAGTTTCATTGCCAAGTGGTGATGTAAATGTCAACATTTTTCACTACTTGCTGATTTCCCTTTCTCTATTCACACAGGTTCACGACTGTCAAAATTTTCTCTCTCCTTCGCTTGAAACATCTAAGCAGTTAAAAACAGATTTCTTTCCCATCATCAATTTCCTAGGATACAATCGGAAAAATTCTCCTCAGAGGAACCGCTATGTTCTCCTTATACAAGATGCTCTCGCTCCCCGTGTCCGCTCCGACAACAAGCAGATCTTAATTCCTATAGCTCTCTTCACAGAGGGCTATGACATCACGGAAGGAGCGTTTTACCTTTCTTTCTTTCAAATTTTTAAAAATGTTTAATTTTGAGAAGAGAGTGCCTGTGCTCTTGGGGGGGGGGTGTGGGCGCAGAAAAGAGGGGGACAAGACGATCTAAGCAGGTTCCGTGCTGACACCAGAGAGCCCGATGCAGAGCTTGAACCAAAGTGAGACACTTGGCCAACTGAGCCATTCAGGCGCCCCAGGAATGTTTCACCGTTCTTAAATTAGTCCTTTTCATCACCACTATAGATAATTAGCATACAAATGTATTCCCAACTATTTCCAAAAACATTCTTAAGGCGTCAACCTCCAGCATCAACTCCACCGGGCAAAGCAGAAGGGGAGGACAGATGCGGCCCCTGTTGATTCTTTCCTCTATGACGTTAACATCACTGGGCAAGAAGTAGGTGTTGAAATTGCTTACTTCACAGTAAACAAATTCTGGGAAGATCACTTAGAAAGGGGGGAGAAAGAAAATAACTATTTATTTCCTGATCACTCAAACTGAACAAGGTTTTTTATGACCTCTTCTCGGTTCTGACCCCACAAGCATTCTCGAGTTCCTCTCCGTGTGCTTTAATCAGTTACCATTTTTTTTTACCCATCCTTTCACATTCTGTTTGAGATCTATTCAAAACTCGAAGTTGCCAAAATCTGGAGAGACAGATTCTGTTTCAACAGCCAGCAAAGGACCTGCCAACTGAATGGAATTTTGTAATTACCGAGTAAAATGTTGGTGCTTCCTTGCCAAGGAACAGAGTAGAAGCATAAACACTGGGCAGCGAAATAACTAGCATGAGGAGCAAGAACGACACAGGTCCTATTGCGAGTGGGGGTGAAGCAGGTGAGTTCTGGACTCGGGCCCTGCCACGTACCAGTTATGTGACTGGCCTCCCCGTCCCCACGTTCCTTACGGGTAATTGGGAGGGCCGCTGTGAGGATAAAGGGATAATGCGTGCAGTGTGCTGGCTCAGGGTCTGGCACACGAGGCTCAGTAAGTATTTGCAGCTATTATTACACAGTCCGTTCTCTCTCCTTGTGGCCACAGAATCTAGATCAGAGACAAGGTCAGGATGCTGGGAGTGCAGCGCTAGTGAAAGCAGCACACAATCTGAAATCTTTGTGAGAGCACGCTGGAATTAAACAGGCCAGGGAGAGACAGCATTTCTCCTACAATTTACAGTAAGACAGGTAACAAAGCACTTTTATCATGTATGGAAACTGACTCCTAAAAAGGATGCCTGCTCGGGGGCTCGGGGGCTCAGATGGTTAAACATCCAACTTTGCTCAGGGCATGATCTTACGGTTTGTGAGTTCGAGCCCCGTGTCAGGCTCTGTGCTAACAGCTCAGAGCCTGGAGCCTGTTTCGGATTCGGTGCCTTCCTCTCTCTCTCTCTCTGTCCCTCCCCCGCTCGTGCTCTCTGTCTCTCTCTCTCTCTCTCAAAAATGGATGAATAAACATTAAAGAAAAAAAAAAAGGATGCCTGCCGCATTACTGTAATCGGGAAGTAGGATTTTATCTACATGAAAAAGACACTTCTACCTTTGGGAAATTTACTTGAGAAAACAGTAATATAATGTTCAACCTAATACAAATATCAACCCTCCTGAATCAATATTCAACCTTGCACCCACACTCTTTCTCTCTTTATATACTCCTCTCTAATGATTCTTCTGAACACTGTCAAATTTAATGAAGTGTACCTAACTCCTACTGCTGTCCTCTATTTATAGCCTGGAGTTATTTTGAACAGTGCTGGGCACAAATACCAAGTCAGTCCAGTGGAAACTTCGATTTCAGAGCAAAATTGTAAGACAATGAGTCAGAGGTTCAGAAAGAAGGTGCTATTATATTTTCTTGCCCAAAGTCACCTAGAACCCCAAACAGTGTTTTCAGGGTTTTCAGGGGGGGGGTTTCAGGTTTTCAGGGGGGAACGAACAGTCAGCAGCATCGTGAACTGTGTTTTAGCCTCTGCTGCCATTCCAAAGGCTGTCTAAACAAGGGTCTAGCTTCGCTGAGGCCAAGGTGGTGACTGGTGAAGTTGAAGGCTAAAAGTGAACCAAATTCACGGTTTATAACAGACAATGTGGCCCAACATGCTCTTCGACAGACTGACCGTCAGACAGAGTGGGGGCGGGAAAAGGGGGGGGGAAACAGACACGCACACACACACACACACACGCCATCCCGGCCCCTCTGCCATTCGTAAGTAGCAGCAATCCATGCAAACTGTATGGTAAGAAACATGCCTCACGGAATACATGTTGCTCATATCCGGCAGCTCACAAGAACACTCGCGATATGGTAAACGAAGGGCCCCTCGTTTCTGATCTCAGGGTGGGTGAACTCGACAACCGATCTTTAATCTGCTGCTTGTATTTCGACCAATGATTACACGTAAGTTTTCCTCTAAATTACCGGGCAACAACAATGAGGGTGTTCCTAATGTGCCACTTTACCCCGTGATAAGGTCCCTACCACCTCGGTACATGCAGGTTTTCCCAGTCTTAACTCTTCCCGACTGTCTCATCTGACCCTATCCTGTCTAGACTCAAAGCAACACCCCTAATGAGGGCTCACAAAAGTTAGTTCCTAAGCACATAGGCACATGCAGGGGTGAGACTCCATTCCTCTGATACCTGGACCCAAACTGGACACAAGAAAACTCATCACCACCACCACCACCTTCATCATCACCATCATCACCATCATCATCATCTTCTTCAATCGTCATCACTACTGTCGCCAGAAAGCGCGAGGAAGAGGAAGGAGAAAAGGATTGTCGTGCATGCTACCACAACAAAAGCAAAAAAGGTCATGAGGGAACAAAGAAAAAACAAGAGACAGAAAGCTTTTGCAGCTCCTGTCCCTTTAAATTAAACGTTACGCTGAAAGTTCTGCCTGCCGACATGCAGGAACACCATTCACCCCCATCACATAAATGCACAGGTGCGTCCGCGAGGGGGCGGGGGGCACTGGTTTAGCGGAATGCTGACGCCGCTTCTTTCTGAGAGGCTCGAATCAGAGCGTCAAGGCACAAACACCGGCCCAGCCACAGTGATCGGGGGTGAGGGGCACCAGCCCAGACTTGCTCCCACCACCCCCCGGGCTGACTGCGTTTCAACTATGATTGGCAACAGTACAGAGAGCTGAGAGGGGCTCCCACGAGCCCCAGCTCTCGCCTACAAACTGCCCCCAGCCTCTGAATTCATTTGTGATGAGGATTGACAGGTGAGCTAGGTTTCAGAAAAGTGAAGCGACTTCTTGTTGTTGGTTTTTTTCTTTTTCTTTTTTTTTTTTTTTTTTTTGGTACGGTCAGGAGGAAAGAGCGAGGGCAAGAAGAAAGGGACACACAACGGAGCACCCACACTTTCTACAGTTAGCAAAGCCTGGCAGAAGCGAGGAGTCCGGGCGCGAGCCTACCCGAACTAGTTAGACGCACGGGTTAATGACCCCAAACGGAAAAAACACACGCAAATGAGGTCATTGTCACACGCCAGTTCTTTCAAACTGAGTTTAATCGCCTCTCCCTGCACTGCAAACACGCACCCAGCTCTCCTGCTGAATAAATAAATACCTAGGAGAGGTCCTTAGGGATGAGGGGCGTCTGCTCGCGGCACTGGGCGAGGCGGCCAGTAAAGGTGGGCCCAGGCTGGAGGGGTCTCTGGCTGGGAGAGCTGGCAGGCACTGCTTGAGGGCTACTAGCGAGGGCAGGGCGGCCGGGCGAGCTGGACAGAGTGGAGATGCCTGGGGACCGCGGGGCAGAAGCGGAAGGCCCCCACGGGTGGGCGACCGTGTAGGGGCGATACGGGGAGAGGAGGGCTGGCTCCCCGCGGCGGCCCCCGAAGCCGCCCCGTGGGGACTGAGGGTAACGGAAGGCGCAGCCGGCTGGCTGGCTGCACGGCAAGGGGACGAGGCAACGGACGGGCCTCGGCACCGGCACCGAGCTCCAGAAACTCGTACTGGGAGCGGGGCTCGTTTCATAGAGGCTAGAGCAGTTGAGAAAGAGGAAAAGGAGAGAAAACGGAAGACAAACTTGAGGTAAACAGCTGCAAAGGAAAATCTCAAGCTCTGAAAGAATAGTGTGATTACACGCCAAGTGTACGCGTCTTTCAGACTCATCTAAATCATTAGAATCGAACTGCTGTACGGATCTAGAGGCTACATTTACAACATGGTAAAGCCCTCTTCCCAAGGATTAATGTACGATATATACAGCCATTTGTTTCCAAAATTTACCAAGAGCCTAACCGTGGGAAGCCAAACAGCCCAGCGGAAAAGACCACACCTCCTGCAATGGCTAAATGCATCCACCCACATACGATACATGCCATAGTCTGCAGGACAGAGGCCCATGAGGGAAGAGTCCCTTCTCTTACATACTTCGTGGCTGTTTTACTACCAATGAGATGTGCGAAAGGAACCACACTGACCTAGACAACGAGGCTGGCACCGAAGGAGCCCCAGAACCGCAGAACATTGGGGCTCGCTCCTGGGTTGGAGCCGGTAGTTAGCAGGAGATTTCTGTCCGGGGACCGAGCCGCCGCAATTGGCTGCGATGTGGCCGTCAGACTGGCAAATGGATTTTCATCTCTAGTCTGGGTAGACATCATTAGCACTTCCATTAAAATCTGGCCAATCAAGTCCTTAAAATCGGAGAACACTGTTGGAAAGGCAGAAGAAAGAAGAGGTTACACATGGTTCCTCATATACATAGGCAGTCCTTGAATAACCCACATTAAACCAGAGGTTCAGCGTGGCAACCGGATTGGATTCTGGAGCAGTACAAGGACATTAGTAGAAAACCCGGTGAAATCCAAATGAAGTCTAGAGTGGAAGTAATAGTAAGATCTTAGTCCTGACAAATACATTGTGGTTACATGAGATGTTAACGTTAGGGGAAACCTAGGTGAAGGATATACGGGAACTCCCTGCACGGTGTCTAAAACTTTTCCGTAAATCTAAAATTATTCCAAAATACAAAACTTATTTAAAAAAAGGAAGAAAACTGGAGTGTAGCCAATGAGAATCGCTGCTGACATACATTTAACTGTAAAAAGAAGCCACTCCCAAATACAGGTGTCTATTTATCATATACCGGAAACAAAGCTGGGTTAGTATTTCTTCACCTACGTACGTTTTATGTACAGTAAAACTATCAAATGCGAGGTTCAAAATATTTTATGAAGGGTTTAACATTTAGTCACCATCTGGCTTTCCGGAGAAAATTCTATTTTCTAACTTTCTCCTTAATTCTTTGCAGCTCCCCAATGCCTTACTGTAAGTCTTTAGATACATTTTATATATCACTAAATAGATAAAAGTTGTAACCGACGTAAATCTTGTCTGATTTGGTTACTAAAAATTATCACTCATATATGCACAAGACAGATTTAAGAATCTTAAGGTTTCCAGTAAGAATAACAAGTGGCAGGGACAGAAACATGCAGGTGCTAAGCGTGTCTATGACCAGTTAATAAGAAGATCCCAGTAAAATCAGAAGTAAACTACGTGTCTGCCAGGAACACAGGGGACTTTTCTTGCCATGGAAAATGGGCAGCACAGAAAAGGGAAAGATGATCTTCTGTGCACTCGTTTAAAGTAGATCTACTGAGGAATTATTAAGAGCCTTCTGTAGAAGGCACTAGCACTATATCAGTGAGCAAAACAGACAAAAATCCCTGCCACCGGGGAGGTTATATTCTAGTGACAGGCAAGGCACACACCACACCACCCCTCTCTTCTGCATTCCAAATGACTGCTGTAAAGAAGAGTGACAGTGCCCTTTAATGCTGGTGTCTTGCTAAAAGCTTTATTAATTTGTTATACGAGTGCGGTTTAGGGTAGCCTCTTAAAATAGAATCCTGGAAACAGCAAAATATCAATATGTTCTATCTTCTGAAGCAATTCAATCAAGTTAATGTACTCCACTGTCTACACAGGAGTTGGTAGGCACTTAAAGCAGGTAGAGGTCATACAGAGCAGCTCTCGGGATCCCTGGAGACCACCCAGTATGCTCCTACTTCATTAGAGACATTAATAACTTCAATTCGGAAACAATGGAGACCATTAGCATATTTATACAGTTTTCTTCCAGAGAGATCATCAAAGTACAAAACCAATGTATCGGGAAGATCAGTGGAAAGTGGCCAAAAACAACAGCACCTCTGATGGTCAAAACTACAACCCCAAAGCAAGAGAAAGTGAATGTGGGTAATGGCCAAGGCCAAGGATCTTACATTCTTATTTTCTCTTAACAGCTGAGCTAGATTCCTACCTTCTTTTGGGTTCTGCTTAAATTGTGCAGAAAGAGAAGAAAGGAATGACGTCTCTGTCCCGGTCCTTCCAGGAGACACGAAAGATCTTACAGACCAGCTGTAAGGCCTGTTCTTCGGACACTTCAGAACCCGATGAAGGCTCCTTGTGGGGAAGAAGATTGGGGGGTTAATTTCAAGTAATTCATTTATGAATGAGGGGATTTTAGAAATGCATGCAACTGTGCACCGACTGACTTGGGGAACAAGAAGCTGGTTACTATGACTGCAAAGTTGTGACATGGCGATTTCACGAGTTTACAATAGAAGCTGTGGGGGTGGGCGTGGGGGGACAAAAGAGCAGGAGAATTACCGGTAATCACCAAGGGAGTAAATGAATAAAGGATATACCTACACCTTATCTCTTTCCTTTTCTGAGCTCCAAAGGACCAGGTAAACATTCTACACACACCTAACCCGTTTTCATCCAAAAAATTCTCCAGAATTTAATGTTACCCACTAGTCTCCATCACAGATAAAATATCATATATATATATATAAAAGAGCTCCATAAGCACAAAAGAACTCTGCAAAACAAAGCATCGTGCCACTAGAAGGCCACAGTCCAACAGAATCACCAAAACGGGTTGCTCAACACTCATAATTTGCTGCACAGAAAGAGATGCAATTGTCTCTACCAGTTCTTCACCATGACACCCCCCAAAGAAAACACTTTTTTTAAACATTTTATTTATTTATTTTTGAGAGAGAGAGAGAGCAGGGGAGGGGCAGAGAGAGAGGGAGACACAGAATTGGAAGCAGGCTCCAGGCTCTGAGCTGTCAGCACCGAGCCTGACACGGGGCTCAAACTCACGAACCATGAGATCATGACCCGAGCCAAAGTTGGATGCCCAACCGACTGAGCCACCCAGGCACCCCAAGAAAACATCTCTTTTGCTAAACATAGAGAACTAAGCTCAGATGATAACAAAATATAAAGACCTCGGCTTCTAAGTGCTATTGGATTTCACAACCATTTTCCTCAGAATGCTACCAAAAATGTGATGACCTACTTGCTTAAGCAAAAAAGATCCACAGAAAAAGTCCAAACTACCTCTAAATGCATTCTCATCACAAACTACATTTACTGATAAAACTATGGATCTGAAACACAAAGGAATGGAGGGATTTGACCAGACTAAAAAAAGTGAGCTACCCTTCCATTAGGGCAATCTAGGCTGTGCGTTTCTCCTCAGAAAAAAAGAGAGGATTTGCTGACTTGGGGTGGCTTGCTCTAACAGACTCCATAGACATAAAAAAGGAAGGGGTGTTTATTTATATTACCTGTACTAAAAACAGAAGCGAGGGTTTCATCTCTTACCAACCTTATCGCTGACGCTCCTTTTTTCTCTCCGATCGTTTTCATCAACCTCCATATTTTCGATTCCTGAATCCACATCCACCTGGGACATGCTTTAAGTACAAAAGACAAATAAGGCTTTTACCTTTTATAAATCTACCCTGTGTCATAGCTGCTGGCTGAGGGACAGTTCTCAAGTATCGATCAAAATCAGTCAGGAAAGCAAAATAATAAAGGTTCATCTTTTTTCTGATTAACTTTTAAAAGCACTTCATATATTAGGATAGAAACACTCTGTCTCCTATATTTGGTGGGAGCAGTGCTCCTAAGTGGTCATTTCCTTAGGCTCACTTCCAAAAACAAATTAGAGCGTATTTTCTATATATACAATCAGAGCCTTACTACGAAAACCTGGTTAAGTCCAAACACCTTTTTTCCCCCACATTAAATAAAAATTTTCCCGGCACCATTTATTGAAATGACCGTCCTTGTAACACTAATATGAAATCACCTCTCACAGGTCCAACTGCAATGTATGTATGTGTCTATTTCTATTTGATAATTTGTCTCCCCCTCCCCCCCCCCAAAAAAAAACCTCATCCTATCTTACTAAAACTTCACAGTAAATCTCGATATCTGCTAGGTCAAAGCCTGCACCTCACTATCCTACTTCAAGAGAGTCTTGGCCATTCTTGGCCTTTTACTCTTCACACATCCTTAAGAATCAGCTTCACAGACTCCTTAAAAGTCCTGTTGGCATCTTGACTAGAATTTCATTGACTTGTGAGATCCAACTGGGGAGAAACGACATCATTATGTTGCGTCTATTCATGGACAACGTATCTTTCTGCAACTATTTAGGCCTTCTTCAAAGTCTTTCAATAAACTATTATAATTTGCTCCATAAGTCTTTCACTTCTTTTCTAAACTTATACCTAGGTACCATGTATCTTTTGCTGAAACTGTGCATGGTACCTTTTTAAAAATTAACTTGTCTAATCTCTTGTTGCTAGTACCTAGTAATATAACTGATACAGACCTCTTAGGAGCAACTTGTACACTTACACATAGGACTTACTAGGTAGAAAATAATCTCATCTCCAAATAAGAACGGTTTTATTTCTTCCACTCCAATCCTTACTTGTTTTTCTGCACTAGGTAGGATCCCCACGTGGACCAGACATAGAAATAGCAGCCATCTTTGTTCTTATCCCTGATTTTAAAGAGAGTGCTTCTAATTTCTCACCCCTGAGTATGAGAGTTGCTGTAGTTTCTTGAGAGATGTCCTTTATATCAGTCAGAATAAGGTAGGCTATGCTGTGGTCACACAAACACTTGGAAATCTTAGAGGCTTAACACTATAAGGGTTATTTCTTGCTTACGCAAAGTCTGGTGAGAGTGAAGCATCCTTACTCCACCTTTAATCTATGCCATCTGCAATACACAGCCTCCAAGGTCACTGGAGCGAGAGAAAGAGCGATGGAGGAGGAATATCGGCTCAACTGCCTCCACCTAAAAGTGACACATGTCACTTCCACGCACAGTCTACTGGACAAAACGAGGTACTTGGCCCCAATCTAACTGCACAGGAAACTGGAAATGCAGGGAGGCATGTGAAATATTTGCTCAACTCTGTCTCTGCTGTATTGTTCACTTAGGATGCGCCTTTCTGTTTGCTGTTTGCAAAGATTCTCATCACGAAATGATGCTGAGTTTTATCAAACTCTTCCAACTACCAAGATCGTATGGTTTTTCTCTTTAATATATAATGTGGTGAATGATATTTGTAGATTTTCAAATGCTGCGTGCACCCTTGCATTCCTGGGATAAATCCATGTTGCTCATGTTATGTTACACTGACACTTTTAACTAAACTTATGATTGAAATATCTGCACAGAACTGTCCACAGATGATCGTATGTGTTTGACTGAATAAAGCTTCACAAAGGAAACATTCTAATGTAATCGGGGCCCATATCAAGAAACAGAACGTGACCAGCATCCCAAAAGTCCCTTCGAATCCTTCCAGTCACAACTACGCTAGCCCACAGTAACCACTATCCCGGCATCTAGCCCCAGAGAAGTTCTGTCTGCTCTTAACGTGTTGCAATAGTTGACTTGTCAGTATCTCAAGATTTCTGCAAATACGTTCACGAGCATGATTACCATGTAATTTGTTTCTTTTATATTATTTGTCTGGTTGTGATATTAAGGTCTCGTTAGCTTTGTAAACTGCGTTGGTAAGCAGTCCCTATTTTTTTTAATTACCTGGAAAAATCTGTGTACAAGTGGAATGGTAGAATTTACCTATAAAATTATATGGGCAAGCTACTTTCTTTGGAAAATTTTTAAACACTGATTCAATTCATTTCATGGTTTTTGATTATTCAGGCTTTCTCTCTCCTCTTGAGCCCATTTGGGAGAATTATGTTTTTCTAGGAATTTGATTTTTATCCAAATTTTCATATTTACTTGCATGTTGCATATTTACAATTTTTCACGGAATTCTCTTTTTCAGTAACAAATATCACTGAGTTCCGCCTTCTATGCAGGCATTGTTCTAGGTGTCTGTCAATGAACAAACAAAAGAGACAATACAAGCCCTGTGTTATGGAGCTTACCTTCTCATTAGAGGGTGAAAGATCATAAACAATAAATATAATAAGTAAGTAAAACATATCATATAATGATAAATGCTACGGAAAAATAAAGCAAAAAGAGTAGGGAAAAGGCAACGGAGAGTGCAGGACTTTCCATTTTAAATGGGGTGAGCCTCACTGCCACATGAGTACAAACAGGAAGGGGATTAGCCATGCGCATATCCAGGGCAAGAGCCTTCCAAGACAAGGGTTCCTATTTTCAATACTTAGTCATATTGTCTTCTTCCTTGTTTCATTTATATTAGAGCTTTATATTTTCTCCTAAGAACCGCTTTGGCTGCAACACGAAGCTCATAATGTGTCATATCTGTTATCGTTCAGTTCCAGGTAATTCCAAATTTCTTTTTTGACCTGTAGTTAGACGCATGCTCTGTTTTAAAAACTTCCAAATGTGTGAGGGATTTTAAAATTTTTTCCCCTGTATTAATTACCTAACCTAATGTCCTAGTCAGAAAACATGATCGGTTTGATCCTGCATTCTGAAACTCTCTGTTCTTTGGATATTAGGAAAGAATGTGCATTCTCCAACTGTAGAGTGCAAAGGATCAGATCCACCTTGTTAGCTGTGTTGTTTCATTTGTTCATATGCTTACTGACGCTCATTCTTTTTGATCTATCCATGCACCAAAGGGATGTGTCAAAATCTCCCGTTATGAATATATGTCACTTTCTTCTAGTTCTACCGTTACTTGCTTTATTGTTGCTGCTGTCACACAAGTATGTGTGTATACTTTGGAAACTGTTACATCCTACTGTTAAACAATACACAGTGCTTATGTCTAGTAGTATTTTGTGCCTTGAAGACTAATCTATTGTTTACCCCAATCTTCTCTTGTTTAGTATTTGCATGGAATATCTTTCCCTTTTCTTTCACTTCCAACAAAACGTCGAAAGTTCTAACCTACTGCTTCAGGTATGTCTTCTATAAACCCAGATAAAGCTGGGTTCTGTTTCATTTTTAACCCGGATCTAAGCCTTTCACTGTGATTCACTGTGATTACTGACCTAGTCTTCATTTCTTTTAACCGTCTTATTTTGTGCCATTTGTCTTTCTTTTAAAATTTGTGCTTCCATCCCCCCAGACTCCCAACCCCCATTCCATATTTTCCCTTCACTGCTTTGGAAAACATACTCCATTCCTGTTCTTTTAGTGGCCACCCCTGAAATTGTATCAAGTACCCTTAACTCAAAATCTAAAAGTTGGCCAGTATCTCACCGCTCTCCCAAGTACACAGGGACGTTAGTGCTTGCTCTCATGACCTCCCCCCGGCCCCTGCCCTTCCATGCTACTGCTATCCAGCATGTTGTACCTAACTCGTTTTTTCACTTCTCTCCCTCGATATTATTGTATATACTGTTACCATGGTTTTACACTACCCCTGTCTGTTTAGATTTACCACATGTATTATTCACTCACCCTTCCTTCGTGCATCTCAGACATTAGTCCTGAGATCATTTTCCTTCTTCGTCAACTACATCTGTTAACAGCTGGGGTCTTCAGAAGCGGCAGACTACCAGGATGTCTGCGTGTGTTTGTTTTCTGAATCTATACATATCTCTATCTCACCTGTGCTTCTCAGAGACTGGTGCCCAAGGCTTCACAATTCCCAGTGGACAGCTAATTCACCTTCAGCGTTTGACACTATTATCCCACCATCTGACTTCCATCATTCAGACATCTAACTATCATTCTTTGGTAGACGATCTCTTTTCTCTCTCTGGCTGCACTAAAGGTCATTTGTCTTTGATGTTCTGAAATTTTACCATAAAATGTCCAGATATGAATTTCTCTTTGTTTCATCAGCAGGCGAGCTGCTGGGCTTTTTGAATCTGAGGATTCATATCATTTATCAACTCTAGAAAAATTCTTAGCCATTTATCTTTTGGATCATGGCTTCCAAACCAGTAGAGGAAAACACATGGAATAAAGCGGGGTGTGGGGAATCGCTCTAAGTCTCTCTGTTCTTACCTTTTGAAATGTCTATTAGATACTGGTTGGATCTGTGTCCGTTATGTCTCTAAATATCTTGCATACTTTTATCTCTTTCTCTTTGAGGCACACACTGTATTATTTCTTCAGCTCTACCATTCGGTTTCTTAACTCTCTCTTTAGCTATGTCCTATCAACTGTTTTAACTCTCACATCACGTTTCCAATTTGAATTATCTTTTCATTTCTAGAAATTCTACTTGGTTCTGTTTCAAACGTGCTTGGTTGTCTTTATAGCTGCTCTCCCCTTTTCATGTTTTCAGTTCCCTTTGTAATTTATGTAAACATATGTATTTTGTATTGTCCATCTGGTAGTTCCAAAAACCAAAAATATATAGGTGAATAATTCTACTGTTACTGGTACTGCCATGTTACTCACGGTGGCTTTCATCTGGTGTGTGCTTTGAGTTTTGACCATGAGTTCATACTTCTTGGAAATTTTTCTGAGGAAATTCTCTGAAGACATGATTTACACCTGCTTCCGTAAGATGCCTTAAAAGCAGCATAGGCCTGGGTCCACTGCTAGTTCTCAGCTTGAGGCTCGTCAGACTGTACCAATAGTGTAAATCGAGGTACTAAACCCGTACGAAGTCACCCACTGGCCATGAAATTACACAGTTGACTTGATTTTTAAAAAATGTATCTACTCAGAGCAAAGGTGGTAAGGGCACCATTGTTTTTACTCTGTGGGACTGATTTTCTTCTACTTCATCTTTTCCCTGAGAGTGTCGTCCTTTCGGAATTCTTATCTAAGGTGAGGCGATCTCTGATCGGCCTCCTCACCCCAACCCATCAACTTGCTGAAGCTCTGTTCCGGTGCCTCTCAACCTTTTTCACTTCATAACACACCCAGAAAATACTATTTGTCTGGTCCACTGACACAAACTGTGGGAGCTGCTTCAGGGCAGAGGAGACGGGTCCTGGCGCAGGGGGTTCTTTATTCTGCCCAAGGAATAAAGGAACTGATACCTCAGCCACTCTGTTAGCAGTCACAGCACACTTACAGCACCGAAACACTCCGCTCTGGACATCCTGACCCTTATGGAGCTCCTAAGGCATCTGGCTTCCCTGTGTGTGCCCTTCCCTTCCAAACGTTTACATTTCACTGATCAGTAAAACTTGGAAGAAATTCTCAGGGACTGACATATGCTCGCCAACATGGTATATACAAAGTAAGGACATTAGAAAACATTTTTCAAAAAACTTTTTTACCACTTACACCATTATTTCATAAAAGACATTTCAATACAAAAAGCTAAGCAACTTATAAAGAACATTTCAGAACAATACAAAGACCTATAAGCCTCACAGATCTCACACTAATTTGCTAATAAGGACTGGTGTAAATCTCTGGTGGACTAGAGACTGAAGTGACCGAATCTTTCCCTTTCCATAAATCCCGCAGCTTATCGGACAACTGGCTTACTTTACCTTTTTTCACAAGAGACACCATCGATATCCATGCTCTGGGAACGTGAGAGAGACTGAGATTGGGTTTCAAGGCTATTGGAGGGCGAGCTGCTGAGAGAACTGACTCCTTCACTGCTCTGGCTTCGATGAGCTACTCCTAACCAGAAAAGACACGAGAAATTTAAGTTTCCTGTGAAGTAACGTGAAAGCCACTTGTAATGGCAACAGTAGTCATACACAGTCGGCACCCACACCACCAAAACAGTCAGCAAATGAGGATTCTCTACCGGGAGATCATGCTAACAGTGTAACGTTAAAGTCATGGAAACATCAGCAAGAAATCAGAGTGCATCCATATACGTTGCCTGAGGTCAGCGACAGAGCTACATCTGGTAACTAAAATGGACTCCTCGTTGCTTTTTCTTTCGCCAGTTCAAATATGGTCCCTGAATACAAATTAGCTACCATGACTGTCCAGAAAAAATCCTTGAAACGTGCCAGAAATAAGATAAATTAATAAATGGCTATAGAGATATACAGATGGACAGATGTGTGATAAAGCAAATAGACCACGATGTTAACGGTAGGAGCTAGATGGCAGGTATACAGGTGTTCGTTCCAAGTCTTTCAACTTTGCTGTATGCTTACGATCTGCGCAATAAGATGTTGACAACATGCAAACAGAGCCATCGATAACCAATGTCCTTAAATACAGATCATTCACTGACTGAACATCTCATCTGATGATGGGGAAAATAAAAACCCTGACGTTGACCTTGCTTTCATGGAACCTACAGTACAGTGAACCACAGCCCTGCGTACGGGGCCGATTATTTCTCATCCGTGTCTTTGAAACCATGTTTATCCCATAGAATTTAAAAAAATACTTTAACTCTACAATTATCTTTCCACAAAAAAGTTTTACCCAGGCATTTGCAAGTACTTTAAAAAATATATACCTATGTTGCTGCAAGGAAAATCAGACTCACGTTAAAAAAAAAAAAAAAAAAAAAAAACTTGAGTTGCCATTTGTAGCTAAAATAACTACCAAGTGGATAACCTTTAACCCTCCCAGCACTCCAGGAGAGTAAACCTGCCACTCCTATGTGTCTCTCTCATTGAAGAAGATCACTAAACGTTCATCCATTCTTCACAGGTTTTAACGTGTCTGTTTCTTAAAGCTTCCTCGGGACTCATGAAAGAGAAAAGACACTGAATCCTGACTACTCCTAAGTAGACTCAAGGAAAATACAGAAAACATCTGATGTGGCAAGAATTTTAACTAAGCTCAGGGAAGACAGTAAAACTTTAAGAATGTTTTCTTAAACATTCAAGAATGTAACCCAAAGTGAGTTCTCAGTAACTATTTACTGAAGATCACAAAACATCCATCCATTCCTGATAGCTAGAATCATGACACGTATCACAAGGAAAGGTCTGACATTTTAAAATAAAATTAATCAGTAATAAAGTTTAGCAACTTTTATGGGGTATCAGTTAAGCAGCTTTAAAATCTCTACCTTATAAAACCAGTCTTAAAATTAAACTAAGTTGTTCAAAAACACTGTGTTTATAACATAGCACACTCTGCTATGCTACGTGTACAATAACCCTATGGTAACACAGTGCCAGAGTTCACCATAGAGTCCAGGATACTGTAGTTGCGATATTTTTATAAAACATCAAGTATATTATCTGAATTCTTTTCCTGAACCCTCCCCACGGGCTCTTCACATCCTGGGTCCAGTGGGGCAGTTCTCCCCAGAATTTACTACGTATCCTTGGTCTGTCCACACCCTCCAGAATTTGGGTGACCTCGTTGCGGTCTTAAACTTAAAAAAACGTATGGTGTCTTTGAATCCATCTAAATCAACTATTGATTTGGCTAAAGCCAAATCGAGCAACAACACAAAATATCGCTTTGTTTCCAAACCACACACACAGGCTTCTGTGGTCCTCGGTCCTCACTCTACCATTCCTAACTTGGGAAATCGCTGTCAGGAAGCCAAATTTCAAGGAATGGAGAACCCCGCTTCTTCATCTCCGTAAGGGCAGGTATTGAAGAATTAAAACGGATATAATCTCCGGTTCTCTTTGACGAGATTTAAAAATTTAAAAACAATTCTTCAAAAAATGAGGGTGTGTAAGTAAGCCTTGCCTGCTTAATAAAATATGAACTACAAACTTTCAAGATGGCAGCTATCCAAACTTTTGTTCCTAATAAGAGCTTGTTAAAGGTAAATTATCCATTCTGTGCGGGAAGGCCATAATTTTAAAGGAAATAAGGAGGATTTTATTTCTCTAAGATTTGCCTCCCAGAACGGTAGTATTTCCTGAATGCTATTTCCTTTCGGGTATAAGCCAGACCAAGTGCCTATTTAAGCTGTAACACTAGATCTAGTCCAGTATTTTACACACACACACACACACACACACACACACACAAAGGGGCTTGCTAAATTACAGTATAAAAAGAAGCACAGAATTGCCAGAAGGTACCTTAAAGCCCCAATAAAACTGTTAAAAAGGTGTGCGGGTGGTGGGGAGTGACTTTACCATCTTAGCCATCTTCTTCTTTTACAGATGAGAATACGGAGACCTGTGAAGTCTAAGAACTTCCTTTAGCAAGTCAGAAACAGAGGCAAGATTAAAACACATGTCTCTTGGGGCGCCTGGGTGGCGCAGTCGGTTAAGCGTCCGACTTCAGCCAGGTCACGATCTCACGGTCCGTGAGTTCGAGCCCCGCGTCAGGCTCTGGGCTGATGGCTCGGAGCCTGGAGCCTGTTTCCCATTCTGTGTCTCCCTCTCTCTCTGCCCCTCCCCCGTTCATGCTCTGTCTCTGTCTGTCCCAAAAATAAATAAAAACGTTGAAAAAAAAAAATTTAAAAAAAAACACATGTCTCTTGACTCCAAGGAAAATGCTGCTATTTCCTCTGCCCCAAACTGCTGAACAATTCTTTGATCACAGCTATTTTAAATCAAAGCTATATGTTTCTACATCCTAAAATTATAAAAGCTGGGGCGCCTGGGTGCCTCAGTCGGTTAAGTGTTCGATTTTGGCTCAGGTCATGATTTCAAGGATTGTGGGTTCGAGCCCTGTGTCGGGGCTCTGTGCTGACAGCTCAGAGTCTGGAGCCCACTTCGGATTCTGTGTCGCCCTCTCTCTCTTTGCCCCTCCCCCACTCGTGCTCTGTCTCTCTCTCAAAAATAAACATTAAAATAAAATTATAAAAGCGAAACTTAAAAAGGTATTAGTGTTATAAAAAGAATCATTCCTTCCATTACTTATCAAAATTCTAAGGCTTATTTACATAGATCTTGACAATGAACTAAGCTAAAAGGTTAACATTCATGGAAAATACAAAGTACACTAGTACTTTCTTTGGCCAATACCAAACTCACCCTCTCAATACGACTTATAATGAACATTTTCTACTCCATAAAACCAACTCATATATTCAGTCAGCAGCTAACTTCCTAGTGAAAACATTTTGTTCTTGTGACTAAACACAAATAAAATGAAATTTCAAACGTGTAAAGAAATATAGTGGTATCTAAAATATCGAGATAAGACGACCAACAACTCGAATTAGAAAAATGGTTTGATCTTCTTATTTATGAGACAGAGTATTCCCTTCCTTAGTGTCAAAAGGGCGGATCATGCCAAGAATCATACATCTGGACTCAAAAGATCTTGAAGGCTCCTTGGAGAAACGGTGGAGTCTACAGCTAGTGCAAAACAAAGATGGGATGAGCCTGGGGCATCTGATAGTGCCAGCAAGACAGTGCTCAAAAAAAAATAAAATAAAAGGATGACTGTGCCAAACAGAGTCGTCAACCCAAAAGAGATCCCAATGACCAAAGCTAGAACAATTTGTGTAAAATAATAAAGCAAAAATAAATAATAATTTGAATTATAACTCAAAGTACAAAATAAATATACATGAGTTCATACCGATGTATGTAAGCATTAACTTAGTAACTGGGGAAAAGGAGGTGAATGTCCCTTACAGAAGAATCCCAAATAATGTATCTATATGTAGATACTCCCCACTCCAGAAGGTAAAACTTAGCTCCCACTGCTTGAGTGGGGTAGGCTGGACTTAAGAACTCACTACTGAAGAATTGAGTCTGGAAAGGGAAAAGAATCGTTACTTCACAGTAGAGAGACCTGGCAGACTGGAGCTTAACTCAGTGGTGAAGGTCAATGTGACCGGCAGTGCGGCAGGGCCCTTTGCCTGTGTGATACTCTCCCCCCTAAAACCCCACACCCCAGACTAATCAAGAGAAAAACACTAGACGAAGCCAAATTAAGAGACATTCTATACAATGCTCTTCAAAACTGTCAAGAAAATGAAAAGCACAGAAACACTGAGAAACTGTCACAGACCAAAGGAGATTCATCTTTAGTTTGGTTAATAGCAGTATACCAAAGATTTTTATGGTTTCAGGTCTCACAGTTAGGTCTAGTTCCTCGTGTATTTTAGATATTAGCCACTTATCAGATACACGATTTGCACATTTTTTCTCCCATTCTATAAGCTGCCTTTTCAGTGTTGATGGTTTCCTTTGCTTCACAGAACCTTTTTACTTTGCTTGTTTATTTTTGCTTTTGTTGCCTTTGCTTTTGGAGTCAGAGCCAAAAACCAGCGCCAAGACTGATGTCAAGGTACTTACCATGAGCCTATGTTTTCTGCTAGGAGTTTCATGGTTTCCAGTCTTACATTCAAGTCTTTACCCATTTTCAGCTACTTTTTGTGTGGTGTAAGACAGTCCAGCTTCATTCTGTCGCATATGGCTGTCCATTTGCTGAAGAGACTGCCCCCAATGTACATTCATGGCTCCTCTGTCATAAATTAATTGACCATATATGGGTGGTCAGTTTCTGGGCTCTCTATTCTTTTCCATTAACCTATGTGAATGTTTTTATGCCAGGTCATGCAATTTTGATTACTATAGCTTTGTAACAGCTTGAAATCAGGTAGTGTGACACCTTCAGCTTTGTTCTTCTTTCTCAGGACTGTTTTGGCTATTTGGGGTCTTCTGTGGTTCTGTATAAATTTTAAGATTATTCTATTTCTGTGAAAATATGCCACTGGAATTTTCATAGGGATTGCATTGAATCTACAGATTGCTTTAGCTTGGTATGGACATTTTATCAGTATTAATTCTTTCAATCCATGAGCACAGAAGATCTTTCCATTTATCTGTGTCTTTTTAAAATTCTTCCATCAACACCTTGTAATTTTCAGTGCATACATCTTCCACCTCCTTGGTTAAATTTATTCCTCGATATTTTGTTCTTTTTGATGCAATTGTAAATGGGATTATTTTATTTCTATTTCCAGTAGTCCATTACAAGCGTATGGAAACACAAGAGATTTTTGTATATTGATTTTTTTATCTGACAACTTTACTGAATTCATTATCAAGTTTTAACAGTATTTGGGTGGAGTCTTCAGCGTTTTGTACACATAGTATCAAGTCGCCTGCAAATAGTGACAGTTCTACTTCCTTTCCAATCCTGATGTGTGGTTTTTTTGTTTTTTTTGCCTAATTGCCTGGTTAGGACTTCCGAAATTGGGTTGAATAAAAGTGGCAGGAATGAGCAAACTTCTTTTGTTCGTAATCTTAGAGGGAAACTTTTTGGGTTTTCATCTGTGAGTGTAACGTTAGCTGTGGACCGGTCAAACATGCCTTTATTACACTGAGGCACATTCCCTCTATATGCACTTTGTTGAGAGTTTTTATCATAAATGGATGTTGAATTTTGTCAAACGCTTATTCTGCAAGCTCATACGATTTTTATCCTTCGTTTTGCTAATGTGGTGTATCGCACTGATTGGCATGCAGATGTTGAACCCTCCCTAGATCCCAGAAATAAATCCCACTTGATCACAGTATACGTATGATCCTTTAGCGTCCTACTGATTTTGGTTAGCTACTATTTTGTTGAGGATTTCCGCACCTATATTCATCACGGATACTGGCCTATAATTTTCTTTTCTCGTGGTGTCCTTTCCTGATTTGTTTGGGCACCAGGGTAATGGCTAGTCCCACAGAATTGTCTGGAAGTATCCGTCCCTCTTCCTCTTCTTTTTTTGCGGCGGCGGGGCGGGGGATAGAGTTAGAGAAGGGTTGGTATTAATTCCTTGAGTTCACTAGTGAAGCTGTGTCTGGTCCTGGACTTTTGTTTGTTGGGAGGTTTTTGATTACAGACTCAAGTCTCCTTACTAGTAATCAGGCTATTTAGATTTTCTGTTTCTTCATGATCCCGTCTTAGAAGGCTGTGTGTCAAAATATTAGTATTTCTTTTTGTTGTTTTAATTAAAACATTAGTATTTCTTTTTTTTTTTTTTTTTTTTTTCAGCGTTTATTTTATTTTTGGGACAGAGAGAGACAGAGCATGAACGGGGGAGGGGCAGAGAGAGAGGGAGACACAGAATCGGAAACAGGCTCCAGGCTCCGAGCCATCAGCCCAGAGCCCGACGCGGGGCTCGAACTCACGGACCGCGAGATCGTGACCTGGCTGAAGTCGGACGCCCAACCGACTGCGCCACCCAGGCGCCCCAAAACATTAGTATTTCTTAAATGCACGCCCTTAGACTCCAATCGGGAGCCTGGAGACAGATGGGGAGAAAAACCACTAGCATATTCCCAAATCAAAAAAAGAGAATTACTTCCTGGATGCAGACCTACTATGAGCTCAACAGAGAAGAGAAATGTAAGATAGCTTTATTCAGAGTTTGCAATCTAGTTAGCAAAACAAGATAAATGCACACAAAATTAAGAATGGCATGTGCAGCACAATTTCTAAGGGTTTGAAGTGTCTGGAGTGAGTGTGATGGTTACTGGAGCAGGAGCAGAGTTGCTCTGAAAACAGGAAATGAAGTTAAATGAAGGGTGGGGGGGGGCTCATCACAGAGGACCCTGAAAGTTCCTGGACTGCATTCAGGTGCAAACATGGAGACAAGGAGGACTTCTGAGCAGGTGACGTGTCTGATCTCGCCTACTGAGCCATCAAGTCCCTCAAGGGATAGGAACTGCATTTTCTGGAAACCACTCTCACACACCATTTACTTCTGTGCCTTCCCTAGACTTGAGAGCACGAACTAAGCAGTGGAAGCGGCAATTTTGTGATGTTCACGTCCCACTATGTGGGCAGAGTGCTAGCGGGGAGTTTGGTTGGAGTCAGAGGCAACAGAAGCTCAAGGACCAGGTTGACCTGAATGGAGACAGAGGAGGAGAAAAAAGGGATCAAGCCCAGGTCGAAACAGGAAGCTGATTCCCAGAGCTAAGAAGACATCAGACTTCCTCCAGATTCACAAAATAAATATCATGATCCTAGCAATAATGTCATACAATGCAGCCCATTATAATAAAAACACATACAGAACATACTCCCCCTTTTGGTGGCCAAAATACATGCAAAACATGACCCCCTTGGGTAGCCGAAAAGTCACCCCAATGAGACGAAATGACTGTGCTGGTATAGGGTACACCAGGTGCAGCTAAAGCAAAAAAGATTTCAACACCACCAAGAGCCTCCCAAGCCCCGCAGATGTGAGGGGTCTCACTACAGCCCTCTGGCCTTGGGACTTGTGCCTAAGCTGGGCCTCCAGCTTGCTTCTGAATCACCCTCCAGCCCTCTCTCTCCCCCAAGTGGGGGGAGACGAAGCTATAGACCAAGTGGAAACAATAGGGCTTCTTTCTGAAGAAGAAAAAAAAAAAGATTTAAATACTGGATTAGCAATCAACAATAGGACGAAGGGTTATAATTTTGTCACTGCTAACAGCATTCTTAGCCAAAGACAATTTACTATAAAAGCATGATTCTGATTTTGTTGAAATTTCTACAAAGGTACCACTATTAAGTAACAAAGTTCTGTATCAAAACCGGAGAAGGAAATTGAAGGGAAATTGAAGACGACCACTCTGCATCAATCATCACCAAGTCCATTTTGCCCCAGGACCTCGGCATCTGCTGTTCCTTCTGTCAGGAAAGAACACCCAACAGATAACCACTTGGTTTGCTCCCCAGCTTCATTCAGGCTTCTGCTGAAACGTCATCTTCTTAATGAGGCCTACAGTCGTCTCTACCTTAAAACAGCAATGCCTTCCTCCCTCGCCAATACTGACTCCCAACATAATTCTCTCTTTTCTCCACAAGAATTCTCACCACCTGACAGATTTTATGGTTTCTAAACACAGTTTGTCTTCTCTTACTAGACCCTACACGACGTGACCCAGAACAGAACCTAACAAACACACGACAGGATTTAAATGCAAAGGTATTAAATAAAGGCTGCATGAACCTCCAGCACTCAGTGGATAGCTGATAACAACCGATACAAACCAAAATGTAAAACAGATAATAAAACATGTCAAGCAAATTTGGAGGGTTTGGGATAACAACTGTAATGGGATATGGAAGGATGTTCCCTATTTTCAAAAGTAATAATCCTGGGGTGTTTTTTTTTTGGGGGGGGTGATTATTTAAGTAGGCTCCACACCCAACGTGGGGCTTTGAACTCATGACCCTGAGATCAAAAGTCGAATGCTCTACCGACTGAGCCAGCCAGGCACCCCAATCCTGTTTGTTTGTTTGTTTGTTTAAGGCAGAATTTTCACAGTCAGATAAACACTTGTGTGAAATTCTCCAAAAAAAACCTGACACCACAGAGATGGCAGCGGGAGGCAGAGACCACCTGTGACCGCACCAGCGTGGAGAGCTCCACACGAGGACATCCCCTCCTGCCAGACACGGGGTCCTCGGACACTGCTGCTGCGTGAGACTTGCCCATCTCTGCCTGCATCCATAGCTCCCACCACAGTGCCTAGCAAATGGAAGGCATTATGCAAGCGTTCGAAGGCATCGATGGAAACAGGGCCAAGACCATCTTCAAACATAAGAAGAATTTAGGTTAAACTAGTTTTAAGTATGTTAAAGACTAGCAGTCAGACAGAGGAAAGGGCTTCTGTGTTTCTTTCTGATCCAAACCCTGGAACTAGCCCAGAGGCCAAACACATCATCTGGTTTCTCGCTCCCTGCACACAGGCCCTGTTGTTCATTTCTGCTCCCAGAGCAGAGGTTCTTTTCCACAGATGGAGACGGAAATCAGGGGGCCAAAATTACAGTAGCTGTTTGATTAGCTGCTAGATCTTTTATTTAAAGCATTATCATGGAAGCACACAAATTACTATGTCACAGTCTTTAAAAACATTGTGATAACCGTATTTCTGTATAATTGGTTTCCTTTGTAATCCTCCGTTTTATGATACACGTTTAAAACTACGCTTGGAGAGGCTGATCAAAGGCTTCACCGGTTTGCCAGAACTCATGGAATGACAACAGTCTTTTAAGAACGCCAGCTCCGGAGGGTAGAAAAGGCACCCGGAGAACTTGGTCCGCCAGACTTTAATAATCCTGTCAAGATAAAACCAGCTGATAAAGGACTCACTGGAGACTCTTGTGCAAGAATGACCACGTCTTCAGAGAGGGCACGACAGCCAGGAAGGGTGAGGCTTCGGTTGGATATATTCACGATGTCTGAGAGGATAGACATCAGAGGGAACAGAAGGAATATAGTATGATTTCAAAACAGGACTGTAAAATAAAAATCCTCCAGGAGGGTTAAGAGTTCCTGAAGGCTGGGCAAAGCAATCTAAAGATGGGGGAAGGAACTAAGAAAACCAGTTTGTCCTCCCAGGAACTTAATGAGCACAGGTTTTTCAAAGGAAATGAAAGAACACCTTCTCCCCGCCCAGATGGTAAGTTCTTCCAGGAAAGAAATTGGACCTCGCTCATCTTCACGTTCCCACGACTTGCTGCCGGGTCTGACCCACAGGAAGCCCTAAATAACGTCAGTGAACGGACACGTAAACGCAACAGAATCAATGACAGCTGTAAAAAAGTAACAATTAGCTGTAGGAAAAATATTACCCACACGCACAAAGTTTTAAGACAGGCAAAAGCAATGTCATATTAACAGTGCGGTAAAAGAGAGAGAGAGAGGAGGAGAGAGAAAGAGAAAAAAACGTCTGAGCATGATAAATGCAAAATTCTGAACAGCAGTGACCTGCTGGTGTGGGGGAGAGGGGTGGAGAGCCAGAGACTCCGTCAGGGGTTCAAGGCATTACTATGTCTCACATACGTTATTTATCGTGTAGGTCCAGAATATTCTGTAGTAAGCTTTTTGGCAAAATCTTAGAAAAAAATTGGCTTATGGGCTTTTTAAACTCTGCTCCGAGTGCCAGGAAAAGCAAAGAGACAGACTAAAGTGGGTCACAGTGAAAGACTTATGTTAGTAAATGTTCTCTAAATAGAACTCAAGGGGTACCTGGCTGGCTATGTCAGTGCGGCATGCAACGCTTGATCTCGGGGTTGTGAGTTCGAGCCCCACGTTGGACGTAGAGATTACTTTTTAAAAACATCAATTGAATCAATCAATCAAGCTCAAGTCTTATTTTGCGTCTAACATTCCCAAGAAACTATTTTTTCTTTCATTTATTCACTTAACTAGTGGCACTAACAGAGTGCCTACTATGTGCCAGCATGGTTCTGGGGACAAGGGAATGAACAGCAGTGATGAGGTCCCTGCTCTAACCTTATGTTCTAAAGGGAGGAGAGGGGCGCCTGGGTGGCCCAGTTGGTTGAGTCATGATCTCATAGTTTGTGAGTCTGAGCCCCACATCGGGCTCTCCTCTGCAGACGCAGAGCCCACTTTGGATCCTCTGGCCCCCTCTCTCTTCTGCCCCTCCCCTGCCGGAGCTCTCTTTCAGAAATAAACAAACACTAAAAAATTAAAAAAAAAAAAAAAAGAGAGAAGAGGGGATGGTGATTAAAGAAAAAAAATCCATAAATGGTATTTCCACTGGGAAGCAGGGTCTTTGCAGATGTATTCAAGTTAAGATGAGGTCACATTGGATCAGAATGGTCCCTTAATCCAGTAACTGGTGTCCTCACAAGAAGAGGGCAACGTGAACACAGATACATACACACAGAGGCAAGGCCGGGAAAAGACAGAGGACATTGCGGTGGTGCTGCCTCAGGCCAAGAAACACCAAGGATGGCCGGCAACCAACAGAAACTAGAAGAGGCAAGGTTCTTCATCAGGGCCTTCCAAGGAAGCACGGCCCCGCCAACACCTTGACTTTCGACTTCTTCCCTCTGGAGTTGTGACAGAATAAAACTCTGTGGTTTCAAGCCATCCAGTCTGCGATACTTTGTCACGGCGGCCCGAGGAACTTCATACAGAAGCAGGCAGCGTGGCGAGAAGCCGGGACCACAGATGGGAGAGCAACCTGGAGGACTCGCTGGAGCTCCCGGCCCTTGTTCTAGTTCCCTGCAGCACAAAGCATCCCCACTGAGAAGGCGGCCACAGGACTACCACGTCACTCCTGGGCGAGGCCTCCTCTCCACGGGCAGTGGTCTACCCTATCTGTGTCTGTCAGAAAGCACATCTCCATTCTGGAACAGAAGTCTCTCCTTCATATTCAGTGGACAATACATCTACCCGCTGGCCCTCCGTCTACCATCAAGGACCACAGAAAACAAGCACAGGCCATCATCTTCCTCATGGCAGCTTTTCACATTTTTTTAACATAACACACACACCCTCTTGAGATTTTCTCTTAAGTTATATGTGCCTATGTCATTTGGGTCATCTTCTCTCGTGAGCCACTTATTAATTCCACCAAGTAACAGACTGAACGTGGCCGGTACTGTTAAAGGCACTGGGATACAGCAGTCAGTAAAACGGATACAAGTCCCTGGCCTGTGGGGCTTACGCTATAGTAGGCGAAGCAGAGAAAACAGGATAAGCAAGTCATGTGTGTGCTACGTCAGCTGGTGACAAAAGCTCAGAGAAAAAGTTATCCATGTCAGATAGAGGTAGCACCTTCAGACAGTAAGGCCAACAAAAGTCACCCTTGTATAAACATCCGAAGAGGTGAATGAAAAAGCCACATGGATTTTAGGGGCTGAGCCTTCCAGCAACAGAGGTCACGGCCGAAATGTTCAGGAAGAGCAAGGAAGCCAGTGTGGCTAGAGCAGAGGAGCAGCAAGGAGGAGGAGCACAGTGGGAAAGGAGGTCAGAGCCGAAACAGGGCCGATTCACACACAGCCCTGGGTCAAGGTCTCTCATTCTCCACGAGGCGGCGAGCCAGTGGAGGGAACCAACAGAACACTGACGTGACCCATCTTAGGGGGTGCTCGTTTTCTGTTTCACTTTGTTTAAACTTGTTTATTTGATAAATCTGTGAAACTCTCTTTATCCAACCTTCCAGGCGCATAGCTAATAATATCTACTGATCTGCGATTATGAATAGTAGTGATTATGGGAGAGACCTAACCAGGACTTCCCAGCACCGAGGTGTGCTGCCCAGAACTAACCAGCTGGAGCTGCCCGAGTCTTCCGTTAGTTTGTAACGGCAATGTAACGAGCTGGCTGTGAAAAATAACCCTGCTGTTATACAAGGATGGGCTGACGCTTCAGACTGGTGCTACCCTGAGATTGAAGTGAAGCGAGGGAAGGCACGGCCACTCCGGTAATCCAAGCAAGACATGCTCGTGCCCTGGAACCGACATCAGGCCCACTACCTGTTTCTGTAAGTAGAGTTCTGCTGAAACGTAGCCATGCTCTTTTGTTTATGTTTTGTCTGTGGCTGCTTTTTGTGCTACAGGGGCAGAAAATAGCTGTGACAGAGGCTATGCAGCCTGCAAAACCAAAACATTTACTATCTGGCCCTTTACAGAAAGGGATAGCTGACCCCTGATCTAGAATATGAGGTAAAAAGATGAGGGAACGTTTCAGGCTTCAGCAACTAGAAAAAAAAAAAAATGAGCTGGTATTTTCTGAGAGGGCGTTCCAGGAGAAGATAAGACAATTTTGGACGTGCTCTCTGTGAGATGCTTATTAGACAGTGTGTGAGTCTGAGGTTCAAGGAATGGTTCTGGGCTGGAGAGATCAACCTACAGACCAGCAACTTAGAGATGGTAAGTAAAGCTGGGAAACACAGATGGAGAGGACAGCAGGTTAAAATATCGACACCCAGCTCCCCGCCCCCCCCCCCCCGACCCCTGACATTTACACGTCAGGGAAAGGACAAAGAACCATGTGGAGCCCCAAGAAGAAACAGAGACGGGAGGAAAACCAGGAGAGTGCAGAGCTCTGGGAGCCAAAAGAAGAAAGTGTTGCAAGAAGAAGGCCAGAGCCCATCAGCTGGGGCTGAGCAGTTGACTCAGAGCACATCACAGGAGTCCTCACCTGACTGGATTCGCATCAGCAGTGGGTGCAAGGACAGAAGAAGGACACAGAGGCCAGGAAGCAACTCACTCTGGAGGTTCTGTTGTGATGCAGAGCAGAGCAGTGGGGTGGAAGCTGGCAGCAGAAATGAGATCAAGAGAGTTCTTTTACATGTATATTCCCAGGATGGGAGGAGGAACCACATGTAGAATGTTAGAAAAATAAGTTTTCCACTTCAGATGGAAAACCTGCCGGAGCAGGAAAGCTGGGAAGTGCTGGGGCAACAGCTCTGAGTTGGAGAGAGGAGGTGGGACCTGGGGACAGAATTCAGGAAGGGCAGGGAGCTTCAAGCTTAACAAAAGCAGGCCACACATACAGGCAGGTAGGCGGACACTACGATGGGAGCTCACATCACTACTACGTCGCTGCCTGCACCTGCTTTCTCCATGACCTAGGATGGCAGCCCATCAGGCCAGAGCTGCACAGAGAATGAGGTGCTGTGGACTGAAGGAGAGGGTTCAAAACAGACCTGAGGAGCTGGAGAGCAAACAGGAAATACGCTGTAACTACCTGCCAGTATGAAGGGTCTGCTGGAGCGCGTGACCATGAATCTGAAATGAGACAGACAGCATGGTTCTGGTTTTTTCTCTAGCCTTGTTCCACTGCATGAGACAGACGGGAGCTGGGGAGTGGGATTGAAAACCAGGAGCATGGGGGTGGGGGTGGGGGGGGGGGTGGGCGCCTGGGTGGCTCAGTCGGTTGAGTGTCTGACTTTGGCCCAGGTCATGATCTTGCGGTCTGTGAGTTCAAGCCCCACGTCAGGTTCTGTGCTGACAGCTCAGTCTGAAGCCTGCTTTGGATTCTGTGTCTCCCTCTGTCTCTGCCCCTCACTCTCTCTCCCTCCCTCTCTCTCTCTCTCTCTCTCTCTCTCTCTCTCTCTCTCAAAAATAAACAAACATTAAAAAAAAAACAAAACAAAACCAGGAACATGGGGAGCACATGGCTGGCTCAGTCAGTAGAACATATGACCCTTGATCTCAGGGTTGCAAGTCTGAGCCCCACATAGATGTAGAGTTTACTTAAAAATAAAATCTTTAGGGGCACCTGGGTGGCTCAGTCGGTTGAGCATCTGATTCTTAATTTCAGCTCAGGTCATGAGCTCACGGCTTGTGGGTTCAAGCCCAACATTGGGAGATTCTCTCTCTCTCTTCTTCTGCCCCTCTTCTGCTTATGCTCTCTTTTTCTCAAAATAAATAAATACATAAATAAAAAAATAAAATCTTAAAAAAACAAAACAAAACCAGAAGCATGGTTTAATCCAGGAAGTAAGACAAAGCGAGAGAGAGAGGTGAGAGAGGGGAGAGACAATGAGTGACTGTGGAGTGTAAATGGGTCCAGGAGGGACGTGGGGACACCAGGGAAGGGAGAAATGAAGAAAGTGGGACCGAGAGGGTGAGCCAGAAAGCTGAAGGTGGCAGTCAGGAAGTCACTGAGATGGAAAGATCTAGAGTATGACCAAGGCAGTGAATGGCTGATGTCAGATGGAAGACCAGGTTACTAAGGGAAAGCAGCTCAAAAAAGCACGAGGGCAGAGTCCTGGAAGGTCATCCCTGTGGCTACTGAGATCATCACAAACCATGACACGGTGTTGGGGAGAGAGACAGTGGACTGAACGAGGCAGGGTGAGTGGGTTCAGAGGACAGCTGTGACAAGGACAGGAATGGGGAACACGGTCTAATGACACAAGGTTCAAATCGATGTGTTCTTAGGGAGGAGGAAGCACGGTCTAGAAGAAATGAGGAAGGGCATAAATTCAGCAAGAGCACTAAAGGGAAAGCCCGTCCACAGAGGACTCTTCCAGGGACTGACTGTGAAGATTTCGGAAAAGGGGATTGCGTGGGGAGAGGTGTCCATAACAAGACATATGGAGATTGGAGACTGAGAGGCAAGGGATGAGGACCCGCGAGACCCAGTGGCTGACATAAGCAGGACAGGGCACATGCTGAAATGATTCCTGGTGGTCCCAAAGAGACAGGGTGCTGTGACCAGGCACACGCAGAGCTCGGTTCTCCTGCCTGACTACCACTGGTGCAGCGTGACCTTAAGCCCCTCCGCATCCCACTAGCTCTCCCCGGACATTCTCCAGCATTCCAGGAGGCACTTGGCCATGGTGGAACCAACAGCACTGTTGGTGGCACCCTTCCCAAGGAAAGGGTAAAAACCCACCTGGAATCCTGAGCCCGTGCCCTACCGGAAGACGATCACAGCTTCTCAAAGGTGTTCAGCAGCAACATTTCAGGCAAAGTCACTGTTTCTTGCTAACTGATGATTTAATCTGAACTCCTCTCACTTTTAGAGTCAACAGGAGGACGCATAAGCATTTATATTTACCTGGGGAAGAGTCTACGATAACGCCTATCAAGAGTAACAGTAACTGAAACCCTGCAAATACTTTTTAAAATTTTTTTAATGTTTATTTATTTTTGAGAGAGAGAGAGAGCGAGAGAGCGAGTGCTCAAGTGGGGAAGGGACAGAGAGAGAGAGGGAGACATAGAATCTGAAGCAGGTTCCAGGCTCTGAGCTGTCAGCACAGAACCCAATGCAGGGCTCAAACTCACATACCACAAAATCATGACCTGAGCCAAAGTCAGACACGTAACTGACTGAGCCACCCAGGCACCCCTCTGCAAATACTTTTAATTGACGACTTACCTAGTTCAGAAAGACAGATTATGTGGAAGGCAACTAAGGGAGAGTGCATTAAATGCAGAAATAACAATCATATTAAATTATTCAACGATGTGATGATGAATACAGGTCTGAATGCACCTGCTTTTTCAAATTAGAATCCTAAGTAATTATAATAATTATAATGATAATAATTCTCATGTTCAATAGAAAAGTTCACTTGACAAAAGATATTTTCAAATACGCAGGATGAATCAGTATCATTGTTTCCCAACAAAGACATACCTGGATATCAACGATGAGCCCATTAATTATAAAAAAAGAAATTTTCACAATAGTTAAATAATTGTCAATGACACAGCTATAAACATCACATCAGGTGAACTTTTATACCGCAAAAATTCAGAGATTTCTGTTGACAACATTAAATGAAGACATGGAAATCTGTAATTAGAGGCCTGTTATTTTGACCATTATTTCAATCTTGCCTTTTCAGATGATTTTATCATAGAAGGAAAGCATCAACCAAACTCATAAAATCGGCTGAGCCAAATTAAGTTTTAATTGCCTTACCATCAGAAATTAAGACCTGATCCTGTTTGAAACAAAGGATAAAAATTACAGAAAGGAAAACAATTAGTTTGAACAGATCACCATCAAAATGAATAGAGATGAACAAAACACAACGTAATGATGTTAATCTTTAAACTACTGCTTGCAGGATTTTGAACAGCTGCTGTCCCATGTTCTCGTCTGTGGAAATGCGGCCCAATCTTACCCCGTTGTGAAACTGTCACAACCATAAGCCTCACAGAAAGCCAGGACTAAATGTCCCAGGTATGAAAGTAAGGCTTACCTGATGCACCTATTGGGGAGGTAGCTGGGGTCATGTTGTGGACATTGAGACCAAGGCTCTGGGAGGGGCCCGGGGCTGATGCTGCTATGGGAGGCCCCAGCGGGTTCTCCCTCTGGGGCGAGGTGAGCGGGGTGGTGGGCTGGGAGGTCTGTCCACCAGCAAGTCGTGCGAGGCGCCTCCGTCGGATCTATAACGTGAGAGGAGAAAAGACCCGTAACTCAACCGCAGAAAACACAATTCTGCCCGAGAAGAACAACATTAACGTCATCAATAACCATCGAAAACCACGCCGGAGCTTAACAACTAAATATGCCTGGAGGAAAAAAGGACCCACTCAAGACAAGTATTGACGTGGCAGACAGGTACACACCTCCTAGTGCCTTACAATCCCTGTTTATCACACCTCCTTGACCGATACTGTGACGCTACCGTAAGCATACTACGTTTCTAAACACGCTGAAGCTCGTTATTTGAATACAACTATGTAACTTGGCCATTTTAAGTAAGTGAGATTTTAAATAAATACCCAATGAGATTCACTAAAACAAAAGTTTCAAAAGTAACAAACGTTACAGTAAGACACAAACGTTACCATCGCTTTCAGCAGCAAAGTGATTAGATTCTTCTTGCTTAACTGCAATCAAGATATAATCGGCCGCTGCTTCCTTATAACACTCCAGGGTTAGCAAGTGATTACAAATATCTACCGCCAAATCCCAGCGCATCACAGAAATGTTTCCCTCACATTTTGACAGTCATTCGTTTACAGCCAGGCAATAAACTCTCACGGACCACCTGCTGTCCCACAGGCAGTGAGGATGTCTAACCGACCGTGATAAGGCTTCCGGTTCTGAGCAGGCATCAGAGACGCAAACCAACGAGGCTGCTTATGCTCATTCTGTTACAGATAAGGAAGATGAAAGAGTCAGCCTGTGACAAACGCTAACAGGGATGGACCTAATCTGAACCAAGAACCTGCCATTCCGACCCTGCGGGAAAGCTGCTCCTTTTATCGTTCAAACGACCAAGAACATCCTAGTTCTTGACCCCAAACCCGAGAAGCCCACTCCTGTGTCCCTGCTGCAAATACATCCCTCGGTGACCTTACACAAAATCCTGAGGTTTGGTTGTTCATCTACCTACATCACTAGGATAAATCCCTCGAAGGAAAGATTAGGTCTTAATTATTGGAAATAAACAGTGAAAAAATAATTAAACACTGATGCAGCACTTTATCTCCCAGCAATGTTCTCAACACTTTATAAATCTATACTCACTGAATCCTCGTAATGAGCCTTCGTGGGTACTTAGGCCGATTTTACATGTGAGCAAACTGAGGCACAGGGGTCAGATACCTGCCTCGTTCATAAGTGGTAGGGCTGGAATTCGAACCCATGCAGTCCGGCTCTAGCGCCCACGCTCTTACCAGCAATCCAGCGGCCTGGGGATCCCTTGTGGTCTCCAAGACCCTCGCAGAGAGCACGTTGAGGCCAAAGCTATTTTTACAGTATCACTAAGATATCTGCCTCTTCAATCTCATTCTCAAGCGTCCAACGGGGTTTTCCAGAGGCTGCATGGCATGGCGTGTCGCAACAAATTAAAGGAGTTAACATGAAAATTCAGCTGTATTCTAGTAAATCAGACATTAAAAAGACCTGAAAAAGTCACTCTTCTCACTACAATTGTTTTGGAAAACGTAGTCATTTTCGTTAAAAGCACATTATTTAGGGGTGCCTGGGTGGCTCAGTCAGTTGAGCATCTGACTCTTGATCCCAGGGTCATGATCCCAGGGTCATGGATCCCAGAGTCCATGATCAGGTCATGATCCCAGGGTCATGGATCATGAGGCCCTGCCTCAGCTCAGAGCCCCTCTCTCTCCCTCTGCCCCTCCCCTGCTCGTGATCTCTCTCTCTCTCTCTAACATTTTTTCTTAAAGTTCTATTAACATACATTATTGTTTTTACTAATGTCTGTTTTTAAGTTGCTCACGCTTTATTTCTATTATGGTACACATCAAAGAATACAACCCACCTAAACAAAAGCTCTTTGAGATCTTCAACATTTTATAAGAACGTAAAGGGGTCCTGAGACCAAACCTCTGACCGGCAGGCTGCCTCCCTCTCATACGTCCTGATCTCCTTATAGTCAAGCACGGCACCTGGTCTGTAACAGGTGCTCAAGGCTCCCTGACCTGAACCGAACAGAGAACAGTGAAGGTCATCACAGATCATCCGGGGGAGACGTGGTATGAAGACGAAAAAACTCTCTGAAAGAAATCACTGAAGTGTTTCTCTCAAGAACACTTACCCGGGGTGGAGGGTGGGCAAAGCGAACCAGAAATTCCCACCGCAACCTGTTCCTGATCCAATTGCTCCAGCCAGAGCCCCAGGATCTGTGCTCCCTGCTTCCTCGGCACACACTCTCCTCTCAGCTCCTCTGCCACCACCCTATTCAGGCCACCGCCCTCTCTCCCCAGGACCTCTGCAAGAGGTCCTCATCAACCTATCTGCGTCCACTCTGGCCCGGTAAAAGCGAAGGCTCCGTATTCCTTTCTTTAAACACTTTCAAAGCTTTAGATTTCTGAAAGGCAACTCAAAGTGCAACGAGGTAACACTTCACACCCGTGAAAACGGCTACCATCGAAAAACCATAAAGTAACAAGTGTTAGTGACGATGTGGAGGAAATGGAGCCCTCTGCAGTGGTGGTGACAGGGTCACGCGGAGCAGGCACCATTTTAAACAGTTTGGTGGTTTCTCAAAACATTACAAATAGAATTACCACACGATCCACTAAGTCCACGCCGAGGAAATACACAAAAGGCAGGGACGCAAACAGCCATTCGTTCACCCGTGTTCACAGCAGTCGTCTGTAAGAGCTAACACGGGGAAGCAACCCAAATGTCCACCAATGGATAAATGGATAAAACGAAATGTGGCACAGCCACACAGTGGAATATTATTCAGCCTTAGAAAGGAAGGACATTCGAGGGGCACCTGGGTGGCTCCGTCAGGTGTCCGACTTCGGCTCAGGTCATGATCTCGTGGTCTAGGAGTTCGAGCCCCGCGTCGGGCTCTGTGCTGACAGCTCAGAGCCTGGGGCCTGCTTCGGATTCTGTGTCCCGCTCTCTCTCTGCCCCTCCCCTGCTCATGCTCTGTCTCTCTCTGTCTCAAAAAGAAATTTAAATTTTTTTTTAATTTAAAAAAAAAAAAAAAGGAAAGACATTCTGACACGTGCTACAACACAGACGAACCTTGAGGACATTATGCTCAGTGGAATAAGCCAGACGCAAAAAAGACAAAGACTGTAGGAGTCCACTTGTATAAGGTATCTAGAGGAGTCAAATGCATAGAGACAGAAAGTAGAATGGCAGTTGCCAAGAGCCGGGGCGATTTAAAAACTCTTAAGTATAGAACCAAATGCTAAGTGATAAGAAGGCATGCTCTCCTACTTTCTCCTGCAATCTATTCAGACAGCAATCACAGGAATTCTTTGAAAACACAAACCACACTCTGCTGCTCAAACCATTCAATGGCTTCCCACTGCACTTGGAGCAAAAGCCGAGTCCTCACCGGGTTCTATAGAGCCAACGTCTGCCTCTCCAGATTACGGTATGCCACTCCGGGCAATAGCCACACCAGCCCTCGGACGGTTCCTAAGACATCCTAAGCTCTAGCTTGCCTTCAGCCACTTGCAATTGCTTAAGCCTAGAAGCAATTTTTCTAATTCTTGGCATGGCTGGTTCTTTCTCTGCCTTCCATTCTCAGCTTAAATGTCACCTCCTCCTACGGGACTTCCCTGATGGCTTTAGCTAGCACTCTCCTCCCTCCAAGCTCATGACACCGCAGCCCTCCAATCGCATGCTTCAGGCACTCCACATGGTCTGCAGTCACATGATCTATTTCTTACTTACTGTCTCGCTTATTATCTGTTTCCCTAGTAGAACGGAAGCTCCATTGAGAAAACCACATCTATCTTGTTCACTGGCGTGTCTCCAGCACCGAGCGTAGGGCCAGGCGCATAACAGCCCCGTACGTATCAACAACGGGAAAGAGTAATACACGCAATCAAGACAGGCGAAGTATAAAAGCCACACAGAAGAATGTTTAACTGAATATTCAAAGGCCAGACGGTGTTTCAGACTTGATATCAGGTCCTCTTCAGATATCCACTCATTGAACAAATGCTCATCAAGCACCACAGTAAACTCAACAGCCCCTGCTGTCACGGCGCTCAGATTCTAGCAAAGACCAAAAGAACAGCCAAACGGACAAAAAGGATGCCAGGTGGTTACAAGCACCCTTAGAGAAAAATTAAGCACGGGAGGAATAGCAGGGCACGCTGGGGAGAGGGCGCTGCGATTTTTAGATAAGGTGGGTGGAAAAGCCTCTCTGGTAAACGGGGCTTCTGCAAGCACGAAGGAAGAGAGGAAGCGAACCAGGTGGGTGTCTGGGAAGTATGAGGGGGCTTGTGAGTGGCTCATGCTGAAGGTCAGCAAGACTTGTGGGGCTGGAGCAGAACGAGCCAGAGGGAAACAGCAGACGATGAGTTCAGAGGCATGAAGGGGCCTCATAAGCCACGGTGAAAGCACTGGCACTGGGAAGCCACCAGGGGGTTCTGATCAGAAAAAGTGACATGATTCAACTTATATTTGAAAAGTATTATTTTGGCTGCTACAGAGAATCGGCCTGTAGGGGAGAAAGGGAGCAGGCAGAGGCTACTTAGGAGGATGCTGTGACCTGAACTCGGACGCGTGGCTGTGAAGATCGTGGTGAGTGGTCAGCTGGGATGTGTTTTGCAGGTGGAGCACAAGCTCACGGGATCTGCTGACGGAACGGAGGGCAAATAGGAAAGAACCGAAGGAAGCAGGGCTGACACCAAAGTCCTGGGCCTGAGACCAAGACTGAGGTACGAAACACGGAGGGAGGGAGGAGACGCAAACTGTTTTAGACATGTGATTATCAAACGCACAGATGGACTCGTCTTTGTGTGAATTCTACGATTTTTTTAATGGAGTATAAAATAGTAATTAAATAAACAGCAATTAAAATTAAAATACATGATCTGGGGTGCCTGGGTTAAAAATGTCCAACTCTTGATTTCGACTCAGGTCATAATCTCATGGTTTGTGAGATCGAGACCCTCGTCTGGTTCTGTGCCGGCAGCATGGAGCCTGCTTGGGTATCTCTCTCCCTCTCCCTCTGCCCCTCCCCAGCTCACACGTACTCTCTCTCTCTCTCTTTTTTTTTTTTTTTTTTTCAACGTTTATTTATTTTCGGGACAGAGAGAGACAGAGCATGAACAGGGGAGGGGCAGAGAGAGAGGGAGACACAGAATCGGAAACAGGCTCCAGGCTCTGAGCCATCAGCCCAGAGCCCGACGCGGGGCTCGAACTCACGGACCGCGAGATCGTGACCTGGCTGAAGTCGGACGCTTAACCGACTGCGCCACCCAGGCGCCCCTCTCTCTCTCTTAAAATAAATAAACATTTAAAAAAAAATAAATTAAATTAAAATATACGATCTGATGTGCAGGACAGAGCACAGGTTAGAGATGGCACATAAAGCCACGAGCTGGGACGAGATCACCTAGGCAGGTGTGCACACAGAGACAAAGTCTGAGGATGGAGCCCTTGGACACAACTGAGAGGGGGAGATGAGGTGACGCCACTAAAGGACCCTGAAAGTAGTGTCAAGAAGCCTCTGGGCTCTCCAGAAGAAGGTTCACTGGCTTCCTAAAACCCAGTCAGAGAATTTCAAGAGGGATCACTCTATTCATAGGCCGAGCAACATGAAGACTGAGAACTGACCACTGGAATTGGTGATGAGGTGGGAACTGAGGGCCTCATCAGACCCTATTTTGATGGACTGGAGGGGATGAAAGCTCGACTGCAGTGGGGCTGACAAAGAATGGGAGACTAAGGGCGCCTGGGTCGATCAGTCAGTTGGGCCTCCAACTTCGGCTCAGGTCGTGGTCTCGCGGTTTTTGAGTTTGAGCCCGTGTCGGGCTCTGGGCTGGCAGCTCAGAGCCTGGAGCCTGTGTCGGATTCTGTGTCTCCCTCTCTCTCTGCCCCCTCCACCACTCGCATGCATGCATGCTCGCTCTCTCTCTCTCAAAAATAAATAAACATTAAAAAAAATTAAAAGAACAGGAGGCTAGAAGTACTGATTTCTGTGGGAATGCAAGCTGGTGCAGCCACTCTGGAAAACAGCATGGAGGTTCCTCAAAAATAGAACTACCCTACGACCCAGCAATGGCACTACTAGGCATTTATCCACGGGATACAAGTGCGCTGTTTCGAAGGGACACATGCACCCCCATGTTTATAGCAGCACTGTCGACAATAGCCAAAGGATGGAAAGAGCCCAAATGTCCATCGATGGATGAAGGGATAAAGAAAATGTGGTGTGTATACACACAATGGAGTATTCCTTGGCAATCAAAAAGAATAAATCTTGCCATTTGCAACTACGTGGATGGAACTGGAAGGTATTATGCTAAGTGAAATCAGTCAGAGAAAGACAAAAATCATATGACTTCACTCACAGGAGGACCTTAAGAGACAAAACAGATGAACATGAGGGAAGGGAAACAAAATAATATAAAAACAGGGAGGGGGACAAAACAGAAGAGACTCATAAATATGGAGAACAAACTGAGGGTCGCTGGAGGGGTTGTGGGGGGGGGGGGGATGGGCTAAATGGCTAAGGGGCACTAAGGAATCCACTCCTGAAATCACTGTTGCACTATATGCTAACTTGGATGTAAGTTTAAAAAAATAAAAGATAAAATTAAAAAAAAAAAGTGCCGATTTCTGAAAATTTTACTGTGAAAAAAAAGAGCATAAGTGGGAAAGGGGAGGGGCGATTACGGTGAAGGTCCATGGAATCCACTCTGCCGAGGAAAGGAAGGAAGGATGAAAGTTCATGAAGACAGACGGGCCGCGGGCCCCAGTGGCATTACTTGCATGACACGGTAGGAAATGTGGTGCAGGAGAAGCGAGATCCATCAGGAAACCTGCATTTTGGTGCCACCACGGATTGGCCATGCTTGCTGTCATGTTGGATAACACACTTAACTCTCCAGAGTCACCTTCTGGTCAGCTAGAAAACAGACATAATAAACTCAGCCCTAAACAGCTTTCCCAGGTAGTTGCTACCACTAAATGGGGTGATACAGGTAAAAGTGAACGTGAATGAGTGAGTTGTGGTATATTTCCATACGGGCATCCATGCAGGAATCAAATGCATGAGCTTGTGCCCTATGCAACGGTCTGGAAGATTCTCACAAACAATACGGAGCAGAAGACAGATGTAAAAAAGCATCGACCGCATGATTCCATTTGTAACAAGTTCCAAAACAAGAAAAAACAGAGGCATGAGCAAGCTTCTCAGTAGTAGGGATGGTCTTTGCTTTAAAACAGACACTATATTCACAGCTGTGTCCACTGTGTGAAAATTCACTGCTGTACACATTCAATATGGGTAGCAAGTTCATGGGTATTTCATCATGTTCTTCATCAACTTTTAAACATTAAATACAGTCTCTTATATGTTTTAAACATAATGTAATTTCAAGGTGTTTATTTTTTAAGTTTATTTATTTTGACAGAGTGTGAGCAGGGGAGGGGCAGAGAGAGAGAGAGAGACGGAGAGAGAGGAAAAGAGAGAGAGACAGAGAATCCTAAGCAAGCTCCTCACTGTCAGTACAGAGCCCAATGTGGGGGCCCAAACTCCCAAACCGTGAGATCACGACCTGAGCGGAAACCAAGAGTCGGACGCTTTACCAACTGCGCCACCCAGGCGCCCCAAGCACGATGGAATTAAAAAAAAAAAAATTTAATGTTTACTTTTGAGAGGGAGAGAGGGGCAGAGAGAAAGAGGCAGACATAGAATCCGAAGCAGGCTCCGGCCTCTGAGCTGTCAGCCCAGAGCCCAACGCGGGGCTCAAACCCACGAACGGTGAGATCATGACCTGAGCCAAAGTCAGACGCTTAACCAACTGAGCCACCCAGGCGTCCCCAGGATGTAATTTTTAAAAAATTAATCCTACTTATCCTTCAAGGCCTAAAATGCTACATTCTCTGTGTGGATGCTATGAAGTTTTTTAAATTTTGTATGAAAGAGTAATTAAATAAATTGTAATTAAAGTTAAAACCTGTATTCACTGATACTGAAATTAAAGTAGTATTTTAATTTTTTAAAGTGTGTTTATCTGTACACACCAATGCAACAGAGGGCCTGGTAAAAGAAGAGTTTAAATTCTCAGGGAAATCAGTGTTTGGGGAGATCTGGTTGAAGTTGAGTAGAGTTATGTTAGAGGTAGCTAACTTGGGAGCCCATGCTTGACTTCAAATTCAAGTTCAACCTTTACTACTTACTACCAAGCTAGGATCAAGGTAAGTCACTTACCCTCTCTGTGCTTCAGTTTCCACATCTGTACAATGGGTGTGGAAAAGAGTAGCCTCCACACAGAGTTATGAGAAACCACCACCCACTCCCCGTTTTCTACTTCATTTTTCTCCATGGCTCTTATCTGACCTCCGACACATGCGATGCTATTTATGTATTGCTTATTCACCATTCACCATTCCCCAACTCTAAGCCCTTAACACAGGACTTTTCTCAGTTGTTTTTACAAGAGGACCCAGCACATGGTAGGTGCTCCTTAAATATTTGCCAAAGTAATGAGAGAATGAATGAAAAAATACTAGAAAATGCACGGTGCGTAAAATTTACTATTTAGGAATTAATATTACCATTATTTTGAAAAAGCACACACACTGCTTTTGGAAAAAAAGCAAAGCCACTTTTACTTCTGGTGCCAGGTTCAGCCTGAGATGTGAAATTGAAACGTTCTCCTCGGTGAAACACACATAGAATAAATGTCCTGACTCACTGCAATAAGGCTGGAAGGAAGTTTTCCAAGAAAGATTTCCACTGGGCTGATGTTCCCCGATCCCTACCCCCAACACTCCACAAACACAGGTTTAGGAAAAAAAGGAGAAGAAAAAGGAGAATCAGGACTTTGTGAATTATACTGTGGGCCACTAATGAAGACAGAGAAGCGCAGTAAGGGACACAGGCAGGTCCGTGCACGACACGAACCGGTAGGAGGTGAGGATAAAACCTGCCCTCACCTCCCCCCATCTTCAAGACCTACTAGAAAGAGGAGAAACGGCCATGAAAGGGCCAGCGCTTGGGGCTGTCTGCAGGGGACTCAACGGGGGACAGTGCCCTTCGAGGGGCTGACCACTTTCTACGAAGGTGGGGGCTTACATGGGTGATGGGCACCGAGGAGGGCACTTGTTGGGATGAGCACTGGGGTGCTGCATGTAAGCGATGAACCATGGGAATCTACCCCAAAAAGCAAGAGCACGCTTTACCCACTGTATGTTAGCCAATTTGACAATAAATTATACTAAAAAATAATCATCATAAAATAATAATTAAAAAAATAAACTGTTTAGCAGCCCGAGAACCCTGGGAATATCTAGACAGGAGACTCCCAAGAGACGGCTTTGAGCAATCGAAGGCATAAAGGCTTATCTAATTAACTTGACTATTAAGAGATGTGACCTCACTTTTATCACAAACAGCGCATCACAACATATGAGACACAAACTAAAAATAGTTCAGCACATCAAAATATTATTCAACTTTGTTCTCTTTGCTTACTCTTTTTAACACTAAGCACATAAGACTGGTATCATCTCTCTTACGTTGAACAAGTCCTTTTTCAAAGAACTGTTTTCCCAGATGTCACGAAGAGAAAATACCAAAAGCATAAAAAAGGAACTTGTGATTCTTCAACTTATGTCCTAAACCACAATTCAAACCCAGACATACAGATCATGAAACCTCATATCTAGAGTTTTTCTGGTCTTGACTATCCCAGTTCTCATTTCACAAGTGACATGAAAATAGGGTTTTCCCCAGAACTGTTCTACCTGACGCCTTTCCCTACCCTCGCGGACCTGATTAAAAATAGATTCAAAACAGCTACCGTTCAAAACAGCAAGGGCCACTGTGGGGCAGAGACTCTGACGGGATGGGCCAAACTCTGCTCCTCTTATTTTTAGTGGGATTGGGGGTGGGGGGGGGGGGAGCTGGGGGATAAATCCAAAAGCACTGTTTGTTTTCTAATGTTTATTTATCTAGTGAGACAACGAGCAAGAATGGGGGAGAGGGGCAGAGGGAGAGAGAACCTTAAGCAGGCTCCACTCTCAGCGTGGAGCCTGACATGGGGCTCAACCCCACACCCCTGGGATCATGACCTGAGCCAAAATCAGAAGTCGGACGCTTAACTGACTGAGCCACCCAGGTGCCCTGAGATACCTCTTGTTCTGATTATTGTTGGTTTTGTTTTCTTTGTTCATAGCTGGCCATGTCTAAAACTTACAAGATGCTATGACAACCTCACAATATGCCTGGATCTAAGCCCAACAGTATACCTCAAAGTAACGCATTCAATCAAATCTGAACATCACAGCTCTGTGATTAAAAATTCACCAGCTACATTTTAAAAATTCACCATTTTAGGGGCTCTAAGACAAAAAAATAATTTTTAGTGATATGATAAACACTTACCCAGCTCTTAATCCATGTGCCAGATGCTATTCTAAGGGATTCATGTTTATAAATCTAGTTAAGAATCCAAGGCAATCAGTACATTCATCTTCCCATTTTACAGATGAAGAAACCAAACTCAGAGAGGTTAAGGGACTTGCTCAAGGTCACACAGCCAGTAAATGAAAGAACAGATATGAGCCCAGACAGTCCAACTCTGGAGTATACAACACTAACCACAGCCCACGGATCTTCACAGCAGAAAATCCCTTCTGAAGTTGCAACGACCTGTAGATAGAGGCAGCCTTATTCCCCTGAGGACACGGTGCATGTTCATTATCAGTTATGAATTCTACATGAATGGATATGTAGAATGTTATAATTTCAGATACTGTATTCGTACTCCAATATTAGAGTGTTCGTGAACTCCCTCTTTGATGAGTGTGTATACTGAAATAAAGAATATTTCCATTTTCTGGTCCAGAGTGTAGAGAGCACAGCAAATAAAACAAACAAAAATAATACTTTCTGAACATAATCTTGCCCCCGCCAAATTCGGTCCTTTATTGGTTTATTAAGTGCACGTAAGTCACTGTAGCAGACAGTAAAGATGACATAACATCCAAGTCATAATCCCTATCCTCAAGGATTTCCAGATCCACTGAGGAAAGACAGATGAAAACCAGTAATTATGATACAGCACAAAAGGTCTGCACAAGACATAACAGCAGCAAAAAAGACACAAAGGAGGGCAACTCAGACCCCAACTCAATCTGGGGTATCTGTTATTGCTTGATGGGAAGGTTACACACTCATACACGACACGCATACATACACAAGTGCATACACAGAGAGCTCAATAATGCTTATCTTTAAAAGAAAACGTGTCTTCCATTTTTTATTTTTTGCAAACATGTTTTCTATTCACTTCAAGATCTCCTGCTCTTAAAAGGAGGGATATTTTTATGTGTGTTTTACCACGGTACTTTTTTTAATCAAGTTGGAAAAAAGCTGGTGGCACAAGGTCACAGACGGTAATTCCATTTGGGTACATTCACATCACAAGGGGTATCATTAGTGCAAATTATACACAAATGACAATGGCAATGATGCGTAATAAATTTCACACATTTTTTTTTGTTTTAATGTTTTTCACGTTTATTTTTTAGAGAGAGCGCACACACGCAAGCAGGGGAGGGGCAGAGAGAGGGGTACCGAGCATCTGAAGTGGGTTCTGTGCTGACAGCAGACAGCCCACTGAGGGGCTGAACTCACAAACAGCGAGACCGTGACCTGAGCGGAAGTCAGATGCTTAACCGACTGAGCCACCCAGGCGTGCCCCCTTTCACACAATTTCTGATGAAGGAAATGAAACCATCATTATTCCTCGCGATGTCTGTAAAGCCTGAGAACATTCAGGTCAAAGGGCAGCTCTGCTCCGGATCATCGTCACTCCAGCACCCGGGGTGACAAAGCAGTCTCTAGAGGACACACTACTAATTGTCAGGGCAGAAGGAAGGGAGCGAGGAGCAGGGTAAACTGGCCCAGAAGGGACCCTTCTGCTCCCATTTCGTTGGCCGAAACAAGTCACATGGCCATCCCTACAGCCACTGGGGTGGAGAAACAGAACCTTCCCCCAGGAAGGGGGCAGGGAATATCTGAACAAGAATACAAGTCTGGTACACGAGAGGCTCTTTTTAACTGGCCACACACCTGATGGTAGGGGTCACTTGCTATGCTGCTGTCTGCGCCTCCCCTGGCACACTCCTCCCCGGGAGAACCACCCAGCAGCCCCTCCTTCGGGTCTTTGCTCAAACGCTGCCTTCCCGGGGAGGCCTTCCCTTACCACCTCCTACTTCCCATCTCCGTTTTTCTCTTCTTCATACTTTCAAACAGTTCAGCCAAAACCGACAGGTACGTGTATGCACGTACGCATACGTGGGTATACACACACGTACATACCGAGAGAAGGTGAACGCGGGCAAAAAGCCAACACCAAAAACTGATCAATCTGGGTGACTCAATCAACCTTTCTGCAGAGTTGGAAATTTCCAGAGTAAAAAGCTGAAAAAATGAGATCCGCCAGCACGGTTCGTGTCTTCGCTAGCTGTGTTCAGCTGCACAGAGCAGGCACGGAGTCGAAGTATCCGGGGTTGCTGAGCGAGCACAAGGGAGGTCATGGGCAGTGTGCACAAGGGGGGAGGGCGAGGAAGTAGCAGCCCAAGACAAAGGAAGCCCAGGCGGCATTTGGATTCTGGGTTCTGGTCTCTTCGTGTGAGCCAGCTATCCTTCTGTCCTTGGGTTCAGAAAGAAGACCCCAGCACCCTTAAAATTAATCTCCTGTTCTGCTTTAGCTTGGAGAGTTGTTCTGTCACTTGCTGTGTGGATGTCTGTAGCTACGTCCATTTCAACTCCTCAGAGACACGCTCAGTAACCAGTGCACAGAGTATCGCCTCGATCTTCTCACCAGGTTTTCAAGATTCAAATTCACTTACACGAGCTATATATTTATTACTGTCAAGACAAACCGTCCCAGACAGCAATTTTGAAAATTGTGCAACATACAAATTCAAATGCAATGCAAGTCATCTGCCTGGAGTTTCTTCTTCCAGACAGGTAGGAGTGAGCCAGGTGAGGGGACAGAGAAGACAGGTAGGAGTGAGCCAGGTGAGGGGACAGAGGAGCACTCACAAAGGCAGGGGGCTTCGTGAGAACGCACAGTGTGTTAGGGAATTCTGAGTCGTTTAAGGGATGAGGGTGGACGGCCACGGCAAGACACGGGGCAGGAAAGACAGGCTGAGACAAGCTCCTGATGAGCTCTGAATACCCTCCTAAGACCGATCTTTTTCTAGAAGGAAAGGAAGAGATTTTGAAGGATGTAAGCAGGGGAATAACTGGGTTGGATCTGTCTTTTAAAAATTTTTTTTTAATGTTTATTTATTTTTGAGAGAGACAGAGACAGAATGCGAGTGGGTTAGGGGGCAGAGAGAGAGGGAGACACAGAATCCGAAGCCAGCTCCAGGCTCTGAGCTGTCAGCACAGAGCCCGATGTGGGGCTAGAACTCATGAGTCATGAGATCATGACCTGAGCCGAAGACGGACGCTCAACCGACTGACCCACACAGGTGCCCCGGATCTGTCTTTTAAAACAAATCACTCTAGCCACTATGTGGAGAATGGACTGTGGAAGGGACAGGTCCAGGGACAAGGTGTATAATCAAGAGAACTTGGGTCATTATTCGGAAGTGAGATGTGAGGAAGGGTGGAGTCTAGATCTCAGGCCTAAGCAGAGGGCACAGTCCCTAAAACAGAGACTCTGAAAGAAGGAGGTTTCGAGAAGAAAAGGTGTGTTTCAACTACACCGTGGGGTGAGGTGCCCCTAAGAACACCCACACAGAACGCCCTACAGGCAGCTGCCCTGTAGGCCTGGTACGTATGTATGTATATATCTATCTATCTATCTACTTATTTATGGAAATAGTTTCCATTTCCCTGTTCTAGCAAGGGTTGGAAGGCATTAGCGAAAAACACCATAAATCATATTTTTAATTTAACTTAGAGTCACATCGATAAGGAAATTAGGACAGAAGTAAAATGACACAAAAAAATAAGATCAAGCCAGAAGTGAAGTGAGTATGCATCACAAGTGTATACCAACACAATATGTACATATCACATGTCTATATCTGCAGAGGTTTAATGCCAAAGTACAAGTCAGAGAAAGCAATTTTAGAGCAGCCCAAAAGAGGAGATCCACACATCACCTTGGCTGATGTGACCTGATTCAAAGACAAATTTTAGAGTATCGAGGGCAGGGGTTCAAAACCTGAGGGTCAGGAGGGTGTCCCGTTTTCATAAGCTTTTCAAAGAGGTCCCTGACTCAGATGAAAAGCGACTCTCTCACGGCACGCACGGGCTGAGTATCCTTCACGAAATCCCCCATAGAAATGTGTTCCCAACAGAAGTCTTGATAAGAACTGTGTCACGGTGAGTTTTAGTGGCTTTCCAACGACACTCCAAAGCAGAGCCATGTGTGTAAGCTGCCGCAGGTTGAGAAGCCATGTTCCCACTGTCTACCATGCTGGGGTAGAGATTTGGGGATAGATCTCAAGCAGGAGATGTGATCGGCAAGGGGATGTGAGAGTCGTCAGTATGCACCTGGTAGATAACTACAGATGCCAAGAGGGCAGAACTTTGCTTTCTAGTTCACATCCATCTCCTGAGTACTTCTGAATGAAGCATGGCCCACAGGAGGTGCTAAATAAGTACCTGGAGAATAAATAAAAGGAATGCCCCAGAACATGATATTCATTCATTCATCCATTCATTCATTTATTCAATAAATGCACCTGGAAGGTAGGAAACGAAAGGAAAATCAAGAACAGAATCCTGAGATGCCTGAGTGGCTCAGACGGTTAAGTGTCTGACTTTGGCACAGGTCATGATCTCACGGCTCATGGGTTCGAGCCCTGCATAGGGCTCTGCGCTGACAGCACAAAACCTGTTTAGGATTCTGTCTCCTTCTCTCTCTACCCCTCTCTTGCTCATGCGTGCACACTCGTGCGCTCTCTCTCAAAAATAAATAAATAAACATTAAAAAAAAAAAAAAAAAAAAAAAGACCAGAATCCTGAAAAACATCATTTAAGGTGTATCAGGAAAGAGCAGCCTACAATGGTGACGGGAAAAGTAAGAAGGGAAGCAAGGAAGCAGTACACCCATGGCATCCAAAGGAAAACACTTTCCGAAATAGAGTGATTGCCAGGGTCAAAAGCCGAAGACAAGTTAACCAGCATGTTCAGAAAAGTGCCCCAGCATCTGGCAATCTTAGCATGAGTAGTTTGGATGCAGCAGTGAAGGGGAAAGCCTCCCAAAAAAGCACCAGGAGGGAGGCCCCTAAAAATGAGGGGGGTGAAGGAGATCCACTCTCCTAAGGGTCTGGTCTGTGAAAGGGGGACGACAGGGATCAAGTGACAGCTAGAGGGGAAAGCAGGACCAGAGGTGGCATCTTGCTGTTTTTGCCACCGGTGTGGACTGGAGATCTTCTGCATCAAAAGGGAGTAGAGAAGGAAGGCCGAAGATGGAAATGATTACCAAGAAAGCCAAGCACAGGGCAAGACAGGACAGGACAGAGCACGGAGGGAGAGGGAGACGGTGCCCTACAGAGCAGAGATACAAATCAAGCACTGAGAACAGGGGTCAGCACCCCATAAACACTTCCCCTCTACCACGACCACAATTACTATTTTTATTAGGAAGATTTCCGTGACAATGAAGTAGGGAGGGAAAGGCGAGAGGTCAGAAGTGCCTGACCACAACCGTTTCTTTTGAAAAGCAGAAGACAATGACGTCACCTGCAGGGAATGAGGAGGGGCTGTCCCTTCAGCCGCGTGGGGGTTGGGGGGTGGGTTCTTGTAACAGCCCTGGAGGGCAGCAGAACAGTCTGGAGGGCTGTGGAAGGGCAAAGACACACACCTTGTGTCTTCCTAGACACCTCTAGCTGCTCAAGACTTCCTTCCTTCCTTCCTTAAGCAAGACTCCTGTTTTCTGGACATGGTCAGGCAGGTAGGGAGCGCTGAACCCACATCAAGCAATAGCTCTGTGACCCTGGGCAAGTGACTGAGTATCACCTTCCTTGTCTACAGATAAAATGAGAACAGTGACCGTACCTTCACTTTATAGGGTTAAACAGCCATCACCCACGGAAAGCGTTGGTGTTGAAGACATTAGCTACTATTGCTATCATTATGAGTGTTTCTGGCACGCCAAAAAAACAAAAAGCCAAAAAACAATGCTTTTCAAGAACAGGCCCCCCAAAATGGTAGCTTGTCATGTTAAGCACTGCATTAGAAAAGATTAGTAAATACTTTAAAAAAAGAAAAAGAGGGGAAGTGAAAGATCAAAGTCAATCATTCTGTGGTATAATTAACATACGAAGAAAAATAGTACACCAACACCTGTGCCCACTTACATTCCATTTTCCTTCCGATTATTTTTTATTTCCTCACAGCCTATTTCTTACCCTAATCCGACCCAAAACTCAGATGGAGCCCCCCCAAATGTGCCGCACTATGCCAGCACCTCTGTACCTTCAGAAAATGACACTGGATCACAAAAAGGTGGCGGCAAAAAAGCTAGCCCTCCAAAACCCGACCCAGCACCCTGGACACTGAGGTAGGAGCCCTACCCCTCTTCTAGAAAGCAATCTGGCTATATTCCAGAAAACTCCTTCAAGATGATCACATCCTTTGATCCAGTAATTCTGCTTCCGGAAATCTTAGGGAAATGATCAGAAAATGAGATAAAGATTCACATACAAAACTTCATCACAAAATCATGTATAATATTAGAAAAGAGGGCTGCCTGGCTGGCTCAGTCAGTAGAGAATACGACTCTTGATCCCAGGGCTGTGAGTTTGAGTTCCATGTTGCAAGTAGAGTTTACATTAAACAAAAAAATAAAAAATAAAAAAAATAAAAAAAATAAAAAACTGGCAGGGAGCCTGGATGGCTCAGTTGGTTAAGTGTCTGATTTCAGCTCAGGTCATGATCTTGTGGTCCGTGGGTTCAAGCCCCGCATTGGCCCCTGTGCTGACAGCTCAGAGCCTAGAGCCTACTTCCTATTCTGTGTCTCCCTTTCTCTGCCCCTCCCCCATTCACACTCTGTCTCTCTCTCTCTCTCAAAAATAAACGTTAAAAAAAATTAAAAAAAAACAAAACAAAACTGGGGTGTCTGGGTAGCTCAAGTGGTTAAGCATCCAACTTTGGCTCAGGTCACGATCTCACGATTCATGAGTTCAAGCCCTGCATCAAGCTGTGAGCTGACAGTGCAGAGCCTACTTTGGATCCTCTGCCTCCCTCTCTCTCTGCCCCTCCCCAGCTTGTGCTCCCGCCCTTTCTCTCCAAAATAAATAAAATATTAAGAAAGAAAGAAAGAAAGAAAGAAAGAAAGAAAGAAAGAAAGAAAAGAAAAGAAAAGAAAGAGGGATGCCTGGGTGGCTCAGTCAGTTAAGCGTCCAACTTTGGCTCAGGTCATGATCTCACAGTTTGTGCATTCAAGCCCCGTGTCGGGCTGTGCGCTGACAGCATGGAGCCTGCCTGGGATTCGCTCTCGCTCTCGCTCTCACTCTCCCCACTCTCTGTGCCCCTACCCCACTCGCTCTGTGTGCCAATTAGTTAATTAATTGGAAAAAAATAAACCCTAACCTAGAAGAAAAAAGTACCCTTGGATGGAGAGATTCTGAACAAAGATTTTGTTTTTACCTTCTGTTTCCGATTTTCCTTTTTATTTTTGCCTCTTGATACAATGAACCTAAAGTAGATTTAATTGTAGAATTGACAGAACTCTAATCCTACCTCTAATAGCAAAGCACGAAAGGGAGACATCAGAAGAGAGGAACAGGCCACTGGTCATTTTCCTGCCAGTGTGCCCCGTAAGTGCTGACACACGTGGATCTGACGGCCCAGATCCCCTTGCCCAGGCTGACCAATGAAGGACCAAGCCCCCCAGTCAGCTGAGAACTGTCACAGGACACGCAGGGCGCGGTGGAAAGAGAAGAGTACGGGAGCACCGTGTCCTCTGCAAACCTCAGTTTTCCAGTCATCTGCCTCCCTTCCCACATTACTCACCCAGCTCAAACGATGTTGACTCCAAGCACAAAGCGCCTAACTGCTGTAGCACCTCTCTTCTCCAAAGGATAGTATGACCAGGTCCGGGACCAACCCGCAAGTCAAAACCTTTGTGAAGCAAATCGTGCTTTGGCCCAAATGCTTCTCACCAGCCCCAAAGTGTCGCATAGGGCAGAGGAACTCTGGGGGCTCCTGTCTAATTCTCCTTCTCAGAAGAGTCCTGGTTTGGATGGGACCGTTTCAGGGTCGCCCTACATGCTTCTGACAGTCCTCCCTGTACTCCCGCGCCTCTCTTCATCGGCATACCTCCAGCCACTATTCCTCTCCCTGAGAAAGGAAGGCGGACGAGGCAAGTTACCTCACTTCCTCCACCTGGCTGAAGAAAGCTCTCAAAAATAAAGCACAAAATTCTTGTGAAGGCCAAGTTCCAGCAATTACTAGCAAAATACACAAAATACACAAGATCTCCTACCGCCTTGGCTGCAACAGAACCAAAGAAATAGCTATCAGAAACAGACCGTAAACTGTATTTTCTTGGAAGAAAAGGTTGTGGCCCTTCTAATTCTCTAATGTAATCCGGTGATTATATAATTTCCATTACAAGTTTTCTAAACTGCAACAATCATTAATAGCAATACTTTCTGCCTGATCAATAATATGGAAAACATTAAGTAGGCGGGCTGAGAACCAAAGGCATAACCTGCCTGATTACTGAAAGTACTTTCCTGAGTCACCTGTAATGCTGAAAATATTATTAGCTCAAATTAGGATAATAGCTCATAGGAATAAAGCCTTATTCTGGACTCTACATCAACAATTGCCATTAGAACAATTTTTTTTTTAATTTTTTTTAACGTTTATTTATTATTGAGAGACAGAGAGACACAGAGCATGAGCAGGGGAGGGGCAGAGAGAGAGGAGACACAGACTCTGAAGTAGGCTCCAGGCTCTGAGCTGTCAGCACAGAGCCCGACGCGGGGCTCGAACTCACGAACTATGAGATCATGACCTGAGCTGAAGTCGGATGCTCAACCGACTGAGCCACCCAGGTGCCCCAGAACAATTTTTTTTTAAATAAACATTCCACTTGAGAGTAAAACGAAGAACCAAGCAGTGGATGATGGAAATGCTACTCTGTGGCCCCATCTTCATGAAGTCTTCTACGCGATGAGCTCTCCCGTGGCTGGCTCTGGTCACGATACTCGCCGTACCCCTTTGTAGCCGTGTTACCTCTCTCAGCCTTGGCTTCCCCATTTAGAAGAAGGTGATGACATAAATATTACTTACCTCGCAAGAGTCATCAGAGATAAAGGTAATGTAACATACCACCTGAATCGGTATCTTTTTATCAGTCTACAGTCTGTCTCCCCCAAGCAGGAAGTTAGCTCCAAGAGGGAAGAGACTTGATGAACCATATCCTGCCGCCTCCCCAGTAACAATGCCTAATACAGACAGTGCTCAGTAAACATTTATTGGACGAATAACAAGTGTCCACCTGACACACAGTAAACAGCTATTACTTTCTTTATGTAACTTTAGCCTCCAAGTTTTCTCCACCACTTTGCTCTTTTCCACCTTCCTTTTAGGCCCAGACACTGTTTTCCTTGGGCTTGGGGCTCTGTCTCACCCAAACAGTATGAATTCTAGCACAGCTACTAAAAATCAGCATCAGATCTATTACATGATTGTGAAACTGGCCCCAGGAGAAACTATTAGGACCAGGAGCCTGAGTCTGCCAGCGTTATACAGCAGAGAAACATCCTGAAAGTAGGACTGTTTTAATTAGATTCGGTTTTTATAAAAAAAATGATTCTTGGGGCACCTGGATGGCTCAGTCGATCAAGCGTCCAACTCGTGATTTCGGCTCAGGTCATGATCTCACAATTCGTGAGTTCGAGCCCCATATCGGGCTCTGCGCTGGCAGCATGGAGCCTGCTTGGGATTCTCTCTCTCTCCGTCTCTCTCTCTCTCTCTCTCTCTCTCTACCCCTAGCCCGTTTGCTCTTTCAAAATAAATAAATAAACTGGGGCGCCTGGGTGGCGCAGTCGGTTAAGCGTCCGACTTCAGCCAGGTCACGATCTCGCGGTCCGTGAGTTCGAGCCCCGCGTCAGGCTCTGGGCTGATGGCTCAGAGCCTGGAGCCTGTTTCCGACTCTGTGTCTCCCTCTCTCTCTGCCCCTCCCCCGTTCATGCTCTGTCTCTCTCTGTCCCAAAAATAAATAAACGTTGAAAAAAAAATTAAAAAAATAAAATAAATAAAATAAACTTAAAAAAAATTTAAAAATGATTCTTGCAACTACAATGTTATGCCCTCACCAAAAAGATCCCAAGTGATAGAAAGAGATGGTCTGGGCCCCACCCTCGTCTTTGATCCCACCTGGTTAAACCGACAAGACCAAGCGGCAGCTACTTCTGACACTATTCCATAAAACGGATTCTAGTCCCTGAAAGGGACCAAGTGAAACAGACAGCATTAAACATTTTTACAGAATTGTTTAAAACCCAGGTATAAGGAAAGTTTCTTAAATCGACTCACAAAATAATGATTGCTGAAACCCAAGTGTAAATTCTTCTGGAAGAGGATTCACGCGTTTCCTCTAATCTCTACCAAAGCTCTATATTCACACGCACTCTGAATCCTAAAGCCGGTGTTCCAGAAGGTCTATATACAACAGTGTCCAAGAAAGCGTGCTCTTTCGGGGAGAGAAAAATACTCATCTGGCCACTACGTGTCCATCAAGTTCTTCGTGTGAATAAAGATTTCCTTCCTAGCGTGGACTGTTTGTGTTAACTTCCTCCTGCAGGTTATGTATCAGCCCCCTGCCAATGCTAACAAGCCCTTTTTAAAATCAGAAATGATGGAGTGCGTGGCTGGCTCAGGCAGTTAAGTGTCCGACTTCGGCTCAGGCCATGATCTCACGGTTCGTGAGTTCGAGCCCCGCGTCGGGCTCTGTGCTGACAGTTCGGAGCCCGGAGCCTGCTTCGGATTCTGTGTCTCCCTCTCCCTCTGCTCACGCTCTGTCTCTCTCAAAAATAAATAAATGTTAAAAAAAATTTAAAAAGAAAAGAAAGAAATGATGGGGGGGCCTAGCTGGCTCAGTCAGTGGAGCCTGCGACTTTTGATCTGAGAGTCATGAGTTCAAGCCCCACGTTGGGTATGGAGCCTACTTAAAATAACAAAAAATTTTTTTTAATTTCTTAAATAAATAAATAAATAAAATTTAAAAAGTCACATTTTCACAGAACCCTCTTGTCCCAGGATCGGTGAATGTGCTTGTCACTATAGGTAACAACATCACACAAAAAAGATGAAGAGGTATCCCATGGGACACCTCTACGAGCATTTTCTGCCACATGGCATTCACTTAAAATTCTCCCACTCATAACCCATTCTAATCGTAAGATCTCAGGGCAAAAGACTGCTTTATTCACATTACCCTAGACCACAATTCACCAAACTTTCTTGAACGTGAGGACGTCTGTACAAAGCAAAAACAAATGAACAAACCAGAGCCCTTCCAGATGACCCCCTCACCTGCCCCAAGTTGTCCTGGAGGGGAAAAAAAAAAACAAAAAACAATGTGGCACTTCTTTTGATGATACTCCATGGAAATGATATCTGATCTGTACTTATCATAACTAAAAGATTAACTAATGTAAAAGGAAAAGGTTCATTAATTAATTATTCATCAAACACAAACATACACAGGCTGTCACACGTTAGCATCCTAAGACAAAAACGCCATAAACGATAATCTAAATATCTACTTTACGTAACTGGTGTTCAAAGCTCAACGGGGGCTATGATTTTTTTTAACTGGCCCACAAAATAATTATCGCCAAAGCAAAGTGTAAATTCCTCTGGCAGATCTATATACAATATGGAAAAAGTGGCTGCTGGGGATTTTCTTTAATTTTTAGCATTTTTTCCCCATCATCTTGTCTCAAAAAAAAATTTACTGTCTGCTTTTTTCTGGTTGTTCATATCATTCGCTACCCTAAACAGGACAATTTTATGAGTAAATCAAATCACACATAGAAAGTTCTACTGAATTGATTACAAAGGTTGCTAGATATTTTTAAATTTTCCACCAATTTTCATTTCTTTCTCAGAAATAGGTTTTCCCCATTAGGCCATCCATATCATACAGAACTTTTCTAGTTCTAACATGAAATGTACTTTATTATTTCTGAAAACTGATCATCTGTACATGATTATTTTTGGTCAGTCATATTACCTGACTGGCCAGCACAGAATAAGTATTTACAAAGAAACACTAACATTTTAAAAAACTAGGCTTTGGATGACATCTTTTTTTATTTAAAAATTTTTAAATGTTAAAAGCAACATGTGTTGCAGGGTTTTGGGTTTTTTTTCCTTTTTTTTTTCTTTTTTTTTTTTTTTTTAAGTAGGCTCCACACCCCAACTGGAGCTTGAACTCACGACCCTGAGATCAAAAGTCACACACTCTACTAACTGAGCCTGCCAGGCACCCCATACGGTTTTAGTTTTAAAACAATGCATAGTTCCAAAAAGAAGTGTTTCTACTATAAAAGTATGACCAAAATACATACCATACTGGGTATGTATCAAAAGTCTTGATTCTTAAAAAAGTGCATCTGTTGGATGAAGTGAAATAAGTTATCCAAAGATTCCAAATCACATATACATAGAAAATTGTTCAGCATCTCAAGAAACGCTATTAATGACATCGCATTACAGTCAGACACATACTAACATTTTCTCCGTAAGGATGTGAACATCTCTGTTTGTTGAGTTTTCATATGGTCTTCTATAATCTTGGGACCGAGTCAGACTCTTCCCAGACATATATCCACCTGCACAGAGAAAGCCACGACAGAGCAGGACCAGCTACAGAACCGGCCTGGTGTCAAATGAAAACACAGGGCGTCTTGCTCAAAATGTATTAAGAATTACGGGGCGCCTGGGTGGCTCAGTCAGTTAAGGGGCCAACTTCGGCTCAGGTCATGATCTCGCGGTCCGTGAGTTCGAGCCCCGCGTCGGGCCCTGTGCTGACAGCTCAGAGCCTGGAGCTTGTTTCCACTTCTGTGTCTCCCTCTCTCTGACCCTCCCCCGTTCATGCTCTGTCTCTCTCTGTCTCAAAAATAAATAAACATTAAAAAAAAAAATGTATTAAGAATTCTGAGACAGCAGCAGGCGAAGCATGAAGCCAAGTATGCCTTAAACCATCTAACTGTAGGTCACATGCCCGTGACGTCCGCCCTGGTGACAAGTATAGACACAGATCTGACAGAAGACCCTCACCTGATATGATTCTAGAAGAATGCCTGGCAGATTATAGGTACTCACTATGATCCGCCTGGAAATCCTAGGAGCTTGGCTCCCAAAAAGGCCCATGAAAACAAAGCGCTATCTCATTTAGTCAGAACATTTAACTAATTAAATTACCATGACATTAGTACACGTGTAGAATCTATACCTAACACCGACAGGGCACAAAGGAACAACATGCACTGGATACATTTCACAGAGTTTAATTCGAAAGCTAATTAAGGGGCGCTCAGTCGGTTAAGTGTCCAACTCTCGATTTTCGCTCAGGTCCTGATCTCGCGGTTCCCGAGTTCAAGCCCCGCATCAGGTTCTGTGCTGACAGAGTGGAGCCTGCTTGGGATTCTCTCTCTCCCTCTCTCTCTGTCCACCCCCCGCTTGCGCTCTAAATAAAGAAATAAACATTTTAAAAAAAGAAGAAAAAGAAAGCTAAGTAAGTCAAGGCCCAGCACTTCTTAATGCCAGGACTCAAAGGACACCTCTCTTCTCAGCCTGACTACTGTCTTCAAAGAATTAGACAAGATGAAAAGATACAGCAGCTGGTGAGCAGTCAACACGATGACACCCAATTCAGAGATTCCTCCCCACCACCTCCCCAGCCCTGCAGGACCAGCAGGCCCTTCAGAAGACAAAGTCAGTCATCTGGTTTGGGTAGACTGCATCACCTCGGGTTTTATTTCTTGCGTCTGGTATGTGACGTTTCCTCCCGAGACTTCTCAGGTCCTGTCTGCACAGCACCCCCCTGCTTTCAAACCTCCTGGCTCCACCTTCACCCCCAGGACCTTGAGGCCACCTGATCACTCCAGATTCTAGAAAAAGGGAGGAGAAGGCCCGGCAGGTGACAACAGAATCACTTAATACTGAGTGAGGAGAGACTTCAGGAAGTGTAAGGGGTAGAGGGAGAAAATTCCAACCCAACCTTTCACACAAGCCAGGGCCTGTGCGCTAAGAGTAGCCAGTAACGTGCTGCCTGTTACGTTCTTGGCATTCTTACAGGCATACCTCGCTTTCCTGCACTCCTGCTTCCCTGCACTTTGCAGACACGACGTTTTTACAAATTGGTGGTTTGTGGCAACCCTGCATCGAGCAAGTCTCTCGGCGTCGTTTTTCCAACAGCATTTGCTCACTTTGCCTCTCTGTGTCACATTTTGGTAATTCTCGCACCATTTCAAACTTTTTCATTATTATTATAGTTGTTATGGGGAGCCATGAGCGGTGATTATGACTCACTGAGAGCTCAAATGATGGTGAGCATTTTTTTAGCGATGAGGTATTTTTAAATTAAGGTGATACATGTTTATGCTACATTTACATACATATAAATATACGTTTAATGCTATTACACACCTAGCAGACTACAGTAAAGTGTAAACGTAACTTTTATATGCACGGAGAAACCAAAAAAACACACGTGACTTGCTTTATTCTGATATCTGCTCTATTAGAGTGGTCTGGAGTGAACCCTGCGGTATCTCGGGAGGTATGCTGTGCATGCAAAGGGTTTGTTAGATTGTTATATGGGCACCAACTGAAGTTCTAATTATGTACGGTTCAATCTGACTCCAGGAGAGAGAACTGATATGTCCCAGGAACCTACTCTGCCCAGGGCAGTGTGCTAGACTTTACATATGGCTGCAATTAATGTGAAGCACAGTGCCATGAGATAGGAATTCACACCCCAGCTTCACCAGCTGAAGGAGCTGAGGCTCAGAAGGTACTTTGCCCAGCATCATCCAATTGGTGGGTTTGCTTAAAACCCACGTTTCTCTGGCTCTGAATGACATTCTGTCGATAAGGTTTCTTCCGAGTGCCTCCCTTTAGCTAACGCAATTTCACGCAGCAGCAACAAAAAACAATTACGGGACGAGAAATGGGAGTCACGAAAAGACAGCTTGTATTCAATTCCTGCATTGGACAAATATTTATTGCGGGCCACTTTGTGCCAAGCCCTGTGCTGAGAGCTGGATAAAAAACAGTGAAGGGCAGTCAGGAGCTTATGTTGCAATAGTTGGTCGGCTGGGCCAACAGACAATTCCAGCGCAGTGTGATTAGCGTCAGGAGAGAAGAGAGTTTCATGAAACACCTTTTTCTGTTCTCCCTGCTTCTCCCGGGCTCCTCCTCCTCCAGCTTCTGCTGACTCTCAGTGGTGCAGAGGGCTTGGGGGGGGGGGGCATATCTGGCTATGTCTGATACATTGTAAAACCTTTCAGATCAGCAAATACCCAGCCCTATCAGATTTTTCACCATCTCCAGTGTTTCCTCAGTGGTTCTAATAATGTCTACAATCGATTTCAAAAGAATGAATTTTCACAGAGTTTGCCCAGAGTAAGAAACAACTGAAACATGTATCCTCACCACAGAATTTTCTCAATGTCAAAATTCCTGACCATCGCTAAAGCCTAACTCGATCCTTCCTCCCAGAGCTTCTCGCTCTGACTTTCCCCAGTCAGCAGTAAGTGCCCCCTGACGGCAGTCCCTTTCCGTAAATATCTACGGGAGCACTTGAACTCTAGCTGCCTGTGTCCCTGTCTCCCCACTGGAGTGTGAGCTCGCTGAAGCAAAAGACTGGGTCTTAATCATATTCGAGGTGGTATCTCTACTTGTGTGTCCCTCAGTATCTAGTAAATATCCCACCTATACTTGTTGAAAGTAAACAAAGGGAATTAACAATATTTTACCATCTACATATCCGCCACTCTTATTTTTTTATTAAAGCTTTTAAAAATTAACTATAATACGATCTAGTGTTCCTCTGATTACGGTTCGAGATTGATATGTGAAACTCTTCAGGTCCAAAACACCCTGCTAGGGATAATACACAAAATCTCACCTCTGTGCCTCTACTTCCTACTTCAGGGAAAGAAAGGAACTTAGTAAACACTGAATAAATAAAGCGATTGGTGATTATAACCGAGAACGGTAAAAGATAAAATTAAAAAAAATTTTTTTAACACTTATTTATTATTGAGAGACAGAGAGACCCAGAGCGGGAGCAGGGGAGGGGCGGAGGGAGACACAGAATCCAAAGCAGGCTCCAGGCTCTGAGCTGTCAGCACAGGGCCTGACGCGGGGCTCGAACTCACAAACTGCGAGATCATGACCTGAGCTGAAGTTGGTCGCCCAACCAACCGAGCCACCCAGGCGCCCCAAAGATAAAATTTTTAAAGACAGGCTCACCAAATATTTTCTTCCCACTTCTTAAACCCATGACGTCTACCATCTACACAGGGCTCCTCAGCCCACCCCTAAAGCCTATGCCTCACTCTTGAGCTCTCTATTCTCTCCTCCCATTCTCCCATTCCCTCTTGAACCTATTCACCAGCAATGAAACTGGTCCTGTCAAAGTCACCAATGACCTCCACGTTGCCAAATCCTATCGTCAAGGTCTGGTCCTCCACTAACTTACTCTATTGACATTAAACAGAGTTGAACACTCCCCTCTTCTCCTGGATGCCAGGACTGCATGCTCTCTTGACCTTCCTCCGACCTCAGGGGCTGTCCCCTATCAGTCCTTTTCCGGGTCCCGTTTATCTCCTCTCCACCTCTAAATGCTGAAGCAGCTCAAGGCTCAGCCCTCTCACCTCCTCTCTTCTCCATTTATGTTCACTCCCCAGGTAATCTGTCCATTCTCATGATTTTAATACGGACACATCCTGATTGGCATCCCCAACTCCAACCTCCTTCTTGAGCTGCAAACCCAACATACGTCAACAAGCAACTTAACATCTCTACGTGGAAAACTGATAAACAATAAAATCGTAACACGACCGAAACACAACTTAGTTTCTCCCTCCAATCTTCTTTCAATTTTCCTCATTTCAGTACACAACAACTCCATTTTTCAAGGTGTGTAGGTTAAGATTCTTGATATGACTATGGTAGAGACTGCTAGTTGCCTCCCAATTACACATTCACCCAACATTTGGTTGTGGCCACGTGACTAAGTTCTGGCCAAGAAGGTATAAGCAGTCACATGTGATACTTTGGGATCACGTCCTTAAGGGATAGGAACACGCTCTTTCCCCCTTTAGTCCCCAAGTACTGGAATGCAGACATGCGCGTAGATGCTGGAGCCGCCATACTGGACTACGAGCCAGAAGCATCATACTGAGGATGACAGAGTAGGAAACAAAATGAGTCTGGCTCCCTAGTAATCACGAAATTACTAAACCAGCTTCTCAACCACCTACTCAGATTTTTACTTGAAAAATAAGCTTCTGGGGCACCTGGGTGGTGCAGTCGGTTAAGCGTCCGACTTCAGCCAGGTCACGATCTCGCGGTCCGTGAGTTCGAGCCCCGCGTCGGGCTCTGGGCTGATGGCTCAGAGCCTGGAGCCTGTTTCCGATTCTGTGTCTCCCTCTCTCTCTGCCCCTCCCCCGTTCATGCTCTGTCTCTCTCTGTCCCAAAAATAAATAAACGTTGAAAAAAAAATTAAAAAAAAAAAAAAAAAAGAAAAATAAGCTTCTATCTTGTTTAAGCCATTATTATTTTGGATCTCTGGGCTGCAGCAGCCAAACCAATATCCTAACTAATGCACAGAATTTGGAATCTGGAAGTAATCAACCTAAATAGACTATAAATATGTGGCAATGGCTTGGAGGTCAGCAAGGGCACAGATATTGCAGGATAGGAGGTTGGTAACTCTTAGTAGAGCACAACAAAATATTTGGTAAAACCTGTGACACCTTCGAAAATCGGCTGCATGCCAATACGGCTGATAATTCTAGGGAAACTGGTCGAACAATTCACAATTTGGGTGCTTATTGGCTTCTTGCCACTTTCTAAGCAAGAAGTCCCACAAGAATGAGACAGATTCAAGCTACAAGTTGCTGATCTGCATGCAGAGATAAAAGGGAATATGGGTCTGCCTAAGGTATGTCTACGGCCTACAGTCAAAATCTACTCAGTCTGGTAATTCGGGGGCTAAATCAGGTTGAAAAAGCCAACTCCTTCAGTATCCAGCAGGAAACAAGCAGGAGAAACTGTTCATCCCCAGGAAGGGGACGTTCTCCAATGACCTGTCCCCCGAGGAAAACACATATTGAAAAACCACCACAGAGGGCAAGGGACAAGGGAGTTCCTCCAAGAGAGCAAACCAAGGGCTGCTAAATGGGCAGTCAGGAACTCCTACCACTGCCAAGGCAGAAGTCCTCACCACGTGACCTGCCAAGAGCTAACAATGGCTATGAACCGGTGAAGGGTCCGTACTTCCCGTGCTTCCCGTTTCTGAACTGGAGTTTTATTTCCATCATCCTAACCGACTCAATCAGAGTCCATAACTGGGGGGGTGAGGGGAGGCAGTAGACATCTTGTATTCAATCTAAAGGTTCTTGGACTGTATATGAACCAGCCAGAGGTTCTGGGCTCAGAAGCTTACTGAGGGCTGTCTCCTTTGGAAAGGTGCAGTGTGTGTGTGTGTTCAAGATTTGGGAAGAAGGGTCTGGAAAGAATGGCCTGCACTGTTCTCCCCTTCTAACATAAGAGAACTTTTAGGTGAACACACAGCTACCCAGTAGAACCTGTATTTCTCACTTCCCAGCAAGGAGCTGTGGCCATGTGACTGAGGCCAGTCACATGCAATGAGCTGTGGCCAATGGGCGGTGGGGGAGGCTGAGCAGAAGTGATCGTGTAGCTTCCAAGCTGTGCCATTCAAGAGAAGGAATGGGACTCCCTGCCCCTCTCCTCTTCCCTCTGCTAGGATGCACACACGCACAGACCAAAAGATGGAACCCTATGTTAGGCAAATTGGTACAAGGAGACAGTAGGCACCTGGGCCACTAATGAACATAAAGCTGCATCAGCAGCCCCGGCCTCCTCCCCAGACTCCCATTTGGAGAGAAATAAACATCGATCTGGTGTACAAAGCTGCCATTTCAGGTCTCTGTTACAACGGTCTGTCCAATGATATCCTGACTCACCCGGCCACTCTCAACTCCGCTCTCACGCCCCACGTCCACCCCATCACTCAGTTCTAGGGGCTCCACCCACAAGATATGTGACAAGCCACTTCTTCACACTCACCCTGTCCTGGGATTCCTGTGATGGCCCAACTTTCTCTCTGTTTCCACTTTCTCTCTATGTCAATGCACTTATCAGCATACGATTCTAGGGTGCCTGGGTGGCTCAGTTGGCTAAGCGTCCAACTTCGGCTCAGGTCATGATCTTGCGGTTTGTGAGTTCGAGCCCCACATCGGGCTCTGTGCTGACAGCTCTGAGCCTGGAGCCTGTTTCGGATTCTGTGTCTCCCTCTCTCTCTGCCCCAAACCCACTCGCATTCTGTCTCTGTCTCTCTCAAAAATAAATAAACACTGGGGCGCCTGGGTGGCGCAGTCGGTTAAGCGTCGACTTCAGCCAGGTCACGATCTCGCGGTCCGGGAGTTCGAGCCCCGCGTCGGGCTCTGGGCTGATGGCTCGGAGCCTGGAGCCTGTTTCCGATTCTGTGTCTCCCTCTCTCTCTGCTCCTCCCCCGTTCATGCTCTGTCTCTCTCTGTCCCAAAAATAAATAAACGTTGAAAAAAATAAATAAATAAATAAATAAACACTAAAAAAAAAAGAAAAAACCAGCATACAATTCTTTTAAAACATAAATCAGGGGCACCTGGGTGGCTGGCTCAGTCACCCAGGTTGAGCTGTCTGACTCTTGATTTGGCTTAAGTCATGATCCCAGAGTCATGGGATCAAGCCCCAAGTCGCCTGCTCGAGCTTCTCTCTCCCCTTCTGCCCCTCTCCTGCTCATGTGTGCTCTCTCTCTCTAAAAATCATACATATTTTTTTTTAAATAACAAATATTTGGGGCACCTGGGTGGCTCAGTCAGTTAAGCAACTGACTTCTGCTCAGGTCATGATCTCATAGTTCACGGGTTCGAGCCCTGTGTCAGGCTCTGAGTTGACAGCTCAGAACCTGGAGCCTGCTTCGGATTCTGTGTCTCCTTCTCTCTCTGTTCCTCCCCTGCTTGTTCTCTGTCTCTGTCTCTCAAAAATAATGTTAAAAAAAATTTAAATACAAATATTTGCTTTTTTAAATATCTATTGTTTTAATAAGTAAAAAAATAAAATATAAATCAGAATGAAGCACCTGGTTGGCTCAGTCGGTGGAACATGTAACTCTTGATCTCGGGGTCATGAGTTCTAGCCCCACATTGGACATAGAGATTAGTTTAAAAAAATAAAATTAGGGGCGCCTGGGTGGCTCAGTCAGTTAAGCGTCTGACTTCGGCTCAGGTCATGATCTCGAGGTTCGTGAGTTCAAGCCCCGCGTCGGGCTCTGTGCTGACAGCTCAGAGCCTGGAGCCTGTTTCAGATTCTGTGTCTCCTTCTCTCTCTCTGACTCTCCCCCGTTCATGCTCTGTCTCTGTCTCAAAAATAAATAAACGTGAAAAAAAAATTTTTTTAATTAAATAAATAAAGTAAAAAAAAAAAAAAAAAACCTAAATCATAATGTAAGACCCATGAAGGCAGGGAATTCTGCCTATATTTTTCACTGTGTATATCCTCATGTTCTAGAGCAATACTGGGCACATATCATATTCCACCAGACTTAAGACGTCACTGATTGTAAGCTGCACTATTATTTTTTGCACCACCAAGAAAAAAAATACTGCCCATTAAACCACGACAAAATGACTTAACAACAGACCGGGATAGAGTCGTAAACAGTTGGCACCAGCCTCCCATTGCTTTGAAATTTCTTTCGGAGGGAGGTGCAGGGTCTCCGACCTTCAGCTGCACTGCCCAGGTGTGCAAGGCAATCCTTCTCACTGTACGTCCAACTTCAAAATGTGGCACAGCTTCACAAACCTATGGGCTGCCGCCTCTCTAAAGCTCCCTAACGCCCTTGCTTGGGGCTCTGCAATAAAATACAGGATCGTGGTCATTCCTCCCACAGCAAACATTTTCTTTACTCCTGTATTGACACCCCACAGATGTTGCCATTCCTCTCTGCATACAAAGTAACATTTGCTTTTACTGCTGATCAAAGTGTGAGTTTGGGGAAGGCATTTAAAATGGCAACTAAATTTAATGCCCATAGCACTCAACTGAAGGGGCAGTAACATAAACAGGTACCACCACGTTTGCACATAAACAGGAAATGACTGTGTCACACCTGCCACCTGGCCGACACAGGTCATACCATCAGAAGAAGCATCCCAGTTTCAAAGACGTTAAAATGTGAAGGGGAACAAAAAGGGGGTAGGGGGGGCATCTCACGGTTGACTCAGCCCCACGTGTAAGAACTCAAATTTATGCTGTTGAATGACTGACGACTTCTGCTACCGGGCCCTAGCTCAGCAGGCTCCAGCCACACTGTGCCTCCTTGCCATGCTGGGAGCAGACCAAGGATGTGCCCCCCTGGTTCCTGCCGTTCCTTGTACCTGGGAACACTCTTCCCCCCAGATGGCTCCCTATCATCCCTAAATTTTTTTTTTTAACTTTTTAAATGTTTATTTATTTTTGAGACAGAGTGTTAGCGAGGGAAGGGCAGAGAGAGAGAGGGAGACACTGAATCCGAAGCAGGCTCCAGGCTCTGAGCTGGCAGCGCAGAGCCCGACGCGGGGCCCAAACTCGGGAACAGGGAGATCATGACCTGAGCCAGAGTCGGACGCTCAACCGACTGAGCCACCCAAGAGCCCCATGTCATCCCTAAAATTTCTATTCAAAAGCCACCTCCTAAAACTGCACACGCTCCACATCCCCACTACTCTCCACCCCTTTTGCCCATTTGGTTTCTCTTCATAGGCTCATCACCAAATGACATCCCATGTGGAACCAGCTGTCTATGATGTTTCCTCCCACCGGAAGGAAGTTCCATCCAGGCAGGGCTCCTGTGGTGTCTACCACGCGGCAAGTAAACAGTAAATATGGTTCAATGAGCTGCTTTCGGGAAGACACCTCCACCTAGACATACTGAAAGCACCTTGTGGGAAAATGCACTCTGTACCAAGCAAAGGCCCGAAGACCCAAGAGCCTCCCGTCAGAAGTCTTTCTGTCTTCTTCCCCTACGAGAACACAGGGGCATTTTGACGAGCTCCACTCTTAGCAATAACTGGGGCAATAACTCAAAAGGGACAGTTAAAATGCTGTAAAGATCACAAACTTGCTCAGATTATTTCTGTGTTGGAGGTAGTTTAGTAAAGGAATTGGGAACTCTGGAATCAGGGGGCGCCTGGGTGGCTCAGTCAGTTAAGCGTCTGTCTTGGGCTCAGGTCATGAACTCGTGGTTCATGGGTTCGAGCCCTGCGTCGGGCTTTGTGCTGACAGCGCCCGCTTTGGATTCTCTGTCTCCCTCTCCCTCTCTGTCCTTCCACGGCTATTGTACTCTATCTCTCAAAAATAAATAAATAAACATTAAAAAAAAAAAAAAAAAAGAACTCTGGAATCAGACCCTGGATTAGAAATCCAGGGTTCTGCCACTTCCTAGCTCTATGTCTTTCAGCAAGTTACTGAATTTCTACTAGTCTCGACTTTCTTATCTGTAAAATGGGGTGACATTACCACCCTTGCTGAGCAGGTTAAGTGCTTAGCACATATTAAGCACTGAATAAATGTTAGCTGATACCATAACCATTCTCTGTCCCTTGATTAAGATGAACAAAAAGAGTGGAGAAGGGACCCGGGAGGCTACATCCCACTTTCCTCCCAGGCTTGAGGAAGAATCCTCATTATAAAGTGAGTGGCAGCAATGATCTATTGTGGGGGAAAAGTAAGCTTAGGTTCTGAGGCCTGTTACAAAGAAAGAAAAGATCAAAGAGACAGAGATGTCAGAGTAGAAAGGCCGGGGTGGGGGTCTCTCTATGTTGACTCATCTTTCAATGGTCCAAATACCTGTTTGCTCCTTGTCTGGAATTCCTTAGCCCCCCCCCCCCCATCCATCCTTCTCTCAAGCCAGAAACCAAAGAATCAGCTTCTTCTCTCCTCCCCCACCCCCGCCTCCTTTCTATCAATCCGATCACTGCAACTCCAAGTGCGTTAACTTAGATCCTCAGCGTTTCTGGGGTCTGCCCTCCTCCACCCCCACTGCCAATGCCTCCCTTCGACTCCCACTCTTCACTGCTAGACAGCAACACCAGCCTCCTCGTCTGGCCCCCGGCCTGCGGCCACCTTCTTCCAACCCACTTTTACACCCCTTGCCAGTTATCCTTCTAACCTCTTACCATTTCTCAAAGGCTTCTTGCAGTCTTACTGCGGAAGTTCAAACTCCTAGGTACTTCTGAAAACCCTCCAAGATCTGGTGCTGGGCCACCTGCAACCACGCGCCCCCCCTCCCCCACCCCCCCACCCCCAGCAAACTCCTGTCCCCAGTCCCACTACTGCTCACTTTTTTCCTGGGCTCCCCAGTCTCCCTGCCATTGCCTGGCAACCACCGCTCAGCCTTCAGCATCACCTTATCCCGAAAGTCTTCACTACTACACTGCCCTAGCAGGGGTCCCTTCTTGTTTTTCTTGACGCCTTGTGCATCCCTCCCCACCAGTACTTAGCGCCCTGCACTGTAACTGCTGGATTCCTACTTATCTCTACCTCCATCCCCATCCCCCAGTTAAATCATAATTTCTTCCAGAAAAACAACTGTCTTGTTTTCTTTCCTAACATACCTAATGCATCTCTGGGAATACACGGCATCTTTTAAAAAAAAAAAAAAAAAAAGTTTCCTGAGTGAACCATTTTGGAGGTGCGTGATAAAAAGAGTCAGTACCGGGGCGCCTGGGTGGCGCAGTCGGTTAAGCGTCCGACTTCAGCCAGGTCACGATCTCACGGTCTGTGAGTTCGAGCCCCGCGTCAGGCTCTGGGCTGATGGCTCGGAGCCTGGAGCCTGTTTCCGATTCTGTGTCTCCCTCTCTCTCTGCCCCTCCCCCGTTCATGCTCTGTCTCTGTCTGTCCCAAAAATAAATAAAAACGTTGAAAAAAAATTAAAAAAAAAAAAGAGTCAGTACCAAAAAGACTATCAACTCGATCACCGCATGAATGCATTCATGAAAAACAACACTTCTACAGAAAAACTACGTCGATCAAGCATGTTAGTAGGATACGTGTATGGAAGCTGCAGTGACTTTATGGCCAGTTGTTAGGCAATAAAATGTAGCAGGAAGAGCTTTCAGATCGGGCACCTCGGGTCCGAATTCCAACTCTGTCAGCTTCGAAGCCAGGTCACTACGGACAAGTCAGTTAACCTAAATCTCAGCTGCCTCACCTGTAAAATAAGGAAAAGGTAAGGACTGCTTGACGGCACGGCTTTGTTTTGTTTTTGTTTTTTGAGAAAGAGAGCCAGGGAGAGAGAGACAGAGACAGAATCCCAAGCAGGCTCTGCACTGACAGAACGGGGGTCTGAACTCACGAACCACGAGATCATGACCTGAGCCGAGATGAAGAGTGGGACACTTAAGGGACTGAGCCACCCGGGCGCCCCTTGGTCACACTGTTTTATTTAAGGAGACAGTGTCTGTCAAGTGCCTGGCACTGAGCAGGCTTCTAAGGCTGTTAATAAACGCCGGTCCCTTTCCACCCAAAGAACACTGCTAAAAAGTGCACGGTCACATATTCTGCATTTGGGAAGGAAGACTTACTTACCCCTCTTCCAAAACCTTGACCACACCCTAACTATCCCAGCCAGCCATCTTGAAGATGAACTAGGTCATAAAGAAGATTTAGCAACCCCCCCCCCAAAAAAAAAGAATGAAAGAAAAGGAAAAAGCAAATCATCTCAATGCAACTTCATCACTATAGTTGAACACAGTTTAAAATACCTGCCCTGCCCTACTCATAGCATCATCTTGGCATATGGAAAACAAGTCTGAGTAGTGTACATACGGAATGTAATGTAAATAATGAAGCCCTGGAATGTAGGTTCCTGAAGGGAATGAACTTAGTCTTGGATCTACTCCATAGAGCAGTGAACTCACTGTAATGTGCTACATAAACAATAAACAGCAAGGAAGTTAAAGACAGGCTGTACTTAGCACAAGAGAAGAAAAGGGTAAGAATTCCAGCTGATCTATGAGAGGGACCAGAAAGTACACATAATGTAAAATCTGAAGCTTCCAGGCTGGTTATATCAATCTCTATTTTCCAGAGGCTGTATTCTCACACATTTCCATTTTGTTAAGATATAAAACTCTGCCTTACCTGATTTCCTAATTTAGCCTGAAAGATCACTGTCTTACCTGTTTTCACCCTGAGATGTATGTTTGAATTTTCAGCAATATAAATGTATTACTTTCTATACTTTCTAACATTCAAATGAATGTCCCCTATCATATCTGTGACAAGAGTTTCCACCGAGAGAATAACAATACAAGGCAAAAATTCTGGAAATGTCTTGAGACACTGTTCACTTAATCCCAGAATTAAGGAAATGGATTAACAACAACAACAACAAAGAAACGTAAGATTTTTTTTTTTCCCCAAAAAACTTGGTTCTAGCTTCCACTGAGAGTATATTAACAGCTACCGAACGGTTCCTCTGCGTTCAGGCCACCTAACTGTCGAATATAACTTTATGTTGATTTAATATTAGTAAATTTAAGTTTTCACATTTATTTCAATATTCTTTTGAACCTGAAAAATGCTTTTCTGATCTCCTCCCACAATGATTACATTTGTTCCTCTGTGGTCGCAAAAAAGTTACAACTTCCTCAAGAACTGGGTAAAGTGAAGTACCACCGTTCAGATTATATGGTGCTTCATTTGTTTGAAAACAATTTCTTGGTGAAATCTCCAGTATGACGATTTAGAGAACGTCACGAAAAAAATAATTTCGGGAAGCAAAGGACTACTAAAAACATAAACTTTTTGCCTTAAGAGACATTACCCATTAACACTGATGTTAAAGAAAGGGGACACAGGAGGGGTGGTAAAAATTACCTAAAACAGAGTGCCTCTAAGGAACCTCTTGAGAGTTACCACCCCAAGGAAGGAAACTGTTCAATATTCTTCTAATTTTAGTTACGATTACATTCCTGACGTATTTGAGAAAATAGTAACACAGAATGAGCCATCCTGACTTTCCAAACAGCCAAGGAGCATGACCCACAAAATTATTTGTTTTCGTTCCTACCTGACACTTGAACTCACCTCTTGCATGCTGCATCCCTGGAGAACTGTAATCCCTAACTAAATATATTGACTACGCTAGCTGAAACTAAAGCATGTATGTTTTATAGCACAGCCAACCTGATGGATAGCTACTTTCGCTGTAGGAAAGTGTTATACGAACTAGTGAAAGAAACGAGGAGGTATGCTGAAGAGAGGGAGGCCAGCAGGGATCCTGAAGGGGAAGCTCCCAATTTGTAAAAAGGAAGGGATCGAAGTCAGTAGGATCGCAGAAAATTCCTGATACCCTAATTGCCACCGTTTTTAGGACAACCTTATGAAATGATCTCTAAAACATCAAGAAAGGGATCTGTAAGACTCCTTCCAGAAATGATAATGGGAGTTTAAATGTCATTTCCTTCCATTTGCTTCCTGCACAGAACACAAGTTAGAAAGGGCCAAAAACTGGAGAAAGGCAGAATGAAAGAGAAGTGTGCCAGAGGTCACTAGTACCTGCTAAATTGCAGAATTTAACTGGAATTCACTGAGCTTTTTAGATGTATATTTTGTTAAATACCAAAGAATCTGTCTGTAGGCCACCCCCAAACACAGACGTCTGTTTAATCAACTTATGCAATGCAACAGCCACACATACCTGGGATTTCAAATACTGCCTTTAAAAACACACACCCAGACATTCTAATTCCACCCAAAATTATTTTTTTAAATCTCTGCAGTGAGGCGCGCGTGCACGCACACATTAACTTGATGTAAATGTAGCCTTTCTTGCCTAAACACCCCGAGGAAAAGAATAAACGCCTCGATGTGCTCTCCTCTTCTTCAGACCCTAAAAGCCTCGAAAAGAAGCAAATGGAGTTCAGAATGAAGAAAGAGAGCAAGATAATACAGGAGAACACAACCAGAGACCCACTCAGGGACCCGTTTTATTCTTGGAAAATGTCATCTCCATTCCTTCCCCAAGCCCAAAGGCCAGGCACCACTGGCGCAATACCTTCCTTGTCCAAAGCGCCAAAGAGTTGCCAACTAATCTCCCAAGGTGTCCCCCAACCTCCTCACCTCATCAGCGCTCAGCTCCTCCATCGCTTTTCTCTTAATGGTGAAAGGCGTTAGGGAGAGATCCTTCTGTTCTTGTGACCAGGGCGGGAGGAGGGTGGAAGGTGTCTATCGGGCTGTCTGGTCCCCCGAACGGGGGAGGTTTCAGAATTGCATAGTCAGAGGTTAAAAAATAAGAACACGAGAGGCACTGAACCGCCCTGGCGTCGGTCACTCCAATCGCCCCAGAGACTCCTACAGCCGCTTGTGCCCCGAGGAGCCTCCTTTGGCCGCCACTGCTGCTGCTACAGGGTTATCTTAAGGCGCCACTATTGCCCTCTGCTTCCCAGGTTACCCGGACCAGGGACTCGGCTCTCCAGCTCGTCTCGTGCCCTGAGCCTGCTGTGTCTTCGCGGTGGTGGCACGGCAGGTGTGCTTCCTCCAGCAGATCCTGCTCTCCTTCCTACCCTTTGCCCCTGGCGGGAACTGTTGGACTACAGAACGGATGCCCCGAGGTAAGGCGACCCCAGAGCCGCCGAGGCAGAGCCCAGCACTGAAGAGGGAAGCCCCTCCCCTCCCAAAGCAGGCCGGCCACGCCCCGCCTCCACGCCGGAGCCCGGGCAGGGGGGAGGGGGAGGACGGGACTCGCGATGCTCTGGACGGAAGAGTAAATCCTCCTACCCCTCCACCCCTACTCTTACCCCCTCGCCCCACCAAGTATTATTCATCAAAACAACAGGGCGGCCATCTTTGAAAGGGATCACGTGACCCCCGCCAGGGAGGCGGGGCTTCTGGCCCCAGGACGAGGCAGCCAATGGGCCGCGGGCGTCGCGCCGCCGATTTCCTCTCGCCGGCGTCTCCTCCCGCTCCCGCCCCACCCCCTCCCCCCGCAGCAGTCCCGGAGGGGGAGGGGCGAGTGGGGGCTAAGGGCGGGCGGCGCGCGGGGGGCGGGGCGGGGCGGTGCCATGGCGACGGCGCGGGGGTGGCCGGCGCGGCGGGCGGGTCCAGGTAGGCTCCCGGGAGGGCCGGGCTGGCGGGAAGCTGGGCGTGGAGGGGACGGGGCCCTGCGCCGCGACCCCGCCGCGCTGCCGTTGTTCCCAGGCGATTGCTGTTTCGCGGCTCGGCGATGCAGACCACGTAAAGGACAACGGAAAACGTCTCCCTGCTGGGGCCGGTTCTGTAACGTATTGAGCGCTCACGTTCTGAAAAAAAACCTTTGGACCCTCTTCTACCTCCGCCGAGAAAGCCCATCTGGAAGGCAACTCTAAAGTACAACTTCTATTTATTTGGCTTTTGCCTTTTAGAGAGTTTCTGCTTTGGTTTGTTTTTGGGGTTTTTTTTAGCATGTTCCAAAGTGACGGTAAAATTTGAGAGTATAAATGATAGACCCAGAAAATTTCAAAGTGCACAGACATGAGAAAAGCTTTTGCTGTCAAAGAAAAGAAATCATCCTTACTTGCACAAGAATACCATTTTTTAATCGAGATAGGCAATTATTAAAATCCTATTAGTTTTAGATGTACAACATAAGGTTTTATGGGTTGGGGGGGCTGTGTTGTAAGTTTTTAAGTTACGGTTAGTTCAGGAGCGCCTGGGTGGCTCGGTTGGTTGAGCATCTGACTTGATTGCGGCTCAGGTCATGATCCCAAGGTTGTGGGATCGAGCCCCATGTCGGCCTCCATGCCGAGCGTGGATCCTGCTTAGGATTCCCTCTCCCCCCCCTGCCCTTCTCCCCAGCTCATTCTCTTTCTCTCGCAAAAAAAAAAAAAAAAAGGATTCCAGTTAGTTCACATACAGTGTAATATTAGTTTCAGGTGCACAATCTAGTGATTCATCACTTGCATATAACACCCAGGGCTCATGATACAAAGTACATTCCTTGATTCCCATCACCTATTTCACCTACCCTCCACCCACCTGCCCTCTGGTAACTATCAGTTTGTTCTCCAGTTAAGAGTCTGCTTCTTGGTTAGCCTTTCTGTCTCTCTTTTTTTTTTCCTTCTCTTTGCTCATTTGTTTTGTTTCTTAAATTCCAAATATGCTTGAAATCATACAATATTTGTCTTTCTCTAACCCACTTATTTCATTTAACATAATACTCTATACCTCCATCCATGTCCTTACAAATGGCAAGATTCCATTCTTTTTCATGGCTGAGTAATATTCCATTCCGTTCCTCTTCTTTATCCATTCATCATTCCATGGACACGGGCTATTTCCATAATTTGAACATTGTCTATAATGCTGCTATGAACTTCACGTTTCCCTTTGAGTTAATATTTTTGTATTCTTTGCGTAAATACCCAGTAGTGCAATTGCTGGATCAGAGGCTAGTTCTGTTTTTAACTTTTTGAGGAACCCCCCCCCATTCTTTTTTCCACACCGCCTGCTCCAGGTAGCATTCCCGCGAGCAGTGCAAGAGGGTTACAATATAATGATTTGATATATGTATATTTTGCAAAATAATTACCAAGATAGTTAACATCTGTCACCACACATATAGTTACAGTATTTTTCTTGTGATGAGAACTTTTAAGAATTATTGTCTTCGTTGGGGCACCTGAGCTGCTCAGTCGGTTAAGTGTCCAACTTCGTCTCGGGTTGTGATCTCACGGTTCGTGAGTTCGAGCCCCGCGTCGGGCTCTGTACTGACAGCTCAGAGCCTGGAGCCTGCTGAAGATTCTGTGTCTCCCTTTTTCTCTGCCCCTCCCCTGCTCACGTTCTGTCTGTCTGTCTCTCTCAAAAATAAATAAACATTAAAAAAAATTTTTTTTTAAGAATTATTGTCTTAGCAATTTTCTTTTTCAATGTTTATTTTATTTATTTATTTTGAGAGAGGAGGGGAGGGGCAGAGAAAGAGGGAGACAGAGAATCCCAAGCAGGCTGTGCACTGTCAGCACAGAGCCCGATGCAGGGCTTGATCCTACCAAATGTGAGTCTGACACTTAACCAACTGAGCCATCCAGGCACCCCGGCAATTCTCAATACGATATATAATGCAGTATTTTATACATATGTATGGCAAATCTATAATACAGTGTTGTTAACTGTAGTCCCATGCTGTACATTAAATCCCCAGGACTTACAACTGGGAGTTTGTACCTTTTGACCACCTGACCCATTTCGCTCACCCCTACCCCACTCTGTCAATCGCCGATCTGTTCTCTGAAGTATACAAATATTTTGTTATGTAGAAATCTAAACTGAGCATTCAATGTAGCAGTATCATAAAATTCTAGATTCTGCCACATCCCGAAGAATATACTTTGTTGGATGGTTTACTAAACCATAATCTTAAAGATTGTATTCTAGAATTAGAAGAATTTCAATTTTTCCCCCTTTGGTACTTGCTTAGAATAGTAAGCCGACAGCGAGATATGCAAGGAATTTGTGAGTAAAATGAGACCACTACTGGCTTTGCAAATTATCTGCTCTCCAGGAAAGGAATTCCGGTAAGCCAGAATTTGGACTCCGGGTGACATTGATGTTAATATATTCACTTCTCACTCCTTATTTTCAACATCCTTATTGTGATATAATTCACACACCATACAATTCACTCATTTTTTTTTTAATTTTTTTTTCAACGTTTATTTTATTTTTGGGACAGAGAGAGACAGAGCATGAACAGGGGAGGGGCAGAGAGAGAGGGAGACACAGAATCGGAAACAGGCTCCAGGCTCTGAGCCATCAGCCCAGAGCCCGACGCGGGGCTCGAACTCACGGACCGCAAGATCGTGACCTGGCTGAAGTCGGACGCTTAACCGACTGCGCCACCCAGGCGCCCCCAATTCACTCATTTAAAGTATGCAGAGGTCAGTGTATTCACGGTTGTACGACCATCACTAATTCCAGAACAATTTCATCACCCCAAAAAGAGACCACATACTTATGAGCAGGTCACTTCCCACTCTCCCCTCTCCTCCCTGGGGGCAACCCAGTAACCTGCCTTTTGTCTCTGAATTTTCCTGTTCTGGACACATCAATGGAATCCTACATTATGTGACCTTATGTGTCTAGTTGCTTTCTTTTTAAAAAAAATTGTTTCGGGGCGCCTGGGTGGCACAGTCGGTTAAGCGTCCGACTTCAGCCAGGTCACGATCTCGCGGTCTGTGAGTTCGAGCCCCGCATCAGGCTCTGGGCTGATGGCTCAGAGCCTGGAGCCTGTTTCCGATTCTGTGTCTCCCTCTCTCTCTGCCCCTCCCCTGTTCATGCTCTGTCTCTCTCTGTCCCAAAAATAAATAAACGTTGAAAAAAAAATTAAAAAAAATTGTTTCTAATGTTTATTTATTTATTTTGAGACAGAGTACAAGTGGGGGAAGGGCAGAGAGAGAGAGAGAGGGAGACACAGAATCGGAAACAGGCTCCAGGCTCTGAGCTGTCAGCACAGAACCTGATGCGGGGCTTGAACCCACAAACTGTGAGACCACGACCTGAGCCGAAGTCAGACGCTTAACTGACTGAGCCAGCCGGGCACCCCTAGTGTTTATTCATCTTGAGAAAAAGAGAGACAGAGTGTGAGCAGAGGAGGAGCAGAGAGAGAAGGAGACACAGAATCCCAAGCAGGCTCCAGGCTCTGAAGCTCTGAACTGTGAGCACAGAGCCCAATTTGGGGCTTGAACTCACAAACAGCAAGGTCATGACCTGAGCCAAAGTCGGATACTTAACCAATTGAACCACTGAGGCACCCCTTCTTTTTTTTTAATGTTTACTTATTTTGAGAGAGAGAGTACACAAGTGGGGGGGAGAGGGGCAGAGGGAGAGAGGGAGGGTGAGAGAAAGAGGGAGGGTGAGAGAGAGAGAGAGAGAGAGAGAGAGAGAGAGAGAGAGGGAGAGAATCTCAAGCAGGCTCCACACTGTCGGTGCAGAGCCAGACCCAGGGCCGGATCCCATGAACTGCGAGATCATGACCTGAGCCAAAATCAAGAGTTGGATGCTTAACCAACTGAGCCACCCAGGCACCCTCTTATCATTTTCTTAGTAACCTCTTTTCTCTGGACACTTTATTGTAAGAATACAGTTTATGATACACATAACACGCAGAATATATATTTATCAACACTTATATTATCAGGAAGGCTTCTGATTGGGTAGCCTATTAATAGTCCAGTTTTTGAGGAGTCAAAAGTTATACATGAAATTAAAATTTTTTTATGTTTATTTATTTTTGAGGGGGGGTGCAAAGAGAAGGGGGGGCAGAGGGTCTCAAGCGGGCTCCACGCTGACAGCAGAGAAGCCCTATTTGGGGCTGGAACTCACAAACCACAAGATTGTGACCCAAGCTGAAGTTGGATGCTTAACCGACTTAGCCCCCCAGATGCCCCAAAAGCTACACATGAAATTTAGACCTGGGGTGGGGGGGGGTTGGTACCCCCAAACCACTCTGTTGTTCCAGAGCCCACTGTAATACCATCACTTTGGGGATGTTCAGTCCATAACAATAGTCATATATTGTAAGAAATATCCCTCCCATTTTGTGATGGGAGAACAAAATTTTCAGGGTTAAATGGCCTGCCCCAAGTCAAACAAGAAAATGATCAGGAACTTTGCTTCCCCTGAGTCCTATCCCTGTCACACAAATATCTCTGTGAGTTACAAGGACACGATATCAACGTTTTTACCATTTCCAAGGGAACTCTACTCCCTTTCTTTTTCTTCAACTCTACGATACTTTGTGTCAGTACAATGTAATTTTGTAAAAATCACGAAAATTAAAGATGAAGTCCCTTTGGTCACATGCTACTGTACTCCCAGGTGTTTTCCAGGACGAATACAGTTTTTAGTGCTTTTTACATTTGTGTTTTACCCCAAGTGCTAAAGTCCTACCACTTCCCTTAGGGGAAGCTTTCCCACTATAGCATAAAAGCGTCTCAGACGTGCTCATGATACTTCGCTCATATTTGTCGTTTTGTTCAGTGTCTGCCATTTGCTCATTACTTCAGCCCCTTTGGACCGTGGAAAATAATGTCTTCCGCTCTTGGGAGCTACCAAGCATCAGGGCCCAAGACAAATCAGTTCTACCTGGAAATGAGCAAAAGTACTTTTTTTTTTTTCTTTAATGTTTACTTTTGAAAGAGAGACAGAGAGAGATCACGAGTGGGGGAGGATCAGAGAGGGAGACACAGAATCCGAAGCAGGCTCCAGGCTCTGAGCTGTCAGCACAGAGCCTCACGTGGGGCTCGAACTCACGAACAACAAGATCATGACCTGAGCCAAAGTCAGAAGCTCAGCTGACTGAGCCACCCAGGCGCCCCAAAAGTGCTTTTTAATCCTAGTGACAGATAAAGGAGGAGACCATAGGACAAACTGAAACACGAAACTGAAAATAAAGGCACACCATGGGCAGATTTTGTGATTTTATAAAGGGAGAGGAATTGTGTGGGGGCTTTATTTTTATTTTTTCCAGAACCCTTTTAGGAATAGCTTTTATTCAAGTACCAGCACATAGAGAGTTCAGTGGATCCAAACGTGTCTTCCTAATGATCTACAAAGCTCCATCTTCTCCTAGGTGATCTCCCTTGGGATCTAGAAGTACATTCTGTTTTCCCTACTGCCATCGACCCGTTCCCCTGGACTCTGGATTCCCTCCCCTCCCACCTTCTAAAGGACTTTGGTCCAGGATTTATTCCCTTTCTTTTGCACCATCATTTTTCTCCCTCCCTGCTGGACACATCATCTGCTGTAGGAAGACAAACTTAAAAAACCTCTACCCTAGGGGCGCCTGGGTGGCTCAGTCAGTTAAGCGTCTGACTTCGGCTCAGGTCATGATCTCGAGGTTCACAAGTTTGAGCCCCGCATCGGGCTCTGTGCTGACAGCTGAGAGCCTGGAGCCTGCCTCGGATTCTGTGTCTCCGTCTCTCTTTGCCTCTCTCTCTCTCTCTCTCTCTCTCTCTCTCTCTCTCTCTCAAAAATAAACAAACATTAAAAAAAGAAGAAGCAGAAAACCCTTCAGGATGAAGTTTTTTTTTTTTAATTTTTTTTTTCAACGTTTATTTATTTTTCGGACAGAGAGAGACAGAGCATGAATGGGGGAGGGGCAGAGAGAGAGGGAGACACAGAATCGGAAACAGGCTCCAGGCTCTGAGCCATCAGCCCAGAGCCTGACGCGGGGCTCGAACTCACAGACCGCGAGATGGTGACCTGGCTGAAGTCGGACGCTTAACCGGCTGCGCCACCCAGGCGCCCCTAATTTTTTTTTTTTAACATTTATTTATTTTTGAGACAGAGAGAGACAGAGCATGAACGGGGGAGGGGCAGAGAGAGAGGGAGACACAGAATGGGAAGCAGGCTCCAGGCTCTGAGCTGTCAGCCCAGAGCCCGACGTGGGGCTCGAACTCATGGACCGCGAGATCGTGACCTGAGTTGAAGACGGATGCTTAACCGACTGAGCCACCCAGGCGCCCCGGGGATGAAGTTTTAAAAAAACCTCTACCTTGACCCTACATCTCCTTCGAACAATGCCTTCTTTCTAGGCTTCCTTGACCGCAAAACATCCCAAAAGAGATACCTTTTATTATTTCCATGCCCTCCCTTACTCCTATACCACTCTGAGAAAATGCTCTTGTCAGAGTCACCAGTCACCTCCATTAGGCCCAGATCAGTTCCATTTCTGTGTCCCAACACCTGTTGGCCTTCTCAGCAGCAGCCAGCACAATTGGGCACTTGGGAAACACTGTCCCCTATATTGGCTTCCATAAGGCCCCACGCTCTGGTTTTCCGCCGGAAGCTCTTTCTCGGATTCATTTGCTGCCGCCTCACCCAACCTTTAAATATTGCAAAGGGGCGCCTGGCTGGCTCAGTCAGTAGAGCATGAAACTCTTGATCTTGAAGTTTTAAGTTCAAGCCCCACATTGGATATAGAGATTACTTAAAATCTTTTTTTAAAAAGGCATAAAGATAGATAGATCGATAGATAGATAGATCAATAGATAGATAGATAGATATCGTAGAGCCACAGGGCACCAGGTTGAACCCTCTCCTCCCTGTTGATACTCCTTCCCTAAGTCTCCAGTCCATGGCTCTATTTTTTTTTAAGTTTTATTTATTTATTTTGAGAGAGAGCATGAGCAGGGGAGGGGCAGAGAGGTAGAGAGAGAGAGAACCCCAACCAGCCTCTGCACTGTTGGTACGGAGCCCTACGCAGGGCTCAAACCCATGAACCGTGAGATCATGACCTGAGCCAAAATCAAGAGTCAGATGCTTAACTGACTGAGCCACCCAGGCAGCCCTCGGGCCCATGGCTCTAGAGAGCATGTACATATGCTGATTGCCAGGTATGCATTTGTAGTCAAAATCTCTTCCCTGAATTCCACTGACACGTCCAGCTGCCTCGGTGATATTTGTATTGGGCTGTGTAATAGATACTTCGCCACCACACATCTGCCCTCTCCCCTGCCCCCAGAGCGAATGTCGTCATTAGCCGTCCAGTGGCCCAAGCCCAAAGCCTTGGCATCATCCTTGATTTCTCCTTCCCTTCACACAGTCTGCCAGCCAGTTATAGCTGGCCGTACTCCACATGTTCATGAGCTCGCCATTTTCTTCTTTCCAACTCCCCTGCAGGCCTTGCATCCAAGCTACCATCGTCTCCTGTGGGGCTATTTCACTGGTCCCATTTCACTCCTGTCCCTTTTCAATCTACACTGCAGAAAACAGGCAGTGAGACCTTCTTAAAACACAGATCATGTCATTTACCCGTTCAGAAACCCCCTCAGTGATTCCCATTGTCCATTGAATAAAATGGCAAGATCCTTATCATGACTTGTAAGATCCTAAGACATTTGGCCACCTTGGATTCTCTTGCCTCATTTTATACCACACACACCCTTTCTCCTGTGCTTCAGCCTTCACTCTTCAATAAGACAAACTCTTGGGGCGCCTGGGTGGCTCAGTCAGTTAAGTGTCTGACTTCAGCTCAGGTCAGGATCTCATGGTTCACGGGTTCAAGCCCCACATTGGGCTTCCCATTGACAGTGCAGTGCCTGCCTGGGACGCTCTCTCTGCCCCCTCCCCCGCTTGCGCGCACGCTCTCTCTCTCTCTCTTAAAATAAATAAACTTAAAAAAAAAAACTGATAAAAAAAAAAAAAAAGACAAGCTCTTTCTCTCCTAGAGGCCTTCGTACTTGGCATCTCATTTACCTGAAAAACTCTTCCCCCAGCTTTTTGCGAGGCTGGTTCCTTCTCATCCTTCAGATCTTAGCTCAAATGTCGCGTCTTCATCCGTGCATTAATTCATTTAACAAATATTTATTGAGCCCTTTGCATTTTAGGCCCTGTTCTAGGCACTGAGCATACGATACGTGTGGTCCTCTGAGAGGCAGACACCCGGCTAGAATTAGACGAGTGAGAGATTGAGGTAGGGAAGCACAGGTGGAGGATGAGGGGCAAAAGAGAAGGTGAGGGGTGCTTTCAGACCGACGACAGGTCAGCCACTGTGGAAAGGGGAGGGGGAAGGAAGCAGCATTGAGGAGAAAGAGTCTCACTGTGCAGAGCAGTTCTAGGAAGATTTGGGCCACGTTGCCGCCGAATGGAAAAATCCCACCTCCTGCAGGAACGGGCCTGAATTAGCATTGCACCCCGCGGGTGGGACGGGCCCTGGGGAAGCCTGGCCTCTCGCAAACACTGTGGCGGATCCAGAGGGCCACAGCTGGAGTCCTGTGTCCACCTCCTGCCCCTCAGCAGGGAATCTGAGTCCTCCCGCTGCCACAGCCCGCTGGCAAGACACGCTCGTCCTCCTCCTTATGTGTCCAGGGACGGAGAATTTGAATGGCACTTCCCGCCACATGCTGCCGGCTCAACTCACTCTCCTCCAGGGCAGGAGGAAGAAGTTAGCTGCTTGCCGGCTTTGGGGTAGGAGCTGCAAATGCTAGACTCCGTGCTTTGATCTGACGGTACCGTTTGCCTGCCTTCGGGGAGCGGAAATTCTGGTCCTCTCCCAGCTGTGGCAAGCAAACTGGGGCAGACTCTGTCCCTCTGGGCAAGGCTTTGGTCGGTTGTCCAAATGTGCCACTGCCTCATTTAGCATGAGTGTTTCCTGTTTGGGGGTCAAGTTTTAGCTCGTTTTGTTAATAATAAAGGTGGCTTTTAGAAATGTCCACTTTTGCATCTCCTAGGTTCCTATTTCTCAACAGGTTCCAAATAGAGAACCTCCACCCCCACCCTGGAAAGTCCCGTCACCACCCTGAACAAGGTAGACAAGGTCCGAATACTCACGTGGCTTCTGTGCACATAAGTCACCTTGCTTTCTCTGTCATTGTTTTACTATATCCCGTTTAGTTCTTTCGTGGCACTTCATCAAAATCGGAAATATTTTCATTTGCCTGTTTATTTGATTATCGCCTTCCCTCCCCCCCACACTATCTCCCACCAAGAGGATGTAAACCCTTCGGGGTCAGAGACCTGGCCCACCTTGTGTTTTGCTAAAATCCCAGTATCTAGAAAAGTACACGACTATTCAACACGTATTTATTGAGCACTGACTAGATACAGAGATGTAACAGCATAAAAAACAAAACAATTCCTGCCCCTGTGGAGCTTATATGCTGGGGGGGGGGGTGGGGGGGGCGGAAATAAAATAAGTAAATAGATTGTATAGTATATTAAAAGGAGACAAATGCTATAGATTAAAACAGATCCAAGAAGGGGAATAATGCTGAGATTAGTGTTTCCATTTTAAGTAGGGTGGTCAGAGAAGACCTGGGCAAGAAACATCTGAAGAAGGACTTGAAGGGAGTGAAGAAGGGAGCCAAGGGGGTATCTGTGGGAGAGCATTCTGAGCAGAGGTAACAGAAGGCCCTGAGTCAGGAACAGGCCTGGCAGGGCCAGTGTGGCCAAAGCAGAATGAGTGTTAGGGCAAGTAGGAGGTGACGTCTGTGGCTCTTTAAGACGGGAGCTGCTGGAAAGTTTTGAACAGAGAAGTGACCTGATCCCCTTATGTTTTAAAAGGATCACTCTGCTAGGTGGAAAATAGACCTGAGGGGAGCAAGAGGAGGGGCATAGAGACCAGTTAGGCAAGAGGTGCAATGATCCAGGCAAGAGGAATGGTCCAGGTGAAAGGAAGGTTTGGGGCTCAAACCAAGGACCTGGGACTCAAACCAAGATGGCAGCAATGAAGATAGGGAGAAGTGGTTGGATTCTGGATCTATGGTGAAGGAAGAGCCAACAGAATTTGGGAGAGGATGTGAGAATGGATAAGAAGAGGGAGGTCAAGATGACTCCAACTATTAGTAGCGACCATTCATTGAGATGGTGAGGAGTATGGGTGGAGTAGAAGGGAGGAGAAGATAATGGGTTCAGTCTGGGACATGTTAAATCTAGGATACGGGTGAGACTGTGAAGTAAGGTTGTCAAGTAGACAGTGGGGTCTAATAGGCCTGGAATTTGGGAGACAGGTCTACACTACAGACGTCTGTTGAGCGTCTTTAGTGCACAGATGAAATTTAGTCATGAGATGGGATGAAATCCCTCCACGGGTGATTACAGCAAGAGAGGAGGTCTCTGGACTGAGCTGGGGGAACTCCAACATTAAGAAGCAAGGAGTGGACAGGGCACCTGGGCGGCTCAGTCGGTTAAGCGTTGGACTTTGGCTCATGTCATCTCACAGTTCCTGAGTTCGAGCCCCGCATCAGGCTCTATGGTGACAGCTCAGAGCCTGGAGCCTGCTTCGGATTCTGTGTCTCCCTTTTTCTCTGCCACCCCCCCCCCCCCCCCGCCCCACCGCATTCTGTCTCTCATTCTCTCTCTCTCTCTCTCTCTCTCTCTCTCAAAAATAAATAAACATTAAAAAAAAGAAGAAAGAAAAAATGTGAGGGGGGCAACTAGCTGGCTCGGTTGGTGGAGCATGTGACTCTTGATGTCAGGGTTGTGAGTTCAAAACCCAGGTTGGAGTCTACTTATAAACGGACAGACAAACAAACAAGGATAGACAACTCTCTCAAGAAGTTTTGTGACGAAAGAGAGCCGAGAAATGGACATCCGCTGGAGCAAGAAATGGGTCAAAGTATTTTGTGTCTAAGATTGGGAGGGTGGGGCGCCTGGGTGGCTCAGTTGGTTCAGCGTCCGACTTCAGCTCAGGTCATATCTCATGGTTTGCGAGTTCGAGCCCCGCGTCTGGCTCTGCACTGACAGCTCAGAGCCTGAAGCCTATTTGGGGCACCCGGGTGGCTCAGTTGGTTGAGCATCCGACTTGGGCTCAGGTCATGGTCTCACTGTCTGTGAGTTCAAGCCCTGCGTCAGGCTCTGTGCTGACAGCCCAGAGTCTGGAGCCTGCTTCGGAGTCTGTGTCTCCCCCTCTCTCTGTCCTTCACCGGCTCGTGCTCTGTCCTTCTCTCTGTCTCTCAGAAATAAATAAACGTTAAAAAAAAAATAAGATTGGGAGGAAATAATAGCATATCTTGTATGTTCATGAGAATTATTCATAGAGAGGGAACAATTTGAAGAGTTAGGAGAAAGTGGAGAGAAAACAGGAGCACTGTTAGATTCTGTGCACCAGTGGGGTCGTCTTTGAATCCTTTACCTCCTAAGAAGTAAGCGTGTCCTCACGTAAGAGGATATTTCCGCTTGGAAGGAACATCATAACAATTTATTTCTTACGCAAAAACAATAGCAGTTTCTTTCTTGTGCAAAGCCTGTAAGGCCTCCATCTTGTTTGCCATTGCTGTTGACTTGATGTTAGTAATTTTCTAGATGTTCAACTTTCTTCTTGCATAAAATGCTGCAGCAGACCTGCCAAGGAGTGACCACTGCTTCATGAGGCCTTGTTGGTAGCGGTAGGTCATTTGGGGCTATGATCACAGGTCATGCGTTGTGATTGACTTAACGCCTCTAAAAGTTAACTCTGTTAAATCTGCCTTTTCTGATACTCACCTGGGCTAAGGATTCAGAATTTCTCTTGCTAGGAGTCGGGTCTCATTTCCATGGGATTACACAGCCTAATGTCTGGGGTTGTTTGATACACTCAGCAGACGTGGTTGCCAAAGCCAGCAAGGAAAAAAAAAAAAAGAAAAGAAAAGAAAACAATGCTGCTGACTCAGTCTCTCATCTATGCTCGCATCCAGTAACCACATGCTGGGCGAAGCATTGTGCAAGACACAAAGACTCACTGGTGAATCAAGAAACCCTAGGTGTTACCCTACCCATAAGATACTTACAGTCAAGGAGAGAGAGAAAATACAGACAGAACTGTAAGTCACAGTCGAACGTGTTAAGTGCCATAAAAGAAATTAAGGAAAGCGCTGAGAGAGTCCAACAACAACAACAACAACAACAAAGAAAAGAGAGAGAGAGAGATTATTACTTCTGGTTTGGATGATGGAGCTGTGATTTACTGAAATAGGCAAGGATTCTGAAGGAAATTTACCCACAGCCTTCCTTACAATGATCTCAGCTTATATCAGTATTCCCCCATATTTTAAAACATAATGATTCATTTTTATTTTTTTTAAAGATTTACTTATTTTTGTTTTCTTTTTTTTAACATTTTTATTTATTTTTGACAGAGAGAGACAGAGTGTGAGCGGGGGAGGGGCAGAGAGAGAGAGGGAGACACAGAATCCCAAGCAGGCTCCAGGCTCCGAGCTGTCAGCACAGAGCCTGATGCGGGGCTCAAACTCACGGAGCTGTGAGATCATGACCTGAGCTGAAGTCAGACGCTCAACTGACTGAGCCACCCAGGCACCCAGAAGATTTTATTTTTAAGTAATCTCTACAACCAACATGGGGCTCGAACTTACAACCCCGAGATCAAGAGTTACATCTCTCCTGACTAAGCCAACCATGTGCCCTGCGATTCATTTTTATAATCCCCTGAGAAACAGGAACATTTTGACCCCACCTTCATTTTGCAGCCAAATGGACAGATGCTACCTCTTTTTGATAACATTTTTCCATTAATGTTATGTTTAAAATTTAATATTAGAAGAGTTTTGGTTAATTTTTAAAAGCTAACAAGTGGTTGCATTTTAATAAAAATAAGATTTACTGTGTTTAAAAAAAATTTTTTTTAACGTTGATTTCTTTTTGAGAGACCGAGAACAAGCAGGGGAGGGGGAGGAGCAGAGGGAGAAGGAGACCCAGAATCCGTAGCAGGATCCAGGCTCTGAGCTGTCAGCACAGAGACCAACGCGGGGCTCGAACCCACCAACCGTGAGATCATGACTGAGCTGACATCGGATGCTTAACTGACTGAGCCACCCAGGTGCCCCTAGATTTAATGTGTTTTTAATCAGGTGGACCACTCACCGACTCAATATCTGTATTTCCTCATTAAGTGATAAGAAAAGTGTTATCTGAAGGAAACTCTATATTGCCTATATTTTCATAAGTCACCTGCCTTTCTCTCTTTGCTTAGAAAAGATTGATAAATGTGTCAACTAGCATAAGAAAGGGACATGGTGGAAGGTCACCACCTTACCTGGGAGGAAATCAGTCACATCAAATTCAAGGAACTCGAGGAGAGGAAAGAGGTACGTATTATCACAAAGTAAAAAATACTAATTGTGCCTCTTTCCCCTCTTTCTTCTTTCTTAATGTTTCTAGCAGCTTCAAGTGTCACTTGGCTGACATCACGGCCGACCCGAGAGAGGCAGGAAGAAGTTGTACTTCTACTGAAGGTAGAAAATCATCCAAAAAGCTATAATTTGTTTTGTTTCGGGAGGTTATAAGTTTGATGTGAGTAAAGGGCAAAGAGAACATGTTCCTTCCTCCCCCAGCTTCCAGCAGTGTGTGTGTGTGTGTGTGTGTGTGTGTGTGTGTAAGAGGAATTGGAGAGGTAATCAAACTGTTTAGAAGGTATGTCAACCATGTAAATTGTAAAACATAAGGCACGTTTCTATTTTTATGCAACCACATAAAATTACAGTTTTTATCAATGTTTTATATATAGAGATATATAAATACTTACAAACCTATGTTATTTGAACATTGATTTCCATTGGTATATTCAGTGCCTGTTTTCTTATATCTCTAGCTGGCATATATTTTTTTACCTTTTTTAAAACTTTGAGTATGGTTGACCTTGACACGTATTTAAGATGAGGTTCCACTATGAAGTTGTAGTTTGCACTATTCTGAGACACAGGTTTCCAAATGATACTCTAGTCAGTTCTGTTCAACTGGACTTCATCGCAGGGATTGTGTCCTTGTCTCAGAAAAATTGTACCAACAGTAAAATAACAAAGCAAACAATCACAGGAAGATTTTTAACTCTTACCTGTTTCTCTGGGGACATTCTTTTGACTCTGGGGGCGGGGGGGCGGGGGGAGTCTCATTGTGAAATATAACGCACATACAGAAATGTGCATAAAAGTGATTATAAAGTACATCCCGTGCATTCACCACCTTGGTCAAGGAACTGTGTTGCCGGACCAGACCGTAGTCACCCGCTGTAACCTCATGCCTTCACAACACTGTCCCTTCTGTCTAGAGGGGCATGATCCTAACTTCCATAGTGATGATTTCCTTGCTTTTCTTCATAATTTTACCATTTATGCGTGCATCTCAAAACACTACACAATGTTTGCCTATTTTTTAATTGCGTATAAGTGAAATTATACTGCAGTATTTCCCTATAACCTCTCTGTAGTTCAACATTACAAGATTCATCCGTGTTATTTTATTTAGCCTGCATGGCCCACTCATGTGTATTGGCATAAAATATTCCATTGTATGAATCGTATGCCACAACTTACTCATCCGTTTTACTCTTTTTAAGTTTTTTCACTTTATTAATCCTCTCGGTAAAAACTGGGCTATATCACTGCAGAATCGCTGCTTCCTGTTGCAAGCATCAATCAGCATGGGCCTTTGCAGTGCCCCTGACTTGACTGTTTCTTTTTTAGTGTCAGACTTTACTGTTTTCTTGAGATCTTTTTCTGTTTTTCTTTTTTTTCAATATATGAAGTTTATTGTCAAATGGGTTTCCCTACAACACCCAGTGCTCATCCCAAAAGGTGCCCTCCTCAATGCCCATCACCCACCCTCCCCTCCCTCCCCCCCCCCATCAACCCTCAGTTTGTTCTCAGTTTTTAAGAGTCTCTTATGCTTTGGCTCTTTCCCACTCTAACCTCTTTTTTTTTTTTTTTTTTTTTTTCCTTCCCAGAGATCTTTTTCTTCTCACACAGGCCACGTCTTGAAAATCAAAGGTCAGGTTCATTTCTTTTGTTTTGCCTAATCCAAGAAGTTGTAAATTATGCTGAAGCCAGTTATCCTGCAGCATCAAATGGGTTCTGAATCCAAGTACAAAGATGACATTTGGTGCGCTCTGGTACATTTGTAATTTTTTTTTTTAATTTTTAATGTTTATTTTTGAGAGAGAGAGAGAGAGAGACCGAGCATGAGTGGGGGGAGGGGCAGAGAGAGAGGGAGACACAGAATCCGAAACAGGCTTCAGGCTCTAAGCTATCAGGACAGAGCCCGACGCGGGGCTCAAACTCATAAACAGTAAGATCATGACCTGAGCCAAAATCAAGAGTCAGATGATTAACCAAACTGAACCACCCAGGTGCCCTGAGCCATTTTATTCTTTTTTTTGTTTTAATGTTTATTTATGTTTTGAAAGCGAGAGAGGGGCGCCTGGGTGGCTCAGTCGGTTAAGCGTCCGACTTCAGGTCGGGTCACGATCTCGCGGTCTGTGAGTTCGAGCCCCGCGTCGGGCTCTGGGCTGATGGCTCAGAGCTTGGAGCCTGTTTCAGATTCTGTGTCTCCCTGTCTCTCTGCCCCTCCCCTGCTCATGCTCTGTCTCTCTTTATCTCAAAAATAAATAAACATTAAAAGAAAATTAAAAAAAAAAAAGAAAGAAGAAAGTGAGAGAGACAGAGTGCAAGCAGGAGAGGAACAGAGAGAGAGGGAGACACAGAATCCAAAGCAGGCTCCAGGCCCTGAGCTGTCAGCATGGAGCCCGATGCGGGGCTCGAACTCACGAACTGCAAGATCATGACCTGAGCCGAAGTCAGATGCCCAACTGACTGAGCCACCCAGGCGCCCCTGAGCCATTTGATTCTTGATGAACATATATTTCCAGATTTGGCAGTTATAAACAATGCTGTTATGGATATTTTCAGTTTTGTATCCTGGCACACCTGAGCACATGCTTGCTTGCTTGCTTTCTTTCTTTCTTCTTTCTTCCTGGATTTCTAAAGCTTGTTGAATAGCAATGAAACATTTTTTTTTTGAAATTAACATTAATGAAAGAATAATTTTTTTTTTTAATTTTTTTTAACGTTTATTTATTTTTTGAGACAGAGAGAGACAGAGCATGAACGGGCGGGAGGGCAGAGAGAGAGAGGGAGACACAGAATCGGAAGCAGGCTCCAGGCTCCGAGCCATCAGCCAGAGCCCGACGCGGGGCTCGAACTCACAGACCGCGAGATCGTGACCCGACCTGAAGTCGGACGCTTAACCGACTGAGCACCCAGGCGCCCCGAATAATGTTCTTCTTTATCTACAAAAGCTCCTAGAACATTAAATCCTAATCAGCCCACCTAATATAAAACATTATGATAAAGCAGAGCCAGCCATTTGCAATTCTTAGCTTTTTCCCAAGCAAAGCAAGATTGCCTTTTTTCTTTTTTTTAATTGCTGAGAGCATGCACACGCATGCAAGCAGGGGAGGGGCACGGGGATAGAGAGAGAGAGAATCCCAAGAAGGCTCCACCCTTGGCATGGAGCCCAGTGCAGGGGCTCGATCCCATGACCCTAGGATCATGAACTGAGCTGAAATCAAGAGCCGACGCTTAACTGACTGAGCCATCCAGGCGCCCCAAGGTTGCCTGTCTTGCCGACTAATCCCTCATCTGTATCTATGTATATATCTGTATATGTTTTTTAAAGGTTCTTTTTTATGATAACTCACGTTTGAATCTTTAAACAAGTGTCTATGCAGGAGGAAGGTGGGTGGAACACTGACAACGCTTGTCTGGCCGTAGCCACGGGAACAAGGCAGAGTTCAGACTGGGCCTCGGAGGGCAAGGCTCCCGACCCAGGCCAACCCCCGCTGCGTGGAGGTCTGAGTTGTCAAGATGACACTGTTTCGGTAACGAGCTCCTGGGCAGACTCCCGACCTATTTCCAGTGACTGCGTGGCTTCATTCAGACTGCTAGCCACTGTGGTGGAGAGGAAGACGCTGGAAGTGAACATTCTGTCTTTCAAGAGAGTTCCTGGTTTCCAGGCTGAGCATCATTGTGCCTCCATGCTGTTTCCTTTGGGGCTTCTTGGCAAAATGCAAATCCACCTCCTTGTGCCTTTTCTGGTAGGAGCGCCTCCCCCAGGGTGAAGATTTCAACCTTGCCCTCGGAAGTCGGACTCTCTCCCCTCTGGAGCTGGACTTTGAACTCCTTTCCAAACGCCAGGAAAAGGACTCTGCCTGGACCGAAAGTCCTTTCCAGCAAATGTGCCTCCACGTGAAGCACCGATGGTTTCAGAAAGCGCTTAAACCTGCACCAGGACTGGTACTGTGCGGAGTGCAGAAGGAACCACTTTCTGGAATGGGAGCGCTTCCTGCTGGCTCCTGGGCTGTTCGAGCTGTGCAGGGTGCCCTCGCTCAGACCCGGCGTCCCTCCTCCCTTTGACTTGAAAATAGCCGTCTCTTCATTATAATGGAATTATTTCTTTTCCCGGCAATTTCCAATACTTTTCTCAGTTCATTTACATTCATGGGCTTGAATGGAAAGCTCAAGGGATATATTTCATATCTGGACTTACCTGTGTTTTGTTGGTTCAATCTAGTGATGCCATCCTGCGTCATTCAGGGCGCAGGGAAATGGGAGCAGCTTACACAGGACGAGAGAGGTACCATAGCGCGACGCTAAGTAAGGTGGGCCCTAAAATCACGGGGGTTTCAAGCAATTTGCAAGCAAATCAAGCTTCCACAATCTTCAGTTTTTCAGTCTGTGAAGTTTAGATAATAATAACACTTACCTTACAGTGTTACTGTAAGGCGTGTCCTCAAGGACTCCTTACGACGGACGCGAGTAACGAAGTCCAACCCAAGCTGTGTTAGATACTCGAAGGCTTTTACTGACCCGCCTGACTTGAAGAAAGAGTGGGAGGCAGGGAATGAGGGGAGAATGAAGTGCCTTCCTACCATCCATAAATAAAAAGCTTACACTCCGAATGGGTCAGTTGTGCCCTTGTTACCTGACTCTGAACCAGTCGCTACGGGTGTGGGAAATGCCAACCACGACCAAAGCTGTCCTGGCCCCCTCCCAGACCCAGGTGTGGCCAGTCCCATTCTAAGCCCCCGGCTGGGCCAAAATGGGACAAGGGCAGAATGGATGGTAGAGAGGCCACCATAATGTCCCCCTGCCACCAGATTCATGAGTAACCGAGCACAGGGCTCAGTCTGGGGCTTGGGACTCAGCATCTCTGTCTGTCAACGCTCGTCGTTCCACGTGCCTCCGGCACCATAATCTGCCCTGCCATCCTCAATATTAAGATGAGCACTCTTTGGGGCGCCTGAGTGGCTCAGTTGGTTGAACGTCCGACCGACTCCAGCTCAGGTCATGATCTCACAGTTCGCAAGTTCGAGCCCCGTGTCGGGCTCTGTGCTGACAGCTCAGAGCCTGGAGCCTGTTTCCGATTCTGTGTCTCCCTCTCTCTCTGACCCTCCCCATTCGTGCTCTGTCTCTCTCTGTCTCAAAAATAAATAAACGTTAAAAAAAAAAATTAAGTAAAAAATTTTTTCAAAAAAAAAAAAGATAAGCACTTTTCAAAGGGGTGAGATAAATCTATACCTCCTCATGGGAAAAAAAAAGTTATCCTTTCATTTCATGACTGGTGATTCTATATTCACAGAAAATGCTTTCATAGCAGGAATTGAACCGGGTACCTGTTATTTTCAAACCTCAGCCAAAAGCTTGTTTGTTGTACTGATTAGAAGACTATTTGCAAAGGGCCCAAAATGCTGCACCCCAAAGATGTCATTAAATGCCGATGAGCACACGGAGTAAATATCAAAAGTAAACCTGTCATCTGTGGAGAACTAAAGACCTTTCAAATGAATGGAGGGTAAGAAAATTAGGGGAAATAGTATCCTACAAAAGATCTCAGGGGAAATAAAGTAGGGATTCTTGCCCTGGGCAGAAACAAAGTGAATATAAAAAGCATCCATTATAGGTGTATCCACTGAGTTCACTGTCTGAGACTCCAAACAAAGAGGTTATAAAATAACAATAATCAGCAACCAAACTGGAGTGAAATTTCTGGAGTGATGGATGTTCTCTGGAATGTGAGGGTATGTGGGGATGGTTGCACAACTGCATAAATTTACTAAAAATTATCAAACTGTACGCTTATAATGGGTGAATTTTATGGCGTGTAAATTATAACTCAGTAAAGCCGTTAACATTTTTAAGAACACAAGAGTCACATTCCAAGAAATTACATTTTTATTACAAGCAAAATTGAAGTGCCGTTTTTCCTCCTTCTACCATCTTCTTCTCTTCCTTTGTTCTTGTTTGTTTGTTTCTTCCTTTGTTGTTTTTTGTTTTGTTTTTGTTTTTTCCATTTAAGCGAACTCAGAAGGGATAGGTAATGGAGACGCCTGCTAGGAGACATTCCTTTGCTAAGGATGAGCCTTTCCAGCTGTCTGAAGGGCCAACATCTGGTAGTGATTTTGTGGAAAGATCTTTGATCAGTGCTCCTTGGAGCCAGAACATGAGAGATCTAGACAGAGTCAAAGTCTCTGAAACTTCTTTTTTTTTTTTTCCTTTTTTCTTTCTTTTTTTTTTTTTTTTAGTACTTATTCATTTATTTTGAGAGAGAGAGACCATGAGCTGGGAAGGGGCAGAGAGAGAGGAGAGAGACTCCCAAGCAGGATCCAAGCCACCCACGCAGACCTGCATGCTTGAACCCATGAACCGTGAGATCATGACCTGAGCTGAAATCAAGAGTTGGATGCTCAATTGACTGAGCCCCCCCAGGCACACACCCCCCCCCCTTCTTTAAATCTGTGAAGCTTCTTTACAAACAGCAGAAACACTGAGCTGGTACATTTCTGAACTAGGGCTATTTGGTAGGAGGGGCTTTTTTTTTTTTAACCTCAGCTTTATCGAGGTATAACGGACATACCTACTAATGGCCTTAATCGTGTTACTGATTGACCACATGGTTGGCAGATCAAAACCAGAATCTGGCACATCTTTACCTGGAGGCCATGCCGTAGCCTGGGAGATGGGGCAAAATTGCCTTGTGAAGCCTTGAGAAAGAACATATAACTCACAGTATCCAAAGGTGGGGAGTTGCGTTTTCAGCTTCCTTGTGGTCAGGTACTTTCCTCACCTTGCCCCTATAGTCAGAGGCCAACACCTCTGAATTTGGGAGCAGCGACCTAGAATAAGGTTTATATGCACGAAGACCTTTGTGGAAAGCTTTGGAATATGCAAAGCGTAACTCACTAGAAACATTAAATGTCCCTGAGTTCCCAACAACAAGCACACATGAGCACACAGTAGGCACACTGTATATTCAAGGAATGAAGAAATGAAGAATTGAAAAGTTTTCTCAGGGTGCCTGGCTGGCTCCGTCAGTAGGGCCCGTGGCACTTGATCTCAGGGTGGTGAGTTTGAGCCCCATGTTGGGCACGGAGCCCAACAACAAATGAAGGAAGGAAGGAAGGAAGGGAAGAAAGAGAAGTTTTCTCTATGGAAATCATTTCTGGGGCACCCGGGTGGCTCAGTCAGTTAAGTGCCCGACTTCAGTCCAGGTCATGATCTCCTGGTTCATGAGTTCAAGCCCCATGTGGCACTCTGTGCTAACAGCACAGAGCCTGCTTGGGATTCTCTCTCTCCATCTCTCTCTGCCCCTCCCCCAGTCACATGTGCGCACTCTGTCTCTCTCAAAATAAACTTTAAAAAAACGTCTTCCTGGTGTTCTAGTGGCCAAAATAGCAGAAGAAAGAGGAGACACATACGTGAGGAATAAAGGTACAACATTTTAGGGGCGCCTGGGTGGCTCAGTCGGTTAAGTGTCTGACTTCGGCTCAGGTCACGATCTCACAGTCCGTGAGTTCAAGCCCCACGTCGGGCTCTGTGCTGACAGCTCAGAGCCTGGAGCCTGCTTGGGATTCTGTGTCTCCCTCTCTCTCTCTGCCCCTCCCCTGCTCATGCTCTTTCTCTCTGTCTCAAAAATAATAAAACATTAAAAAAAAAAAGGTACAACATTTTATAAAGCAGTAGGGTTGACCCAAGGTGAAATGATTCATCACGAGGAACATACTAAGTATATTCTGAATAAGATTCCGAATATACACTCTGGAGCCAGGTCATCCGATTTCAGATTGACTTCCCCATTTTACGAACGGTGACCTTGAGCATGTTACTTCATGTAAGACAATCTGTGTCTCTCTTTGGGTTCCCGGACCCAATCCTGATGTAGGAGGGGGTGTTCCCACACGCACAGCCCCCAGCAATTCTGACACCAGTCTGAGAATTCAAGTCCATCCTGACACCATCCACCAGAGATAGCATCAGATCCCACAGGTTAAGGGCTCAGTCCTTCAACACTGCCCCCTGCACCTTTGCCGCAACACTCCAGATGCCGATTGCAAGCCCTAGGCTGTTACCTGTGCCTCTGGCCCAACCAGCTACAGATAGGAAGTTCCACTCTCCTCCTAAGTGCCTTTAATTTGCCACAGCAGCTCCCAGAACTCAGGGAAACATGTTTATCAGTTTATGAAAGGATATCGTAAAGGACATGAATCGGCAGCCAAATGAGGAGATGCACAGGGTGAGGTCTGGGGGAAGGGCACAGAGCTTCCCTGCCCTCTCCAGGAGGACCATTCCCTCTACTCTCCGTGTGTTCAACCCAGAAGCTCTCCAAAGCCGGTCCTTTGGGGTTTTTATGGAAGTTCTCTTGCAAAGTCAGGATTGACTGGCTGATTCAACCTCTAGTCTCTCTCTCCTTCCTGGAGGTGGAGAGTGGGGCTGACATTTCCAACCCTCCTATCACGTGGTTGGTCACCCCGGTACCCAGCCCCTCACCTTGGGTGAGGTCCAAACGTCACCTTCCTTAATGCAACAAAAGACACATTTATCCCACTTGACATTCAGGAAATTTCAAGGGTTTGGAGAGGTGTGAGCCAGGACCTGTAAATGAAGACCAAATATATACAAGAAAACTATTTTGGGGGCACCTGGGTGACTTAGTCCGTTGACAGCGTGACGTGACTCTTGATTTCAGCTCAGGTTATGAGATCAAGCCCCACGTCAGGCTCCGTGCTGAGCATGGAACCTGTTTGGATTCTCTCTCTCCCTCTCTCTCTGCCCCTCCCATGCTCATGTTTTTTTTACTCTCTCTCAAAATAAATAAATTAAAAAAACAAAACTATTTTGGTCATCTGTATGACCAGATATATATTTCTTACACATCACAATACTGCAGGGTCAAAATTTCCTCATCTATAAAATGGGAGTAAGAATAGTAGCTATTTTGGGGCGCCTGGGTGGCGCAGTCGGTTAAGCGTCCGACTTCAGCCAGGTCACGATCTCGCGGTCCGTGAGTTCGAGCCCCGCGTCAGGCTCTGGGCTGATGGCTCAGAGCCTGGAGCCTGTTTCCGATTCTGTGTCTCCCTCTCTCTCTGCCCCTCCCCCGTTCATGCTCTGTCTCTCTCTGTCCCAAAAATAAATAAACGTTGAAGAAAAAAAAAATTAAAAAAAAAAAAAGAATAGTAGCTATTTCATATGTTGTGAAAATTAAGTGTGCTGACCTCTGTAAAGTACTTAGAAATTGGCTTGACCCCTACATGGTAAGCATTATGTAAGTGTTTTATTATTATTATTGTTATTATTGCCTATGTTTTCAACCTTTCTTTTAGTGAATAGCACTTTTCAGCCTTTCTCTGTACATCATACCCTTCTCCATTCAGACCCATTGGTAGTGAACTACTAAAGGTATGTGTACTTAGCTGAGATGCTCACTTTTTCTTTCCTTTTTTTTTTTTTTTTTTGAGATGTTCGTACTTTTGAACGTGAATTATGCCTGCCCCTTCTCCAGTCTTGTGGATTCCTAGTGTCTACAGTGGAAAGATCTGAGAATCTACATCAAAGGACGTAATACCCGCCCACCAATATGAGGACATGAAACCAATCAGCAGTCCAGAAGACGTTTAGTACAGAGGTTCAAGCCTATGGTTCTACTCTCGGCTCTGTCCCTACCCAACCTCGTGACCCTCCTAGGAAATCACTTACCCTCTCCGTAACTCAGTGTCCCTCATCTGTAAAATAGGAATACCACTTACCACGAACACTGGGTTTTGAGTCTCTTCCCATTGGCAGAGGATGATTGCTTAAACCCAAAGAGTGGAAGCCCAGCTTAAAGGATTTTATTTGTTTGGTCATATTTGGATTCCTGTATCGAGAACATACAAGTATTTTCATCATCATCATTATCCTCATCAATATCTGGGTAATATAAACTGAGGCAAAGAGGCCAGGAAAAATGAGAATCAGTTCTTGCCTATTTTTCACAATTTATATTCAATAATGCTTAGGAATTCCCAGGTGCTTCTCTCCAACTGCACTGTGTTTAGTTTTTAGGACAGCTTCTGTGCAAAAGAAAAGCACACCTCGAACTGGCTTCAGCAAAAAAATGGATTTTATTGATTTACATCACCACCAAGTCCAGAAGTAGACTTTGAGGTCAGCTTTGCTCAGGAGGCCGAACAGCAGACTCAGGTTTCTTCTTGGTTCTCTCTCTCTCTCTCTCTCTCCTTTCTGCATTATCTGCTTCCTCTCCTGGCTGGCTTTGTTCGGGGTGTTCAGGTGGCTCCGAGGATGGGGCATATTTCCTCACCCAAGCCTTGCGAGGAAGACTGATCATCTTGTCCCATCATTCCCAGCTAGAATCCTGAAACTCACTCAGATTAGATCGCCTTGGACCACACGCAGGGACAACGACGAAAAGCACTATGTGATTTAGTCTCTGTCACCTGTCACACATTTCACAGCTGGAGCTTGGGTAGAGTTAACTTCAGTAGCACCAAACACATACCTTCCTGGCAAAAGAAAGTCCCATCATCCCCCTCAGTGGTTTCTGAGACAGCTTTTTCTGAGAAATAGGTGGCTAAATAAATACTAGGTTGCTATTTTAATTTTTTTAATGTTTGTTTATTTTTGAGAGACAGAGCATGAGTGGGGGAGGGGCAGAGAGAGAGAGAGAGGGAGACACAGAATCCGAAGCAGCTTCAGGCTCTGAGCTGTCAGCACAGAGCCTGACGCGGGGCTCGAACTCACAAACCTCGAGATCATGACCTGAGCTGAAGTCAGACGCTTAACCGACTGAGCCACCCAGGCACCCCAGTGATGTATTATGTTTCATATCCAGTGGCATATTTTATGCAAATTAACACAAATTTAAATCTTTTCATTCATTTCTTGTCCTTAATTGGATTATCAATTCAAGAACAGTTTCATTACACTTATTCAAAATGAATTGTCATAATGAATTACTGCTTTTGGTATGACTTAAGAAATATTTTTTTTGGTTATAATTCACTCCTTAAGGTCAAAATAATTTCTATTGAATTCATCATTCATTTTTCATGGCTTTGGTTGCATATTTTCTAAAGCTAGTGAGCCTCTTTGAATGTCTGCTGAATCGAGTTCAGCCTAAGCAATTGGGACAAAACGCTTCTAATAGTTAACTGCGGTAAAACACCACGAGGGTAGCCTCTTGCATTTTAAAGCGACAGAGATCCTTCACATATTTATTCCATTTCTTCCTCGTTTTACTGAACGGTTCTGATGCAGGCTGGCTGGGTCCAAGGACCCAGAGGAGGATCCTGTAGGGGCAGCCAAGAGAGTCCTTGGTTTTGCACAGGAGAGAAACCAAACACGAGCCAAGAGGAAGGGACAGCAGAGTTTATTAAAGATAAACAGAGAGCACAGATATGGACAGAGCATCCGAGAGACTCAGAAAGAAAAAGAGTGAGTCTCGTCTTTGCTTGGGATCCAGGGTTTCTATTGAGGATTGCAGTGCGGTGACGTGTCTTCTCAGGCATCCAGAAACAAAGACAAGTTTTAGGTACTTGCCCGAAGTCACGTGTGCCCTGAATCCAGGGGTCTTAGTGAGTCAGTGGTCTGGAAAGTGTTCGTGACAAGGCTGCCCGGTCAGTCTCCAGATGTTATCTATTGTGCTGTAAGACTCTAAAGAAATTGTTAAATTCTTGACTTTTACAAGGCGTGTGTAAGGTGGGGGTTAAGTCTGAGCAAGAAAAGAAGTAGGAAAAGGAGTGAAAAAAGCAGTTTTTCACGGGGTCCCTCTATTTTCCCTGTCTCCGTTCCAAAACGTCTTTCCAGAATGAGCTTAAAGCAGTGAGATATAAAAATATATATTTGGTCTTTATCGCTGGCTCCTGGGACAGAGTCCCGAAAACGCTTGGTATTTCCTGAATGATACAAGTGTCTACCAGCATTCCTAAAGGAGTCCCTTTGGAGCACACCTAAGTTTATGCTAATGAAGTGGCTTGGGGTGGGTCCCAGAGATAGCTTCAGGATGGGGGCAGCTCCCGGAGGCTGGAAACCCTCTGTCCCAGCCACCAAATCCCAGGAGTAGGTGGGGGACTGGAGATTGAGCTCTGTAAAAACTCTTGAACCGTGAGAGTGTCCTGATTGGTGAACGTGTGAAGGTACTGAGAGGGTGATACACGTGGGGAGGATGTGGAAACTGCCAACCTGCCCCACCGTCCCCCACCCCCCTTCCCCGCCCCCCCAGTACCCAGCCCTGAGCATCTCCTCTATCTGGCTGTCCCTGAGTCATTTTATTTCTACTAAACCAGCAATAGGAAGGGGAGCGCTTTCCCGAGTTCTGTGAGTCACTCTAGCAGCACATAACCCAACCGGAGGCAGCTGTCACGGGACCCTCCAAATTTGGAGTCATCCGGGCAAAGTGTAGGCAGCCTGGGCACCCCGTTTGCGGTTGGCCTCGGAAGTAGAGGCAGTCTCGTAGGACTGAGCCCTTGAACGTGGCGGGTTTGGTGCTCCCTCCAATTAGATAACGTCAGAGATGAGTTGAATTGCCGCACCCCGGAGAATCAGAGAATCAGTTACTGGGGAAACTCCACATATTTTGTGTCACAACGAATCTCAGAAGCGATGAAAAGCCAAAAGGCTGCTGTCCGCAAGCCAGGAAGCAGGCTTTCGCGAGGAACCGAAATCTGCCACCTTGATCTTGGACTTCCCGGCTCCCCAAACCGGGAGGCATAAAATGTCTGTGGTTTAAATCCTCCCAGCCTATGGCATTTGGCTCCAGCAGTCCGAGCCGCCCAAGGCAGAGATGGGTCCCGATAAGGGGGACGCGGCTGCCACGCACACCCGCAAAAGCAGAAACAGTCACGGGAAGAAGCTGGGAGGGTTTCGAGGCGCAGCGAGAAGCAGCCCAGACTGCAGAGAAGAGACTGCTCAAAGCGGTTCCGATGAAGGCTCGGGAGGGAGGGAGAAAGCGCCCACCTTCTCACGAGCAAAACGTTGGTGGGGGGGGGGGGCGAAGGCCGCTCCGATGAGTTCTCAGACGGAAATGGGGAACGTGTTTTCGGACGGTGGGGAAAAGGCAATCGTTGTGATAAAGCGGCACAGGACTCGGCCAAATGGTCTTGGTGTTCCGGTGCTTTGAGGAAGGCTTGGTTCCCCCTGACCGCTGAGCGTGATTAAATGCAAGGGGAGAGAAAGGCAGTGAAGGAGGATGGCTAGATAAGAAGGAAGCGGAGCCTGAAGATTTGGACAGTTCTCGGCCTGTCCATATGGCAAGAAAACCCAGAAGGGTGTTTAATAAAAAGAAAACATCAAGGATGTGGCCGGCTGACCGTTTGACAAGGTTAGCTTGGGTGTGAACCATGGACCTAATCAGCCATCTCAACAGAGGTCAGAAAGAGAGGACTATACCAGCAGAGACACCGACCATTGGAACTAAAGGGACAGAGGAAGCAGGGCCACAGGAAGGAAGGCGGTTGGAATTCTGAGATCCTACAGGACCAGGTCATACTGCTATTCAGCTGTGAACATGCGCTCTTGAAGAAAAAGGAAGAATGGAACACCTGGCTGTTCAGTCCTTAGAGCATATGACTCTTTGAAAACATTTTTTTTAATGTTTATTTATTTTTGACAGAGAGAGAGAGACAGAGCACAAGCAGGGGAGGGGCAGAGAGAGAGGGAGGCACAGAGTCCGAAGCAGGCCCCAGGCTCTGAGCTGTCAGCACAGAGCCCGACGCGGGGCTCAAACCCACAAACTGTGAGATCATGACCTGAGCCGAAGTCCGACTGAGCCACCCAGGCGCCCCACCACTTTCTTCTTTTTTTAAGTATTTTTTTTAAAGTTTATTTATTTTGAGAGAGAGAGTGAGAAAGAGAGGGCAAGCATGGGGGAGGGCAGAGAGAGAGAGAGAAAGAATCCCAAGCAGGGTCCCCACTGTCAGCAACAAGCCCAATGTGGGGCTCCATCCCACGAACCGTGAGATCATGACCTGAGCCAAAACCAAGAGTCAGATGCTTAACTGACTGAGCCACCCAGGTGCCACTCTTCTTCTTCTTCTTTTTAAAGTTTATTTATTTTGAGAGAGAGAGAGAGCACAAACAAGGAAGGGATGGGGGTGGGGGGGAGAGAATCCCAAGCAGGCTCTGAGCCACCAGCACAGAGCCTGATGCAGGACTTGATCCTAAGAACTCTGAGATCACAGCCCGAGCCAAAACCAAGAGTTTGAACAGACTGAGCCCCCCAGGTGCCATCCCCCTTTCTTTTTTCTGATTTCTCCCTTTGGGAATAGAAATGTCTATCCTGTGCCTGCCCACCACTGTGGGTTTTGGAAACCCAAAACTTATCTGATTTTACAGGTTCATAGCTGGAGAGGAATTTTGCCTCTGGATGAATCATACCACAAATCTCACCTGTGTCTGATTAAGATGATGTTTAGATGAGACTTTGGACTTCAGACTTTGCAGTTGATGCCAGGAGTTAAGAATTTGGGGGCTTTTGAGAAGGAATGAATGTATTTTGCATGCGATAAGAACATGAGTTGGGGGAGGGGCCAGGAGTAGAATGTTGGGAGTAGAATGTTGTTTGTCGTCAGGTCTGTGCTTTAATCCCCCCATCTATGGTGGTTTGTCATAGCTTCGTGAGCTACTAAGACCTCCAAACAGTGGAATCTTCGCCAGAAAAAGGAGGGAAGTACTGACATGGATGAGCCTTGAAAACACAGTGTCAAATTAAAGGTATCAGACACACGGGCCTCGGGGTGGCTCAGTCAGTTGAGCATCAAGACTCTTGATTTCAGCTCAGGTCATGAGCTCACGGTTTGTGGGATTGAGTTCTGAGTCGGGCTCTGCACCGACAGCTTGGAGCCTGCTTGGGATTCTCTGTCTCCCTCTTTCTGTGCTCCTCCCCAGCTCTCTTTCTCTCTCTCTCTCTCTCTCTCTCAAAATAAATAAATAAACGTTAAAAAAGAGATATCAGATGGGGCACCTGGTTGACTCAGTCAACCAGACTTCTGCTCAGGACATGATCTCAAAGTTCCTGGTGGATTCGGGCCCCGCGTCGGGCCCTGCACTGACAGGGGGAGGCTGCTTGGGATTCTCTCTCTCTTTCTCTGCCCCTCCCCCACTTGCACGTACTCTCTGTTTAAATAATAAATAAACTTAAAAAAAAGATATCAGATACAAAAGATCATGATTGTCATATTGTATGATTCCATTTATATGAAACATCCAGAACAGCCCATTCCATAGAAACAGAAAGTAGATTAATGCTTGCCAGGGCTGTGGGGGAAGGGCTGACTGCAAATGGGTAAGGGGTTTCCATTTGAGGTTACGAGAAAGTTCTAGGACAGGACAGTGGTAGTTGCACGACATTGCGAATGTACTTACTGTCACTGAATTGTACACTTAAAAAAAATTTTTTTTAATGTTTATTTTTGAAAGAGAGAGAGACAGAGTGCGAGCCGGGGAGGGTCAGAGAGAGAGGGAGACACGGAATCTGAAGCAGGCTCCATGCTCTGAGCTGTCAGCACAGAGCCCGATGCAGAGCTAGAACTCACAAACTGCGAGATCCTGACCTGAGCCAAAATCGGAGGCTTAATCCATGGAGCCACCCAGGTGCCTCAACACTTTCAAAGGGAATAGGGGCACCTGGGTGGCTCTGACCGTTAAGCGTCCGACTCTTGGTTCCAGCTCAGGTCAGGATCTCACAATTCGTGAGTTCGAGCCCGAGCAGGGCTCTGCATTGACGCTTCGAAGCCTGCTTGGGATTCTCTCTCTGCCTCTGTCTCTGCCTCCCCTCTGCTCTCTCTTGCTCTCAAAATAAATAAAGTTAAAAAAAATTAACGGAAAGGAATTTTGACGAATGCTACAGCAGGGACGAGCCTTGAAGATTTAAGCTATGTAAAAATAAGCCGGCCACGAACGACAAATGTGATTCCATTTACGTGAGTAGTGTAATGTAAGAGGCAGAAAGCAGAATGGTGGTTGCCAGGAGCTGGGAGGGAGGGAGGGAATGGGGAGTTAGTGTTTAACGGGGACAGAGTTTCAATTTGGGAAGAGGGAAAGTTCTGCAGATGGATGGTGGTGATGGCTGCACAGCACTGTGAGTGTATTTAATGCAAATGCACTCTACTCTTTTTTTGAAAATTTTTAAAACGTGTATTCATTTTTGAAAGACAGAGAGAGACAGAGCACTAGCGGGGGAGGGGCAGAGAGAGAGGGAGACACAGATTCTGAAGCGGGCTCCGGGCTCTCAGCACAGAGCCGGATGCGGGGCTCCAACCCACGAACCCTGAGATCATGGCCTGAGCCGAAGTCTGACCCTAAACCGAATGAGCCACCCAGGCGCCCCCAAATGCACGGTACTCTTAAAAAAACAGTTAATACGATAACATTTTGTTATGTAAACAAAATACCCTAAATCTAAAAACTAAAAAAAAAAAAAAAAAAAAAAAAAGGGCGGGGGTGGGGGGCCGCCTGGGTCGCTCAGCTGGTTAAGCCCCTGACTCTGGATTTTGGCTCAGGTCATAATCTCACAATTCGCGAGATCCAGCCCCTGTCGGGCTCTGCCCTGACAGCACAGAGCCGGCTTGGGATTCTGTGTCTCTCCTCTCTCGCTGCCCCTCCCCCCCCTCAAAATAAATAAACATTTTTTTTTTTTTTTTTAAAGAGAGAGCCCCCTGCCTCCTCAGTGGACGGGCAGAGGAGGTGCGGCTCGGCCACCAGGGGGCGCTCCCCACACCACGACCCTACCTCAGTCTGGAGCCGCCTAGGACCTGCCTGGAGGAGCCGGGATTTCCAGGCTCCGGAAGGCAGCGTGAGGGGGCGGGGCAGCCACCACGGTGTCACCCCGCCCCGCAGGCCACCGCCACCACGCCACCAACTGAGTCTCTGGGGGAGCCGCGCAGTCTGGGAGAGGCGGTGGCGGGGAGGGGGGTGGGTGCTGGGGAAGAGGAGGGGGTAGGGGGTAGACGGAGGGGGTGGGCGCCCCCGCTGGCCTGGTGCCACGTGACCCCACTGCTCTGTGTCTGGGGCCAAAATAAGTCCTGGGGGAAGCTGGGTGCCGTCTTTTCCTTAGCGCCTTCTTTCCCTTGGACAGTGTGAAGGGTGAGTCTCAGCAGGTGGCATTTTTCCGTGTGATTTCAAACACTTTCCTTAAAAAACGCCCGAAGACACAGATCGGGGCGGAGGGAAAAGAAGGTTCAAAGTTAAAACAAGGGCCCACCTTGATTTCCTGGGGTGCTTAAGTGAGGGATTGTTGTTAGACATTTTCTAGGAGCGCCTGGCTGGCTTAGAAGGTGGCAGGCGGGACTCTAGATCTCAGGGTCATGAGTTCGAGCCCCACAGTGGGCCTGGAGATTACTTACATACATATATATTTTTATTTTATTAAAAAATTAAAAAAAAAATTTTTTAATGTTTTTTATTTATTTTTGAGACAGAGAGAGAGCATGAGCAGGGGAGGGGCAAAGAGAGGAGGAGACACAGAATCTGAAGCGGGCTCCAGGCTCTGAGCTCTCAGCACAAAGCCCGACGCAGAGCTCGCACTCAGAAGCTGTGAGATCATGACCTGAGCCGAAGTCGGACACTTAACCGACTGAGCCACTCGGCGCTCCAGATATGTCTTTTTTTTTTTTTTTTTAATTTTTTTTTTCAACGTTTATTTATTTTTGGGACAGAGAGAGACAGAGCATGAACGGGGGAGGGGCAGAGAGAGAGGGAGACACAGAATCGGAAACAGGCTCCAGGCTCCGAGCCATCAGCCCAGAGCCCGACGCGGGGCTCGAACTCACGGACCGCGAGATCGTGACCTGGCTGAAGTCGGACGCTTAACCGACTGCGCCACCCAGGCGCCCCATCTTTTTTTTTTTTTTTAAAGAAACATATCACATCTTTGTGTTTTTATTTATTTATATATTCTTAAGTAACCTCCTCAACCAACGTGGGGCTCGAACTCACAACCCAGAGATCCAGAGTCGCATGCTCTTCTAATTGAGCCAGCCAGGAGTCCCGAAAGTCTTTTTAGGTTTGTTTTATTTTAATCAGGATAATGCATAAGCATATTGCATTTGATTGATGAGACTCCTACTTTGTTACCTCTCTTAATTTAGAACAAGCCTCCTTACCCCTATTTTTATCATGCTATGTTATCGGGTGACATAATCACTTATTTGTCTTCTAGAATTGAATTCCCCACATTCCTTATGAACCAGTAGTTAGATTTACAGGCTGATTTAGTTCCTTTTTTGAAAAAGGATTCACAGAGGGGCGCCTGGGTGGCTCAGTCGGTTAAGCGTCCGACCTCCGCTCAGGCCATGATCTCATGGTTCGCGGTTCAAGGTTCGAGCCCCACGTAGGGCTCTGTGCCGACGGCCCGGAGCCTGGAGCCTGCTTCAGATTCTGTGTCACCCTCTCTCTGCCTCTCCCCAGCTCAGGCTCAGTCTCTCTCTGTCTCTCTCTCTCTCTCTCAAAAATAAACATTAAAATTAAAAAAAAAAAAAGAAAGAAAGAAAGGAGAAGAGAAAGGATTCCCAGGTACTCCTATGGCCATCTCTTAATGCATCATGTCATACACACACAGTACCCGGCCCCACCTTGAGTGATAAGATTAATCAGTGGGTTCCTGTGGGGGTGTCAGCCTGACCCGTTCATTTCAAAGACTCTCTTAAGGCTACGTAGAATCACGTTCTCAACCACTGATGATGATTATTACTCGGGGCCATCCTTTCCTCGAAGGGTGAAAAATGGTGATCTTCTGAATCTGCTATTCTTTTCCCATCTATCAGTTGCCATCCTATAAATAAGAACTTCGCCTCCTTCACTATTTGCTTCATCTGAACTAGAGTTTGCACAAGAAAGGCAGAGAACTGCCGCAGGTTATTCGCTGCTGCTTTGGGTCGAGTCCTGTGCCAGAAGGAGGGGTGAGGGCCAGCCAGAATGGAGCTGGTTAGCCTGCAGGCAGAGGTAAAGGGGGGCACAGCTTTGCTAAAAGAGATGTAAAGTCACCGCTTCTGTGTCCTGAACTGAAGTTGGTGCTTCCAGGGGCCGCAAAGCAGCAAATCTTAGCAGATGAGACTCCCAAGAGTTCTCCCAGAGGCGACCTCGTCTCTGCGTACTCCCAGCCTTGCACCCTCAGCCTCCCGGCTGCATCTGTAGCACGTCACACATCCTCACCCCAGGGCATTTGCACTGATTCTGTACCCCCCACCCCCTGCTAACCACACAGCTTGTTCCTCACCTTGAGACTCACTTTTGTGAGTCTTTTTTTTTTTTTTTTTTTTTTTTTAGAGAGGGAGAGAGCATGTGCAAACGGGAGAGGGATGGGGGGAGAGAGAGAGAGAGAGATAGAGAGAGAGAGAGAGAGAGAATATGAATCTCAAGCAGGCTCCATGCTCAGCACAGAGCCCTGGTATCATGACCCAAGCTGAAATCAAGAGTCGGACGCTTGACTGACTGAGCCCGCCAGGCGCCCCTCTGAGTCCTTCTTAACCATCTTACTTGAAGGTCACCACCAACATCCTGAGGTATTATTTTTCTGTAGCTCTTACCACTATGTGATGCACTCTATTTTTAACTTATGTTTATAATCTCCTCCTCCCATGGGAGTGGAAGGTCCAAGAGCGGAGAAACTTTTCATTTTGTTCCCTGCCAAATTCCGGGCATTTGCACATTTGTTCGTATTTGGATAAATTCACAAATGTTGATAAAATTCTGCCTCCCACAAGAGCCGACTGTCTCTCGTGGCCTCCAGGCAGAGCCGTTACGTTAGGGAGCAGGAGATTTCCACAAAGGGGAGCCCTCACAGCCCACGGCCCCCCATTCAGATTACTCATCACGCAATTCTCAAATCTGATGTCGATCTACAACGTCAGCTAATCCACTTACTACCTGATTCTACCCTGAAACAATTTCATAGTCTTTCTGTTTGGTGGGGTCACAATAGCTCATTGGACTGACAATCTTCTAACTTTTTCTGGCTCTGAAGTCACTCTTCCTTCCTTCCTTCCTTTCTTTTCTTTCTTTCCTTTTTTAATGTTCACTTATTTTTGAGAGAGAGCACAAGCAGAGGGGGAGCAGAGAGAGAGGAAGACACAGAATCTGAAGCAGGCTCCAGGCTCTGAGTTGGCAGCACACAGCCTGATGCGGGGCTCAAACTCACTGACTGCGAGATCATGACTCGAGCCGAAGACAGACGCTTAACTGACTGAGCCAGCCAGGGGCCCCTGATGTCATCGTGTCTAAGGGTCAAACTAACAAGCTGGTTTCTGTTAGTTGGAGCAAGAGTGACATCTGATACCGGGACTTTAATGTCTCACTGAAGTCTGTCATTACCTGCACACTGCCAGCTCCTTCCAGGCATAGACCTTTACTCAGCTGTTCTCCTCGGTGCCCTAAAGCCCAGCTTAGAGCCTAGCACATCGTAGGCGCTCAGTGGACATTAGTCCTCTGCTGACTTTCCTTCTCCTGCATAGACTCGGTGATCCAGGGACTAGTTACTCCCTCGCAAGACTCCCTGAAACTACCCCCACGTTCCTTCCACTCGTCGGCCAAACGCTGTCTATACTCGCTCACCTCCTCTGGTCCCACGCTCCTGGTGTGCTGGCCCAGCGCCGGTACCACTGCTGCTTGCCTTCTGGCCGCCTAGGCCGTCTCAGCCAGGGCCCTTCACTGCGTCCGCCCTGAAACGTTCCCTGCCCTCGCTTCCCGGGTGCCGCCCCTCTGTCCCCCCTTCTCGCAGCTCTTGTATCTCAGGCTTCTCTCTCACTTTAGCTCTTTTTTTAAAATTTATTTATCTTGAGAGCTCAAGCAGGGGAGGGGCACAGAGAGAGGAGCAGAGAAACCCCAAGTAGGAACCACGCTGCTGTCACGGGGCCTGATGAAGGGCCTGAACCCACGAGCCACGAGATCACGACCTGAGCTAAAACCAAGAAGCAGACGACCAACCGACTGAGCCACCCGGGCACCCCTCTCTCACTTTAAACTCAGTGTCCCCGGGGCGCCTGGCTGGCTCAGTCGGGGGAGCGTGCAACTCATGATCTCAGGGTTGTGAGTTCAAGCCCCATGTTGGGTGTAGGGATTACTTATAAATAAAATCTTAAAACGCGCACACACACACACACACACACACAATGTCCAGCACAGTCTCATCCATATGCATAGTTTATATGCTTGGCATCATCTCCTGACAGCCTGGCTTGTACTGGGCACAGCACTTCAAAATCCAGACCTCATTCTTCTGATTGTGTTACCTTCTTTCTTTTTTTAATGCTTATTAATTTACTTTGAGAAAGGGGAGGGAGGAATGGGCAGAGAGAGAGAGGAGAGAGAATCCCCAGCAAGCCCCGCACTAACAAGCACAGGGCCCGAGGTGGGGCTCGATCCCACGAACCATGAGACCTGAGCTGAAACCAAGAGCCAGAGGCTTAACCGACTGAGCCATCCTGTGTCGGCGCCCCTGTGTTGCCTTCTTTCCAGTTGGCCTTGCCCTTCCTTCCTACAGCTTCCTGAACACCAAACAGGCCATCTTCCTCCTCCTCCATCATCCCTACAGGTCATCCACCACCTTGGACTATGGATTCGGTGTCGTAAATAATTAGCTGTTTCTCTCCAGCCCCCAGTCCATTCACTGTATTTGAGACTTGGGCCCCAGGTGCTCCTGACCTTCACCATCTCACACCGGGATTGCCGGCAGCACTTTCTAGCACTGCCTCCTGAATTGCAAGCCCCGCCCACAGCCTCTTCTTCCAACTGTAGTCAGAGTTCCTTCTGTGAGCCAGCCCGGCCGTGCAGATCTTCCGCTTAGTGCCAGCAACCGCCACCCTGTCACTTTGGGGGACACATCTTCCCTCTGTAACCCGACATTCGAGAGTCGTCACGATAGGGCCGCTGCCTGCCTTCCAGGCTCCCGTGGCATCTCTCGCACTCAGCCCGCATACCCCCACGCTGCAGGGGAAGCAATGTTTCGGGTCTTCAAACATCCCTCCCCTCACCCCAGCCTTTCACCTAGAAGGCTTCCCGATGCTTCCTGCTTACCTGCGCTTCCGGTCCCCGCCCCTCCGCCACCCCTGCCCCTTGCCACCACTGGCCCATCCCCTCCCGGGCTCTCAGGGCTGCCTGTGCTGATCACCGCTGTTCAGACGTCTCGCTTGTCCATTTTCCCCACGAGCCCTTGGAGACGGAATTACATCCTGTTCATTGGTGTGTCCGTGGTGCGCCTGGAAGGTTTTCAAATACTTCTTAAAATAATGGCACACGCTACATCTAGAAGGAAAAAGTCAGAGGCGTTGGACAGGTTTATTGAAACTGAGCAGTTTTCCCACAATCCGAGTAAATGGCTTCGGGGACAGGTGGTGAGGCGTCTCCCTGACCACAAGTTCCCGTCGCCAAACCCGGACAGAGTAACATCTGTTCATTTGGGAAGAGGAGTCACCATTAAGGCTGCTGTCACACGTGGGCTCTGGGGACGGAGACAGCTCAGGCTCTCTGGAAAGTCTGTTTGCACACTTGGCCTTCACAGAACATTTCCTAGGGAAAGGGGAAGGGGAGAAGAAAGATGAGTTGGCATGTGGGCTATTGATTATTATTACTCACAGCACTTCTGACAGCAGGGCTGGGGTGTCTCTTCCGACCCTGCTCCTCCAGCTCGGTGACACCAACCGGGTGTCCAACAATTCAACTCAATTCTGACACCGACGACCCAGAGCTAGTGCAGACCCCACAGGTTAAGGGCTCGGCCTCCCAAAACTGCCCCAACTTTAGACATCAAACACCCAGTCCCCGGCCACCCAAACCTCTGACTGAGCAGCTATTAAATGGGGATTCCCACGCCCCTTTCCTCAGGGTCAGGAATTTGCTAGAACGGCTCACAGAAATGGCTTGGGATTCTGTCTCCCTCTCTCTCTGCCCCTCTCCCGCTTGTTCTCTATCTCTCTCTATGGAGAGCTTTATTATAAAGGATACAACTCAAGAACAGCCAAGTAGAGAGGTGCATAGGACACAGGATGGGGGGTGTGTGTGCGGAACTTCCACGGGCCCTTCAGGGGGCCCACTCTCCCAGTGCGTCGATGTTCTCAACAACTAGGAAGCTCTCCAACCTTTCTCATTTAGGGGTGTTGGTGGGGGTTTCCTTATGTAGGCATGACTGATAAATCTTCGGCCATCTGGGAGACCCCGGCCCCCAGTCATCTCATTAGCCTACAGAGGACACTCATTACTCTGGAGATCCCAGGGGTTTTAGGAACCAGACACCAAGACCAAACATTGATTCTGTGTTCTATCACAGCATGTAAGAATTGTCCTGTGAGTGTCCTTAGAGCAAGGACCCTTCTCTCCTCTGCTTGGGCAGAGTTATGTCAAGGACGGATGCATGCAATTTGCACATTACCTCTTACAGTCAACTAACCTATATCCTCAAACGTATTTGTCTTTCTTCGTAGTTCCATATTACATTTTTGTGATGGCAAGTGTCTTAATTTTGATTTTATCGTCAGAAGAATGTCAGATTTGTCGATCTAGAATCAAAATATCTTTTTTTTTTTTTTTTTTAAGTAAGCTCTACACCCAATGTGGTGCATGAACTCACAACCCCGAGATCAAGAGTCACCTGCTCCTACCTACTTAGCCAGCCAGGTGCCCCAAGAATCAAAATATCTTCAGTGTCTGTGCGATCAAAGACTATCGAGACCTTCAAAGACACGCCTAACTTTAACGTAAGTGCTCTAACTTTGTTTCCACGGTTCTGGCCAAGATCTCACATACATTAAGGCAAAAAGGCATAGAGTTGAAAGCATACATTTTTGTCAGCCCTGGATTTGACTCGCTACTCACCAGCCATGGAGAGTTTCTAAATCTGAATCTCTTCATTTGTAAATGGGAAAAATAGAGTCCCTTTCACAGGACTGTCTTAAAGACCAAGTGAGATAAGACACGCAAGGATTTAGCACCGTAGTTGAGCACAAAGTCGACTCAAGAAATATCAGCGATTATAATATATATAGCAGGAAGCAATTCTCATTTACAAAGCCATGATCAATCCTTGATGTACAATTTTATGCCTTCTAAATTATATTTAGAAATTATTGAATAGCTTGAGCTAGAACTTGCCCGTTCATGGAGTGCTGGGGGCATTGGCGATTGACACACTCTTCTGGAAGTAAGGCAATGAGGTAGCAAGAGGCAACGATGTGTGTGCCTCTGACCAGGATCCTCTCTGTGAATTCTTCCGAAGGAAATAAACACATGGATGCAAAAAAGCTCTATTTACATGAATTTAAGCAATAGCAGGGGCGCCTGGGCGGCCCAGTCCATTAAGCATCTGACTCTTGACTTTGGCTCAGGTCGTGATCTCACAGTTTGTGAGTTTGAGCCTCGCATCAGGCTCTGAGCTGACGGCGGGGAACCTGCTTGGGATTCTGTCTCCCTCTCTCTCTCTGCCCCTCTCCCACTTGTTCTCTCTCTCTCTCTCTAAATAAAAATAAACTTAAAAAAAAAAAAAGCAGTAGCAGAAAACATCCTGAAACAATACCCTGGACACTGAAATTAAGGAAATGTTTTTCAAAAATGATATTCACCGACCTGATGGAATATTAAGCAGCCTGTAGCTCCCTTATTGTATACGTATATATGTATATGTATGTATATATGCTCAGGTCATGATCCCAGGGTTGTGGGATCAAGCCCCGCATTGGGCTCTGCGATGAGCATAGAACTTGCTCGGGATTCTCTCCCTCTCCCTCTCTGTGCCCCTCCCCCACCAAAATAAACAAACATTCAAAAAAAAAAAACAAACCCAAATGGTGGATTAGAATGGTGGGGTTGCTGTCGTGTTTTAATATTGTATCATAAGAATGAAAGGTGGCAATCACCAGGTGGAGTTTGTCCCCTTCGATCCAATGGGTCCAGCCTCTGTTCTTCTTTTCCCCCTTCTGGACGCAGGTGAGTCTGTCACTGTCCCAGGTGACCAGGCTCTGCGTGAGAGAGGGGAGAAAATGCTGGCTTGTGCTGGCAGTGTCCTCAAAGTGATCCCAAGCAGGACGCGGAGTTAATCTCGCCAAATCAAGGGCCTAGGTTATCACTTGAATTCTTTTACCTTGCATTTTCTGTTATCCAGGCCTTTATTCTCTTCCTCGAATTCTTCTCCAACTGTAAACGTAACAAGGTAGTTCCTCAGGCTGCTGTATGTGTGGATGGTGAAAGAATTCCCATTTTGCTCAATCACTTTCTGTGGCTTCAGCAACTTGGCTATCTTACGAGTGGCAAAGTCAATACCTTAAAAATAATTTTTAAAAAAGAAAAAAAAAATCTCAACATTCACTCGAGATGCAAAAGCGAAGGGTTTGGCAGCTGCCCTCCAAACCACTGTATTTCATAGCTAATGTTTCTTTTACGATTTCAATGCCGCTTGTTGTCAAAATTGGATCTGTAGGGAGTTATCCTGGCAAAGCTCCATCTAGAGGCTTGATTAAAAAGCTTGACCAAGGGGCACCTGGGTGGCTCCATTGGTTGAGCGTGGGATTCTTGGTTCCGGCTCGGGTCATGATCTCCTGGTTCCTGGGTTAGAGCCCCGCATCGGGCTCTGTGCTGACAGTGTGGAGTCTGCTTGGGATTCTCTCTCCCTCTCTCTCTCTCTCTGCCTCTCCTCTGTTCATGAGTTCAAGCCCCATGTCAGCCTCTGCACTGGCGGTGTGGGGCCTGTTTAGGATTCTCTGTCTTTCTGCCTCTCTCTCTCTCTCTCTCAAAAATACATGAAAAAAAAAAAAAAAAAAAAGCTTGACCAGCCTTCAGGGAAGAGTCATTGGTGGGCTGTGCCTTGGGTTACGGATTTGCAGCTGGGCCCGGAAGAAGCCGTTCCAGGAGCTCCCCCAGGGGCTGGCAAGAGGACACAGAAGCCAAGGGGACAGGGCTCAGGTCCCAGCCCAAACTCAAACACAGCAACTCTGCCTTTGTCTGCTTTATGTATTTACACTTTTTGAAATTGCAGTTTATTTATTTATTTTGAAAGCATGAGCAGGGGAGGGGCAGAGAGAGGGAGAGAGAGAATCCTAAGCAGGCTCTGTGCAGTCAGCACGGAGTCTGACACGGGGCTCGAACTCACAAACTCTGAGATTGTGATCTGAGCTGAAACCAAGAATCAGATGCTTAAGTGACTGGGCCACCCAGGCGCCCCTGTATTTACACTTTTTTTTTAAGTTTATTTATTCATTTCTGAGAGAGAGAGAGAGAGAGAGAGAGAGAGAGAGAGAGAATCTGAAGCGGGCTCCAGGCTCTGAGCTGTCAGCACAAAGCCCGAGGTGGGGCTTGAACCCACAAACCATGAGATCATGACCTGACCCTAAGTGGGATGCTCAACTGAATGAGCCACCCAGGCGCCCCTGTATTTACACTTTAAGACAGCATTTGAACAGTGTCTGAATGACACACACAAAAGTCAAAAGCCATGCACTCATGCATACAGTATTGTACATTTGGAAATCTTTAATAAACCTTAAAACAGAGCCACACACAGAAACACGGAATGCTGAGGAGAGACAGGTTTTGATAGACGGTGGACTCGAACTCCGTTTTCCTGTTAACAGCTTTGAGCACATTATGTAGCTAGAAGTAACTGTTGCTATTTCATTTATTTATTTATTAAATAACCTGTGTCTGACACGGGGCTCGAATTCATGACCCTGTGACCAAGAGTCACAGGTTCTACTGACGGAGCCAGCCCGGCAACTGTTGCTATTTTAAGTAGAGTAGCCAGGGGGCGCCTGGGTGGCTCAGTTGGTTAAGCTTCTGACTTCAGCTCAGGTCAGGATCTCGTCAATGGTCCCGTGGCTTCCAGCCCCGTGTCAGGCTCTGTGCTGACAGCTCGGAGCCCGGAGCCCGCTTCGGATTCTGTGTCTCCCTCTCTCTCTGCCTCTCCCCCACTCATGCTCTGTCTCTCAAAAGTGAATAAATGTTAAATTTTTTTTTTTTTAAACTACGACAGCCAGGTGACACTTCAGCCAGGAGAGGTCCCAGGGAGCCCAGGGACACCCGCAAGGATGTGCAGATGGGTTCAGGAACCACCAGGAGTCTGGGGTGGCTGGAGCATAATGAGGGAGAATAAGGAGGGGGGAGGATCTTGAGACGAAATGTGGGGGTACCATAAGAACCACTGGGCTCTAACTCAGAGAAAATGAAGTCAGATGGGTGCCACTGGACTGTTAGGAGCAGGTGACATGGTCTCCCTGGCAGAGAGCCACCACTGGATGCCAGCTCATCACCTACCATTTCTATGAGACCTAGGACATGGTTCTCCCATGTCAGGATTGTCCTATTATGTAAAACAAATGTCCAGGAATCTTCATTTAAGAGAGTTACGTGCCTCATTGGAGGTAGTTTGGTTCTATCTTTTTTTTTTTTAAGTTTTTTTTTTTTTAATGTTTATTTATTTTTGAGACAGAGAGAGACAGAGCATGAACGGGGGAGGGTCAGAGAGAGGGAGACACAGAATCTGAAACAGGCTCCAGGCTCTGAGCTGTCAGCACAGAGCCCGACACGGGGCTCGAACTCACGGACTGTGAGATCATGACCTGAGCCGAAGTCGGCCGCTTAACCGACCGAGCCACCTAGGCGCCCCATTTGGTTCTATCTTTTAAAATTTTACAGTAACCTCTACATCCAACATGGGGCTCAAACTTAAAACCCAGAGATCAAGAGTTGCAGGCTCTATCGACCGCACCAGTCAGGTGCCCCCCGAGTTGACCCCTATTTGTTTTAAAGATTTTTTTAATGTTTACTTATTTTAAAGTTTATTTATTTTGAGAGCAGAGGGAGGAGAGAGAGAGAGAGAGAGAGAGAGAGAGAGAGAGAGAGAGAATATATCTCAAGCAGGCTCCATGCTGTCAGCACAGACCCCGATGCAGCACTTGAACCCATGAACCACGAGGCCATGACCTGAGCCAAAGTCGGACCCTTAACCACTGAGCCACCCAGGTACCCCAGAAACAGAGAGAGAGAGAGGGAGAGGCAGAGGGAGAAGGAGAAAGAGAATCTCAAGCAGGCTTCATGCCCAATGCAGAGCCCGACTTGGGGCTAGATGTCACGAGCGTGAGATGGTAACCTGAGCTGAAATCAAGAGTCGGACACCGAAGTGATGAGCCAAGCGCTCCATTAGGGATTTTAGGTTTTTTTGTTTTGTTTTGTTTTAATGTTCATTTATTTTTGACAGAGACAGAGATAGAATGCAAGTGGGTTGGGGCAGAGAGAGAGAGGGAGACACAGAATCCGAAGCAGGCTCCAGGCTGTCAGCACAGAGCCTGACGCGGGGCTCGAACTCCCAAGCCGTGAGATGATGACCTGAGCCGAAGTCGGATGCTCAACCGACTGAGCCACCCAGGCGCCCCTAAGGATTTTAGTTTTAAGTAATCCCTACACCCAACGTGGAGCTTGAACTCACCACTCCGAGATCAAGAGTCTCACGCTCCACTGACTAAGCCAGCAAGACACGAACCCCTGTTTTAATCTGTTTGCCTAACAGATTCATTTTTATCTGACATGAACTGCTACTGACATCATTTCCAGTCCAGGAAAATTGGCCAAGCAATGAGCAGGGCCCCTGCAGTATTTCTAAACTCCAAATATAAGATAAATGTCCTTATTTTGAGAAAACCTTTTTTTTGTTTGTTTTAATTTTTAAGTAATCTGTCCAATCAACATGGGGCTCGAACTCACAACCCTGAGATGAAGAGTTGTTTGTTCTACCAAGTGAGCCAGCCAGGTGCCCAAGAAACTTTTTTTTTCTTTTTTTTACATTTAAGTATTGAGGCTAAACCCTTAAATATTTATCCCATTATTAAAAAGACCAAGCCAAATTTAAAAGTTATTGCTGACTTTCCTTAAACACCACTGTGTAAGTCAAACAAAACCAACATAACCAACCAAATAAAAAACAAACTTTAGGTTATTACTTTAGATCAGTTATGGTTTTAAAACCTGTAAGCCCCAAGTTGGGTGTAGAGATTACTTAAAAATAAAATCTTTAGGGGCGCTTGGGTGGCTCAGTCAGTTAAGTGTCTGACTTCCGCTCAGGTCATGATCTTGCAGATCGAGAGTTCGAGCCCCACATCAGACTCACTGCTGTCAGCATGGACCTGCTTGGGATCCTCTGTCTCTCTCTCTGCCGCTCCACCTCTCACACACTCTCTGTCTCTCTCAAAAATAAGTAACCATTTTTCTGGGGCGCCTGGGTAGCTCAGTCGGTTGGGCGTCCGACTTCGGCTCAGGTCATGATCTCACAGTCTGTGAGTTCGAGCCCCGCGTCGGGCTCTGGGCTGACAGCTCAGAGCCTGGGGCCTGCTTCCGATTCTGTGTCTCCCTCTCTCTCTGCCCCTCCCCCGTTCATGCTCTGTCTCTCTCACTCTCAAAAATGAATAAATGTTAAAAAAAAAAAAAGTAAACATTTTTAAAAAATTAAAAAAGAGTAAGTTAAATAATATAAAATCTTTAATAGTAAGTTAAAATCTTCAAGGGATGCTTGCTGGGTCAGTTGGTAGAGCATGTGTCTCTTGATCTCAGGATCATGAGTTCAAGCCCCTCGTCAGGCTCTGTGCGGACAGCTCAGAGCCTGGAACCTGCTTCGGATTCTGTGTCTCCCTCTCTCTCTACCCCACCCCTGCTTGCATTCTGTTTCTCTGTCTCTCAAAAATGAATGAATGTTAAAAAAAAATTTTTTTTTAAATACTGGAGAAGATTCCTGGAGCTTGTTGAACAGTAGCTTTAAGAAGAGACACACTTTTTTTTTTCTTTTTTTTTTTTAAGAGAGAGAGAAAGAGTTCAAGCAGGGGAGAGAGGCAGAGGGAGACAGAGAATCCCAACCAGGCTCCACACTCAGGAGGGAGCCTGACACAGGGCTAGATCCCATGACCCCAGGATTATGATCTGAACTGAAATCGAGTCAGACATGCAACTGACTGAGCCACCCAGGTGCCCTGAGGGACACACTTTCTTAAAGCTGTGGCACCACCCTGCCCTCTCTCTAGGCCAAAGACATACTTATTTTTATTAATTATTTTTTTTTTAATTTTTTTTTCCACGTTTATTTATTTTTGGGACAGAGAGAGACAGAGCATGAACCGGGGAGGGGCAGAGAGAGAGGGAGACACAGAATTGGAAACAGGCTCCAGGCTCTGAGCCATCAGCCCAGAGCCCGACGCGGGGCTCGAACTCACGGACCGTGAGATCGTGACCTGGCTGAAGTCGGACGCTTAACCGACTGCGCCACCCAGGCGCCCCTATTAATTATTTTTTTTAATGTTTATTGAGAGAGAGAGAGAGAGAGAGAGTGTGTGTGTGTGTGCGCGCGCGCGCGCGCGCACGCGCGCGCGCGTGCGAGGGGGAGGGGCAGAGAGAGAGAAAGAGAGAGAAAGGGAGAGAGAGAATCCCAAGCAGGCTCTGCCCTATCAGGGCAGGGACCTACGCAGAGCTCGATCCCACCAACCATGAGATCATGACCTGAGCTGAAATCAAGCGACGGATGCTCAACCGACTGAGCCACCCAGGCACCCAGGGAAATGACATATTTAAATACACTTTACTGGGGGTGGGAGTAGGGGTAGAGAGATCAAAGTTCTAAATGCGCAGTCGCTGTACTTAGGAATTTATAACAAGGAAGGTGAAAACAGAATAATCAAAGTTTCCCTTTAAGAAGAGAATCTGCTCCAATGAAAGGAAAATTAAAAACAATCTTCTCGAACCCAAAAACACCTTGATTATTCCAGTTCTGTGTCATAAATCCCTTCCGTGTGCTATGTGCTTATTTTTTAAAAGAATCTAAATGTTAAGACATTGTGTAGTTTACTAAGCACTTTGTTAAGTTCATTATTCAGCCAGGACAGAGATCTCAAGCTGTTTTTTGTCAAAAGGGACAGATTTCCTGGGTGGATATTTCTCCCATCAAAAAAAAAAAAAAGGTAATAAGGGTCCTCTGGTTTTTATTATAGGAGCTATCTTTAGTTGCCTGACTATAAACCTCTGTCTTTAACAAACATGTTTTAATTCATTCTGTAAAGTCATAAGACATGGCTATGTTAGGAGAGAATGCTAATTCACAAAATGTACTTATTAATCAATTCAAACAACTGAATTTAAAATGAACCTTAGTTTTTAAAAATAATTTTTAATGTTTATTTCTTTTTGAGAGACAGAGAGAGACAGAGTGCAAGCTGGGGAGGGGCAGAGAGGGAGAGGGAGACACAGAATCCGAAGCAGGCTCCAGGCTCCGAGCTGTCAGCACAGAGCCTGATGCAGAGCTTGAACTCACGAACGGTGAGATCGTGACCTGAGCTGAAGTTGGACGCTTAACCCACTAAGCCACTCAGGCACCCCTGTAATTTTTTTAAAATGTAATGTAGGACTTATTGTGAGTTTTCTACTGAAGTCTCCTTGCAGTACAGCTTTTCTGTTGTGATAAAATATACATAACATAAAACGTATCATTTTACCTATTTTTAGGCATACAATTTCATGGTGTTAAATATATTCATAATGTTTTACAACCACCACCATTATCCAATTCCAGAACTTTTTCATTATCCCGAGCAGAAACTCTGTTCTTGATGGGGTTCAGGTCACGTTACCCCAAAATATGGTAGCTTGGCATACTGAATAGTTCAAGTTGAACGAATTTGAGGAATGGTTTGTGCTAGAAGAACTTTCTGATTTTTCCCTGAGGCCGGTCCTAAGACCCTCACATGAGAGGTGCCCTCTCTATAAGGGAGGATAGGAACATCCTGATCTCTGAAAACATGGGACATAGAAAGGAACTTGAAGAACAGGGTTTGCAAACCAAGTTTCTAAGTTCACTTGCTATTTTTCAACTCTAGAATTTCTATTTGTTTCTTTTTTCAACTCTGTTCTGTTACCTTCATATGGATTCTGGGTCCTTGCCAAAATTAAGCTCAGCGTAACTGCTTCATAGTCTATTTCTGATAATCCTGGCATCTGGAGACACCATTTCTATTGTTTGTTGTTTCTATTGATCCTTGCTATTGGGGTCTTTTTATCTCTTGGCAGCTTTGTTGAGGTACAAAGAACACATACATATGTTCTTTACATACATATAAACATATGTACAAAGAACAGTACATATCTAATATGTGCAATTTAACATGTTTGGACTCAAGCAAACATTCATGGTCCCATCACCTCGATCACCGCACACAGACATTATCCAACACCTCCCAGAGTTTTCCTGTCATGGGTTTTTATCTCCTTAGGTAGTTGTCTAACTGTGATTATTTACTGGGCATTGTTTCTGTACAAACAATTCAAGAACTTGCATGATGTTCTCTTCCTCCAAAAAGGGTTTTTTGGGGGCGCCTGGGTGGCTCAGTCGGTTAAGCGTCCGACTTCAGCCAGGTCACGATCTCGCGGTCCGTGAGTTCGAGCCCCGCGTCGGGCTCTGGGCTGATGGCTCGGAGCCTGGAGCCTGTTTCCGATTCTGTGTCTCCCTCTCTCTCTGCCCCTCCCCCGTTCATGCTCTGTCTCTCTCTGTCCCAAAAATAAATAAACGTTGAAAAAAAAAAAAAAGTAGTTCAAAAAGGGTTTTTTGTTTTTAAATTGCTTTTAAGGCCACTAGCTACCTGGAAGTACTTTTTTTCTAAGAGAGAGAGCACAAGTGGGGGAGGGGGGGAGGGAGGGGGGGAGGGAGAGAGAGAGAGAGAGAGAGAGAGAGAGAGAGATTGAGAATCTTAAGCAGGCTCCACTCTCAGCGTGGAGCCCAACGTGGGGCTCGATCCCCTGACCCTGGGATCCTGACCTGAGCCGAAATCAAGGGTTGGACTCACAACCAACTGAGCCACCCAGGTGCCCCTATCTGAAAGCACTTTATGTTGTTGTTTTTTTTTTTTTTTTTAACGTTTATTTATTTTTGAGACAGAGAGAGACAGAGCATGAACGGGGGAGGGTCAGAGAGAGGGAGACACAGAATCTGAAACAGGCTCCAGGCTCTGAGCTGTCAGCACAGAGCCCGACGCGGGGCTTGAACTCACGGACCGCAAGATCATGACCTGAGCCGAAGTCAGCGGCTTAACCAACTGAGCCACCCAGGCGCCCCTGAAAGCACTTTAATTCAAGTTCAGGTCTTGAGATTTTTCTCGACCACCAAGATGATTGAAAGTGAAACAACAGTCTATTCAAAAGCTATTTACCTCCAGGTCTCCCTTACTCCTCAGGTACGGAATTCTACCCAGAGGAGGGTGTTTACAGAGTGTCCACCCTTGACCAACTCAGGACTCCCACTCTTGCCCCCTCCACCGATCCCATGAAGCTCCCCAAACTGCAGCTGAATCTCCCAAAGAGCATGAGGTACGAACCGTCCTAAGTGCTGGGCTCGCCTCTCCGGATTCTTCTTTCCTAGACCTCAGCATGATAATTTGTCATTATTCTGGTAGCTCTCTGATGTTCCCTAAGAAGTTTTAAAATATACATATACATTTGGTCTAGCTTAATTTAGCTGTCTTCTTTGAGAGAGTTAGTATAAGTAAATTAGCTTGCCATTAGCAGAGGCAAAAGTCCTCAGGGAAGGTCTGAACACTTCCGCATAGGTTGGCATTAGAATATACATAAATAGGGACAATCGGTTTTACGGCACAGTTGAACAGCCCAGGGGCTGGGGTGTTCCTATCCCGGGACCTGAGCACTCAGTTGAAAAAGCCTCATCTAACTTTTGACTCCCCCAAGCCTTCACTACCGATAGTCTCCTGTTGACCGGAAGCCTTCCCGATAACATAAACAATTAATACACATTTTGTATGTTATATGTATTATATGCTGTATTCCTACAATAAAGTAAGCTAGAGAAAAGATGATGTTAGCAAGAAAATCATAAGGAAAAGAAATTAGATGAACAATTCTGTACTGTATTTATATATATATAAAAAAAATCCTCATATAAGGGGACCTGCACAGTTGTCCTACCCACCTACCTACCTTCTGCAGTTGTCCTAATGATGACTTGATGCATCAAAGAGCCCTACTTCTTAAATTTTAATTTGCATCTGAATCACCTGAGAATCCGGTTAAATGCAGATTCTGATTCCGTAGGTCTGGGATCCAGGGTGAGACACAGAATCTGCAGGCTAAGAAAATCCTGCTAGTTCTAGAGAAACAAAACCTACACCCATCTGGTCCTGAGCCCCTAATCTGCCCAGGGGGGAAACGGGTTGACCCTGGCTGGAGTCCATGTTCTTTACACACAGAAGGCAGAAGAGAGTGTTGACATACGAGTAGCAATGTGGCCAAATCATTTTCTTCTCAGCTCGTTAGGAACTGGCAATAAGTTTTAAGTCTGATTTCAGCTACTGTATGAAATGCTAAGAGATATCTCGGTTTGTAATTTAGATACCTAGAATATCAGATCTGGTCCAGCTACCTCGCTTAACAAATGAAGAAAGTAAAGGAACTCAGGGGTTATGTAACTTTTTAAAAAATGTTTATTTATTTTTGAGAGAGAGAGAGAGCATGAGCAGGGGAGGGGCAGAGAGAGAGGGAGACACGGAATCCGAAGCAGGCTCCAGCCTCCGAGCTGTCAGCACAGAGCCTGACTCGAGGCTGGAACTCACAGCCGGGCTGTGAGATCATGACCTGAGCTGAAGTCAGATGCTTAATGCTTAACCGACTGAGCCACCCAGGCGCCCCAGGGGTTATGGAACTGTGATTCTATTACCAACTATCGACGGCAAGGTTATCTGCGTTTCCGCTTAGCTGCTCTGTTACATCAAGTAGCCTCTCAATTCCAGAAATCCTTAGCACACTCACATTTCTTGTGGAAAAGAGATTGCAAGTAAGAGTTAAGTGTGTTGTCTGGATCCAGCATCTTTCTGGAACCTGAACCCGAAGGAAGAAAAGGGGTTGTGAGGCAGGATGCTGACTCAATCTCCATGGCTTGTGAGTTGGATGATAAATAAATGTAAGTCACGGAAATAAATAAACAGCCTCTGTTAGCCCCTAGGATCTAATACAGTGGCAGATAATTGTGAAGCCTGTATTGACATCATGGGAAAAACAAGTTAGACAAGCAAGACAGTGTGGGGACAGGTGAACGATGGACTAACACACATTTGAAAAACACTAATTGCAACACTGAAAAGGCTGCTTTGTGGGGCGCCTGGCTCAGTCAGTTAAGCGTCTGACTTCAGCCCAGGGCATGATCTCACGGTTCGTGGGTTTGAGCTCCACATCAGGCTCTGTCCTGGTGGTGTGGAGTCTGCTTGGGATTCTCTCTCTCTCCTTCTCTCTCACTCTCCTCTTGCTCTCCGCCCCTTCCCCACTTGGTCTCTCTCTCAAAATAAATAAATAAACTTTAAAAAAGAAAAAAAAGGGGCGCCTGGGTGGCTCAGTCGGTTAAGCGTCCGACTTCGGCTCAGGTCATGATCTCACGGTCCATGAGTTCGAGCCCCGCGTCGGGCTCTGTGCTGCCAGCTCAGAGCCTGGAGCCTGCTTCGGATTCTGTGTCTCCCTCTCTCTCTGCCCCTCCCCTGCTCATGCTCTGTCTCTCTCTGTCTCAAAGATAAATAAAAACATTAAAAAAAAGGAGCCTGCTTTGTGATACCAGATGGATTAGCTCAAGATGTCTTCCCACACTTGCATGGATGGCCGACTCCGTTCCGTTTGGTCTCAGAGGTTTGCTCCAAAAGCCATGGAAATTGCCAGAAACAAAGTATACAGCAAGGCAAAGTTCAAAGCCATCACCTGATATTTAACACTTTATCCTCCACACGAGTAAACCAGATACCAGCCAGATAGATCAGGGAAGAAAGTGCTTATGGTCACATGCCTCCCCTAATTTGGCAGGTGGAGAGACAAGGAAACCATCAGGACCTACCGCCTTTGGGAAGAATAAGCGTTAATTCCTTCTTGGAAGTTGGAAACAGAAAGGCAATGAGATTCAGGTTGAAGTAAGCAGAACGTACCACCCCCAAATACACCACTTCGGCACATTGATTATTATATTGAACTGCAGACGGCTGGGAAGAAGCTGACGGAAGAAAAGCTCTCTGCCCTCCCCCGCCCCCACTGGCCCCAAAGCAGGACCTACTTTCGTAAAGTTGTCCCCCGTCCCTCACCGTTCCCGACAGACGCAAGTCAGGGAGGCGACTCTAGACTCTAGCCAACCTGGAGAGGGCACCAGAAGAATCATAATAAAAAACCTTCCCAACCAGCCCTTATTTTGTTAGTTCTCGCCCGGCTAAGATGCTCTATAGATGGGCTCAAGTTCCAGCCACTCCGCACTGAGTGCCGGCATCGGCATCGTGTCTTCACCAGGCAGGTGTTAACTAACTTCTGCTTGTTAATCTGTCTTCTGTTAGCCTAATTCAGGGGCCCCAGGCAATGGACCTAAAATGGGATGAGGACAAAAGACTTCTTCCCTTCAGGACAGCATTTTGTGTCCTTCTGAATCAGACTTAGCTTGAGAAGCTCCAGACGTCCCTACTCAAGGTGGGAAGGGAGGAGAGAAACCCACCGAAGGCACAGAAATCTTAAAAACACACTGGAGCCACAGAACCGTACATTTCTAAATGGTTAAAATGCCCAATTTTATGTTTTGTATATTTTACCACCATTTTTTAAAGGAAAAAAACCAAAACTGGACTCCTCTCTTTCAATTTACAGATGGAAAAAACGAAGACCCAGTGTCAAATAATGAGAAGAAGCCAGAGGAAACACCAGGTCCCCATACTTCCAGCAGCTGGAGACCGTCTGTCAAAAGTGCCACTGATTGGTGTCATTCAGGAGAAAGCGCTGGGCACGCGGGGCTCCACCCACCAAATCTGAAGAATGAGACTCAGGGCAGGACAAACTGGGACTGGGTAAGGAAGGGAGGCCTTCTAACCACCAAGGGTGGGGAACATTCTTCAAACGCTCTGGGAAGCAAGGACATGGGTCAGACCCCCGCCACCCCCCTGGTGGCCACAGAGTCCCCCTTCCTCTGTGCAGACCAGGCTGTCCTTTAAGCGCTGGGAAGCCGGGCAGGGGGCAAAGAAGCGACCCCTCCGGGCACCCACGATAGTCCTCGGGGCTGGCACTGTGTCCTAGGGGCCGAGAGGAGTGGCTTCTAAGGGGTGTGGGTTTCTGGTCCTCACTCAAGCCCTGGCGGGGAGAAGGGAGTCAGGAAGCTAAAGATTCCCAAGGCGATTCCCCAACTCGAGAGGGCGCCAGAGTCACCGGGCGGGGGCACCTCCTGCACCTGAGCGCGCCCGGAGCTGCCCCCACCCGGAGGGTGGCGACCTCCCTGGCAGAGCCACCGGGCTCCAGGAAGCGCAGAGACGGCTGCCCAGAGCCCCGCGGCAGAGGGGTCGGGGCGCCCCCTCACCGGCAGGACCCCATCGTGCCCCAAGTCCCCTTGCGAGGTGCCCGGCGACCCAGGTGTCCCCCGGTGGGGCAGGAGCCTTGACCGCAGGGCCGGTAGCGACTGACGGATGGATAGGGGGGAGGGACGGGCGACGGGGAGAAGGAAGGACCAGGGGACGAGGGGGGACAGAAGTGGGACGTGGGGACCGATGATGGAAAGGGTGGGGGGGGGACGGGGTGGGGAGACAGGGAGATGTCAGGACCAGGGGATGGGGGTGGGGACAAAGGATGGTCCGAGGTAGTGACACGGGATGGGGAGACGCGAATACAAGGGGGGCGGCGGGAAAGGGGGTGGGGGGCGTGGTACCAGGGGACAGAGGACGAAAAGATGGGGGACAGGGGGACGGGGGATGGAGGACGGGGGCTACGGGGACCAGAGGACCCAGAGACGGAGAGACGGGGGCGGAGCGGGGGTACAGGGGGGCAGGGGGACGGGGGGCTACGGGGACCAGAGGATCGGGAGACGGAGAGACGCGGGCGGGGTGGGGGTACGGAGGCCCGAGGACGGGGTGGGGGCGGCAGGGCGGGGGTCAGGGGGACGGGGGACGGCGAGGCCAGGCGGGGCCGCCTCAGCCTCAAGCCGGGACGGCCGCCCCTCCCGTCCTACCTAAGGCCAGCATGTAGCCGTCGAAGTTGTCGCTGCTGAGCAGGTTCCAGGTGCCGCTGAGGTCGGCGGGCATGGCGGGGCAGGGCGACAGTGGCCGGCGGGCGGCGGGGCCTCGGCCTATCTGCGGGGCCGGGGCGGGGGGGGGGGGGGGGGCGTGCCCGGGCGGGACCGCGGTGGGGACAGCAGCGCGGGGAGGCGGAGCCCTGCGGAGCGGAGCGGGGGACGCACCTCTTGGTCCCCAGCCCGTTCCGCCGCGCTTTTCTGTGCTCGCGGACACTCCTGCATCCCCGGGCCTCCCCGCTCCTGCTCCTCTTCCTCTTGAACCCTAAACCCAGGCGCGCCCCAGACAGTGTTCCCAACCACACTTCTTTCTCTGCTACGTGGTCATGACCAAGGGCATCTCCTTCAAACTCATGGCATTAATTAGTGTTTGGGCTGCAAATGGCAGGTCAATAAACCCAGCTCCAGCGGTCTCCGTAAACAGAGAGGCTTATCTTCTTTACCTTATCAAGCCGACCTGGGGTGACAAGTTGCTGGTGATGACCTGGCAACTCCAGGCCAGGGAAGTGGCACCTGGCCTCTTAAGCCTACCGTCAAGAGTTGGCTGCTGGGTTTCCAGCCAGGACATCCACATGCAAGCTGACAAAGAAAGTGCACCTGCCATTATCCCTTCATCAGATTTGTTTACACTCATTGGCCAAATCTGTGTCACATTCCACTTCTTTTCCTTTTCTTTTTTTAATGTTTATTTTGAGGTGGGGGGTGGGGAGAGAGAGAGAGAGACAGAATGAGTGGGAGAGGGGCAGAGAAAGAGGGAGAGAGAAAATTCCAAGCAAGTTCTGAGCTATCAGCACAGAGGCCCATGTGGGGCTCGAACCCACAAACCATGAAATCTTGACCTGAGCCAAAATCAAGAGTCGGAGATGGGCTGAGCCACCCAGGCGCCCCATGTCACATGCCACTTCTAATTGCAAGGGAGTCTAAGGAATCTCACATCTCTTCAGTCTTGACAGTAGAGAAAGGCAAAAGAGAAGGAGGGTGGGAATGTAGGCTAACCTACAATATTAGCCACAAACACCATCTATATAGACTGGCTCGAAGATTTAGAAATCCATTTATGACCTCACCCATGTATTTTTTTTTCTAAGATTTTATTTATTTTTTTTTAATTTTTTTTTTCAACGTTTATTTATTTTTGGGACAGAGAGAGACAGAGCATGAACGGGGGAGGGGCAGAGAGAGAGGGAGACACAGAATCGGAAACAGGCTCCAGGCTCCGAGCCATCAGCCCAGAGCCCGACGCGGGGCTCGAACTCACGGACCGCGAGATCGTGACCTGGCTGAAGTCGGACGCTTAACCGACTGCGCCACCCAGGCGCCCCTCTAAGATTTTATTTTTAAGTAATCTCTCTACCCAATGTAGGGCTCAAACTTATAACCCCAGGATCAAGAGTCGCCATGTTCTACTGACTGAGCCACCCAGGTGCCCCGCACTCAAATATATCAATAGTTAATATTTATTGAGTGCTTACTATGTATATCACCATTTGTCACAAAATCCTACTTCTCCAGTAGTTACTTTATTATGTCCATTTGATGGAGACAAAAACTGAGACAAAGAGAAATTGCCCGAGGTCATTCAATTAGCACAACAGTCCTTTCTAACCATGCTCTCCACTAAGAGGAATTTCTCCTAAACACCTGGCCTCTTTCCAAACCTACTTCATTCTCATGGAAGTGGAACAGTTCTCTGCTTGGGGGCAACTAGGGTGACCACCCATCCCGGCTTCCCCAGGACTGAAGGAATGCCCAACACCTGGGATTTTCACTGCTAGAAGTGGAAAAATTCCTGGAAAACGAGAATGTGTGGCTTCCCTTAGGAACAACAGTCACTGAACCATTCTTTCTCTACTAAGGTAGAGTTCATCTATCAAACACTTTAAACACAGGGTATCTCAATTTTTTTTCTTCTCCCTGGTAGACCGGTCCAAAGTCTAGACTGGGGGAGTTAGTGTATAGGTTATTTTTGCCCCCACCCAAACTTAATGGCTTAAAAAATAACAAAAAATAATTAATTTCCTCATCAATCTGCAATTTGGGCATAGCTCACAGAGGATGGCTGATCCGGGCTCCACGAAGCATCAGCTGGGGTAACGACTCCAGTTGGCAGAGTGGGAGAGGACACTTCCAAAACGGCTCACTCTCACGGCTGGCAAATGAGTGCTGGCTATCTGTGTGGCTGGGAGCCAGGTTCCTTTCCGTGGGGGTCTGTCCATGGGCTGCTTTGGCTCCCCCACAGCATGGGTGGGTGGGCTCTAAGAGAGAGCATCCCAAAAGAACCGGTAAGATGCTGTCCTGTCTTATGACCTAGTCTCAAAAGTTATATAACATCATTTCCACCAGGGTCACAGGCTTACCCAAATCCAAAGGGAACAAACGTGGACCTCATTTCTCACAGTCACATTTTAAGAGGAGCAGGTGGGATGGGAGATCTTGTAACACGCATCTTGGACAACACATAATTCGTCACAGTTACCTATTCTGCTCTGACCTTCACACCAAGCTTCAACTCCGAACCTTTTTTAAAAATTTTTTAAAATGCTTATTTCTTTTTGAGACAGAGAGACAGAACACGAGCAGAGGAGGGGCAGACACAGAATCCGAAGGGAGACACAGATTCCGAAGCAGGCTCCAGTCTCTGAGCTGTCAGCACAGAGTCTAACGCAGGGCTTAACCCATGAACCGTGAGATCATGACCTGAGCCGAAAGTCGGATGCTTAACCAAACAAGCCACCCAGAAGCCCCCAACCCCGAACTTTTACCAGACTTTCTCAGTCATTAAGATGCTATTTTCAGGGTGCCCACTCGGCTCAGTTGGTGGAAGATGTGGCTCTTGATGTTGGGGTGATGAGTTCAAGCCCATGTTGGGCACACAGGGTACTTAACAACAACAAACAAAATTTTTTTTTTTTCAACGTTTATTTATTTTTGGGACAGAGAGAGACAGAGCATGAACGGGGGAGGGGCAGAGAGAGAGGGAGACACAGAATCGGAAACAGGCTCCAGGCTCCGAGCCATCAGCCCAGAGCCTGACGCGGGGCTCGAACTCACGGACCGCGAGATCGTGACCTGGCTGAAGTCGGACGTTTAACCGACTGCGCCACCCAGGCGCCCCAAAATTTTTTTTTTAAAGAGAGGCACCTGGGTGGCTCTGTTGGTTGAGTGTCTGACTCTTTTTTTTTTTTTTCAACGTTTTTTATTTATTTTTGGGACAGAGAGAGACAGAGCATGAACGGGGGAGGGGCAGAGAGAGAGGGAGACACAGAATCGGAAACAGGCTCCAGGCTCCGAGCCATCAGCCCAGAGCCTGACGCGGGGCTCGAACTCACGGACCGCGAGATCGTGACCTGGCTGAAGTCGGACGCTTAACCGACTGCGCCACCCAGGCGCCCCGAGTGTCTGACTCTTGAGATCAAGTCCTACTTCAGGCTCTCCACTGCTAGCTTGGGATTCTCTCTCTCCCTCTCTCTCTCTCAAAATAAATAAAGTAAAAAAAAATTTTTTTTTGAATTTTTAAAAAAGATGCTATTTTCATTCATCTGTTGCTTTTTTCATCTTATTTTTCAGTTGGTTTAGAACTTGGACAAAAAAATACTTGACTCTCTTCAAAAATTCCTAAGAGTTGGGGGCACCTGGGTGGTTCAGTCAGCCAAGCATCTGACTTCGGCTCACGTCATGATCTCACAGTTCGTGGGTTTGAGCTCCACATCCGGCTCTGTGCTGACAGCTCAGAGCCTGGAGCCTGCTTCAGATTCTGTGACTCCCCCTCTCTCTGCCCCACTTGCGCTCTGTCTCCCTTTCAAAAATAAATAAGCATTAAAAAAAATTTTTTTTTTAATCTCTAAGAGTCATCTTTCCAGAACAGCCTTCTGATATACTTCTGCTATCATTTACTCTGCATCACATCTCTTCTACTTCCTTCATAATTATCATAACCCACAGTTATCTTTTCTTGGTTTGTTAATTGACTTTTTCATTCAAATGCCAAGGGCAGAGACCATGTTCATCTCATTTGCCTCTACAGCATCCATAGGGCGAGTGCTCCATAAATGTTGGCTGAATGACTACGACCTTTTCCGAAAGAGAAACGTCATTTTTACTGAGAAGCCAGAGTGGCACTGCCTTGCCCAGAATAAGACTGTTGATTCTCCTACTGTAAGACATTGATTCCCTCGGTGGAATGTGGCAGGCTGATTCCAAAGCCTGGGATTAGCTATATCTTGCCATTTAAAGGGCACAGCACTATGAACTCTGACCAGATTTCTGGAGCATGAAGCCTGTTTAAATTCCAGAAAACTAAGGGCACAGGACACGAAGAAGTCATAACTTACTTCCTACCCTAAAAATTTTATTGTTCTAAATGTTGGCCTGAAAATGAAAGTCACAGAAATAACTACTAATAATTTTAGCATTTGTGCTGGTTGGTATGGCTTTTGGCCAACTTGAGCAAGGGCCATCTAGCATGGATAGAGTTGAACTTCAGTTGAAGTGGACATAGGCTTGGCCATGGGATAGAGAGTAATTTTCTCCTCCACAATCCTTTTTTTTTTTTTTTTTTTTTTTAAAGTTTATTTACTTTTGAGAGAGAGAGCGAGCATCGGAGAGACAGGGGGACAGAGGATCCAAAGCAGGCTCTGCACTGACAGCAGAGAACCCGATGTGGGGCTCAAACTCATCAACTGTGAGATCATGACCTAAGCCGATGTCAATGCTTAACCACCCAGGCACCCCACTCCTCCATAATTCTAAGATCTTTCTTCTGGATGAGGACCAAAAGTTATCTCTGGAAAGAGAGGTGGAATTTATTTAGCCAATTTGAGCCCTTTCTTTCCTCCATTTGATATTGTCAAAGTAAATCATAAAATTATAGCCAAGACGGGGTCCTCAACCTGTGTACCAACACTGCTCCTCCTTGACAGAAACAGATGGTGGGGGGGCGGGGGTGCTTGGGTGGCTCAGTCGGTTAAGAGTCCTACTGTTTTGGGTCAGGATATGATCTCTCGGCTTCATGGGTTCCAGCCCCGCATCGGGCTCTGAGCTGGCAGCACAGAGGCTACTTGAGACACTCTCTCTCTCTCTCTCTCTCTCTCTCTCTCTCTCTCTCTCTCTCTGCTCCTCCCCCACTTATGCTGTGTCTGTCTCTCTCAAAATAAATAAATAAACATAAAAAAAACCCAAATGGATGGGAATCAATGATGGGCACCTGCAGTGTATCTACTCACGTCCCCTGATGGAGTCTGGTACTGGTTCAACAAAGAGTGGCGTGGACACTGTGGACACTTCATGCCATCCGTATTTCCACTCCCTAGGGCAGGGAAGCACTGCCATCAGGGAGCGTGGCCCGGGCCCAGCATAAGATCTGGCTGAGTTTAAGGTTAAGGCAATCACAGAAACCCTAGCTGCTTTGACAGTGATTGGTTTTAAGGACAAGCAGGTTTCAATGAATTTGATTCAGCCAAGGATATATACTGATAAGTTTGATAGGCCTGTTGGGAAAGCTGTTTCTTTGGTTTTACAAAGCCCTGGGGAGCCCGCCTTTCTCCAGTTTTGAACGTGGACAAGGAAGTCTTGTTCTACAACTCGAGGAACACCAGACTTAGGACACTGTGCCCTACAGAGTAGAGGAATGGAAAGACCCTGGGTCCCTGATGACACCACTGGGTCACTGCATCCGTGCACCCCGGATCCTGCCCTCTCTGTCTGTACTTCTGGGTGTAAGTATCCTTATTGTTCAGACTACCTGGAGCTGAGCTTCAGTGGAAAATACCCTGACATAGAAAATAAATAAAATTAAGTTACTCTTATCTCCCTAAGTAACTTATTTGCCTTTTTAAACCTGTTTGAGGACAGAAGAGCTAATGATAGTTCAATTCTGAGTGTGTTTAACTTGCTGAGGCTACTTAGCAAACGTTAAATAAAATACTACTTCAGGAGTGCTTTTTTTTTTTTTTTTTCCTTGAAGGAGAGAGAAACAGAGCGTGAGCAGGGGAGGGGCAGAGAGAGAGAGACACACACACAGAATCTGGAGCAGGCTCCAGGCTCTGAGCTGTCGGCACAGAGCCCAACTCGGGGCTCGGACTCACAAACTGCAAGATCATGACCTGAGCCAAAGTCGGACGCCTAATGGACTGAGCCACCCAGGTGCCCCAGGAGTGCTCCTCTTTCAATAAGAACTGTGTGGCCAGAATCTCAGGTCTTCAGCTTTGGTGACACTGATGCTTTTAGCTGCCCTATTTTAAAGCCTATTAATCAAGAGAAACTTTGGATGCCAAGAATCTACCTTGAAGAAGGTACCTGGGGCTTTGCCTCCACGAGCTGAGACAAACAAATCCCAGTGGGCCCCCCTCTTCTGTGCTGTGCTGCAGAGTGAATGCTGCCAGCGAGGCCATCAAAATCTGGGGCTCTCACTCATTCTCACTGATTTTCCATTCAGCCGTTGTTCCCGAGACCCTGGGGAAGACTGAACAGAACAAATGATATTTTATTTTTTATTCTTAGAAAATTTTAATTATTTTTTTTATGTTTATTTATTTGGAGAGAGACAGAGTGGGTGCCAGTGGGGGAAAAGCAGAGAGAGAACCCCAAGCAGGCTCCCCGCTGTGAGCATGAAAGCCCCACGTGGGGCTCGATCTAACAAACCACGTGATCATGACCTGAGCCAAGATCAAGAGTCAGACGCTTAACAGACTGAGCCACTCATGCAACCCTGACTTATTTATTAAAAAAATTTTGTTTAATGTTTATTTATTTTTGAAAGAGAGAGACAGAGTGTAAGTGGGGAGGAGCAGAGAGAGAGAGGGAGACACAAAATCCGAAGCAGGCTCCAAGCTCTGAACTGTCAGCACAGAGCCCGACGTGGGGCTCAAACTCACAGACCGTGAGATCATGACCTGAGCTGAAGTCAGACACTTAACAGACTGAACCACCCAGGTGTCCCTATTTATTTTTTAAAGTTTTATTTAATTAATCTCTATACGCAGAGGGGGCGCAAACCCATGACTCCAGGGTCAAGAGTCACATGCTCCTCCAACTGAGCCAGCCTAGTGCCCTGGGCAAATGATTTTTTAAAAAAAAATCCCTCCTTTCTTCCTTGACCTTCCTCTGCTTCTCTGGTCCTCCCGCAAGCCCTTAGTATAATTGTTATACCAATGTCATGCCTATTCTCTGTACCTCCTCATAGGTTGTTCCTCCCAAGGTTGGAAAAACAAAAGCCCAAAAAGCAGAACAGAAATAGGACTCCTTGGACTTCAGATAAATAACAAATAATTTATAGTATAAGGAGCTCCCTCGGGAACGTCTTCCATCCTGGTTTCCTGTCCTGCAGGGCCCTAGTGTGCTCGTTTTGAGGAAACCATCAGGAGGGATTCTGGATGCTTGCTGATGCTCAAAACGTAGTCTTGTGTTTCTCACCTCCCAACTGTAGGCAACCTGGTGGCAGAGATGGTCCTGAACTTGTGTGCTCCCCTTGGCACTTCACGTCTTAACAGTGTTCCCAGAAATGCTTCCTGCTCACGCACAAGAGAAGGGACAGGTGGCAGCTCTCCACTGGGTCAATCGCATTTCAGAGCTGGAAGGTCCCCAGCGATCACTGCATTATTTTACAGAAAGAGATTCTGAGAGTCAACGGCCCCACCCTGCCCCAGTCAACTGACTGGTGCGAAACCCGCTTCTGAAACAGAAGCTTCTGCTCTGTCTTGCAATAGCGCTACAGGGTGGCACTATGGTGCTGGAATGGGCATCTGGGCGGTTTCTTTCTTTCTTTTTCTTTTGCTGATTAAAAGCAAACTACACTAAAATGAACAACTCTGAAACAACAGATGTTGTCGAGGATATGGAGAAAGGGGAACACTTTTGCACTGCTGGTGGGAATGCAAACTGGTGCAGCCACTCTGGAAAACAGTATGGAGGCTCTTCAGAGAATTAAAAATAGAGCTACCCTACGACCCAACAATTGCACTACTAGGAATTTATCCAAAGGATACAAAGACGCTGATTCAAAGGGGCACATGCACCCCAATATTTATAGCAGCACTATCAACAATAGCCAAAGTATGGAAAGAGCCCAAATGTCCATCAACTGAGAAGTTGTGGCATATATACACAATGGAATATGACTCGGCGATAAAGAAGAATGAAATCTTGCCATTTGCAACAACATGGATGGAACTGGAGGGTAGTATGCTAAGTGAAATAAGTCAGTCAGAGAAAGACAAATATCGGATGATTTCACTCCTATGTGGAATTTAAGAAACACAACAGATGAATACAGGAGAAGGGAAGAAAAGTAGGATAAAAACAGAGAGGGAGGCAAACCATGAAACTCTTAAACACAGAGAACAATCTGAGGGCTGCTGGAGGGGAGGTGGGTAGGGCGATGGGCATTAAGGAGGGCACTTGCTGGGATGAGCATTGGGTGTCGTACGCAAGTGATGAATCACTAAATTCTACTCCTGAAACCATTATTATACTATATGTTAATCAACTTGGATTTAAAAACAATTCTGAAAAGAAAGTGAACTGTGACTATCACCTCCTCCCTCTGGGTATTCACTGCCCCTATTCCAAGCACTTGGCTAACATTGGGCGGGTTCCACTTAGGCCTTCCGTGTAGACAGAACACAGCACACATCACCATCAGATTATCCTATGGTTAAAGTTTTATTTATTTGTACTCCTCCACTTAGGAGGGGTGAAAATGTCAGGATCTGGCTAAAAGGGGTGTCTGGGAGGCTCAGGTGGTTAAGTGTCCAACTTCAGCTCATGATGTCACGGTTCAGAGCCCACATTGGGCTCTGTGCTGACAGCTTGGAGCCTAAAGCCTGCTTCAGATTCTGTGTCTCCCTCTCTCTCTCTGCCCTCCCCTTCTTGCACTCTGTCTCTCACTCAAAAATAAACATTAATTAAAAGAAAAAAAAAAAAAGGATTTGGCTACAACTTTATTCTTTGAGGAGTAGTATGTTACCGGGTGCCTCAGGGTGTCTCAGTCAGTTGAGTGCCCATCTCTTGATTTGGGCTCAGATGATGATCTCACGGTTCATGGGTTCGAGCCCTAAGTCAGGTTTTGCAGTGACTGTGCGGAGCCTGAATGGGATTTTCTCTCTCAAAATAGACTTTGAAAAATTAAAAAAAAAAAAAAAAAAAAGCAGTGTGCTACATAAGACACAAAGACGTGAGAGGCACAGGCTTTGATCAGGCCTTGGGTTTATCATTTACACAGCACCCAACTGTGCCTCGTTTCTTTAGGACTCACACAGACCCAGCACACAGGAAGCATTGGCAGTATGAAGCTCAAATGGCACGAGTTTACCTGGTAAACTAGATACAGATTTCAGAGGCAGACACTGGACATCCTCACAGCTGCGTGGAAGCCGTGGAGGATGTTTCAGATCATGAGGCCTGTGGGAGCGGGCAGGAGCACGGCGGTGGAGGGGACGTCCTGTGACACCCAGAAGTAAATGTTAAAGGAGCCCGTTTCACAATACAGTGGCCTCTGGGCTCGGACGGAAGTGAAGCAGAGGTTGGGGTAAGAAAAACAGCAATCTTAAAAACAAGCAAACAAACAAACAAAACAAAACAAAAAAAGAAAATCAGCAATCCTACCACTACCATGCACGCTGACCCCGAGGAAACGCTTCCTTCCACCCTGTGCAGAGACCCTCAGGGTGGCGGAAAGAGAAAGCGCATCCTCTGATCAAGCAGATGACCGTAAATCATCCCTCTGGCTCAGTCTCTACCTTGGACATCAAGGAGAACCCACGCCTCTTATCACACTTGTCCCCTAAACAGGAAAACAAACAAAAATCCCTCCGTATGTTGTATATTCAGCCAGTAAGGGACTTTTATTCATTTGCTGCATTCAAATTATACAACGTAAGGAGTAAAGGAGCACGACACATCATAAACACCAGCGTCAAACACAAAAATACCAGCTTCACATATTTCCTAAACTCAAAATTCATGTTACAAAAGCAAATTAGGAAAAAGGGATGATAGGAAGTACAGTGGCATATTTTCTTCTTCCTCGATGGAAGTCACAACAATTAGTATTTATTCCCCTGTGAAGTGCATTGTTCTAATTTCCATTATCAAAACAGGAAATTCTCCCCTGGAGGCCACCCAAAACTATGTTATGAAGCTGTGGGGTTAGCGGCATTTTTGGTACTAGGACAAAAGGCGAAGCAGGTCGTTCTGTGTACAAAGGTATCGATTCATGAACAGCACAACAACACGCTTGTTTCACTATTACCAAGTCTCCTGGGAGGCTCCCAAACGCTTTATTTTTACCCAGTGGATCCTGAGGTCAGTATTCTCACAGCTGGGCAGGCTGGGCACTTCTAGGTAGGAAGGCACGTTACAAGAGAAGTTTCTACAAAATAAAAGAGAAGTTTCTGGCAATGGAACCTTTCTGCAGTTGGCACCCATACCAGATGGACTAAGTGTGGTTTTCCAGAAGAAATCTAAGTTTCATTTCGGTAGCTTCATCTATTCTAGGCGGTTATTTTTCAATATTGCTTCAACTCTCAACTCCAAAAAGTCAAGGAGAGGAAGAAATGACCTTCATCTCTGTGGTCTGAGATTCTAACCCACCACTCCTTCAGCAGAGAGAGACTGAACCCTACTGGTGCCAGGCTCTGCATCCCTCAAGGTCTTTGTGAAGTTGGCCTGTTGGCTTTAGTAAGAATAAGTCGGGGCGGCTGGATGACTTAGTCGGTTGAGTGTTCAGCTCTTGATTTTGGCGTGGGTTGTGATCCCAGGATTGTGGAACTGATCTCTGCGATGGGCTCCATGCTGAGCGAGGACCTTGGGATTCTCTTTCTCTCCCTCTGCTCCTCTCCTCCACCTTGCCCTCTCTCACTTAAAAAGAAAAGAAAGGAATAAGTAGCGGTAGGGTACGTTGGCCAGTTTTTTCTTTAAGGTTTTATTTTTGGGGGGTGCCTGAGTGGCTCAGTTAGTTAAGCAACCAACTCTTCATTTCAGCTCAGGTCACGATCTCATGGTTCATGAGATCAAGGCTTGCGTGGGGCTCTGTGCTGGCAGCGTGTATGTAGGCTGCTTGGGATTCTCTCTCAAAATAAATAAACATTAAAAAAAAAAGATGCTATTTTAAGTAATCTCTATACCCAACGTGGGGCTCGAACTCACAACCCTGAGATCAAGAGTCACACGCTCTACTGACTGCTGAGCCAGCCAGGGACTCCCCCCACCCTCTTTTTTTCTTTTAAAGATTTTATTTGTTTGCCAGCTTTAATATTTTCCCTTTTCGAACTGTGGATTCAGATTTGACTGTACAACCACACAGCTGTATTTTTCTTTGGCAGGGTTATTAATCCTTCATCTAGAATGGTGTAGGTATAAAATATAAATTGAAAAAAGGTAAATTATTGTATTTGCATCAGAAATTGAACTTTTTATCACAGGATAATTTTCATGCAACATGGAACTACTCTATAAAAGCTATTTCTAGTCTTTTTTGCTTTACCAATTGGTAAAATTTCCACAAAATCATAATGCATCAAACTATATATAACAAGCTTGCATTTGTAACATAGAAACTATGACTTCGATTATTATTTGGGAGTTCTACTTTGGTTAAAATCCAGACAAAAGGATGAGAAAAAGTGTAAGAAAGTAGACCCTTTTACTGCTTAAATTCACACATGGCAGGTTCACGGTGGGCCAGAGCAGGAACAGAGGGGCTCTTGAGAAACTCAACAGAGAATTTTAGAGTGAGATCACAGAGTGCCCTTCTGAGATTCTGAGCCAGAAGGACCGCTGAGCTGACTCAGTGAGGCATTTCTGTTCTTAGGACCTTCGTTCATCTTTTGATTATTAAGCTGTCAAGAAAGGCTAAGAGCACGGACACTTAATAAAACCCTTGAACAGGATCCCTCGTTCTCCGCGGTCCTCTCTGTTCCAGGTAGCATGATAACATCTCTGAAGTTGTTCCTGCAGAGACGGCAAAAGGGCAGACGGACAGAGCCACGAGAGGCCGTGCTAAGAGAACACACATAATGTACAACCTTTTAACTTACTACTGATTTTTTACCAAACTTGTAAGCTTTAGTTTATGAAACAGGATGCGATTCCCTTCCCCAGACTGTTTCTCTGCCTCTGGTGGGCATCAGAAACACCTGTGCACCTTTCTGACTCTCTGAGGGCCTGGACCTTTCTCCCAGCCTCCAAAGGTAAAGCTCCAGGGAGGTGCGTCTTGGCAGAGCTGAAGTGGCCAATTTCTGACGTGTGCCAGAGAGACTGAATCGTGAGCATGGTTTCTGCCAGGCATATTCACAACCTGTATCCTGCGTAGCTGAAGATGACCGATCAGCGGTGCATTTTACACGATCACTACTTTAAGAATTGTTTCCTTGGCCCCCCTCGGTGAAGAATGCCTAGAAATGGGCACGCATAAAATGTTAATTCCCTTTCTAACCGAAGTTAAGATTTTAAATGGACTCTTGCTTTCCCACTTTGCTCCGCTTATGTGGTAGACCAGAGAGGTCCTTTCTGACTTATTTGTAGTTAGTACAGTTGAATGTCTTCTGGTTTTAGTGCTGCTAATCCCTTGTTTTAAAGATTAAAGGATTTGTACATTCTTTCAAAAAAAAAAAAAAAAAAGACCATCTTGAAAACATCCATTTGGACAATTTCCAATAAAAAGATAGACGTGGGGGCGCCTGGGTGGCTCAGTCAGTTGAGCATCCAATTCCTAATTTGGCTCAGGTCATAATCTCACAGTTCAAAGAATCGAACCCTATGTTGGGCTCTGCACTGACAGTGAGGAGCCTGCTTGGGATTCTCTCTCTCCCTCTTTCTCTCTGACCTTCTCCCGCTCGCTCTCTCTCCAAATAAACATGTTTTGTTTTTTTTTTTTTAAAGCACTACATTAAAAAAAAAAAAAAAAGACAAACCATATTTTCATCTACTGGTGATTTTTACCAAACTTTTAAAAAGCTTTAGTTTATGAAACAGGATCACGATTCTTCTTCCCAGTCACTAACACCCAGACTCTTTCACATTCCCAACAGACAAGTCCAAAGTGCAGGAGTCACGAGTTAGCTTCTGCAGTGTTTTTCTGCAAGGGAGCCAGGATGACCCCAACATTCCTCTCCTCACTCTCAGGGCTGTACAGGTCATGCTTTTCGATATACTCTCGGACAAGGTCTGGCACCAAGTAGCGAATGCTCTGGCCCCTTCTGAGGGCTCGCCGGATCTTTGTGGAGGAGATGTCATTGGTGATCCATTCATTTACCAGGTGAATGTTGTTCCGGTGTTTCCACAGTGCGTCGGATTCGTAGATGAATTTCTCAGCATCGTTTCCAGCCCGAGTAATACAGATGAGCCCATAGTCTCCTACAATTCGGGTGATATCCTCACTCTTCCACAGATTGGGAACACCGAACGATTCCAATAAATCTGCCCCACACAGCAGCTTTACTTTTGGCACATCTGGGAAGAAGAAAACACAGCTTCAGGGTCTGCTTTGCTAATAACTCCCTGAGTCAAAATGAATGCATCTATGTGTTTTTCTGGCTAGAGGGTTCATAGTTTTGATCCGAATCAGATTCTCAAAAGAGATCTAGGAATTGCAAAAGTTAAGGACCGCTGCAGGAGAAGTAAGTTCAAGGTGCCTTTTCCTTCCTCTCCTTCCCTCCCTCCGGTCCCAAAACTAACAAGGGGCATTTTCCAGGCAGCCAAGCATCCTGAATATGAAATGAAAATACAAAGGGGGCTCGCTCAGCACTAGAATCTTATCCACTCCAGTCGGTAAGTCTTGATAAAACATACAGACCTTTTGTTTTTGGCTCTAGCAATTCCTTTTGACCAAAATCTTGTCTTTGTTCAGCCCACTTCCTTTTCCGTCCAGGCCTCTCCAGCCTAGGTGAGTCCTGCTGGTGATCACAGCTACTGGCCTCCAGTTTCTCCTGATGGTGTCTAGAAAACAACAAAGCAGTAGAACATCCTCTTCTCACAACATTCAACCAGAAAACTGTCTCTCTGGAGATGGCTTAGAGGCTCTGGCCCAAGGTCCAGGCTGTGTCATATTAAGAACATGCAAACCACAGGTACACCCAAGGCCTATCAGTCAGAATGGATGCTGACCAGCACCCAGTACTTCCGGGTCAGCGTGGAGGCTGGCCAGTAGTGCCCGGGGACTGGCTATCGGGCATAGAAAGTAAGGAGATCCTGGGAACACAACAGATGGTAGCGATTACTATTCTAAGCTTTATGTGTGTGTCACAATAATAAGAGTTAACATTAGTTATTTATTATGTGCTAAGCACTCCACTAAGTCCTTTGCATGGATCATTTGATGAAATCTTCCCAACATCCCATGCCATAAATATCATTATTGTTATTATTATTCCCATAATGGAGGGAAGTGAAAGCTTAGAGCTGTAACTCCAGCTCTCGGCAGACTCCCTGGGATGCAGGAGGCATTCAGTAACAACCTGACTGAGTGAATGCTCTGGCTTTTGTGAAGCAACTCTACTGGGGCACCTGGCTGGCTCAGTCGGAAAAGCGACTCTTGATCTTGGAGTTGTGGGTTTGAGCCCCACGCTGGGTGTAGAGATTACTTCAATAAATAAAACTTAAAAAAAAAAAAAAGTAAAGCAACTCTCTTATTGCCAGCATTATATCAGAACTGCTTATTATCCCCATTGAGAGAGAACTCTAATTTGCCCAAGGTCACTTAGCTTATAGGTAGCAGAGCCGGTGCTTGAACCCCAGCAGTCTGCTTCCAGAGCCCACACTCTTGACCACTGAAGAGTGTGGCTTCACCTAGTAGTGGAGAGCCACAACACCAAGGATAAGGTCCTAGAGAGGACAAGTGCCCGAAGCCTAGAAGGAAGGGACCACAGGCGGGACTCACGGGCAGCCTTGTTCTGGATCGGCAGCAGGATGCCCAGTGCTCTACAACCGTGCGGTTACCCAACGTGAGCTACACCTGGGGAGCCAAGTGTGTCCTGTGCCCCTAACTCCCTTCGCTCTTGAGCAGCTGCGTTAATATGTAACGGACAGCAAGGCTGTCGGGGAGCGGGCTGGGTAAGGTCGTGGATGCAGAAGGCTGGTATCTGACGGGAGAATTTCTGGCCAGTGAAGAGGGCTGACTTCTCCCTGCCAAGTCTGAAAAGCCGTTCCTCTTGATAAGCTGCTGTGCCAGACAGCCTCTGCTGGCCTGGTGTCCTACCTTCCCCCGGACACACCTCCCAGAGGTTCTCACGTGAGAGAGATTCCACCGATGGGGTTCACTCACAAGAGAGCTGGAAGGAAGACGGGAGGCACCGGCCATCTTTCTGGGCCGTGGAGCCTGAGAAGCAACCTCTTACGGAGTGAGCACAGTGGCCAGATCCTGTATTCCACTGTCCAGTCACCAACTTCAGGAGACTGGGACAGCTTAACAGCCGCATTTGTGGGAGCAGGGACAGGAACCGCTTTCTGAATGGCCACCGCAGCTAAAGGAGGTATGACCTTGAAACAAACCCGACTTCCCCTCCTCCAGCCCTCTGACACTTCTGCACGAGCACCTAAATCCCTTTCTGCTTAAAACAATCAGGGTGGTCTCTATTTCCTGTCCAAACCCTAACTGATGTGGTCAGAACCAGAAGGCTCAGAACTCTAAGAACTGACATTAGATGGAAAGGTTTTTCAGAAACAGAACATTAAGTAATAATTAATTAGCTGTTGCTCACTCTAGTTTCTGAATCCTTAACGGGAAATGTTTCTAAGGTATGAGCACAGCGATCTGGGACAAACCCAGTATGCCGTCATGGAAGCAACACCCAAAATCAGGACTGTCCACGACCAGGCACCATGGCTTCTCTTGTTTAAATTACCTGCCTCTCTCTTTTAAAAAAATTTTTTTAATGTTTATTTTTGAGAGAGAGAGAGAGAGAGAGAGAGAGGCAGAGAGAGAGGGAGACGCAGAGTCTGAAGCAGGCTCCAGGCTCTGAGCTGTCAGCACTGTCTGATGTGGGGCTCGAATCCATGAGCAGTGAGATCATAAAGTCAGACGCTTAACCAACTGAGCCACCCAGGAGCCCCTACCTGCCTCTCTCTTTTATACTTAAGAAGATTAACGACAACAATGTCTTCTTATGATTTTGCCTTTCTCATTCGGGGCACCGATAGGCCAGGCAGGCTTCTCCGTGGATGTTGTCTCCCACAGAGGTGCAATAGTAACGAGCACGCAAACATCTAACAACACGATGAAGGACATAAAGGCTAAGGAGCCGCCACACCCCACACCTGAGACGTAACCTTACGCAGGAACAGCACAGCCCACGAAAACGCCCTCCCCACCCTGGTCACGGTTTGCAAACGTGTTCTATTCACAGACACGGGCCACACTGACACAAGGCAAAAAGGCCCAGCCCATTCCCGCAGGACTGACAAAGCCGACCTCACCATGAATACCTTAGCACCTTCAAGGTCTCTACCCAGTCCTTCTGAAGACTTTCCCAGGTGTCAACTTCCACCCATTCTGAATTCTTGGTGGCTAGTTCTGCCATGATAACTCGGTGGTGGGCAGAGATGAGTCCTTTCTTCTTATACGCATCGCCCACGGGAGAGATGACGCCTTTGATGACTCTGTATTTTCCTGGATAAAGGGTCAGATTTGAAGCGAGGTGTAACAAGTCAGATTTTACACACAGGAAGGATTATCATCACTCTGGTTTTATAACAGAGTCCCGCCCCCTGGGGTTTCAGAAAAGGGATTTAGGTTCTCTTTCTTTCTTTCTCTTTCTCTTTCTTTCTTTCCATCCATCCATCCATCTATCCACTCATTTATAAACAAGGTGAAACAGGCATAACATAAAATTCGCCACGTTGACTGCCTTCATTGTACAGCTCAGGGACATCAGGCACATTCACATCTCTGCAGCCATCCAACCATCCGTCTCCAGAACTTTTGCACCTTCTCCAACTGAAACTCTGTCCCTATTCATCACTAATTCCCCACCCCCTACACAATCTAAATTCTGATATTGCCAAATTGCCTCGTAAAAAGCCTTAATCAATTGGTATTGTTCACCTACAGTGTATACGAGAGCCCATTTCTCCTCAACTTCTGATACTTGACGTTATCAAGTTTGAACATTTTTGTCCATGTGATGGGCAAACTAGACCTCATTTTTTATCTTCGTTCCCCAATTATTAGGATTATTGGTGAGTTTAAGCACCCAGGCGTCCATCTATCTATCAGCCTATAGCATGATCCTTTACATTACAAAATATATTATGTAGGGGAGAAAATCATTTTCCTTGACCCTCCTTGGGTCCCTGGCTGAGTCTAAAAATTAAACTCACAATGGGGCGCCTGGGTGGCTCAGTCGGTTGAGCGTCCGACTTCAGCTCAGGTCATGATCTCACAGTCCGTGAGCCTGAGCCCTGCGTCGGGCTCTATGCTGACAGCTCCGAGCCGGGAGCTTGCTTCGGATTCTGTGTCTCCCCCTCTCTCTGTCCCTCCCCTGCTCATGTTGTCTCTGTCTCAAAATAAATAAAAACATTACAAAATAATAAAAAATAAATAAAAATTAAACTGACAAAGAAAAACATAGAAATTTATTTAATAGAAGGCTTATGTTACGTGGTACCTTCGTAAGGAAATAACAGTTAAACCTGGGTATTTTTATGTCAGGTTTGGTGAAGAGTGGACAGTTGTAGAGAAAAATGGTAGGGCAAAGAGTTTGAGGTACGTTCACAAAATTCAGGGAAATTTAGCAAGGCCTGTTAGTTTAGATTCTTCTAGGCATCGATTTGCCTTTAGTAATAAGGATGCTCCTTTCCTCCCGGTATAGGGAGGGCACCTCCCACAGGAAGGTTTGTTTGGTTAGTTGGTTGGCGTTTTTTTTAAGTTTATTTATTTATTTCGAGAGATCGTGAGAATGAGCACAAGCGGGGAAGAGGCAGAGAGAGAGGGGGAGGGGGGGAGAGAGGGAGAGAGGGAGAGAGAGAGAGAGAGAATGAATCCCAAGCAGGCTCCACGCTGTCAGCACAGAGCCCAGAGCCCAACGCAGGGCTCGATCCCACAACCCTGAGATCATGACCTGAGCAGAAACCAAGAGTTGGATACTTAACTGAGTCACCCAGGCGCCCCCATGTGAAGGTTTTTTGAGCTGCTTCCGAGAAGGGTGGGGAGGAGGTCAGAGTGACCTTCCTGTTTCTGCCATTTTTTCAAACTGCTTCAGCTTAAAATGTCCATCGTGACAAAGGGCCATATTTTGGGGTAGTGGTCTGAACCCTATTATTGCTTTTAGCTACTGTTCCTACCTGTTCCGTTCATGTAGTCCTTGGCCAGCTCAAATAGCCTCAGGTGCATGTTGGTGATAGGATTAAAGGAGCCACAAGCAAGAAGAACCACTTCTGTCTTCTCTGAATTCTCCATGCTAAGAATTTGAAGTTGTTGATCTAAATGGAAAACTCGGACACCCTGCTCGTTGTCTGCAAAGGAAAAGAACATACGTTCAGCTACAGGTCTTTAGTGGCCTTTCACATTCCCATTCCAAGTGAATGGATAAAAATATTTGGCTTCGGGGCACCTGGGTGGCTCAGTCGGTTAGGCGGCCAACTTCGGCTCAGGTCATGATCTCACGGTCCGTGAGTTCGAGCCCCGCGTCGGGCTCTGTGCTGACCGCTCAGAGCCTGGAGCCTGCTTCAGATTCTGTGTCTCCCTCTCTCTCTGTCCCTCCCCTGTTCATGCTCTGTCTCTCTCCGTCTCAAAAATAAATAAATGTTAAAAAAAATTAAAAAAAAAATATTTGGCTTCGATGACAAGGACAGCCCCATTTCTCCACCCTTCCTTTTCACTGTGAATTTGCAGCTCCTGCCAGAAAGGGATGGAATCTCCTTCCCCCTCTTTGTGACTTGCTTCGGACAAGAGAATGTGGCAGTTAGGACAGTGTGCTAGTTCTGAGCCCAGGCCTTTGAGGTCTGCACACTTCTGCTCTCTTTTGGCCTCCCTCCTCTGCCATGAAAACAAGCCGAGGCCAACCTCCTGGACAGAGCACGCGGGAGACAGCTGGTGCCCCCGCTGACAGCCAACCACTGGCTGTGCGGCTGAGGCCATCCTGCACCAGCCAAACCGCAGACGACGTGCTCAGACACACAGCCCAGGTGAGATCAGCTGAGCCTGGCTTACATCAACAAACCCACAAGCTGACCCTAGACTCATAAGCAAAAATGAAATGTACATGCTGCTGAAGTTTTATGACTGCCCTACTGTAGCTCCAGTTAGCTGATACAATGATGTTATCAACTACCACATAAATGGAACTCCCTGACAACCTGCCCTTCAAGACAGTAGTCGGCCTCTTAGTCAACATGATCACATTATCACTTTCAGCTCAGGAACAGTTTACAATTTACAAACCTTTTTTCATATTATTCCATTTGATCCTTCTATAACCCTAATGAAGTAATACAAGACAACAGATTTAAACTTTTATTAAATGAACTCAGATAGATTCAGAAATTACGAGGCAGCAAAAGGCCCATAATGAAACCCAACAGTCTGGCCACATCCTGCTCACCAAACCCTCTATGCAACTCCCTTCAAAGCAAGCACTTTTAACTTTTTCAGCTATTTCTTCTGGTAGATTCTACCATATTTCTATACTATGTGCTTATAATGCTATTTCCAAATTTATCCAAAGTAAACAGTACCTGTTTACTATGATGATCCATGAGGATTAGCTCTCACACACCCTCACTGCCTGTTCCCAAACTTCTACATGTATATCTATCTATAGTTTCTAGTCTGTGTTGAAAGCCGTCTTCTCCTAGAGTTGTGAAGGCATCGCTTGTAGATTGCAGTGTTAACAGCGATAAATCCAAAGTCACTCCCAATTCTGGATCCTTTGAATGTGACTTACATTTTTCCTCCCCTGAAGCTTGTGAGATCTTCTCTTTGTCCCCAGCGTTCCGAAATTTTACAATGATGTCCTCTATGTGACTCTATTTTCATCTGTTGTGCGGGGCACCGGGCAGACCCTTTCAAACTTGAGGCTCATAAACTTCAGTTCTGGGAAAGGTCCTTGAATGATGACATTCTGCCTTCCGTTTTCTTTGTTCTCTTTGGAAATGGCTATTATTTGGAGCTGAGGCAGCTGGATTGGTCTTCTCATTTTCTTTTCTTTTCCCTCTTTCCTTTAAGCTCTAATTTCTAGATATTCTCAACTCCATCCTCCATCTGTTGAGCTGATTTTCAGTTCTGCCATTATAGCCTTCATTTTAAAGACCTTTGTCCTCTAGGGGCGTCAGGGTAGCTCAGTCGGTTAAGCGTCCGACTCCTGATTTCTGCTCAGGTCGTGATCTCACGGTTTGTGGGGTTGAGACCCGTGTCGGGCTCCGTGCTGACAATGTGGGGCCTGCTTGGGGTTCTCTTTCTCTCTCTGCCCCTCACCTGCTTGTGCTCTCTCTCTCTCAAAATAAATAAATAAACTTAGAGAAAAAAAAAGACCTTTGTCCTCTAAATGTTCCTTTTTATGGTGTTCTGTTCTTTCACCAATGCATTCTCTTATCTCTCTACCAACATGAATGATACATTTTCAGTTTCTTTCAACAAGAGCTGATAGGAAGTTCTGAGTGGGTGAGTAGGACCCATGTACAATGGGCTTCACTGTATGGTAACCTGGCAGTCAGTGTTGCAGGTCTCGCCCCTGGGACCGGCCGGATTCCACAGAACAGTATCCTCTAATCTCCTGTCTGTTATAGCACAACAGTTAAGAACCTGTGCTCTGTGGGGCACCTGGCTGGCTCAGTTGGTAGAGCATGCAACTCTTGATCTCCGGGTCACGAGTTCAAGCCCCACGTTGGGCAGAGACATTATTAGAGACATTATGGGGGGCGGGGGGGGGGCGGGAAGCAACCTATGCTCTGAAACCAGACTGCCTGCATAGAAATCACCTACATGGGCTGGATGACCCAGGACAACCTGACCTTAACCTAATCTTCCTTTGTCCCGGTTTTCTCAGTCTTAAAATAGAGAAAATAACAGTACCTACCTTGTGACCATCATGAGGATTAAGCGAGACAATACACGCAACTGCTTTTGACAAGAAATAAACACACTGTGAATGTAGCTACTATTAATGCTGCACATAATGTCGCTATAGTTCAACTCTTTTTAATCTACAAAAACATGAATTTCAAATGGTTCAACCAAACATTATTACTCTATTGACTCTGGTTTTTTTCCTGGAGGGTTTTTCTCCCGGAACTCATTCTCTAATGTGGACTGAAAGTCTCTAGTCCTTTGTACGGCTATCATTCTGAAACCTTTTTCATCTCTCTTCTGAGTCAGATCCCCTATTTCTGAGGACCGCATCATGTCTTTCTTGGTTTATGTCCTGATTTTTCTAGAATGTATCCTCAAGTAGCTTCATAATAAAAGGTACATGGGAAATAAGTTTGGTTATGTCTTTATCCTTCCTTCAGAGATGAATGGCTTAGTTGAGAAAAAAGTAAGTTGAAATTATTTTCTTTTTTTAATTTTTTTTTTTTCAACGTTTATTTATTTTTGGGACAGAGAGAGACAGAGCATGAACGGGCGAGGGGCAGAGAGAGAGGGAGACACAGAATCGGAAACAGGCTCCAGGCTCTGAGCCATCAGCCCAGAGCCCGACGCGGGGCTCGAACTCACGGACCGCGAGATCGTGACCTGGCTGAAGTCGGACGCTTAACCGACTGCGCCACCCAGGCGCCCCGAAATTATTTTCTTTTAAAATTATGAATGCATTTCTTCATTGTCTCCTAGCATACCACACTACTGCTGAAAGTCTAATGCCATTCTGATTCTTTTCCTTTTTTACATACCTTTTTTCTTTTTGGAAGATTTGTAGGATGTTTTCCTTATCCCCAATGCTCTGAATCTGAAATGCCACAATGTTGTGTCTTAGTGGGGGTCTTTTTCATTCATTGTGCTGGGAGTCAGCTGAAGAGGTTCAGAATGTGCCAGTTTGGCACGTGGATTATTTTGAGCAGAAGGTATTGAGAACCCTGTGGGCTCAAGAGAAACTTCTGCCCCTCCCTTAAGAACACAGAAGAATCTAAATTGGAGGTCTTTCTCAGAATAAGGGTTATTAGCGGAGATAAATTTTATCTAAGTGGCCCATCTGTATAGCAGGGCAAATGTCTAATTACCAAACATGTTTTTATCGCCCCACAAAGCGCATTACTCTCCTCTGAAAACACAGACCCCCACCCTTTCTGACTTCAGAGTGACATACAGACCTCATGTTGCCTGACTTTGGAATTCCCGTGTCCATGTGGATCCCCCATATGTACACCTGTTACAGTTGTTTTATTCCTCTCAACCCCTCTCATGTCACTCTGATTCTTAGTCCAGCTAGAAAGACTTCTGAGAACACAGGAGTTCTTGCTCCCCAACACAGTGAGCCTTCAAATCTCTTAAACTCAAATCACTCAGTTTTGGGTTTTTTGATAAACTGCTTAATAACTATCAAAAAATAGTTTTGTTATTGTAAAATTTAAAAAAATATTTTTTTAAGTTTATTCATTTATTTTGAGAGAGTGCATACGCACGAATGGGGAGGGACAGAGAGCAAGGGAGTGAAAGAGAATCCCAAGCAGGCTCTGCACTGTCAGCACGGAGCCCCAAGCAGAATTTGAACTCACGAACCGTGAGCTCATGACCCGAGCCGAAACCAAGAGCCGCACGCTTAACTGACGCCACCCAGGCGTCTCTAAAAAATATTCTTATACATCCAAATTATGTTTCAAAAGAATCATTCTGAGAGCTTATAAATATAATTCCAATGATGCCAAATTGCTAGAAGCATGTGGGGAACTTTGGGGGAATTACCTACACAGGCTGGAGTATTTTTCCAATTAATGTAGAAACACAATGAAAGATAACAAACACACAGCTAGCTGTATGATACTTTTCAATGGATAAAATGCGTTCACACACCTATCATTCAAGCCTCCCCACCAAAAACAAATTTGGCCAAAGTCATTTAGCTGGTTCCAAAAAATAAGCTATTGTTAGATATTTCGTTTTTCTAGTTAATCTTCCACCACTGGACATTTACGTTTTTCTAACTTTTCAGTATTACAAACATCTGAGATCAACAGTGGGTTGAAAATGAGCTGGAAATAGAGGCTGTCATATACCTCGCTGTGCACTTCCAAGACTTCCCAGTGCTCAAACAACCTGTGTCAGGACCACTGATTTATAGCTCAACAATGTCTAGACCCAAGTGCCAGGGTGACCAAGTCACTTTTGCTCAGATTCTATGCTCTCATTGGACAAAGCCAGTGAGTGGCAGACTCAGGGCCACTTGATTCCTGATTCCTAGGCTCACTCATCAAAAGAAAAATGGGAGACCTGGGTGGCTCAGTAGGTTGAACATCTGACTTTTAAAAAAAAATTTTTTTTTTTTACATTTATTTATTTTTGAGAGACAGAGAGAGACAGCGTGAGCAGAGGAGGGGCAGAGAGAGAGGGACACACAGAATCAGAAGCAGGCTCCAGGCTCCGAGCTGTCAGCACAGAGCCCAGTGCGGGGCTCAAACCCACGAACCATGAGATCGTGACCTGAGCCGAAGTCAAATGCTTAACCGACTGAGCCACCCAGGTGCCGCGTGACTTTCTTTTTTTTTAATGTTTATTCATTTTTGTAGGCTAGAGAGAGACAGAGTGTGAGCTGAGGAGGAACAGAGAGAAAGAGAGATACAGAATCCGAAGCAGACTCCAGGTTCCAAGCGGTCAGCACAGAGCCCAACGCGGGGCTCAAACTCACAAACCATGAAATCGTGACCTGAGCCGAAGTCAGACGCTTAACTGACTGAGCCACCGGGCGTCCCTCACTGACTCTTGATTTCAGCTCAGGTCATGATCTCATGGTTTGAGATCGAGCCCTGAGTTGGGCTCTGTGCTGATAGCATGGAGCCTGCTTGGGATTCTCTCTCTCCTCTCTTTCAAAAGAAATAAATAAAAAAAGGTGGTGGGGGGGGAGGCATTAAACCAGAGCTGTGTAGTTTGGAAATGAGCCCTCCTGGTTGAGGAGATGAGGAAAGTGCATGTTAACCCCTTAGGCAATGGGAACCTTTGAAGGTTTCTGAGCAACAGAGTTACAACACGGTTCTACACAAACAATGTTTTAGAAAGATAATAAGACATGGGGATTTACAACCTTAATTGATTTTATCAGCTTAACCAAATCACTTAATTACAAGTCTTTAAGTTTCCATATCTGTAAAACAGGGATAATGACAACCAATTTCAGTCACCGTGAGGATTAATTCTGAGACTAACACATGGCAACGTGCTTGCATATTCCCTAGAACAGTGCTAAAATAACCGGCAGCTGTTACTTGGGAGGGAAGTGACAACACTGATGATGGTGATGCTGTGGGATTAACTGGAAGGGGCAGAACAAGACCAGTTACAAGTCATGTGACTGGAAGGCCAGTTACAAAGTTATGAGTCCCTCAATTTAAATAGTCAGTGAGAATGGAAATAAACATTTATTCAATAAACATTTGAGGCTTTCTCCCAACAAAGCATAGTGGTAGGGGTCACAGGGACACTGCTAATTGTTGATAAGAAATAAAGAGAGAAGGGTCGGTAATGCTCCACACAGCATTTTAAAAAATGAGTTAATTTACAAGAATGATTTAAATGTCCTACCTTTCAATTATCAGCTCAAGGATGATACCAGGGTTCACTTCAGGCTTGTTCCCACCCCTCCCATCCCCACCCCCCAATTCCCATACAGAGTGCCTGTGGTTATTGGGGTGGTGGTGACTACGACATGCCCGACAGGGCCCACAGGGAAATCAGGGTATCCTGCCAGCTTCTGAGCATGATCAATGAGAGCCTGTCAGTTCCAGCCCCGCCCACCTCAAGTTTCAGACACCACTCCCCATGGGAGATTGAGCTGTGGGCGGGAAGAATAATAAAGCTCTAAGGGGAGGTTTGGGTCCCCAAGGAGCTGTCTGCTGTTCAGGGAAGGACAGAACAAAGAGCTTAGAGCTCCTCCCCAACCTTGGGGATGCACTCAGGTTTCCAGTCTCCCCACCCCCCTCGGGGGAAAGGCTGGGGAAGGGGCTGGAGCAAGCTGATCTCTTAGCTAAAGGAAGCTTTCTCTCTGGTCACATTCACAACCTATCTCAAATATCCAGCTCAGTTCTATTAATTCATCATGAACACAGACAACTTGAGCTCACACTAGACTCTAGACCTTTAAAACCACTGAAGAATTAAGTTACAGTCAGCCTCCACTATAGCCCAGGGTGTTTAAAAAAAACAAGGATCCGTCCCTCTCCAAGGAAAAGTACTTCCTCTGTATCGCTGCAAGGTACCAGAATATGTGGGTAGGGAAAGGGGACAAGCTGGTGACAAATGGGAGGAGTAGTTTGGAAGCTCTAACAGGGCCGTTCTGGATCCTCCTTGCTTTGCTCCAGGTGCTCAAGGACCAGCATCCCCATGATTCACTTCTGTCTGGCCCACACAGCCTACCACCTGCACTGCTGGCTGCCGAGATCATACCGGCTCAGGCTGTAAGTGTCCCTCCCCAGCTTGCTATAGCAAAAAACTCATTTCTTCCTGAGACAGTCTTGACATTGAACTAAAATTTACTTTCAATTTTCAAATCCCATTTTTCTTTAAAAAAACTGAAATATAGCTGATGTATAATACTTTCTTAAATTTTTTTAAAGTTTATTTATTTTGAGGGGCGCCTGGGTGGCGCAGTCGGTTAAGCGTCCGACTTCAGCCAGGTCACGATCTCGCGGTCCACGAGTTCGAGCCCCGCGTCGGGCTCTGGGCTGATGGCTCGGAGCCTGGAGCCTGTTTCCGATTCTGTGTCTCCCTCTCTCTCTGCCCCTCCTCCGTTCATGCTCTGTCTCTCTCTGTCCCAAAAATAAATAAACGTTGAAAAAAAAAAAAAATTTAAAAAAAAAAAAAAGTTTATTTATTTTGAAAGAGACAGACACAGTGTGAGAGGCGGAGGGGCAGAGAGGGAGAGAGAATCCCAAGCAGGCTCAGTGCTGCCAGCACAGAACCCTACAGGGGGCTCGACCCCATGAAACCATGAGACCACAACCTGAGCCAAAACCAAGAGTTGGATGCTTAACTGACTCAGCTACCCAGGCGCCCCGTGACTTTCTCAGGTTTGAAAAATACTGAGATGTAAACATTAATGAAACATTTTGTAAACATTAAGTCAGTTTTTTCAATGTTAACATTGAAAAAGTTAACCATCTTGTAACATTTCAGAATGCTCAATATAATTAAATCTATGTTGACTGAATGTTAATGCGTTGACTTGTCAACTGATTGGAATTTATATTCCTAAAAAGATGCTATTCCTTTCAAAAAGGTCCCATCAAGCCTCTAACTGTATTCTAGTTGTAACAATGTTTCACTGCTTTAAACAGTCTTGGGGTATATTTTGAGACTATTTTTTTTTAATACTTTCAACAGGGATAAATCTTTGTCTTTGGGTAGATTTAATTTCTACAGATACCCTAAGGTCCCTCAGTGCTAAACCTCATTAATAAAATAATCAAGGTAAATAATAGAGCTTATGATGAAGAAAGAGAACTATCAGTTACTGAGGAAGATCTTATATGCATGGATCTTGTATTATTATTTTCAGATTAAGATATTCTCATATGCATGGATTTTATATTATCTTACACTATCTTATGTTGCATGTAAGTACATGTAATTTCAAAAGAATTTCAAAAATGAGCAGAAACAGCAGACTTCATCTGGTTGTGGAAGCTGGGTGGGTCGGCTTACTCTGTTTATTGGTTACACCCCATGTGAACCGGGTGGCAGGAGGCAGCGGCTGGCACAGCACAGGGCCATGGTCAGGACTCTCAGACCCGGCTCCAAACTCTAGCTCTATCACTACTGGGTGTTTGTCCTTGGACAAGACACTTAGTCTTTCTGAGTCTGTTTCCTCATTTATAAAATGGGGAACCAGAGTCCCTATCTCATTGGATTTTGTGCATATTAAATGCGAAAGTGAATAAAAATGTTTGACACATTTGTCTACTCATGATGAATGTTAACTTTCACTATTATCTGTGAGTTGTCTTAAGGCATGACCTTACAAGTCACAGTAAAGGAACCAAGGTTCTCAAGATCCCTTGGGGACCAGTATCCACAGCGCCTGCTACATAGTAGGAGTTCAGGAAATGGCAGTGCTAATCTTCGTGAAGTTTTATTAGACATAATTGTGCTCAAATGGAATGGATCTCAAGTCATCTTTGTTATGTTTAAAACTTTCTCTCTGTGGTCTAATGTGACACTGTCATGAAACAGAACCTAAATTCGGTTTCTTGAAGCCATTTGATCACTAAAGAAGTAATGTAAAACGTAACTCGCTGTGTCTCATGCAGCCAAGTGACGGTGTTCTTGTTTGGGACCACCGCTCTAGTCCTCCAGCTGTATGTTCTGCTAAGGTAAGTGTTTTCACCCCCCACCCCCAGCACAGGGCAGCTCAGCATGTGGGCCTGACCTCTGGAGATGGTTCTGGTGCGCTCTGCCATTCCTGTGATGAGTTTAACTGCAGCCTGACCCATGTTTTTGCCCCTGTTATCAATGGTGGTCACCTGCTTCACCTCTTTGAAAAAGTCAAAAATCTCAATATGAACAGAACAGTTGGGATTTGGGCAGATCGAGTTTTAACACTTCCTTCTTTTAGTACAAGAAGCTGTTAGATGGGAGACAACAAGGGCACCAATGTTGCCACTTATGGATTCCCTAGAGCCCAGTCTCAACAGCCTAGCATGAGCTAACGTCTGCAGGGCCGAGGGCGACATAGATATACGTGACCAGATTATGACTTGATACCTTATTTCAGATTCTATGTTGGACATTAGTCTTGCGGAAAAGGTCAGTCAGCTAATAACTCTCACTGGACAAATGAAATAAATGCAACCCGATACATTCAGAATAAAAAACTGCAGCTCTAAACATGTGGAAAGTCTGAAATAATCTGAAGACTGAGAATCCACAAAAGGGACAAAACGGAAATGGGAACTGTGACACTCCCTGGAATTAGCCTAATTCAAATTTTCCAACTTAGGTCCTAGGAGTTTTGTGTGCAGTTAGACCAACTTCCTTACTCCAGAAGGCCAGAATTCCCACAAACTATCTTCTTGATATTTTCCACCGAAATATCAAGTTAACATGAATTAGAAAGATAGTAAACATTATTTGTCCACCGATCAGAAATATTAACAACTCTCAATATTACCAGTAGGCTATTTAGCAGCGTTAATTTGCAGTTAATAAAAGGGAGTTGCCTGGAACCAAATGAACCCAGGGCCAGAATTAAGATTAGAATTCAAGGGTTAGTGCCTTCTGGTATCGTGCTTACAGGGCGAAATTCTTCCAATAATTGATAAATTAACGTATGACCCTGTGTATTGATTTTAGACCCAGATCTTCCCGATACTGCGGGCAACCTCTCCTTACCAACCTGGTTGGTAATATCATCTTTACTTTCTTCACAATTGGTAAGTGTACATTCATCAAGCACTTATTACGTGCCTACTGTCTGTCAGACACCGCTGAGACAAAAATGGGGAAGATGGGACTTCCTGCTCTTCAGGAGCTCACAGACTGAAACTTAAGAAAAAAATTCACGTTTAAAATTCAGGTGAAGGAAATTTTTAAAGTTCCTTAGCAACCTTCTGGAGAAGGTTGTCCTTCTGGTGGTCCTAACCTTTGAGTATGAAACCGAATTAAGTTAAATGCAAACATTTTGTGTTGGTGTTATAAAATTCTTTAGCTATAAAAATTACTAGATTCATTTACTCATTTAATAAACGGTTACTGAACCGGAGACGATACCGTGTAGAAGAACACGGACCTCAACAACTTGAAATAAAAAAGTAATAGAGAAGCAGTGGACTCTGAAATGTGGAGTTTTAGGAATGTCTTAATTAATACATTTCGATTATCTTTGCCTGTGTGTGTGCTTAGAAGACTGATGTGTAATTTTTTTTTTTAACATTTATTTATTTTTGAGACAGAGAGAGAGAGCATGAACGGGGGAGGGTCAAAGAAAGAGGGAGACACAGAATCTGAAACAGGCTCCAGGCTCTGAGCAGTCAGCACAGAGCCCGATGTGGGGCTCGAACTCACGGACCGTGAGATCGTGACCTGAGCCGAAGTCGGACGCTTAACCGACTGAGCCACCCAGGCGCCCCGAGTGATGTGTAGTTTAAATAAAAACTATGCCTACATTTTTTTAAAGGTTTTTATCCATTTAAATAATCTCTAGATCCAATATGAATCTCGAACTCAAACCCTGAGATCAAGAGCTGCATTCTCCATTGACTGAGCCAGCCAGGCATTGTCCCTAAACTTTAATGAAAAAATCGTTACCGAAGGCCTCGGGCACTGCTCTAACTGCTCTAGAGTCTCCCACTGAATCGCAGCTCCACAAGAGGGGACGACGCAGGTAATGGTGGCAAGCACTGGCTTTGGAGACAGAAGGAGGCCAGTTGAAACATGCACTCCACAACAAGTTACTTAACCTCTCTGAGCTCCCCCCACCTCATTTGTAACCCGGAGATAAATTACCTGCTTCGTTTTGCTAAGGCTTAAATGAGATAACAGGAATCGTTAAACAAAACAGTCATAGTTCCTATTACCAACACCACCAATATTAAGAACACAACCCATATTAAAGGAAAACCTTAGCCTGGCTGGGTTTTGAGCATGAGTCCCACAGGAGGGAAGCGAGGAAACATACACTGTTTAGGCGTGCATTCAAGAATGCATTTCTGGGGGCCGCCTGGGTGGCTCAGTCAGTTTCGCGTCAGACTCCTGATTTCCACCCAGGTCATGACTCACGGTAAGGGAGTTCGAGCCCTGCAAAGGGCTCTGCACTGATAATGCGGAGCCTGCTGGTGATTCTCCCTCTTTCTCCGCCCTCCCCCACTCACAATTTCTCTGTCTCTCTCAAAATAAATAAACTTAAAAAAAAAATGTATTTCAGAGATAATTAAACCTAGTAAATCGATGCTGCTCTGATGTCCTTTTAGGTTTTACTGTGCTGTTTACGCAGACGGAGCCCGTCCCACAGGCACTCGAGAGGATGTTTGCTGTATTTGGTGTGGGATCCTTCAGTGAAGGAGTCTATACCATGGTGTTAACAGTTTTGGCAACTGACTGTGTATGTTTTTAAGTACTGAATTTCTAAAGGCTCATCTTAATCTGAAAGCTTGGCTGTACATAATACACCATTAGTCTTCAATATTTTCTACTCACAGTAAAAATAGAGGTATATAGAGACAGAATTCTTAATTAGACACGTGCCACAGTTAAAACAATTCACCAGGGAAAGTTTAAAAATTCCAGGAGAGGGGCGCCTGGGTGGTTCAGCTGGTTAAGCGCCTGACTTTGGCTCAGGTCATGATCTCATGGTTCCTGAGTTCAAGCCCCGCATCAGGCTCTGTGCTGACATCTCAAGAGCCTGGAGTCTGCATCAGATTCTGTCTCCATCTCTCTCTCTCTCTCTCTCTCTCTCTCCATCTCTCTCTCGGCCCCTCCCCTGCTTATGTTCTGTTTCTCTCTCAAAAATAAGCAAACGTTAAAAAATAAATAAAAAATTCCAGGAGAGATTTTTCTTTTTGCGGATAAATTCTACTGTATTAGACTAAAAAGAAAAAAAAAAAGTTGAGCTACCGCTGAAGAGTGGAGCTGTTGGACTGCATTTTGCAAAGTATGCAGCAAGCCTTCCATCTCCTGCTAAGCTGGGGCCATTGTTTAAATCCTTTTGGCAAAAACACTGAAAATAGGGGTTCCAGTTAAAAGACAAGTATTCCTCACAGTGCTTTTCTCCTCCCAAATACAGGAAAAAACGACCCCTGAACTTTACTACTTGTCTGTGCTGCTGTCGGTGGGCAGCTTGGTTTCCACAGGTGAGCAAAACTTCCCGAGCAACCTGTCCTTGTCAAAGGCTTAGCAGTCCTTCAAGGCAGTAAATGCTCAGGCAGGGCTGTCCTGTTGTAAGAGACGCCCGGTTCCTCCTAAAGCCAGAGCTCCAAGAAGCACAGTAATTAGAAAAGCAAAGTAAAGAGGAAGCACAGAGGGTTAGAAGGGAAATAAAATGCCATCCTTTTTCATGTGGTTTCCACTCCATTTAATTAGATCCCCTTCTTCATCCTGCAGTACTTTTCTCGGGCCTGGGGCTGACCTGGCTGGGCAGTGGGACCCGTGCACGACCAGGCGCTACATCAACGGTCTGATGTTGGCATTTGAGGCCCGCTGGTCTCCCGCCTCCCACAGAGGTGGTCGGCAGGCCAGGCCTGTCTCAGCAGCCCCACCAACTGACAGCTGCCCGGGAACAGGTCAGCTCCTACCCTGCTACTCCTGAGTGAAGTGGTCAGCTGACATCACAGCTAAGACAACAGGAAGCACACCAAAACCAGTCATCTGAAAGAAAGTTGTCTTTAAGTATTAATTAGTACGGACAATGGATAAAAAGGAACAGTTCAACCCAAATCACCAGATTGACACTACGACCAAATTCACCCCAAATAAGGACGTTCTTTCAAGATCATTACTCTCTCTGAATCTCCTTTTTTATTTCATGAAAATATTGTCATCAGCTGGATAGCTGCTATAGAAATAAGCACTGAAAAGGAAGAAGGAAAATGTGAACCTTAGCAATGAACAAAGGTTTAGTTTCAGGCACCTGGCTAGCTCAGTCCGTCAAGCATCTGACTTCGGCTCAGGTCATGATCTCACAGTGTGTCAGGTGGAGTCCCACATCGGGTGAGCTCGAGCCCCACTTCGGGTGAACATGAGCCCTGCTTCGGGTGAGCCCCGCTTCTCTCTCCCTCTAGCTCTCTCTCTCTCTCTCTCTCTCTGCCCCTCACTCACTTGCGAGCACTCTCAAAAAAAAAAAAAAAAAAAAAAAAAAAACCTAAAAACCTCACAAAGGTTTGGTTTCAAAAAAACAGTGATTCACATTGTGTATTTGAACAATTTATTGTTCTTTAAAAACGTAGTGGGAAATTTTAGAATAAAACTAACCACAATCTCCTCCCCACGGGTTACAAAAATCTTTTGCATCACAACAGTCGATTGTTGTCTAGAGAAAATAGCCAATTGACCTACATGATGGTTTTTGTCTTCTTGCTTTTTCTGTGTATTCATAGATTCTGAGGTTTCTTAGTAGGAGCTAGTTAATCACAGATGCTCTCCACATCTTTAGGAAGGAGACACAACTCTATTTCTTGAGGAAAAGAACTATCTATTGGTAGGAGGATCAAATTCAATATAAACATCTCCCAACACATCTATGACAGGCACAGACCTTCACAAGTGGGAATGACTGTTTCCACCTGTTTCTCTATTCAGGTGGCCCCTGCTGGAGGCGAAGTTACCTAACAAACACACTATCCATCCAACATGCTGACATTTCTGAGTGCTTTCCAAATTCCAAACCTAGTGTTGAAACTTAGGAATTAGAAGCTTGACGGGGGCGCCTGACTGGCTTAGTCTGTAGAGCATGCAACTCCCAATCTCCAGGTTGTGAATTTGAGCCCCACATTAAGCATAGAGATTACTTTAAAAAACAAAAAATACAAAAAAATTCTCCAAATTCTCAGGCACCTGGCTGGTTCAGTTGGTGTAGAGCATGTGACTCTGCATCTTGGGGTTGTGAGTTCAAGCCCAACATTGGGTGTAGAGCTTACTTAAAAAAATAAATAAATAAAACAAACTAACAAACATATATACCTCAGAAACAAACCAAATATGTATGTTTACTAGCTGGAATTTAAATAAAAACTTGGAGAAAAAAAAGAAACCTGAGTAACCCATACATTAACCATGAAAGCCCCTGAAATAATTCTTACTATGATTGACACAAACTTTTTAAAAGTAACACAACCTAGGAGCGCCTGGGTGACTCAGTTGGTTAAGCATCCGACTTCAGCTCAGGTCATGATCTCACAGTTCGAGCCCCTCATCAGGCTCTGCGCTGACAGCTGGGAGCCCAGAACCTGCTTCAGATTCTGTGTCTTCCTCGCTCTCTGTCCCTCTCCCATTCGAGCTCCCTTCCTCTCTCTCTCTCACAAAAATAGACATGAAAAAAATTTTTAAGTAACATAAACTTTTATGTTCTCCTGACTTCATTAACCAAATATTAACATATCAGATAAACATCAATATACCTCAAATAATATCTGTATTGGAATTTCCTTTTTTTTTTTTTGATCTGTCTTATCCCACCCCCCAAACCTGATCTACCTGAAAACTTCAGGTAATGACAACTCCATCCTTCCAGTTGCTAAGACCAAGTACTCTAAACTATCTTTAATGCCTTTTTGCCCCTCACACCCCATTGGGAAATCCTAATGGCTCCATCTTCAAAATATATTCAGAATCCAATTATTTTTCACTATTTGGAACATTTAAGTTTATTTATTTTGAGAGAAACAGAGAGAGCATGAGTGGGAGAGGGGCAGAGAGAGAGAGACAGAGAGGGAGAGTGAGAATCCCAAGCAGGCTCCTCATGATCAGTGCACAGAGCCCAACATGGGGCTCGAACTCACAAAACCATGAGATCATCACCTGAGCTGAAATCAAGAGGCAGACGCTTAACTGACTGAGCCACCCAGGTGCCCCACTGTTGGGAAAATTTTAACTGACTGTTTCTAAATACAAGAGGCTGCTTAAGACCAAGGCTGCTTTGTATTCTTTCTTTCCTTCCTTCCTTCCTTCCTTCCTTCCTTCAAGTTTTTATTAATTTCAGTAATCTCTACACCCAACATGGGGCTCGAACTCACAATTAAGAGCCATGTGCTCTTCTGACTGAGACAGCCAGGCGCCCCTATTTCTGTATCTTGAAGTTATGCAACATTCCTAACTTCAGAAAGTAAAATCACGTTTCTTTTTTTTTTTTTAAATGTTTATTTTTGAGAGACAGAGAACGGGTGGGGGAGGGGCAGAGAGAGGGAGTCACAGAATCTGAAGCAGGCTCCAGGCTCTGAGCTGTCAGCAGGCAGGGCTCAAACCCACAAATCGTGAGATCACAACCTGGGCTGAAGTCGGATGCCCAACCGAGCCACCCAGGAGCCCCAAAATCACATTTCTTAACTGATAAACATAACTTGAAGCATAATTTAAAACAGTGTTTTAACTAACCCATAACGTATAAAACTGAATTTTCATTTACTTTAATGGTTTTATTACCCCCAAAACCAAACCTGGTTTCATGAGAGTTAATTTCATTAAGAAACATTTATTTCATGCTACTAATACTGTATGAAATATAAATTATGCTCTTTCCGATATGAGTAAAATTTATGAAATATTCTGAAACTGTGCTACCTTTTAGCTGCTGCACAGTTTAGACAACCACCTCACAGACTAAGGAAATTCTCTATGACCTATGTTGGCTCAGAAGCGAAGTATCTTCTGTTGAGCACCTATTTTTATGGGGAATGCTTTGTTTTGGGGTTCTTATTCTGGAGCCTGGCTTCAGGAATATAACATCCCTGAATGTATAAGCAGAATGTAGGTTATGTGTACATATGAGCAGCTTCCTGGGAGGATGTCAAGGGAAGTTTGAGAAGCTAAAAATAAGTATTAGGGGCACCTGGCTGGGTCTGTCGGGGGAGCATGCAACTCTTGGTCTTGGGGTCATGAGTTTGAGCCCCATGTTGGATGTAAAGATTACTTAAATAAATAAACTTTAACAATAAATAAATAAATAAATAAATAAATAAATAAAACCAGTAAGCACTAAACTCATTAAATTTAGTATGTAAAAAAATACCAGGGGTGCCTGGCTGGTTCAGTCAGTAGAGTGTGCAACTTTAAAAAAAAAAAAATTTTTTTTAACGTTTATTTATTAATAACATTAATAAATTAATTAATGAGAGAGACAGAGCATGAGCAGGGGACAGGCAGAAAGAGAGGGAGACACAGAATCCAAAGCAGGCTCCAGGCTCTGAGCTGTCAGCACAGAGCCCAACACAGGGCTCGAACCCACAAACCGTGAGATCATGACCTGAGCCGAAGTCAGACCCTTAACTGACTGAGCCACCCAGGCCCCCCTAGAGTGTGCAACTCTTGATCCTAGGGTTATGGGTTTGAGCCCCACATTGGGTGTAGAGCTTGCATTGAAAAAAAAAAAGTAAAAAACCCCTTGACTTTGACATCTATCATTGCTCATTTAAAGTTAAAGAAAAAAACAAACAAACTGGGGCACCTAGGTGGCTGAGTTCGTTGAGCAGCCAACTTTGGCTCAGGTCATGATCTCATGGTTTGTGGGTTCAAGCCCTGCATCAGGCTCTGTGCTGACAGCTCAGAGCATGGAGTCTTCAGATTCCCTGTCTCCCTCTCTCTCTGCCCCTCCCCCACTCTGTCTGTCTCTTTCTCTAAAATTTAAAAAACAAAATTCATGCTCTTAACTATGTCACAAAATTGACCACAGTACAAGCTATCTACTGGTAGACGTTTAAAAGAGGTCCACATGTTCAGAGAGCCTTTGGCTCATGTACTTCTTGTTAAGCCACTCGAGTTTCACCTGCCCCAGCATTTTTCCTACCTAGTTGGAGCAAACCATCCTCTCTGGGCTCCCATCCCAAGTCCAAGTTAAAATGTCCTAAACTCCTGCAGTTGCCAAATAGTATTTCCCAGTTATGACTCCCAACTCTGAGGTGATTTCCCCCAATGCTCTCTCCGGTAACTACCAACCTAACATGTTTTCCTTTTTTTTTTTTTTTTTTTTTTTTTTTTTTTACAATTTCTTCTCTTCCCTCCCCCCCCCCCTCCAAAACCTGGATTCTATTTTTGTTTGACAACTGGGACCCAAACCAAATTCTCTTATGCTCTAGGAACGTTTTTCATTATCCATTCGCCCTAAACAAGAACCCAAAGAACACCGTCAGCACAGAAGTGCTAAGTCAAATCAAGTCACTGAGAAAGAGGAGCAGGTAAGCACAGTGCATGATCAGGGGAGGCCCTTCCTCCACAGCTACCGCCACCACTTATACTCAGACCAACACAAATGCCTGAACAGAACACCCTATCATCATCATCGTCATCATCAAAATTAGGGGAAGTACACAATGAGCAAATGTTTATTTAGCAAGTTCCTCAATCTGGGAAACAAAGAATATTTTTCAGTTTTGTTTTGTTTGGCACTGATCCTATTTGTCTCCGAGAGCTCCGCGTCACTAAATGCACGTATCGAAAATCAGAGATAATTGCATTAATGTAACAGCCACTTACTTTCACAAAGGAAATTCTGTGAACCTGAAGCGTTTTTGCAAGGTAGGTTATGGGAACCATTCCAACTGCGTCAACAGTCTTCAGTTGGGCTGGAACAGTGATTTCACATCCAAATTGTAACTCTGAAAAGCAATTTATGGTAATAAGTAGGAAATTCTACAATTAGAACTGGCAGAAGTAATTCATTCTGGTAGGATTCTATGGTAACCTCTGTTTGGTGTAGCTGGAATAGCTTTAAAGACAACACCCTTGGGGGAGGGGGGGACCTGGAGGGCTCAGTTGGTTAAGCCATCGTCTCTTGATTTAGTAGAGGTCATAATCCCACAGTTCCGTTCCTAAGATCGAGCCCCAAATCAGGCTCCGCGCTGACGGCATGGAGCCTGCTTGGGATTCTCTCGCACGCTCTCTCAAAAAAATAAGTTAATTTTTTAAAAACCCCAAAGTTTTAAAGGCAACACCTCTGCAACAATTTTGCCGTCAACCCTGATGTGGTCTTGGGGACCACGGACTCAAGGAGAAGGGCTGGGAACACCAGAAAATGGTTTCCGCCCAGTTTTATCAGTAACTTTTAACTTGTTGCCCAAGGGTGAGTAGTGTCCTCAAGGGACGTGTCAATCCGCTTCTGGGAAGATGGGTCTCGCCTTTACAGCGGAAAAGGGATTTCGGAGGAAACAGAAGTCCTCCAGAATGGAGAACTTTCTCCTCCGCCCTCCACCCACCTCCGCCAAACGCAAGAAGCCTCTAGAAAAGGACTGATTGATTGACTGACTGACTTTACTTACTTTACTCGCTTATTTATTTTTACCTGTTCAGAGGGGGCCAGAGGAACATTTAGCGAGTCTTTTGGTTCCACGTTAAGATGGAAAGAATGAAGGGGCAAGGCTCCTTGCCCCAAGCTTGAGTGTGACCTTGCCTCGAGGACCGTTATATCTGCCCCTCAAAGACCCCGCCATCTTGAACTCCCCTCGGCGTGCGACAAAAAGAGTCCCGGGCTGCCTCCCCTAAAGCCTGGTTTCTCAAGGGCTCCAGCCAGGGGGCTTACCACGCACGTCCTCAGGGTCGACCGGCCCGAATCCTCCCGGAGAGGACCCGCAGCCCGGACGCCAGAAAGGGAAACACCCGCGCCCGCATCCTCATTGGCTCCTGGGGGCCGGAAGTGTATGCGTCTGGCGGAAGTGCTCCTACTGCGAGCGTCCGCCCGGTCCGGACCCTCAGGTAGGCGGGGCCCCTGGCTCCCAGCTTTGGGACCGACGCGGTGGCGGAGGCGCCGAGGGGGCGCCGAGGGGACCCCGAGGGCCCCGGGAGGTTGTTCGGTTTCTGGTCTGGGGGGAGCCGGAAGAGTTTCGGGGGCGGGGGTTCCCGGCGACCCCTGCTGGCAGGTGGGGCCTAGTCGAGCCTGGCCGCCGCAGGACCCAAGTGCGGGAGCTTCAAGCTCCCCTGTGGGGACGGGACTTGGGGCTGTGGCCGGAGCTGCTCCCCGACGCGTCCGGATGGTTGAGGTCCCGACGCTGCTCACGTCCAGCGGGGAAAACGTGTGCCCTCCGCCCTTATCTTTTCCCTGCTTCTGGGTTTGACGGCTTCCCCCCAGGCGTGCGGGGGTGCCGGGCTTTCCTCAGTGACGCCCGCGACCTCTCTAGGGAACGTCTCAGAAAGGCCGCCCGAGGCACAGTGGAGGGAGAAAACGGGTTCCCTCCCTCCCTTGCCCCGCTCTCCTCCTCCCCATGGTGTCTTCCTGAAACGGGAAGGGTGTGTTTCGAGCGCAGGCTGCTCAAGTGGAAGTTACCTGGACTGCTTTAGGCCAAGTTTATGTCAAGTAAATGAAACTACTTGATGATGGTTTCCTATTCCTCAGCCGACTCCACCTCCAAGTGGTTTGAACTTTGAGCTTCTTGTAGCCCTGATGAACAATTTGGCTTTCGTCAAGTTTGTGGCACTTGGAACTTCAACAGTTGGAGGTTTATGCACTTTGGGACCGGGCCACACTGTGCGGAGTTCAAAGTGCTAGGAGGCCAGGTGAGCGTGAAACGAGCATCTTCCGCTCCAGATTGCGGTTTTTGAGCGCCCTTTTCGGCAGTTTTGTGAAAGGTGCACCGCCTTTAATGACTACTAGGTGGTGCCAGCGAGTTAATCTTTCCGGATAAATTTCAAATAATGAGCAGTGCCAGGATTCGGCTTTTGAAGTGCCCCATCTTCCCTGAAATTTACTTAAAATAGTTTTGCCTCTTTAAAACAGTTGGTGCCCTTATACACTTTATCCAGTTATTGAATATCTATTCTCTACTAAGTGCTGAAGGTGCTAAAAGAGGAATCAAATTCATTTTCTCCTGAGAGTTCATAGTCTGAAGAGAAAGGCCAATAATCAATGTGCTATAATGAAAGCACATATAACTTAAGGCAGAAATAAGTGCTAAGAAGAGAATAAGATGTGAGATGCAATGGAAGAAGCAATCATTATTCATTTACCAATTATGTATCCAGACCTTCTGTCTGCCCAACGTTATCGAAGCTGCTGATGTATAAAGAAGTAAAGGGGCGCCTGGGTGGTTCAGTTCGTTGACCTTCCGCTCAGGTCATGATCTCACATTTGGTGAGTTTAAGCCCCTGGTGAGAATTTGAGCTGGCAGTGCAGAGCCTGCTTTGAATTCTGCGTCTCTCTCTGTCCCTCCCCTGCTCATTCTTTATCTCTCTCTCTCTCTCTCTCTCTCTCTCTCTCTAAGATAAATATTAAAAAAAAAAAATCCCAAGTTACAAATAATTCACAATTTAGTGATTGGGAAGGAACCAAGACATTATGGAGAAGCTGAAACTTTAGCTAGACCCTGAAGAATGGATTACCTGGGCTTGATAGGTACAAAAAAAAAAAAAAAAAAAAAAGCATGCTCAAAGAAAAGAATGAAAGTGTGCATGGCATGTTTTGAAATAGCAAGTAATGCTCGCTTTGGCTGCACATATCCTAAAATTGAAACAGCAAGTAGTTCAGCATGGTTAGACTGTAGGAAACTGAGCCTGAAAAGACACTGTCAGTTTTAAGTTTGGCTTTACTTTCACTGGAAAATTCAACAGATATAAAATGTAAAATTTTTTTAACTTTTTTTTTTTTTTTTTTGAGAGAGAAAGCTTGCAAGCAGGGGAGAGGGGCAGAGGGGGAGAGAGAGAGAGAATGTCAAGCAGGCTCCAGGCTCAGTGTGGAGCCTAACTCAGGGCTCCAGTCCCACAACCCTGAGATTGTGACCTGAGCCACAATCACAGAGTCAGATGCTCAACCACCTGAGCCATCCAGGTGCCCCTGAAAGAAAATTTATTTATTTATTATTTGTTTATTTACTTATTTTAATATTTATTTGTTTTCGAGAGAGAGGGCACAAGCAGAGGAGGGGCAGAGAGAGAGGGAGACACAGAATCCGAAGCAGGCTTCAGGCTCCAAGCTGTCAGCACAGAACCCGACGCGGGACTCGAACCCATGAGCTGTGAGATCATGACCTGAGGCGAAGACCAACACTCAACTGACTGAGCTACCCAGATGCCCCTATTTACTTATTTATTTATTTACTTACTTAAATGTTTATTTTTGAGAGCCAGAGAGAGAGCGCTAGCGCACACATGCAAACAGGGGAGAGGCCAAGAGAAAAGGAAAGAGAGAATCAATCCCAAGCAGACTACACTGTCAGCACAGATTCCAGTGTGAGGCTCAATCCCATAAACCATGAGATCATGATGTGAGCAGAAACCCAAGTCAAACGCTTAGCCAACTGAGCCTAAAATAAAATTTAAATGTGTATTTCCCAGGGGACATTATACGTGAAGCATAGCTGTAATAAATTAGACTTTTGGCTAACCTATTATACATGACATACAGCTATAATAAGTTACACTTCTGGCTATAATGTAGCTCGTTTATATTTCTGTATCATTAATCACTGTAGATGACTTAAGCCAATTTTAACAGCTATGGCAGTAAGAATAGATTTTCACTGATTACATTCTATTTTGAAATATAACATAAGGAATTCTCTTCATTGAGGTTCACATACCAGATCATCTGGTAGTGATTATGTGTAGGAAAATTTTAAATGCCCTAATAAATTACCCTAGGATTTAGGTTTTGATGAATCATTATACCTGATATTAAGCAAAACATGTTTCCTGAAAGAAATGTGAGTTTAATTTTTATAAATGGAAAAACTTAAACACTATGTTGTTGTTGTTTTTAAGTTTACTTATTTATGTTGAATGAGAGAGTTCTGGGGAGAGACAGAGAAGGAGAAAGAATCCCAAACAGGCCAGTGCAGAGCCCAACTCAGGGCTCAAACCCATGAACTGTGAGATCATGACCTAAGCCAAAACCAAGAGTCAGACTCTTCACCAACTGAGCCACCCAAGCCCCCCTTAAAGACAATAAATGTTGAGATAAACGCATACAGTATCAACACACCAAAAGCAGCAGCTTTTCTCTACACTAGCAATAATCAGAAAAAAACATTTTTAAGTAATCTCTGTGCCCAACACCAGGCATGAACTCATAACCCGAAGATCAAAAGTTGCATGGTCTACCAACTGAGCCAACCAGGTGCCCCGCAATAATTAGAAATTGTAGGGGCGCCTGGGTGGCGCAGTCGGTTAAGCATCCGACTTCAGCCAGGTCACGATCTCGCGATCCGTGAGTTTGAGCCCCGCGTCAGGCTCTGGGCTGATGGCTCAGAGCCTGGAGCCTGTTTCTGATTCTGTGTCTCCCTTTCTCTCTGCTCCTGCCCCGTTCATACTCTGTCTCTCTCTGTCCCAAAAATAAATAAACGTTGAAAAAAAAAATTTTTTTTTAAAAAAGAAATTGTAATAATGGGTGCCTAGGTGGCTCATTTGTTGAGTGTCTGACTTCGGCTCAGGTCATGATTTCATGATTCATGAGTTCGAGCCCCAATTGGGCTCACTGCTCTCAGTGCAGAGCCAGCTTCAGATCCTCTGTCTCCCTCTCTCTTTGCCCCTCCCCCACTCACACTCTCTCAAAAATAAAGCATTAAAAAAAAAGAAATTGTAATAACAAGAAGTCTATTCCCAGTATTAACAAAAAATATATATAAAATGTCAAAGAATAGCCAGTGTTCAAGGCCTTTGTTAACAAAACAATACTTTTAAACTTAAAGATTGTGAAAGAAAGCCAAGATAAATGGAGTGATATATTGTTTGACAGGAAGATTCAAATTTCAGGGATACAGATCTGCATATTAGGCTCTAATTTTAATGTAATCCCTCTCAAAATTTCAGTTGCATTTTTTTTAAATGTTTATTTATTTTTGAGACAGAGCATGAGCAGGGGAGGGGCAGAGAGAGAGGGAGACACAGAATCTGAAGCAGGCTCCAGGCTCTGAGCTCTCCCCACAGAGCCCGATGTGAGGCTCGAACTCGTCAAATGCAAGATCATGACCTGAGCCGAAGTCAGACACTCAACTGACTGAGCCACCCAGGCACCCCTTCATTGCATTTTTAAGGGAACTTGACACTCTGATTCTTAAATTCATCCAGAAGAGAAAATGCATAGGAATAGCCAAGAATTACTGGGGAAAGAAAATTCCGCAATAATAAAGGCAACTCCCTATCAGTTATCACTGTACCAGCTTTATAGCTGACAAAATAACAAGGCAGTCTTACGACCAGAATGTTCTCAGTGAAACACACGTGAGTCTTTCTACTGAGTCTACATTAAAAGTGGCATAAATACTGACTAATAAACAGTGTTGGGGCAACTCGCTCCTCCTTTGAAAGAAAATAGAAGTTAGACTCGTATTTCATAGCATTAACAAAAAGAGTTGAAGTGGCTTAAAGAGCTGAATGTAGGGGTGCCTGGGTGGCCCAGTCGTTAAGCAACTGACTTTGGCTCAGGTCATGATCTCCGGTTTGTGAGTTCAAGTCCCACTTCGGGTGAGCATGAGGCCCTCTTCTCACTCTCTCCCTCTCTCTCTCTTTTCCTCTCTCCCTCTTTCCCTCTCTCTCTCCCTCCCTCCCTCCCGCCCGCCCTCTGCCCCTCCTGGGATTCTCTTTCTCTACCCCTCACTAACTTGCTCTCTCTCTGTCTCAAAAAAAAAAAAAAAAACTGAATGTAAAAAGAAAAATTTATGTAAGTCTTAGAATATAAAATCGTGTGTTTTTTAAAATCTTGAGATGGTTAGGGCCTGCCTTCATGGGACATAAAACTAATAAGACTTAAAGAAGACAGATTTGGCCATTAAAAATAATAATTTATCATTGGGGCACCTGGGTGGCTCAACTTAAGCGTCCAACTTCGGCTCAGGTCATGATCTCACAATTCATGAGTTCAAGCCCCTCATCAGGCTCTCTGCTGTCGGCGCAGAGCCTGCTTCAAATCCTCTGTCTCCCTCTCTCTCTGCCCCTCCCCTGCTCGCACACGTGTGCACGTACACACCCTCTCTCTCAAAAATAAACACTTATAATAATAATTTATTATGACAAAAAAAAACCAATAAGTAAAATTTAAAGTCAAGAGATGAGATAATATTTGCAACATAACTGCAAAGGCTTCATACTGCTGTAAATCAGTAAGAGAAAAATAATCCAGGGGCATATTTCCAAAGGAGAAATTCACAGCAAAAATTGTCAGTGCCCACAAGTTATTAGGTAAATGCACATAAAACCAACAAGACAATGCTAGGAGTGTTCTTTTTTTTTTTTTTTTTTTAAATTTTTTAATGTTTATTTATTTTGGAGACAGAGCATGAACGGGGGAGGGGCAGAGATAGAGGGAGACAGAATCTGAAGCAGGCTCCAGGCTCTGAGCTGGCAGCACAGAACCCGATGCCGGGCTCGAACCCACAAACTGCGAGATCACGACCTGAGCCGAAGTCAGACACTCAACTGACTAAGCCACCCAGGCGCCCCAGGAATGTTCTGAGTCCTAGAGAATACTTATTAAGAACGAAAAAGAATGTTACAATGAATCTTTTTGTAAAGCAAAAAGATCTATTTTTTTTTTAATGTTTTGATTTATTTATTTTGAGAGAGAGAGGGAATATGCAAGCAGGAGAGGGGCAGAGAAAGATAGAGAGAATCCCAACCGGGCTCCGCAGTGCAGAGCCCCATGCAGAGCTCAACCCCACCAACCATGAGATCATGACCTGAGCAAGGGTTGGATGCCCAACCAACTGAGCCACCCAGGTGTCCCAGCCCTAATCTATTTCTTTATAAAATTGTGTTTTCAGGGGTGCCTGGGTGGCCCAGTTGGTTGAACATCCAACTTCGGCTCGGGTCATGATCTCATGGTTCATGAGTTTGAGCCGTACACCCGGCTCACTGCTGTCATCCGCTTTGGATCCTCTGTCCCCCTCTCTCTGCCCCTCCCTGCTCACGCGTCTGCTCTCTCCCTCAAAAATAAATAAACATTTTTAAAAGATTGTGTTTTTAACTATCAAATCTGTGTAAAGTAAGATGGACCAATAGTGAAGACTTTTAATTAATTTGTCAAGTCAGGTAAGAAGACTGCCAGGCATTCTTGTGGGGTGTTACTAGTATAGGAGTTTAAACTTCTATACCTAAAATGCAATTCTCTTTGCACAACTCTCTTTCCCACACCTGTAGCTCAGAATGAACATAGCCCATTGTGAATTGCACTGGAACGTGGAATCATTTCAAATAACCAAATATATACTGTATGTGGGCTTATTTTTCTTCCTAGAGATCAAAATGGCTTCCAGAGGAAAGACAGAGACGAGCAAATTAAAGCAGAATTTAGAAGAACAGTTGGATAGACTAATGCAGCAATTACAAGATCTGGAGGAATGCAGGTGAGAGTAACTGAATGCTGCTATGCAGTCCAGTGGCTTTTTTCTGCAGCTAGATTACAAGCTCTGGGTGCAGACCCGTGTGTGATTTTGGTTTCCCCTGTAGTGTTCTTCACAGTGCTTTGTCTGTTGGAGAAATAAACTCAGGGCGAGCCTTGGAGTCATAAAGGTAACCCCCTTAAGTTTCCATTTCCCTGAGTGTGAAGTGAAAATAATAACTAACACCTACCTTCTCTTTGGTGTTTAAAATAGGCCTGCTTGGTATCAAGCTGAGAAGATACTACTTGAACTTCTAGTGTCTTTTCAACTTCAACTGTTCCAAGGACCAAAAGTGTTCATTGCCTTTTTTAACTACTTTGAAAGGTTGTTGTAAATATTTCAAGTCAAGGGGCCAAAACAATACTTGGCCCAGAGCCGATGCTCAATAAGTGGTAGCTGTCATTGAATTTGTAGTGAATGTTTAATAAATGGCTTGTTCAAGTAGTGAATAAAAATAGCCTCGTTCGCAGACGATAGGTGGTGCATTGCTATTGTATTTCAAGGTGCACAGAATTTTATCTACCATCAATGATGGTCATAAATGAAATGGCTGCTTTGTCAAGCCCTGTTGTTTGTCAAGCACTTTCTGTATTTCGTTTAATGCTCGTAGCAGCCCTGTAAGGTAGTACTATCATTATCTGTGGCTTATAGATCAAGAAAATGAGACTCAGCTGTGTTAAGTGTCTTGCCCAAGGTTACGCATTGATTCGTAGAGTGCTTAAAAGGAAGTTATTATGTGGTTTGTTAAGTGTGCCTCATTTTGGTAAAAGAAAAATGGTTAATTATCAAGGTAACCACATTGCAGGAAAGCGCCTGCATTAGACTAACATCTGAACACATCTGTTATTAGCATTTTGTTGTTTCCTTTCAGCCTTGTCCCTCAGTATATTTTTTGTAAATATATGTATCTGAAGTCTTAGAGTCCAAATATAAGGTTGCTTTTTTTTCACTTAGAACTCTGTTTTTCTATGTTTGCTGTACTTCAGAGAGGAACTTGATACAGATGAATATGAAGAAACCAAAAAGGAAACTCTGGAGCAACTAAGTGAATTTAATGATTCACTGAAGAAAATCATGTCTGGAAATATGACTTTGGTAGATGAGCTCAGTGGAATGCAACTGGTGAGCATAATTTACTTACACTAGTGACACAGTTGGTCTTTTTCCCCTTTTTTTATAAGTATATTTAAGATAGAAACCCTTTTTTGGGGTTTAACTTCCAGATGAGTGTGTGCTTATCAATACAACAGCATAGCAAACGGAAACTAAAATTATAACGGTGTTTGATGAACAAAGACGACCTGTTAGTAATTGAAAACTCATCAGTCAATTACTGTAATGTCTGATTCACTGGAATATTTGGCTTAGTTTTTACCTTCTTATATCCTAGGCTATCCAGGCAGCTATCAGCCAGGCCTTTAAAACCCCAGAGGTCATCAGATTATTTGCAAAGAAACAACCAGGTCAACTTCGGACAAGGTTAGCGGAGGTAAAATTTCTTTACATTGATTTAATTGCTGTGCGTATTTTTTTCTCAGCTCCAGAATTTGCTCATTATGTTAGTCTGAAGTTTAAAAATTGGTCAGTTGAGAATGTACACCACCACCAAGAGTGAATCCTAATGTATAGACTGTGGACTTGGGGGGATTGTGTGGTGTCAGTGAGCCACTCTGGTGGATGGTGAAAAATCATGGGGAGGCTGTGCATGAGTGGGGGGCAGGGAGGATACGGGAAATTTTTGTATGTTTACACAATTTGCTGTGAACCTGAAACTGCTCTAGAAAATAGTCAGCTACCAAAAAAAAAAAAAAAAAAAAAAATCAGTTGATTTGAGAGCCACAACCCACAGTTTTCTGACAAAATTAGTCTTTTGAGCAATTATTGAATATAGAGGTGTAAACAGCATATGGCAGTTTAAATTGCTACTGACTGCTTCTACTCGAACCCCAACTTTAAGGTTTTACCATTTATTTTTGAAGCCGAGTTGAAATCCCATCTAGAATTCATTAGCAGCATTGCTTTTTGTGCATGTAGCCTTTCTCATCTAAGAGTTTCAAACATCTCTATAAACCTGGATTTGAGAAAGTCTGTTTATAGACTTGAATATAATTAAGGCATTAACAAGTGATTTACAACCACTGATAATTCAGTAGCATAGCATGGACTTGGGTCAGACTGGCAGGATTTGTATCCCTGCTCTATGGTGGAGGTATGTGACCTTAGGGAAGTTACTTTTAATAGTTTTAACACAATTAATAATCTTTTGTTTGTTTATTTTTGAGAGAGAGAGCGCGAATGGGGGAGGGGCAGAGAGAGAGGGAGATACAGAATCAAAGCAGGCTCCAGGCTCAGCTATCAGCACAGAGCCCGACACAGGGCTCAAACTCACGAACTGTGAGGTCATGACCTGTGCCGAAGTTGAAAGTTTAACCAACTGAGCCACCCAGGTGCCCCAATAAACTTTTTAGTAAATATTACTACTATTATTATTGAAGTTAAATAAGTTATGTTATTCAACCTATTTGTGCCTCAGTTTCCCCGTCTATAAAAAGGTGATAATAGTAGTTCCTACCTCTTAAGGTTGTTATAAGGACTAAATGAAATAATATGCGTAAAGCACATACTATGTGTAACATGTAATGTGTGTAAAGCACATGGAATAGTACCCAGGCATACTACAGGCTATCAGTGTTTCTGGTGATAGAGGTGATATTTAACCAACATTCCTGGCGACCTGATACCAGTTATCTCATTCAAGCCTATAGACCACACTTCAGTTTAAGGGAATGAGTGCTTGGAGGATAGCTTCTCTCTAAAGGAAGGTGTTGACCTACCAGTTCCTCAGTAAAGTTTATAATCAAGGCAGTGGTTATGATTAGCATTAAGATTTATTAGAACTGAGGGGTGCCTGAGTGGCTCAGTCGGTGGAGCATGTGACTCTTGATCTTGGGGTTGTGAGTTCGAGCCCCATGTTGGATATAGAGATTACTTAAAAAATAAAATCTTAAAAGATTTATTAGAACCGTGTAACTGTATTTCTGACATGTTTGCCTTGAATTGATTCTATAGTTCTTTATAATAATCAGCTAGAGGATCTTTTCTCTTTAAGAAGAAGTAGATCTGGGGGCATCTGCTTAAGCAGCCTACTCTTGATTTTGGCTTGGGCTGTGATCTCGCAGTTAGTGGGTTCGAGCCCTGCATTGGGCTCTGCGCTCACAGTGCAGAGTCTGCTTGGGATTCTCTCTCCTCCTCTCTCTCCTCCCCTCCGCTGCTCACTCGCTCTCAAAAAAAGTAGATCTGAAAATCTGGATTTTATGGATAAAATGTTTTGTTTTGTTTTTTAATGTTTATTTATTTATTTTTGAGAGAGCGAGAACGAGCACGAGCAGGGGTAGAGGATCTGAAGTGGGCCCTGCACTGACAGTAAAGAGCCCCACATGGGGCTCAAACTCATGAACTATGAGATCATGACCTGAGCCAGAGTCAGATGCTTAACAGACTGAGCCGCCCAGGCGCCCTGGACACAATGTTTTTTAACTTAAGTACCATATTCTTTGCATTCATCCATTTCAGATGGACAGAGATCTCATGGTAGGAAAGCTGGAAAGAGGCCTGTACACTCAACAGAAAGTGGAGATACTAACAGCTCTCAGGAAACTTGGAGAGAAGGTACCTATATTTAATTTAATATATTAGGTATAAAGAAAAGGTACAAAGTATTTGGTACAGAACTTTGTGAGCTGTGATCTAGTTTGTGATCCTGAGACATTCTTAAAGGTGGTTCCTAGAACCTCTTGTTAATGTTCGAATCCACTCTCTCAGGCTTTGTTTTGTTTTGTTTTGTTTTGTTTAGCTGACCGCAGATGATGAGGCCTTCTTGTCAGCAAATGCAGGTGCTATACTCAGCCAGTTTGAGAAAGTGTCTACAGACCTCGGTGAGTCTCCTCATATTTCTGAAAGCTGTCCAGGCATTACTGCTCACATTGATGGATACCATGAGTGAGATAACAGGATGGCCTTATCTTGAGTTTAGAGGTAAAACCAGGGCCGCCTGGGTGGCTCACTCTGACTCTTGATCTCAGCTCAGGTTGTGGTCTCAGGGTCCTGATTTCAAGCCCTGCATCGGGCTTCGTGCTGGGCATGAAGCCTACTTAAGAAAAAAATAAAAATTGAGGTAAAACCAGAAGTGTTTTCTTTATAAATCCCTCGTATTAGGTTTATTTCCTAATATTTTTAAATTGGGGCGCCTGGGTGGCTCAGTCGGTTGAGTGTCCGACTTTGGCTTAGGTCATGATCTCACAGTCTGTGAGTTCGAGCCCCGTATCGGGCTCTGTGCTGATGGCTCAGAGCCTGGAGTCTGCTTCCGATTCTGTGTCTCCCTCTCTCTCTGCCCCTTCCCTGCTCATGCTCTGTCTCTCTGTGTCTCAAAAATAAATAAAAACATTAAGAAAAAAAAAATTTTTTTAATTAAAAATAAATATAGTCTAATATTTTAAAAATATTTGTCAGCTAAATATAAATATAAAGTAAACTAAAATTTTATATATTCTATCTCACATTTTTTTTTTAATTTTTTTTTTTTTTTTAATGTTTATTTTTGAGAGAGACGGAGACAATGCGAGTGGGTTAGGGGCAGAGAGAGAGGGAGACACAGAATCTGAAGCAGGCTCCAGGCTCCCAGCTGTCGGCACAGAGCCTGACACGGGGCTCGAACTCATGAGCTATGAGATCATGACCTGAGCCAAAATCGGATGCTCAACTGACTGAGCCAGCCAGGTGCCCCTCTATTTCACATTTAAAGTTACAGTAAGGGGGCACCTGGCTGGCTCAGTTAGTAAAGCATGTAACTCTTTTCTTTTTTTTTTTTTTTTAATTTAAAGTTTATTTATTTATTAATTTTGAGAGAAACAGAGGCAGAGTGAATAGGGGAGGGGCAGAGAGAGAGAGGAAGAGAGAGAATCCCAAGCAGGCTTTGTGCTGTCAGTGTAGAGCATACAACTTTTGATTTTGGGATCGTGAGTTTGAGCCCCACATTGCAGGTAGAGATTACTTAAAAATAAAGTAAGTGAAGTAAGTAAGTTGAAGTAAGGATTTGTAACCAATAAATCATCCTCTGTGTGTGAGATATTTGTGCAGGGGAAAGGAAGTTGGGAATTGGTACTGGGAAAGTTCAGGGGTAATGCTCTGATTATAGAAGCGAGTTTTATTTTCTGTTTCAATAGCTATGGAACTTTAAATGCATTTGAAATAACCTTTGTTTATTATGTTTATTTCTCCTTAGGCTCTGGAGACAAAGTTCTTGCATTGGCAAGTTTTGAGGTCGAAAAAACAAAAAAATGACATGGTGTGGAAGCTTGGGACATTGATCACATTCTTGCTGTAAATGGCATTTGTCTCATAGGGATTTTGAATCATTGCAAAGAAATCAAGAGATTCTTGAAATACATTGATAACCTGAGAAACGGTGACGGAAAACATACTTGTGGCTTCTGGTTATATACCCTTCCTCGTTGTGCTTCAGGGCTACTTGCCTGAGTGATCCTAGATGGTTGGGATGAGGAACCCATTGGGCCTTATTCATCATATCTTGTGTGTTTGACAGAAGGAACAGAAAACAGTCTCTCTGCCTGTTTTTATTAAGCCTCCTTGTTTTAAGTGCTGATAGTAAATGAAAAGATGTGAACTAATGATTCTTTTCTGCTCATAATTTATCCCCACTTGTTGGAGTGAATAGTGTACCAACATCGATAGACGTCCTGTGTGTTTATAGAATTTTAGAGTTCTAAGTGATCTTGGAAATCATTTTCATTTTATAATCAAGGAAACTGAGGCTCAGAAAGAACAAGTTGACTTGCTGAAAGTCACATCCGAGACAGAGCTGGTTTATAAGACTTGGGCATCCTGACTCTCAGTTTAGTGTCCATGGAGTTTTATTTCTTTATTTTGTGCTGTTTTTAAAAACTAATTAACACATTTGGGCAAGTCCGTGTTTATGAAAATTCCATGTCCCAACAAAAAGTTGTCACTAAGGGACCATTCCTCCAGCCTGTAGGGCCTCCATATGAAAGGGGCCCATTGTATCCCTCAGTTGTGAGCTTGGAACAATGGGAGCCCTGTTGAGAGTCTCCTGGAGTAACTTAACCTCCTGCTTTGTTTCACCAGGGAAGTAATTGAAAGTGGCAGCTAGAGCCCCCCACCCCAGCCCTCCCCACCATGTGTGACCTCTTTGCTGAAACCCAGTAGGTGGTGACTGTAACTATTATTTACTCTTCTGTTTTTGGAGAAACACAAAATAAGTTACGAGGAAAAACATACTCTCAAGTGTTTATATTTCTCTGCATGCTCAAATATATAGATTTCCCCATGCGTGTATATATGCTAGCTTATTTTCTAGGCTCAGGCCACTTTATATTTTTTTCATGTATGTCTCAGTTTTCTTTTCCTTTGCACTTTAGACAGATTAAAACACTTCTGAAGCTTCTCATATACTGTAAACTCTACTAGGTGCTCTGCCAACTGGACAAATTAGGGACCTCAGCTTCATTAATGCCTTATTTGGAACTCTTAATGGGTAACTTTTTATATATTGGTTTATAGCGGTCAAAAACTCATTGAAATTGTAACAAACCAAGAAAAAGCAAATTGCCTGCTACCCATGTAGGATTTTACGGTCAATCATCATTATTTCATTATTCTGCATTTTTGTTTGTTCAAGTGATCTCTACACCCAACGTGGGGCTTGAACTCAGGACCCCGAGATCAAATGTCACATGCTCTACCAACGGAACCAGCCGGGCACCCCTAGTCTGCATTGTTTTTAATTGAGGTGAAACTCATGTCCTATAAAAATCAGAAATGTACAATTCAGTGGTGTTTAGTACGTTCACAATGTTGTGCAGCCATCACCATCTAGTTCCAAAACATTTTCACCACCCCAAAGGAGACGCCACACCCATTAAGCAGTCACTCCCCGTGCCCTCCTCCACATCCCAGCCCTCCGGCAACAACTAATCTGCTTTCTGTCTCTGTATTTACCTATTCTGGAAAATTCCTGTCAATGGAAGCATACGGTATGCGACCTTTTGTGTCTGGCTTCTTTCACTTAACGTATTTTCAAGGTTAATCTAAGTTGTAGCCTGTATCAGTACTTCACTCCTTTTAATGGCTGAAAATATTTCCTTGCGTGGATACTACATTGCGCTTATGCATTTACCTCTTGAACGTTTGGACTTTTTCCACTTTCTGGCCATTGCAAATAGTACTGCTATGAACATTTGTATCTAAGCGTTTCAATACCTGTTTTCAGTTCCTTTGGTTTTATATCCAGGAATGGAATTGCTGTGTGTACGTGTGTTTTGGGTTTTTTTTGTTTTGCTGTTTAAGCCCTAACAAGATTCCCCTTTCCCCTCCAGTAGTAGGATAAGGAAAATTAGGAATATTTGGTATTTGAGAGGGGCCTACGTGAATCTGGAGTCCTTAATTTTGGTTTCCCTTTACACTTTCTGTAAGACTAACATCAGTGAAATATTTTGTCATTAATCACATTAGTGTATTCATTTTGTAAGTAATGACTAGTACTCAACTTAAAATTAATCTTCCTTTAAAAGTTACAAAGTATGCAATACCCAGCAAGATACTGTCATTCGTGACCGCGTGACCTTTGGTAGGTTACTTAATCTTTTTGAGGCTCATCTTCCTCTTCTGTTCAATAGGGATCGGTAGGTAGGACCTACCTACCGCATGGGTTTACTGTGGATCTCCCTCTTTAACGCAGACAGAAGTTTTGCATTGGAGCTAATCTACAATTTAACAATTCTTTCGAGGGCCATGTTATATATTTTGTTTCACAAATTTGGTCCTTAATTCAGAAAAAAAATGAATTGAAAAGGGACTAATTTGAAAATTCTATACAATTATAGTTATTAAATGATTTGCAAACTAGGTTTCCTGTTCATGTTTTGCTATATTTAATCTGGGTTTTTAAACTTCTCGGGAGGTCTCAGACTGCAATAACTAATGCTAAGGCAGCTAACTTTTTGATATCTTTGGGTCAAGCTAATATTTTAATGAGAAAAATTCCTGCATTTTTCAAAGAACTGGGGTTGAAGCAGAAGTAAATTCCAATGAGCGAGTGTACAACTGGGCAGTTTAATGAAAGGTAATAATTTAAAACCGTTTCTAGGGGCTCCTGGCTGGCTCAGTCTGTAGAATGTGCAACTCTTGATCTCGACCTTGTAAGTTTGAGTTCCATGTTGGATGTAGAGATTACTTAAAAATAAAATCTTAAAAAATAAATAAAACAATTGTTGTGTTTCAGTGCTTTGTTCTTCCTGTAAGTGGTAAGAAGGGTATGCTAGGTAGGCCTTTTTTTTTTTTTATGTTTATTTTTTTGAGGGGCAGACAGGCCAACTGAGGGTCTGAAGCAGGCTCTGTGCTGGCATCAAAGAGCCCGACGCGGAGCTCGAACTCACGAACTGTGAGATCAGGACCTGAGCCGAAGTCGGACACAACCAACTGAGCCACCCTGGCGTCCCTCTCGGGACTTTCTTTGAAGACGACTCAGCCAAAGAACTGCCATCTTGGGCAAAATAAACGACTACAAACCCACCGTTGGATGGCATCTTACTACAGTGAATAATGGATAGTTTGAAATTACGACAGGAAAAATAAACCCAGACCATTTGGCCTAGAGCTTTTCAGCTACTGCCCTGTCCGTTTTCCCCCCTTGCTGTATATTCGTTACTAAGGCCAAAAAAATGCGCTTGTTTGCCTCTCAAAATGTTTTCAGCATTAATACGTAGATTAAAACTGTCAGCAGTGCCACAGACCCCCATGAACGAGCACTAATTGCTTCCAGTCTGTTTGGCCCTGGAATTGCAAAGATTTAGAAACTGGGTTAACTGGTATTTAATATTTTCACTAAATTGCAAAAAGCAGGTTGAAAATACGGCTCTTCTGGGTATTCCTCTAGAGTACGGCCTTTTGACATCCCAACTCACTGTCTTTTTGAAGTCCCTCTCCCCGCCACAGTAACCACGAAGCGGGGCCACCAAGCTGCTGAAAAGGCTTCCAACACGGGGGCTCTCGCGGCGCTCTCAAGGGTGCGCGGCGAAGAGTCCGCCGTCCGAGAGTCTGGAAGCTGAGAGGCCTGTCGGCTGGAAGCTTCGTGGTGTTTGGTTGTCTTCCTCTGGGAAGAGCACGTTCCGTAGAGCCTCAGGCAACGGACAGCAATTAAAAATAACTAAACGAGGGGCGCCTGGGTGGCTCGGTCGGTCAAGTGTCCGACTTGGGCTCGGGTCATTCTCTTCCGGCTCGTGAGTTCGAGCCCTGAGTCGGGCTCCGTGCTGACAGCTTGGAGCCTGCAACCTGCTCTGGATGCCGCGTCTGCCCTCTGCTGCTCACATCCGGTCTCCCTCTCTCAAAAATGATTTAAAATAAACACCAAAGAAAACAAAACTGAACAAGCAGAACGTATTCCGTAAAGAAGGTCAAGGAGAGTCACCGGCTTCCTTTTGAATTAAGAAAGGAGAAGGGGCACCTGGCTGCCTCAGCCGGCAGAGCATGTGTTTCTCGATCTCGGGGTTGTGAGTTCAAGCACCACGTTGGGTGTAGAGATTACTTGAATAAATAAAATTTAAAAAAAAAAAAGAGGAAGATACTGTAGGCAAGGGTTCTTTCTAAGATTATGTATCAACCACAGATCTGCCCTAATTTCTGGCCACTGTGGGAACTTCGGAAACCTTCCCACAAGAACCTCTGACTTTGCGTTCAGTCACACTTTCAGTACATGACTTAAGGACTTAAGTCATCTTGATTATGTCTGTTGAAGACGTCTGAGGAGATCAGGTACAAGTCTTCATTACTGCTAAGTTGTCATATTACGTGGAACTGTTCTTTCCTATGAGAGGAGTTTAAGGAGTTTTGTTTTGTTTTGTTTTTTTGCACACTTGTGTGAAAACCTGGTTCCTTCAGGCTGGCATCACTCCTCCAATACTCAAGAACCAGAGCGGGTTGAAAACTGAGGCCTTTACCTACAACGGTAATCAAAGAGGTACGTAATTATGTAGAAGCGAGTATTTGGCCTAGATGAGATAAAAACTAATTGCCTGAACCCTGTGATCTGACCATGATCTTAGGAAACATGGCAGTTTGGGGGCACCATTTTTGGCTCAGTCGGTTAAGTGCCCAACTTCAGCTCAGGTCATGATATCACGCTTTGTGAGTTCGAGCCCCACATCAGGTTCTGTGCCAACTGCTCAGAGCCTGGAGCCCGCTTCGGATTCTGTGTCTCCCTCTCTCTCTGCCCCTCCCCCACTCGCCCTCTGTCTCTCTCCAGAATAAAATAAAAACATTAAAAAAAAGAAACAGAAAACATGGTGCTTTTACTACTTCGTGCGTTAAAAAAAAAAAAAAAAAAAAAGAAAGAAAGAAACTGTTGTCACAGGTTTTACATCAAGTTTAATCTAGGTCTTGGTAAATTATACCTTAGATTTGGTTTGTAAAGCTCTGAGCTTACGCTTTGACTTAAATATTTTGTTTCCTATTTACTCAGAAAAGGAGCATTTTCACTTTGGGAGCAAACAGGCAAAGCCTCAGTCCCTTGGCCTTAAGCTTGTGGCATTTCCTTTCAGCCTGTCTTCTAGAAGCAGGAGCGGCTTGTTCTCCTGCAAGGAAATACCGTGAGCAAGACTATATTAAGCAGTACATGTAGGCACACCAAACCCACTTTCCAGCCTCAGAAAGGAAAACTCGGGCTCTGTCTCTCACTTGTGAGCTGGAGGGAGAAGGGAGCGGTGAGCCCGTGTTCACCCCGGGGCGTGCCTTCCTGCTGGGAGTCTGATGGCCAGTGGCTCCCGCAGGGCCCTTCTGACCTCCCACGGTGCTGCTCTTGCCAGGGTGGGAGGTTGACGGTGCCAGTGTAATCCTGTTACAGTCAAAGCACTGAACAAATTGTATACTTTCGTCCCTTCGGGGCTTAAAGAACTCAAAGTGTGCTTTGGTGAGGATTAGGACTTGAAATTGGAGAGAAGAAAACATGTTTTGAAAAATCTTTTTTTTTTTTAATTTTTTTTTTAAGTTCATTTATTTATTTTGAGAGAGAGCACGAGCAGGACAGAGGCACAAGAGAGAGAGGGAGAGAGAGAATCCCAAGCGCCGAGCCCGTCGCAGGGCTCAAACTCATGAACCACAAGCTTAACGGACTGAGCCACCCAGGTGCCCTCAAATTGTGTTTTAAAACAGACCTAACAATTAAAGAAAAAGATACCTATTACTCTATCATAGTTAGCTGAGTCCTTAGAAACATTATTTCTTTTTAAATAAAAAAAATTTTTTTTTTTAACATTTATTTATTTTTGAGAGACAGGGAGAGACAGAGCAGGAGCAGGGGAGGGGCAGAGAGAGAGGGAGACACAGAATCCGAAACAGGCTCCAGGCTCCGAGCTGTCAGCACAGAGCCCGACGCGGGGCTCGAACTCACGGCCTGCGAGATTGTGACCTGAGCTGAGATCATGACCTGATGCTCAACCGATTGAGCCACCCAGATGCCCCATAAATGATCTATTTCATCTATAATTTTTTACTTCGTCCTTTGGTCAATCTTGTAAACTACAAATCATGAAAGTATTTATGTTGTTTTGGAGACTATTAAATGGAGAGAAAGTTGGAATACTCCTGTAGGGGAGGAAAAATATCGTTCCTCCACCCATTTTTTTTATGTTATTGACAGGGACCCCTATTACAAAGGACAGATTAAGAAGAGAAAAGCACACAAGTTCAAGTTTTACGTGACACAGGAGTCTTCATAAAGGAATGAAGACCCAGAGAAACAGTTAAACCTGAGTGTTTTGTCAGAGAGAGGGTCAGAGAGAGAGGGAGAAGGAATCCCCAGCAGGCTCCATGCTGAGCTCGGAGCCTAACACGGGGCTCCATCCCATGACCCTGGGACCATGACCTCCGCCAAAATCAAGAGTCAGACACTCAACCGACTGAGCCACCCAGGTGCCCCTGAACCTGAGTGTTTTTAGGCTAGGTTTGAAGAAGAGTGGAAAGTCACAGAAAGATACAGTAAGACGAATCTAAGTGTAGTAAACTGAGGGAAACTTAGCAAGATCTTTCTGTCGGGATTCCTCTCTGTCCCTTGTCTTCAGAGATAAGGCTGCTGCTTGCTTCCAGGTAATGGAGGGGCACCTCTCACACACACAGAGGTTCTACGACCCGCTTCAGGAGAAGGTTGAAGGGCTTTCCTGCACGTGCCTTTTCTCAAATTCCTTCAGCTTAAAGTATTTAGACGCACCCTGGGTGGCTCTTGGTTAAACATCTGACTTCGGCTCAGGTCATGATCTCACCGTTCATGGGTTCGAGGCCCACATTGGGCCCTGTGCTGACGGCTCAGAGCCTGGAGCCCACTTCAGATTCTGTGTCTCCCTCTCTCTCTGCCCCTCCCTTGCTTGCACTATGTCTCTCTCTCTCAAAAAGAAATGAACGTTAAAAATTTTTAAATAAATAAATAAGATATTTAACATGCCAAGGTACCCTATTTTGGGCAAGCGCGACCTGAGCCCATCCCTCCATTTCTAGTCGTAATCCCGCCACTCTGTTTTCCTTTTGTCCCACTTTGTCGAGTTGCCTTCCAAATGTCCGTGTAGCTGTTTTGTGAAGAGCGGCTATTAAATGTATAAATTGCTTTGAAACCCCGGTGTAAGGAACTGTATAAAAGCTAAATAATAACCACTCTCGTTAGAATACAATATTTTAAATCTCAAAACATGCATTTTAAGAACACTAAATAAAACGGAGGCATTGTGTCGGGTTTGACTAAGGGAAGCTTGTATTCATATTCTAGATATTTGAAGTAATGGGGAATTAAGAACATAAAGCAGCATTAACCGGGAGTACCTGACATGGGAAAAGCCTACATTTCTGTTACATTTGTTTTTTCCCTTCCCTGGAGGTGAGATAAATTACTTTTTCTGTTATATTTCCTTACTGATGATGTAAGTTCTGCTAAGGAGGCATATAATAAACAACCCAAGACACTCTACCGAAAGAATGTTTCTGAGTTGATGGGAATTTGCGTGCTGATATTACAGGCTGTCGCAGCAGGGTGTCATCAGCTGCAGAAATGGAAGGCATATTCAAACTAGTCCCTTTATCCTTTCCAGACACTGCAGCCCCTTTAGCATGCGGTTCCTGTGTGTCACTTACTCTGAAAAGACATTAGATGGAAACTGCCTGCTCAGAGTTGTTTTAAAGAGTCACAAGCGTCACCTGTATGCTGGAGGACTCCCGGCCTCCTGTGAGCCTGTCTTCGCTTTCCTAAGAAAGCTTTTCTACTTATTAGTGAAGTAAGTGTCCCTCTCTGTTCTGTCTGTACTTAGCCCCCAATTAGTAAGATGAGCAGAAACGCTCCCATGCTGAGCCTGTGCTAGGGGCATGGAGGAAGCCGATCGTACTGTGCGATGCCAGCTACATAAGCACCTTTTCATCTCCCAGGAGAGGTTCTCAATAGGTTCGGTCTACCCCCTGGAGCCTGGAGCTATTTCAGTCTAACTACTCATTAAAGTCAACCTAAGATACTGCAGACGCCTTTGGGCTCGTTCAGTGAATTGCCGCCACTTGAATTCAGCTAAGAATAGTTCACTTGTACTCCCCAGGGCTGCTTCCAACTTAACCTGAACTTTCCCCTCAGCTTTACAACCCCACCAAAAATGTTGATGCCCATAACAAGACTGGCTTCTTTAATTAAAGACCCAGGACGGTTGCTGTGAATATATGCCTAACCGTTAAAACTGAGCCCAAGAATGTGAGCTGAGAAACCGGGCTTTCAGGAAAACAAAACCAAACGAAACAAAACAGGTTTTCTTTTCCCCTCAAAAAAATAAAGTATTTAAGAAACAAAATTACATGTAAACGTGGGTGAGAGTACATAGCACTGTGGTAGATCCATCCCCCATAAATTAGGTACCTGCTAGGACTCTCCTTTCCGTTTGGAACCCACTGTAGAATTGGGAGCTTTGGAACAACTGGCAGAAAAGGGAGCGCTCCTGGGCCAGGCGGAGCCAGCCCCGACAGGAAGCAAGTCCTCTTGTGTTGACATAGAAGTAAGTGCAAAAAGGGATCGATTTGTTTCCGAAAACTTGTAAAATCATTCTCCATTGCATCCGTAGACTCCGTGAAAAAACGGAGGTCAGAGACCGACCTGTTTTGCGAATGATCAAAGTAGCTCCAGCTTTATGCCCTGTCCGTTAACGGCTTTGGGAAAATTAAAGCAGTTGTTCGGGGCTAGAGCCGGTGGCTGGAGATGAGGAGAGCACTAGCTTGGTTTCCATCAGAATGGAAAATGCCTTGACCGTACCCACTTTGTTACGCTGGACTATTACTCACCACCGCCTCTTTTGGGCTTGGCCATGAGACTGGATGTGGCCAATGGAACGTTTATGGAGAGGTCTTGGGTGTGCTTCCACAGTTTGGCTTGGCACTCTTGCTCTTTTGCCATTCATCATAAGAGGAATGGGCAGCCTCAGGTCGAAGGGGAAAGAGGAGACACGCGGAACAGACTTAATCCTAACCTGCAGCTAAGCCCCGCCGATCCCAGCCCAACCCAGCTGAGTCAGTCAACCCACGGTCTTAAGTAGACCCAGCCCAGGCAGTTTGCAGACCCCTGAGCAAAAAATAGAAGTGCTTGTTTCAGCTACTGAGTTTTCAGGTGGTTTGTTATGCAGCCACAGTTGACTGATACATCATTGCTTTTCCATTTTAATCCATTCTCTGTGTTAAAGCCATAGTTCTCTTTTACATCTATTTATTTTTGAGAGACAGAGAGAGAGACAGCATGAGCAGGGGAGGGGCAGAGAGAGAGGGAGACACAGAATCAGAAGTAGGCTCCAGGCTCCGAGCTGTCAGCACAGAGCCCATCACGGGGCTCGAACCCATGAACCGTGAGAACATGACCTGAGCCAAAGTTGGACACTCAACCGATTGAGCCACCCAGGCGCCCCATGATAGTATTTTTTTTTTTTTTAAGCAGGCTTCACGTCCAGCACAGAGCCCAACACAGGGCTTGAACTCACAACCCTGAGATCAAGATCTGAGTTGAGATCAGGACGCTTAACTGATTGAGCCATCCAGGTGCCCCATAGTTCTCTTTTTAAATACAAACCCACCATATCCCATCTTTGCTTAAACCTCTCAGTAGTTCTTTTTTTTTTTCCCTAAGTTTATCCATTTTGAGAGAGAGCAGGAGAGGAGAGAGAGAGAGAGAGAGAGAGAGAGCACTCTGCACCATCAGTGTGATACGAAGCCAGATGTGGGGCTCTCACTCACGAACCATGAGATCATGATCTGAAAAGAAATCAAGAGTCGGTCGCTCAACCCACTGAGCCATCCAGGTGCCCTCTCAGTAGTTTTTATTTTGGAATAAAGACCAAATGGTTAGCATGATCTATAAAGTCCTGTATCATCTGTGCCTGGCCTCTTTCCCGATCACTCTGCACTCAGCCTTCTCTCAGCTGTTTGATCTCACCATGCTTGCTTTTCTCCTCATGGCCTTTTTCTTTCTTTTCTTTTTTTTTAACTTTTTTTTTAAGTTTATTTATGTTGAGAGAGAGAGAAAGAGAGAGAGAGCATGCACAAGTGGGGGAGGGGCAAAGAGAGGGAGAGAGAGAGAGAATCCCAAGTGGACTCTGCACGAATAGTACAGAGCCTGATGTGGGGCTCGAACGCATGAACTTCGAGATCATGACCTGAGCCAAGGTCAGTCACTTAACCAACTGGGCCATCCAGGTGACCCCCCCCCCCTTTTTTTAAATGATTCTCTTTTATTTTAAAGTTTATTTATTTTGAGAGAGACAGAGAGAGAGAGAGAGAGAGCGCGTGCGCACATGCGAAAGAATGAGCAGGGGAGGGGCAGAGAGGAGAGATAGAGAAACCCAAGCAGGCTCCACACCGTCAGCACAGAGCCCGATATAGGGCTCGAACCCACAATCTGTGAGATCGTGACCTGAGACAAAATCAGAGTCTGACACCTACCCGCCTGAGCCACCCAGGTGCCCCTCTCCTCATGGGCTTTTTATGAACTGGTCCCCCTGGGGGCTAACCTCTCCTCCCCACTCTTTGCTTAGTTAACTCCTAGGTAAGTAGAAGCTTAAATGTTACATTCCCAAGGAAGTTCTCCTTGACCCCAATGCAAGGTTAGATTCTCAATAATATGCCCTCAAGCCTGTTGAATTTCGCTCTCAGCACTTAACTAGACTTGCAGTGAATTATTCAATGGTGTAACTCATTAGTGTCCTACCCATCATGAGGGCAAGGAAAATATTTGTCTGAGTTGCTGCTCTAGCCCCTGCTGAAGGCGATGATGTGCACCTGGGAAGCACTTAATAAACATTCCTTGAACGAGCAGTTGAGTGAAGAGACTAGGCTTGAATAAAAATCAGGGGATGCAGAACAGATCACGTGTGATGTTGAATATCTGAATCAGTTCGATCGAAAGGACTTCAGGACGCCTGGGTGTCTCAGTCATTTGAACACCCAACTCTTGATTTTGGCTCCGGTCGTGGTCCCAGGGTCCCGGAATTGAGCCCAGCATTGGGCTCCACGCTTGAGCCTGCTTGAGATTCCCTCCTTCTCTGTCTCTGTCTCTGTCTCTGTCTCTCTCTCTCTTCCCTTGCATGCCTCTCCCCCACTTGCATGCATGTGCATGCACGCTCTCTCTCCCAAAATAAAAACATAAAAAGAAAGAAAAGTCCTTTGAGAACTTAGTGTAAGAGAGTGTGACTATTGGAACAAAGTAAAAAAAAAAAAAAGACTCCTTCAAAGAAAACACAGTCTCTCGTTAGTCACAGAGCCAAGCTGGATTTCTAAATGTGACTGAATTAGAAATAAAAACTCTGGGGGTACCTGGGTAGATCAGTCGGTTGAGCATCTGACCCTCAATTTCAGCTCAGGTCCTGATCCCAGAGTCACGGGATCGAGCCCCGCATCGGGCTCCGTGCTGAGCATGGAACCTGCTTTGGATTCTCTCTTTCCTCCCCTCAGCCCCTCTCCCTGACTTGCACGTTCTCTCTCTCTCTCTCCCTCCCTCTCTCTGAAAGAAAGAAAGAAAGAAAGAAAGAAAGAAAGAAAGAAGAAAGAAGGAAGAAAGAAAACTCTGATTATTAGAGGAGACGTCATTAGCAGAGGGATTGACAATGTGGGAAGGTTGGATGGTAGTACAATTACTGTTGAGTTTCGAACAAGTGAGGATTGTCCAAGAATTTGAAAATAAAATCACACCTATGCCCTTTTGGGTTCTTGGCTTTAGAAATAGTGTCACAGCTTATCTAATAGAGAGACACTGTTCTAGGTATCATGATATAGACAGAGAAACGGTAGAACGTACCAGAAATGACACAAGCTTTGAAATTTGACGGGAAAATCTCATGAAGGCTTCAGTCCAGTGTACAAAGGAGAGAAAATCAGGGCAGATGGAGTTTCAGCTTTCGAGTCCCAATGTCCTTACCACGACTGAACACGAAAGCCACGTCTCTGGGGGAGCCTTGGGACTGACAGCCTTGGGATTCAGTAGAGCCTGCAAGGACCCCACTGAGCTTCTCGTCAGCCCCGTGCCACCCCCCCACCCCCTCCCCGTGCCATCGCTGGGGGAAGCCTCTGGAAGCCATTGCACTTTCATGTTCCGGTTTATCCGCAAATACACACAAATATAAGCTGTCTTGTCTTTTTTTCTCTTAAGGGAAACAAGTGGTAAAGAATTTTCAAAAATTCTTCAGCTATATTAAGTCTCTCGGTCAATTTCCCTTGGCTCTATAACTCGTGCTAATTAAAGTGGTCTCAACAGAGGATCCTAGAGTGCAGCTTCCTTTTTGTTTTCTTTCTTTTTTTTTTTTTCCTACTTGTGTTGGCTCTCATGTTCTTTGCTTAAATAATTAATAATCATTACTATCCGTTATGCAGCATGTGGGAGAAGAGCGAGTAATCTTGGATCCCAGGACATTTGCATCATGCCTGTCCCCTCTGCAGAAGCTTTCATCTGAGGCTCTTCATTAGCCGGCACCAGGGGGTACATTTGCCGCCCTCGGCCTTCGGTGTTTATTAACTATAAAAAAGAGCCCCATCTGATTCACCAGCTGGGGGCAAACTCTGCGGATGGGAAGTAACTTCCCGGAAGAACAGTAATGAAGAGGAGTGGGGGGCGGGGGTGTGTGGAGAAAACGTAAACCACAAAGTTCATTTAGATTCAGCAAATCTCTGCCAGAGCGAAATGCACCGGCTAAGTGTCGGTCACGTTACCGCCCAGCCAGACTTCCGTGTCACAAATAGCCAAGGATTTAAGGAGACCCCCGAGCTGGAAAGCAGGAGGGTTTCTAGGCTCGGATGGGTTTGAAATCGTCCACTCTTCAAACCAACCGCGAAGGGCAGGGGCAAAGCCACAGATATTTCACAGTGACAGGCCCGTCTACTTGTTGACATAAGCAAAACTCCTGGGCAGTCTAGACCTCAGGAGGGCGAGGAAGGAAGTGCCTGTCAGGAATGGTCTCCATTCTACCCCTGACACACTGGTAACATTGCATCATCTACAGACGGGGAACGTGTGGGTACGTGCCCGGGGTGGGGGTGAGGGGGGGGACGTGCTGTTTTATTGTTCATTCCCAGACGGTAGAAGTTATTTGCTTTTCGGAATGGTAATTTTTTTTACGCGTAACTGGATGATAACCAGCAGGAAAAAAGGTGATAAACAGACATATGCTTAGAGGCTAATAAACTGAGTATTTGGATCCAAACTGAAGTTTCACGTTGTTTTGTCTCTCCTAGGTGATCAGAATGTTTCTGCACCGACAAAGTACACTTACAAGACACGTTGGTCTACCGAAACCCTCAGCCAAAGAGATGAGTAATGATTTCTTTCTGTTGTTCCCAAGCGCAATACAAACGGGGTTCTGTGATTGGAGGGTCTACCCGTGCAGAAAGCAACACTCTGGGGACAGGCTGGCAGACAGCCAGATGTTCACAGCTGCACATAGCCCACTCGCGACACAAAATATGTATATTCACTGATCTACAAAACGCTTTCATCATTGTGTTTAATAATTCCTTATTATCTCTAAAGTAAAATCAGATGACAAGTTATTTGCCAATGTGAGACACAGGAGGAATGGTGTGTGACTGTGGCCCTCTTTGTCTGCTGTGCAGTTAGCGCCCTTACCACTTGCTGTGCTCAGAAAAGTCTGAGCTGTACCAAATGTAACCAAAGCAAACGACAAATTATTTTGGGGTGCCTGGGTGGCTCAGTCGGTTAAGCACCGGACTCCGGCTCAGGTCATGATCTCGTGGTTCGTGGGTTCAAGCCCCGCGTCAGGCTCCGGGCTGACAGCTCAGAGCCTGGAGCCTGCTTTCAGATTCTGTGTCTCCCCTTCTCTCTGTCCCTTCTCAGCTCACACTCTGTCTCTGTCTCCCTCTCACTCAAAAATAAATAAACGTTAAAAAAATTTTTTTAAGACAAATTATTTTACCTTCTATCTTATTGGAAATTATTAATTAAGATTTAAATTTGGGGGGAGGGGCATCTGCATGGCTCAGTCAGTTAAGCGTCTGACTCTTAGTTTCGGCTCAGGTCAAGATCTCAGGGTCTGTGAGTTTGAGCCCTGCATCGGGCTCTGTGCTGATAGTGTGGAACCTGCTTGCGATTCTCTCTCTCTCTCTCTCTCTCTCTCTCTCTCTCTCTCTTCCTCTCTCTCTCTGCTCCTTCTCTGCTCACACTCTCTCTCTCAAAATAAATAAACTTAATAAAATTTAAAGGTATATTTAAATTTTGGTTCTCAAAACACAAAAAGAATTGGTTCTCATTTTTCTTTACTACCAAACCTCATCTTTACTTAGCTCAAGGTCTCCTTCTTTCTCTCCCATTGTCATTCTGTACCTGCTAACCTCGTAGGCAGGAAGGCCCTCTTAGGGGTTAAAACTTGAGGACTACCTGGGGTGCCTGGGTGGCCCAGTCAGTTAATTATCCACCTTTGGTTCAGGTCAAGATCTCGTGGTTCATGAGTTCGAGCCCCACATCGGGCTCTCTGCTGACAGCATGGAGCTTGCCTCAGATCTTCTGTCCCCCTCTCTTTCTGCCCCTTCCCTGCTTGCACTGTCTCACTCTTCCTCTCTCAAAAAATGAATAACCATTAAAAAAAAAAACAACTTGAGGGCCACTCTTGTCATAACTACTTCGCAAAAGCTCTCTTCCCCTGCAGCCTGCTGGGGCTCCCCTGTTGTTTCATCCTTGGCCTACGATTTTTACTGTCACAGTTATCCCTTCGGGATAGAGAGGATAGGGATTTTTTTTTTTCTCCAGAAACAAGTATTTAAAGAGACACACATGTCTGGGAGCACAGAGGGGCCCTCCCCAAAGCCGAAAGGATAAAATATAGAATCGTAAACGTAAGGAGTGAACAGTGAGGAGGGGGTTGACGGCATTGGAAGCCAGGGGTGGAGATGGGCAAGGAGGGCCGAACAAAAAGGACAGTCCTGGGTGGGGGATCTACACACGTTTTAGTTACGTGTTCATGCGCTAATATCTGCATGCGCCAGGTACTGTGCTGGGGGCAGGGGGTGGGGTGGTCTGCCGAGACTTCTTACCCTCTTGGAATTTACGGCCATGCCATAAATTATGGCCCCATAACTGGGGCTGGCATAGGTTAAGCAAAGTCTCTTTAAGGAAGACCAAATGTTCAGTCAGGTGAAGGAGGGAGAAGCGGAGAAAGAGCCACTGAGTCAAAAAGAACTGCAGATTTAGAAGTCCTGAAGCACGAAGGAGCACCCTATGATCAAGGAACAGGGAGGAGGCCTGTGGGTGGCAGGAGCCCCTTCCGCAAAAGCGGTTCAAGATCAGGCTGGAGCCGGATCATGCAGGGCCTTGTAGCCACGCGAAAGATTCTGAATTTCGTCATGAAGATGAAGGGAAGTCCTTGAATGGCAGAGAACTGACTGACAAGAAGGGTACATTTTAAGAAGGACAGCGGATTGGGGTTGGTAGGGAAAGCCTGGATGTGAGAGCACTTGGAAGCTATTGTTGGAGTCAGGTTGAGAGCTGATGGTGGGTGAACCTGGGCCAAGGGAGTAGAGACGCTGGCAAGTGGGGAGATTCAAGATATGGTTTGGGGGTGCAAACAACACGGACTGGATCTGAGGGACAAAGGAGAGAGGTGGCAAGGATACTTTGGAGCTTCTGACGCAAGCAACTGGGTGAAGTGGCCAATTAGTGGCCATTACTCAAGGTGGGGGGGCACTGGAGGAGAGGCCGATTTGGAGACCGACTGAGTGTGAGATGCTGTGTGCAGAGCTCGTGCAAGGTCCACTGAAATCGTGGAACACTGTGTTAGAGATTTCCCTTCTTCTCTTCCCCGTTCCCCTTCCCTCCTTCCAAATATTGGTCCCTTTCTCTCTTGTAACATTGCCTCATTCTTTCAGAATGTTCCATGTGGTGTGTGAAAGATGCTACTAACATTGTTGAGGCCATATCCTTATAGCTCTTGATCCAATAGGAAAGAGCTTCCCTTCATTACCAATTCAGAAAGTTTCGGGGAAGGACTCCAATTGGCTCAGCTTGGGACACATCCCACTTCTTAGCCAGTAGTCAAGAGAATGTAGCACTTGACTGTTCCAGCTTGGATTCCCCTGTTTTGTTTTGTTTGTTTTTGGTTTTTGTGGAGAGGAGAGGGTAGAATACTGTAATTGATAGCCTCATCAGCACCTCAAGGGGGTACAGGGTAGGGAAGAGCAGTTCCCCAAGGGGAAGAGATAGTCCCAGGCTGTCAGAACCAATAGATGTTCCCCTACATCCTAAACTTTCAGTGTTTCATTCTAAGACACTACAGATGGGTGAAGCCTGCCCGAGTTAATCCTGAAGTAATACTCTTATCTAGAAAGGCAGGATTTTCTAACTCTCCGATGATAGAGTAGTTGAGGGACTGTGGTGATGAACTTATTGTAATTTTGAACCATAAAAACAATAGGTTTGGGGTGCCTAGGCAGCTCAGTCGGTTAGGAGTCTGGCTCTCCATCTCAGCTCAGGTCTTGATCATAGAGTCGTGAGTTCAAGCCCTGCAGTGGGCTCGGCACTGGGCAGGAAGCCTACTTAAAAACAAATAAACAAACAAAACCCAAAAAACACAATAGATTTATGAAAAATTTGAAAAAAGGGAAAAAGCGTCCATTATTTCACAGGGATACATTTTCATTTTATGCATTCCTTTCCACCTTCATCCTTAAGCATGTCTTTCTTTCTTTCTTTTTTTTTTTTTTAAGTTTTTTAATTTATCTTGAGAGAGAGAGGGAGGGGCAGAGAGAGGAGAGAGAATCCCAAGCAGGCTCTGCTCTGTCAGCTTGAAGCCTGATGCGGGGCTCGAACTCATGAGCTGTGAGATCACGACCTGACCCCAAATCAGGAGTCAGATGCTTAACCAACTGAGCCACCCAGGTGCCCCCTTAAGCATGTCTCTTAAAAAATGTAACATTTATACATTGTGTCTTGAATACCAAGCAGTTTGTTCAGTTTTAATTCATTTGTTGAAACATCAATATTTACAATAAAAATAATTTGAATGTGCACATTTTTCTGCATTGGTGTGCTCTGGGAAACGAAGGATCAGCTAGTACATCGTATTGGCAAATATTGGTTGAGCGCTTGCAACAGCATGGTAGCTGGGACACTAATAAGGATACAGACATGACTAAGACCTATTTCTGGCCTTTGAGTTCATAATCTCATGACTTTTGATAAAATTAAAATATTCCTCAACTGTAACTAAAATAGTTATTAAATCAAAAGAGTAATATGGACATCACAGAATATGAACAACAAAGTAAACAAAATATCATCTCATATCCCTCTTGCACAGGGAGGGGAAAGAAATGTATGGGGTGTGGAAGAAGATGGGATTCTGTTTTCTGACAGGCTAAAGGAAAGGCAGGGAAAGCAAGGCAGGAGGGCTTCTAAAGTGCTGTTAGTGCCACACTATGTAACCGTTAAAATGCTGAAAATGAGGGGCGCCTGGGTGGCTCAGTTGGTTAAGCACCTGACTTGGGCTCAGGAATTAATCTCAGGGTTTGTGAGTTGGAGCCCTGCCTCGGGCTCTGTGCTGACGGCACAGCTCAGAGCCAGGAGCCTGCTTCCGATTCTGTGTCCTCCTCTCTCTCTGCCCCCCCCAAAATAAAGTAAACCATAAAAAAAATTGAAACTGTTGAAAATTAGAACACTCTTAAAGACACACGTCCCTTTAAAAGGAAAGTGGGTGTTCAAAGCAATTTGCATTTTGCCTAAAATGGGCTGTTTTTCCCTGTACTCTTCTCCAGACAGAGCCATCTAGCAGCTAGAGTCAGACTTTCTAACAGAAACATTCTAATCATGGACCCTTTCTCCCCAGAAAAATGTACTCCCTACCAAGACACATGATATCTTAAGTTTAACGGACCCACGGAGGTCCATTCCTGGGCCTTCTAGGCTCCGTGGATCCCAGGTTAGACAGGCCTCCAATTCGAGAGTGGGCCTAGTTTCTTCAAAGGTAGCAACGTTCCCAGTTCCACCGCGCCGGAAGACCACGCCTCTGAATGTTTTGCAACCTCGTCCGTTTCAGATTTTTCAGGGGTCCTGGGGAAACCAGCCTCCCCGAGGATTCCGCCCCGTCCGACCGCTCCCATTTTTAAACACAGACTCGTGTGTGGGAGAGGCCATTATTTTTACGGGATCACTATGCTCCCGGAGCAGCCAGGGACAGACACTGTGGCTTTACCGCAGAGCCAGCTCCATCCTTAACCCGGGCTCCGCCCTCAGACCACCTCCTCCTCGGAGCCCCCGCCCCCCTATCCTTGCCCACCCTCCCCGCCCCCGCTCCGCTCCACCCCTTTGCTCTGAGCGGGGCTGGGCCACCACTCACGACCCAGTTCCACCCGCCCATTTCGTGGCCCCGCCCCAGAATCCCTGGCCCCACCCTCCTCCCGAGCAGCCCAATGAGCGTCCCCGCGCGCGCCCCAGCACCATCCCCGTACGCGGCAGGTCCCGCCCCACGGGCCGGTTTAACCACTGAGCGTGCCCGCACACGCCGGGGCCCCGCCCCGCCTCCAGGCCCCGCCCCCGGCGCCGGACCTCCTCCCCTCCCCCCCACCCCCGAGGCCTTGCGGTGGCCGCGCCTCCGCCGCCCGTGAGGAGCCAGATGCCGCCCCCTCCGCCGGTCCCTCCCCCGGCGGCCTGGCGCCTCCCTCCCTCCCCGCCGCGGTGACTCACGGAGCGGGAGGCGGAGGCTCTGGCGGCCGCTCCCGCTGCTGCTGCTGCTGCCGCTGCCGCTGCCGCTGCTGCTGCTGCTGCCGCCGCGGCTGCTCCGGCTGAGCGCGCCCCGGAACAGGCCGCCGCGCGCCGTGCACGGACCCGCAGCCCCCGCCGGCCCGGCCGGGTCGGGCGGCCCAGGTAAGCGCCGAGGCCGGCCCGCGCCCGCAGCGCCCGGGCCCGCGCCGCGCCGGGGCTCGGGGGAGCCTCCGGCCCTTTGTCTCCCGGGGAGGGGCCGCGGAGGGCGCCCCCGACCCCTCTCGGACCCCCCGGCTGGCCCCCGGCGCGGCGCCCTGGTCTGGGCCGGGCCTCCTCGCCCCGCCGGGTCGCCGCTGCCTCCCCGCCGCTCGCCGCCCGCGACCCCGCCGCAGACCACCCTCCAGCCGTCCTCACCTCCGCCCAGGGGTCGCCTCCACAGGTGTCCGAGCCACCCACTCTGTTGTTCACCCCACCGCGTCGGCGTGGTTGTCACCGGCTGTCAGCACTCGGGTCCCGCGCCCTCCTGACCCTCCCCTCACCTGCTCCCCACGCTCAGCATCCCGACCCCCTGTATAGAGCCCCTCCATATTTCCCCAAACTAAATGCTGCTGAGGTCTGGCCCCTGGACCGCCCTTCCTGTCTCTGTCTCTGTCTCTCTCGCGCGCGTGTGACTGGGCTGTTTCCTCGTTCCACCTCTCCCGGGGAGTGTTCCTGGACGGTGCACGGTGTAGGCACACGTTTCACCTGTCTGGCGGGTGTCTATACATACGTGAGCCTGCAAAATGAACCACTGGGAGCCCCAAACTGCACTTGTCACCTCCTTTTCATCACCCCCACCCAGCCACCTTCCTTATTCTTGACCTGGTAACCAAGGCACATAGATAGGTCTGGACACCCAACCTCGGTGAGGCCCCACACGCCTCCCTCTCTCTTGTGTGCTGACCTTGTCTGAGCAGGTACCTGCTGTGCAGTTAGCCCCTGGGAAGGCCGAGGAGGCTTGTGCTGGCAGCAAATGAAGAGTTTTATGAATAATGAGATCTGTGGCTTGCAGCACCTCCTATCTGAGAATCTAAGCATGCTCTGGCTGTTAATTATTTTGTCTCCTGTCACTCACACAACTCAGGGAAGTGTGCCTGGCCGACTGCTGGGTAAATTGAGGCACAGGGTGTGTCAGGAAGGGACCTGGAGGCAAGTCAGAGTTTGTCCTGAGGTTTTGTTCCCAAGTGCCTTGCGTCTTAGCTCCCTGGGACAAGTACTGAGCGCTTTCTTGTTCCTGACTTTAGACCCTGAGTGATACTCATCTTTGGGGCCATTAAAGTGTTTTCTCTGACTTCAAGCAGCACTTTGAATCATTAAAAAAAAAAAAAAAAAGGTGCAAGCTGTTGAATGTCAGTGTGAGTTTCATGGTTTCCTGATGGAGTTAGTGGGCCTTGTAAATGCAAGTTGCCTCTGTAGGATGGAGATTCGTCTGTTCAGCAGTGAGTGCTCCCTATGTGACAGGCACCATGACAAACGGTGGGGCTACAGGGGTGCACGTAGACATAGCCCCCGCCCTCCCATAGCTGACGTTCTAAAGAGGGAGGAGTAAACAAATAAGCAGACAAAATCATTTCAGTGGTGCTGAGTGCTATGAAGAACCAGTTTGGATTTTATTCCAAGCGCAGTTAGAAGCTATTAGAGGATTTTCAGCAGAGAGCTGATAAGATCTAAGTTTTCCAAGATTGCTCTGGCTGCTGTGTAGACATCGGATTGTGAGGTGCAAAGGCAGAAGCAGGGATACTGGTCAGGGGGTAGACTCCTGCAGCTTCCGGGCGAGAGATGATGGGGGCTTGGAGGACCAGGATGGTAGCAGTAAAAGTGAAGGGGTGAAATCAGTCTCCTCCCTCCCCCTCCCGCAGGAGAGCTGAGAGCTATAAAGCAAAACTTCAGGGAACGCCAGTTCAGATTCCCATGCCTAGCAGATAAGTTTTGGATTATACTCAGGTCTGGCTCAGCAAACCTTACTCAGCACCTGTCGTGAGCCAGGTACTGCGCTAAGACTCCAGGGATACAGACGTGAACCGGGTGGAGAGGGAGTGTTCTCCACATTACAGCGACATGCTCACAGAGGGATCACCCCCTTCTTGACGGAAGAGGATTTGTGGGTTTAAAAACCAGTTAGAGGGGCGCCTGGGGGGCTCAGTCGGTTGAGCGTCCGACATCGGCTCAGGTCATGATCTCGCGGTCCGTGAGTTCGAGCCCCGCATCGGGCCCTGTGCCGACAGCTCAGAGCCTGGAGCCTGCTTTGGATTCTGTGTCTCCCTCTTTCTCTGCCCCTCCCCTGCTCACACTCTGTCTCTTTCTCTCTCAAAAATAAACATGAAAAGAAAAAATTTTTTTAATTGAAAAATAAAACAACAGAGGTGGAGGGGGCTCCACCAGTGGGCTTCGTTCCCGTCTCGGGCTGCACTATTTAAATGGGAGCATTATTATTACCTTGCTGGTGCTGTAAAATGTTGCTCAGGGAGACTGGGACTGTTCTCAGTCTCAGTTGCGAGAACAACTCAGTGGCCATGCACTTGAACTGTTAACCAGAATAAAACTTGATCTCTTTGCCCATCCAAATCTGTGCTGTCAGAACATGTCCGAGCTAGAGGACCTTGGGAGTTGTGTAGGCCAGCGCACCCCCCCCCCCCGCCCCTTGCCCCCCCCCCCCCGCCTTTCCTGGTTGGGTATCTATGGCCCCTAGAGGCTAAGTAACTCTTGAAATCCCATAGCAGTTTGTACATTTTTTAATGGTACCCGTCACTTCCTACCTGTTTCGGTTCCAAGGGTACCTGCGTGACTCTAAGCTTTCTGAGGCCAGGATCTCCAGGGGATTCATCTTTGCATCCCTCACCACGTCAAGATCAGTGTCCTGCACAAAAAGTAAACTCATGCAGTATCGGTTGACTTGCCTGGGTGTCCCAGCACCTAAAACCGGGACCCGGGAACCCTGTCCCTGTCTTGACATCAGACCACACTTCCTTGCAGATCCCTCCTCATCCAGGGTGCAGGAAAGGGGTATGGCCAGCAGTGTCTATGTCACTGAGCTCACAGAACAGGGCAGCCCTTCCCTGATGGATCCGCTCTCTCTCCAGCCCTGCCTACAGAGAACAGCTGTGGAGGGTGCTGACTGAGTAGTTATTTGCCACCCAGCAGATATGAAGTGTAGCTCTTAATTAGACCATGGACTTTGTACCGAGACTATCTGGGTTTGGATCTTGGTTTCTTTCATCATGAGCTGCGTGATCTTCAGCAAGTAATGTAACCTCTCTGTGCCTCAGTTTCCCCATCTGTAAAATAATAATACTTCAGGGAGTTGTTGGGAGCATTAAATCAGGTAATACCTATTGTGGTTTTTTTTTTTTAATTTTTAATTTAATTTTATTAAAAACTTTCTTTTAATGTTTATTTTTTAGAGAGAGAGAGACAGAGTGCGAGCGGCGAGGGGCAGAGGGAGAGGGAGACACCGAATCTGAAGCAGGCTCCACGCTCTGAGCTGTCAGCGCAGGGCCCAAGGTCGGGTTTGAACTCACAAACTGTGAGATCATGACGTGAGCTGAAGTCAGACGCTTAATCGACCGAGCCACCCAAGTGCCCCTCCGCCCCCCCCCCCCACGCTGTGGGTTTTTTTAGAGTTTATTTATTTATTTTTTGAGAGAGAGAGCACGAGTGGGGGAGAGGCAGAGAGAGAGGATCCCAAGCAGGCTCCACACCGTTAGTGCAGGGCCAGATGTGGGACTCGAACCCACGAACCATGAGATTATGACCTGAGCTGAAATCAAGAGTCAGACACTTAACCAACTGAGCCACCCAGACGCCCCAGGGTGTAATACCTATAAGATGCTTAGAACAGCACTGAGCACTTGTATGCGCTTGAAGTAGTGGTTACTAGTTCACTGTTATTTATTTATCTGTTTCTTATCTGCCACCAGAATTTAAGCTCTTTTCGGGTAGAGATTTTGCCCCTTTTTTTTTTTTTTTTGATTTACTGTTGTAGTCCAGTGCCTAAACTTTGTAGGCACGCAGTAAACATTTGTTAAACTGAATGACTTATCGAACAGCTATTATGTGCCAGGCACTGTTGTGGGTGCTGGGGATACAGCCAAGAACAAGACGGCCAAGATGCGTGGTCCAACGGAGTTTGTATTCTGGCGGGAGAGACGGGCAGAGGTGGACCAGATCACGCGGGATGGTGAAAAGAGATACAGGGCGAATGAAACAGGGCACTAAGATGGAGATAACCGGGATAAGGGTCAGGGGCTCTAGCTAGCTCTCAGGAGGTGACTTTGAATGGGGACCCAGATGACGGGCAGAGAGGACAGCAGGAGTCACAAGCCCAGTGGGACTGGAATGTGGTGAGTGAGGAGTTGATAGGGGCCGGATCTGCGGCCACGGTGAGGAGTTTGGATTTTACTCCTCGATTCTGCACAGTGGGAATCCATCCGAGCTAGGAGACCAGTGAATCGGCTCTCCTCGTCCTGGGAAGGCTTTTGGAGGCCAGCAGGCTCGTAGTGTTGAGTTTCTTCCCATCAGGTTCCTCATGTCTCTGGCCTAGGTCCCCAGGGGACGTGGGAGCCATCGCCAAGATTAATGAAGGCCCAGATGTGTGTCTCTGTGTCCTGCACATTCCGGTGAGCCTTCTTTTCCCCCTGAGATCGAGGGTTCTCAGTTTCTTGAATTGAATGAATGAGCATCGCCAGCCCTTAGCATCTTGCCCTGTATAGCGCCATGGCCTGTGTCCTCTGCTCCTGTCTGCATGAGTTAGAGCTTCTTATGTTGGTAGTGTCACTAAAGTAACATTGGAGCTTTGCCACACACATATGTGTCACAGCGTCTTTGTTGGGGGTATACGGGGATTGACCGGGTAGCTTTCCTCCCCCGCCCCCCACCCCTCCACCCTTCTCTTCCAGTCCCCGCTGAGGATCACCAGGCCCTCTGTAGAGGGTCAGCCACACTGTCACCTCTGACGCCTCCTGTTTGATCACTTGATCGGGAACGCGGTGGTACCTAGAAAGCCTTGGCCGTCTTTGGTCTGGGCTGAGTGGAGTTGGGAAGCTTAGCAGGACACTCAGAAATGGCATTTAAAACCCAGGGGTCCAGCTCGCCAGGAATCCGGAGCTGGCCTCTTTAGCCTGGGTGCTGTGGCGGCTTTTCAGACCCTCACTCGGGCATCCCCCCCTTGTCAGGTGGTGTTCACAGTGCCACTTGCTCCGCTAACCTTGAGAGGTCAACACGAGTTAGTAGGGGGAATCCAAACTTGGTGTTGCAAGTCACTTTCAGGCTCCTGGGACATTTTATTGGCAGAATCCAAAATGCCTGTTAGTCATACGTCATCTGTAGCCTTGTAAAAACTAAACCCAGAGTGGGTACAACCCTTTTCCCAAGTCACTTTTTTTTTTTTTCAACGAGAGTGACACGTGCTCATTTAGGAAATGGATGGAAGTGCCGTCCTACGTCCACTGTCTCACTTAACCCTCAGCCTACTTTCTGAGATAACGCGCTTAGTACCATTTGACATACTCAGGAGCTGAGGCCCGGAAGCGTTAAGTAACTTGCTGGAGATCAAGCTAATCGGGAACAGAGTCGGGATTCAAACCCAGGCAGTGTGTCTTCTGAGCACAAGCTCAAAGCCCCATGTGAGATACTGCTTCTCAGCAGAAACAACAGAGAAGGAAAAAAAAAAAAAATCTCTTCAGCCCAGCGTGGGTGACTGTTAGGGTGGCCAGAGTTAGCTCACTGGCTGCTGCAAAGAGTTTGAATCCTACGCCCTTTCTCTGTCTCATCTGACCTTGGGCAAGCTAATTAACCTCCCTTTGCCTTACTTTCCCCAACTGTAAATGGGGATAATGATACTTATACCTTCATAGCTCCCAGGGGCATTGTGATGTTTGAGCCAAAGTGCTTTTGAACTTCTTTTATGAAAGGGCACCGAGCACCAATTGCTGTTACACTTGGTTATTAAAGACCTATTAGTTCCTGATCCTCCAGGAAGCCTCGTTAAAAGGGGAAGACAACAGTCCACAGAGGGAGAGGTGTCCTTCCAATGGTGGGCACGGCCAGACCAAAGCATCGGTCCTGGTTTCTTAGGGACTGAGGGTCATGAATGTTTCTCCATTTTTCCTGGTTGTGTTGTATCGTATAAGCTTCTATAAGCAGGTCTGTACACGGTGCATCGCGGCACAATCGAGGGCTGCTGATGGCAAGGCAGAGAAGGGGGTTAAAGGGCTTGGTTTCTAATCCTGGCTATGATGTCTTTATGAGATGAGCCAAGAACACAGAGATACCAAGAAGTGATGGCTGTCTTCCATTCGTCCTTCCTTCCTACCCTCTTTCCTTCTGATGATTCACTGATTCAATTAATAAATATTTATTGAGCTTTTATTATGATCTGGGTCCCATGGTAGGCACTGGGAATACTGTGGTAGGCAGGGTAAAAATAGTTCTTCCGCATCAAAGCTTATAGTGTAAGGCCAAGAGGCTTATTATCTAGTTGGAGTCCTGTGAATCAAGAAAGAACGTGTTGGGGGCGCCTGGGTAGCTCAGTCGGTTGAGCGTCTGACTTCAGCTCAGGTCATGATCCCACAGCTCATGGGTTTGAGCCTTGCGTCGGGCTCTGTGCTGACAGCTCAGAGCCTGGAGCCTGCTTCGGATTCTGTGTCTCCCTCTCTCTTCCCCTACCCTGCTCATGCTCTGTCTCTCTCTTTTTCAAATATAAATAAACGCTTAAAAAGAAGAAGAAGAAGAACGTGTTGGTGAGTGTTTTGAACGCTCGGGGGAAGAGTCAGGATATAATTTCCAGGTGTACGTGTTAGCTCCCATAGGCACCTGCCCTAGTGGGCATTAAGACAGAGGACTGTGTTTGTCTTCCCAGAAGAGCAAGAGAAGAATTAACAGGAAAAAAAAAAAAAAAAAGAGTTAATAGAATAGAGCCCTCCTGTGTCATACTTCACAAAAGCTGCACTTGATGTGGCAGTATGAACTCATTTCCACTTAAAGCCGTAACCCTTTGTTACTTGAGTTCAAGTCAGGGAGGAAGGATCGTAGGTTCCTCCCAAAGGTTTTGAATTTATGCCACCAATCTGGTGCGTTTCTTAAGAAAGACCACCAGACCTTGTCTCTCCAGAATTCTCTCCCTGCCTGTGGGTGTCCTTCTGCCAACTTTGGAAAGCAGGCTTCTGACGGCCGGTGGGCTACGGGGCCAGGGGTTTGGAGCTCTCCAGCAGGCCCGCAGGGCTCCTGAGGGAACTGATACCTGCGGTCACCTGTGTGGGGTCAGTATATGCAGAGTGGGGCCGGAGGCTTATTTCTTCCCTAAGTCTTGCCAGCTTCAGGCCTCAGGATCCCTTCAAAGAACGAGGTCAGGGAGGCCCCGCAGGTCATGGGAAAGCACACAGTGTTCTTCCTCTGTCCCTCCGGCAGGGCTGGGGTGGAGAGGGCAAAGGGCTGACAGAGGCATCTGCCCATATCCAGAGTGGGAGGAGGACCCAGGACAGCATACTCCCGGGTGATGTTACTTTCACCCAGACCCTGACCTGTCCCTGCCTTCCTGGAGCTAATCAGCTGCCCGTTCAGTCCGGGGCTCCTAATCACTCGCTGTCGGATCAGGAGGAAATGGCTGGCGAGGAGGCCTGGTCGCTCAAACCACCCCCCGGCCCCCTCCCCGACCTCTTTAAGCGTGCTTGGAGCCCACAGTGACACTGGTTCAGCTGGGGAATGTGACCCGCTTCCATGTCCCCTCCCACGTGGAGAGCTGGGTGGGAGGCTTTTGGAGACCAGCTCCAATTAAGGTTTTTTCAGGCCTGAGTATCTCCTGCGTGTCCCACCCACATGTTTCCTGCTGCTGGAACCCTGTGGTCCATGCCCCTGAGCTGAATAACAGCTCCAAGACAGATGAAGTCACCGCCTCGTCATCCCGCAGTCCTGGATTCTGCAGGCAGGGCTTCCTGTGGGGATCAGGATCCCCCTGGGTTCAGACACCTTTCGTGGTGGGGGCCCCACCCTGGTTCTTCCCACTAAATCATCAGGCAAACCAGAGACCCCATTCCCGAGGACGTGGGTTAGCCCTGACACCCGCCACCCCCGGCCCCTGCCCAGACCAGGGCCCCACGGCCCCCTGCCCCGGGCTGCCCCGGCTTCCCACAGACTCCTCCCCGCCATCATCCCCCACAGAGTGTTCTTCTGCTGCGGGAATACGAACTGAAACACGTTTTGGGCCTTCTAGGTTTCTTCTCTTTTCTTCAGGTAGAAAACATTTGAATGATTTTCACTTTGTAATTTTGTTTCTCAGGTGGGGGTAGGGATGGGGAGTGGAAGAAGGCTGATTTGTAGCCATGAAGATGTGAATACTACCAAGATGACTGGGGGATTTTAAGTCGGTAAAGTGGTAGTTCCGAGCCCCTGAATGATCCAATGTTTGTTTGTTTGTTTGTTTGTTTGTTTGTTTTTTAGTTTATTTATTTATTTTGAGAGAGAGAGAGAGAGAGAGAGCAGGGGAGGGGCAGAGAGAGGGGGACAGAGGATCCAAAGCAGGCTCTGCACCGACCGCAGAGAGCCCGGTGTGAGGCTTGAACTCACACATCGTGAGATCATGACCTGAGCCCAAGTTGGACGCTTAATCGACTGAGCCCCCCCCCCAGGCGCCTCTACAGTCTTATTTACAAAGGTCAGAGCAAAAGGTGGAAGGGAAACTGCCAAGGTCAGCTCGGGGAGGCAGTGGTCTCAGACCCATGTGAGTGCCATCGCTGAGCGTGCGTTCAGCTTCCTGACTGAGGCAGAGGGTGTGTCACCCCCTCCCCCCCCCCCTCCCCGGTCCGTCCCGCTGTGGGCACTGCCCGGTGGCCTCTTCAGGCACGTGGCATTCCTCTGGGCGACCACCGGCGTTGCAGGAAGATGGGGAGCAGTGGTTTTTAGGAGGACACGGTGGGGCCTCTAAGCCCGGAGGCCGGCTGTGGGGTGTCTCTCCAGGGGCCTGGCTCTGCTCTCCCGCACGGAGCAGCCTTCTGGAGCTTACGGTAGAGCAGAGTCTGGCAGAAGTCCTTTATCCCTCGTGCCCCTCGCCTCACGTTCGCGGAGGTGGTGGCCCCCGCCTTCGGTCTCCGAGGGAGAGAAGAGGTTTGTGAGGCCTGACAGCTGGGACAGGGGAGCTCGGATGCTCAACACCAGGTACTTCCCGGGCCAGCCGGACCACCCAGAGGAAGAGCTGTCTTTTATTGTCCTCTTTCGACCCCATTTCACTTCCTTTAACAGAATATCACTCACTTCTTTTGGACTGGGTAATCTAGACAGAGTACAGAATTCAGAAGCCTCTGTGGTGAAAGCCTAGTCCGCCTTCCCGCCTGGAGTCCCAGCCCCAGAAGAGACCAGTGTCAGCCAGTGTCCTGTGCATCTTAACCAGAGACACTCTACACGTGTACGAACGTACCACGTGCACGTGTGATCACACACATGCCTGACAGGCCCTGGTTTTTCCCACTGTGATGCACAGCATTCTGCACCTTACTCCACACTAAATCCTGCGACTGGGGCACCTGGCCGGCTCAGTCGGAAGAGCGTGCAAGTCTTGATCTCTTGGTCGTGAGTTCGAGCCCCGCACTGGGTGTAGAGATTACTTAAAGGAATAAATAAATAAAAACTTCATGGGGCGCCTGGGTGGCGCAGTCGGTTAAGCGTCCGACTTCAGCCAGGTCACGATCTCGCGGTCCGTGAGTTCGAGCCCCGCGTCGGGCTCTGGGCTGATGGCTCGGAGCCTGGAGCCTGTTTCCGATTCTGTGTCTCCCTCTCTCTCTGCCCCTCCCCCGTTCATGCTCTGTCTCTCTCTGTCCCAAAAATAAATAAACGTTGAAAAAAAATTAAAAAAAAATAAATAAATAAAAACTTCAAAAAAAAAGTACCGGAACTCATTCTATACCCACACCATCATCGTTACATCACGCTGCTACCTCTCAAGCACTACCTGTGTGCTGAATGTTGCTCTATCTATCTGCCCAAGCCTAAGATCAGGAGTCTCATGCTCGACCAGCCGAGCCAGCCAGGCGCCCCATGTGTGCTACATATTGTTAAAAGGGCCTTACTTATATTACTCATTCACTCCTCACAGAAATCCTGTGAACTAAGTACTGTTATTGTCCACAGTTTTGCAGACGAGTAAACTGAGGCACAGAGAAGTTAAATTACTTGTCTAAGGTCATTGAGAACTATCACCCATTTTAATGGTTCCGTGGCATTCTTCTGATTGGTCGTATTTTAATTTCTTAAAACCGGTCTCCTATTGGTGAGCATTTACGTTTTCTGTCTTTTGTTACTATTAACAAGGAATATCTTTTTTTTTTTTTAATATTTACTTATTTCTGGGAGAGTGCAAGTGGGGGAAGGGGCGAAGAGAGGAGGACAGAGGATCCAAAGCGGGCTCTGCATTGACAGACTGACAGCAGAGAGCCCAATGTGGGGCTCAAACTCACGAACTGCGAGATCATGACCTGAGCCAAAGTCATGTTCAACCGACTGAGCCACCCAGGTGCCCCAACAAGGAATATTCTTTTTTTTTTTTTAAGTTGTTTTTAAGCTTTGTTTATTTTCGAGAGAGAGAGAGCGCACTAGCAGCGGAGGGGCAGAGAGAGAGGGAGACACAGAATCTGAAGCAGGCTCTAGGCTCTGAGCTATCAGCACAGAGCCTGATGCGGGGCTCGAACCCATGAACCACAAGTTCATGACCTGAGCTGAAGTCAATGCTTAACTGACTGAGCCCCCCAGGCACCCCAGGGAATATTCTTATACACATATTTTTATGGGTTTGTCTAAGGGTGTCCAGAGGACAAGTTCTAGCTGAGTTGCTAGAGCAAAGGGTGCATCTGATCAGATTTTCAGTATTGACAGATGCCCTCCACGGAGACGGTAACATTTTATATGCCCATTAAAATTGTACAAGAATACCCATTTCCCCCATCCCGTGGCAGACGTTGTCAAACTTTTTTGATTGTTCCTAACCTGATAAGTTAGAGGTGGTATATCATTAAAAAAAAATTTTTTTTTAACATTTATTTATTATTGAGAGACAGAGAAAGACAGAGCATGAGCAGGGGAGGGGCAGAGAGAGAGGAGACACAGAATCCAAAGCAGGCTCCAGGCTCTGAGCTGTCAGCACAGAGCCCAACGTGGGGCTCGAACTCACGAACCGTGAGATCATGACCTGAGCCGAAGTCGGATGCTTAACCAACTGAGCCACCCAGGCGCCCCAAGAGGTGGTATATCATTATAATTTTAATTTGCGTTTTCCTTATGAGGAAAGAAAGGACTTTTTCATTTCATAGCTTTAAGGGCCATTTATGAACAACGTGTTATATTGTTTGCCCATTTCTTTCTTGAGTTGGCAGTCTTTTATTATTGGTCTACAGGTGTTCTTTATATATTAAAAAAGTTTGTCCTGTGGCTGGACTAAATAATCAAAAGAATAATTACACATATTTCAACAATTTGTCATTATTCTCTTGATTATATCTTTCTATGCAGAGTTTTGATTTTTGTATGATCGAATTTTCAAATCTTTTATAATGTTTAGGTTTCATTTAATATTATTTTCTTCTCTCACCGTTTTCTTTTCCCGTGTTTTCACACAATATGCCTACTCTCTATTTTAGATATTTAAAGCTTTGCTCCATGGCCAGTGGATCAAACCCAGAGGCACCAGAAACGGGGCAAGCCGGCATTGTGTGCCTCCAGTAGAGCACTGGCAACATCGGCTCTGATAGCTTCTTGCCAAACGGTTAGCTTTATTCTAATTCTAGGGAACAGTTGGGCAAATCCAGATTGTGGGATGTCCTAAAGACAACATTTCCTGGACTCTAAACAATGTTCATGGCATGACAGACAAGGAGAAGCTGGTGAACCATTTCAGGCGAAGGGAGTTGAAAGAGCAGGGCATCAGATGCACCTGTGATTCCTCCATTGGATCCTGGATGGAAAACCAGTGCCAGCCAGGGCACCTGGCCGGCTCAGTTGGTGGAGCGCACAGCTCTTGATCTTGAAGTTGTGAGTTTGATCCCCACACTGGGTGTAGAGATGACTTAAAAATAAAATCTTGAGGGCGTGGCTGGGTGGCTCAGTCGGTTGAGCGTCCAATTCTTGATTTCAGCTCAGGTCATGATCTTGCGGTTCGTGAGTTCGAGCCCCTCATTGGGCTCTGCACTGGCAGCGAGGAGCCTGCTTGGGATTCTCTCTCTCCCTCCCTCTCTCTCTCTCTTTCTCTCTGTCTCTCTCTGTCCCTCCCTTGCTCATGTTCTCTCTCTCTCTTTCTCAAAACAAATAAATTTATTTAAAATAAATAAATAATAAAATCTTGGAAGGAAAGAAGGAGGAAAGAAAGCGGGAAGGAAGGAAGAAAAACAGTGATGGCCAAAGTGAGGGTCAGGGGAGCCGAGGAAACTGGAACATGGGTGTGCATGAGAGAATACTACTGGGTCGATATTATGTTCCTTGGGGGTGCAAATAATGTTCCTTGGGGGTTCCTGGGTCCTGGTTATATGTAGGAGGATGGCCTTAGGAGACAGCCATGAGACATTTAGCAAAGTGTCGTGATATCTGCAACTTACTTTCAAATGGCTCAGGAAGACCATCCCTGTATACCCACAACACGGAGAAGCATGAAACAAACGTGGCGAATGGTAACGAGCGGTGTCTCTCGGGGCAGGTTTTGGGATGTTCCCTGTACTATTTCTTTCAGCTTTTTTGAAACTTTTCACCAGAAAAAGGTGAGGAGAAAAAACCCCCAACTTTGTTCCATCTGGAATCTATTTTGGTTCGGTTCCCTTGGCTTTGCCTGGCTCTCCTGGGTTATCGTCCTGGATTTCTGGCTTCTTTGCCCTTCTTTTCCAGGATGCACAGTTGTCTGTTTCTCTTTCTCTTAGGATCCTCCCTTTTAGGTGAGTTATTCTTTTCTGGACTTGGAAGTTTTTATGACCTAGGATCTTTCTGGCAGGCTTATGTGATTCTAGAAGCAGGTGGGCAGCAGCGTGCACGGGTGCCTGTATTCTTGTTTCGTTTCTACATTGCTCCAAGTAAATTTGCAAGGAAGTTTCGTTCTCTGAGACTGAAAGCCTTAATCCTCGGGGATACCGTCAAATGAGTACGTAGCATCATTAACCTTTCTCTCAGCGAAACTTGAGAGAAGCTTTTTCTTCTCAGCCGAGAGTTTTTCAAGAGGTCAGCTTCTGCTTGCGTTATGTGGCTGTGGGCTTGTAAAAGAGTCTTGTGTTTCATTTTACGAAACGTGACGGTCTTAGGTGAGTAAGCTGGCCTGTAAAACCAGGAGCCTTTTTGCCAGGGGAGTGGTAACGAGCCAGTTTTGCTGGGAGCTTCTGCTCCTCGTCCATGGCTTGGTGACTAATGGTTTTGTGGCTTTGGGAACGAAGGGTGTCATTACAAACGGATGATGGGGATTTGGCTGCTAAACCGGATTATCTGGGTGTGCCTGGTCTGGGCGTTGATGCCTACACCCGTTGGGAATGGGGACAGTTTCTTTTTCAGAAACGTGGACCCCAGCAGCCTCCGATCCATTTCGGTCCACTCTTCTGAGCTTCTCCATGGTGGCCTTGGCCCTGAGCAAACCCTCTAGGTGACTGTGGGTGGATTCCTGTTGCGTTAGGTGGTTTGTCTTCCCACCTCCTGGGAGCGCCTGTATTTTCCCTGGAAATGCCTTGCCTCTCCGTGGTTGCCCTCAGGCTGGAGTTTTGTGGCCCACTTGAAGTCCTTATCTTCATATTGCACCCCCCCACCCCCCCCACTCCCCCACCCCCCACCCCCACACACACTCCCCGGCGAGTTGATGGAATAAACGCATGTGGATTCTGGAGTTGTCTTTGTTTAAAATATTTTTGTTTTTTTGAGTATCAGCTTGTCCAGCATTTAGAGAGGGAGGAAACTGAGTCTCAGCAGCCTCTTGTGGGGAGGCTTCCTCCTTCCTTGGATTATTTTATTGTTCAGAGGTAGCCGGGGGGGGGGAAAGGAGAGGGAAGGTCACCGCCTGCGGAATAGAGCAGCAGTTATCCAAACAAACAGAGTGGCTCCCGGGATGTGTGGGTATCATGAACCCTTGCAATTTGTAGCAATGGTATGTGCATGGTTTTGAGGCAAACAAACATACCTATACTTTATGCAAATGAGCACACACCTATGTGGAAAACCTACAGGAAAGAGGAGGCAGTGATCCTCAACCTTATTTTCGGGAGAGTTTATAGGAAGAATTTCCACCCAGGAGGCCATGCCCGGAGCCTGCCAGCTAGATCCCGAGGATAGTCATCTCCAGAGCTGGGCGGTGAGGAGGGGGCCGGCTCTGGAAGCCAGGAGGCTGCCAGCCTGCCGCCTCTGGGGGCACAACTAGGGGGACTGAGCCCTCGTCCTGCAGGCCAACCCCATTGATTTAATGACCTAATTCTCCCAACAGGAAGTTGGAGGCCTTCCTGGCCCTGGGATTCAGAGGGGATGCAGTGAACTCATTCAGGAAGCTGATTTATTTGAACCAATTATAAGAGACTTTAATGGAGGGAAGGGATGGAGAGCGGAGGCAAAGGGAGCAGAGTGGGAGAGGGCGGCGCCCCGGGGAGGGAGAGGGCAGCCGGGGCCATGCTCGGGCCTGCCTCTTAGAACAAGGCTTGTCCCTACCCTAACGAGGGGGGCATAAACGTGCCCATACGTTTCTGCGCAAGGGGACCCTATGAAGCTCTTGATAAATAAACAGCACTGTCAGTTTTTCGCTTTCTATTTAAAAAAATTTGGGGGGGGGGGGCGCCTGGGTGGCTCAGTCGGTTGAGCATCTGACTTTGGCTCAGGTCATGATCTCACGGTCTGTGAGTTCGAGCCCCGCGCCGGGCTCTGCGCTGGCAGCTCGGAGCCTGGAGCCTGCTTTGGATTCTGTGTCTCCCTCTCTCTCTGCCCCTCCCCCGCTCATGCTCGCTCTCTCTCTCTCTCTCTCTCTCTCTCTCTCTCTCTCTCTCTGTGTGTGTCAAAAATAAACTATTTTTTTTTTTTAATTTTAAAGTTGAAAATTTCCCAACTTAATTAAATATTTAAAATGGTGACTCTGCAAAAATCGACATAGCTGTGGGCCGCGAGGTTGACGGGGCTTCCATGGGTTGAAATCCTGGCCTCCTTCTCTGGCGGTTGACACGAGGGCCGTGAAGCCTCCCTGCCAGGCCCCAGCTCTGTCCCTCAGAAGACTGACCGGCCATGCAAAGTGAGCTTTCCCCGGGTGAAGGGGGGCAGCGTGGTCAGCAAGCGGGGGCGGGGGGGCACCTGAGATGTTGATCAAGGTCACAGGAGAGAAGAAGGGTCCTGCCTTCCGTCGGCAGCTTGCAGGGGGCGGCTTCCAACACTGCCAGGTGCTCGGCCCGCAGTGAGGGTCATCCGGCCTGGGAGACCTGGTGCCCAGGAGCGGGGCGAGTGTGCCCGCACCCGTGTGAGAACTGAAGCTTCCAGCTCCTACGTTCACTTATAAATAGACATTACCCACCCCCTGGAACCTGCCGGAGGCCGAGGGTCACGAATCTGACTGAATCAGAGGAAGATCCGGAGCGAGGTTTTGTAGGCGCTCTGGTTCCTGACTTCAGGTCTCCGGCTCCGGCTTGGCCAGGTTTCAGGGCTCCAGCTGTTCTCTGGGAAGAAAAAAGAATCTTTTAAAATTAGGTCAAAAGATGCCTTTTCCCTTCTGTCCTCATTCCCCTATTGTGCGAAGAGAAAACCACCACCACCACCTGCATATCCCTGGGTCAGAACCACAGCCTAGTGACTGAGGAGTGTCCCCCCTGCAGCTGCAGAAACTTCCTGGGGTTGTGGCCCCGCATTCCCTTCCTGTTTGCATTGTTCTCAGCTGAACCTCGAGAGGCTGTCAGAGCAGGCCTGCCAGGTACTCTTTCTTAGCCATAAAAAGGGGGGTTTCACTGGGCGCAGGACTTGAAGAGACCGCAGTCTCTGAGTAACTTTTTTTTTTTTTTTAATCAATCAGGCCGAAACATAGGAGACATTTTTAAGCCAGAATTTCTAAACGGATGCCTTATATCAGTGCAGTCACACCAACATTCTATGGCATATACACACAGGCCCCTTCCATCCCTCCATGTCTCAGATTCCCCGAGGTGAGGGCCTTGAGGCTGGGGCCTCCTTTGCGGTTCCCAAGTGAATCCCGGGCGGCACCATTGAATCCGTCCAGACTCTTCAGCACACAGCCCTCAGCCTGCAGGCTCTTCGAGGGTCCACGGAAATACTGGAGACTGAAGAAAAAGCATCAGCCCCTTCTGTGAGTTGCAAAAGAATTATGTGTGGTGAGACGTGTGGGTTCATTGTAATGTCTCTGTAGAAGGCCGCTTCCAGTCTGGAGGTGGGGACAGCGGGGGGGCTGTGCTGGGGGCGGCGACAGGCGGCGCTGTGAGCTGAGAAACCTGGGCAGGTGTGCAAACACAGGCCTCAGGGCAGCCCAGAGCAGAGAACAGCACTCTTCCGGAAAGGGCATTCCGGGCCAAGGGACCGGCGGCTGCTGAGGCCCAGAGGTGTCGAAGGGGCCCGGTGAGGCTGATAACTCCTGGGTGGCCCTGAGTGGACGTGGGGGCTCGAGAGTGCCTTGTGGGGGGCTGCCACGGGCATCCTAGGGTGTTCGGCATCATCCCTGGCCCCTACCCACCAGGATCCTCCCAGTTATGACATGACGATCAGAACCATCTCCAGACATGGCCAGATGCCCCCGACCGAGGACCCCCGCTGCCCCCCCCCCCCATCAACCACCTGCCGCGGCCCAAGGGCAGAGTGGAGGGGGCCCTTGCTTCTCACCTCCTGTCCAGCATGCAGGTCTCCGGGGAGCTCTCTTGGGACAGGTCTGGGCCTGTCCCAAAGTCCTTTTGGTTTATACGACATGCCCGCAGGTGCCACGTGTGAGTGGCCCGCAGGCGGAGCTCTGAGGGGGAGTCATCATGGAGGGAGGAAGCACCCCCACACCCCCCGAGGCCCTCCTGGTGCTTCCGAGGCCCTCCTGGGCTGCCTTCCCAGCCTAACTGTGCTTTGATGCAGTTTGATGCCTTCACCATGGTCCTCAGGACAGCTGGGCGGGGTGTCTGCGCTCTGTTTGTTGTTGGGTTGTTTTGAATCGAGTTACGTGGATTCGATTTTAATGCCGCAGGAACCTTCACCGAAGGGTCTTCATCAGAGCGGTCTGCATCTGGTACAGGATGCGGCAGCCGCGTTGGCTGAAGGGCGGGTGTTTGGAGGTGTTTGGAGGGTGAACTTCAAGAATTCAGAATCATTCCTGCTCCCATGGGCCTGCGGCCAGATAGGAGCAGGCTCATCTGTACTGGGGCCTCAGAGCCGTTCCCCACAGCAGCGGGTGGGGCCACACGCAGCTCTGGGCACATCAGGGGGCCTTCCCAGGGCACTGGGGGGGGCCCTCCGACCGCCTTGCCTTACCATTTCCTCGTGGCTTTCCAGCGTTTTCCCAACCTTGTAATCTTGATTTCCAATCTGCAGAGAAGTTGAAATAGTAGTGAACTATGCCCTTTACCTAGTTTCACCAGTGTTAACTTTTAGCCATATTTGCTCACGCACTGTCTCTGTGCACACTCACTCACACGCACACACACACATCTTTCTCCTGAACCATTTCGGAGTAAGCGGTAAGCATTGAGACATCTCATCCTTAAACACCTCAGCCTGTATCGCTTAAGGACCAGGATATTTTCCAGCGTAACCGAGATAAAATCACATTCAACACACACACCATTGATGCAATACCGTTATCTAATCAATACCCCCTAGTAAATTTTCCCTAATTGCTCAATAATGGCCTTGATGAATCCATTCCCCCCTCTCTCAGGATCCCATCGAGGACTATTCACTGTGTTTAGTTGTTATGCTGCATTATCTTATTTTCCGATCAGCAGGAGTTGGGGGAGGGGTGGTGACTGCCTTTCTTCTTCTCTGCAAAGTGGATTTTCATTTTCATTTCAGTTAAAAGGGCTGATGTTTCTCCCAACTCCTGAGCCAGAAGGGGCTGATAGGATGGAAGGAACTCATGCATTCAAATCCAGGCCCTGTCACTTACTAGCTTGGTGGCCTTGAGCAGGGTACTTACCATCCCTGAGTCACAGTTGTCTTATCTATGAAATGGGAATAATTCTTACCTCACAGCCTTGTTGCAAGGACTAAAATTGAACAAGACAATGTGATGAATGTGACTGACATTGTGCCTGGCCCTTAGAGAATGTTCCAGCAACAGCAATAGGTACCATTATTGTTCTGCCACATAGCCTGGCTTCACAGAGCAGGAAGGAGCTTTGGGTCAGGTTTGAACTTGGGTTGGCGACCTCAGGACGAATTCCTCATCCCAAGATCATCCCCTAAGAAGGATGCCGCGTCCCACAAACTCCCTGACTCGCCAGAGCTGCCATTAGACCTGTTTTGCTCAGGCTGGTGGAACAGGGTTCAAGAACGCCGAGGCTGGCTCTGGATGGAGGAAGCTGAAATGTGGAATTTATTAATTAAGGCAGTTGCTAATGAGGCCCCAGAGTCCGGGAGGTTGCAGTTTAATTACTGAGAGCAGAGCTTGTGGAAATCCTCTCTGGTGCCCCAGTTTTGATGTCGCTGAGGGTCTGAGCCGCCGCCCGGTGTGGAGACCAGGCCCAGTGCTCCCTCCCTCTCCTTGGCCCTGAGTGCTTTTTACCCACTCACTTGTATCCTGCATAGCAACGGAGCATAGTGGTTCAGAGCTCGGGCGATCTGGGTTCGAATCCTGTCCCAGTACCGAGTAGGACTGGCTGAGTGATCACTGGGTGATCCCTGCAGCCCCGTGTCCTCATTTGTAAAACCTTATAGGGATGTCTGTTGTGAAGACTGAAGGTCTCGTGTACAGGATGGGGTGAACACAGCACTTGGCCCATAGTTGAAATGTGCGTCAACTATTTCTTTAAAGGAACTCTCAACCAGGGGTGTGTTTTGCCTCCCAAGGAACACATGGCAGTGTCTGGACACATTTTTGGTTGTCACAGCCAAGGGGGAGGTGTGGCCGGCATCTGGTGGATAGGGCCCAGGGATGCTGCTAGGTATCCCACGATGCACCGGACAGCCCTCACAACAAAGAATTCCAGAATCTCGATACGCCAAGGTTGGGAGGCTCTGCTCTAAAGCATCCCTGGTGATTCAGGGCAGCATGTGGGACACGGAGGTGGGGTCTTGCACCACCACCCCCCCACCCCGTAGCTCTTTGCACCGTCATTCCTTTGAGCCCTCTGGAGGCCGATGGGTGAACTGGGAGGGAAGGGGGAGGAAAGGAAGCCGGGTATTTTAAACTTTTGAATTCTTGCTGTTTAGTCTTCTTCCCCCCCCCCCCCCCCCCCCCCACCCCCGTTCTCTAACAAAGATATCACTCACTAGGATGCCCAGTGGCTCAGTTGGTTGAGGGTGTGACTCTGGATTTTGGCTCAGGTCATGATCTCACGGGTCAGGGGATCGAGCCCCTTCTCTCTCTCTCCCTCTCCGCCGCTCCCTCGCTCCCTCTCTTTTTCTCTGTCTCTCAAAATAAATAAATAGGCTTAACAAAAATCACTTACGTCGTGTATATCACCTTACGTGTTTATTGAGTATCTGCCGTGCACCGGGTATGGTGCCTTGCGCTCTATGTGTCCTCTCATTTTCACAGCCAGCCTGTGAGGCAGGTACCACTATCATCCCCATTCTACAGATAAAGAAACTGAGGCTTATTGATGGGAAGGCTCTAAACTGTCTGAAATTCAGCCCCTGGTCCTTTCCCAAAACTCCTCCACCTGTGTCTCCCCATTTTACTGGACAGGGGCCCCCAGGCCTGGGAGTCCCCACCCGGTGCCTGCCCCCACTGCGTGCCTCACCCGCCGGCCCTCCTGATGTCCTGCCCACTCCTGTTGCCTGGATCCCCGCCACGCCTCGCCCTGCTTCCACCATCACAGCCTCTTCTGCGTGTCTGAGTCGGACCCAAGTCAGATGGGGCCATGCCTCCAACTCACTGCCTTTACTTACAGGTCAAGGGCAGGTTTTCCAGAGGCCTCCTCTGTCCTACTAATGCGCTGAGCTGCGCCCCTTGCGTGCGTTCCTTTCCCGCGGCTCTCCTTGCTGTTCCTGCAGCACATCCTACCCCGGGGCCTCCGTCCAGCTCTGCTCTGGGCTCCCACGGCTCACTCGGTCACCTTGTCCAGGCTCTGCTCAGGAAGGCCCACCTGGCCACCCCACGCTCCTGGTCCCCTCCCCCAGCTCCGTTTTGTTTTTTTTTTTTAATCTATTTTAGCACCTGTAGGTCACCTTCTTCTGTTCGCACTGTATTATTTCCCATTGATTTGATTTTTATTTTGTTTTGCCTGCTCTCCTCTCTCACCAGACTACGTAGGGATTTTTGACTGTATTTTCACTGATCTATCCCAATGCATACTAGGTGCTCCATACACTTGTTGATTGAATGACTCCCCCCCCCCCCCCCCCCCCCCGGCCACTCGGCAGGAAGCTCAGTCGGCAGGATGCTAATTCTTCACCTTCGGGCACGATGCCCCTCCGTCCAGGGCACAGTGTCTCCCAGAGCAGTCGGTCACCACGTTGTGGCCGTTTCTCCAGAACACTGCAGATGGTCACTTTGGTAGCAGCTTTATCTACAGGATGGCCTGCTCTACTCCGCAGCACCCGGGGGCTTCTCCGCGGCCCGGCCCCTGGAGGCCAGGCTCGCCTCCCACACCCCTTCCTGCAGCCACAGGGGCGTCCGCGCTCTCGCACGGCTCCCATCCTGCAGTTCCGCCTGTGCCCACGCCGCCCATCCTCGCTGTCCCTTCTGTCACCCCCCCACAACCCCCCGGCCCAAGCCCCCGCTCTCTCCTGGTCCAGCTCGGCCCCGGCCTCTCTTCCCGTGGCAGCCACACCCTCTCATGAAGCTCAGACTCTTACCTGAGCCCCCCCTGCTTGACCGCCTCTCCTCACCCCTCACGGGACCCACCCACGTGGTCCAGTCCCAGCCCACCTTGACACCTCTCACCCGACACCTTCTCTCTCCGGGTTTTTTAAAGACCAAATCTTTTCCTGCTTCGGGACCTTTACGTGTGCGTGGCCCCCCACCCACCTCCTCGCCGTTCAGGTGCCAGCTCAGGGGTCACTTCCTCGGCTGCCTCCCCTCCCGCCTAGGTCAGGCTCCTAGATGCACATCCTCGAGGCACCTTGCCGTTTACCTGGGTATGGCTTAAGACCCGCCTCCTCCTCACTCACTTGCCACAAGCAGATCACAGCTCTTGTGCTCACCTGTGTGTCTTCAGCGCCTAGCACAGGGCCTGGCATATAGTAGATGCTCAATAATTGCTCAGAGGCCATCCCGGTGCCTTCAGTGCCCTTCTCCTTCCTCTCCACCAGCAAACTCCTGTTCATCCTCTCCCTGGTTCTCTTGGCAGCCGGTCCCCCCTCACAGAGCTTTGCACCTCCCTTACTCTGCACTTACTACCCCGGGTCAGAGCCCTGGGTCTTTTCCTGGCGCTCCTGAGCTGCGCGGGGGCAGTGCTGGGCACGGTATATCACCGGCAGTTGGCAGTCTGGACGTGTTTGGGTCTTGGCCTGACGCACCTCTTTGGCTCGTTGTTGCTTACTGTTTGTGTCGTTTTCCGTCTGCTTTGTGTAGTGTGAGTTCCTTAGCCACTCGGTCACTTCCTGGAAGGCAGGCTCAGTGTCACGGCCCCACTTTTTGCATCTCCTATTCCAGGAGCCTGACACGGGGCTGTGCACATCTAGAAGGGTTTTAGTAAACCCTCCTTTTTATTTAATTTAATTATCTTATTTATTGAAAAATTTTTTTAATATTTATTTTTGAGAAAGAGAGAGAGAGACAGAATGCAAGCCGGGGAGAGAGGGAGGGAGACACAGAATCTGAAGCAGGCTCCAGGCTCTGAGCTGTCAGCACAGACCCTGACGTGGGGCTCGAACCCACGAACCGCGAGATCATGACCTGAGCCGAAGTCGGAAGCTTAACCGACTGAGCCACCCAGGTGCCCCTTATTTTTTATTTTAGAGAGAGAAAGCAGGGTAGGGGGCAGAGGGAGAGGGAGAGAGAATCTTAGGCAGAGCATGGAGCCCACCCGACACGGGGCTCAATCCCACGACCCTGGGATCGCGACCTGAACCAAAATCAAGAGTTGGACTCTCGACAGACTGAGCTACCCAGGCACCCCAGTGAATCCTTCTTGAGTCTATGTCATATCTACATTTATTTATTTACTATTATTTTTAAATGTCGTGTCTACTTAAGTTAGTAGGGGCCTTGGCAGTTTTGGGAGGCACCTTGACATCTTTTTTCTCATTCTGGAACATCTTTATAATTTGTGGGACCCAGTGCAGGGCCCCTTGTTCAACGTTTATTTATTTTTGGGACAGAGAGAGACAGAGCATGAACGGGGGAGGGGCAGAGAGAGAGGGAGACACAGAATCGGAAACAGGCCCCAGGCTCTGAGCCATCAGCCCAGAGCCCGACGCGGGGCTCGAACTCACGGACCGCAAGATCGTGACCTGGCTGAAGTCGGACGCTTAACCGACTGCGCCACCCAGGCGCCCCAGGGCCCCTTGTTCAAAAAGTAGTGAGCATTTCAAGACTGTGATAGCAGAGGTTTAGACCAAGGGTGGGGCTTCTAGGCCTCAGCTCATGAAGCCGGCCCTGATCTCATTGTACCCAACGAGGGAAGATACGGTAGATAGAGCCCATGATTTCCTTTTTACAGATGGCAAAATGAAGGGCCCAAAGGGCAGTGACCAACCTCAGCTGTGCAGCTGATCGGAAACAGTTCTGCTCCTGGAGCACGCTGACTGTCTTATCCTGGCTCAGGGGCCCCCACAACCTTGAGCCTCAGTTTCCTCCTCTGTAAAATGGGGGCATCGACCTGATCATAAAACGACAGCTAGAACAGCTGGAGGTGAATCCCTGGACGGTCCCATCGGGAACATCACCTCAGCTTGTGGATGCCTTCCCCCTAAAGTCACAGATACAAAGTTCTTCTCTGCTTCTGGGAAGGGCCCGAGTCCTACAGACAGTAGGAGGCTAATTGGCTTTTGTGGTAGTTGAAGAAATTAAAGCCCTCAGGAGTGGAAGAAGGCTGTCTTCTCATCTCTTTTTGAAGGAATGTGGGCACTTGGGTGGAAGTTTCCCCAGGGAGCCTTGGTATTTCGATGCTTTGATATCTAGAGGAACGAAAGAGAATTAATCGCTATAGATGCCCTTTCCCGCAGGGGTAGTCTGAGGGTGGAGGGAGTGGCAGGAGTGGGTGACGGGTCCTCCATCCGAGGGCCATTGCTGGTTGAAGAGAGACCCAGACTAGAGGCCAGAGGTTTGAGCAGCATCTACCTGTAGGGGAGGCTTTGGAAATCTCACTTTCTCTGGAAAACGCGTTTTCTTCAGCCCCTTGGGCTAGTGAGCATCTCTCTTTGCTGAAAGACAGTGGAAGAGGGGTCTCGCTGCTCCCCGAGGTCCTGCACCTCCCTTACAACAGGTTGCTCCAAGTGTTGGCCTCAGATCTCTGTCCTCACAGCGGGGCTGAAAGCTGGGGGTCCGCCTGTAACCAGGGACTCCGAGGTCAGTGCGCACAGCACAGGAGGTGACCGGGCCGGAGCGGCCGGGCACCACTCCCCAGTGCCCCCGCCTGCCTCTGGCCGTGCTCCTGCCAGGGGAACCTGCAAAGGGCCCGAACGGTGAGGTTGTGTGTCAGGGGGCAAAAGAGGAGAAGGAGAAGGCAGCGTTCTTTGATTCCTGCAAGAGGTGTGTTTGGGGCCAGTAGACCTGTGGCCAGGCGCTAGGTTGTAAATGACCCGCAACTGTGTTTTATGTTGTGTGGGGGGTGAGTTTATGTTCACACATGCAGCTACAGGTGCTCGCCGAGCACAGGACAGACGTAAATGCGTGTCCGAGCACAGAGCAGGTGGAGCCCAGGCTGTTTGGTGGGTGGGACGCCTTCTCGTGCAGGTTCAGGACTTGCCCATCAGCTGCCCTGGAGTGACTCACCCCGGTGACAACGTCTCTGAGCACAGCTCTCAGTTGGACTTGGTGACTAACCCAAGGAAGGAGGGTGCGCGGTGACCTGCTTCAGCCGGAAATGACAGGCGGGCATTAGCTGCGCTCAGCACCTTATCCCAGAGCCGTTGGTGCGGGTTCCCTGGGCCGGCCAGACACACAGGTATTTCTGGACTGCGACAGAACCCGTTGCCATGTGCTTCCTGCCAGTGCCGGGTCCCCATCAGCGTGGGGCGTGGGCGCCCGCTTCGGGCCCTCCCGGCTCCTCCCGTGACCCGTGTTCTGTGTTTCCACAGGGCCGCACCTGCCTATTTCTCCCCGGCCACAGCCCGCCCTGTGCAGTTGAGCAGCTGTTTGCCTGAAGTTAATTTCCAGAGGCAGGTAAGGACCCCAGGGGAGGGGCTTCTGGTAACGGGCCCTAGAGCAGTGCTGGCTGGGGAGCAGGTCTCGGGGCCGGGCTTGGGAGCTCATCTCGCTTCCTTCCCCGCAGTGCCTGATTCTGGCTCATTTCTGCAGCCCGTGTGGGTTCTTCCCGTCAGGGCTGTGCTACCGCTCTGTCGCTTAGGCTAAGATGTGTACAGTCTCTGAATTAATATCGTGTGTTAAGTTCTGGGAATCACGCAATGATACATTGTAATTTTATGCAAGGTGAACATTGTATAAATGTAAATGTACATTTTTTAAATGCAAGCACTTAAAATATATCGCAACTTTTTTTTAAAGTTTATTTATTTTGAGAGAGACAGAGGGAGCACGAGTCGGGGAGGGGCGGAGAGAGGGAGACAGAGACTCTCAAGCAGGTTCCGCCCTGTCAGCGCAGAGCCGATGCGGGGCTCGAACTCACGATATGGTGAGATCGTGACCTGAGCTGAAACCAAGAGTCGGGTGCTTAACCGACTGAGCCACCCAGGCGCCCCAAAATGTACCACAACCTAAAAAAAAAAATGGGTTGAACGAAAGGCAAGTGCTGGAACCCATGGAGCAGAGGTGGCTTGTGTGGGTCAGGGACGCTCTTGCTGGCTGGCCCAGCCTGAGGTTACCCACTATTCTCCAGGCAGGTGTAAGACCACCCCAGGTATAAATGTATATTCCAGTTTTATAAATGTGGGTGTTCAAACAGCACGAGCTGCAAGTTTATAAATAAAAATGAGTGCAGGTGGCTGTGTTTGTATCGAGGGCCACACATGCCTGTCAAAGGGAGGCCCGCTCTCAAAGCTGTTTATCAGAACGGGTCTGACTACTGCACAGAACCCTCAGCCCTCCTGCTCTGGGACTCCTCCTGCACCACGACCCATCTCAAGTGCCGGCAGCCGCTTCACAGCTGGAGACCGTGTGCAGCCAGAGGTCAGGTCCTTGCAGAGCAGGGCAGGAACGTGCTGTCTGACGTGTGACCTCCATGTCTCCCACGGAACGCAGTGTTGCCTAAGCCACGGGCCACATTTGTCACTTTGTGTGGATCCCTCCCAGTGGCTGGGAGCCCCTGCCCCACTGTCCTCTCCCTGTCAGACTCCTTTCAACCGAGATGCGGGCTCCGCACCAACAGGAACGTGCAGGGTGTGGTGGGGAATGTGTCTGTGCGTCTGCACCTTGGTGTCTGAATTGCATTTGTGCCCATCAGCTGTGATCTTCTGGAATCGTACCCACTTTTTACATAACCGTGGATACCTGCAGCATAATCTATGGCCACAGGCCTGCACCCTCACCATTCATTTGAGGAGTTGATGGTTTCCTGTTTCTTTCCATTTTCCATTTTCTGGCCCCTCTATGCTTCTCCCTAGTCAGCTTCCATAATGGTAGTGTCTTAGGGGAGGGAGCAGGTCTGTCTCTGACTTGGGCGGTTGACACTGAGACATTTTCTGAGGATTTAGAGTGGAAGTATCAGCACTGTAGACGATGGGACGCCTACAGAGCTAGTTGGGAGGCCATTAGTGAGAAGCATCATTACTTTTGCCTCTCACCGCTGAGGACTGAATAACTACTGTGTCTAAATTAGTTGCGGTTTAGACTCACGTGATTCAAACACATTTTAACGGAGACCAGTTCTTCATCCCTACAGGGGAGCATAAGAATTTTCAAATGAAATTAATCTGATACTTGTCAGATTTGTGATGAAAATTTAAGAGCGTGTTTGCTTGGATAGGCACCAGACCCAAACATGCTTTAATATACTTGTAGCATATCAGTGACTGAAATGGATGTGTTTTGGGACTGATTATGATTTACTCTCTTCTTTTTTTTTTTAATTTTTTAAAAATGTTTATTTTCGAGAGAGAGAGAGAGAGAGAGAGACAGAGCATGAGTGGGGGAGGGGCAGAGTGAGAAGGAGACACAGAATCCGAAGCAGGCTCCAGGCTCCGAGCCGCCAGCACAGAGCCCGACGCAGGGCTCGAACTCACAAACTGCGAGATCACGACCTGAGCCGAAGCCGGACGCTTAACTGACTGAGCCCCCCAGGCGCCCCTGATTTTCTGTCTTCAATTATTAATTTTCTTCACATTGGCACCTCTGATGCAGTTTCTGTTTAGGACGGAACCACGTGAACCAGTCGTGATGTTCTAGTCTGTTAGGATTGCAGGGTGCTCGTGGCTACATTCCGCCCTAGATCCAGCCCTGGGCGCATTCCGCTTGTGCAGCGGCCCGGCAGAATCAGCTCAACAGTAGAGCTCAAAGAATACCAGAAAACCAGAATTTGGGGAAATGACAACGGTCTTCCCCAAAGCAAGAAGAGGCTTTGCCAGGGAAGCGTGCTGAATTGGGAGTAGCCTGGCCCCAGAGACCCATTCAGGCCCCACCGACACCCCGGGCCCACGACTGGGTGGTGTAACCCCCCCCCCTCCGCAGTAATCATAATATGAATGTGGGAGGTCCCCCAGACAGCGGGGCTACCATGGCAGAAGACCGCGGAATGGGATTGATCTGTACAAGATGCAAGGGGTAGGGTTGTTGGACAGAGCAAAATTCTGTAAAAACAGACGGTGTAAATTGATTCACTCAAGCTCATGGTCACGCTCACACTGATACACTCCTGTGGGTTCTGAGGCTGCATCTCTGTTGGTGGAAGCTTGGCCCGTCAGGAAAGGACAGTGAGGAAGGGGTTCCCAGTCACTGGGCAGCCAGGACCCCTACGTCCTGGGATGCTCAGCAAAACCAGATACATATCCTTGCCTCGGCAGAGCTGGCCCCGGAGTGATGGATAGATCTTGCTCTGGGACCTGGGACCGGGGTGTGGTTTGTGACCTAGGATCACACACAGTAAGAGCTGGAACCAAATGGGCCTGTTGGGGAGCCGGGGAGGGGGTAGGCGCGGAAACTCACTGGAATTCTGGTTCTTTTGTACACGGTGACACCTAGTGGCTGGTCCCTGTACTTCAATGCTGTCTTTCACAAGGAGAGAGCAAACTGACCACTAGTCCTTGGACACGGGACGGAGGTGGGAGACTTTCACTCCCCGAAGCCCTGACTCCCCGTTTGAAAGCTCTGTGGAGTGTTTCAGAAGTCCTCTGGGGAGCACCGTGGCCCAAGGCACTCCACTTGCTCGAATGGAAGTCCTTTGTCAAGGCTCAGTGTGGTTGTGCAGACTGGATTGGGTACTTTGGTCTGTTTCAACACGGTGACATTTGGCCCTAAATCAGCGTGGGTATTAGAGAGAGAGGGAAACTTGCACACCACGGGCTGTCTCGATTTTTCCATTCAGCCAACTGGGTGGTGTCTATTAAGTGCATGCTAGGCACGGTGCTGGGCTGTGGAGGACGGGGTGAGCTAGGCGGGCCCTGGCCTTCAAGTCTGGCTGGGGAGAGACAGTAAGCAAGTACTCCAGCAGGGCACTTCCAGAAAATGGGAACGAGCCCGGGCTATGTGACCGAGTGGGTGTAGGGGGTGTGGGACACAGAACCTGCTTCAGCTATGCTGTCAGGGAAGGTTCCCGGGGAAGGCGTCTTTAAGCAAGTTGAAGGGTGAAAATAAGCCAGTCCAGGCTCAGGGGACACCCAGTGCAAAGCCTGCTGGGGAAAGAGCTTCTTGGCATGTTCTAGAAATAGCCTGGGGTCAGGAAGGCAGAGTGTGAGGGGAGGCATGAGGAGAAGCAGGCCTCATGATCACTCTGGGGTAGTGCAGTGGGAGGAAGTGAAAAGGGGTCAGTGTGAAAAGCAGTGATGTCCCAGACCCGGGCTCCCATCAGAGACCCACTTGACATGGCTTACCCCTCTTTCCTGGTTACCAGCGCTCACTGGGCTCTTTTCTGAGCCCAGAGGGGGCGGCAGGTGGGTAGACAGTACAGCGGGTTGTCTGGGGCTTCAGTGGGGAGAGGAAGGCCCCAGAAGGAGACCTGCTACCTCAAGTATACAGCCGCTCCTTTAGCCCCAGCCTGCCAGCTTTTGGGCCTGTTGTGTGGACTTTTAGGACCAGAGCCCCTGGTAGCTTATGGGGACTGGACACTTGGCAGGGACCTCCAGGGAGGCTGCTGCCCAGGACTCTGGCACATTTCTGAGTCTGCCCTTTGCCCGGAGAGCAGGACTGCCTGGGAGAGCCTGCTGGTCCAGGGCTTGCTGGCCCCCGAGGATGGGCGGCGTGAGGAGTGTCCTTGGCTCGCGAGCCAGGCTCCCTGGGTCCCCCGAGAGCAGCTCCTTGGCAGCGGGGCTGCTGAGGCTCCACCCCCACCAGCTGCTGCGTTATTTCTGACTCATCCAGGAGTTACAAGCCTGTAACCCAAACCCCTCCACGCCCGGCTTCCTCTCTGCCGGCTCCTCCTAGAGTGAGGAGACCCTGGGACGGCTCTCCTGGGACCTCTCTGCAGGTTGGGTCCCTGCTGTACCCAGACGCAGCTGCTGCCCTCAGGAGCTGCCCTCTGACAGGTGGGGTGGGCGTGCGCGCGTGACGGCAGTGAGCTCAGGTGGGCGTCTGTGCCCCACAGCCCGGGCCTGCCTGTCCCCATCGAGGGACTCCTTGGAGCCCGGCCCAGGAGCTGGCCTCTTGAATTCGTCAGGGGCTTCTGCTGAGGGGGCTGCCCAGGCCTTGGGGCTCAGTACTGATCTCATGGTTTCTCCAGCCAGAGGCGCCAGCTGGCTGCTTCTGGTCGTGTCACTTTTGCTCCTTCTGGAAGTTGCATGCTTGGAAAACCTGGGACACTTAGGGCTCCATTCAGCACATCCCCTGTGGCTGATAGCAGGGCTCTTGCTGGGGCGGGGGGGGGGGGGCGGCTGGAAGGTCGAGCTGGCCAGAAGTCTGGGTCAGCTTAGACTCCCTGGGCCTGACAGCTCCTCGCAGAGGGTGCTGGCCGCCAGCGCCTGCTCCGGGATCTAGCTGCTCAGTGTGGCTGCCTGGGGCCGGTGGGGGTGAGGGAGGAACAGGCAACTCGCCACCTGCTCTGGGCTCTCAGAAGCGAGACCCTGCAGCACTGTGGGCTGCCTGACCACTCCTGCCCAGCACCCAGTCTGTGTCTGGTGGGTCTCGTCCCGAAGCCCGCTTCAGTGCCTCTCCTCGCTCCGCAGGAGTCCCCAGGGCTGGCCAGGGAATGAACCGCGAGGGGGCTCCCGGGAAGAGTCCGGAGGACGTGTACATTCAGCAGAAGGTCCGAGTGCTGCTCATGCTGAGGAAGATGGGATCAAATGTGAGTGCCTTTGGGGTGCCAAGCAACGGGTCCTGCAGGGAGGGTGCTGCCGTGGGCAGAGCAGAGGGCCTATAACCGTGTCCTGTGGCAGCTGTGGTCTGCGGAGGGGGATGCTGGGCTTGTGGTTTGGCTCTGTGGCTGATTCATGCCACGGAGAGCCCTTCCTGTCCAGCTCCAGGGGTACCGCTGGGACAGTCTTCCCATCCCCGTGCTGAGCCTGGGCCAGGCGGGTGTGAGCCCTAAAGGCCCTGACCTTCCCGCCCTCCCGTCTCCCTGGGAGGTGTCCAAGGGGCGCTGGGCAGGACGGGCACTGAGAGGGCAGCACTGTTCAGAAAGAAAGGGATGGGCTCCCCGGGCAGGGCCTGGGCTTCCTCCTGGCCCCGTGCTGCGCTGGAACCCAGTCTCAGATCTGATCCGAATGGCAAGGCCTGTGGGCCCATGGACCAAGTTTGGGGTGGGGTCAGAGGGTGCTCGCTCTGGAACTGAAGGGTCAAGAGTCAGGAACAGGGGCCCAGGGATTACAGGAGCAGGTACCTTCTGGGAGCCGGCGTGCGCTGCCCCTCACAGTGGCTGTCTCACCCTTGCAGCTGACGGCCAGCGAGGAGGAGTTTCTGCGCACCTACGCGGGGGTGGTCAACAGCCAGCTCAGCCAGCTGCCCCAGCACTCCATCGACCAGGGTGAGTCCCGGCCAGGGCGCCCCGCCATGCCCTTCCCAGAGGCGCCTAGTTGGGTTTTCTGGAGAAAACTTAGCTCCTGGGGCAGACAAGGGAGGGCGGCTGCCTCCCGTCCCCAGAGCTGAGGTCCAGGCCTGGGCCCATCTCTTTCCCGGGGTGGGAGCCGAGGACCCAGTCGGGTAATGGTGGGAGCCCCTTCTAGGCCCCGGGGGAGGCAAGAAATGGAGATGTCCGGGGCCTCTGGTTTTTGCATTTCCTCAGCCTTTGGCTTGACCCCTGCCCACCCAGCACCCTGTCCAGGGAGAGCGTGAAACCAGCCTCACCTGCTAGGACCTGCCCTAGGCACCGGTTATGCGGGGAGCTGGTGTGTTCCTGGCTGCACCCAGGCGGGAGGCCCCGATGGCTCTGAGTGCCCGAGGTGTCCATCTGCCTGAGGGAGCTCTTTCTTTTCTGGGTGCCCTCACCCGATCGTAATAATGGGAGTGGGAAACATTTAAGTATTTATTGTCCGGCAGGCACATGGTGAATGCTGGATACACATAGTTTCATTTTATCGTGGGCAGCTACTGGTTGTATTACTTGCACTTAACGGGCAAGGAAATGGGTTCGGAAGCCCATAAGTGGTCGCCCTGGTCTTACAGCCAGTCGCCACAGGGCTCAGGATGCAAACTTGTCACTGCCCGTCCTGGAGCGGCAGGGGGCTGCCGAGTGCTTGTGGGCTCTGTCATCTGAAAGGCTTGCCCGACCCCGTAGCCCACGGCATCCTGACCAGCACTTCCATCTCGTCCTTTCCTTTTAGTTTTTCGCTTAGTTGGAAATGTTTGCCATAAAATTGTGTGGCCTGTGGGGTGTCAGATGTGAGCTGGCTCCCGGCAGCAGGGCGACGAGGGGCGTGTGCTGACCCGTGGGGCCGAGGAGGAGAGCAGGTGTAGCACGCAAGGCCGCCTGTCTCGAAGCAGTCCCTGCTCTCCTGGATATCATAGGCCTCAGCTCTGGCGCAGGGCCCAGTTCTCCAGCTCTGACGCCGGGTGTCACCTGGCCTGTGCACCCAACTCAGCAGAAACGTACAGGGCGTCCCAGTAGCTCGGGCAGCAAATTGGGACAGCCACTCGCTGAGCACAACCTGCCTGGGCCACATTCGTGCCACAGCCTGCTGTATACCGACGGTTAGGGGCGGGGTCTGCCCTTCGGGGCTTGGCTTCTGGGAGGGATCCTTTCTTTTTTTTCTTTTCTTTTATCATATAAATATACAAATATATATATATATATATATATATATATATATATATATATATATATATAATTTAAGTAATCTGTAATCTCTACACCCGTCATGGGGCTCGAACTCATGACACTGGGGTCGAGAGTCACACGTTCTTCCGACTAGGCCAGAAGAGAGACATCCTTTGTTATCCACAGCCGATCTGGGTTTCTAGCACGGTTCCCCCTTCCCCCCCAGGCTCTTGAACCATATCTCCCTGAAACCCTCAGGCTTCTGGGTTCCTAGGACGTCACATTTTCTCCTACCCCAGTTTTAGGTCACTGAATCAACCAGAATTTGGGCTGGTGATAAGAATGCCTCTAGTAAAATGCTGTTAATGGAAAAAATCATAATAAGTTATAGAACTGTATGTCAATGTAGAAAACAACCCCCCGACACACATACACTCACACGTGTACGTGTGTAGGAAAAAAAGCTGAAAGAACATATACCAGGCTGTTAATAGAGAATTTTGATGTGGGTAGAACTGTCTATATAAAGGACTTTAACTTTCCAAGTCACACATTTTCGTAAGACTAATTTTTTAACGTTGCACATACGTTTCTTCTGTAAAATGGGGAAGTTTTTTTTTTTTTTTTTTTAAATGTTTTTATTTTTATTTTTGAAGGAGAGAGAGACAGAGCATGAGCGGGGGAGGAGCAGAGAGAGGGGGAGACAGAGAATTCGAAGCAGGCTCCAGGCTGTAAGCTGTCAGCACAGAGCCCAACATGGGGCTCGAACTCATGAACTGTGAGATCATGACCTGAGCCGAAGTCGGACGCTTCACCGACTGAGCCACCCAGGCGCCCCAAAACGGGGAAGTTTCTAAAAAGCATTAAGAGAACCCTCCATCTTGCCTAGCTAAGCCAGCAGTTGAGAATAAAAATGAACTCTGTGGAGTTAAGCCCATGGTGACCTCACATGCCCTAAAGCATCTGGGCCATCAGGAGCGAACTGTGGCCTGTGAGGGTGACCCCAGAATCTGGGCCCTCCTCGGTGAGGGGTGTCCACGGGACAGCCAGGCAGGCCTCAGATACATCTCCCAGGGAACAGGCTGCTGAAGCTGCAACGGGACCCAGAGGAGGGTCTCTGGGGATGCTGGTGGCTGGGGTGGCTCTCTGCTGTTGGGGTTCCCCGCATACTGCCCCGGGTCCCCGCGGTTACCTCCGAGCTGAACCAAACAGGAAAACACACGCTGCAGAAAGTCCTGAGGATTCCCGTGGCCTGTGTAAGAGGAGGGCGGGCAGCAGTGCCGGAAGAGCATCATGTATTTTGTGCCCTTAAGGACCCCGCACACAAATGCAACAAAACAGTTCTCGGCACAGTCTCTCCCGCTGTGGGGGCACAACCCTGAGAGCAGAACCCTGCATGTCTGCCCACACCGTGGGGCCAAACGGGTCTTGGCTAAAATTCTAGCCTGCCCACCTCGTCTGTTGGCAGGGCCAACCTCAGCTGGTGCCGCAGGGATGCCGCTGTCAGGGGCCCAGGTGCTGTCCAAGTGGTAAAAGCCCTGGATCACTGCTTCCAGTGCCTGGGATCCCAGCATAAAAGACCCCTCAAAGGCCTGGGAGCAGTCAGGGTGGTGGGGGAGACAGTCGGACAGAAATCTGGTGTGAGCCCCTCCTGCCACGAGGTGGCGCTGTGTCTCAGCAAATGCCCAGCGCTCTCCTCCGCAGAGAGCAAAGTCTCCTTCAGCTCCCCTCTGGGGGCCTCGGACCAAAGGGACAGAGCTCTGCATCGGTCTACTGTCGTTAGACTCGCACACGCTTCCCCTCTGGGGCTGGAGGGGTCTGGTACTGGGGGCACTGCTTGCCCTCCCTGGCCCCAGAGACAAGAGTGGGCTGGGCATCCCTAGCCCCACGCCCGGGCCTCCCGCCTCCCTGGTCTTCCCCTGGTGAACATGTGTGCAGGATGTGCCGGGCCCTCGCTGGTGCCAGAGACCGTGCTGTGTGGGCCTGGCTGGCCTCTGCTGGTCTGAGACCACTCACGACAGCCTCCTCCTGGAAGCCCTCCTTCCCTTCCCCCGTCCTCTGTGATACACCTGTCTGTCCTTCTGTCTCTCTGTCCCCCCAGGCCCTACTTCTGCCCCCTCTGCTCACCGCCCCTGAGCGCTCCTTTTCTCACACCACCCTGGTGCCCTCGACATTCTGCCCTCCTCTCTGTCACACCTCCCCCTGGGGGTCTCACATGCTCTGGTCAACGCCCTCCAAACACACACCCTCAGCCCAGACCCTCTCCTGACCCCCCAGAACTTTACGTGCAACTCCCTACTGACCGTCTGGCCACAGACAACCCACGCTCAGATCCAGATTCACACTCGACCCACCGAATCTATTCTTCTACCTGTATTCTAGGTCGTGATGGATGTATCACCAAAACTCCATGGCCCTGGGGATTCCTCTTCGAAGACCCAAGTATCTAGCAAATTATCAAGTCCTTGTGATTCTCTTGCCTTAAGGCTCCTCAAATCTGCTCTGTCTTCTCCGTCTTGGTTTGAACCCTCGTTTTGTTCAGAGCACATATTCATTTTTGTCTTGATCGCTGCAAACAGTTCCTGGCATCTTGACTCCTCACCTTGTCCCTCCAGTGCACTTCCCACCCCTGGCTCAGCAGGTCTTGTCCCGACTTAAAATGCTGCCTTGTGGATGACGTCCAGCCCGCTAGCATGATGAGTGGGACTCCCTGACACTTGACCTCACGCACCGGAAACAGCCAGAGCCAATGGCTTTCAGCTTCTGTCTCAGGCTGGCCTTGGCGCCTCCGCATTTGCCTCCAGGCTTCCAGGAGCCCAGCGCTGACCCCCAGCCTTCCTCTGCCTGTTGCCAGCCGGGCCAGGCCCTCTTGTCATTCCCATCCTGCACATGCACCCTGGCTGAGCTACTCCCACGGTCTCCTGGTCGTCTCTTGAGCAATCCCGAGACCCTTGAGCTTGGGACTATGGCTTCCCACCTTGTATTTCTGGGGCTGCGTCCCCCCCCCCCCCCCAACCGAGGCCCAGTGCACACTTGGACAAATGAATGGGCCAGGCTCTCTTTGGGTCGGAGAGCCCACCATCCCCCAGAAAGGCAAGAACGTGGAGCCAATCTGAGTGTTGTCTCCTGCTCCCCGAGGGTGACCGAGCAGACCCTACAGCCAGGCAGGACTGACTTTGAGCCAGAGATCAATACCCCTCGGGAAAGGTCACCTTGCTGAGGAAGCCCAGCTGTAGGTGTGGGGGTTGAGAGCTGTAGCTTCCGAAGAGCGAAGAGCGGGCTGGGCAGAATGCTGAGCTCATTCCCTTCTTATCACCGGTGCTACTGTCTCCATAACACGTACCGATCCCTTTTCCTGGTTATGGAATGATGCATAGTCATTGAGGAAAACTGGGGAAAGGCAGGAGCAGCAGAGAAACCTGAACAATTGAATCCTACCGCAAGCTGTGATCACTGTCACCTTCTGCTCAGTTCCCCATCAACCTTTTAAAACTATGTTTGTTGGGTTGCCTGGGTGGCTCAGTCAGTTAAGCATTCGACTCTTGATTTCGGCTCAGGTCATGATCTCATGGTTCATAAGTTCAAGCCCTGCATCGGGCTCTGTGCTGACTACAGGGAGCCTGCTTGGGATTCTCTCTCTCCTTCTATCTCTGCCCTGCCCCCACTCCGTCTCTCTCTCTCTCTCTCTCTCTCTCTCTCTCTCTCAAATAAATAAACATTAAAAAAAATTAAAATGTACTTGTATTCACAATCACAAATTGGGGACTGAATGGTATATATAAACATCTTAATATCCATTTTAACATCCATGTTTTACTTACGGTAATTTTTTAAAGTTTATTTATTTTGAAAGAGAGTGAGAGTGCATTCGCGCGTTTGTGCAAGTGGGGGAGGGGCACAGAGCGAGGGAGAGAGAGAATCCCAAGCAGGCTCTGGGATGTCAGCGCAGAGCCTGACGTGGGGCTTAAACCCACAGACCGTGAGATCTTGACCTGGGCCACCAAGGCACCCCAACTTATGGTAATTTTAAAGTATTTTCCAACAATTTGCAAGAAAAGATTTTAGCGATTGCATAATAAGCAGCCACGTGGTGGCCCAGAATTCACTGCCCAGACCTTCCCCGTGGGACATCTGTTTCTCATTTTTGCTATTAATTACAATAGCAGCAAACATTTATTGAGCCCTTCCTGTATGCCAGCTTCCGCGTCAAGAAGCACACAAGGGGTTATCCCGGTGAATCCCCGCCACAGTCCTGCAAGGCAGGTGCTTTCCCTTTCGAGAGGAGAAACCGGCCTGGGGAGGTTTAGTAAGCTGCTCAAGGCCTTAGGGAGCCACCAGTGTGGGCGTGGCAGGTGTCAAACGTCCATCCTTGCCTGTAAATCTTCATCTTCATCAGTGACTTTAAGATAAATTCTAGGAGTGGCTTTAAGGCCATGTGCATTCTTCAGCAGGACTGCGTCTTATCTGAGGAATGGGTGTGATTTAGGCAATCAACATATTTCAGGAAGGTGCGGGGTGTGGGGGGAGCATTGGACTTTTCTGCTGCCTCTTTATTCTGGGCCCTTCGCCCGAAGGTGCCTATGAATGTGCAGGTTCTCTGAGAGCTCCTGGTCTCTTCCTGCCTCGGCGCTGCCTAGGGGATGGGGCACCCAGCGAGCGCCAATCCCAGGCCCCCACTGGCACTTTGCAAAGCCTGCTTGTGATAAGCTGACTGTAAGAACTCTCATCCTCACGTGGTGCCTTGGACAGGCTCTCATCCGGGAGTCCCGGGGCACTGGTCTGGAAATGGCCCACTTTGTTAAGGAAGCTTTTGTCCCTTCTCCTCCCAGGGGCCTGCCAGGACATCCCCTGGTCTGCCACTGCCCCTCTTGTGGGCCCTGGGAGCTACAGGGCTGGCACAGTCACTGCTCAGGCCCGTTCCAGCCTCCGTCTGATGGCACTGTTTCTCCAAGAGACTTTCCAGGGAAGGTTCCTAGCCTGCAGCCAGCTGGGCTGTCCCAGGGCTCTTCTGACTTTCCCCCTTGGAAGCCAAGGCTGCTGCTCAGGGCACACTGCCAGAGAGCCTAAAATAGGTCATTTGGTCTAAGGGTTGCACTGGGAACCTTGTTAAAATAGTTGTGGTCACAGGCAGACCAGCAGGGAGCCAGTGGCCCCAGGGGAGGGCCCACCCCTCACAAGGGCCTCACGGTGGGCCAAGCGAGTGCCCTCCCTCCGCTCATTCCCCTACTTGGCACTCTCCACGCCCCGGCAAGGTGCCGGCACGATCGGCCCCATTCTACAGCCAGCCTTCTTCCTGGAGTCCTCTCCCACCGCCTCCGGCTTCTGCTCTTTCGCTTCCTCCATACAGCCCTCTCTGACTCCTTCCAGGGTCCGTCTGAGCCCCTCTTCTCCCTCCGGAGCTCCCTGTGACCTTTCCTGCTGTGTAGCTGCTGTCAAATTGGCAGGAGCCCTTTGGGACCGGGATCTGCGCTATGTTCCCAGTCACACGTTCAGCCCCTGGTCCAGCTTCTGGCACAGAGCTGGGGTTTGCTGGATCCTTATGTAGACCGAGCCTCTGGGAGGCGACTCCTGCAAGAGTGTGGACTGTCTGCGGGGGGTTCTGTGTTCTTTCCTTTCCCACGTGGGGCTCCAAGGCTTCTCCCAGAGGCTCTCGGTGATAACAAGGTGTGGACTGAAATTATAGTCAGGCCCCGGGAGAATTCCAGCCTATGGGATGGGAAGCTAATTCTTTTTTTTTTTTTTTTTTTTTAACTTTAATCAACACTTACATGAGAATTGTCTGTAACCTGGTAATAATGAAATTGAACAAAGAAGATCCCATATGCATAGAATCAAACTGAAAAATCAATCAGAAGGATTTTGCATGTGATAATCCGTGTCGCAGAAAAAAGAAAAAAGCATCCCAAGAAAGGGTAAGGAATGTGCTGAAGTGCAGGACCAGCTGCTCCATTCAGCGTTCTAGTCCTGGCCTGTGAAGGGCTGCTTTGACCCTTCTTTCACCAGCCTAATGGGTTCTATTGTTTAGAACCAGGACAGGGGGGCTCCTGGGTGGCTCAGTTGGTTGAGCGTCCGACTCGAGCTCAGGTCATGATCTCACGGTTCATGCAGAGCCCATTTTGGATCCTCTGTCTCCCTCTGTCTCCCTCTCTCTCCCTGCCCCTTCCCCACTTGTGCACGCGTACGCTGTCTCTCTCTCTCTCTGTCTCTCTCAAAAATAAATAAGTATGACTAATCCCGAGGGAAGGGAAACCCACCCAGAAAGCCACAGAGAAAAGGTGCTATTTGCCTGGGCCCTGATGGATGTGTGGGAATGTGTGTAGGGCGTGGAAATTGGAGGAAGCCTCTGGAGCCTGCCCAGCGTGAATATTGGGTGACTTCGTGTCCCCCTAAGAGACTGGTGAGCCACTTACGGTGAGCCCTGGGGAGACGTCACAGGACAAAGGGTAAGGCAGGGAGATGGCTGGAAGGTCACAGTGACACCCACCTGTGAGATGCAGATGTTTTTCAGAGGCGGAACATTGAGGACCGAGAACCTGCAGGCAGGCTGAACAGGTGGGGGTGGGGTTTGAGCCCCAGGGCCAAGTTCGGGACACACAGCTGCTGGGAGAGCTCTGAGTAGGAGGTGCCTGGGGGGTGGGGGTCCCGGAAGGGTGGGAGCCAGGTCTGAGCTCAGGTGCAAAGTGAGATCAGGTACAGGACTGAGAGTGGACCAGGGTGAGGCGTGGGATCAGGGGAGGTTGCGCAGGGAGGGCAGGCAGAGTGAGGGGAGGAGGGAGCCCGGTGAGCACAGCACTGAGGACAGCGGGAGGGGGATACCGGCCAGCTCTGAAAGGAGGGGGCTGTCAGCAGGGTCACTGTCAGGGTCCCTGGGGCTTATAATTGAGAAGTCAGTGCGACTTTCCCCTGAACAGTTTCTGTGGAGCCCTGGCTGGAAGCTAGACTGCCGCAGGCCTGGGCTCCGTGAGGAAACGGAAGTGGGGGCGCAGAGGTCTCTTTCAGATGCTGGCGGAGCAGGGATGTCAGCTTGGGGTTGGGTGGGGCTCCAGGGACAGTCTGTAGCAATGAGTTCTTGGAGTGCCGGCCGGGACCACCACACCTGGAGCGCCGAGGGTGCTTATTAAAAATGCAGGCTCCTGGGCCCCACCCAAGCCCTCCTGAATCAGAATGCCTGCCAGGGAGCCTGGGAGTCTGCCTTTGAAATAAGCCCCCAAGGTGATTGCGATGCCCGCTAGGATTTGAGAATATACCAGGGCTTTGGACGAAGACCTGGTCGGTCCTGACCCCTCGCACCCACTCCTCCCAGATTTTGTCCCTTCTGCGCATAGCCAAGCTCTCCGGTCCGGGAGAGCTTACATTCTGGGAGACCAAAGAATTTGACCAACAAGTACCTCACCTGGAAAACAGCCCCAGAGGTAGGGCGTGTGTGTGTGTGTGTGTGTGTGTGTGTGTGTGTGTGTGTGTGTGTGTGTTGGGCTCAGCGGGGGGTGTGGAAGGGCGGGAGGGGCAGAGGTGGGTTTGAGGGAGCTAGAACTCCAAGTAGTGACCCCACAAGATGCTGTTGATGATGCTATCTGACGCAGACATTATCCTGGCCGGTCAGATGGGTGGGATGGGTGCAGTTTATCACAATTCGCAGATGAGAAAACCAAGGTAGATGTGCAGATACGTTGCCCAGGTGGGCAGGGTCAGACCCAGGCCCAGGTCCCAGGCTGCTGGGGTCCACTGAGGGAGCCCAAGCCCCGAGAGGCCCTCCCTGGCTGGGTGGGAGGCCCAGCGCCTCTGCTAGGAGCCAGTCCCACGTCTGGTGCCGTGTGCTCACTTTCTGGCAGCCTGGATGCCTGGTGCCGTGGTTGTCAGCCGGGAGCCCAGTAGGTGCCACCAAGCCCGGAGCCTGCTTTGGCTGCTGAGACCTTAGTGGATCTGTGGCCGCTGTCCCCATGGCAACCAGTATCATGCTGCCTCTAGGTAAAAGCCATCCCCTGGGAACTTGAGGCATCAGAGCTGAGATGTATAGAACCCCCGGGGTTCCTAGGCTGCCGCTGCTAAAAACAGCGCCTGCCACCCAGCGGGTTTGTCTGGGAGGAGAGGAGGTGGTGTGGGAGCCTCATCGTGTGGAAACGCTCCCTCTTGGAGGAGGCTCTGGGACCTGTTTCCCCAGGAACTTTGCTGCCTGGCTCGCAGCTGGTAGCTGAGCCGCTGCAGTTTCGGGTAGCTCGGTAGCAGCTAGTTAGCTAATTAGTTAGCTAGCTAGTTAGCAGGTAGTTAGTGCTGATGGCAGGCTCACACCCTAAGGAGGAAGTACCCCGGCCCCAACCCCAGAGGCAGACAGGGGAGGTGGGAGTTGCCCCGACACTCCGGAGCGTGCGCTCGTGTTTCCTCTCTAGCCCGTCAGCCGTGTGGCCGGGGCTTGGCAGGTCGGACTCCCCGGACTGTCGTGAAGCCCTCAGCCCAAGTGAGTTTCCTGCGCTGTCTCTCGCTTCCGGGAGCCACGGCAGTCGGGAGCCTCCGGGGTTTCAGGGTTGCGTTTCTGAGTTTTTCAGTCCCTAGTTGTTCAGTCTTATTAGGAAGGTGTTTGGGCCCCTCAGGAGGTCAGGAGCTCCCTGACCCCAGAACATCTGAACCCGAGTAGTCCTAGGAAGCTCTGCCCAGAGAGGGGTGCAGGGGAGCCCCGCCCCATGACAGGGGGAGGCTGGGCTTGCGAGAGCTCATGGCTCTGAGTTGGGCGATGCGGATGCCCCTGCCAGGGACTGATGCTGCTTCTGGGAGTCCCCCGTTTTATCCGGTGACGTCTGTGCAGGGCTGTGCCTGCACTGTAGGGCCCAGGGCCGGCCGCCTTTGGGAGCTGGGCGAGGCTTTTCACGCCATGTGCCGGTTTCTAGGCCGGGTCTGCCCTAAGAGCGGTTTTTCCTCCCCGTCCACCTTTGAGTACTGGTTCTGAGGTGGACTTTGCAGGATCCAGAGCTAGGAGAGCTCTGGCCCCCTGCAGCCGGGTGCTCTGGCGGAATCCAGGCAGGGACTACACGGTCAGCGCATCGCAGCGGCCGAGGCCCGTCCCTTCCTTCCCCAGTGCCTGTCTCTCTGGGCAAGGTCCCTCCTGGAGAGGGCGGGTGGTTTCCAGAGCAGTCCTCGTCCGTCCCAAAGCTTGAGCCCCAGGGTCTGTGCCTTTCCAAGACTGAGCTCCCCCTTCCCTGGAAAAGAGTGAGGGGCACGAGCAGGAGAACCCCAGGCGTGTTTGTGGAACAGTCCACATCCACTCTGCACCTCAGGGCCGTGGCCGCCTGTTTCCTGTTCTTTGTCACCTGTTATCACCCACCAGGCTGGAAACACACGGCTGATGGGAGTGTGTGCCGGCAATTCAGGAAGCAGGCGGAGGTGCTTAGGTATTGCTGAAAAGACCTTTCGAGAGACTCGATGTGAGAGCCTCAATTAGCAAGAATGATTCTCCAGCCACTGGGGGTTGTCTGTGTGCCCCTGGGGCTTTCTCCATACACCCTGCCCCCTGCCTCCTGTCCCCTGTCTTGATGGCAAGGTGCAGATGCCTTCAGTGAGCCGGCACATGGCTGAGGCCGGTGCTGGTGCTGGTGTGGAGCCTGTTCTGGGCTTTTGACTCTGCTGGTGCGAATTCATCCTGAGTTTGCAAACAGACTAGTGAGCCCATTGTCTGTCTCCCGCCCCCAGCGAGGGGCCAGCTTCCCTTTTCTAAGCTCCTGCATAGTTGTCATTTTTCTCTGCCCAGTCACTTGACTAGACTCTGTTAAAGGGGCAAAGCTGGCATTGGACGTGGGTTGGGTGCCCTGCCCTGGTTCAGGGAGCTGTGTTCTCACCAGCGCCTTGGCCCTGCTTTCCTTAGCAGGTGAGCCATGGGACCGGGGAGACATCAGGGCCAAGCTGTAGGCCAGGGTGGGGCAATGGGGGGGCGGGAGGCACGGGTCTGGGCTCGGGCCTCCTCCCGAGTTGGCGTTTTTGGTTCCATGTTGAATCCTGTCCCACTGTGCCAGAGTTCTTTTGGTGGTGTTTTTTAATCCCGGGTCTTGGTTCCATTCTGATGGACGGAAGCCTGTCTCTGCCGGGAAGCCTGGACAGTCACAGTGCTCTGGGTGACTAGAGCGAGTCAGTTATTCCTTTCCCCAGAGAGGCAATGGCAGTGTGTCCTGGTGAGGAAGCATGGACTTCAGGGTCTAGGTCTGGGTCATCCCTGTGCTTCTGATTCCCTGAGTTGCTATAGGGGTTCTCTCCTCATCTGTACAATAAGGATTCATCCTGTCCCACGAGCTCTCCCAGGTGCTGTGCATCTGTGAGTGAACAAGATAAAGTCCCTGATTACATGGAATGTGCCTCCCACTGGGGAATCAAAGATCACATGAATATATAACGCTGTGGTTGGTGCTGAGGGTCCTGAAGCAGGCTGCGCCACCCTGAGGGACTGACACAGGGCACTATTTTATTTTTTATTTTTTAATGTTTATTTATTTTTGAGGGAGACAGAGACAGAATGCGAGTGGGTTAGGGGCAGAGAGAGAGGGAGACACAGAATTGGAAGCAGGCTCCAGGCTCTGGGCTGTCAGCACAGAGCCCGACGCGGGGCTCGAACTCACGAGCCGTGAGATCACGACCCGAGCCAAAGTCGGACACTCAGCTGACTGAGCCACCCAGGCACCCCTCACAGGGCACTGTTTTAGAAGCTGTGGTCAGGAAGGGTCTGGGGAGACGATTTTGCCCAGACACTGGCATGAAGTGCAAGAGCGGTGTGTGACATGAACTTGGGGAAGAGCACTGAGGCAAAGGAAACAGCAGCAAGTGCAAAGGTCCTGAGGTACAAGTTACCCGTTCCTGAAGGACAGCCCAGAAGGCCCACAGGGCTGGAGTGGAGTGAGGAGATGTGTGTGTATAAAAGGAGGTGAAGAGACAGCCAGAGGCCAGACGTGTTGGCTCTTGCAGGCCGTGTGGAATTTGGAGTTTACTTTTGAGTATGATGAGAAATCTTGCAATAAGAAGCCTTTGGAGAGTTTTGAGCAAAGGAGTGGCAGGGTCTGACTTACGTTTTTAAGAACTTCCTCCTCGCTGCTGTGTGACAATGGGCAATTTGGGGGCCAGAGTGCCGAGATCCAGGAAAACGGGCCCAGGAGGCTTGATGGGCAGTGGTAGCCTGGACTGGGTGGTGGTTGGGGAAACGGTGACGTAGCCAGGATGTAGTTTAAAAGTAGAGCCGACATGAGGCACCTCGCTGGCTTGGTTGGAAGAGCGTGTGACTCTTTTTTTCTTTTTTTAAATAAATGTTTATTCATTTTTAAGAGAGAGAGAGAGAGAGCAGGAGGAGGGGCAGAGAGAAGGGGAGAGAGAGAGAGAATCCCAAGCAGGCTCCTCACTGCCAGTACAGAGCCTGGTGCGGGGCTTGAACTCACAAACCATGAGATCGTGACCTGAGCTGAAGTCAGATGATGCTCAACCAACTAAGCCACCCAGGTGCCCCCAGACTGTGACTCTTCATCTTGGGGTTGTGAGTTTGAGCCCCACGTCGGGTGTAGAGGTTCCTTTAAAAAAAAGCAAAAACCGGGGCGCCTGGGGGGCTCAGTCAGTTGAGCCTCCGACTTCGGCTCAGGTCATGATCTCGCAGTTCGTGAGTTCGAGCCCCGCGTCGGGCCCTGCGCCGACAGCTCGGAGCCTGGAGCCTGCTTTGGATTCTGTGTCTCCCTTTGTCTGCCCCTTCCCCGTTCATTCTCTGTCTCTCTCTGTCTGTCAAAAATGAATAAACGTTAAAGAAATAAAATTAAATTAAAAAAAAACAAACTAAAGGATAATAAAAGTAGAGACAATCAGATTTGCTGGTGTGCCGGACATGGAATGTGTATGTGTGTGTGTGTGTGTGTGTGTGTGTGTGCGCGCGCTTGCATGGGATGGGAGTGGGGGGATCGGGAGGATCCCTTGCAGGATTTTTGAGCGACCAGAGGATGGCCGGGCCCTTGCTAAGGGGGGCGGCTGAGGGTGGAGTGGGCCGGAGAGCCCGTTTGACGTTCCGCCAGCTGTGAGGGTTCCAATGTCTCCACCTCCTTGCTAACTCCTATGGTCACTTTTTGATTCTGGCCCTCCTAGTGGCTGTGAAGTGGTGTCTCATTGTATCTTTGATTTGCGTTTCCATGGTGACTAATGATGTTGAATTGAGCATCTTTTGACGTGGTTGTTGACCATTCTTCTATCTTCTTTGGGAAAAATCTCTAAATCTCTACTCGAGATCTTTGCCCATTTTAAAAATTGAGTGGACTTTTAATTATTATCGAATTGTGTTTATTTATATATTCCAGGTACCGGTCCCTTACCAGATATGTGACTCGCAAATATACTGTCCCATTCAGTTGGTTGCCTTTCCACTTTTTTTTTTTTAAATGTTTATTTATGTATTTTGAGAGAGTGAGACAGAGTGCACACATGCATGCGTGTGGGCGGGAGTGGAGGGAGGGGCAGAGAGAGAGAGAGAATTCCAAGCAGGCTCCCTGCTGTCAGCGCAGAGCCCAATGTGGGGCTCGATCCCACCCATGAGATCATGACCTGAATTGAAACCAAGAGCTGGACACTTAACTGACTGAGCCACCCAGATGCCCCTCCACTTTTTTTTTTTTAATTTTTTTTTTTTAATGTTTATTTTTGAGAGAGAGAGAGAGACAGAGTGTGAGCCAGGGAGGGGCAGAGAGAGAGGGAGACACAGAATCTGAAGCAGGCTCCAGGCTTTGAGCTGTCAGCGCAGAGCCCTTCGTGGGGCTCGAACCCATGAACCGTGAGATCATGACCTGAGCCGAAGTCGGACGCTTAACCGACTGAGCCACCCAGGCGCCCCCTCCACTTTTTTTTTTAATGTAAATCTTCTCATTGTCATTTTCTTTAAAGCTTCTCTCTCTCTCTCTCTCTCTCTCTCTCTTTAAGTTTTTCTTTTCTTTTCTTTTCTTTTTTTTTAAGTAATCTCTACACCAAACACGGGGCTTGAACTCACGACTTGAAAATCAAGGGTCACATGCTCTCCCAACTGAGCCAGCCAGGCGCCCCAGCAGTTCACTTTTTTGGTAGCATCCTTTGAAACATAAACATTTTTAAGTTCAATAAAGCCCAATTTATCTATCTTTTCTTTTCTTTGGGTGTGCTTTGGTTGTCCTATCTCAGAAATCAGTTCCTAACCCAAGGCCATGAAGATTTACTCCGGTGTTTTCTTCTAAGAGTTTTATAGTCTTATAATTTTATAATTTTGGCAGTTATATTTAGGTCGTTGGTCCATTTTGGGTTAATTTCTGTACATGGTGCAGGGTAAGGGTCCAAGTTCATCCCTGGCATATGAACATCCAGTTCCCTTCTCTCCAACTGAGTTGTCTTGACACCCTTGTCGAAACCTAACTGACCCTAAGTGGGGGGATTTATTTTTGAACTTTCAGGTCGGTTCTATTGATCAGTCTGTCTACCCTTAACACCAGTACCACCCTGTCTTGTCTATTGTGGCCTTGGAGTAAATGATACAATCCCAAAGCGTGAGTCCAACTTTGTTCTTCTTTCTCAAGACAATTTTGGCCGTTCTGGATCCTCTGCATTTTCCATGTGAATTTTAGGAGCAGCTTGTCAATTTCTGCAAAAAAGGCCAGCTGGGATTTTGATAGGAGTTGTGTTGACTGCCTTTCCAGGATGTTGTCAACAATGATGTTTTGTACTTTTCTCAGTACAAGTTCTACAGTCCATTTGTCCAATTTATTCCTAAGTATTTTATTATTTTTGATGCTATTGTAAATGAAATTTTCTTTTTTAAAAAAATTTTTAGGGGCGCCTGGGTGGCTCGGTCGGTTGGGCGGCCGACTTCGGCTCAGGTCATGATCTCGTGGTCCGTGAGTTCGAGCCCTGCGTCGGGCTCTGTGCGGACAGCTCAGAGCCTGGAGCCTGTTTCGGATTCTGTGTCTCCCTTTCTCTGACCCTCCCCCATTCATGCTCTGTCTCTCTCTATCTCAAAAATAAATAAACGTTAAAAAAAAATTAAAAAAAAATTTTTTTAATGTTTATTTATTTTTGAGAGAGAGAAAGAGATAGAACATGAGCAAGGGAGGGTAGAGAGGAGACACAGAATTTGAAACAGGCTCCAGGCTCTGAGCTGTCCACACAGAGCCCGACATGGGGCTCGAACTTACCAACCATGAGATCATGACCTGAGCCGAAGTCGGATGCTTAACCAACTGAGTGACCCAGGTACCCCATAAATGAAATTTTCTTAATTTCATCTTCAGATTCTTCATTGCTAGTGTATAGAAATACAAACAATGAGGGGCGCCTGGGTGGCTTAGTCGGTTAGGCGTCCGACTTGACTCAGGTCATGATCTCATAGTTTGTGAGTTCAAGTCCTGCGTCAGGGTCTGTGCTGACAGCTCAGAGCCTGGAGCCTGCTTTGAATTCTGTGTCCCCCTCGCTCTCTGCTCCTCCCCCACTCGCTCTCTGTCTCTCTCTCTCTCAAAAAATTAACATTAAAATAAAAAAGAAGAAATACAAACAGTGTTTATATATTGATTTTGTATCCTGCAACTTCAAACTATTTATTAGTCCTAATAGTTTTCAGTGAATTCCTTAGGATTTTCTATATACAAGAACCATGTCATCTACAAATATGGTTTTACTTCTTCCTTTCCAATTTGGATATCTTTTGTTTCCTTGCCTAGTTGCCCTGGATAGAACCTTCAACTCAACACTGAATAGAAGTGATAGGAATTTGGGGCGCCTGGGTGGCTCAGTTGGTTAAGCGTCCGACTTCAGCTCTGGTCATGATCTCGCGGTTCGTGAGTTTGAGCCCCGCATCGGGCTCTGTGCTAACAGCCTGGAGCCTGCTTCGGATTCTATGTCTCCCTCTCTCTCTGCCCCTGCCCCGCTCACACTCTGCATCTCTCTCTCTCTCTCCCTCTCTCTCAAAAGTAAATAAACATTAAAAAAAAATTAAAAAAAAAAAAGCCACAGGAGCAAACATCCTTGAAATGGGGGGGAGCTTCCAGTTTTTCACCATTAAGGGTGATCACAGCTGTGGGATTTTAATAAATGCCCTTTATCAGATTGAGAAAGCTCCCTTCTCGGGGCGCCTGGGTGGCGCAGTCGGTTAAGCGTCCGACTTCAGCCAGGTCACTATCTCGCGGTCCGTGAGTTCGAGCCCCGCGTCGGGCTCTGGGCTGACGGCTCGGAGCCTGGAGCCTGTTTCCGACACAGAATCCGAAACAGGCTCCAGGCTCTGAGCCGTCAGCCCAGAGCCCAACGTGGGGCTCGAACTCACGGACCCCGAGATCATGACCCGAGCCGAAGTCGGCCACTCAACCGACTGAGCCACACAGGAGAAAGCTCCCTTCTATACCAGATGTGTTGAGGGAGGGTCTTCCCATGAAGGGGTGTTGAATTTTGTCAGGTGTGTTTTTCTGTGCTATTCAGACCATTGTATGGTTTTCGTCCCTGTTTTTGTATTGGTAGGCTGTAATACATGAGTTGATTTTCAGGGGTTAGAACACTCTTGCATATCTTGGGATAAATCTCACTTGTTCAGAGTATATAATCCTTTTTATATATTGCTGTATGGTTTGCTAGTACTCTGTTGAGTGTTTTTGCATAACACAGGTATAATGAATATCTATATTCATAAGAGATACTGGTGTGGTTCTCTTTTCCCATGATGCTTTCATCTGGTTTTGGCCATCTTTTTTTTTTTTTTTTTTTAATGTTTATTTATTTATTTTGAGAGAGAGAGAGAGTGTGAGCCGGGGAGGGGGGGGGGGAGAGAGAGAGAGAGAGAGAGTCCCAAGCAGGCTCCACCCTGTCAGCACAGAGCCCAGTGTGGGGCTCGATCCCATGAACCGTGAGATCGTGACAGTGACCCGGGCCGAAATCAAGAGTCGGACGCTTAACCGACTGAGCCGCCCAGACACCCCTGGTTTTGGCCATCTGTATCTTTCAGTGTGTCCGAGAGTGTGAGCAGGAGGCTCGCCAGCTTCTCCCCTCCTGTGCTCACCTGCATCCAGCAGAAAGGGGTGCACAAAAGCTCGGGCCCGAGTCCAGACAGCGTCAGCAGAGGTAACAATGGGGTGGACACAGCCTCATCTGTAAAATGGCATAGGAAACCTAGCGGACAGCCTGGAGGCGGCAGGATGGGCCTTCCCGTTCTGAGCCTCGTGATTGCCGGCGACGGTTGCACCCAAGGGAGCTGCCACATACTGAACCTCAAAGGAGGAAGGACGGCAGGGGCCCACCTGAGGCCCTTCCTGGCTCTGAAGCTCTAAGAGCTCCCTCTGCCAGCTAAGCGAGCGGCGCGCCCTCCCTGGTAGCTGGCTGGCCCAGATTCCCGGAGAAGAGGAGGGAGGGGAGCAGCATCCCTGCCCGGAGGCCTGTGTGCTTCCTGGCCAGGCCCTCGTAGTGCAGGCCAGCCACTGATGAGGAGAGGTCGGACGACGCTCTGGAAGGGCCTGCCCCGCTTGGCGAGGCCCGGAAGACAGCCGGCCCTTTGGGAACAGAACAGGGCACGGGCTGGGCGGCCGCTCCGCGGGCCCTCCGCACACCCAGCTCCCGCAGCAGAGTGGGAGGCTCTAAAAATGCAAGCTGCTGATTTCCCCACCCCAGCCAGGGACGGGCGACCAGCTGGCACTGTGGCACCAGCGGGACTCTGGCAGATCCTCTTCCGCCTTCAGGTGTCATGCTAAATAGTCACCGGGGTCCCTGTGTGACCTTGAGGAGCTCACTTCCTTCCCCAACTCGGAGCCTGGCCCAGGTGCGCACACCAGGCGGCCTGCGGGGTCGGGAGCCCGTGGTCGTTCCCTCCGCAGACTCACCGTCCCCTCCCGGGGTGGCCAGGGCTATTTTTGTGCCTGCGGCTCAGTCCAGAGGCTTAAGGTCCCCGTGAGAAAGCCCGCGAGGCAGGCAAGGAAAGAAGCAAGTGGCGGCCCCTCCTTGCCGCAGCCCAGGCAGCTCTCTCCTCCCCTCTCTCAGCCCCCACCTGCCCCTCCCCATCGCCCGGGGAAGAGCCGGCGTCTGCTAGGTGACCAGCTCAGCTGCCGTGCAGGGTATGATGTCATCTTGGATTCTGTGGTTGCTAGGAAAATTCTGCCGGCAGTGATATTTCGTGGTCCTAGGACTGAGGCGAGAACAGAATGTTCCCGAGAAGACAGGGGAAGGATTCGTAGGGCTTCCCAAGCAAAGGAGCCCCCCATCCCAAGAAGTCAGAGGATTTGAGCTTCTTCCCAGGAGCTTGTTCCCCTTCTCAGGAAGAGAAGTTGTGCGGGTCACGGCAGAAACGCGTCAAGGCAGGTTGGGGTGCGAGCGGCAGGGTTGGCTCCCCTGACAGCGCCGTGGCGACCTGGTGGCCAAAGGCGCACGTCCGCGATGTTGCCTCCTTGTGTGAGGACCCTCCTCCTGCAGCACCACAGCTGGGGGGCTCCCCCACCCCTCGGTTTCCAGGGGCAGCAAGAAGGAGGAGGCGGTGTGGAGGAAGACGGCCAGCGCCACGCGGGGGGTGGGGGGCAAGGCGGACACCGTTTCACAGGCCGGAAGCTCAGCCACGAACCACCCGCACCCGCCCCCTCTTCCGTGGCCTTTCCTGTGTCTGTTCTTCTCATCCTCCCCTCCTGGGGAGATCCCCTCCGGCAGGACAGAAGAGAAGTCTGTCAGAAAGGCCACGGCAGCTGATTATTGTTCAGGGCCTGACCACGAATTGCCCTTTAGAAAAAGGGGAGGGGGGCCTGGCTGGTTCAGTCGGTAAACGTACTGACTCCTGATCTTGGGGTCGTAAGTTCGAGCCCCAAGTTGAGTGTAGAGATTTTTTTTTTTTTTTTAATCTTAAGGGGCGCCTGGGTGGCTCAGTCGGTTAAGCGTCCAACTTTGGCTCAGGTCATGATCTCGAGGTTCGTGGGTTCGAACCCCACGTCAGGCTCTGCACAGAGCCTGCTTGGGATTCTCTCCCCCCCCCCCGCCTCCCCGCCCCCAAAAATAAATAAATAAGCTTTAATAAAACTAAAAACAGATACAAGGAAGGAAGGAAGGAAGCAAGGAAGGAAGAAAAAGGGGAGAAAGCCGTAGGCCCCAGGGAGGGCCAGGTCCAGCAGGGGTCAGGACCTGTTGGTCAGCTCACTTACCCTTTGGCCTCCTCCTTCTGCCTGAGCAGCTCTGGGTAGCCACGGCAGGTCAGTGTTTTGAACTCTTTCCCTCCTCCCTCTTGCCTTTTCTGGCTGCATGTCAGAGCCTGTCTTATGGAAAACAAGACAAAGGAAGTGATTTCATGAGTGCCTGGACCAGAATCTCAAATCCATGTTTAAAAATAACAGTAATAAAGATTATGTCTATTATCTATCTCTGTAGGAGCCAGGCCGACTGCAGGCCAGAAATGGGCCTGGCTGTGCTCTTTTGAGCAGGTGCTAGGTGTGGGCAAAGAGGGATGGCTATTAGAAATCCTAATGAGCCTCCAAAGGATCAAGACCCGAGTCTTCAGAAGAAAAAGGAAGGTTCCCGAAGGCCTCTGGCTTTGGTGACCTGGGAGGAAGCGATGTGAGCAGAGCCCTACTCTGGGACCTGCAGCCCTGGGTGCGTGTCACACAGGCTTCTCAGTGGCATAGCCTTGAGCAAGCCTCTGAGGCTCGCCCCCGCAGCCCTGCCACCCTTTGGTGGCGTGTCCCCTGGCCAGGCCATAGGAAAGGCCCAGAGAGGAGGCGGTTGGCTGCTTTGGAAGCAGTTGGCACTGTGCTGGACTAACGCTGTCACGGGCGCCCGAGCCGCCTTGCCCCGCCCCGATTGCAGCCTGACGCCCGAGGCCCAACCAACAGCTCTTTCCCCCTGATGTGCAGGTGCGGAGGACGTGGTGATGGCATTTTCCAGGTCGGAGACGGAGGACCGGAGGCAGTAGCTGTGAACCCCTTGGAACACCCTGGAAGCTGGCAAGGGCCAAGAGATCTGTGTGGACCTCGGCCAGCCGAGTGGCAGCAGATCACCTTCCCGATTCCCCCTGCCCCTACACCCTACCCTACCCCACTCCAGGGTCACTCAGCAGGGCTGGCACCGAAGGAGGCACCGGTGGTGCAGTTACAATTGGCTTAAAGGGACGGACTCATGATTGGCTGCAGGAAGAAACCCTTTTATTTTTAAATCTTGACCAACAGAAACCTTTTATTTTTATTTCTGACTTTTTTTTTTTTTTTTTTTTAATTTGCTCCTCGGTATATGGCTTCCCAGGAAGCTCTCCGAGATCTGGTGCTTTATTTAGGTCACTTTTTAGGAATGTGAAGAGGCCCGATTGGCTGCTTAAACTGGAAAAGGATTCTGATTGGCCAGCTAGTGGGAAACGGTGTTTTTTTTTTTTTTTCTTTGATTGGCTGCAGGTGTTCTGCTGATAGCAACAGCTTCTCTCTTTTCAATGCTGAAAACAGGGTTTGGGACATTGGTTGTTATATTTGACTTGAAAAGAAAAAAAAAAAGAAACCAAGTGCGCTTTGCAATATTTATTACACAAAGAGCTTGCTGCTGCTTTCACGTGTTTTGTTTGTGTTTGCATTTGATTTGATTTTGATATGTGTGTTTGGTTTCTCATTGGCTCATCCGCGACTCCCGTTTCCAGGGGCGCCCCCGGCTCGGCCGCACGGGCGGTGTCTCTCCAGTCCGGGGGTCCACCTGGAGAGTGCATTTGCTCTAATGCCCACACCAGGCTCCACTGGCAAGGGGACCTCCGAGGCCCCATGCAGGGTCTACAGCTGGAAAAGAGGGCCCCCGAGGAGGTTTGTGCTGTCCTGTAGGAGCAACCAGAGCTTAGAGGTGACCATTAGCCAGGATTTATGTTCATCACTTCCATGCGTTGGCACCCGGCCAGGCCCCCTTCCGGGGGGAGCTGTGGGGCTCCCCTCCGCATGGGGCTGGGCCTCTCTGGCCTGTCCCTGCTGAGTAGAGCAGCGGGTGGCTCTGACCTTTCGGCCGATCCCTCCATATCTACTTCCTGAAGCCCCATCTGGGGCTCCTCCTGTAAAGGGCAGGAGCTGCTCCTGGCTGTGAGACCCCACAGTGGAGCAGAGGTCTCTGCCCGGGAGCCCGGAACCCCCACAAAGGCCCCAGCTTGGCTCACGAGGCCCGGGAGGCCTTTAGGTCTCCACACCCGGCCCTGACCTGCGCCAGCCAGGCTCCCAGGGTACCTGCCGCCGGGCAGTAGGCCCTGGCCCGGGCTTGGAGTCCTCATATCCGACGGAAGGGTCCCTCTCCATGTCAGCCTGGAACAGACATTGTTTGCTTCTGAAGTGCCGACTGAGACAGCTGGCCGGGCCTTCGCTGAGCAGGTTCCACCAGGCCGGCCCTCGGCCCGGGTCCCCAGAGACACACGGCAGAGCCAGCCGGATTTGAGGGGGCGGTGAGGGCCCCAGGTCTTCCCACCTGCCCTCCTCCTTCCCTCGGGGGGAGCCTGGCCTTCTCCCTGTGTCTCTCACCAGAGTGGAGTCTGGGTGGGGAGGTGGAGGAAGATGGGGACCTCAGGGACCGGGAGCCTGGACCCTCCCCCGAGACGGTAGATGGCTGAGGCCCCCGTTTTGCCCCAGGTACCCAGAGCCAGGAGAAGATTCTCAGAGCCAGACTCCCCCTTCTCAGGGCTGGGGCCGTACGGATCACAGGAGCTGCCCTGGGGCCACGTGGACGTCTCGTGCTGTGCTGTGAGCCTTGCCCCAGAAGGACTCGCGTGTCACAGCTTAGATGGCCCTGACCTCCTCCGCACGTGGGCCTGGTTAGCTGACCTGGTTAGGTTAACCTTCAAAGAGCGTCGATCCCCAGGGGGCGGGGACTATGGAGGCACCAACAGGGGCCCCAGAGCATCCTCCTCCAGGAGAGGCAGTTGGCGCACGTGTGAGCACACACACACTTTCACTCGCAGTATCCTGCCTCCAGCTGAGCCCCTGGGGAGAGGTCAGCTTTTGCGAGCCCCCTCCCCCCAGGTTATGACATCTGTCACCAGGTGCCAGTACCAGGTTGCCATTTTCCCCCTCTCTGTGTACCTGCAGCTCCCATAAAGGGTCCGTGTCCAGGCCAGTGGTGCGTCTGTGCCCCAGCCTGTCCTTGTCAAGGTCACAGGGCCTCCCTCTCGTAACAGCAATGGCCCCGGTCTGTCTTGCCATCTGAACACGAAAAGTGAAGGTGTTTCTGTGGCTCCATATTTCAACTGAAAATATATCTGTTGGAGAAAAAAAAACTAACAATAAAGATTTTTAATAGCTTGGTGTGTGAGCTGAGTTACCTCCCTCGGAGTTGGGTGCGTTCGCTGATTGCCCCATGTCGCATGGGCTCCGCTGCTGGGCCCTCTCTCCCCAAGGAGGCACCACGGGGAGGGTCGAAAACACCATGTTTGCTAGTTTGATTGTCTGTGACCTGGAGGGTGACTCGGGGCTTGGAAGAATTCCGAGATCTGCCCAGCTGACAGGTCCCTGGAAGGCTGAGCCCCCTTTTTGACCTGGAGATTCTGATACCGTCTTCGATCGGACTGAGGTCAGCCTTCAGACGTGACCTTGCCCCTCTGTGCTCTCGAGCAGACACTGGGCACCTGCAAGAGTGCGGGGGCCCTTCCATCCTAGACACCCCAGCCTCCTGTGTGATGGCAGTGGTCTTGGGCTACTTGTAACAAAAGTCCAAACAGAATATCCGGCCCCTCCGTCATCCCAGAAATGGGAGATTTATTGCTGTTCAGCTGTATATTCAAGTTTAGAAGCTGAAATCATTTCTGCTTTAGGAATTTTTGCTTTGGAAGCATTTTCTAGAATGTTTCATTTCCACCCTTCATCATCCCATTTTAGGTCTTCTTTTTTTTTTTTTTTTTTTTTTTCCGCTTACATGGACTCCCTGCTTCTATTTCCTTTTCAAAGAGTTTCACTGGGAGCTAAACGCTGTGGGGTTTATAGACTCTGAGGATGGACGGCCCAATCGACATCATTCACTCTTAGCGTTGGGAGAGATGTTGAAGGCCGCCTAACAGGCCACACGGTGACCAGATGTGCGTCACCTCTGAAACATCTCTAAAAAGGGCTTGTCTAGGCTTTGCTTGGATACCCTCCAGGGTATTTTACATGGAGTTGGCCTGCCTTTCTCTGTAGGTTTTTATTTATTTGAATGTTTATTTTTGAGAGAGAGAGAGAGAGACAGACAGAGGATGAGGGGGGGAGGGGCAGAGAGAGAGGGCGACACAATCCAAAGCAGGCTCCAGGCTCCGAGCTGTCAGCACAGAGCCCGATGTGGGGCTCAAACTCACGAACCGCAAGATCATGACCCGAGCCGAAGTCAGACGCTTAACCGACTGAGCCACCCAGGTGCCCCGAGGAAAAAATTTTTAAAAAGACAGCTGTGTTAGCCAGACATTACAGAGACACAATCTCCAAGGGCTCACGTTAGGTAAATTACTTGTGTTCTGATTTGCACTGTCGGGAGTTAACCTTGGTGTTAATCTGCTCTTCTAAACTGAGCAGTTGAGCAGGGGGAGGCGCTGACTGGCCCTGGTGCCACTGCCCAGCCCCCAGCAGAGACCCTGGGAGCGGACCCGGGAGGGAGGCGCCCTCCCAGAGTTGTCTAACTCGGTTGTGTCTCTTGTGGGAATTAGGCCAGCAAGAAAGAGGAGTTGGGACGCCACAGCAGGCCCAGGAAACACACTGGGGGCCGCGCGGCGTCTTTCAGGGTCCCTCGGCCCACACAGCAGGCGGCCTTCTGGGTTCACCTTCCTGGGTACAGGTGCACGCAGCCAGAAATGACAACCACTGGGATCGGGTCTGCTGAGGCCTGAGGCAGCCGGAGGCCAGGCTGAGTCTGGGGGAGGCTGGGTGGGCTGAGAAGGGGGGGGGCAGGGTACCCTGCCTTTTGTTGGTGTTTCCCAGCCCTGGGGGGGAGGGCGGTTGAGTTATGAAGTGCTTTTCTCTGTCCCTGCAGGTGACTGGCAGCTTCGAGAATCCAGGCTGTTCCAGCCTTTGAACAGGGCCCTTTGTAGCAGGGAAACCGATCCTTCTGGGGCACCTGGTTCAGTGGTGGGGGCAGGAGCCAGCTCCCAGTACCCACCTACCACACCCGCACGGGCCAGTCATCACTCTCTCAACGTCCCTGTTGCCCTCCGCACCCACCCCTTTCCCGGAAATAGACTGACCTGAGGCCGCGTTTAGAAAACACGCTTCTCTCTCTCTCTACTGAAGGAACTCCCTTTCCTTGGGCAATAACCGGGTGTTGAGGAGATTTGGGAGGCTTGTGGGGACGACAACTGCTAGCCCTAATTTAAACAAAGGCCTCCTTAAAGGATAAAGGCAGTGAGATGCTTTTTGAATATCAGCAGGTGCCCGGCCTTCACTTCTCTCCTTGACGTTGGAGACCGGTTTCCCAGAGGGACCGGGCGGTCCTGCCCGGCAAGGAGGTCAGGAGAGCCGCTGCCAGGGCCTAAGCCCCATCCTGCCCTGCCTGGGCTGCCTTGTTTGCACACCTGTGGGGGAGGCTGGCCCCACATACACAGTCCCAGGAGGCGACTTCAGACCCTGAACTTGTGAGAGTTTCCCCCTCCTGGCCTTTGGCCTCGGCCCTTGAGGGAGGTAGGTTTTCCACACCCATCTTTTATGCAGGTAACTCCCTCGTCCTGGTCTCAACAACGCAGGGAACGTGTGTCGGGTGCTGCCCGTGTGCGGGTGCACAGCCCTGTACTTCCGCCATCTTCAGTCGTGTGTGAGGCAAGGATGGTATTGTCCCCATTTTACAGATGAGGAAATAACATAATTTGCTTCAAAGTCAGCGCTTCTCCCTTCTCCGCAGCCCCTGGCCAGCGTCTGGCAGCCTAGCCTCGAAGACGCCTGTCCCCACGTGAGGTCAGCGACAGAGCTCAGAGATGAGGGACTGCAGGCTCGGATGGGAGCCCTGCCTCCCTACTGTGACCTCTGTGCTCTGGCACCGGCCTCGGCCTTCACTTGCTCGTCGGTAAAATGGGAATAATAATAAAAACAATTGCACCTTCGACAGATTCTACGCAAGAATGCTTTGAATCCAACCCCTGCCAGACAGAATCCTCTTTTGACCCGGGTTTGTACTGTTTACCGCCACAGTACAAACCTTTATGTCTCCGTAGCCGGGAGCTGGGAAGACAGTGAGGGCCCTGGAGGCCGGCTGGTGGGATTGAGAACGAGATCTGCCAAAAAATGGGAAAAAAAACACCAAAAAACAAGAGCATCTATCCCTCATGGGGATGAGGCTGTTGCTGAGAATTATGAGCTGATGCAAATGACTAGTTTAGCAGAGACCTGCCCACAGTGGGTGGTCACTGGCTCACACCCCCATCGCCTCTGCTTAGAAGTCATTCGGCACGAGGCCTGTGTGCAGCTCCTGGAGGGGAGCAGTGTGGCCCCAGGTCCAGTCAGTGCTTGTTAAATGCTTTTTTGATGAGGAGAAAAAGGCTAAGACGATCCCTTCATAGGGACAGAGCTGCCTCCTTCTCCCTGACCCACCCCAGGCCTCTTCCTCCGCTAAGCAGCTTTGCAGGGCAGAGGGAGGAGGCGGGGAGAAAGGCGTTAATTGGACCGTCCCTCAGCCTTCCGGAAACTGCAGAGCCGAGGGGGACCCCCGGAGGGACCTTGTGGAGGCTGGACAGGCAAGGAGGGGCCTCGCCGAGTCTGGGGGCGGGCGTCCTGTCTTCCAGGGAGCCCTCCTGCTCACTAGCTCGTGCTTGAACTCCAAATAGAATCAGAGCCAGCCAGAGAAGGGGATAAAATTAAATCCTTGATCATGATCAAGTGGTTAAAAAAAAACCATCACAGCCAGAGGCTCCTTCCCACCGCAGACGGGCTCTGCTTCGGAGCAAACAGGAGGAGGAGGACGGGGAGCTGCGGAGCCCCGAGCCCCGAGCCCCCGGCACTCCCCCCCCCACACCCCCCGCCCTCCTTTGGGCCCTCCCAGATCTCAGATCGGGTCACAGACCTCAGCCTCCCCGAGGCCCCGAGGGTTCCCTCCCGGCACTGAAGCCCGAGCAGTGGGATGATGCCCCTGTAGGCCTCAGGCAGTAGCTGCTGTCGGGGAGGCCCCCCTGGGTTCTGGGCTCAGCTGCACAGACCTGGGTTCCAGTCCAGACTCTGCCCGTTACAAGCTGTTTGATGGGGACGAGTCACGTGATGTTGTCAAGCCTGCTTCCCAACGTGGAACACGGGAGTAGTAATGGCTCTATCTCGGGGTTGCTGCCGGGAGTGAGTATGTGAGCTGCAGCAGCGGGGTCCCCCCGGTCAAGCGGTAGGTCCCCCCCCGGTCAGGCGGCAGGTGCCCCCAACTTCGACCTCCCCTGAGGCAGGGGCTGGGGCAGCTCTAGGGGTTTCTTCTGAACAGGCCGTGGGTCGATACAGCCAGGTGTCGGGGGGTGGGGGGAGACAGGCTGGGACACCCGGGGCGGCCATGGGGCTCCCAGGCCTGGCTCTCGCGCCCTCTGTGTCCCTTCCCAGACTCTCGGCCACCATCTGTGGACTGGCTCTGAGGCCGCCCCTGAGGGAGAGCGCGGTGGCCTGGTTGGGGGCACCTGGCAGGCCAGAGCCTGTGGCGGGCGGGCGGGCGGGTGTGAGGAGGGAGGACTGAGGTGTCCCTTGGCCTGGGAGCTAGGATGCTGAGAGAGGAAACAATGAGGCGATAAAAATAGCTCTTTGTTTACCCTCACCGCACATCCTCACGAGCCCTGGTGTGAAAGCAAAACACCGACCACCCTGGGGAGCCAGAGGCAGCACAGCCCGGCCCCGGGCGTGCTGGGGGCTCAGCTGTGAGTGGAGAAGGGGGGCCCGGCTGAGGGGATAGGGGGGACAGCCCCAGGTGGGGCCTGCCTCCCCCTCGGCCGCTCCTACACCCCTACCCACCGCCATAGTGCCCGAAGCAGCCTCGCTGGCCTCAGTGGGCGACTCCTGGCGCAGCTGGCTCCGTGCTCCCTCAGAAATAGCCTGACCCACCCACCCTGCTCAGCCCTGCTCCTGCTGGCCCGCCCCTTGGAAATCTGTCTGGGGGGGATGGTCCAGCCTCCCAGGAGAAGGTGGTCTGGGAACGTTTCTCTGGCTGAATCACCCCACACTCCACGTGGAACTGCCTAGACTTCAGAAAAGCCAAACCCTGGGGGGGGGGGGGTGGGCGGCGGTGGGCAGCCTGGACTCTGGTCCCTCAAGGATTTTATCCAGAACCTTCCTTCATAGCTCTCACAGCTTGCTCCAGAGGGGGGTGAACCCTGAGCCACCTGGATGACCCCCAGACTTCTCCAGACTCCCGGAGAGTTAACCCAGCCCAGCTGCACCACTGAGCCCCTGCCGGGCATCTAGCCAGTCAGGATCTGCTGACCCAGGACCTGCTGTGCGCGAGCCGGGGAGGCAGAGATGAGAGACGGAGCCTTGCCCTGTGGTCTCCGTGGCTGCTGGGGCCTCTCCCCGGTCACTGAGGAGGCAGAACAGGGCTGGCACGCCCAGGCTTGTCCTCAGGGAGCTGAGGCGGTCAGGAGGGTCCCTAGAGTTCCTGCACCTGCCTGGGCCGTCCTTCTCTCTGCCATGCCGTGCAGCTCACGCTGGGGTGAGGCCAAGGTGATAGCAGAGGCCCGTGGGTGCCCTGGCCGGTCCCTGGTTCCTCCCCAGTAACCAGACCAAGAGAGGGCAGCCGAGAAGCCCAGGAAGCTGCTTCAGAAGGAGGAAACATATGGAGAGACGTGTCAGGGCAAGCCCCGGGGTTCGGGCTGGAAACCCAGGAGGCCCCCATTACCTACCCGGCCTAGTGGGTTCCTGCTGGCGCTGGATGGCCCTGTTCTTGCCACCCGCTCCCCAGGCTGTGTGACCCACTCAGGGCCCTCTCCCCAGAGGGAGAGGAAAGAGGAAAGCGGGTGTCCCAGTACCCTGTCCCGCCCTCCGAGAGCCAGGACAAGCTCAGGTTTAGGGGATTAAGCTCTTAAAGGGCATTAGGCAGGAGAGGAGGCCGGGAGGGTGAGGAGGGGACAGGGCACCGCGGAGAGAGCACCGGACGACCACCACCAGTCCACTAACCCTGGCTGATTCTATTTCGTGTGTCCGAGCCTCAGTTTCCCATCTGTAAAACAGGGTTGTGGGAGCCAGCGCTGCTCCTCAGACCCTCTTGGCCTCTACCCTCCAGACGGGTGGGAGTGTTGTGTCCTCCTCTCCTCCTTTTCAGTAATGGTGGCCCTGGCTTGCTTTAGCCCGTGAAGTATGGGTAGAAGTGATGGGTCCCTGCAGGCCGAAGCCTTTTGTTTATCTTCAAAGAAAAGAGACAGCGTGTGAGTGGGGGGCATGAGGAGAGAGAGGATCTTAAGCAGGCTCCACGCCCAGAGCAGAGCCTCAGGCGGGACTTGATCTCGCGAACCGAGAGATCGCCACCTGGGCGGAAATCAAGAGTCAGAGGCTTAACTGACTGAGCCTCCCAGGCGCCCCTGCAGGTGGAGGCTTTGAGGGCCTCCCGGGAACGTTCTGGAGGTGGCTGCCCCGGCAGCCTGTGTCCTGGCAAGGCCCCAGCCAGTCCACACGCGAGGAAGGAAGTGCGCGGTCTGCTGCTCTGGGGCTCTTAGTCTGTTTGTTTCTCCACCGTCGGCCGGCCTCCCCGGACCACTGCGTTGCCTCAGTGATCTTGAGCCTTCGAAGCTGTGTGGCTTCTGACTCCTGCCGTAGCTGAGAACACTCTGTCCCACTCCCAGCTCGAGGGCTCCGCTGAAACGTCGTGTCTGGGAGCTGCTCGTTTCTCTGGGGCCTGAGAAAACACCGGTGACCGCCCGGGTCCCCACCCCGGACTCTACAGGGCAGTGGCTGCCCTTTGCACTCAGGATAAAAATCTCCCCTCCCTGTTGCGGGCACTCCGGGCAGGGACCTGGCCCCGGGTGATCTCTGATCTCATCTCCCCGCGCCGTCCCCCGCTCTTGAAGCCCAGCCTTCAGTCCCCCGGCCATGCCAAGCCCGCCCCACCTGTTTCCTCCTGTGGCGTTCTTCCCACACGACTGAATCCTCACCTTTCAGTTGTCGGCTTAAATGTCACCCCCTGTCTCAGTCTCCTCTGGCCGCTGTAACAAAATCCCACACGCTGGGTGGCTTACAAACAACAGAAATTCATTTCTCGCAGCCCAAGGTTAGGGGGCCAGTGTGGTCGGGTTCTGGTGAGGGCCTCTTTCCCGCTTCTGCCTTCTGTGTCCTCCCATGATGGGGAGGCCGAGGGAGCTCTGTGGGCTGTCTTCTACAGGGCACCAACCCCACTCATGACAGCTCTGTCCTCATGACCTAATCCCCTCCCCACGACCCCACCTCCTAACATCACCACATCGGGTGTTAAGATGTCAACATACAATTCTGGGGGAGCACAAACGTTCAGATCATAACACCCCCCTCAGAGGGTCTTTTTTTTTTTTTAATTCTTTAATGTTTATTTATTTTTGAGAGAGGGAGACAGAGCATGAGCTGGGGAGGGGCAGAGAGAGGGAGACACAGAATCCGAAGCAGGCTCCAGGCTCCGAGCCGTCAGCCCAGAGCCCGACGCGGGTCTCGAACCCACAGACCGCGAGATCATGACCTGAGCCGAAGTCGGCCGCTTAACCGACTGAGCCACCCAGGCGCCCTGTTCTTTTTTTTTTTTAATGTTTATTTGTTTATTTTGAGAGAGAGAGAGAGAGAGAGAGAGCACCAGCAGGGAGGGAGACATAGAGAGAGGAGAGAGAAAATCCCAAGCAGGCTCCCCACCGTCAGTGCAGAGCCTGACGCGGGGCTTGATCCCAGGAACCAGGAGGTCGTGACCTGAGCCGAAATCAAGAGTCAGATGCTTAGCCGGCTGACCCGCCCAGGTGCCCCACTCCCTCAGAGGTTCTTAACTGACCACCTCGTTTTGCTTTCTAGTCTCTGACGTGCTCTCTTTTCTTTATCTGAAATATCTGCTTCGCTAGAAGGGAAGCTCATGGGAGCGGGGCCCTTGTCCAACAACTTCTGCTGTGTCCCCAGTGACATGTACCTGATATATCGTGGGCTCTCAATGAACGTTTGATTTTTAAATGAATGAATAATCTTGACCTTGAGATGGCTCCTCTGCTGAGCCTTCTGTGACCCACAGGGACAGTGACGCCATTTTCTGAGCGAAAGTTGTCCCGACAACTGTCCGAAAGGACCTGTGGAGAGGAGGGCATCCTCTCTGTTTCTCTGGCTGAGGCCTCAGGGCACCTTTCAGCGGGGCTGGGCCCCGGCACCCACAATTCTGGGCTACTCATGGGGCAGGGCGGCCGGCCGTGGTCAGGACTTTCTGGTTTGCAAGCAACCAAAACCCAGCTCCAACTGGCTCACTTTGGGGGGGAGGTAGTTCATAGGATTAAGGCAATTGCTGTGGGAACCAGGGCCTCAGGGATGGGAACTGGGGACTCGATGCTTCCAGAACCTTCTCTCCCTCTAAATCCATGTCTGCTGGTTTCTGCTTTACTGCATTTTGGCCCCGTCATCTCCTTTCGGACTGAGTTCCCCTGATAGCAGAACCCAGCTCCTGGCAGCTTCAGTGAGAGGAAAGATGCTTTCTCTCAGTGCCCCCAACCCAGGGCAGTCTTTGGTTGGCCCTCCTTGGGTAGTGTGCCAACCCACTGGGCCAACCCACAGCTGCTGTGGCTGGAGTGGGGTATGGAGATCACCACCAGAACCACATGCAGGGGGCAGTGGTGGTACCTAAAGGGGAGAACGTCATGTGGGCAGGGACCAACTGTCCATGACTAGCCTCTGGTGCCGGCTGAACCTCTGAGTGAGGAAATCCCACAGTGACTCCAGCCCTGGTGCTCAGCCAGCCTGCCCTGGGTGGGGAGGAGGAGCAGGGGTAGGAAGGGGACCCTCCCACTGAGCTGGAGACCAGAGTTTTCTTCTCCCCTGTTTCGACCTGGTTTTGCCATCCCAGAGCACTCCCGCGATGTCACGAAGCCCCATCTGGAACAGCAGGTGTCCCACAAAAGTCAAAGAAGGCTCGAAAACGTTGATGCCATACCCATTCTTTTGGACAGTCTGAAGGTTCTGGAAAGTTCTGCAATGATCCATTTCATTTCATTTCGCTTCTCCCTCATCTATTTGACCACAGAACTCTTAAGGGTTTTGTTATTTATTTATTTTTTGAATGTTTATTTATTTTGGGGGGGGAGAGAGAGAGAAAATGAGAGTGGGGGAGGGTCAGAGAGCGGGGGGGAACAAAGGGTCCAAAGCGAGTTCTGCGCTGACAGCAGTGAGCCTGATGAGGGGCTTCAAACCCATGAACCGTGAGATCATGACCTGAGCTGAAGTCGGACGCTCAACCGACCGAGCCGCCCAGGCACCCCAGAACTCTTAAGTTTCTTAAATGTTCCATAGAACATTCCATAAGAACTGCTGCTGTGGAGGAAGAGCGCAAGGTATAAGATCAGAGCTCAGGTTCCGAGTCCTGTTACTTGTCACTTATGGGTTGCATGTGACTTCTCCAAGCCTCAGTTTCCCCATCTGTAAAATAAGAAGTAATATCAACCCCCACGGGATTGTTGTACGTGGGGAAGGAGAACAGGTCTTTGCTAAGTACCTTTTAAGCTGTAAAGCTCTGTGCAGATACCTGATCATTATAACTGCCCTGACCAGGAAAATACATACACTGTTTACCTTCCAGGGTAAAGGGACGCCAAAGGCAAAGGAAGTGACTCACCCGGGATTGGCCAAGCCAGGTGACTAATTAGAGATGGGCACAGAGAGGAGAAGGAGCCCCAGTGGCAGTTCCATGAAGAATGAAGGCCCAGGGGCCCGGAGAACAGAGGTGACATTGATAGGCAAGCCCTGGGAAGAGGTGTCTTGTGGGAGGGAGGCGCTGACTATCCCTGCTGATGCCCTTGAGACTTCCGAGCAGAGAGCAATGCTGGTGTTCTCTCTCACCGGCCTTCCTTGTCCCCCTGCAGCTGGGGTGGGGGAGACTCTGCCTGGGACAGAGGTGGGTCTGTGAGTTCGCTCGGGCTACCTTTTGAAACACTGGAGGCGGCTGAAACAACAGAAACAGACTGTCTCACAGCTCCGGAGGCCAGAAATCCAAAATCAAGGCGCGAGGAGGGTCGGCTTCTTCTGAGGGCGGTGCGGGAGGACGTGCTCCAGGCCTCTCCCCTGGGCTTCTCCCTGGTCTCTTCATAGTAGCGTCCTTCTGTGTGGCTACATGGTCCCTTTTCGCGAGGACCCCTGTCCTATTGGATTAGGTCCGCCCCAGTGACCTCATTTTAACTCAGATCACTTCTGTAGAGACCGTGTCTGCAGACAAGAGCGCATTCTGAGGTTCTAGGGGTTAAGACTTCAGCGTCTGGTTTTCGGAGGGACACGATCCAACCCATAACGGTGGGCATTTCCCCCGGCGGGCCCCTCCCTCCATCTTACCGGCCCAGTTCCTTGGCCGAAAGCATGTGGATTGTGGCCTGCCGGAAGAGAGGGCCCATAATTGTGTTAATTGCCACAATACTAGACCTGCAATTAATATGCCACGGGAACAAAGAGCAAATACACTAATAGCACATAATTGGACTTAAACTACACCCTCGGCAGTGCAGTGCAACTGAGCTCTACTGTTTATGCTCCTTTTCAAATTAGCAAAGATGAGCAAATTAACATGTTTCTCCTTCACCCTGCTCGGAGGGGAGTTATGGGGGGAGCCTTGGGGATGGGGATGGATGGCGGGGAGCCCTGGTGGGATCCTGTCCAGAGTCAAGCACCAGGCCTGATCTTTGGAGCCATAGGCAAGTGAGGGCGTCGAAGGAGAGAGGAATCCAGACCTTTCCACCTTGGCAGATGCCCACCCCGGGGTGGCAGGAATTCTTGTGATTGGGGCGTGGGGGGTGACTCACTTAGCACTGCCACTATCTGGGGCCCTGGGGCAGGTTGGAGTCAATTTGGAGGCTCAAGGCTAAATGGGGCAACTTCTCCTCCTCCATGCCTGGGGTGGCGGTCAAGGCCAGCAACAGGGGCAAACCCCCCTCAGAAGGGCGGATAAGTGCTCTTTGGCCTCTCTTCCTTCTGCCCTCTCAGCACGCAGGCCTGAGTGCCTTGTGCCTCTGTGACTCCCAGGGACAGGCTCTCTCCCCCCCCCCCCCCCCACCAATGCCGGTGCTTGCCTCCTTCGGCAGGAAGGCGCCCTGCTCAGGCCTGGAGGCGGCTGGCGTGAGCTTTAGTCCCAACTCGCAGCCTTCCCTGCCCAGCTAATGTCAGGCAGAGCCACCCCGCCCCTCGTCGCGTGTTCGAGGCTCCTTGGCCTTGGCCTCCCCATCTGCCTCTCCCCTCTTCCAGCTTCCAGCTGGCTGCAGCGGACAGACGCAGAGAGGGAGTCAGCCTGCAGGTCAAGTCCCCTTCCCTTTTCGCCTATCACTGCACCTAGAGGGGCCTGTGAAGACAGGGGCGGAGGTGAGGTGGGAGTAGGATTAACAGACTCCTCTGCTGGTTCCTTCCCCGCCCCTCCAGCCGCTAGGTTTCCCCTGCCTCCCTGGCCCCGGGGCTGTGAGAGCGAGAGGTCCTACCTGCTCAGCACTTTCCTGCAATTTGCCCCCCTCCCTGTGGCTCCTGCCAAGCCAGTCAACGCAAGGCTCATTGAGAATTCTCGAAGACCTATCTGCTGTTCCCGAGAAGACAATCTTCCTCCAACAGACATCCTCCTCATTTGCATCCTCTAAATCAATGTCCCTCAGATGATCAAAGCCTAGCGCTGCAACTCAGTGAGGTTGGCTGGGGAAGAGGGAAGAGGCAGGACTCCCCCCACTTTTCTGCTGCCCCTTGAGGCCCAAGGGGCCCTGGAAACAGGAGGCCCGAGCCGTGCAGAAAGGGGCTGGGGCAGAAGTCCCTCTGTAGGTAAGCATTACCTTCCCCTGCTTTTCCTATAGGCTGAAAGGACAGTGGGACAGTGTCAGGCCTGTGTCAGCAAGGCCTGCTTTGATGTTCCAGGCCCTGAAGACGGCTGGGGCCCTGGGTCAGGACCAGAGGGAAGGGAGGTTCTGGGAGGAAGCGACCTCGCTCAGCCTTCCTGGTCAGACATACAAGGACTCAGGCCTCAGGGGTCTTAAAGCAGCAGGACTGGGGGGGGGGTGCAAAGAGAAGAGGGTTAATCTCCCCCCCACCCCATACCCCTCCCTGTCCACCTGTGACCGACAGTGTCCTCACTGGAATGATACCCACACGTACGAGCACTCACAGTGTGCCAGACCAGTGCTGAGTGCTTTCCGTGCGTTACCACATTTAAAACACACAGCATCCCTATAAGGCAAGTGTCATTATGATCCCCATTTTATAGATGACAAAACAGGGGAGAGGCCACAGAGCTAGGAAGTGGCAGACTCTGGGTTACGTGAGAGAAGGTCCCAGAAAGAGCAGGTAACCTGAAGAGGTTTGCATGCAGGTGAGAAGGCCATGTCTGCACGTGTGTGTGAGGGTCGGGGCCAGCCTGGGGTGATCAGGACAAGCCTGTCCTCACATAGAGGGGGCTTCTTGGCTGCCCTTTGGGACGGAGCGGGGGGTCCTTGGTCAGGTCATCTGCTTCCCTCATGCTCCGCCGAACTTCTTGGCTCAGTCCTGACCACCCACCACATCACGCGCCAGACGGGAATCAGCCGAGCAGTTCTCCATCTTACGTCTTCTGACTTTCCAGGGCCTTGCAGAAACTTTCGCCATCAGGCGGCTTCTGGGAGATAATAGCGTCATGGGTAAGAGTTTCTGCTTTGGAGCCAGAAAGATCTAGGTTCAAATCCTGACTCAACCACTTAGCCGTGTGGCCTGGGGCAAATTACTTCACCTCTTTCAGCCCCTGTGTTGTCCTGTATAAAAGAAGAATAAAACTGTGTCCGTTGCTCATGATCGCTGCTAGCATGAAATCAGAAAATGCACACAGAATGCTTCCTACAGGGGCGCCTGGGGGGGCTCAGTCGGTTAGGCGTTCAACTTCAGCTCAGGTCACGATCTCGCGGTTCGTGAGTTCGAGCCCCACGTCGGGCTCTGTGCTGCCAGCTCAGAGCCTGGAGCCTGCTTCGGATTCTGTGTCTCCTTCTCTCTCTGCCCCCTTCCCTGCTCACACTCTGCATCTCTCTCTCTCTCTCTCTCAAAAATAAACATTAAAAAAAAAAAAGAATGCAGGCTGGCACACAGCAAACACTATTCTGATCTCTGGATGGTTAATCCCTGCCACACAGATGAGAAAGGAGAACAAGAGAAGTAATTCTGAGCAAGTAAATGAGCTGGAGGCTTGAAAGAGTCCGAACTTCTGAAGTCTGGCTCTCGATTTTTGTCGGTGCTTGCTGGCCCAGGGAGCCTCGGGGGAAGGAAAAAGCACAAAAACACGGGGGAGCCTCACCTGAGGCCAGGTCTACTAATTCTACACTGACTAACCCCTGTGAACTCCTGCTTCCCATCAATTAAATAAGGAAGAATGAAAACCTCTATCAGGAAGATTGCTGTGAGGCCCCAAAGTTTATCGACGCCATTTGAAAAAAGGAGTATGCTAAGCAAGGGCAAACTGTAAAGGGCTGTGTGAAAGCAGTTATATCCATTGTCATCTCCTCAGATGGTTCAAAGCGGATTCCCGTATATCATCGCCGTGAGAGCAGTTACCGCTAATTGAGCTCTACTATGAGCTAAACCCTTTCTGTGCAGCCTTTCGTTCAATCTTCCCAACAATCCAAAGGGAGCATCATTATTATTATTATGCCCACTTTGCAGATAAGGAAGCGGAAGCTCACAGTTTCTGGTCTTTTCTGCTAATAACTGGAACCCAGGTCTTTCTGCCTCCAGACCATGTGAGTAAGACATTCCTCCTATTAAAACAAAACGCTTTTTAAATGTTTATTTATTTTGGAGAGAGAGAGAGACAGAGACAGAGCGTGAGCAGGGGAGGGGCAGAGAGAGGCAGAGACACAGAATCGGAAGCAGGCTCCAGGCTCCGAGCCGTCAGCACAGAGCCCGACGCGGGGCTCGAACCCACAAACGGTGAGATCATGACCTGAGCTGAAGTGGGACGCCCAACTGACTGAGCCACCCAGGCACCCCTGTTCCTCCTGTTTTTTGAAGCCCCTTCATCCTACCCCCTCCCTCAATTCCAGGAACCATGATGGCGCTACGGATGGAACCCAGGTCTGGTGCTGCCTCCACTATGCCCAAGCACTGGCGTACTTCCTCTGAGGTGCCGTTCAGCTGGGGAAGCTGTTCTGTTTTTTCCCTCCTCCCTTGCTCTTCCCAGGAAAGCTGGTCCAGTCCTGTCTGTTGAGAGGTTATGTACAGACAGGGCACATCACGTCTGACTTGTGCATCCACAGAGGGACCATGTTTGTTCATATGTTGTGTGTGTGCATGATGCATCGGGTGTGTGATTCATGCTGCGGAATGAAATAGCCACTCTCCTCCCCTCCATCACCCAGAGAAGTGAGAAGGTCCTGTGTCTCCCCCAGCTGCCCCTTCAAAGAGAGAAGGGGAATATGCTGTGTGTTACCTTCAGGAGGAAGCTTAAGTAGGAAACCCCAACCTTGTCCCGCCTTTTGGGGGTGCAAAAGCAAGCTGCTCAGCCTCCACGGAAAGTGAGGTTTTCCTTCTTTGGAAATTCTCAGTAGGCAGTGATAGCTGATGCTGCATGCATGGGAATTCCTGCTTCCTTTGCAAATAGAGAGCCATAGAAAGCACCAGGGAGAGGCTGAAACAAACCCTCAGGCCTCATTCTGACTCCCTGGAGACCACAGGAACGTCCCTTCCTAAGTCAGGGCTCCTGCCACTGCCAGAGAGAGACTTGAAGCTCTGGGCCATGGATGGTAATGAACAATAACGACAGCTAATGTTGTGTGTTGGCTCATCTATTCCTCACAACCCCCACTGAGGTAGGCACTGACTTATCGCTGTTTTACAGATGAGATACTGGCATTGGAGAGACGAAGGGCCTTACCTAAGAGGTAGCAGTCCACACAGTTAGCGGGACACAAAAAGGCTCACTGCAACTCTCTTTGTAAAAGAAAAGACTAGGAACAACCCATCAGTGGGGGAGAAGTAGCCATTAATAGAGGACTGATTAAGCGAATTCCAGTATATCCACACGAAGGAAAACACTACGTGTTTATAGGTCAGACATAGAAACTTTATACGTATGTCACACTTCTGACACCAAATGTGTGGGTTTTCCACACCAGGCAATTCTCTGATTCTCGGCAGACAGCAACCAGGTGTCCTACGATTCAATTCAGTTCTGACACGAACTGCCTAGAGTCAGCACAGACCCCACAGGTTAAGGGCTCAGTCTCACACTGCCCCCACTTCAGATGCCAATTGCAAGTAGTGGGTTCCCAGGTGACCCCCACTTCTGTTCAACTTGGCTGCAATTCCAGGGGTTCCCATGACCCTCTCCTGAGGTTCAGTATTTTGCCATAAGGGCTCACAAAACTCGGGGAGATGCTTTATTTACATTTGCCAGTTTATTATCAAGGCTATTATAAAGGATACAAGTGAACAGCCCGATGAGAAGTACATTGGGCAAGGTGTGGAAGGGTCCCCAGCACAGGAGCTACTGTCCCTGAAGAGTTAAGGGCATGTGGATGTGTTCACTAACGCAGAAGCTCTCTGTAGTCCGGGCATTTTTGTGGAGGTTTCATCACATTGGCATGATTGATCATTACCTTGATCTCCAGCCCTCCTGCCTTCCCCCAAATTGGTGGGGTTGGGGCTGAAATTTCCAAGCTTCTCATCTTGGCTTGGTTATTCTGGTGACCGGCCCATATTCAGAAGCCATCTAGGACCCCACCTAGAGTTGCCTCATGACAGTGAAAGATGCTCCTCTCACCCAGGAAATTCCAAGGGATTTAGCAGCCCTGTGCTAGGAATTGAAGATGATGAACAATTATCTATTTCTTTTTTTTTAATGTTTATTTATTTTTGAGAGAGAGAGAGAGAGAGAGAGAGAGAGAGAGTTAGAGCACAAGTGGGGGAGAGTCAGAGAGAGAGGGAGACACAGAATGCAAAGCAGGCTCCAGGCTCCGAGCTGTCAGCACAGAGCCCAACACGGGGCTAGAACTCACGAGCTGTGAGATCATGACCTGAGCTGAAGTCAGACGCTTAACCGACTGAGGCACCCAGGCACCCCTATCTGTTTCTTATTATATCAGAATATCACACCATACAAGAGTACAATGCAGCTATGAAAGGGATACTGAGATGAAGACATCTCCAGGATATTTTATTAGGCGAAAAGAAAGCAAGATGCGGATATGATATGCCTCTTTTGATCTAAGAAAGGGGAGAGAAATATATTCAAATCCTTGCTTGTATTTTAAAAACCCACAGTGGAAGGATAAGCCAAAAATAGACAAAATGGTAATTTTATGGGCAGGAAGGGACAGGGAGGAGGAGACAGGAATGGAACTAGACTTTTCTGAGCACCTTGTTTTCTGGATTTGACTTTGGAACCGTGTAACTATTTAATACAGCCGTAAAACAAAATTAATTGAAATTTTGCGAAAGGAAAGGAAACAGATAGAGATGGGTTTGAGTCCAGGGGTCCAACTGGAGTCTCTGCTGCTTTTGTCCCCCATTAACTATCCCTTCTTACAGCAACGGAGAGGCGTGACCAGGCCAGCAGAAGACAGAGGTGGGGCCAGACCTGGAACCTCCCAGGGCCCCAGGGGGACGCCTGTGGTGGTGCTGGGGACTGTGATTTTAGTATCTGGGGGCCTTTGTAATCGGTGGCTCTAAGATTCCCACATCTGTCTTCTGCAGCCCCCAAGTGGGCTGGCTCCCAAGCACATCATCCACAGAGTGGCCACAATGACCGCTTACCTGCCTCCAGCTCGACCTCACCAACACTGGCCTCGAGCGCACTGTGCTTACAGATGGCTTAACACGCCACCCGAGAGTGGTCCAGCTTCCTGGCAAAGAGTTTTCCCGCACGTGACCATGTTTCCTCCTCTCAGCAACTCTGGACCGGGGAATGACGGTCTTGGTGAGGAACAGAGTCTAGCTGAGGGTGCCTCCCATGGTCTGATAACAGCTGCAAGGTGGCCCAGCCCCACTTCTGTGGTGGACCAGGTCAAATCCAAGCTGCAGGATCCTGTACAGGGCTTGCACTCTCTCTCTCTCTCTCTCTCTCTCTCTCTCTCTCTCTTTTGCATCTGAGGTGAGGTATCCTTTCATATAGGGGCTGAGGCATCGTTTTGGGCTCAGGCAGACATAAAATTGAAACCCGGGTGTCCTTCTTTCGCGCAATAGGCTCTTCATCAAATTTCACATTTTTTTCTCATCTAGAACAATAAACGCACCTTCTGGAAAGGTTGTTGGAGGCATAAATGAGATGTCACCAGTAAAGGGCTTAGTAGAGACTGTTGTCATTAGCAAGAATCATTTCAAAAGATGCAGCTCCCTGGAAATTCTGTGTCCTTCTTACCTAATGCACAGATAGGTCGACTATATGCTCAAAAGCTTTAGTCTTCCTTGCTTAGTTATCAAAGTCACCTCCTTTAAAAAAATTTTTTTTAATGTTTATTTATTTCTGAGACAGAGAGAGACAGAGCATGAACAGGGGAGGGGCAGAGAGAGAGGGAGACAGAGAAGCTGAAACACGCTCCAGGCTCCGAGCCGTCAGCACAGAGCCCGACGCGGGGCTCGAACTCACAGACCGTGAGCCGAAGCCGGACGCTCAACCGACTGAGCCACCCAGGCGCCCCTCAAAGTCGCCTCCTTATCCTGCCATGTCTGACCCCGACTAAGGACAAGCCCGGGTGGTGCCTCGTTTCCCACGGCTCTGGGCCCTCTCGGCCGCTGCTGGCTCAGCTCAGGAGAGGCCCCTCTCTGCTAACTGTTAAGCCTGGATCGATCCCCATCTCAGGGCCGTTTTGAGGATTAATCTGTCGCGCGGAGACCTTTGACGAGTGCCAATGTGGCCGAGGCTATTGTCAGGCCGACCGGAAACTGAGTTCACCGGTTTCCCTGGCTTCCAAGACACTCAAGCTGAGCTTTGCGGCTGGACTAACTCTCCCGTGGGCAAAATCTCAGCATGTGCAGGTTGCACTGAGCTCACCGGCTGTCTGTCTGCCCACCTGCCGCTGGACCCTTTTGATCTACCTCTTTGTTTCTTTAAGGGACAGTGAGGGTAAGAAGATAAAGGGATCAGGATTCCAGACACCAAAGAGCTTTTGTTTGTGTTTCTAATAGAACTGAATACGTTACGTTCTCCCTCTTGGCATCAGTCTATTGACTCAAGGCATAGTTCTGAGATTTATACCTTTCTGATTTTATGTTTTGTAAATCTCAAAGGTCCCTGGAAACCTACCGGGTAAGTTTTTTATCCTCCGAGGGGTGATCTCCACAATAGAAAAATGAACGCAGCAATTCACTTGGTTCATCGCCGAGTATTTATGGAGTGCCTCCCGTATGTTCAGCTGTATACAAGCAGCTCAGAAGTTGCCTGAGGGCAAAAGAGGTTCCTGTGCGTTTAGACCTACCGTGTGCAAGGCTCTGTGACGCACTTAAAATCGCGTCGTTACTTGATTCCGACAACTCCAGGAAATGAGTATTGCTATCCCATTTCACAGGTGAGGAAAGAGACTCAAAGTTCTGCGTCTTGTCAAGATCATCCGTAGTAGAAGCAACCAGAGTTCCTGTCCAGTGCTGTCTGACGGTACCATCTGGGTCCTTTCCACTAGAACACAGCGGGGAGAAGAAAAGGATACGCGTGGGTTAGTCAATGGCACACGAAGTAGCAGATTATCAACCCGGGACTGCCTGGTTCAGAGCAGGTGCGGATGGGGGAGGGATGGCCTGATGGTCAGGAGGACTTCCTACAGGAGATAGCCCACGTGTGACTTAGGGCAAAGGTGGGGGAGGACGTGCTACACACAGCTGGTCCCGGGCAGGAATGAACTTGAGCACAGACAGTGTTGAGACAGTCTGCAGGCCCTGAGGTCGGCGGGGTGGGGCCTGAGATGGAGAAGCGGGAAGCCTGGCAGAGCTGTCTGGACCAGATAAGGTGGCAACAAGGAGCTAGCAGGAACGGAATCCCTGAAAGCAGTGCCTGGAGAGGATGATTCTGCAGTGCTGGCTGGAAGGAGTGGAGAAGTGAGGGCTGGAGATGGTAGGGGCCGGGCACATACCACGGGAGGGGTCCACCCAAGGGGAGTCTGGTCTTCTTGGACCCAGGGAAGGGGGTGACAACGGAACGAGAGATGGAATTTGCAGGCCTTGGTGGAGGGATGCTTTTGAGGGACAAAGGACAGGGAAGAGCGTAGCCCATTACAGATTGCTTTGCAACTGCCCTCAGGTCCCATCGTGCCTCTGTTCACTGTTGTTCAGGGTATTCCGGTCACTTAAGGCGCCTCCCGGTTTGGCCAGAATCTACTTGACCCACTACTCTCCTAAGTAAGTCCTCCACTCTCCTCCTACTTCTCCTAGCCCCCAAGGGGCCCACCTCCTGTACCCCACCCCACGCTGGCCTCCACAAAGCCCACCAGCCCGCCAGACGCTCTCAGCTATCACGGCTGTGGCAATCACAGTGTTTGAATCACCTTTGAAAGCTCCTTCCAGCACAGTCTCAACTAATTCACATTTCATTGTTATTTAACTTTTTGCTCTTGGAGTCTCCCTAGAGTCACCACCTTGTCCTTGAGGGCTGGTTGTTCTTTTTACCGTAGTTGCCCTGCAATCGCGGATGTCATTTTGCCTTTCAGTCTGTGTCCTCACCTGCAAAATGGTGCCAGTAATGGGCACAGTGCCTGGCACAGGAGCCCATCCATGGCCGTTCCAGTCCTTTCCTCTAGTGTGGGGTGGTCGTAGGGGCCGAGGGAAGGTGGGGGCGCCAGGGCAGAAGGAAAAGGGGACGACTCAAGCCCCTGGGAGGAACCCTTCTTAATGCATTTGGATCTCTGCATTTCTAAGGGACCACTGGCGTCACACGAAGATCATCCAGCATCACACATTTCTTCGGCAAATAAAAGAATCTTGAGTTACAAATTCAGGGCGGACTCCCTGGGGGCAGTGAATGCCCCCTCCTAGGGCTGAACCTTCGCAGCACGTGCTGCGCAGTCTTGGGCTGTTTCCAAAGTGCGGTTCGCTGACCTCGATCTCCTTGAAAACCTTTCCCGACCCCGCAGGCTCCCTCTCACCACCTCCACGGGGCAGAAGAGGAGGACACCGGGACTCTGGGAGGCGACGCGCTTTGCCCAAAGTGACTCAACGTGTTGGCGCTCAGGGGCGGCGGGCTGCACCCCCCCCCAGCGGGGTCTGCACTCCCTGGGGCTGGGGGTGCGGAGGGTTGAAAGGCCGGCTCGCTTGGCTCCGGAGCCGGCGGGGGGGGGGGAACTCGTGGCGGGTGGGGGGAGGCGAGGGGTTGATGCTCTCGGCCGCAGCGGGGGCAGGGGGCGCAGCCCTCCCCCCCAGACTCTCCGGAGCCGCCCGGGAGACAACCCCCCCCACCCCCCGCCGCCACCCCTTCCCCGGGCGCGGCCCCGCGGGCGCGCGCTCCGGGCTCCGTCGGCGGTTCGAGGTGCGCGCCCCGCCCCCGCCTCTCCCGCGCGCGCGCCCCTCCCGCCGCCACCCCGCCCCTCCCGCCCGCGCGCGCGCGCGCGCGCTCTCCTCCCGCCGCCACCCCGCCCCCGCCGGTACCCTCGCCGGACCCGTGAGAGCGCGCCGCCGCCATCTTAGTTGCTGCCGCCGCCTCCAGCCAAGCGCTGCCTCGGCGGAGGGGAGGGCGCCCGCGGCCCGAGCGCGCGGCCCAGCGTCGCGGCGGCGGCTCGTCGGATCCCGGAGCTCTCCGCCGCGCGAAGCAGCCGGCCCCGGGCCGCGAGAGCCCCGCTCGGCGCCCCGCACGCCTGCCTGCCGCTCCCGCCTCGAGCCGGCCGCGGCGCCGGGAGCCCGAGCGATGCCGCGCCGCCCTGCGCTCGCGCCGGCCCCGGCCGCCTGGCTGCTGCTGGCCGGGCTGCTGAGCGGCGGCGGGGTCTGGGCCACGCGAGGTAAGCGGCGGGCCCGGGGCGGGGAAGCCGGGCTCGGGCCCCGGGCGGCGGCCGCGCGGGTCTGGGGGGTGGGGGGGGACGTGCCGGCGGGCCCGAGGGTCGGTGTCCCCCCTTCCCCCGCGGCGCCCGCAGGCGGGGGTGCAGCCCGGCGAGAGGCCGCGTACGTGTGTCGTGTGCTCGGACGTGCACCGGGCTGGGGGCGCACGCACAGGTTTCGGTGTGCGCTTACATAAGAGCCCACTCCTCCGCATCCCTTTCCCGGATCCCGCTTCCCGGCCGCTGCACCGCGGACGCCGCATCCTCGCCCCTTTCCGCCTCCCCCCTCCCCGGGGTCCTTTAAACCTTGTCTGTTTTCAGACGAGCAGAGGCTGAAACTTCTCGCTTCCCTCCCACGTTTTGCCCAAAGGTGCAATTGTGATTGAGGTGTACGATCGCCGTCGCACCCGGCGTCAGAAACCCGCGTCTCCTCCGCTCCCGACACCTGGGTGCAGGTTTCCTGACGGTAATTTAGATCGTGCGAGGGCTTACATGTCCTCAACGGAAACCTCTCTCGGATTCCTCAGGGCCGAAATTATGTGATGGTTACTTGGCAAAAAAAAAAAAAAAAAAAAAAAAGAAAAAGAAAAGAAAAGAAAAAGAAAAAAATATAAATATATATGTATTTTTTAGTGAATTGATCGTTGTTGTTTTAACCTTCATCCACTTAACCTTTTAAACAGTACGCGCTCTTTGATATTGACTGATCTTGCCAGCGAAAAGCTTACGCATTGCAGATACGTGCTTCCGAATGGATCTCGGAATCGTAAACATTTTCCGTGGCCTTGGAGCAAAGTAATCTAGGTGTCGTCTATAGAGTCCTTGGATCTATTCTTTCGATTTTTTAATTTTTAATAATCTTCGGGGGGGGAGGAGAGGGCTGATAGGCTAGATGAAACGGTCGTATTTCATACTAGCAGTCTGTTAAAAAAAAAATCCTCATTTTCTCTTTCTTGGCATGACATATGGAGAGAAGTATGGTGTTCACAAATTAAAGGGCACAAGAGGCAAATGCATCTTTTGTCCCATGTTCCTTTCTTCACATCGAGGATGATAATGAACTTTGAATACTTCTTTCAGTTCATTTCTAACATTGTGTTGACGGACGTAGTCAAGTCTTAGTCACTATCTGATGGCTCTCAGTTTGATTTTTAAAAGTTGTATCAAGCTGAGTTTGAAGTGTTCTTTCCAGATGTGGAATGGAGGTCTGAAAGTCTAATATATCCAAGAGAAAATGTCAAAGTTCTGCTTCTCTTGGGGAAAACCCACACATTTCAAAAATATGTGCTTGGATTGGGTATTTTGGGAACCGTTCAAATGTATTTAGTTTAGTCGGTGATAACATTTCTTGTTAAAATCCGTATTTTCCCGTTTGTCCATTCATCTCCATTTGCCGTTCATTATTGAATTACTTGGATACTTAACAAATAGAAATTTCAACTATCAGATATTCATGATGGTGGAAATCTTATGTGAAAGATGTGTTGAGGGCTGAGTCCTTTGTAAATTGCTAACTTTCTAAGCTTTTCTGGTGCATTTATAGTACTTAAGAATAATTAGTCTTCAAAATAAAAACACATTTTGAACATCAGTTATTTTGTTGCTTCCCTCCCCGCCTCCACCCCCCCCCCCCCAGCCTGCTAGGTAAAAAATGTTGTGAATGCTACAAGAAATGCTAATAAAATGATCTCATTTTGAGGGGTTACATATGTTTGTGGAGACACTTTCTGTGGGTTCATTTTAAAGGTGATCATTTCAACTAATACCCGACTTTGTAAACAATTTCTGTAGTTTTTTTAAAGGTTTATTTTTGAGAGAGAGAGAGAGAGAGAGAGAGAGAGAGAGAGAGAGAGACAGAGGATCCCAAGCTGACCTCTCCATGCCGACCGCAGAGAGCCCAACGCAGGGCTCAAACCCATGAACCTTGAGATCATGACCTGAGCTGAAGTCAGATGCTCAACCAACTGAGCCACGCAGGCGCCCCAAATAGCTGACTTTTTTTATTGCTGTAAGAGAGCTGATATGAGCTTCCGGTCATACTCTAATAGTTATTAATGGGGTAAATACCAGTATAAATTGCTGGAGAGAATGTTAGGGTTTGTAATAGAAGCTGCATTTTGACTATTAATTAGTTGTTTAATAGAGAAGTCCAGATTTTGATTTGTAGCTGTAGTTCTTAAAAAACATAGAGTAAATCAGGGGCGCCTGGGTGGCGCAGTCGGTTAAGCGTCCGACTTCAGCCAGGTCACGATCTCACGGTCCGTGAGTTCGAGCCCCGCGTCGGGCTCTGGGCTGATGGCTCAGAGCCTGGAGCCTGTTTCCGATTCTGTGTCTCCCTCTCTCTCTGCCCCTCCCCCGTTCATGCTCTGTCTCTCTCTGTCCCAAAAATAAATAAACGTTGAAAAAAAAAAAAAATTAAAAAAAAAAAAAAAACATAGAGTAAATCAAAATACATAGGCATATTGGCATGCCCTAGGCTGCTTGCTTTCTCTCCAGGCAGTCAGTCAATGATTAGGAAATAAGTTGAAATAGAGACTATAGAAAGCTTAGGAGAATTTTCTTTTTTATAATGTTTATTTATTTTTGAGACAGAGAGAGAGAGAGAGAGAGAGAGAGAGAGAGAGACAGAGCATGAGCAGGGGAAGGGCAGAGAGAGGAAGACACAGAATCCCAAGCAGATGCGGGGCTCGAACCCATTGAACCATGAGATCGTGACCTGAGCTGAAGTCAGATGCTTGACCAACTGAGCCACCCAGACGCCCCAGGAGTATTTTTAAAAAATGCTACTGTTGGGGTGCCTGGGTGGCTCAGTCGGTTGGGCGGCCGACTTCGGCTCAGGTCATGATCTTGCAGTCCGTGAGTTCTAGCCCCGCGTCGGGCTCTGTGCTGACGGCTCAGAGCCTGGAGCCTGCTTCAGATTCTGTGTCTCCCTCTCTCTGACCCTCCCCTGTTCATGTTCTGTCTCTCCCTGTCTCAAAAATAAATAAACGTTAAAAAAAATAAATAAATAAATAAAAAATAAAATAAAAAAATAAAAAATGCTATTGTGGACTGCATTTCAAAGCCAAAGAAATAATATTTATTGTTATTTTCCGGTTTGTACACAGACTTCTCAGTGAGGCCTGTCCCCACCTTCATGTGTGAAATGACATCTCTCTGTGAACCCCTGAATCCTCCCTTCCCTGCCTCATTTTTTTTTTTCTCTTTCCGTAGCACTTAACCCCATTCTACCCCTCTATTTTGTTTATTGTCTGGCTCCCCTCACTAGGACATTGGCCCTTCCAAGGTGGACAGGTGTTTGGTGTGTTTTGTGTGTATGTGAATCCTGTCACCCCCACACAGTACCCATAGGTACTCAGTATTTGTTGAGTGATTGAATGGACGGACACCTGTCTGTTTTGACAGCATAGGACTTTTTTTTTTTTTTTAACGTTTATTTTTTTTTATTTTTGAGATAGAGACAGAGCATGAACGGGGGAGGGGCAGAGAGAGAGGGAGACACAGAATCCGAAGCAGGCTCCAGGCTCCGAGCCATCAGCCCAGAGCCTGACGCGGGGCTCGAACTCACAGACCGCGAGATCGTGACCTGAGTTGAAGTCGGAGGCTTAACCGACTGAGCCACCCAGGCACCCCAACAGCATAGGACTTTTATGTCCTGTTTTTTTTCATCCGACAGATAAATGTTACATACTGAAAGAGGCATTACAGAGTATAAAACAAACTTAAATTCTGCAGTGTGGGCATAGAAATGGATTAATAGGTAATTTTTTCAGCGACCTGTTGATTGCAGTGTTGGAGCTATTAGATCGTAAAAATCTGTAGCAGCTCTTGAAGGCTGTAGCTTTGTGGCTACCACTTTGAGCCTACTTCTTAAAAATACTGTAATTCTCTGCTTTTTTTTGGAAAATGGTTTCTTCTTTTATTACCCTGTTTTTCAGAACGAACTTTGAGGAAAAGTCATTTGAGTATAGACTTCAATATTATGCTTAATCTCACGTTTGTATTTGCGGGAGTAAAGGTCATTTGTTTCACACAGGAGACCTATAATTGCTAAAGAAATGATAAAATTAATAATTCTGGAAGGATGCCAGTTTAAGAGCTTTAACTCAGTTAACTGGAACCTTCAGTTAACTAGAGTCCCTCTTCTGACTGCAAAATGCTTTAATTAATTAATTAATTTATTTATTTTATTTATTTTTTTTAACGTTTTATTTATTTTTGAGACAGAGACAGAGCATGAACGGGGGAGGGGCAGAGAGAGAGGGAGACACAGAATCCGAAGCAGGCTCCAGGCTCTGAGCCATCAGCCCAGAGCCTGATGTGGGGCTCAAACTCACGGACCGTGAGATCGTGACCTGAGCCGAAGTCGGACGCCCAACCGACTGAGCCACCCAGGCGCCCCTGCAAAATGCTTTTAGACCAACTCTTAGTGTTTCAAGTGAGGATGTTAAAGTTTTAAGACATTTTTTTAAAAAAGATTGAATTATTTTTATTATTGCTTTCTGAGGCAGGAAAATATCATTTCGGCCGGGGGGGGGGGGGAGGTGGTGGTAAAGTTTTTGTGTAAAAGTTGAAACGAAATAGGTCTGAATATCCTGAAAATCACCGAGAGTCTATTTTTCACATATTCCGGTTAATTGAGGTTTGGGATCATTACGCTTTTTAAAAAAATACACCTTGTTTTTTCTGTGGTCTTCATTGGTTAGATCAGAGATATTTGAAGATATGTTACGTCTTTTCTAAGTAGGATTCAAGGTGATCGATTTCGTTACAAAATACATATTGTGGTAGAGCTTCAGAAATACGGGTTCAGGACGGGTGGGAATCTGACTGACCAAGAAAAACAAAGCAAAAGTGGTATTTTGATAACCGGCAGAGACTTTGCAAAGGCCGGAAATGGGAACCCTTGAACTGTGACCTTCACCTGCTTGCTGTCAGGCTGATGTACCTTGCCTGTTTTCTCGTGGAGCCACCACCACCTAGGAATTGGGATACTGCATTTGTTTATCCCTAATTTTTGTTTTTTAATGTTTATTTACTTTTGTGAGAGAGAGAGAGAGAGAGAGAGAGAGGCAGAGGCAGAGCATGAGTGGGGGAGGGGCAGAGAGCGAGGGAGACAGAATCAGAAGCAGGCTCCAGGCTCCGAGCGGTCAGCATAGAGCCCGACGTGGGGCTTGAACTCCTGAACCCCTAGATCATGACCTGATGAGCCGAAGTTGGACACTTAACCGACTGAGTCATCCAGACAGTTCCTCCTGTTTGTCCCTGATTTGGTAGGTCCTCTCTCCTCTGTGTTTTAGGCATATTTTTTGTTCATTTTCTTGTTTAGCTGTAGAATGATATTATTTTAGATTCAAGTTTCTCATAAGATGTGTTGCTAAGGCTTTTTCATTTTTAAAGTTTTAGGTGCAAAATCATTTACTTCACAATAACTGAACTTAGAACAAAACCCTATGAAACGCATCTCCTGTTCCAGAACCCCAGTAAATAGCTGGTAAAGGATGAATCGTATTTGCCTCTTTTACCTGAGGTCAGACGTGAGTATTCTCTTCTAGTCTCTTTTGGACTCGTCTGAGTCTCTTGTGACAACAGCTTCAGAGTCTGCTACTTTTCCAGTCTGCCTTGATCTGTATTTTCTTAAAATCACTGTTTAGTACAGAAGAAGACTTTCTTTTCTTTCCTTCATCCCTTAAAAACATTTTTTTTAAAGAATCTTTTTTTTTAAGATATTTATTTATTTTTGAGAGCGAGAAAGAGAGAGCGTGCATGTGTGTATGTGTGTGTGTGTTTGTGTGTGTGAGCATGGGCACACAAGCAGGGGAGGAGCAGAGAGAAAGGGGGACAGAGGATCCGAAGCAGGCTCCTCCCTGACAGCAGAGAGCCCGATGCACAGCTCGAACTCATGAACTGAGAGATCATGCCCTGAGCCAAAGTTGGACGCTTAACCAACTGAGCCACCCCAGGTGCCCCTTAAGATTTTTATTTTTAAGTCATCTCTACAGTCAACGTGGGGCTCAAACTCACAATGCTGAGACCAGGAGTTGGACCCTCTACCAACTGAGCCAGCCGGGCATCCTTCTTTTTTAAATTTTTAAACGGCTTTATTGAAAAGCAATTCACATTCCATAAAATTCACCCTTTCTAAAAAAAAAAAAAAAGTATATTTATTTTGAGAGAGAGAGTGCGAGTTGGGGAGAAGGAGAGAGAGAGAGGGAGACAGAGAATCCCAAGCAGGCTCTGTGCTGTCAGTGTGGAGCCAACGTGGGGCTCGAACTCACCAACCATGAGATCGTGACCTGAGCCAAAATCAAGAGTCTGGTGTTTAGCTGACTAAGCCACCCAGACACCCCAAGATTCACCCTTTTAAAGCACACATTTCAGTGATTTTGGTGTATTCACAAAACTGTGTAACCATCACCACTAATTTTGGAACCTTTTTTTTTTTTTTTTTTTTAAAGTAATCTCTATACCCAACGTGGAGCTCGAACTCATGACCCTGAGATCAGAAGTTGCATGTTTACAGACTGAGCCAGCCAGGCACCCTGTTTTCAGACATTTTTGTCATCCCGAAGAGGAACCCCACGGTCCTCAGCTGTCACTCTGAGTTCCCCTTCCCCCCAGCTCCTGGTAACCACTAATCTACTTTCTGTCTCTGGGGATCGGCCTCTTCTGGACATGTCATATCACTGGAATCATACACCACGTGGCCTATTTGTAAAGAGCTCCTTTCACTTGATATTTTCAAGGTTCACCCATGTTGTAGCAGGAACCAGAACTTCATTCCTTTCTATGGCTGAATCACGTTTGCCCTAGGTTTGTGTCCCTCTGAGATCCATATGTTGAAACCTGATCCCCGGTATCATGGTACTTGGAGATGGGGCTTTCGAGAGGTGATCAGGGCATGAGGGTAGGGCCCTCGTGAGTGGGATGAGTTCCTCAGAGAAGCCAGAGGGCTCCCCTTGCCGCTCCCACCGAGTGAGGACACCGTGAGAAGATGGCCATCTGCAAACCGGAAGAGGGATCTCACCAGAACTTACATGCTGGCACCTGGACCTCGGACTTCCCAGCCTCCAGGTCTGTGAGAAACGTTTCTGTGGTTTCTAAGCCACCCCGTCTATGGCATTTTGTTTTAGCAGCTGAAACAGACTAAGACAATATTTCTTTGTACGGATACCACGCTTTGTCTGTCTGTTCATCAGTTGATGGACATTTGGGTGGTTTTTCCATTTTGTGGCCACAGTGAGTAATGCTGCCGTGAACCCTTGTGCACGGGCTTTGTGTGGACGTACGTTTTCCGTTCTCCTGGGTGTACACCGAAGAGTGGAATTGGCCGGGTTGTGTGGTGACCCCGTTCAACGTTTTGGGGAGCCGCGGAACGGTTCCCAAAGTGGCCACGCCGTCTTACGCTCACTCTTGACCTCGGTAATCACTCCTGGGAGCTTTTTTTTCCTAATCAGATACATATTTCACAGTGTCTAAGTTTTCTTAGCAGAGTTTTAAGTTGCTGATGTTTTCTGCTCTAGTGATAACTGGCATTTCATCCAACCGGTTCTTCCTCCACCATCGTCTCCCATATCATTTCCAGCGTTGAAAGGTGCCCCCTACACCAGCCTTCCCTGTAAACACAGATGTTTCCCGCACTTCCCTGACATTTGATCACTCAGCGTGGGCACCTGCTAGCACAAAAGCAATGCTTTCCTTACGGTGTAAAGACTCGAGTCGGCTTTCCTTAGGTCTGGAGTTTACCAACCCTTCAGGTTTCTGTCACATCCGGCCCTGCAGCTTCGTTGTCACCACCGCTCACTTTAAGAAAGGCTGAGCCCTTCTGCAGCCTGCATCCCACCCCAGGCCCTGATTTCTGGCTGTGATCTGAGGAATGAGCTCCTACGGTACAGACCCCACGGCTGGGGGACAAGCAGAGGGAGCCCCCAGGTTCCAGGAGCAGGGTTGCACTCTCTGAAAGCAACCGGACGAAACGCTAGAATTCTTAACCAACTAGTTTAGGATATGATGCTTCTTGGGGCGCCCGGTGGCTCAGTCGGTTAGGCATCCAACTCTTGTTTTCTTGGCTCAGGTCCTGATCTCACGGTTTGTGAGTTCGAGCCCCGCATCGGGCTGTGTGCTGACAGCATGGAGCCTGCTTGGGATTCTCTCTCTCTGCCCCTCTCTGCCCCTACCTACCCCACTGGTGCATGCTTGCTCTCTCTCTCTCTCTCTCAAAAAAAAAAAAAAACAAAAAAAAACTTAAAAAGAATATGATGTTTCTTCATTACGTTTTTGTTCTTCTCATTGGCTTAAAAATAGGCTTTGTTGAAGTAAATTACTTTGTCTGGTCCTTTGGTTTTATTTAAGTAACTGTTTATTATTTATCCAGTCTTTAATGGTATGAAGCACTTAGAAATCTCTGTCTTTAGATTCAAAGTGAATTTTAAAACTTAGTAGATAAGATTGGCATCTCTGTTGAAGACCAGAGTGTAACACACATTTGTTCTGAGCTCTTCATAATCCTGGAATTTTTTCTTCTCAGATTATACAGTAGTTTGATGTTAAGGATCAACAAGAAAAAAATTGAGTGTCATAAACTTAAATTGAAGATATGTAAAACTCGAGAATGATTTGTGTGAAGTTGTCTATTAAGTGACTTTTAAAGGACATAATTTATTCCCTCTGAAATGCAGAATCCAGTCACATTTGATGTTGCATATTTTCGGATGTAGTTAGTGATGAATATGGAGAGGACCAGCTGCGTGGTATGTGGGGCCAAGTGCAAAATCAAAGTGTGGGTCCCTTTGCTCAAAACTTACTAATAATTTCAAGATGACAAAGAGCATTAAACCAACATGGGGCCCAGCAAACCCAGGATACTGTCTTGAATATTGATAGACTTACAGGGCAGGGTATTAATATTCAGAACGTGGGCCTGGCCCTGAGGTTTTCACCAGAGCCCTTGGTCCTCTGGACATTCTCAGATGAACCAGCTGATCCCCTGCTCTCCTCAACAGCACTCCCTCTCCCCCCCACTCCCAACCCCTGTCCTTCCCAGCACCCCCCCCCCCCCACCTCCTCAAGGCAAGACTTGTGTTCTCTGGTGGCCTCAGCGTGGGGGGTTACCCTCTTCTCTCCTGATCACCTGGTAGAAGCTGAGTATACTTGAATTACAATAGTGTCCGCAGATCAGAGGTAGAAGCTAATTGAGGAATCGGGTCAGTTTTGTTTTGGGGGATTAAAGCCTTGGCGTCAGCAGATTACGTTTACTTTTAAAACGCCTTGACTAATTCATGCCAGTTTCCTATTACTTAGGGAATCAGTAACGAGGACTACAGAAATAATTAAAATTCTTGGATAATCCCTAATCTTTTTTTTTTTTTTTTTTTGCTACGCTTTCCAAACGTTTATCAGAGTGGCTAATAAGTAGCAAAATGCACTAGCCTGAATTGAATTTTCTTCCTAGGCTGGACTCACTGGGGCTGCAGTTATTAAAGGGACAGGGCGGGGATTAAAAGGTGGGCAGCAGCCATTCTGGTACAGGAGCACCTCAGTCACTAGCGCTGTGATAATGGCAGGGTACCTCGATAATCCCCAGTGTGTGTTATAAAGCCCTGAATTAGCAACGTTTTTGATCTTGCTTCTGAGTTGTTTGTAAGATATCCTTTAGGGGTGCCTGGGTGGCTCAGTCGGTTAAGTGGCTGACTTCAGCTCAGATCATGATCTCACGGTCTGTGAGTTCAAGTCCCGCGTCGGGCTCTGTGCTGACAGCTCAGAGCCTGGAGCGTGTTTCAGATTCTGTGTCTCCCTCTCTCTGACCCTCCCCTGTTCATGCTCTGTCTCTCTCTGTCTCAAGAATAAATAAACGTTAAAAAAAAAAAAAAAGATATCCTTTAATACCTGCTCAAGGTTCTTGAATGAAGCATTTGCATTTGACAGGAGTTTTAAAAAGTCCATGCCCAAGCGTAAGAAACATTTTCTTGTTTAATTAAGAGGTGCAACTAATAAGCATCTAAACATATAAAACCCAGAATAGAAAGTGATTCAAATGCTTTTTTTTTATATGAACTTGGTCATTTTTAAACCTTTTCTCACTGGAGGAACATGTACCAGTGGATAATATCACAACCTCTTCCCTTTCCCCTTGATGGTGACTTTAATTAGTAACAACCACAACATTAATATTTGTTTGAGGACATGTTTTAGATAGGTGATTATTAGCGTATATTTACTTTGAAAAAGTAATGCATAAGGCAAGTATGTCTTTGTTGCATTTTTTTCTTTTCCTATTAAGTGTGTGTTTACATGGTTTTCAGTGCTGGTGGACAGAATGAAGCCAGGGGCAGTGAGAAAGCAAATATGGGCCACTTTGGCCAGGCTTTGGTGATTTAGGACTGAAGGATGAAGGCTAGAAGGGTTTCCTGAAGTTTCTTTTTTTTATCTGGTAACTCAGCTCATTGGTATAGGAGAGCAGATAGGGATTTGGGGTAAAATCCTTGACTTGGAACAGAGCAGTCCTGACTGTACCTTTTTTGTTGAGAGACCGAGAGCGAGTGGGGGAGGGGCAGAGAGAGGGAGACATAGAATCCAAAGCAGGCTCCAGGCTCTGAGCTGTCAGCACAGAGCCTGATGCAGGGCTCGAACTCATGAACTGTGAGCCGAAGTTGGACGCTTAACTGATGGAGCCACCCAGGCGCCCCAGTCCTGCCTGTACCTTCTTATCTTTTGGAAATCCAAGTACAGGCAGGCAAATTGAGGCAGGCTGGTGCACTGGGCAGCGATGGAGCCCCAGCAACAGAGAAGCCCTCAGCAGTGGCTAACAAAAGTTAGTCCACGTTCAGATCTGGTCAGATGGAGATCTTATCTCCTGAATGTTCAGGCACATTTTAGTTCTTTTTTCTCATGTTCAATTGCCTGGGTACAGTGAAGTCCCTCTTAGCTGAAGCTTCTTGACCACCTCAGCTCTGTACTGACTTCTAGTGACCGTTTGTCAACTGCATTAACCTAGCTTTGACTTAAAAAATTTTTTTTTTAAAAATGTTTATTTTTGAGAGTGAGAGGGAGAAAGACAGAGCATGAGCAGGGGAGGGGCAGAGAGGGAGACACAGAATTCGAAGCAGGCCCCAGGCTCGGAGCTGTCAGCACAGAGCCCGACGCGGGGCTCGAACTCACGAACTGCGAGATCGTGACTTGAGCCGAAGTCAAGATGCTTAACCGACCAAGCTGCCCGGGCGCCCTGTCCTAGCTTTGACTTGACGCATTGTTTCCTGGGACCCATTTCTGATGCCCAGATGACTCGAAAAGGCAATTCATATCCGTCTGTTAGGAATTGAAGTTAGAACTCACATTGCATTTCCCCCAGAAACTTTGTTTTAAACTGTTCAAGCTCTAAAAGTGATCACCAGAAACCTGTCTAACCCATAAGCCAAGTGAAAACCAGGCAAATTTAGAGGAAAACACAGCACACACACCATTACAGTGTTAATAATTTTATAAACCGCTGACGAAGTGCTACTTACGATGTGGTGAGTAGGTCTTGAAGTAGTACAGTAACTTGAGACGATTTTGTGGGGAGCATCAGCCGTGATCAGTCACTCCTGGTTCGCAGCTGGACTGAAGAGGGTGACTTGACTTGGAAGTGATCTGACCTGTGAGAGGGACAAGAGGGAATGCGGCCTGTTCATTGTGATCTTGGAAAGGAAGGGAGCAGAAGAGGGGAGACGTGGGCCAGCAAGGCCCCCTGGTGGCCGGGTGTCAGCACTGCAGGGGGGGCGGGGGTTGGGGGGGCGGAGGGGGTTGCGGGGGGCGGAGAGGCACGACCCGCGCGGTGAGCCTTCTGCCAGCAGCTGTGTGTCCGCCACACCAAGAACTGCCCGTGTGTGCCGGTCACCCCGTTCGGAGAAACTAACTGATAACGTGCATCATTTAAAGGAATGACTTGCGGTCAAATAACGCTTTATGTTTTTCATCAAAGAAAATTGTACTTAAGAATTGCCATTTAGGGGGGGCGTCTGGGCGGCTCAGTGGGTTGAGTGTCCAACTCTTGATTTTGTCCGGGGTTATGGTCTCACGGTCCATGATTTTGAGCCTGTGTCGGGCTCCGTGCGGATGGGGCAGAACCTGCTTGGGCTTCCCTCTATCCCTCCGCCGCTCATGCTTGCTCTGTCTCTCTCTCAAAATAAATAAACTTAAAAAAAATAAAATAAAACCATTCCTTGAATTGTCCAGGTTCTAAAATGTATACAAATTAAATTTACTCCTTGTAGAGGTATTTTGCTGAAGCAAATGTAAAAAAGGTGGTTTCCATAACCCCCAGATACTCTTTTTTTTTAAGTTTATATATTTATTTTGACAGAGACAGAGTGTGAGTGGGGGTGGGGAGAGAGAGAGGGGGAGAGAATCCTAAGCAGCCAGTGCCGAGCCTGACTCAGGGCTCGAACTCCCAAGACTGTGAGGTCATGACCTGAGCCGAGGTCCGACGCTCAACCGACTGAGGCACCCAGGAGCCCCTTTTTAAAAAAAAAATTTTTTTTAATGGCCCTCAAATATTCTTGATTGGATTTGTACGTCTTGTGTCCTAGAGGTCATCCATTCTAAGTAATGGTGATGTGACTTTTTTTTTGTTACCTTTATTTTTGAGAGAGAGACGGTGTGTGAGCAGGGGAGGGGCAGAGAGAGAGCATGCGCTCGCGAGAGAGGGAGACACAGAATCCAAAGCAGGCTCCCAAGCTGTCAGCACAGAACCCGATGTGGGGCTCGAACCCGCGAACCGCGAGACCACGACCCGAGCCGCAGCCGGACGCTTAACCAACTGAGCCACCCAGGCACCCCAGTGACGTGGTGACTTCTAACCGTCACGGTAAAGGATGGCTGCAGGCCCCTCTTCACATTGTTGTATCGGGTGATCTCTCACGCGGTGTTTGCCTAAGGATGTTACATGGGTAGGTGTCGCTTGCTAAGAGGGGTCTATCAGTTGCCTACGTTTGGGAAATGCTGTCAGGCGGGTTTCCTTGCTGTAGGACTTCCCAGAACCTTTAGCAGACTGTGTTGAAGAGTTGCCGGGGCGTGTGGTGGGGGATAATAACCCACATTCATCCAACTCGCTTTACCGTGGGCTCTTTTCATGACCCCACTGTGCCATAGAGCAATTTGGGAAATGCTGTTACCTCCATGTGGTAGAAAAAGAAAAATACGATTGAGTACAAAAAAGAGTAGGTTAACATGACGTAAAAATACTGTGTCTGTGGGATCAGTAGTCTTAATCCTTTTGTGTATATCTCTAGATTCTTTTGCCTTGTAAAAATTTATAATCATAGTCAAAGTTTGAAACAAAATAAAATTTTATACAAGTTGTTTTGTGACTCTCTCGGTGTCGTTCGTTAAACATTTGTCCTGGGTGTGGTGGGTATGTTCATTAGAAGGATGTAGTAGGATCTGTTTAATCCTGTAGGGCTCCCAGACTGTGTGGTCACAGGAACCCTGTGCTCTCAGAAATTATTGAAGACTTTGAAGAGGTTGTGTTTATGTGGATTTTATCTATCCATATTTACTCTTAGAAATTAAACTGAGAACCTATTAAAATATTTCTGAATTTATTTAAAAGAGCAACAATAAACCCATTAAATGATAACATGATATACATATATTGAAATTGAAATGTAGTTGGGTAACATATTTTTTTTTTTTAACGTTTATTTATTTTTGAGACAGAGAGAGACAGAGCATGAACGGGGGAGGGTCAGAGAGAGGGAGACACAATCTGAAACAGGCTCCAGGCTCTGAGCAGTCAGCACAGAGCCCAACTCGGGGCTCGAACTCACGGACCGCGAGATCTTGACCTGAGCCGAAGTTGGCCGCCCAACCGACTGAGCCACCCAGGTGCCCCGGGTAACATATTTTTAATGAAACATAACTGTATTTTCCAAAACAAAAACCGGTGGAAGTAGGTCTTCTCAGTAAGAAGACTGGCATTGTTTTCCATTATTGCTAATCTCTTTAATGTGGCGGTAAGAGAAGTCCGCCAGATTCTGTATTCAACCCCTTGCTATCTGTCTTTTGGTTGAAGCAGATGAAGAACGTTTAGCCTCACACAAATACGTAGCTGAAGGGAGGGCTTTGCGAAGGACTTCCTAAAAGGGTCTTGGGGGCCCCCAGGAGTTCTCAGACCACATTCTGATAACTGCTGCTTTAGGACAGTGGTTGATGGTCAAAATACAGTTGAGGGATATGTTGCCTGTAATTTGCTTCTAAATAATAGACTAAGTAGAAGGCACAGCTTGCAAAGGATTTATTTAAAAAGAGAGAGAGAAACGAGTTGATTCAACCGATTCCTATAATCCTGTCTCTCTCTAGTTACGTTGTCACTTGCTTTCTTGAGCGTGGAAGACACGAGTGTAGTCTGGCCCCCGGCTGGACTTGCCTGTAACGTCACATTTTGCTGCCGCCCGGTGAGGGGCCTTTACAGCTCTGTAGGCAGTCGGTATCCTGCGTGTGAGGAATCAGGATCTGTGTGCCTGTGGTTTATTACTGTGGTTTTTGTTTAAGTTTTACCAGAGGACATGTTTTTAATGAGGGAAAAGGCCAGAATACATGAAAAAGTAGAAGATGTTACAGTCAGATTTTTGGGGCTGTTTCTTGGGGGGTGTGCACTTACTTGATTAGTATTTCTAGAATGAGATCTGGAAAAAAAACTCAAGCTTTTTTTTTTTTTTTTAATTCAGTACTAAAAAAAACGAAAGATGACCATCTTTGTGTTTCCTCATGAGATGGCCCTTTTGAGATATTTAAATGGCTGATTTCATTGTAAAAGTGATTTTTATAACTATCACAATAAATAAAGGAAGTCGTTTTGGAGTTCTCTCCGAATCTGGAGTAAGTTATGCATAAGTGCCTGTCCGGTTTGTCTTCGTGGGAATGGCTGGTTAGTTGGGTTGGCGATACTTTTGAGCTCGTTCTTGCTTGGACTACGTTCCATAAATCCACCTTCCTCTTGAAAGGTCATCTAATTCCTTTTCCCCCTTTACGGCAAGTCCTTTACTTCTAGTTTATTTTTTGTTTTTCTAAAAGATACTATGTTTAAGTAATCTCTGCACCCAACTCAGGGCTCAAACTCACAACCCTGAGATCAAGATTCGCACGCTCCACCGACTAGAGCCAGCCAGGCGGCCCAGTCCTCTTATTTTTAAAACCTGACAACTTATCTTCCCTCTTAAATAATCTCTGGTTACACTTGTATATTATTGCATTAGGACAGTAAGTACTTTTTTAAACCTGGAAACCTAAAAATATGCTAATTTGAAAAAAAGGAAACAGGTTCTGGATTACATGGCTAGAATTCTAGAAATGGAAAGGATTTTAGAATTAATTTGACCCATTCAGCCCATTTTATCAAAGAGGAAACAACTGAAGTGGTTATTGTTGTCAGTATATTTTTATAGCTCAGAATATGAAAAGCAGGAATATGTGGAGCCCCATCTAGAGTGTCTTTAACCCCCTTTCTCTCTGTAATAAAGAATAAACTTGAGTGACTTGGTAGGAACCTTTCATGTGCAGTTGAGTCAGGAGTGATTATGAAATTGGAGTGGATTTAAAAAAATTTTTAATGTTTATTTTTGAGAGAGAGATAGAGCATGAGTGGGGGAGGGGCAGAGAGAGAAGGAGGCGCAGAATCTGAAGCGGGCTCCAGCCTCTGAGCTGTCAGCACAGAGCCCGATGCGGGGGCTTGAACTCGTGAACAGTGAGATCTTGACCTGAGCTGAAGTCAGATGCCCAAGCCTACTGAGCCACCCAGGTGCCCTGGAGTGGGTTTTTTTTTTTAAGTTTATTTATTTTTGAGAGAGTATGAGCAGGGGAGGGGCAGAGAGAGAGAAGGACAGAGGATCTGAAGCAGGACCTGTGCTGACAGTGCAGAGCCTGATGTTGGGCTGGAACTCCTGAACTGTGAGATCATGACCTGAGCCAAAGTCAGCTGTTCAACCGACTGAGCCACCCAGGTGCCCCAATTGAAGTAAGTTTTAAAAATTCTGGAGGGGACGGACTTCAAGCTGTATTACAAAGCTGTAATCATCAAGACGGTATGGTACTGGGGCACCTGGGTGGCTCAGTCAGTTAAGTGTCCAACTTCAGCTCAGGTCATGCATGATCTCACAGTCTGTGAGTTCAGGCCCCACGTCGGGCTCTATGCTGACAGCTCAGAGCCTGGAGCCTGCTTCAGATTCTGTGTCTCCCTCTCTCTCTGTCCCTCTCCTGCTCATGCTCTGTCTCTGTCTCAAAAATAAATAAAAAAACATAAAAAAAAAAAAAAGTATGGTACTGGCACAAAAACAGACACTCAGATCAATGGAACAGGACAGAGAACCCAGAAATGGACCCACAAATGTATAGCTATCTAATCTCTGACAAAGCAGGAAAGAATATCCAATGGAATAAGGACAGTCTCTTCAGCAAGTGGTGCTGGGAAAACTGGATAGCGACATGCAGAAGAATGAACCTGGACCACTTTCTTACACCATACACAAAATAAACTCAAAATGGATGAAAGACCTAAATGTAAGACAGGAGGCCATCAAAATCCTCGAGGAGAAAGCAGGCAAAAACCTCTTGGCCGCAGCAACTTCTTACTCAACACGTCTCCAGAGGCAAGGGAAACAAAAGAAAAAATGAACTACTGGGACCTCATCAAAATAAAAACCTTCTGCACAGCGAAGGAAGCAGTCAGCAAAACTAAAAGGCAGCCGACGGAACGGGAGAAGATACTTGCAAATGACATATCGGATAAAGGGTTAGTGTCCAAAATCTATAAAGAACTTATCAAACTCAACACCCGAAAACCAAATAATCCAGTGAAGAAATGGGCAACAGACGTGAATAGACACTTCTCCAAAGAAGACATCCAGATGGCCAACCGACACATGAAAAAATGCTCAACATCACTCATCATCAGGGAAAGACAAATCAAAACCACAGTGAGATACCACCTCACGCCTGTCAGAATGGCTAACGTTAACAACTCAGGCAACAACAGATGTTGGTGAGGATGCAGAGAGAGAGGATCTCTTTTGCGGTGTTGGTGGGAATGCAAACTGGTGCAACCATTCTGGGAAACAGTATGGAGGTTCCTCAAAAAATTAAAAATAGAACTACCCTACGACCCAGCAATCGCACTACTAAGTATTTACCCAAGGGATACAGGTGTGCTCTTTCGAAAGGACACATGCACCCCCATGTTTATAGCAGTGCTGTCGACAATAGCCAAAGTATGTAAAGAGCCCAAATGTCCATCGACGGATGAATGGATAAAGAAGATGTGGGGTGTGTGTGTGTGTGTGTGTGTGTGTGTGTGTGTGTATAATGCAGTATTACTCGGCAATCAAAAAGAATGAAATCTTGCCATTTGCAGCTATGTGGATGGAACTGGAGGGTATTATGCTAAGCGAAATTAGAGATGGACAGATATCATGAGTTCATTCATATAAGGACTTTAAGACACAACAGATGAACACAAGGGAAGGGAAGCAAAAATATAAAAACAGGGAGGGGGACAAAACAGAAGAGACTCAAATATGGAGAACAAACAGGGTTACTGGAGGGGGTGTGGGGGGGGGGATGGGCTAAATGGGTAAGGGGCACTAAGGAATCTACTCCTGAAATCATTGTTGCACACTATATGCTGACTAACTTGGATGTAAATTAAAAAAAAAGTAAATAAAAATATAAATAAACTATCAAAAGTAAAAAAAAAAAAAATTCTGGCGGGGAGTGCCTGGGTGGCTCAGTTGAGCGACTTCAGCTCAGGTCATGATCTCGAGGTCCATGAGTTTGAGCCCCACGTCAGGCTCTGTACTGACAGCTCGGAGCCTGGAGCCTGCTTCGGATTTTGTGCCTCTCTCTGCCCCTCCCAGCTCATGCTCTGTCTCCCTTTCTCAAAAATAAATAAACATTAAAAAACTTAAAATAAAAATTCTGGAGGAAGAGTACGTTGTGTTAAAGTTACATTAATAAAGTTAACGTTGTGCACTTGGCTGATGCATACATCCCAGAAGTTTGCACACTGTGCCCAAATCGGCGTCAGAGTTGACAGCGATTGTTTACGTGGGATTCTTGTCTACAATAAGGACTGGCATCAGTTAGCTAATCTCTGCTCGAATTCATCTATCAGGGAGCTCCTCTCATGTTGGGAGGCAACCTTCACTGTCAGAAAGTCCTTGGTCTTAGTTCCACGTCTGGATCCTGGCAGAGCACATGTGGGCACTGCAGGAGTGTGGTTGTATGGTTAAGAACATGGACTCTGGAGCTCACCTGTTGGGGTTCGAATCCAGCTTTGCTGTTAACTTGCTTTGTGCCCTTGAGCAGACTACGTAATCTCTCTGTACCTCAGTTTCTTCATCTATAAAAGGGATATAACCTATCACAGGGTTGTTAAGATGACTATATAAATTTCAGGAATATTTATTCTACTGAGTAAGCATGTGTTTGCTGTTTTATTAGTTCAATTCCAGAGAACTCTTCTTCCCTAAAAAAACTGAGGTGAAATTCACATAACAAAAAATGACAGAGAGAGAACAGAGGGAGAGAAAGAACTAGAGCAGGGGAGGCACAGAGGGAGAGGAAGAGAGAATCCCAAGCAGGCTCTGTGCTGTCAGTGCAGAGCCCGATGCAAGGTTTGATCTCATAAACTCAGCCACTCACATGCCCCCATGAACTTTTTTTTTTTTTTAACGTTTATTCATTTTTGAGAGATAGAGAGGGACAGAGTATGAGCAGGGGAGGGGCAGAGAAAGAGGGAGACACAGAATCCGAAGCAGGCTGCAGGCTGTGAGCTGTCAGCACAGAGCCAGACACAGGACTCGAACTCACGAACCGTGAGATCATAACCTGAACCAAAGTCAGATGTTTAACCGACTCAGCTACCCAGGTGCCCCTGGAAAATACAGAGTTTTTATATACCCCGTTCCCCACACATGTACAGCTTCCCTCACTATTGACACCCATACCATAGTGTCACATGTGTTACAATCAAAGAACCTACGTTGACATGTCATTGTCACCCAGAGTCCATAGTTTACATTAAGGTTCACTCCTGGTGTTGTACGTTCTGTAGGTTTTGGCAAACATATGATGACACATCTCTCCTGCCGTAGAATCATAGAGGATAGTTTCACTGCCCTAACCAATCCTCTGTGCCCCACCTGTTCATCCCCCCCTCCCCAGCCTGCCAGCCACTGATTTTTTTTTTTTTTACTATCTTCATAGTGTTACATTTTCTAGAATGTCATACAGTTGAAATCCTACAGCATGTAGCCTTTTCAGATTGGCTTTTCTCAATTAGATGCATTTAAGGTTCCTCCATGCTTTTTCATAGCTTGATAGCTCATTTCTTTCCTTTTTTTTTTTTTTTAAATGTTTATTCAGTTTTGAGAGACAGAGCATGAGTGGGGAAGGGGCAGAGGGAGAGGGAGACACAGAATCCAAAGCAGGCTCTGAGCTGTCAGCACAGAGCCCGACACGGGGCCCAAGAGATCATGACCTGAGCCGGAGTCGGACTAACTGACTGAGCCACCCAGGCGCTCTTTTTTTTTTTTTTTTTTTTAAGTTTATTTTGGGAGAGAGAGAGCACATGTGGGGCAGAGAGAGAGAGGGAGAATCCCAAGCAGCCTCCACACTGTCACAGCATGGAGTCCAACATGGGGCTCGAATCCACGAACCGTGAGATCATGACCTGAGCCGGACTCCAGAGTCAGATGCTCAGTCGAGTGATAGCTCATTTCTTTTTAGTGCTAAATAACCCTTGTCTGGACGGACTACAGTTTATCCATTCACCTACTGAAGGACAGCTTGGTTGCGTCCAATTACGAATAAAACTGCTATCAACATCCATGTGCAGGTTTTTGTGTGGACATACGTTTTCTACTTGTTTGGGTAAATACCAAGGGGTGTGATTGCTGGATCATATGTTAAGAGTATGATTAGTTTTGTAAGAAACTTGCCAAACTGTCTTTCAAAGTGGCTGCACCATTTTGTATTTCCAGCAGCAGTGAATGAGAGTTCCTTATGCTCCACACTCTCCCCAGCATTTGGTGTTCTCAGTATTTTGTACTTTGGCCATTCTAATAGGTGTGTTGTTTTCATTTGCAATTCCCTAATGACATTTGATGTTGAACGTATTTTTATTTCTTAATTTTTTTTTTTGTTTTATGTTTATTTTGAGAGAGCAAGAGAGGGCACGTGCATGCATGCTGCACGTGGGGGAGCAGCAGAGGGAGAGAGAGAATTCCAGGCAGGCTCTGCCCTGTCAGCACAGAGCCCAGCTGGTTCTCGATCCCACGAACCCGAGATCATGACCTAAGCCGAAATCATGAGTCAGACGCTCAACTGAGTCAGTCACCCAGGCGCCCCTTGAACATGTTTTTTATATGCTTACTTTCCATCTGTGTGTCTTTGATGATACGTTGTCTGTCTGTTTGGTGTCTGTTCAGGTCTTTTGCCCATTAAAAAAAATCATATTGTTTTCTTATTGTTGAGTTCTTTGTATATTTTGGACAGTAGTCCTCTATCAGACGTGTCATTTGCAGATATCTTCTCCAGTTTGTGGCTTGTCTTCTCGTTCTCTTGACATTACTTTTTACAGAGCAGAGGTTTTTAATTTTAATGTAGTCCAGTTTGTCATTTCATGGATTGTGTCGTGACCATGCCCGAGGTTGTCTCTTTTCTCTTACATTATCTTCCAGGAGTTTTATAGTTTTGCATTTCACCTTCGGGTCTACATCCATTTGGATTTTATTTATGACGGGTGTAAGGTCGTTTAGATTCGTCTTTTTGCTTGTGGATGTCCAGCTACTTCTGCACCATCTGTTGAAGAGATTTGGTTCCGTTGTATCGCTTTTGCCCCTTTGTCAAAATTATCAGTTGCTCTATTTATATGGGTCTGTTTCTAAGCTCTCCATTCTGTTCATTGATCTATTTGTTCTTTTCACCATTACCAGGCTGTGTTGATTACTGTAGCTTTAGATAAAGCTTCGTTCTTCTTTGATACTGAATTGGATATTTTGGGTCTTTTCCCTCTCTCTGTGAATTTTACAATCAGTTTATTGACATCTACAAAACAACCTGCTGGGATTTAGATTGGAATTATGTTGGGAAGAACTGCCATCTTGACAATATTGAGTCTTCGTATCCATGAACATGGACTGTCTTCGTGTTTTGGTTGTTCTTAATATCTTTGGCTGGAGTTTTCCTCACTTAGATCTTGTGCATAAATTTGTTAGCTTTATACTCAAGCATTTCATTTTTTGGGGTGCTAATGTAAATGGTAACGTGTTTAAAATTTTGTCCTATTTGTTTACTGCTAGTATGTAGGAAAGTGCTTTGATTTTTGCATATAAACCTTCTATTCCTGTAGCCTTCCTATAATCACTTATTATTTCCAGAAGTTTTTTTTTCTTTGGTTAATTCTTTCAGATTTTCCACATAGATGGTCATATATCATCCGAGAACAGAAGACAGTTTTATTTCTCCCATCCCAAGCTGTAGACCTTTGTATTTCCTTTTGTTTTTTTTCTCACTTCATTAGCTAGAATTTCCAGCACAATGTTGAGCTGTGGTGATAAGGGATATATTTTAAGTTTCAGGTTTCTCTAACATCAGTATGACATTAGCTGTAGGGTTTTTGTAGGTGTGCTTTACCAAGTTGAGGAAATTCCTTTTTTTTTTTTTTAATTTTAATTTTTAATGATTTTTTTAAGTAAGCTCTGTGCCCAACATGGGGCTTGAACTCATGACCCTGAGGTGAAGAATCACATGCTCTGCTGACCGAGCCGGCCAGGTGCTCCAGGAAGTTCCTTTCTGTTCCTAGCTTGCTGTGAGGTGTTTTTTTGTTTGTTTTGTTTGTTTTTTTAAAATACTTATTTATTTTGAGAGGGAAAGTGTGTGGTGTGCACATAAGTGGAGGAGGGGCCGAGAGAGGGTGAGAGAGAATCCCAAGCAAGCTCTGCGCTGTCAGCACAGAGCAGGACGCAGGGCTCAATCCCACAAACCATGAAATCATGACTTGAGCCGCAACTAAGAGTTGGATGCTTAACTGCTTAACTGAATGAGCCACCCGGGTGCTTGTTTCTGTTTTTGTTTTTTTTAATCAAGGAGTCTTGTATTTTGTCAAATGCTTTCTCTGCAGTTTTTGATAGGATCATGCAGTTTTTCTTCTTTTGCATGTTGATGTGATGGCTTCTTTACATTAATTGATTTTTAAATGTTGAGCCACACTAACATACTTAGGATAAATCTGAATCAGTCATGCTGTATAATTCTTTTTGTACCTCATTGGTTTTGATTTGCTAATGTTTTTTGTTGAGGATTTTTCTTTTTTTTTTTTTTTTTAATTTTTTTAAGTTTGTTTATTTTGAGAGAGATAGAGACAGCACACGTGGGGAAGGGGCAGAGAGAGAGGGAGACACAGAATCTCAAGCAGGCTCCTCACTGTCAGCACAGAGCCCGACGTGGGGCTCGAACTCATGAAACTGTGAGATCATGACCTGACCCGAAATCAAGAGTCAGACACTTAACCGACTGAGCCACCCAGGCGCCCCTATTGAGGATTTTTCTATGAGAGATATTGGTCTGTAGTTTTCTCATAATAACTTTGTTTGGTTTTGGTATTAGAGTAATGCTGACCTCATGGAATGAAATTAGGAAGTATTCCTTCTGCTTGCCTGTTGTCTGGAAGGGATTATGGAGGACTGAGAATTTTCTTCTTAAGTGTTTGGTAGAATTTACTGGTGAACCCATATGGGCCTGGTACTTTCTGTTTTGAAAGGTTATTCATTATTGATTCAGTTAATATTATTTTTTTTCAATTTTTTTAATGTTAATTTTGAGAGAGACAGAGCGTGACTGGGGGCTGGGCAGAGAGGGAGACAGAATCCAAAGCAGGCTCCAGGCTCCAGGTGTCAGCACAGAGCCAGTGCGGGGCTTGAACCCACAAACCCTGATACCATGACCTGAGCTGAAGTCGGATGCTTAACAAGCTGAGCCACCCAGGCATCCCTCCCTGCCTGACTTTTTTTTTTTTTTTAAAGCAATGCAAGTGACTTACTGGCTGTTAGAACTAGAAAGTCCAGGGTAAGATAGGCTTCCGGGTGGTTTGATGCGGTTCTGCCTCGTCGTTGAAGACCCCCTACTGCTTCTCTGCTCCTGCCTTCAGCCTTGTCAGCATTGTTTCAAACCTGACTTCTCTCAGGGGCAAAAAGAATCCACAAACTCAGCTTTCCTGCCCATAGAGGGGAGAGTGTCCTTTTGGTGGCTCTTCCAGAAGAGTGAGAAGCTTTCGTAGAGGCCCCGGTACTAAAGGATACCTTACGTGTCTCTGGGCAGAATTAGTCTAGATGTCCCTCCCCACCCAACATCTGCACCTGAGAAATGGCGTGTGCTGTTGGCTCAGGTGTGGGTCCGAGGTGCCTAACATTGAATATTTAAGGATTGTTTAGTCTTCTTGCAGAATTGACTTGTTTGTCATTAATTCCTCTCTATTCCCAATAATTTTCCTTGCTCTGAACTTGGCCTTGAAATTAATTAAATCAAATTACACTTGCTTTCTTTTGATAGCGTTAGCATGGTATATCTTTCTCCATCCCTTCCCTTTTAATCTATTATTATTATTTTTTAATGTTTATTTTTGAGAGAGAGAGAGCACAAGCCCGTGTGAGTCAGGAAGGGGCAGAAAGAGGAGGGCAGAGGATCTGAAGCGGCTCCACTCTGACAGCCGTGAGCCCAACACGGGACTCAAAGTCATGAATCGTGAGATCATGACCAGACCTGAAGTCAGACTCTTAACCAACTGAGCCATCAGGCGACCCCCGTTTAATCTGTATTTTCTTTACATTCGAAGTGGCTTTCCTGTAGGTAACACATAGTTAGGTCTTATTTTTGATCCGTTCTGACAATCTCTGTCTCTTAATCGGTGGATTTAAACCGATAATGTTTACAGTGACTGTTTGATTTAGTTGGTTTAATATCTATTGTATTCATTGCTGTTTTTGTTGTCTTGTTCTTTGTTCCTCTTTTTGTCTTCCATACTTTTTCTGCCTTTGTGCTTCTAATTGAACATTTTATATGATTCCATTTTCTTCCTTTTGTTAGCACACCAATTATACTTCCTCTTTTACTTTTTATTTTTAACTTTTTAATTTTTATTTTATTTATTTTTAAATGACAGACCAGGTTTTTGGTTTTTTAAAGTTTATTTTGAGACAGAGAGAGAGAGAGTGTGCGCGTGTGTGCACGCAAGCAGGGGAGGAGCAGAAAGAGAGGGAGAGAGAGAATCCCAAGCAGGCTCCGTGGTGTGAATGCAGAGCCCGACTCCTGAACCGTGAGGTCATGACCTGAGCCGATGTGAAGAGTCAGACGCTTAACTGACTGAGCCAGCCAGGTGCCTCCCTTTTTCACTTTTTGAAGTGATTGTCCTAGAGTTTCCACTGTACTCTTACAGGTAAAACCCAAGTCCACTTTCAGATATCACTATACCACTCCGTAGATAGTGCATGTACTTAAAAACAACGTATTCCTGGGGCGCCTGGGTGGCGCAGTCGGTTAAGCGTCCGACTTCAGCCAGGTCACGATCTCGCGGTCCGTGAGTTCGAGCCCCGCGTCGGGCTCTGGGCTGATGGCTCAGAGCCTGGAGCCTGTTTCTGATTCTGTGTCTCCCTCTCTCTCTGCCCCTCCCCCATTCATGCTCTGTCTCTCTCTGTCCCAAAAATAAATAAAAGTTAAAAAAAAAAAATTTAAAAAAAAAAAAAAAAAAAAAAAAAAAAAAAACAACGTATTCCTGATTCTTCCCTCCTGTCACTTGCGTTATTATGGTCATTCACTTTACTTTACACGTAAGCATATAAAAGCTCACACACACACACACACACACACACGCACACGCACACACACACTATTAAATACATTGTTGCTATTATTTTGAAAGACTGTTATTAGATCAAATAAGAGTAAGAAAAATAAGTTTGTTTTTTTTTTAATAAAAATTTATTCATTTTTGAGAGAGAGAGAGAAGGAGAACACAAACAGGAAAGGGGCAGAGCGAGGGGGAGACAGAATCCGAAGCAGGCTCCAGGCTCTGAGCTGTCAGCACAGAGCCCGATGCAGGGCTCGAACTCACAAACCTCGAAATCATGACCTGAGCCGAAGTCGATGCTTAACCGACTGAGCCACTCAGGCACCCCCCAAAATAAAAGTTTTTATTTTATCTCCATTTATTCATATTCCATTGCTCTTCCTTTCTTTTATATATGAGTTTCTGATTTACATAATTTTCCTTATCTCTGAAGAACTTTTAGCATTTTTTACAAGGCAGGTCTGCTGGCAACAAATCCTCTCAATTTTTGTCTGAGAAAGTCTTCATTTTCCCTTCATTTCTGAAGGATAATTCAGATTCTAGGTTGGTGGGCTTTTTTCTCTTAGCAGTAAATATTTCACTCTACTCTCTTCTTGTTTGCATGAATTCTGCAAAATTGAAGGTTATTTTTTGCTTTCATATAGGAAAAATGTTTTCTCCTCTGACTTCTTTCAAGGTTTTTTCTTTATCTTTGATTATCTGCAGTTTGATTATGATATGCCTAGGTATAGTTTTGTTTTGTTTTGTTTTCATTTATCCTGATTGGTGTTCTCTGAGCTGCTGTGGTTTGCTGTCTTTGGGGAAGATTCTGTCATTGTTTCAAATATTTCTTCCATCCTGTCTCCTTCAGGTGTTTCCATTATGCACATACTGCACCTTTTGTGGTTATCTTGCAGTTCTTGGATATTCTGTTCTTTTGTCATTTCAGTCTTTTTCTCTTTGCCTGTCAGTTTCGCAAGTTTCTGTTGTTATATCCTCAAGTTCAAGAGCATTTCGTTGGCTGTGTCCAGTCTGGTCTGATTGAGACCTTGAGAGATATTCTTCATTTCTATTACACTGTAGGTTTTGATCTCTGGCATTTCTTTTTTATTCTTGCATAGAATTTTCATCTCTCTCCTTATGTTCCCATCTGTTCTTGCATGTTGTCTACTTTTTCCATTAAAGCTCTTAGCATATTAATCATAGTTTAAAAAAACTCCTGGTCTCATAATCCCAACACTCCTGCCATATGTGAGCGCTTCTGATGTTTGTGCAGTCTCTTCAAACTGTGTTGTCGTTTATGTCTTGTAGTTTTTCGTTGAACAGTGGACAGGATGTGCTGGGTGAAAGGAACTGCAGTGAGCAGACCTTCAGTGAGGTGGTGGTGAGGTGTATAAGGGTGCCTCCCAGTGCTCTGTTAGGTCTCAGTCTTTTAGTAACCTGCGCCCTGGGACCGTGAGCCCCACCAGTGCCTCTCAGTCATCCGTCTCCCCACTTCAGTGGGACTGGATGGCGAGGGTGGGTTGGAGTTGGGTATCTCCTTTCCTCCAGGTAGGTCAGGGTCTGATAAAATAGTTCCTCCTGTGGGTAGACCTTGTAAAGAATGCCCTGGTATATTTCATAATGGTTATTCTCCTTGTCCTCCCTTGGGAGCATGGGGGGATTTTTCTCTGATATTCACTGTGTAGTATCTCCTAGGGCTCCTGGAGATAGAACTCACAAGCGTGGGGGCCCCCCGGTGATGGGGCCCTCCTGGAGTTTTTACCTTTTAGACTCATCCACGCTGAGCCCCCAGCTCTTCATCAGGTAGCAGTTCAGGTTCTCCTCCCTGGGCGCTGGCTCCTGCCTAGGGTTCTGCTCAGATGGGTTGTTAATTCTCTCTGTATCTGGTCACTGCAGTTCAGGGGGCAGTGGTCTGCCCTGGGACATCACATCTCTGATGGTGTAAGAAGAGTTGCTGATACTTCAGTTTGCTCAGGTTTTTACTTGTTAGGACAAAATGGTGACTTGTAAACTCATTACATGCTGGACCAGAAGCCAGAAGTTCTCAGTGTCACAATTTGAAGTATACAGTCCAGTGGCATTTAGTACATTTGCAGTGTGGTGTAACCACCGCTTCTGTCTACTTCCAAAATGTTTTCATTACCCCAGAAGAAAATTTATACCCATTAGACGGTTTCTTCCTATTCCCTTCTCCCCTGAGTCCTTGGTAACCACTAAGCTACTTTCCGTCTCTGGCTTTAGCTTTTCTGAATATTTCATGTAAATAGAACTGTACCATATGTGACCTTTTATTACATCAGGCTTCGTCCACATTGTAGCATGTGTTAGTACCCCATCTCTTTTTAATGGCTAAATAATATTCCACCACATTTTTAAAAAGTTTATTTATTTTTGGGAGGGGCAGAGAGAGAGAGGGAGACACAGAGTCCAAAGCAGGCACCAGGCTCTGAGCTGTTAGCACAGAGCCCGATGTGGGGCTTGAACTTAGAAACGGTGAGATCATGACCTGAGCTCAAGTCAGACATTTAAACCACCCCGCCACCCAGGCGCCCCCTGAATATTAATGTATGAGTATTTGACTACCTGGGACAGTTTTGGGGGCATATACTGAGGAGTGGAATTATTGGATCATAGGGTAATTCTTTGATTTATTGAGGAATCACCAAACATGTCTGAACTATTTTACGTTCTTGTCTGCAGAGAGTTACCACCCCCCCGCCCCCCACTGCCACACATCGACTGTTTACATTTCAAAGTGAAGCATCCTCTAGTCCTTCAACTGTTCTTTGTAGGACCTGTGACTTTATTTCTAAAATCTCTGCCAGTCTGTCTGGTTTCTTTCTCCTTGAGTGCTCCATGGCATAGATACTACCTTTCAGAGGAGGCAGAGGGTTTAATAGAGTTCTGCGCATAGGATCAGAGTTGGGGTGGCGTGGGGTTAGCTCCCCTTGTCTGTGCTTGTCACGTACCTTGTCACACCGACTTTATTTAACCGAGTTCTTCCCCCATGTTGGTGTTGAACCATGCTTCTCATCTTCTAGCTTGAGGCTTTGTTTTAGTGCACATCTTTCCATTCCTTTCCATTACATTTCATTTTGCTGTGTGTGACTCACCACCCCATTCTGTCAAGTGATTTTTTAATCTTGACTCCACATTCCATCTGTTCATTCTCAAATTTGATGTAAAGGCTGGAAAGAGCCAACTAAGGATGAACCTTTGAAAGGTTATGAGAGACCGTTCTAGGTTTTCTCAGGTTCATTACGCAGTCCTTTTGGGGTGTGATTAAACCCATTGTAAGTCCGCCCATCTTTATGTCCATCCATTTTCCATTTTGCTGTCTTGTTCTTAGTCACAAAGAAATGAAAGTCTTCGCCAGATGCCTTGTCCCAGTTTAATTCACTTTTTCTAGAGTTTCCGTTGAGTGGTGGTAAGCAGAGTTTGTATGGAGGTGCTTGGGACTTCATAAATTGTGCCTGATGTTACTCTTTCCAGCATCCCCATGGTTTTCCCAATAACCTTCTCACAAGAGAAAAGGTGTGGGTCACTCGTACTTGTGAATATTACCAGACCAATCTAGAATTTTGTTCATGATCACCATCCAACTCACTGAAAGAGTTTTAAACTGTCCAGCTTCGTCCCATTCTGAAAATTCAGATATGATGTGCTTTGCACATTTCTTAAACTGTACTGTAGGTTAGCAGTTCTGTTCATGAGTTTTCTCAGCGTCCCTTAACCCCCCCATGTAACTTAGGAGAAGCGTGTGCTGTTCTTTGTCTGTGTGTCCTCCCCAGTCTTGGCCTTGAGTTCTCTCATGGTTGTATCGACTCTGCTCTTTCTACTCTAAACGTGCTTCTTGAGAAACATGGTGGCAGGATAAGATCGAGCGGTTTTATTTTCTGCGTTTATCATCATAAAAATGTTACATTGGTTTTTACGTAATGTAAGAACTTTGTGTAAAAACATTTATCTTGCTGTGAGTAGTGTAAGAACGTAAGCAATGAGCACAAAAAATAGGGAGCAAGGACAGAATCTTCACTTTTCTGACCAGTTGTCCTGGATTTATTAGGCGATTCTAGTCAACTCTTGATGGTATTTTGGGGCTGGGTAACCGCCCATTAACTCCGCATTGATAACAAATGTCAGCAGGTCTTTAATACTAGGTGGCATTTTCTGAACTATATATGATAAAGTTTTCCATTGTAGATGAAGGTCAGGAGACTAAAAAAACCACACACAACTTGGAAATTACCACCAGACTATTATGTTCTGATTCGGGACAGCGCCCTGTCCTATTTGAATTCGAGACAAATGTGAGAATGATAAAGAAGAAAGCAGAGGGCAGACTTGGCCTGTGTTTTCTGATAACATTGCAAAATAGGAAATTTAAGGAACTCGTGGCCTTCCCTGGGTTGTGTAACTAGATTTCTGATTGACTGGCAGTCTAAGGGTTAATTGATAAATGGATGAGTACAAACCAACAACTTGAAATGTTCTGATCGTGTCTGGGCAGTGAATTTGTTGCTGTCATGTTATATATTTAATTCTGTCGAAAGCTGCATAAAAATATATGTGCTCTGAATCATCTTCATGCACATAAGCTATGAACTGAGAGGCGTGAAAGGGCTCTGTTCCAAAAATACCGTCCTCCAGCAGCTTGCAGTTTGCCTCCATTTCCGCTTTTGTATGAAGGCATTGAAGGTCTTTGCAAAACGCAAGTGTGGGCACCTTAAGTCATTGTCATTGATTAGCACCCAACTATTCAGTTCTCAGACCGGCCGCCCAGTCTTAGCAGGACTGTGAGACGTGGAAAGTTGCAGCAGGTAAGTTTTGATTTGGTGCAGATGAGGAGGTCAGGAATATCAGGGGCGCCTGGGTGGCTCAGTTGATTGAGCGTCCAACTGTTGATTTCAGTTCAGGTCATGATCTCACGGTTCGTGAGATCGAGCTCCGAGTCAGGCTCTAGGCTGACAGCGTAGAGAGCCTGTTTGAGATTCTCTCTCCCTCTCTCTTTGCCCCTCCCCCACTCAGGCTGTCTCAAAATATATAAACTTTTAAAAGTTTTATTTATTTAATCAAGTGGTTTTTTAAAAGAATGTTTATTTTTGAGAAAGAGAGAGCAAGCAGGGGAGGGGAGGGGCAGAGAGAGAGAGAGAGAGAGAGACTTTGAATGCAAAGCAGCTCCAGGCTCTAGGCTCTGAGCTGTCAGCACAGAGCCCAACGCGGAGCTCAAACCCTTGAACTGTGAGGTCATGACCTGAGCTGAAGTCAGACGTTTAACCAACTGAGTCACCCTGGTGCCCCTTATTTTATTCACTTACTTACTTTATTTATTTTTAATTGTTTTTTTTTTTTAATGTTTTATTTTTTGAGAGAGAGAGACAGAGCATGAGCAGGGGAGGGGAAGAGAGAGGTAGACACAGAATCTGAAGCAGGCTCCAGGCTCCAAGCTGTCAGCAAAGAGCCTGACGTAGGACTCGAACTCACGAACCGTGAGATCATGATCTGAGCCAAAGTCAGATGCTTAACTGACTGAGCCACTCAGGTGCCCCAACTTTAAAAAATTAAAACGAAAAAAATGAAGCGGTTAGGAAAATCTGGAGGCATATACTGATGGGGGTGGGGGCGTCTGTACACGTTGGAAACTGGCCTGCCAGGGGAAGTTCTGGGAACCTGTTAGTAGCACATGTAGGAAGGCAGTGGATTGATACAGTGGATTGAGAGAAACTTCACGATTTTGCGTTGCTTTGCTTTGAGAAATGCTCTACATTACATTTGTGAGAATTAACAGTCATGCATGAGATGATTTTGCTTCAGGCGGGGGGGGGGCTCTTGCACTAAAATAAGCAAGGGGCCAGTGGCCATAGTTGGAACCAGTTATGAGTAAGTGTCCTAGAAAAGCGAAGCCAAAGACAGGTCTGTACCGAAATAGTTCAGAAGTGGGGGAGGTGTGGGGGGGAGTACACAGGGCAAGCAGGCATTTAAGAGAGCAAAAGTGAAAATTACCCAGTTTCTCTAACGAGGAAACTCTCTGAATGCCTCTATTCATGAGCCTTCTGTGATACGTTTGTTCTTTGTTGGGGAGTGCGTCAGAATCTCCTAGAGAATGTTCTGTTACAAACCTGCCTGGCCCCAGGTCAGCCTGACTGACTCAGACTCCAGGATGGGGGCCCAGGAGGTATAGTTGACGGAAGAAGTCTAGGGGATTCGGCCTCCCACCCGGCCAGGGAGCACTGCTGTGGCCGATAAACTGAGGCCCATTCCTTACTCTCTGGTTTGGACTCCCTTCCTCCGTTAGGGTCCTCATGTTAATCAATATAGTGTCTCCAGTTTCCTACCTCTACTTGCTGCAGAGAGAAACATCTGGGGGAGGAAGACACATTCTCCACCTCTGTCTCTTCCTCCCTTTTCACTCCTGCTCAGAAAACTTAGTTCTGAAATTCAGCCACTCAGTATTCCTACATGAACATCCACCACCTGAGATAACAGAGCTTGAGAAAAACTCACAGGACCCTCTGGACCTAACCCAGCCCCCTCCCATGTTGATCAAAGAAGATCCCCAAGTTCCCCGGGGATGTAGACCAGCCAAACAGTGCTTTTCTTTCAGGCACCCATCTTTATGCGTCACTTCTGGAGTATTGTGGGAGTCAGGCCAAGTGCCTCCTCTGTTGCCAGGGATACTGTAGCTAAGGGCAGGGCCTCTGGCTCCAGGGCAGCAAGGATGGCCGCAGGGTGTTAATTACTGGGGCCTGAGCGGGATCCTGCGACGACGGTGCCCTCCTGCCATTATAGCCACAGCCCGAGGGAGACCCCTTCTTTCCTAAAAGTCCAAGGATTATCTTCCCTGTCCGCATTGCCCGTCATCTTTGGAGCTTCTGGAAGGGTTATGCAAGAGTTTTTGCCTTTGGAAATCTTGCCGTAGCTGGACACAAGGTTCCCATAATGGAGTGGCTGCCTGCCACGTGACGTTTGTGACATTAAAGGGAGGCTCTCAGTTAATACGCGACATAGTTCTTGAAGCTCGGGAGACTAAGAGTGGAACACACACGTCAAATTACTGTTCGACTTGCTGGTTTTGTTTTGGGTTGGTGCCTGGCCTGTTAATTTTATGTGGTAAATCTTCATGTTGAGTAAAACAACACTTGATGAGAAAAGTAATTGACTTCTGCACTTCGTGCCAGTGAAGTGTTTTGATTTGATTGCCAGAAAAGTTTGTGAATATGATACTGAGTTACTTTGGAAAACGAAATGCAACTTTTTATGAAAGTCTGGGTGGTAGAAAAATGAGACGATAAGTAACTGAGGTGTAGTGTTTAAATGTAAACACTAACAAAAGATCATTGAAGGGGCACCTGGCTGGCTCAGTCGGTGAAACATGTGACTTGATCTCGGGGTTGTAGGTTCAAGCCCCACGTTGGGTGTAGAGATTACTTAAAGATAAAATCTTCAAAAAAAATCTGTTAAAGACTTTTTTAAAGTCTATGCGTTTTGCTGATAACAGTGAGTAAAATATACCAAGTATCCTTGATGCCTTAGGACCACTTATTCTCTGCGTCCACAGAGTAGAGCTTCACAGACCCCTCTGTGGAACATACAGAACTTTTTTTTTTAAATATGAAATTTATTGTCAAAATGGTTTCCATACAACACCCCATGCTCATCCCAAAAGGTGCCCTTCTCAATAGCCATCACCCAGAGAACTTGTTTTAAAGAAAGAAATCCTTGTATCGTCTGTCTGTCCATCTCTCCGTCCATCCATTTACCCACCCATCTGTCTAGTTTATGTTTCATCTTTCTCATCACAGTGGAGGGAGAGTGTTTGATTAGGTAACCTGCTGACTAGTGTCCCAAAGATGTGCATCTCTGCAATTAATTAGGGAACAAGAAGGGAATCCACCCTCTTGGAAGTTATTGTTTTGTTTTGTTTTGTTTTGTTATTCTCAATAAAAGCACAGTGTTTCTGTCTTTATTTTAATTTATTTTTTAAAATGTATATTTACTTTGAGAGAGAGTGCACTCACAAGCAGGGGAGGGGCGGAGAGAGAGGGAGAGGGGGAGAAACCCAAGCAGGCTCCGCGATGTCAGTGCAGAGCCCGATGCAGGGCTCAATCCCAGGAACCATGAGGTGACCGCAGCCGATATCAAGAGTCGGATGCTCAACTGACTGAGCGACCCCGGCGTCCCTATTTATTTATTTATTTATTTATTAAAAAAAATTTTTTTAACCTTCATTCATTTTTCAGAGTGAGAGAGACAGAGCATGAGCGGGGGAGGGGCAGAGAGAGAGGGAGACACAGAATCCGAAGCAGGCTCCAGGCCCCGAGCTGTCAGCACAGAGCCCAGTGCGGGGTTCGTACCCACAGACTGAGATCATGATCTGAGCTGAAGTTGGACGCTTAACCAACTGAACCACCCAGGCACTCCACCTATTTATTTATTTTTAAGTAGGCTTTAGGCCCAGTGTGGAGCCCAACATGAGGCTTGAACTCCCGACCCTGATATCCAGCCCAACTCCTGAGCTGAGATCAAGAGTTGGATGCTTAACTGACTGAGCCAGCCAGGTGCCCCGTGTTTCTGTCTTTATTACTTCTCACCATTATTCAAGGTAGACTGTCATTTCAGCTGCAAATTAACTTCTTTGTTGCTTTCTACCCTTCTGTGTCACTAGCCTTTAAGTCCTCTAGAAATACGACACCAGTGTCAACACTTGATTTGTATTTCCTCCCTGGTCTGTTTCCTCCGGGTAGCACTTGGGGAAGTCGCCCTTGAACTGTTAAGATAATGCTGCTGACGACAAGACAAGTGCAACTTGAGAACCACGGGCATAAGAGACCTAGTGTTACAATTTGATCTCTAGTTACAGTGAGGCGCTAGATGAAGATGCTTGATTTCTGAAGGTCATTAAGAGATTTCACTATGTCTTAGAATAGTGATTTTTAAAAAAAAATTTTTTTTTTCAACGTTTATTTATTTTTGGGACAGAGAGAGACAGAGCATGAACGGGGGAGGGGCAGAGAGAGAGGGAGACACAGAATCGGAAACAGGCTCCAGGCTCGGAGCCATCAGCCCAGAGCCCGACGCGGGGCTCGAACTCACGGACCGCGAGATCGTGACCTGGCTGAAGTCGGACGCTTAACCGACTGCGCCACCCAGGCGCCCTAGAATAGTGATTTTTAAAAAATGTTTATTTATTTATTTTTGAGAGAAAGAGCATGCCTGAGCAGGGGAGGGGCAGGGGCAGTGGTGGTGGCGGCGGCCGGGGTGGGGGGGGGAGGGGACGGAAACACAGGATCCAAAGCTGGCTCCGTTCTGAGAGCAGAGAGCCCGATGCAGGGTTCAAACACACAGACCATGAGATGATGATGACCTGAGCCGAAGTCAGATGCTCAACTGACTGACCCACCCAGGCTCCCCTACAATAGTGATTCTTAACCTGGACTGGTTTCAGCCAGAGTCTGAAGCCCCGAAAACCTTCTGCCAAGTGTTTTGTATGTTTGCATTTTTTCCTTGGGAGGGGTTTTGTGGCTTTCGGTAGGTTCTCAGAAGAGTCTGTGGTCTGAAAAAGTTAGAACTTGGCTTTAGGAGGTCAGGCTACTTCCCTAACAGTTCTCCAGTTATTTGCCTTTGAGCTTGGGGGTGCTCTATTTAAGCCAGACTTAATATCAGAAACATTCATTCCGCTTGGCTTTTCTTTGTATCCTGATTTTTAAAAGCACATTTGAAGTCATCACACTCTGATTTCTCAAAAATAGCATCGTGACCGTTGCTGTCTCTTGCCTAATTGTGTAGCTGGATCTTTTTTAGAAAATTAGCCTTAATGGTAAGCAAGATTGAGCAAACAGAGTGCCTGGAACATAGTTGATGATCCATGAATACATGTTGTATTTGGTGTTGAACATGCAAAACTGGATATATTCAAGCCAGTAGGTTTTTGTTTTTGTTTTTTTAAAGATTTTATTAAATCTTTACACCCAACCTGGGGGTTGAACTTAGAACCCCTTAGATCAAGAGTCACACGCCCCACTGACCAAGACAGCCAGGTGCTCCTCAAGCTAGTAGAATTTTCAGGTCAACACAGAAATGAATTGAAACATATTACTGAAAGACGTTTAAAAGTGACAGTCTCAAGAAAGCTGTTAGAAAAAAAAATCCTCAGTAAAACATTAGCAGAGCAAGTCCAACAGTGTATGAAAAGAATTATACACCAAGACAATGGTGTTCTTGCAATGAGATCTGTTGCAAGAACACAAGGCTGTTCCGGTGTTTAAAAAATCAGTAATTTGCCATATCAACAGCTTAAAGAAGAAAAATCACCTGATCATGTCGATTAAAGCAGAAATAACATTTGACAAAATCTAATACCCATTCGTGATAAAAAAAAAACAAAAACCTAATTAGTAGACATACTTAATGGTGAAAAAAGTTGGGAAAGTTGTGGAAACCATGAACGCATTATTATTTAAAGTTTTTTCTTTCATAGCAAGTAGACTTTACGATGAAATGTTGCAGAGAAATGTATTGAGTTAAATCATTTGCTCTAGCAATATAATCAGATAAGTATGAATCCTGACTGGATATTTGATACTATTAAATTTGATGTTATTTTGTGAACTTTTAAGATAATAATGCCATTATGGTTTTGAAAAGAGTCATTATCTTTTAGAAATGTATGTTGAAATATTGAGGGGTGAAGTGATAGGAAGTTTGGGATTTGTTTCAAACTATTTGAAATTGGTGGTGGGCATGGTGTATAAATCAAACGAGATTGGCCCTGTGTTGATAATTGTAGTGGGTGAGTCGTGGGCACACTGGGTTCATTACTCTGTTCTGTCTACTTTTGTATATTAGGTAATACACAAAGATAAAATTACTGGACATAAAACTTGTTTGGTTTTACGCCCATATAATGGCTACTATCAAAAACCAGAAAATAACAGGTGTTGGTGAGGATGTAGAGAAATTGGAACCCTTGTGCGCTGATGGTGGGAATGTAAAATGGTGTGGCCGCTATGGAAAATGGTATGGCCGCTCTTCAAAAAATTAAGAATAGAAGTACTGTATGGTCCAGCAGTTCCACTTGTGGGTACGTACCCAAAAGTGTTGAAAGGAGGGTCTTAAGAAGACCTGTCCTATTCATGACAGCATTTCTCACAGTAGCCAAAGGGAGCAGTAACCCAACTGTCCGTTGATGGATGAGGATAGACAGAGTGTGGCCTTTCTACACAGTGGAATGATTCAGCCTCTTGCAAAGGAGATTCTGACACGTGCTCTAATATGAATGAACCTTGAGGATATTACGCTAACTGAAATAAGTCAGTCATAAAACAAATACCTACTTAATTTGAGACACCTAGCAGAGTCAAATTCATGGAGACAGAAAGGAGAATGATGGCCAGGGGCTGTGGGAAAGGGGAATGGAGAATTATTGTTTAATGGGGACAGAGTTTCAGTTTTGCGGGAAAAGAGTTCTGAAGATGGAAGGTGGTAATGGCTACACGACGGTGTGAATGTACCTTGTACCATTGAACGGCGCACCTAAAAATGGTTAAGGTGATGGGGACCCCTGGGTGGTTCAGTTGGTTAAGCGTCTGACTCTTGGTTTTGGCTCAGATCGTGATCTCATGATTCGTGGGTTTGAGCCCCGCATCAGGCTCTGTGCTGACAGTAGGGAGCCTGCTTGGGATTCTCTGTCTCCCTCTCTCTGCCCCTTCTCTCTCTGCCCCTTCCTCTCTCTCTCTGTTTCAAAAATAAATAAATAAACATTAAAAAAATAAAAATTGTTAAGATGGTAAGTTTTATGTTGTATTTTACTCCACAATTAAAAAATTTTTGTTTGGATTTTGAAAGAATGATTAGAAGTCCCCTTTAATCCCTGAAAAGTTGGTTTTATAGAAAGTGTGATTTTGCTCCCTAAGAATTCTTTTCCAGAATATGGTTAAAATTACTATTTTAATTAACCATAACCTAAGCTATAAGGGCAGGGACCCATTGATTCACCATTGTCTCCTCAGCACTTAGGAGACAACTTGGGGCTTGGTAAAGATGGGTGGGTGAAGGGATGGATGAGTGGGTGGACAGATAGACAGACGGATGGATGGGCGGGCAGGTGGGTGGGTGGATGGGTGGATGGATGGAAGGAAGGAAGGACGGACGGACGGATGGATGGACCGCTGGATAAAAGAAAGGAAAAAGAAGCCCTTTCCCTGTATTCTCCCCAGTCCTGTTGTTCCTCTTAACCTTTCATCCCCAGATGGGACCAGCCGCCCCATCATCATGTGTCGCAGATGTCTAGACACTAAACCACAGCCTTGGTTCGGCCCCTTACCGTTTCTCGCCTTGCCCCTGTAGCTGACGTCTGACTCCGTGATTCCACGCTTGCCCCTCCTGTCACTTCCACTCTGAGGCAGACGGCCTTCCTCGGGGGCGGCGTCAGGTCTCACCCCGCTGCCTCCTTCGGTGCCTCCCCACTTTGCGCATCCTGTGAGACCTGAACTTGGGAAACCACATCAAGGCTCCTCCCGTTCCGCTCCCGCTTCCTCTCTGTCTTACCTCGTGGCATCTCCTGCGGGCCGTGTTCCTGGCCACGTGGAGCCGCGGGGAGCCCTTTGGTCTTCCAGTGTGGCTGACGGGGAGCCCGCGCCCAGCACAGACCCACAGTGCCCACTCTCACCCGAGGCAGACTTGAGGGACCGGCCGGTGTCTCCTGCCAGGTCACCATCCCCACCTGCTGTAAGATGACCATGCTCCCTGCGCGCTCCGGGTGTCAGTGCACAGTGCGCGGGATGCTTGTCACGTGACGAGTGAACAGACCGCGCCCGAGATTAATGGCTTGTTTGGTTAATTTCAGGCTTCATTTCACACAGAAACGTGGTTTTATTTTAAAAATGAGCTTCACCGTAATGTAATGCACATAAATTATAAAGTTAGCTATTTTGAAGTCTGCAAATGGTTTTAAAGTGGAAATCCATGGTTTTCCTTAAGGAAACGGAGATGTCAGTGGTTCTCCAGGGCTCCCGGGAGGGCGTTTGCCCCCAAGGGACACCTGGTGATGTCTGGAGACATTTTGGGTTGTCACCACTGGGGAGGGTGCTACTGGCACCTAGTGGACGGAGGCCAGGGATGCTTCTGAACGTCTCACGGCGCTCAGGACGGCCCCACAGCAAAGAATCTTCTGGTGCAGAACGGCAGTCCCGCTGAGGTTGGGCATCCCTGAGCTAAATGGTATCTAATATACAGAGATTTTTCCAAACACCTTCTTATTAAATTTATTTGGAATTGTGAGGAAGCCCTTAAACCTCCACTTACGTATTTTGTCGAGAGATGCTCCGGAAGTGTCTCATTTTAGAAAAAAAGAGTGATTACAAAATGTATTTTACAAAGTCAGAGAAAAACTGATGCGGTATTAGCCAAAAGCATCACTAGGAACACCGTCAGCCGAAAAGGGGAGCTACTGTTCATAAATTCCATGCAGTGTTCCTTTGGTTAAGTAAAAAGTTTCCTCTTCAGGGCGCCCGGGTGGCTCAGTCGCTTAAGCAACCACGTCTCGATTTTGGCTCAGGTCATGGTCTCACTGTTTGTGGGATTGAGCCTCGCGTCGGGCTCTGCGCTGACAGCTCTTGCTTATAATTAATCTATCTATAAATATTTGTTGAGCGTCTGTGTGGGAGGCACAGCGTGGGCCCTTCGCTGATGTTGTTTCTAATCCTCAAAGCGAGCTTGTGGAAGGTTGTCCCCATTCCTGATTTGACGATGCGGAAATAGGCAGGGGGTGGTGAACTAATCTGTACCTAGTTACAGAGTGGGTCAGAAACAGAGTTCGTTAATTTACTAAGTTCTGTCCGGTCCCAAGGTTCCTGCCTTTTCGACCAGACTGCACCATTTACAACTTTTAGCAGCATCTTGCCGCCTTAGGGAATCGAGAGCGCTCCTCGGTGTAGCACTGAAGGGAGATGCTCACCGTAAATGGTAACTCAGGCCCCTCTCCAGCTGCACTTCCTTCCAGTCTCAGAGCCGTGCATTTACCAGTCTTGCGAGTTCCAGGATGTGCCCTGTGCTTACTTCCTTTGTACCTGATACACACACACTGCTCACAATACTCCCTCCCATCCAGGAGCCCTCGATGATCTCTTCAAAGATGTCCTTGGGAGGTCTCCGCTTGTTCTCCGATGGATCCTAGAGCCGATCTAGCATTTCCAGCCCTTCTTCCGGACACGTGGTGGGGTGGCCACCCTCCACCCTGGAGGGTTTGGGTGGGGCCAGGTGACTCGTTCTGTTTCAGTGAGTTAGGAGCCATGTCTCCCCTCTTCGTGGAAGGTTAGGTCCCACAAGAAGACCCTCCCACGTGCCCACCCTTGCCCTCTGGCACAGGGCATGGCCACATTTGAGATGGTGGCTGCTTGGCCACATTGGTCTCTGCTGACTCATAAAGTTCCCAAGACTGAGTGAGTCCCCTTTTATAGTTTTGTTTTTGTTTTTACCACATTGTATAACCCTTTAATTATAGCCACACCATTTTGGAATGTAGATGGTCATTGATACGTTTGTGTTCTCCGAGAGACTGGGACTTGATTCCCCAGAGCCCAGCGCCCAAGCATGCGTAAGCAGTGTGCTTACATATAGTAGACATTCGGGAAAGATTTCTTGGAACAAACTCAAAGTCAGTGGGCTGTGAAGCTGAAAGGACCTTTGACATTAGGCTGGTTCGAAAGACCAGGGATAGTCTGATTTAAATGAGAATTTATGACTGAGGGCAGGGCTTCGGAGAGTCTGCGAGAACCTGTGCCTTTTTGTATTTTGATTTTGGAACTATATGGATATTTTGCTTATTCTGAATGTCTTTGAGGAAAAGAAGAATCAGCTGGAGATTTTATACTTACATAGTTTAGGCCACTTTTCTGTGCAGACCATCTTTAACAAAGGGCCCGCTAACAGATCACATTCCGCTCCTTCAGGGAGGAAAGGGCTGGATTTTTTTCATCCAAGTCTAGTGGTTTGCACCCTGTAATCCCAGGGACCAGACGCCACCTAGTGGCAGCATTCCTTAATTGCAGATTCTTTTGATGGCCCAAGCTTAAAAATTGAATCTGCAAACAAAACATAACATCGTCTAGGATTTGCTGATGACGTGCTGGCAATCTCTTAGGACATTCAGCTGTTATTTATTATGTCCTTATTGGCCTAGTACGACCAGCCCAGGTTTCTGGAATGAGAAGGGGCACACATCAAGTGATCTTTTTGAAAGCAGTGTAATTCTCTTTATAGATGAAGAAAGCAATCAGAAGGGAGCTGTTTGGTGCTGGGTGGGTGTCAGGGCCACAGCACGCAGGCTTGGGAACCACCTCACCGGGGTGGGCGACTGGTGTGCCCTGGACAAGGGGTCAGCCCTCCTTGGCCCACAGAGCTGGGCTGTCCTAGGGAGGCGTACGTTTTCTATTTAAACTTAGCCCTGGAGTTGGCCGTTGTATTGTTTTCATCTTGGTTTTTTAAATCGGTGGCAAGTTCTGGTGATTAAGATCTGCCGCAGCCTCAAAAACCAGCCGTGTCCCCAAATCATAGGCGTGTCCCCCAGATGTGACCTACGTACGGAAGGTCGGCTGCCAGCCTTACTGTGCCAGGGCTTCCGTTAAGACTGTGCCACTCAAAATTTAGTGGGCTTTTTAATGATCTAGAATGTGGTAAAGTGAATCAGGTAAAGGCTGTCAACATGGGTGATGTGTTCCTTTATCTGTGATTTTTTGGGGAAGATTACAGAAATATCACTCACTTGTTTCTATAAATATTTGATAAGGCCAATTGAATGTGATGAAATATTAAAAATACCATTTATTAAATATTTAAAAGTTCAGTCCTTGGAACCGGCCGAATCTCTTCATTCTGCAGCCAGCTGAAAGGAGCAGTTTATAAATTGTGAATTACGAAATGAGGATCCTGGGACCGGAGCTGTACAATTCTTTTTGCCTCGAACCGTCAGCCATTTTCAGCCGCGGGCCTTTCCGCCAGGGCAGAAGTACATGCGTCGTTCTTCTGACCATCGCCGGTTTCATGCAGTTTGCTCCACCTGGCATTTCCACATTCCTTCTGGACTGAATACGCTCGCTCGGCTTAAGTGTCAGCACTTTCATGGACTCACCCGTGGGAATAGTCTGCAGCTTTATTCGCTGTGCTTATAACTTCATTAATACCACCTTAATATGAAAACAGGTGGGAGTCGAATACTGCTGTGAAAGGTCCATTGTCAATAGTAAGTTGAACTCACATCTTCTGTGTTTTAAAATGAGATCAGTGACAAACAGTGGAGGCTTTGCTCCGCTTCCTTCAAGACCCGCCATTTCTCGGTACTAGACCTGTGACTCCAGGCACCCGTCCACCTGTGTCCCAGGACAGGTTCACAAGGCACCTGGGGAGGACGGGAGTCTCAGCCACAGGTAAACACTCAGCCTGACGGCAGAGCAAGGTTATTTCGTGTGCCCAGTGGGACCCTCTCAGACCAGAGGCCGCAGCAAACTGGGGCCCGTGCCAGGCATGCCCCCAGGTACTCGCCACTGTCCTAGAGGGTATTTCTGAAGAAGGGCAGGTGCAGCCTACCCATCTAATTCTCTTCTTTGCCAAATCTCCTGTCCCGGCAGCAGCTTTTGTGAGTGGAGGAGATCCTTTCCGAAGGCCCTTTAAATGTTGGGTCTTCATGATCTGGGTTTGATCTCACGTCACGTCTCCCCGTAACCGAATCCCAGCCTACCTCTCCAGACAGATCCCGCAGTATTTCAGCATGTTCTGTTCCTCCAGATTCTCTAGCCTCCTGGAATTGGAACACCCACCTGCCAGAAACAAAACACGAAAAGCACCTTCCCAGTGTTAAAACGCCAAGCCATACCTGGTTTTCTGTTCTCAGCACCAAAACTATCTTCTCCAAGAATTTACAAACCAAACACTGGGTTTATTTGTACTGTACGTGAAATTGTTTACATACGCATCCATTTACCAAATAGTTCCCAAGTAAAGGCGCAGTGCTGGGTGCTGGGGATTAACAGGCAACAAGGGGTCTCACTCTCCCAGAATCCGTGTTTTTGTTCACATACGTGTTTAGGAGAAGTAACAGCAACACCTCAGTGGCATTTTACCGGGTGCCAGGCTCTGTCCTGAGCGTTTCACACGTGACTGGTTTGATCACACAGCAGCCTATCAGGTGGGTACCAGTGCTGTACCTACCCACTAGTACAGATGAGGAAACTGAGACCCTTGGGGGAAGCCGGGTAACCTGCCCCAACGTCCCAGGCTGCACCCCCCGCCCTGCCCTCTGTCCAGCAGTGTGGCGATGAGTAGCAGAAGAAAAGGAGGAGAGCAAGTGGGGGCAGAGTGCTGGAGGAGGGAACGTTTAACGGAGACCTGAGGGGATGAGTCCCCTGAGACCCTGCCAGGGGACTCCAGAGGTCAGAGCGGTTTTTTTTTTTTTTTTTCTGACATTTATTTATTTATTTATTTATTATTTTTTTTTATATATGAAATTTATTGACAAATTGGTTTCCATACAACACCCAGTGCTCATCCCAAAAGGTGCCCTCTTCAATACCCATCACCCAACCTCCCCTCCCTCCCACCCCCCATCAACCCTCAGTTTGTTCTCAGTTTTTAACAGTCTCTTATGCTTTGGCTCTCTCCCACTCTAACCTCTTTTTTTTTTTTTTCCTTCCCCTCCCCCATGGGTTCCCGTTAAGTTTCTCAGGATCCACATAAGAGTGAAACCATATGGTATCTGTCTTTCTCTGTATGGCTTATTTCACTTAGCATCACACTCTCCAGTTCCATCCACGTTGCTACAAAAGGCCATATTTCATTTTTTCTCATTGCCACATAGTATTCCATTGTGTATATATACCACAATTTCTTTATCCATTCATCAGTTGATGGACATTTAGGCTCTTTCCATAATTTGGCTATTGTTCGTTTATTTATTTTTGAGACAGAGAGAGACAGAGTATGAACGGGGGAGGGTCAGAGAGAGGGAGACACAGAATCAGAAACAGACTTCAGGCTCTGAGCTGTCAGCACCGAGCCCGACGTGGGGCTTGAACTCACAGACTGTGAGATCATGCCCTGAGCCGAAGTCGGACACTTAACCAACTGAGCCACCCAGGCGCCCCTGGAGGTCAGAGCGGTTTTAATAACATCACGATGTTACCTCCCTTCCTCCTCCTTCTCTCACACTTGCACGGTGGATGCTCTCTAGGGGCTGGGTGACATGTGACAGCGTGGCATACTGGCCGCGGTAGAAGTGAGGACCCAGCCGTCTTCTGTGAAGCCAGACGGTAGAAAGATTTGCAAAACTGTAAAATGTTACCACTATTTTCAAAAATAGTTATTTTCATAAAAATGTTATTTATGTTAACATATAATAGGTTTGTTTTTAAAAATGAATCGATAAAATTTTTCTTTTTTTGAGAGCTTATTTTTGAGAAAGTGTGAGTGGGGGAGGGGCAGAGAGAGAGAGAACCCCAAGTAGGCTCTGCACTGTCAGCACAGAGCCTGATACGGGGCTTGAACCAACAAACTCTGGGATCGTGACCTGAGCCGAAGTCGGACCCTTAACTGACTCAGCCACCCAGATGCCCCAGTAATCAAATTTTTCTTGATTTTAATTTCCAGTGCAGTAAATGCCGGTAGGGATCGAGAGGATAGATCCCACGTAAACAAAAGCTGCTTAGGGTCCTCAGTAACATTTGGTGTCAGTGGGCTCTGAGAGCAGAGGTGGAGAACCACGCCGCCGGTTTAGAAGCGTCCCTCTGGCTGCCGTGTGCAGAGCAGGTGCAGGAGGGTAAGGGGGAGGCTGGTCACTTGGATTCTGTAAATATCCAGGCGAGCAGCAGAGATGATGAGAAATGGCTTTGTCTACACTGATTTTGTGTGTGTGTGTGTGTGTGTGTGTGTGTGTGTGTTTTCAGTTTATTTTTGAGAGAGAGAGAGTGCCCACACATGAGCATGGGAGGGGCAGGGAGAGGAGAGAGAGAGAGCGAGAGAGAGAGAGAGAGAGCGCGCGAGCGAGCGAGAATCCCAAGCAGGCTCAGTGCTGTCGGTGTAGAGCCAGATGCGGGACTTGAACTCACGAACTGTTGAGATCCTGACGTGAGCTGAAATCAAGAGCCGGGTGCCTGACCGACTGAGCCCCGCAGGCGCCCCTTGTGTGTGTATTTTTGAAGACTGATAACCACACACGTAAAACCTCCCATCGTAACCATTTCTAAGTGTCTGCCTCAGTAGTGTTAAGTATCACTCCTCCTGTTGCGCGGCCAGTTCCCCGAACTGTTTTCAGGTCACAAAACAAACTCTGTACCCATTAAACGGCGACTGCCATGGGTCTGGATTCCTTTGAAAGCGAAGACGCGGGATTTGCTCTTGGTTTGGATATGGCGTATGTAAACGTCTGGTAAACGCATCCTTAATTAGCGCAATGGTAGGTGGCTTCTTTCTCCTTCTACGCCTGCTTGTTCAGGATGGGACACATGACCGCTCCCCGAAAACTCCACGTCAGAGTAAAGGCAGGGGAAGCCCAGGTGCTTCCGATCGTCCCAGTCTCCTGACATCACGTAATGGCCATCACACGACGGCCAAGAAGTACTATCACATCACGGTTAAACGTCGAGTTTTAGTTTTAGATACCTTTGAAGATGGACTTACACGGAGGAAAAGAACTCAGTAGGGGTGGCTCACTGAACACATAGGCACTGTCTACTTGGGAATAAAGTGTCACACCATTCCTTGTACTTAGATGGGCTGAGTTGGGGTGCTCCATGGTGAATCCATTCACTGAGGGTATAATGTGGGCATGCGTGAGGGGGAAGTAAAAAGAAATGCCCAGAACGTGCTGGGGGAAACGGGTTCAGAGAGGGACCAGGCCCTCCAGGGAGAAGGTCTCACACGGGCCCGCTGGGAGCCCCGCCCCAGGCAGAACAGATGGATGGGAATTTCGCTCCGATTCCGTCCGGGGAGCTGACGGCCAGGATGGCAGTTCTTACCCTTAGAACGAAAGCAGCCGCTCCAGGGCCCAACCAAGGAGCAAAGAGGTCACTTCTCCGGTGATCTGCCTGGCTTTGTGGATCGCGAGGACGTCCCTGGTGCACAGATGAGGAAACTGACAGTAAGAGGTCAGTTTGGTGCTCAAGGTCATGCAGCGAATGATAGAGGGGAGCTGGACTCTGACCCCAAGTCAGCCTGACCTCAAAGTGGCTTACTTGTAGGGGGCGCCTGGGTGGCTCAGTCGGTTAAGCGTCCGACTTCAGCTCAGGTCACGATCTTGCGGTCCCTGAGTTTGAACCCCACGTTGGGCTCTGTGCTGACAGCTCAGAGCCTGGAACCTGCTTCCAGTTCTGTGTCTCCCTCTCTCTCTGCCCCTCCCCCACTCCCACTCTCTCTCTCAAAAATGAAAACATTAAAAAAAAAAAAGTGACATATTTGTAAACACTGTTTCCAGTCAAGTTTTTCGGAGGTTTTGCATTTAGTTTTATTTATGCTCTGTAATTTTATTTTCATAAATCTTGTCTTTTATGTTTTTGTTTGTAATGTTAATTTTAAATAAATAATCTTATCTTACTATTGCTATAAAGAAATGATAGTATATCTTTCTTTGTAACTTTCCTGTGACAGGCTGATAACAGAAGTAGATTGTGTATAATAGTTATCAGTCTTTTTTCTTTTTATTTCTAGAGCAATTTATTTTGTTTTTAAAGTTTATTTATTTTGACAGAAAGAGAGAGAGACACACACAGAGCACAAGTGGGGGAGGGGCAGAGAGAGAGGGCGACACAGAACCCAAAGCAGGCTCCAGGCTCGGAGCTGTCAGCACAGAGCCCGACGCGGGGCTCGAACCACGAACCATGAGATCATGACCATAGCTGACGTCGGACGCTCAACCGACTGAGCCACCCAGGCGCCCCTAGAGCAATTTATTTCTTACTTCTGGTTGCTCCATAGACTCAGTTTCTACCTCACTGACTCTGGAATTCACAGTTTGACCCCTTCAGCGTCTTGATACGAAACTTTGCAACAACAGATACAAGTGTTGCCTTCCAGGCTAGTGAGAGGTTTAATTATTTTAGTAATAGACGTATGTCTTTAAAAGCAGTTGAGTTTAAAGTAATAATTCTGACCTGGTCTATTTCCTTTCTTCTTCTTCTCTTTCTAAACCCAGTTAACAAGCACAAGCCGTGGCTCGAGCCCACCTATCATGGCATCGTCACAGAAAACGACAACGCGGTGCTCCTCGACCCTCCGCTGATCGCCCTGGATAAAGACGCACCTCTGCGGTTCGCAGGTACGAACGTGGCTTTTCTCTCCCCGAAAGTCCCGACTGGATGAGAAGCATTTCACACACCCCACTCGGACCGTTTCTGAGCCTCCCTGAAAATGTCTTGATAGCTAAGAGGTGTTTGTGGCTCCTGGGTGCTGCATTTTCTCCTTTTAATTCTAATAGTTGGCGCAGCTGAAAAAAAAGCCTGTACTTCTTGGAAGGCAAAACGTTCATTGTATCCTTGTATAATTCCTGGGTGTGACCGGAAACGGGAACACCTAGGCCAGTGCACCTCAGACCAGCGTGCGCACAGAGCACCTGAGGATTGTGTTAAAAATGCAGATTCGGGTTCGCCTGAATCTCTGTAACATTGAGTGTCATCTGTACTTCCTAAAAGCCCCGTAATTCCTGGTGTCACACACACAAAAATGCGGATTTGGCTACAGTGGGTCTGGGGGGGACCTGAGAATCTGCCTTTCTGACCTGGGGCCGCTAGTGCTGCTGGGTCGTGAGCGGCAAGGACCTAGATAAACTGCGCCCTGGACTGTCCTTGCATTGCTTGGATTTTGGGTACCGGAAGAGGCTAAGCTGAAAAGTTGGAGCCGTGTTCATAGAAGAATCTTTTTGGCTCAGGTTTTACTTTCAGTAAATTTTTAATTTGAGTCGCCTCGTAAGATTGTAACCTGGGTGTTCATAAGAGATCTCTAGGATTGCTTTGGAGGTTGTCTGCTTTGTGACATTAAATAGCACTTGCCAAGTCAGAATGCTCTTGCTTTTACGCAGTGACCTTAGTAGCTTCCTTAGCTGGTGGGAAAAAGGGTTACTTCACCCTCTGTCTCAGGATCAAAACTGACGTTGTGATGTTAATTTTTGAAGACTAGTGTTTGCCTGATACTTCTCCAGAACACAGTTTCTCACATGAAAGAGGGTGCTTGTTCTCTTTGCCTACGGACAGATAAGGAAAATTCAATTAACTCGTACACATTCTATCATACGTTAATTTTTCTGTGGTAAATTGAGGGAAATGAATGTGAGGTCATTTCTGAAGAGCTTTTTTTTTTTTTTTTTTTACACGGGCTCCACACCCAACATGGGGCTTGAACTCACGACCCTGGGATCAAGAGTCGGATGCTCTACCAACTGAGCCATCCAGGTGCCCTCTGAAGAGCTATTTTAAAAATGAATTTGTCCTTCATTCTGTTCGAGTGCCGTGTCCCATTTTCAGGGACGTAACCTGAGGCCAGTTAGTTTTACTTGTTTATTGGTTTTTCCAGAGAAATCCAGTGAGACGGACAGGACTCCGAGGAAGCGCTCTGTGCTGTGAGCACACGCAGTGTTTGTCCACGGAGGTGATTGGTTTTGTTTGCTCCTAGATTTAAGACCATGTTAGCATCGCATATCGCTTTCCCCGGAACTGCCTGGGTTTCAGGGTGTTTCTGTGTATACACGTGTACACGGGCGACCCATGTGAGCTACGAAGTTAGTATGCACGGTGCCTCCTTGGGGGTGTGACGTTTAGTGCTGTGTGAATAACCTTATCGGATGCCCTAGCTTATGCTTTTGAGTGGACTTACCCGTTTCTGACATTTCATAAATGTTGAGAGGATTGCAGCCCGGAGTGCTAGATTCACTCCCTTAGGCCTCGCAGTGAAGTACCAGCCGTTCACCCGTTGTGTCCAGAGCTCCCTCCTGCCGTGTTACTGATAATAGGGAACGTTTCTAAAGCCTTTGCAGGGGCGCCCCGGTGGCTCGGTCGGTGAAGTGCCCGACTTCGGCTCAGGTCATGATCTTACAGTTCGTGAGTTCGAGCCCCGCGTCGGGCTCTGTGCTGACAGCTCGGAGCCTGGAGCTGCTTCAGATTCTGTGTCTCCCTCTCTCTCTGCCCCTCCCCAGCTAGTGCTCTGTGTGTGTGTGTGTCTCTCTCTCTCTCAAAAATAAACATAAAAATGGGGCGCCTGGGTGGCGCAGTCGGTTGAGCGTCCGACTTCAGCCAGGTCACGATCTCGCGGTCCGTGAGTTCGAGCCCCGCGTCAGGCTCTGGGCTGATGGCTCGGAGCCTGGAGCCTGTTTCCGATTCTGTGTCTCCCTCTCTCTGCCCCTCCCCCGTTCATGCTCTGTGTCTCTCTGTCCCAAAAAAATAAATTAAAAAAAAATAAAATAAAATAAATAAACATAAAAAAAATAATAATAAATAAATAAAGCCTTTGCAATGTTCCTGGCACTGTTCTAAGTGCTCTACAAATGTCTGTTTAATCTGCAACAATCTTAGGAGGTAAGAATGCTTCCTGCCATCCCTGTTTTATTTATTGATTTATTCTTAAGTCAATACGTTTTTATATTTAAGGAATTTTACATGTGATTCCTTCCACTGCCGATCAGCTTAGTTCCTCTGAAGTCAGAACCATAATCTTCAAAATAGCCCTTTTAAAAAGAACTTTTGCTAGGTCCACAGTTGTCACCGTCTGCCCACAGTTTGTCTGGTCGGGCTCCTTTGATCTCTGCTTGAAGATGGGAATCCTTCAAACATCTCCCCACATTTTGGGTCAGAGTAGATGGATCTTGCCTTGTTCTCAGTTTCAGACACCCTCTTAACACAAAGACGTTCGAGCCATGTTCACCCCTGGACTCTCACCCCCTAGACTTGTACAGATTTTGGAGATGTTCCAGTACATTTAAGTGCAGACATTGTATTCTCCGGTGAAAAACCTGAGAAAAGAAGGCATCTTTGTTTCACGCAACATTAAAATTAGAATACTAATTCAGTGTAGCTGAGATTTCCCTTATATCCCCTGCCTTCAGTGATTCTGCAGTCCCGGAGCCACCCTTCGCGTTCGTCGGGCACCCCCACCATCACTGTACCTGTTTTCGGTACCTTGTTCCTTCTCCCCTGTAGCAACTGCACGGTGAGTTCTGGCTTGCAAGAGAGGACTGCTTTGTGCTCTAGCACAAGTCGTTGTCAACAAACAGAACAACAGTGAACGCAGGGGCTGACTGCCATCCTCGTTTTCAGGAGAGGAAGCTGGGACACAGAGCGGTGACCTTATCTGTCAGCGCGTGTGAGAGGCAGGATTCTGAGCCCGGCAAGTGGCTCTTTGCTGCAAGGAGGCCCTGGGAGGCACCACAGGATGCTGCAAGGGAAGCAGGAAGTGAAATAGACCTTGAGCACTAACTTGGAAGGAAAAAGTCCTGTTAATAAAACGCCGTTTATTTTTTTCTTTCTCATTTGATTTAATGCTGTTGTATCATTTATCAAAACCTAATGTATTATCATGAATGAAATAATACTTACAAAGTTTTATGTTTTTACGGGATTCCCAGCTGTTTTTTATTGATGTGCAAAAGTTACATATTGAGATTTTAAAAAACTATAAAGAGAAGCAACGTAGAGTCAAGTCATAGTGCTAATTGGATTGCATTTGCCATAGTTAGGTAAATCAGTTCTTTCTTCCTGGAGATTTTCATGGGGAAGCAGTTATTCTTCTATTCTTTTTAAAAAATATAGTCCACGTATTAAAAAGCAGCCCTTTTAAAGTATACAGTTCCCAGGGGTTTAGTATAGTCACAGGAGTGTGCGACCATCAACCACTATTTAAAATAATTTTTTTAATGTTTATTTATTTTTGAGAAGGAGAGAGAGACAAAGCTCGAGCAGGGGAGGGGCAGAGAGAGAGGGAGACACGGAATCTGAAGCAGGCTCCAGGCTCCGAGCTGTCAGCACAGAGCCCAACATGAGGCTTGAACCCACGAACCGTGAGATCATGATCTGAGCCGAAGTTGGATGATTAACTGACTAAGCCACCCAGGCACCCCGACCACTATTTAATTCCAGAACATTTTCCTCACCCCGAAAAGAAACCCTTGCACCTAGTGGCAGCTACTCCCCATCTCCCCATCCCCTTGGCAACCACTAATCTAGTTTGTGTCTGTGGATTTGCCTATTCTGGATTTTTTTGTGCCTAGTGTCTTTCACTTAGCACGGTAGTCTGAAGCTTCACCTGTGCTTCAGGAATAGCACGCATCTGGCCTTTGTTCCTTTTTATTGCCAAATAATATTCCATCGTATGGACAGACCACATTTCCCACTTATATGTTCATCAGCCGACGCACATTAGGACGGTTCCCACTTTCTGGACATCACGAATCTTGCTGCTCTGAGCACTAGCACACAAGTTTTTGCGTGGACGTAGGTCTTCCTTGCGCTTGGGTGTGCACCTGGGCGTGGAGTCTCTACTCCCACTAAAGCGTAGCCCTTGTCCCTCTGCCCCAGGGTGAGCAGCTGTGTGCCTCCTCTGTTGCCCTGGTACCTGTCCAGCTGCAGCACACAACACTGCCCCCATGAGGCCGGAGCCGACAGATGCATCAGGAACAGACCCGGCTGGCCCGGACTTGAGTCCTGCCTTTGCCACTCCTGGCTGGATGGCCTTGGGCAAATCGCTCACCGTCTCTGTGTCTCAGTTTGATCGTTTGTAAAACAAGGATAGCAATGTCACGTACCTCATGGGATGCTGGGATTATTAGCTTATTTACTGATGAATGTGAAAAGCTTGAAACAATGCCTGGTACGTAGTAAGTGCTCCATACATACAGTGTTTGCTGCTATTGTTATTAGTAATAGAATCTTAAAAAAATACATTTGTGTTTAACATTCTGTGAGAGATATGTTTGCGTTTTTCTGTGATAGTCTTCATAGTGTTCTACTTTCTCACTAACTTTCTTAGGTAGTCTTTTGGGTAAGGCAGAGGCCAGATCTGGAGGCTTATTTTGATCTTAGATTGATTTTGGTAATGACATTGAATTTGATTTACCCCCATGAGGGTGCTGGGGAGGGTGGTGGTGGCATCCAACACTTGCTGAGCTCTTAACAGTGTGGTGGAGCCTGTCTTAAGGGGTTTACGTGGGTTACTTCTTCGGATTCTTCTCAACAGTCCCCTACAGTAGGCACTCTGGCTACTCCCGGCTTCCCTGATGAGGCAGGGGAGGACGGAGCGTGTCCATCAGCGGCATGGCAGCCTTGTTCTTCATTTAATCCCCACCCCCCGGGCCAGCATGGGGGGTGGGGTGGTTGTGCCCCACAGAATCCGTAGGAGGCACGAACGGCTTTGCCCACGATGGCACAGCTCGTAAGCGACAGGGCTGCCTTCCAGCCAGACGGTCTGACTCCAGTGTGGATTCACACATTCACCGTGTGCACTTCCCTGACATTACCTTGAAAACTCTGGAGACGTCCCGGTTCACAGTTGTGTCCCATCACGGGATGTGAGTGTGAGTAACATAACCACCAGAGGTAACTCGTCAAAGCCCCCAAATAAATACATGTGTAACATCGGAAGCTTAGTCTCTAGAGTGCGTTGTAAACTGTCGCCAATCAGGCATTCGTGTTGAACGATGACAGGGTCTGTCTAGCCAGATTGTTTTCATGGGGGAAATCAAGAGGCTAAAGTCTCGGTACTTGGCAGCTATTTTAGGAAATTAACATGAGTCAGGTCCTTACTCACCCCTTTTCCTTAATCTGCTAATATCCTGAGTAGACGTGGGTATGAAAATATATTGTGTAGTTGATACATTTGTTGTATATATACACACAAATATACATACATTGTATATTTGATATATTTGAGTTAAGAGCCCATACGGTGTAGGCCCTGGTGCTGCTGTTTTGACCGTCCTCTCGCCTCACTGCCTGTACGACGAGCCCAGGCTTCCCTCTCCGCCCCTGCCCCTTGTTTTCAGGCTCTTCCCTGTACAAGCCGGTTCCATGTCAGCATTTTTTCCTGCCTTCCCAGATGGAGTTCGGGTAACCTATAAGATGAAACAATCCTGATACAAAGAGAATCCGAAAGAAGTTTCAGGGCAAGAATGGGAACTTTATCTTTGTTGATATTTAATTAGAACCAACACAGATCTGTGATTCTTTTCTCTGTATTCTGTGCAGTTTGTGTGACTCATGTGTCCTGATGAGGCCTGTGGGGTTGACTGTGGCACATGACCACCCACTTTAGCTTTTTTAACATGTGCAACTAGGCAGACGTTTTTGCTGCAGTCGGTTGGATGTATTCAGTTAAGCCAAATGAAATCACCATTTTTGTATGTTGAAAATAGCAAATATTTGAAAAAATGGAGTGCCAGAAATCTCATGTGGTTCAGCCCAAAATAAGGCAGTACTCCATGGAGTTAGCGGTTTTTGTTTAGTGTCTTATTTATTTTTGAAAGAGTGCAAGTGGGGGAGGGGCAGAGAGAGGGGGGCAGAGGATCCGAAGCAGGCTCTGTGCTGACAGCAGCTAGCTTGACCTGGGGATTGAACTCACGAACCGTGAGATCATGACCTGAGCCGAAGTTGGACGCTCAACCGACTGAGCCACCCAGGTGCCCCCGTTGAGTTAATGGTTTTAAGTATCTGGACATTAGGACAGAAACTCCATGTTAAGTTATGGACTAGAGTGAATTCATTCTGGATGCCTCCAGGAGAGGTTTGGAATAGTAATCAGTAAATATTAGGTAGCCGTGCCAGATCTCCTAGAGAATATAAAAAAGCATAAAAGTGCGTTCTTGTTCTCAAAGCAGCCGGTAATCTAGATGAGAAAGCAGAACCAGCATTGACAAAGAGTTAAGTGGAGATACCCAGTGAGAGAGGCAACACCCAGTCTGGACTGGCGTCCTAAAAAGGCAACAGGAGGTTGGTTAAAGAGGGTACAGAAGTAAGTGGGCGTTAGGGTGGGTGGAGCTTATGAACGCGGGGCAGGTAGGGGGAAAATAGGAGCAACGCTGGGAACCAGAGGGGCTTCCAAAGGGAGGGATGAATAGTCAGTGGGCGGGGTGAGCGCCCGGCCCAGGAGCGGAGGATTGAAGTCCGCTCAGGCCTTGAGATCTCTACTGCCAGGCTGAGTAGACGGGATGTGCTGCGCATGTGGGTTTACACCATGTCCGGATCTCCCAGGCCGTGCGTCCAGTGCAGGTGTCCTCGCGGCTGAGTCTGTGCCTCCAGGAGAGCCTGAGAAATCTGTAACCAGACAGCGAGGTTCGGAAGCCACGGACAGGCCTGTCTGTCAAGTGTAGACTACGGCCTGCCTGCGTTGGAACCATCAGATGGCACTCGTTAAAAATGCAGATTATTGGGCTCCACCCCAGAGCTGCTACTGAGTCAGAGTTTCTGGGGCTGGAGCTTGACAAACCACATTTTTAACAAACTCCTCAGGCTGTTCTTGGCACGCTGACGTTTGAGAGCCTTACTGTAGCCAGTGAGGAGCCGCCAGGGCGGTGTCCTCGGGTTGTGCAGGGTGACCCTTGGGGGTGTGGTGGTTGTTGCTCAGCGGCACGTTTAAGGCGTCTTGGAAAACTGCTCTGATCTGAGCAACATGTGAGCTTGTGACAGAAATTAGCCTGGACCAGTAAGCAAAGAAGTCAGAAGTCACTGAAAATCAGGGTCAGCCTGGGAGCTGGGCTGCAGCTGGGAGCATGGGCACCAGGGCCGCATAGAGAGAAGTGGGTTAGGGACAAGAGTGGGATTAGCAGGGACATCGTGGTGGACACTTGCTGCTCAGCACATGTCCATTTTCAACTTCTTAACGGCCCCTGACCTCTTTCCCACCGAGTCCAGGTTGGTGGAGCCACAGTCCATGACCCCGACTTTTCCAGCCAAGCGCATACAAGCCCAGGCTGGGCCGACCAGATGCTTCCCTCTTGGACGAGAACACTGAGCAGAGGGTCCAAGACACTAACGCTGTTTGCTGTCGTATCCCAGCCACCCAGGCTGTTTTTTGCTCTGGGAGTCCTGTCTCTGTCCCCGCCTTGGCTTCTGGCTGTTTCCAAGTCCTTTTCCCTGGCGTGCAGTCAATTCCACGAGCTGCTGATGATGGCTTTTCATCGGAGTCCCCTTTCTCTTGGAACCCTAACTGTCCGAGCCGGCACTAGTGACTTACATAAGGAGCGTATATGAGGGCAGGGTTCCCTGGGATCTGGGAGACCGTAGGATGGGCTAGAGACACCCTTCCAGTGTCGCGCGTAGCGCGGGGCCATACTCCAGTTTGGAAGAAGATGTGGAGAGAAGGCGGGGCCAGCCTGAAACCGAGGTTTCTCAACGGGAAAGGGAGGGCTACCACTGTGAGCCAGGAACCCTGGACATGACTTTGGACATTGAGAAGTCAAATGTATACTTTCTTGGGTTTATCTGTCATTCTGTTTTTATGGTTTGCTTTAAAAAAAAAAAAAGTGCTTCAGTAAACTTCTTTTGACTATTTCGGATGCTCTTGGGGAATGACAGGGAAGAGAGGTCTGTGTATTCAGAGGCCAGCACACCTGAAGACGACATCGGGAATGCTGGTGGGGCCCTGCGTACAAGAAGAGAGCAGGGCTTCTGCGGGCTTACCTGGCAGAGCATTGGTAGTAGGTGGTCTGAATCGGGTGGGAAGGGGCAGGGCAGGAAGAATAGAGTGGGAGACGTGGCTTTGAGAGGTCCTTCCTTGCAAAGGCTGAGGAAGGCTGAGTCCAGGGGAGAAGCCCTGGGAACACAGAGGGGCAGAGTCACCGGGGTGTGATGCCATGGGACACCTGTAATACACGTAGGTAGCTGTCATGTGTATGTAACTAATAGAGCTGTAAGCACAAGGACGGAGGAAAGAGGGAAGAATGGGTTATGACAACTTGAAACATCAGCTCCTAAAAGAATGGGGACAGAACGTAACAACCTGGTCCCTGGCTGGGGAGAGGAAGATCGTAAACTGAGTGTAGTTGGATACTGTGAAAATACGTCAGGAATTGTTACTTTTGTTGGCTGAGCCACGTTGCTGTAGTTCTGTTAACGAAAGTCTGTCTAATGAACATTGTATGCATTAAAGTCTGGCCTTAAAATATTCCAGCAAAGGGCGCCTGGGTGGCTCAGTCAGTTAAGCATCTGACTTCAGCTCAGGTCATGATCTCACGGTTCACGGGTTCAAACCCCGTGTCGGGCTCTGTGCCGACAGCTCGGAGCCTGGAGCCTGCTTCCGATGCTGTGTCTCCCCCTCTCTCTCTGCCCCTCCCCGGCTCGTGCTCTGTCTCGAAAATAAATAAACATTAAAAAAATGTTTTTAAATACTCAAGCTAAGAAACAAGCAGGGAGTTGGTGAGAATAAGTGGAGCAGACCTCTGGGCCTTAGTTCCTTAACTGGTACCATCAGCCAAAACCCAGGGAGTTACCCCAGACCCCTCTCTCTGTCCAGCTGGTTTCTAAGCCCTGCCGGTCCTGAAAATCCCCCACGTTTCCTCCTGAGACTGCCTGTGTTTGGCCCTTACCACATGTCGTCTGAAAGACTGCAGTATTTTCCTTTGTTTACTTGCCCCTCACCTTGCTGCCCTCGGGCCTGTCTCCCTCATTGAAACCGAGGTTGTGGGTGGAAGAAAGAGGTGGGCCCGCCAAGTGGGTATACCGCCAGGTCCGCAGGTGACAGCGTGGCAGGCTTACAACGTGCAGTGTCACACGGTAGAGAAAGCCCATGTCCGCCCGAGTGTGAGGCCCATGCTGCCCTCTGGCCAGATGGTTTTTCAAGTCATTCTAGGCAGAAGGACCCAGCCTGCCAGCAATTTAATAAGCACCCATGGACTTGAGGCGCCACGTACTTTTGGTATAGCCCGTTATTCAAGTAGCTCCGTTAATACTCCAGACAGGCACGGATTTGTAGAAAGGACAAGTACACACTTTTGTTGTGCTCATTATAAATAGATCCAGTCTTTCAGAGAGCAGCCCAGACACATGTGAGTTTCGAAACAATGTATATTCTTTTATTGGATATTCCTACCTTTGAGATGCGATTCTGTAACAGATTGTAATACCGATGCATGTTCACAGCTGAAGCTCGGATTCCCATTCCCCCATCCGGACCTTCTCTTCCATGTTGGCCGAAGGCAATTTATTAATCCTTGGGTTTCTCGCTCATAATCCCACAGTATTGTCCGTACTTTCAAAACACACCCTGCATCTGTTTCTCACCACCCTGCACACCCCTGGTTCTGGCTTTCAGCTTCTCGTGCCTGTGTTACTCCAGTAACCATTTTTGCCATATAGATACACATATCTTTTTCTTAAAGATTTTATTTTTAACTAATCTCTACACCCAACATGGGGCTTGAACTTGCAACGCCAAGATCAAAAGCCCATGCTCTACTAACTGAGCCAGCCAGCACAGCCCCTTTGGCTGCTTATATTTGATTTATTTTCACCATGGCAGCCAGTTGGGTTCTTTAAAATATAAACCATATTGATTTTTTTCTCTGCATAAAACTTTCCAGTCATTCCTTCTCACTTGGAGGACAAACTTCACTTCTTATAGCAGCCACTATGGCTTCACATTACTCATCTTCGTCTGGCTTCACCTTCTCTCCCCTTCGCTGAGCCACTGCAGTAGTGCCTAAGCCAGGCCAGGCCCAGGCCTGCCTCAGGGCCTTTGCACTTGCTGTCCCCTTTGTTTGAAATTCTTCCCTAGATAAGCATGTGGCTTGCTTCCTTAGCTCCCTCTGGTTTCTACTCAGACATTATCAGCGAAGCCTCCCCGGACAACTGAAGTATAGAATTAAAACACCCCAGGGGGTCCTGGTCGGCTCAGTGGGTTAAGCTCAGGTCATGATCTCACAGTTCGTGGGTTTGAGCCCCACGTCAAGCTCTGTGCTGACAGCTCGGGGCCTGGAGCCTGCTTCGGATTCTGTGTCTCCCTCTCTCTCTATCCTCCCCAAGTAGTGCTCTGTCTCTCTCTGTGTCTCAGAAATAAATTAATGTAAAAAAAATTTTTTTTAAGAAAAAAATTAAAACATCCCATCGCCTTCCTACTCTCTGAGTTCTCCTCCCTCCTCCCAGCCTGGTATCTCGAAGGAGAGATTTAGGGAGTGTACATCTTTTGGCAAACAGTTCCACTTCTCATGATAATCTCATGATCAGAAACAGTCCCAAGGACATTGCTTGAATGAGTGTCTTTATACTTTTATTAAGCAGTGCACTATGTAGGTAGCCTTTTCCAAGTCAGATACCTCATCCTGGGGTCTTAAATCTGCACTAACCTGTGCAGCGGCCTTTGTCGGGAAGGCACCCTCAAGTCAGTCAGTTATGCCAACTCAGATTATGCGGATCTGGATCACCAGTTTCTCGCTCTCTCTTTTTTTTTTTTTTAAAAATTTTTTTTTCAACGTTTATTTATTTTTGGGACAGAGAGAGACAGAGCATGAACGGGGGAGGGGCAGAGAGAGAGGGAGACACAGAATCGGAAACAGGCTCCAGGCTCCGAGCCATCAGCCCAGAGCCCGACGCGGGGCTCGAACTCCCGGACCGCGAGATCGTGACCTGGCTGAAGTCGGACGCTTAACCGACTGCGCCACCCAGGCGCCCCTCTCTCTCTCTCTCTCTTAATGTTTGTTTGTTTATTTTGAGAGAGCGCATGCATACAAGTGAGAGCGAGTGGAAGAGGGGCACAGAGAGAGAGAATCCCAAGCAGGCTCTTTGCTGTTAGCATGGAGCCCGATGTGGGGCTCAAACCCACAAACTGTGAGGCCATGACGTGAGCTGAACGAAATCAGGAGTCGGATGCCTAACCGACTGAGCCACCCACGTGCCCCGAGAAACTGATTTTTTTTTAATATTATTCAATTTTAATATGAATTTAAATTTAATTTTAACCCACGTGCCTAGTGGCTCCTGTTTTGGGCAGCACAAGACCCACAGCGACAGCAGGAAGCGTGGTTAGAAATCTCTACCACAGAAAGTTCAGTAGCAGGAAACTGGAATTACGGTATAGTCACAGGATGGAAAATAATTACAGTAAGAGCAAACATTTATTTGTTGGGTGCTTTCTTTAAGCCAGGCGGTGTCTCAAGCACTTGACCTGCCAGAACTCTTGGATTCTTGCTGAACATGGTGGTGGAAAGAAATACGCCATAGCCTTCCGCCAACAGGGGTGAATGAATCCTAGATGCACAAGGCTGAGGGGAAAAGCAAGTCACAAAAGTTGCCTACCATGTGATAGCATTTTTCAAACCTTAAAAACAAGCAAAATGAAACACTGTTCGTGGGTATACAGATACATGGTAAAGCCATTAAAAGGCAAGAGAATTCAGGCTACGATGCTTTTTGTGGAGAGAAGATGCCCCAGTGAGCCGGCTCTGTCCCCTCCTGACCTCCTGGCCTCTGCACGTTGTCACAACTCGTCTGCAGCCGCCCTGGGGTGAGCAGGCACCACTTGTGTGGACTTGTTAGGACAGCGTTTTCACTAGAAGCCGTGATCATTGTGGCGTCACCAAAGCTAGCAATGAATCTGGTTTCAGTTCGCGGTGAAGCACGTGTTCGGTTACCAGAGGGGGTGGCTTACGTTAGTTGCCTTGGTCGGGTTCCTTAAGCCCTTGTTATTTAGCCAAACCCTTTGCTCCAAATGTTTGTTTTTTGTTTCCTCTTGTCTCATGCTGAGTTGAGTGTTACCAGAATCGAGCCGCAAGAACTGAGTTTGAAAATGAAAAATCCGAAAATTGTAAAATAACAAATATGTTTACTTATGAACCGTTATCGTGAAAGTGTTGGTTAGAAGAAAAGTCCAAACGACGCCTGAGGGCGTTACGAATCAATCTTTGTAGCAGATTTCATCTATAGGTCGGGGTAATTTCAAAATTACATAGTGGTTTGTGGTAAGTTGCGTTCAGAGACATTCTGCTGCCGAGGGTCCGGTTTTGCTGTTGGGAGTCTACGAGTGGCCCGGAGCTGATGGTTGAATTTATGTCAAGCTTTTCTGTGTAATATGTGCATCTTTGACTTTTTTCCTTATTGTTCCGTCTTTATTCTTTCCTGCATTACTGACATGGGTTTATCTTTTCTCCCTTTAGAGAGTTTTGAGGTGACAGTCACCAAAGAAGGTGATAAAGGGTTCTTTCTATCCCTCCTATGAATATTAACCCACTAACTTTGTTTATAAAATTGGGAATCAGCCCTTAAACAGAAGAAACTGTCATGCTATTTTACCCTGATTTATTCTCCTACTTTGTTTCTATTTTTAAATATATTGATGGAAATTGTATGTAACCAAACCCTTGGTTAGAAATATCTAGAAATCAGACATCCATTTGAACTGTACGGATAATACTGTACATTTGTTTCTTAATGAACTTAAGAGATTCACTTTGTAACCATTTTCTAGGAGTTGTAATTTTGGAAGAGTGCAGCCTTATTTTTACATGAAATACATTTTTTTTTGAACATCTACGTATACATCGAAAGACTTAATGTTCTCCCACTGACAAGAATGGAAACCTAGATTTCACCCCTCATTAAGCTTGTGAGCCAACTTCCAGGTGCTGATGTCCTGATGTCCCCAGGCAGGCTTGTTTCGCAGGTCTGATAGGCTAGCTTTGGAAACCAAGGCAAGTCTAGCAAATCCCTCCCTGTGATGGAACCGATCTTCATAGTAAACCATAGCTGTTGAAATGGATGCCTGAAAAGTTGGTATTTCTACCTTTCTCATTTAGTAGTTTGTTTTGATTCCCTAATTTTAGCCAGGCTCATTGCACAGGAAGACTTGTTTCTTTTGACTTTTTTTTTTTTTTTTTTTTGACAGAATTTCTGTAATTACGGTGCTGAACCTTTTATGTTACCCTCCTTCCTCTCTCAACACTTAACTGCATTTTAGCCTTCTCTCTGGTCCAAATCAAAATCGCTGCCCGGCTGTCCCCAGTAGCTGGGGACAGTTTCTCTGCGTTACCAGGCCATGGCTGTTTGCTAATGAGACCACTTTTACCCTGGAGCCATCCTAAGTACTCCTGTGAAATGCCTGTCTATGTTTTCTCTTTTTCTCTTTTGTATTCCTGCATGAATGGATGCAAAGTTAAGCAAGTTGCTTGGAAAGCGAGAACATGCTTCTTTTTACTAAAGCCCCAGAACTTATCCCTGTCCAAGCACAGTGCCCTTGCTTTGTCCACAGACCCTCTAAACCCCTGGCTGCCGAACTGTTGTCATTTCTTTTCTGGGGGGGAGGTATGGGAAGGGGGAGGGGAGCACGCAGACTCCGGGCGGCAGAAATTCTAACCTGCGCTGCTTTGACTCCCTAGGTGAGATTTGTGGATTTAAAATTCATGGGCAGAATGTCCCCTTTGATGCAGTGGTAGTGGATAAGTCCACTGGCGAGGGAATAATTCGCTCAAAAGAGAAACTGGACTGTGAACTACAGAAAGACTACACATTCACCATCCAGGCCTATGACTGCGGCCAGGGGCCGGATGGCGCCAACGCGAAAAAGTCTCATAAGTAAGTAAGCTGATCAGAGAGAGCGCGTGCGAAGAAAGCAGTACTGACCCTTGCTTTCTTTCTGTGTCCCCGAGACTTTCTGTGTTCTTAGAGATGAGGCAGAAGGTATTTCTGGCTCTCCACTGAAATTGTAAGCTCCTTGAGGATAGGAATCCTGTCTGTTTACCCTGCAGCATTAGTTGTCGAATAAGCAAATGAATGGGCAGTTTTATCCCACCCAGCACTCTAGTGACAGAAACTAGAGCTCTACACTGAAAATTGGGAAAGCCCATTTTTTCCTCCAGGAGGATATTTTGTTGTTAGGTTTCTTTTTCCTGCAAATTCAAAGGGCAGAGCATTCGTTCATGCTGGTGGGAGCGGGCTGACTTTGGCGCCCCATCCTGGACATGTTCATATCCATATCCTTTGAGAACTGCTGGTGGAACAGACAGGACTCTGAACTAGACCTGGATTTAGAATTCCAGTCTTTTCTCCGCCACTTTCTGTCCCTTCGGCATGGGGCAAGTTTCGTCTTGTTGAGTCTCCGTTTCTACTTGGCTCCTGGGCTAGGGAGAGAGGGGCACGCTGCCACGAGACCCATCGTGAGGGTCAGGAGGATGCGCGGCGTTGGGTGTGGAGGGTCTTGGTGCACACTGGGGGTGCTGAGTGCCAGAGAACTACTCCTCATCCTTTTCACACCGTGTGATATTACTGTTGTCCTTGAAAAAGCCTTCTGTGGGTCAGAGATCCTGTCTGAGTCAGAAACACGCCCAGATCAATAGCCCTGAGACTGACCCTTTCCTCTCTTTGTAGCCAAGTCTGTGGTGCCTCAGTTTTCTCATGCCCAAGATGGGGAGGTGGAAGGGCAGCACGGGGTCGGCCAGGGAGGGAGCACTGAGGTCGCTTGGAGGACCTTCGTTTGTTGGATCAGTTAGTGGGTCATGGGCAACAGTGTGCTGCGAGCCGTCTCCATTCCCTAGAAGCAGGACGGGATTGGTTCCCGTCTCCTGATCAGACTCCCCATCCACGTTTCCCATCTTCTGTGTCTTACTCCTTCTTCCTTTGGGTCTAATTGTGTCTGATCTAGTTTATCTCCCTTCTGCATGCCCCGTCCTGTATTGTCAAGAAAACCCCAAGTCTCCAAGTCTCTTATTTTACTGCCTTTTTTTTTTTTTTTTTTTTTACCAGCCGTCTTACTCCTAGGACCTGGAAGAATCAACTTAAATTCCTATTTTAACTTTCTGAAGTCCTCTCCATGCTAAAATAACAACAGTGACTAGCGTGATTTTTTTCTCCATCATACAAACTTCATGAAATAAGATACTAGCAAAAGGAAACATAAAAATGGGGCAGAACTGGTGTACTTTGGGTTAAAAAAACAAACCGAGCACACAGCTTTTTTTCTTCTTCTTCCAGAGCAACTGTCCATATTCAGGTGAACGATGTGAACGAATATGCACCTGTGTTCAAGGAGAAGTCCTACAAAGCGACCGTCATCGAGGGGAAGCAGTATGACAGCATCCTGAGGGTGGAGGCCGTGGACGCTGACTGCTCCCCCCAGTTCAGCCAGATATGCAGCTATGAAGTCGTCACTCCAGACGTGCCGTTTGCTATCGACAAAGATGGTGAGTCAGAGGAACAGGCCTTCCTCACCAAGGTGACGGTCCACTGGCAGTTCTGCACGTCGGCGAAACTCAGATTGGAGACCGGCTTCATCCATCCCTTCAGGATGCTGTAACAAAGTGCCATGAGCTGGGCGCTCAAACAGTAAACAGTTCGCACTGTTCCGGAGGCTGGGAGACCGGGATCAAGGTGCTGGCAGATTCAGTGTCTGATGAGGACCCGAGTCCCGGTTCCCAGGTGGCCACCTTCTCTCTGCGTCCTCACGTAGCGGGGAGAGAGCCTTCTGGGATCCCGGTATGGGGGCCCCACACTCACGACTTCATCTAACCCTCAGTTCCTCCCCTAGGCACCACCTCCTAATATCACATTGGGGGTTAGGACTTCAGCATTCAGATTTGGAGGGGACAAGTATTCATTTCATAGCAGAGACCTGATGGTGTGTGAGTTTCAGATAAATATTTTTTCACTCTGTCCCCTGAAAGCCTTTTTGTTGGCACCTGAAGTCATGGGTTCTTTTTTTGGGCGCCCTATTTTTGCTTCTTCCGCCAAGGTCTAATAAAAAACCCCCCACCTAACATGTTTTTAATCTGTACCTTCTCACTTCTCTATCAAAGTGCATCTGAAAAGACTGACCTTTAGTTGGTCTGTCTTCTGCTCTCCATTAGATTTGGATCTTCTGTCTCATCTTGAAGACGAAGGTTTCTGCCTTACTGCCAGGTGCTCCAGTCCTTTGTAATTGAGCAGAATGAACTCATGCTGGAGCTCAGCTTTTTTTTTTTATTAGGTTATGGCCTCTTGATGGTGATGCAGTGTCTCTGTTGTTAATGCACAGTCCAGAATCTTTGATGAAATTACGGACATTGCAAACACTTTGCAGACGTCTGTACCCATATTCAGAAGCAGGCTTCTGTTCTAGTAGGTGGGGGTAGGGAGTCTCTCTCTCTTCCTGTCTCTCTGTGACACACACACACACACACACACACACACACACACACACACAGTAAATCTTTGAGCAAGAAATATTTAATGCAGCTTCATCTAGTATTTAGTATTTGAAGTACTGGAATTACTTTTCTTTATTCTCTCATATGTTAACTACTTAATCTTAAAGCACATATAAAACCAAAGAAGAAAAACTATAAGAATAAATGGAGGTTGAATTGTGTAGATTCATTCCTTCTGTTTCAACAGCCCTTAAAGATGGATTTAGTGTGCGTTCAAGCACAGGAAAGCAAGACCGAGCATTAATTATCTCGAGCATCAGTTTGATTTCCGTGTCCGTGTTTATAACACTTAGAACGCATGTACTTTGTTTTTTGTGTTTTTATTTAAAAAAAATATTCTAATGTTTATTTATTTTTGAGAGAGAGAGAGAGACAGACTGTGACTGGGGAAGGGGCAGAGAGAGAGGGAGACACAGAATCGCAAGCAGGCTCCAGGCTCTGAGCTTTCAGCACAGAGCCCGATGCGGGGCTCGAACTCATGAACCATGAGATCATGACCTGAGCCAAAGTCGGTTGCTTAACTGACTGAGCCACCCAGGTGCCCCAGAGCAGGTGTGCTTTGTGTTTCAGGAAACTTTGCCTTCTCACTGTTGTTTGTTTCCCCTCTGGAAGGTTACATAAAAAACACAGAGAAGCTAAACTATGGGAAAGAACACCAGTACAAGCTGACCATCACCGCCTACGACTGCGGGAAGAGAAGGGCAGCGGAAGACGTCTTGGTGAAGGTCAGCGTCAAGCCCACCTGCACCCCAGGGTGGCAAGGTGAGCTTCATTCTCCTTTCTGCTCTCACACCTGTTCTGACACATCACATAGCAGAGGGCCCTAAAGTATGAGTCTTCCTCTTTCCTTCCCTCCTTCCCTCCTTCCCTCCTTCCCTCCTTCCCGGATTTGTGGACCCACACAGGATGGAACGAGAGGATCGAATATGAGCCTGGCACGGGCTCTTTGGCCCTCTTCCCAAATGTCCACCTGGAGACGTGCGACGAACCCGTGGCCTCAGTGCAGGCGACGGTAGAGCTGGAGACCGGCCACATCGGGAAAGGCTGTGACCGTGACACCTACTCTGAGCAGTCTCTTCACCGGCTGTGTGGTAAGGGGGCCTGGTGGTCTTCGGTGAGGGCGAGAGACACCCTTTCAGATGGAAGAGAGTGTGTGTGTTGGCGGGGGCGGGGGGGGGGGGTTGTTTATAACCCTAAACCGGAACAGACTCTGACTTTCTGACACGGCTGTTACTGCCTTGGCTAATTGTCATGCTGGATGGGCTTCAGGAGGTACATAAACCCCTTACAGCCTGTTCAGAGTGTTACATGCGTGTGCATTTTGGGAGCCGGTGATGCGAGGAAAGTGTTTCTCTAACATACGTTGAGGATAATCAAAAGAGAGGGATTATGTAAGTAGAGTGAGTTTGAAATGAGTGAAGTGCTCAGTGAATGTCCTTGCACCTAAGGACTGAAGACAAAAATACAGATAAAGCAATAGCTTTTGGCAAACGCGAAGTAGAAAGCCGAAACTATGGACACTCACGTCTAATTCTGAGTCTCAGCAGATTGTTTACCACAAACATTAGGTGAAACCCAGAGACCCCGTGGTTACGAATCCCATCAAAGCCTTGCCCTCCGTCTTCACCAATAGTTGTGGGTGTTTTTCTGGTTTATCTGAATGAGGCGGAGGTGAGGTATGGATGCCTGTCGTGGAAAATGCTGAGGAAGAGTGTGCCGCTTGGCCAGCAACGAAACCCCCGTAACTGAAATGAGCTGTCCGTGCTCAGAGGGTATTTTGTGCCTCAGGAGCTACTTGGCGTCAGCTCTGCGGGAGGCGTTTTCCCATGTCCCCGTCTTTCCACCGGCCTGAGACAGCCTGTAGGATTGAGCACCTAGATTTCTTACATAACTGGAATATGCAAAACGAAAGAGTTTATCCTCTGCTGGCTTATCCTAATGGTTAATATTCTCCGTGTTGCCTGACTCTGGGTCCAAATAGTCACGTACTGAAATCTACATGGAAGGTGAGAGGTCTGGGACATATTTTAAACTATGTACATTTAAGTGTAACGTTTAAGATTTATTTTCTCTCTCCAGTGCCATGATTTTTTATGGCATTAAGTGAACATTTTCTCAGCAGAACAGTTTACAGTTAGGAAGGCAGAATGGAAAGAATTTCCCCCATGACTGCTTCCTGCACATTCTGCATTTCTGTATGTTTCCTTCATTCAGTGTGCCCATCAGGCCCACCAAGGAGGTGGTGTTGACCTCATTTTTACTGAGGAATTCAGTTGGGAGAGGAGGGGGAGAAGTTCTCACTTTTAGGAAGAAAGGGGCAGGCACTGGCATTTGACCGAGGTCGTATGTGAGGTCATGCTGCTCCTAGGAACAGAGGACCAGGTGACGAGGAGAGCTCCCAAAGTCTTCTTCCGTGGGCACATTTAAAAGAAAAATGAGCTTGGCAGTGTGTAACGACAGCTGGAGATTTTTTTCATGTTCCTTGGTTCACTGATTCCATTTCTAGGAATTGATGCTAAGGGAATAATCGTGGATCACACGGAGGTCCTCGTGAAGGCAGGGTTTGTCATAGAAAAGAGTGGGGACAGTCTCAGTGTTTGCCAAGGAGATCAGTTAAATAAGTCACAGTATATCGGTGCAGTGAAATGCTCAGACATTTAAAAATATGCTGTAGAAAAATATTAATGGGAATGTGTGTACCTTTATACATCATAGGACTCTATTTTTTATAATGTGTATATTCGTAGAGAAAAGACTGGAAGTGTTTGCACCCAGATGTTAATAGTGGATATATTTGGGGGGTGCCTGGATGCCTCAGTTGGTTGAGCATCCTACTCTTGATGTCTGTTCAGGTCTCGATCTCAGGGTTGTGAGTTCAAGCCCCATGTTGGGCTCCATGCTGGGTAGAAAGCCAACTTAAAAAAAATTTTTTTTAAAATAGTGGATATATTTGGGTGGGATTACAAGTAATGCTTTCTTCCTTTTATCCTTTCTTTAAAGTTTGTTGTTTTTTTTTTCTCGAGGCACAGAGAACAAGAGGGGGAAGGGCAGAGAGAGGGAGAGAGAGAATTCCAAACAGGCTCCATGCTCTCCGTGCAGAGCCCAGTGCCGGGCTCGATCTCATGAACCATGGGATCATGACCTGAACTGAAATCAAGAGCTAGATGCTCAACCAACTGAGCCACGCAGGCACCCCCTTTTTTCCTTTAAGCACAAATATCCACAGTTAGTTATTATTTATGATTAAAAAAAAATAAAAACCCTTATTTTTAAGGAACATAAGCAGAAGCTAGCAAATTGTGTAACCGGAAGATAGGATGTTGCCCTTAGTGTGGCCTCGAGACTCTTCTACCTTCCGAGTCCCTCACGTTGTGCGTATTAAGTGTTACCGTGTCGGCTTAGGCGCTGCGTCTGGCACCACCGAGCTGCTCCCGTCCCCAAGCGGGTCCTTGAACTGGACTGTCGGCCTCCCCACTGACAACGGCCACGACAGTGACCAGGTCTTCGAGTTCAACGGCACCCAAGCAGTGAGGATCCCAGATGGTGTCGTTTCTGTCAACCCGAAAGAGCCTTTTACGATTTCCGTGTGGATGAGGCATGGGCCTTTTGGCAGGAAGAAGGAGACCATTCTCTGTAGTTCAGACAAAACAGGTAGGTGAATCTTGCAGTCAGGGCGTCGTACTTGAGTGGCCGCCGCGGCGGTCGCTGGAAGCAAGACCCCCCCCTATTCTTCCCCGAAAGGCTCCCGGTGACACGCGTTTTTCTGTGTTCCGTGCGAGGGCTCTCCGTCCTCAAGATACTGTACTGCCGTTTGGTGGTTAGTTTTACTCCGTGAGTTGGGCCCCACTTCTCAGTAAAACCCAAGTGTATCTGTTTCCAAACCCTGCCTTGGCCCGACTGGAGAGTTCACTTATGCGGATAAATGATAGAACCGTGTCTTCAAAATCCATTAAGGAAATAGCTTTTATTTCTCCTTTGGGTATTAAGTCGGCAGCTTACCAGGAGGATTTCTCTCGGCAGACATGAACCGGCACCATTATTCACTCTACGTCCACGGCTGCCGCCTCACTTTCCTCCTCCGTCAGGATCCTTCAGAAGAGAAGAAATACAAACCTGCAGAATTCCACTGGAAATTGAATCAGGTGAGTGCCTGGAAAACTCACGGGTTTATGACCTTTCAGAGAGTATAACTAGGTATTGCAGCTTCATACAGGGCCAGCTATTATTTATGGGCAGTGTATATTTATATTTATGAATAAATATAAAAATATAAAAAAATGTTTGCAATGTATGTAGACACTTTGGGCACAGTTCTGTTACAGTAACTATAGTCTTTTTTCTTATTTTTATTTTTTTATTTTTTAAACATTTATTTTTGAGACAGAGAGAGACAGAGCATGAACGGGGGAGGGTCACAGTGAGAGGGAGACACAGAATCCGAAACAGGCTCCAGGCTCTGAGCTGTCAGCACAGAGCCTGACACGGGGTTTGAACTCACGGACCGCGAGATCATGACCTGAGCCAAAGTCGGACGCTTAACCGATTGAGCCACCCAGGCGCCCCGAGTACCTATAGTCTTAATGTACATATTTAGTTTCTTCTGATGATGTTTAAAAACAACCTTATTATATTACTTGTGGGTTATAGGATAGCAAATAAATCCTTTGAACTCCTTTCCTCTGAAAGCCTACGTTTTTCATTTTATACGTTTGTATTTGACACATCTAGTATTAATATAAAGAAATTATATGCTTTAAATTCAAAATACTGTGTTGTAGTTTATTGAAATTTGCAGCACTTGATGAAAAATTGGGATTGAGACCCTTGTATTTGTTTATTCATTATTTAAAGCCTTGCCTCCCAAATTGTGCCAAGGAGCCCCCGGGTTGCTTCAGCAGATTTAGGGGTGCCGTGGGATATTTTAGACTGTCAGAGAGCCAGCAATCTTGACATCTTTCAGAAACCACACAAACTACTAGCTTGAGGGAGTTTACAGTGTCACCATTAGGTAACGTTACATCCCTTTTGATGATAGCATATCTTTTGCAAAGCTGCTTTCCCAATAGTTTCTGTGATAAAAAGCAAATATCACGTGAAAAACAATTGGTGCATTTCAGGAAACAAGGGGGCGCTGTACACTGAGGAAACCTTTCCTTTAAAATCACAGCAGATTGTTTCTTTTCTTTTTTTATATTAGACTAGCAAGAGAGCGTGTGCACAAGGGGCGGAGGGAGAGGGAGAGAATCTTTTTTTTTTTTTTTTAATTCACATTAGTTAACATATAATGTAATAATGGTTTCAGGAGTAGGATTTAGTGATCCGTCACTTACGTAGAACACCAGCGCTCATCCCAACAAGTGCCCTCCGTAATGCCCATCGCCCCACCCTCCTCCCCTCCAGCAACCCTCAGTTCGTTCTCTGTAGTTAAGAGTCTCTTATGGTTTGCCTCCCTCTCTGTTTTCATCTTATTTTTCCTTCCTTTCCCCTATGTTCATCTGTCCTGTTCTTTAAATTCCAAATACGAGTGAAATCCTATGATACTTGTCTTTCTCTGACTTCTTTCACATAACTGACTTTCTCTGACTTCTTTCTTTTTGATTGCTGAGTGATATTCCATTGTGTATATAAACCACCTTTCTTCATCCATTCGTCGGTTGATGGACATTTGGGCTCTCTCCATAATTTGCCTATTGTTGATAGTGCTGCTATAAACATTGGGATGCATGTGTACCTTTGAATCAGTGTTTTTGTATCCTTTGGATAAATACCCAGTAGTGGCAATTGCTGGGTCGTAGGGTAATTCTATTTTTAATTTTTTGGGGAACCTCCATACTGTTTTCCAGAGTGGCGGCCCCAGTTTGCATTCCCACCAACAGTGCAAAAGTGTTCTCTTTTCTCCACATCCTCGTCAACATCTTTCCTGAGTTGTTAATTTTAGCCATTCTTACAGGTGTGAGGTGGTATCTCATTATGGTTTTGATTTGTATTTCCCTGGTGATGAGTGATGTTGAGCATCTTTTCATGTGTGTATTAACTATTTGGGTGTCTTCTTTGGAAAAGTGTCTTTTCATGTTTTCTGCCCATTTCTTCAATGGATTATTTGTTTTTTGGGTGTTGAGTTTGATAAGTTCTTTATAGATTTTAGATAGTAGCCCTTTATCTGATATGTCATTTGCAAAGATCTTCCCTCATTCTGTAGGTTGTCTCAGGTTTGTTGTTTCCTTCACTGTGCAGCTTTTTATCTTGATGAGGTCCCAGTAGTTCATTTTTGCTTTTGTTTCCCTTGCTTCTAGAGACATGTCTAGTAAGAAGTTGCTGTGGCCTAGGTCAAAGAGGTTGCTGCCTGTTTCTTTTTAAACTTTAAAAAAAAGTGTTTATTTATTTATTTTGAGACAGAGAGAGAAAACAGGTGGGTGGGAGAGGGGCAGAAGGGGAGAGAGAGAGAGAGAGAGAGAGAGAGAGAAAGAGAAAGAGAACCCCAAGCAGACTCTGTTCCAGCAGCACAGAGCCTGACATGGGGCTCAATCTCATGAATCTAGAGATCGTGACCTGAGGCGAAACCAAGAGTTAGATGCTTAACCCACCGAGCCACCCAGCCCTCCTCCCAAATTTTTTTAACTTTTTTTTTTTTTTTTAAATGTTTACTCCTCTAGGATTTTGATGGTTTCCTATCTTACATTTAGGTCTTTGATCCATTTTGAGTTTATTTTTGTGTATGGTGTAAGGAAGTGGTCCAGGTTCATCCTTCTGCATGTCGCTGTCCAGTTTTCCCAACACCATTTGCTGAAGAGACTGTCTTTATTCCATTGGATATTCTCTCCTGCTTTATTGAAAATTAGTTGGCCATACATTTGTGGATCCATGTCTGGGTGCTCTAGTCTGTTCCACTGATCTCTGTGTCTGTTTCTGTGCCAGTACCATACTCTCTTAATTACAGCTTTTTGTAATGTAGTTTAAAGTCTGGAATTGTGATGCCTCCAGTTTCGGTTTTCCTTTTCAACATTACTTGGGCTATTCAGGGTCTTTTCTGGTTCCATACAAATTTTAGGATTGTTTGTTCTAGCTCTGTGAAGAATGCTGGTATTCTGTTGATAGGGATTGTACCGAATGTATAGATTGCTTTGGGTAGTATAGACATCTTAAGAACATTTGTTCTTCTAATCCATGAGCATGGATTGTTTTCCCATTTCTTTGTATCTTCACCAGTTTGTTTCATAAGCATTCTGTAGTTGTTTTTTGCTTTTTTCTTTTAGAGAGGGAGCGTGAGCAGGGGAGAGGGGCAGAGGGAGAGAGAGAATCTTTTATCTATCTATCTATCTATTTATTTTTTAGACACACACACACACACACACACACACACACACACAGAATCCGAAGAAGGCTCCAGTCTCTGAACTGTCAACACAGAGCCCGATGCGGGGCTCAAACTCACAAACCATGAGATCATGACCCATGCCGAAGTCGGACATTTAACCGACTGAGCCAACCAGGTACCCCAGCCTTCTATAGTTTTTAGAGTACAGATCTTTTATCTCTTTGGTTAGGTTTATTCCTAAGTATCTTATGGTTTTTTGTGCAGTTGTAAATGGGCTTGATTCCTTGATTTCTCTTTCTGCTGCTTCATTTATTGGTGTATGGAAATGCAACAGATTTCTGTATGTTGATTTTATATCCTGCGACTTTGCCAAATTCATGCATCGGTTCTACCGGGTTTTTTTGCAAGGGTGGGGTATCTTTCGGGTTTTCTACGTAGAGTATCATGTTGTCTGTGAAGAATGAAAATTTGACTTCTTCCTTGCCAGTTGGGATGCCTTTTATTTCTTTGTGTTGTCTGATTGCTGAGGCCAGGACTTCCAGTATTGTGTTGAACAACAGTGGTGACAGCGGCCATCCCTGTCCTGTTCCTGACCTTAGGAGGAAAGCTCTCAGTTTTTCCCCCATTGAGGAGGATATTAGCTGTGGGTCTTTTGTGTATGGACTTTATGATATTGAGGTATGTTACTTCTATCCCTACTTCCTTGAGGGTTTTTATCAAGAAAGGATGCTGTATTTTGTCAAATGCATTTTCTGCATCTATTGAGAGGACCATGTGATTCTTATCCTTTCTTTCATTAATGTGTGTATCACGTTGATTTATTTGGGGATATTGAACCACCCCTGCAGCCCAGGAATAAATCCCCCTTGATCTTGGTGAATAATCCTTTTGATGTTTTGTTGGATTCGATTTGCTAGTATCTTGTTGAGAATCTTTGCATCCATGAGGGAAATTGGTTTGATAATTCTCCTTTTTAGTGGGGTCTTTGGTTTTGGAATCAATGTAATACTGGCCTCCTAGAATGAGTTTGGAAGTTTTTCTTCCATTTCTACTTTTTTGGAACAGTTTCAAAAGAATAGGTATTAACTCTTCTTTAAATGTTTGAATTTCCCTGGGAAGCCATCCAGCCCTGGACTCTTGTTCATTGAGAGATTTTTGATTAGTGATTCAATTCTCTTACTGGTTATGGGTCTGTTCAAAATTTTTATTTCTTCGCATTTCGGTTTTGGTAGTTTATATGTTTCTAGGAATTTATCCATTTCTTCTCAATTGCCCAGTTTGTTGACATATAATTACTCATAATATTCTCTTATTATTGTTTGTATTTCTGTGGTGTTGGTTGTGATGCCCCCTCTTTCATTTGTGATTTTATTTATTTGGGTCCTTTTTCTTTTTTATAAATCTTGCCAGGGATTTATTGATTTTGTTAATTCTCTCAAAGAACCAGCTCCTGGTTTTATTGCTCTGTTCTCCTGTTTTGTTTTGGTTTTTTTTTTCGATGTCACTGATTTTTTTTTTTTTTTTTAATTATTTTTCAGGGAGAGAGGCAAACAATTTGAGTTGGGGAGGGGGAGAGAGAGGGAGACACAGAATCAGAAGCAGGCTCCAGGCTCCGAGCCGTTAACACAGAGCCCGACGTGGGGCTTGAACTCACAAACCGCGAGATCGTGAACTGAGCCGAAGGTGGACGCTTAACTGACTGGGACACCCAGGCGCCCCTCGATATCATTGATTTCTGCTCTAATCTTTATTATTTCCCTTCTTCTGCTGGTTTTGGGCTTTATTTGCTGTTCTTTTTCCAGCTCCTTTAGGTGTAAGTTTAGGCTGTGTATTTGAGACATTTCTTCCTTCTTTAGAAAGACCTGAATTGCAACATACTTCCCTCTTAGGACTGCCTTTGCTGCATCCCAGAGGTTTTAGACTGTTGTATTTTCATTTTCATTGGCTTCCATATACTTTTTAAGTTCTTTAGTTTCCTGGTTAACCCATTCATTCTTAAGTAGGATGTTCTTTAACCTCCAAGTATTTGTGGTCTTTCCAAATTTTTTTTTCTTGTGGTTGATTTCAAGGCTCATAGCATTGTGGTCTGAAAATATGCATGGTATGATCTCGATCTTTTTGTACTTGTTGAGGATTGATTTGTGACCCAGTATGTGATCTGTTCTGGAGAATGTTCCATGTGCACTCGAGAAGAATGTGCATTCTGCTGCTTTAGGATGAAATGTTCTGAAAATATCGGTTAAGTCCATCTGGTCCAGTGTGTCATTCAAAGCTGTTGTTTCCTTGATTTTCTGCTTAGGTGATCTGTCTGCTGCTGTAAGTGGGGTATTAAAGTTCCCTACTGTTATTGTATTGTTATCAATGTGGTTCTTTATGTTTGTTATTGATTTATATATTTGGGTGTTCTCAAGTTGAGGGCATAAATATTTACAGTTGTTAGGACTTGTTCGTGGATAGGCCCCTTAATTATGATGTAATGCCCTTCTCTCGTTACAGTCTTTGTTTTAAAGTTTAATTTGTCTGGGGGCACTCGGGTGGCTCAGTCGGTTAAGTGTCCGGCTTCAACTCAGGTCGTGATCTCACAGTCCGTGTGTTCAAGCCCCGCTGACAGCTCAGAGCGTAGAGCCTGCTTCGGATTCTGTGTCTCCCTCTCTCCCTGCCTCTCCCCAACTCGCGCAGGCTCGCTCTCTCTCTCTCTCTCTCTCTCTCTCTTAAAAATAAACATTTAAAAATTTTTTCTCAATAAATAAAATAAAGTTTAATCTGTCTGATATAAGTATGGCTATTCCGGGTTTCTTTTGACATCCATTAGCATGATAGATGGTTCTCCATCCCCTCACTTTCATAATTTTTTTTTAAGTTTATTTATTTTGAGAGAGAGAGAGGGAACAAGCAGGGAGGGGCAGAGAGAGGGGGGACAGAGGATCTGAAGTAGGCTCTGTGCTGACAGCAGAGAGCCCAATGCGGGGCTCGAACTCACAAACTGAGATCATGACCTAAGCCAAAGTTGGACGCTTAACCAACTGAGCCACCCAGGCACCTCTCCATCCCCTCATTCTCAATTTGCAGATGTCTTTAGGTCTAAAATGAGTCTCTTATAGGCGGCATATAGATGGATCTTGTGTTTTTATTCATTCTGATACCCTGTGTCTTTTGATTGGGGCATTTAGTCCATTTACATTCAGAGTGATTATTGAAAGATATGAATTTAGCACCATTGTGTTGCCTGTAGAGTTGGTGTTTCTGGTGATGTTCTCTGGTCCTTTCTAGTCTTTGTTGCTTTTGGTCTTTTTTGTTTTGTTTTTTTTCTCCAAAGAGTCCCCCTTAAAATTTCTTGCAGGGCTGGTTTAGTGGTCACAAACTCCTTTATTTATTTATTTTTGGTCTGGGAAGCTCTTTATTTTTCTTAAACGTTTCTTGTAGGGCTGGCTTAGTGGTCACAAACTCCTTTATTTATTTTTTGTTTGGGAAGCTCTTTATCTTTCCTTCTATTCTGAGTGACAGCCTTGCTGGATAAAGAATTCTTGGCTGTATATTTTTTCCATTCAGCATGTTGAATATACTCTGCCACTCCTTTCTGGTCTGCCAAGTTTCTGTGGACAGATTGGCTGCCAGCCTTATTTGTCTTCCCTTGTAGGTTAAGGACTTTTTTTCCCTTGCTGCTTTCATGGTTCTTTCCTTGTCTGTGTATTTTGTGAATCTGACTATGATATGCCTTGGTGATGGCTGGCTTTTGTTGAATTTAATGGGAGTTCTCTGTGCTTCTGGATGTCTGTGTCCTTCCCCAGATTAGGGAAGTTTTCAGCTATAATTTGCTCACATAAACCATCTGCCCCTTTTTCTCTCCCTTCATTTTCTGTGACTCCTAGGTTATGAATGTTATTCCTCTTTGAGTTGCTGAGTTCTCTAAGTCTTGTATTGTGATCTTGGGACTTTGTATCCTTCTTCTTTTCAGCTTCATTATTGTAATTTTATCTTCTATGTCACTGATTCACTGCTCTGCTTCATCCATCCTCACTGTCACAGCATCCATTCGAGATTACATCTCAGTTATAACGTTACTGATTTTGGCCTAACTAGATTTTAGTTTTTTTATCTCTACAGAGAGGGATTCTCTGGTGTCCTCCTGAGCCGAAGTCAAGAGTCAGACACTTAATGGACTGAGCCACCCGGGTACCCCTGTATTTTTATGTTTACAGCCTGTATTTGAATCAGGATCCAAATAAGGGACTGTGATTGGTTGCTATACCTTTTGAGTTTATTTTATAATCTGTAGATTTTTCTCTTCTCTCCTGAAATTTATTTGATGACAGAAATCAGGCTTTTTGTCCCAGAGTTTCCCATAGTTTAGATTTGGCTGATTGCATTGTTGTACTCCATCTAACATACATGCCACTGTCTTCTTTAGAGCCTGTAAATTGGTAGTGTGGTCTAAAGGCTTTATTGGACTTGGGTTTGGATGTTCCTGGTTTGTTTAAGTTCTGTGGCACTTTGTCTCTGTCATCTGCATTGTAGGGAATGTGTCCTGAGGAGAGATTCATGGGAACAACCTCAGTTCTTTCATGTTTGTTTAATAGTTTGTCTGTGGCTTTTATAGTGGAAGTCAGTTTGGCTGGATATGAAATCTCTGGCTCATATTTAAGATTTATAAGAACGGGCACCTGGGTGGCTCATTCGGTTAAGCTTTCGACTTTGGCTCAGGTCATGATCCCGCGATCCGTGGGTTTGAGCCCCACATCATACTCTGCTGACAGCCCAGAGGCTTGATCCTGCTTCAGATTCTGTGTCTCCCTCTCTCTCTCTGACTCTCCCCCGCTTGCCCTTTCTCTCTCTCTCTCTCTCTCAAAAATAAACATTAAAAAAAAAAAGATTTACAAGAACAGAAAATTTCTCTGTCCATTGTCTTCAGACATAAGATATTGCTACTGAAGTCTGATGGCAATCTGATCTTCTTTCCCTTATAAGATACTTGGTTCTTTTGTTTGGGTGACCAAAGGATGTGTCTTTTTTCTTTTTTAAAGCTAATTAATTTTATGCACGTCTTGATTGTTGGGTCTGTTTTCCCAGATATGTGGTATGCCCTTTGTTAGTATATAGTTTAAAGCAGTTTGGTACTTCAGGCAAGTTTTTGGTGTTATAGTTCTTAGCCCTCTCCCATCATTGCTTTGCTCTTTCTTTTCTGGGGACCCTTCGTATTCTTTTTTTTTTAATTTTTTTTTTTTTTTTCAACGCTTATTTATTTTTGGGACAGAGAGAGACAGAGCATGAACGGGGGAGGGGCAGAGAGAGAGGGAGACACAGAATCGGAAACAGGCTCCAGGCTCTGAGCCATCAGCCCAGAGCCCGACGCAGGGCTCGAACTCACGGGCCGCGAGATCGTGACCTGGCTGAAGTCGGACGCTTAACCGACTGCGCCACCCAGGCGCCCCATATCTGTATTCTCTACCTGTCACTTTTTACCCAAGTCATTCCTGATTCGTCAGCTCTTGTCTGAGTTGCTCTGGTCCTGATCTATGTGCTTTTGTGTTTTGTGTCACTTTCCTGACATCATTGGAGTGTTCTGAGATAATACATGATCCTTTTCATGTCTGTTGCAGGAATATCTTTCAGGTAATGCTTTCAGGGTCTGAAGGGATAGTATTCCGTCCATTTGCTTTCTTTCTCTTGAAAAGTTCATATGGGATTGAACTGTGATCCTTTTTCCTCCTCCTCATTTTTACATACAGTTACTTTTTTTGCATCCTCAAAGGAGAGAGTTGGATAGCATGACCCTTTTTCTAGTTTTAGGGCTCTGCCTCCCTCTTCTGTTACTGTCGTAAGGCATCTCAACCGGTAAGTATGGCCTCAACACTCTATGATATCCTCTGGATCGGAAGCCCCATTGCTTTTCTCCACTACGTGCATCTCAGGGTGCACACGGGCACCGAACTGAGGAGTGTTGTGGGTGTTGTCTACAGCTTTGGGCTTTGCTCTCCTGATCACCCAGTTTTCAGGGAAATTAGAAAATTATGCCAATTCTACTACTGTCTTCTCAATATTCTCAGGGACTTTTGACTAAAGTCCAAATGGACTTTCAAATACGGTGTTACTCTGCTAATCTCCCAGAAACCTGCCATATCTTGAGAGCTAGGTGAAATATATGAAATATAATTTGCTTTCTGAAGGAGCTTTTATTACAGAACTTGTCTTAAATAGAGAAGCTAAAATGAAGATATTACCAGCCTCAAAAGTGATTTGCCATGCAATTCCTTCATTTAAAAAGGTTTCATGTAATATATACATACATACAAAAATATCGTGCATATGCAGTAGGCGTATGCTGAGTGTTAGAGGTTTGGATTTTTTCTGTAATAAACTCAGGAGCAGCCGTTTTTCTCTGCCGGATATTCTTTGGTAATTTCTTCATTTATTGTGATGTTTCCTGTCTGTTTAACTTTAATGGGTTCTGTTTTTTAGAATGTGTAAATTGGTTAAGCTTATTTAGAAATACAGTTTTAAAAACACGGGGAGCCTGGGTGACCCAGTCAGTTGAGCATCCCAACTTCGGCTCAGGTCATTGATCTCACGGTTCATGAGTTCGAGCCTGCATTGGGCTCTGTGCTGACAGCTCAGAGCCTGGAGCCTGTTTCGGGTTCTTTTCTCCTTCTCTCTCTCTCTGCCCCTCTCTCATTCGTGTTTTGTGTGTGTGTGCGTGCGTGCGCACTTCCTCTCAAAAATGAATAAACATTTGGGGCGCCTGGGTGGTGCAGTCGGTTGAGCGTCCGACTTCAGCCAGGTCACGATATTGTGGTCCGTGAGTTCGAGCCCTGTGTCAGGCTCTGGGCTGATGGCTCGGAGCCTGAAGCCTGTTTCCGATTCTGTGTCTCCCTCTCTCTCTGCCCCTCCCCCGTTCATGCTCTGTCTCTCTCTGTCCCCCCCCCAAAAAAAAAAAAAAAAGTGGAAAAAAAAAAAAAAGAACATTTAAAAAAATATTTTAAGAAACAAAAACATTATCCCACTCCATCTCTTTCTCTGCCTGTCTCTGTTCTCAAGTACTTGCCTCTTCCTCTGAAGCCAAAGATCAGAGAGTGCCAGACCAAACGGACCTTGGAGGCTGCCGACAGCACTTTCCCTCGGCAGTGGGGGGGGGGGGCGGGGGGGGGGGGGCGGGGGGGGGGGCCGGGGGTGCTCATTCATGATGGGGAAGGAACACAGTTTAAGTTATCATGCCCTCTGAGCTGTATGCTCACCTATATTTTGATCATCACCTTTGAATTGAAAAAGAAAATATATGAGTTACGGCATGGCTTATTCTGAGATGGGAGGTGATTTTCATTTTGATCCAGAAAAGGCGTGGATTTTGACAGGCTAAGCCCACTCAGTAGGGGGCTGTCCAGCCTGTGGATACAAGAATCTCCCGGTGTCAGACTATTGGCAGAAGAGAATTGGGCCCTGTCACATGAGGAATGGGCACCTCCCCCTGGTCTGGAACGTCCTAGAGGCGATAGTGTTGCCTTGGCCCTTTTGGGTGGGATGTGGTTGAGTGAGATGTATTTTATCGTTAGAGTTTTAAGAAATTTCTTTCCTTTTTCAGAAGCCATTATTCCGTATGGGTGACTTGGTCTCTGTCCCCAGTTGCATTGCTTTCATTGTCTCTGGATGTGAGGGAAGGTAGACCTTTCATGCCCTGGTTTTTCCCTTGGCCTCTCACAGGTCTGTGATGAGGAGTGGCATCACTACGTCCTCAACGTGGAGCTCCCAAGCGTGACTCTCTATGTGGACGGTGTTTCTCACGAGCCCTTCTCTGTGACCGAAGATTACCCGCTTCATCCATCCAGGATTGAAACCCAGCTCGTGGTTGGGGCTTGCTGGCAAGGTAATGGCCATTGGCACCCTCTGCTTGGCATCGGGAATTCAGTCCTGCTGCCTCATGGCCTTGGTGGTGGAAGCAGGCTCCTCTCAGGGTCTTACCCCCTTACCCTCGTTGCCTTCGTCTTTCCATTCCTTCTCCTGGGTGTGGCCGTTCTGGGCATCTGCTGATGCCATGCTCTGGGACGCTCACTTACGGTTTGTTATAGGACTGCAGCAGCCGGCACCTTCCCGGGGAACCTGGGAGGAAGCATTACTTGGAGGGAGAGTGCCATTGAGGGACGGTTGTAAATTAATCTGTTCACTGAAAAGTTCACAAAGACAAAGAGGCCGCAGCGGACCATCAGGCACGAAACTGGGAATGTTCTTTGACCCGGAGGACTCTTCCAGAATGTTTAGTGCTAGATAACCCGACAGGAGCACCCTCCACAGGGCCGTGCTTGAAAGGACTCCACGGGAGTCCTCGGAAGTGGGATGGGGTAGGACAATGACCACTGAAGCAACAGTACCATTTATTTGTACTTTCTAAGTGGTGAGCCACATGTCCATTACTTTCCTTAACAGTAAGTCTGTGGGGAAGGAGCAGTTTTTATCCCCTTTTATAGCCAAAGGAACTGAGGCTCAGAGCCCAGGGTCACCCCGCCTGGTTAATCATGGCATCTGGATTTGAAACCATAAAGTCGGTGCATTTAGGGCCTGTGGTCTGATGTGGACCCCTTCCTGGGATAATTTCTTCTTAATCTGTGAAATACAATACATAGGATTTCAAAGGCATTGGAAGAAAGTTATCATAGTACTAAAAGGTGAATCTTTTGAAATGCTAATACCTGTGCTGCTTTATTGACAGATGGAGAGAAAGCTTTAGCAGCAAGCTCAGTAACTGCTATAATTTGAAAATAGTGACGAGCTTTATGATATTTGCAGCAACACAGCATGCTGGGAAAATAGCCGTGATGGCTAATGCCGCTGTGTTTTGGAGCCGACGTTTAGGCCCAAAGAAAAAGCTGAACTTCACAAGTTAGTGGAGTAATAATAAGCACATAATTTTTCCTGTCCAAGATCACGGACCCCTCAGTCTGCCCTCACGTGAACCGTCACACTTGGCTGGGTCGCCATCGCTGCTAAACAGACCTTTTGAATTATTTTTTTCTCCCTATGGAAACATTTCATCTTGGGGTAGGTGAGAAAGATACAAAATAGACTAATGCCCACAATAACATTGCTTTAATTTTAGAGAATTTGAATTTCATAATTTTCTGCCGATCCTTGTAAATTAACAAGATTAAGGTAGCATTTTAGAGTGAATTTCTTCAGCTGATTCCCGAATTTAATTTCGGGGACAGTTCATCCATGAGAAAGTGGAACTTGAAACCAAGGAATGAGGAGCAAATTACCAGGGAAATAGGAATTTTTTTAGTTGTGAAGTCTTAACGTTTCAGTCCAGAGCTGCTTCCCAAATTAAACAGTAATTTGAGTTGTTTTAAAAATAAGAATAAAAATACAAGTGCAAACCTGAGAGCTTTGCTTGTTGAATTAAAATAAAGCCCCATGTTCTGCACTGACTCCCGGTTCCTATTGGTGCCACAGCGTCTTTCTACCTCAGCTTCTCAAGATCCTCGGCCAGAAAAACATGCCTAAATTCCCAAACCAGACACAGGGTTTGTAAAATATCTTTAACCTGGAAGAAGGTCTCCTTCCTTCCTTCAGCAGATGAGGAACCACAGTTCATACAAATTCACGGTGGAGAGCCTGTGCTGTGGGCAGCAGCCTCACCCCCATTGGCTGAAATGTCATTCCCTTTTTTTTTTTTTTTCAACGTGTATTCATTTTTGAGAGACCGAGAACAAGCAGGGGAGGGGCAGACACACAGAACTGAAGCAGTCTCCAGGCTCTGAACTGTCAACCCAGAGCCTGACGTGGGGCTTGAACTCACGAACCCTGAGATCATGACCTGAGCAGAAGTTGGACGCTTAACTGACTGAGCCACCCAGGCACCCCTGGAATGTCATTCCTAACGGTGTTCTGGAGGCAACTGGGGGCATCGTGGGAGCGCAGCCACACATGCCCGGCCGGCCCTCAGTGCCCCCACGCTGCTGTAGCACGGGACGTGCCGTGGGTTATGGAGTGCTCCCACAATGATCTAGAAAGTAGAGATTCTGTGTTCAGTTGCTGGTTGTGTGCCTCCCTGACCTGGCATTACTGTGAGGACACCAGCCGGGGGCCTGTGAGAAGGTCAGTGGTTAGAGGCCCCAGACCCACTGCCGATTATCAATCTGGGTGAGTATCTTAACCTCTGACTCTCCCTTCCTATTTAGAAAAAGTGGATAAAAACGCCTTTATATCTCTGTTACTTAGGGGTTAACATCTAGACCAAAGTGAACTCATTTTGAGCTTTCAAAAACTACATACTTTCCCGTGTATACCGTACACACACCAGGCTTTGGATGCATACTTGTGCTGTCCCAGTTCATCTGCACAAATGTCCTCTCTGGGAGAAAAGTGCGTGGGCCCGGGGTTTGGTATCATTGGTGGCTGGCACGTCGCTGCCCCACCCAGTAGCACCAGCCCAAGATCATGAGTTCGACGGACAAGCTTTTGTTCACCTTATTTTGAATTTGGTCTGTGTCCTGGCAAGGTGGACGTGGAAGATGGGACAAGGGAGGAATGAAGAGAAGCAGGGGGCGGGGGACTTCCGAAAAGGTGATCCAGTACGAGCTTGCTTCTGGGGGGGAGATGTCCCCGAGAGGGACAAGGCCAAGGCGGGAATTCTTCCCTTTGTGTTTTATATTTGGCAGCTTTTCAAGACTAATTTTCAAATTCCAATGTGAAGAGCCTAACCTCTTGGTCCTTTTCTATTGTCTTTGTCTTGCTTTCCTGCAGAGTATCCAGCATTTGAAAATGACAATGAAACCGAGCCTGTGCCTATGGCCCCTGCAGGTTGCTGGATCTTTCCCTACGGTTCACTCTTGTGTTTCATTTAAAGACAAGACATCAATTCATTCCACATTTCGCATGAAATGCCCGAGTTGCATTTTGGTCCCAGACACCTTCTGAGCTGCTGCTTTGCATTATGCGCCCCTCCCTCCCCCCACCACTGCTTCACAGGATTTACCCTTTTCTGCCCATTCTGACTCCAGTTGAAGTGAGGGCAAATGACTCATTAATGCTCTGCACTGATGGGGACCCCCCCCCCCCCCGCCCGCCTCAAATTTTACCCTGATCCCACCGCATGAGGCTCCCTGCCAAAATCTCATAGGCCACATCAGGGAGGCCACCGCCTGGTTCCCATGTGGCTGAACCATGAGACAGGAAGAGGCTCGTTTCTAGATACTCTGTCCTGACCAATACTAAATTTTAAACGCAGGTTTCTTAGAAATCGCAGTCCCTGGTGGTGGCTCAGTGTCTGACGTCCTTATCAGGAATGAGACATGCTCTGGGCATCGGTCTCCGTCCTTTTGCGAGAATAAGCTGCTGCTGCTTTTTTTTTTTTTTTTTTAAACTCCATTTTGGGAGGGAGGTAGGCGTGAGCAAGGAAGGGCAGAGGGGGGGCGGGGAGAGAGAATCCCAAGCAGGCTCCAGGCTGCCAGCGCAGAGCCCGACATGGGGCTTGAACCCATGCACCAACCTTGAGACCATGAACCAAGACAAAATCAAGAGTCAGACATTTAACTGACCGAGCCACCCAGGTGCCCTGAGAGTAAACTTCTTTTCACATGCTTTTTGGCTCTTGGCCACAGTGTGACGAGGACCGCTTTCTGGGTTTCTCTTTTCCTTATAACACCATCAGTTCCCAGCTATCCTGGGGGCAGGCACCGTGGAGCTCAACCAGATAGCATGTGAGGCCTCTTAGGTGCAGGCTAGGGTAGTAAGCACCCCTTTTATCTTTCTAGGCCTATTCTTGTGGGCTCAGTCCCAAGTTTGTGTGTATCCCCAAGTGTGCTGTTAGAAAAGGCAACCCAGAGCGTGACCCAGCTGATTGAGAAGGCAGTGGTCCAAAAGGCTGGCATTGCTGGAAAATGTCACCCGTGCACCAGGCTGATGGGTGCAGCGTAGGCCGCCCTTTCCAGGGAGCGGCCAGTTGTGTGGGGACACTCGTGGGACCTCTTGCTTCTGGGCTTCGGGTGAGGGACCTCCCCCAACACCTCTTTTCTCCAGGCCATATGCATGATCATAAACGACTTAATTTCTCCATTGCGCTTCCATGTAGATGGCAAGGCTAACAGGATTCGGTACGAACTAACCCGCATGTCCCTCCATCAAGCCGCCACCACCGGTAACACTGCATTGAGAAGCGAATCAGGAGGCCCTGGGGTGCACGCGTAACTGCCTGCTTTGTCCCCCCGTGTTCCTAAGGTGGCGACCTGCACATGACCCAGTTTTTCCGGGGTAATCTGGCTGGCCTGACTGTCCGTTCTGGGAAACTCGCAGATAAGAAGGTGATTGACTGTCTGTACACCTGCAAAGAAGGGCTGGACCTGCAGGCCCCCGAGGACGGCAGAGGCGTGAAGGTAACGCGGGCGTGCGCGTGCGCGGCGCTCGCCGCCTCCTAGAGCACAAGGGTGCAGGCTGTTGGCAGAGGCTCCACCCGTGATCGGTCCAGACCTGCTTCTGCTCACAACACCTCTGACAGTGGACGTGTGGGGGTTTTCCACCCACCGGTCTCCAGGCACCTGCAGGTGTCCCACAGTTCGCTTCTGACACTGACTGCCTGGAGTTTCGCGCAGACCCCACGCGTGAGGCTCAGGCCCACGAGGCTGCCCCCGCTGCGGAGGCCAGTCGGAGGTGTCAGGCTCTCGGGTTATGCTCGCTTCTGTCCAACTTGGCTACAAAGTTGGGGGTCCCCATAATCCCCCCTCTTTTCGATTTCAGTAATTTGCTTAAACTACTCGGAAAACTCCAGAAAACACTTCACTTAACCGCTGCTGGTTTGTTTTAAAGAATACAGCTCCGGAACAACCAGATGGAGTTGATGCAGAAGGCAGGGGAGGGGGGAATGGGGCTTCCCCATCCTCTCCAGGAGTGCCTCCCTCCCCACACTGGAAGCTCCCACGCCAGGTCCTTCAGGGGTGTTTCCAGAGCTTCTGTTACATTAGGCACAGCTGGTTAAGTCATTGGCTAGAGGTCAGGGTCAGGTCTGAAAGTGCCAGCCCTGTAGTCACACGGCTGGTTCCTGTGGCAGCTGGCTCCATCCTGAAACCCTCTGAGCCACCCAGAGCCTGTTGGATAACATAGATGCTCGTGTGCTTGGAAAGGGCTTGTTACGCGTGAGAAAAGGTACTTCTGTCACTCAGGAAATTTCCAGGATTTTAGGGGGCTCTGTGCCAGAAACTGGGGACAGAGACGAAAGAGATATATATATGTTTTTTTAAGATTTTTATTTATTTATTTATTTATTTATTCATTTATTTATTCATTTATTTATTCATTTATTTATTTAAAGTTTATTTGTTTTAGCACATGCATGAACAGGAGAGGGGCAGAGAGAGAGAAAGAGAGAGAATCCCAAGCAGGCTCCACACTGTCAGCACAGAGCCCAGTGCAGGGCTCAAACTCAGTAACTGTGAGATCATGACCTGAGCTGAAATCAAAAGTCAGACCGCTCAACCGTCTGAGCCACCCAGGAGCCCCTAAGATTTAAGTTTCTTAAGTATCACTATACCCATTTGTGGGGTTCAAACTCAGGACCCCAAGGTGAAGGGTTGCACGTTTCACCAACCAAGCCAGCCAGGCCCCTGTATCTCTTACATCACAGATACATTTGCTCCTTGGGAATTTACCCCCGAAGAAGATCTCATCGCTGCCAATTCTGTGCGCCTTTCCCCTCCAGGTCACCGAGTCAGATCGATCCCCAGCTAGCCCTCTTTGCCAGCGTGTTTGTGGTTTCAGCTTCTTGCAATTAGAGCCGTTTTTCTCGCCCCTGTCTGGTATGATTTCAGATCCATATCAACCCCAGTCAGTTGGCGTTGACCTTGGAGGGAGATGATGTTGGGGAGCTGGATAAAGCCATGCAGCACATCGCCTACCTGAACTCACGGCAGTTCCCCACACCTGGGATCCGGAGACTCAAACTCACCAGCACAGTCAAGTACGTGCTGATTTTTAACTATAAATCTGCCTTCGGTCGTGACTCTTGAGAAGAAAACGTGTGTGTTTAGGTTTTTTTTTTTTTAATTTTTTTTCAACGTTTTTTATTTATTTTTGGGACAGAGAGAGACAGAGCATGAACGGGGGAGGGGCAGAGAGAGAGGGAGACACAGAATCGGAAACAGGCTCCAGGCTCCGAGCCATCAGCCCAGAGCCTGACGCGGGGCTCGAACTCACGGACCGCGAGATCGTGACCTGGCTGAAGTCGGACGCTTAACCGACTGCGCCACCCAGGCGCCCCAATGTGTGTTTAGGTTTTTAAGACAACCCAGCCTCCCGTCTGTAAAGACCGGTGAGCCATCGCTGGTTACCAGAGGGTTTGAATGGTGTTTATCGGTGTGTTGGAGGCCCGTTCCCAGACGGCCGCGGCCTCTGTCCCCCCAGGGGCTGTGGATTCCTGCCTGTTGGAACCTCCGCGTGCCATTGCGTGTAGCTTACAAAACCGCTTCTCGAAGCTCTGACCCTCGCCTTCTCCGTCCCTTGTCGGCAGGTGTTTTAATGAAGCTCCTTGCATCTCGGTGCCCCCGGTGGATGGTTACGTGATGGTGTTGCAGCCAGAGGAGCCCAAGATCAGCCTGAGTGGGGTCCACCATTTTGCTCGAGCGGCTTCTGAATTTGAAAGCCCAGAGGGGGTTTTCCTTTTCCCTGAGCTTCGGATCATCAGCACCATCACGAGAGAAGTGGAGCCCGAAGGGGACGGGGACGAGGACCCCACAGGTAACGGCTCTTCTGCCTGCGATGGTCGCCCTCGCCTTGGCTCAAACCCAGTTGAGGGGGGGGGGGGGCGCGGCTGAAACCCCACTGCTGCTGCTTTCTTACTGAATTCTTTTTTTCTGGGATTTTGAGAGATTTGGATGTTTTAATGCTATTCTTGGGTCAGCTTCTGGAATCTGACCTATGGACTAGAGCTCATTATGCTCTTTGGAAACCCACCTGGAGAGTACTCTCCTCCTCCTCCGGCGTGACATCCGAATCTGAGATGCCCTTGAGGGGAGGCTGAGAAGATTTGAGCTGATTGCAGGGCACCTGCTACTCCTGCTGGGTGGCCCCCTGTTCTGGGCCTGTCTGGGGACCAGCACCCCGTTTCTTGAAAGGGACTCTCCTGTGCCTCTGTCATCGATTTTTCAAAGGGCTCTGTGAGCTTGAGGAGCGCCAGCAGCCCACCGGCGTGACCAGCCCCCCTGGGCTCCGTGGCCTCTGCTATTTGCGGTTCTGTTCTTGCAGTTCAAGAGTCGCTCGTGTCCGAGGAGATCGTGCATGACCTGGATACCTGCGAGGTCACCGTGGACGGGGAGGAACTGAACCCAGCACAGGAGAGCCTGGAGGTAGACATGGCCCGCCTGCAGCAGAAGGGCATCGCGGTGAGCGCCTCCGACCTGGGCATGGTCTTCACAGGTGAGCGCGAGCCTCAGCCCGCCTCCTGTCATCTCCGGGCCCTGAGGGTCCTGGAGGCCACGGGACAGGAGAGGCTCACTAGGATCGATGCTGTCCCGGCAGGAAGGGAAGTCAGGCACTGCCTTACTTCCCGTCCTTACAAGGGGGCGGAAGTCAGGCGCACGATGGCACACACCCCGGAGGGGACAGATGTGCCCACACGCTTGCATTTCTCCCCACAACTGGAAAGCCGGAGTGCACACACGTGTGGTCCAGCTGCCCCTGTGCCTGACCCCAGCCTGCTCTGACCCTGGCCTTGACCCCAGCCACCAGGCAATGTTCTCACCTCCTCCCCTCAGGCGTGGACACCATGGCCAGCTACGAGGAGGTTCTGCGCCTCCTCCGCTATCGGAACTGGCACACCAGGTCCCTGCTTGACCGGAAGTTCAGGCTCGTCTGCTCAGAGCTCAATGGCCGCTACATCAGCAACGAGTTTCAGGTGGAGGTGCGTGCAGGGCCCACGCTGAGAAGGGCCGGCGGTGGGTGATTGGGTAGCTGCTCGGCCACAACCCAGGTGCGCCAGCCTTTCCCGGCCTGGGGGCCGCTGCAGGTCTGACCCGCGCAGGTTTGGGTGGGCCGGGGTGCGTCCGGTGCATCCCTTTCACGGAGGCCTTCGGGGCCTTCGGAAGGAGGTGGTCAAGAGCTAGAGGCATTTAATACCTCATGAGTAGGGCGCGGTTGTTTGCTGAGATTTGGCAGTTTTGCAAAGGGCAATTCCCAGGGACCCAGAGAGTCTTTGCAGACTGCCGGCCCCGGGGGAAGGGTCTAGACGCAGTGCTGGCCGTGGGGGGGGGGGGTTGCTGTGCCGTCTGCAGAGCCCGGTAGTGGTGACTCAGGGCATGGTGGTCACAGGGCGCTCCCCCTGCTCTGAAGTCTTCCACAGGCCCGGACTGCAGCCCCGTCGTCCCTCACGGCTTCTGTGGTCTGGAGAAATGGGCCCAAAGTTATTCTCAGCAATTGGCGTGTCTGCACGGTGGTCTCAGAGCAGCAGAATGCTGAAGTCACGGTGCTGAGAAATCGATGAGTCTCTTGTTTGAGCCAAAGGGTAGCGGATTTGAAGGGAAATAAATGGCTAGGATTTGTGCTCTTTGATGCGCTGTGGTTTGGGGGAAAAGCAGGGAGATGGGCCTGTGGTGAGGGACAGTGGTGGGGGTTTTTCTGTTCTTTTGTGGACAGATTCCTTTATGAAATACAGTAAAAAGGAATTAGAACAGTGCCACGTTTCTTGGATGTGCGCAAATATCAGGTAGTTACAATGGCGTCCAGGGGCCGACCCTCGATTTTTTTCTGTTCTTTTCTCCTCTGCCCACCAGGGCTGGTCCAGGGACCCTTCCGCGTAGCGCTGCTCCTGTTAGCTTCTGAACCGCGTTTCCGCCTGTCGGACCCGTTCAGGCTGCCTGTGTTTCTCCCTGCAGGTGAACGTCATTCACACGGCCGGCCCCATGGAGCACGCCAGCCACATGGCCGCCCAGCCGCAGTTCGTCCACCCGGAGCGCCATGCCTTCGTCGATCTCTCGGGTCACAACCTGGCCAGCCCCCACCCGTTCGCAGGTAGGGCCGTGGGCAAGAAGCAGGGCCGGCTGGGTCAGGTCCGGGGGGGCGGGGGGACACCCTCCTGCCTCCCGCCCGGCCCCGGGTCCGAACAGCCACGGCCGGCCTGCCTCTCTTACTCTGCGCTGCCCGGGAGGGACTGGCGCCCCACAGGGCAGGAAGTGGCCAGCCCTGGGCTTGAAACCTGTGCCGCGACTCCTCACGTTTCTTCGAGTCGTTCCGGGTCAGATGCCGCGTCAGTGTGTGCGTGCGCGTGTGTGCGTCTGTCTGCGGAGGATGAGGGCCAAGGGCACTACCGCCCTCTGGGGCGGGTCACACCACCACAGCCCTGTTCCCTCTCCTCCCTCCGCAGTTGTCCCCAGCACCGCCACTGTTGTCATTGTGGTGTGTGTCAGCTTCTTGGTTTTCATGATTATCCTGGGAGTCTTCCGGATCCGGGCTGCTCATCAGCGAACGATGCGGGACCAGGACACCGGGAAGGAGAACGAGATGGATTGGGATGACTCCGCTCTGACCATCACCGTGAACCCCATGGAGGTAGGTGCGGGCCGGTGGCCCCTGCAACCGAACACCACCACCGGCCGGGGCCAAAGCTGGGCTCACCCCAGAGAGGCAGCGTGGCCGTGGCATCTCCACGTTTCTGTGGCTTGAATGTCACGTGATCCACATGACAACTCAGTGAGGTGCAAGGTGGGTAAACTGAGGTACAGAGAGGCCTCATTCAAGCTCGTGCCGCCCAGCGAGGGTAGAAACGCGCTCCCTGCCCGTGACAGCCATGGGTGGTGACCAGAGCCGTGTTTCCCCTTTGGTCTCGGGTGAGGTGACCTGTCGGGCGTCCCCTTCGTCCGTGACTCCCAGAGGGTGAGCGGCACTGGACACTGGGGTCGTGCGCAGGGGCTCACGTGCCGTCTCTCTGTCAGACATACGAGGACCAGCACAGCAGCGAGGAGGAGGAGGAGGAGGAAGAGGAGGAGGAGAGTGAAGCCGGGGAGGAGGAGGATGACATCACCAGCGCCGAGTCGGAAAGCAGCGAGGAGGAGGAGGGGGAGCACGGGGACCAGCAGAGCGCGAACCGGCAGCAGCAGCTGGAGTGGGACGACTCCACCCTGAGCTACTGAGCCCTGGGCCGCCCCCGCCGCCCCTCCTTCCGCTTCAGGAGACTCTGCTGCCCCAGCCCCAAGGGTCCACGGTGTACAAAGTCATTCCGGCCAGTAGGTCTGCAGACCCTCTCCATCGCTGACCACCCGCCTGTGCTCGCTGTCGCCCCGCCCTCCGCCCAGATCGCTCTGAGCTCCCCGCGGCTCGCTCTGTGCGGCCCCCCCCCACCTCACGCCTCCAGAAAAGCTGCGATCGCTGGACTCGTTGACAAAGGGTTAAAATTGCCCCCTCCCGCCTCGTAATCCTTTTTTTTTTTTTAAAGTCTTTATTTTTTCCAAACTAGTGCATGTATAAAATGGCAGAATGGGGGTTAATATGTAGATGATGAACTGACTTTTTAATATTTTGTAAATAAATTGGGATTCCTCGTGTCCTCCGTGCTAGTATGACCCAGGACTGGCATGCAAAGTGAAGCTTGAAACACGGGAGAGACCCCGTGGGCTCCGGCCCCACCCCCACCCCGGAGGAGAGCGGGCCTGCCCCGCTCGGGCCCCGCTCAGTGCACACCCTCGGCGGGCGGCCAGGCAGTTAAGGGGCACAGACTTCTCAGCACTGCTCAGCGGCAGGGGACCGGATCGGAGACCCCTCTCCCGAGGCTGGAGATGGCCAGGTCTTTCCTTTGGGATTCTACCCATTTCTGATCCGGCAGAGGGGTGGGGAGCTGGGGTCCCTGGCCTCTTTCACACACTCCTCTGAGGACCGGCAGCTCCTTGCACAGGAAGCTGGACTCCTCGTGTGCAGCCTTGGGTTCACGCCTACTAGATGTCTGTTGCCCTGCCGGGGAGTGTGCACGCCGATGGCACAAAGCGTCTGGCCACTTGGTGCGGAGACAGAACAGGCCTGAGTGGTCTGGACTCAGAACGTCCAAGGACAGACGCGCTCTGGCCCGAAGGCCGAGCGCTAGCTTTCCCCCTGACGGCTCCGGAGGCAAACTCCGCTCCCCAGGAGTGAGGGGCCCTGCTTCTGGGGCCCGTGGGGGATGGAAAAGGAGAGGACAAGTCATGAGCTCAAACCCCGACAGCACTTTGTTTTTAATTTACATGTAAAATTTTAGATTTCTAAACCTGGGGGAAAATAATTTTGAATACTGTTCTGTGATTATAACTGCTAGTTGCAAGGACACTGCGGCCGTCCTGCGTCGTGTGTGGCCGCCCCTCACGTCCTGTCGCTGTAGCTGCTCTGTGTAGACAATGGTAGATGCTAATGCGGACTCCGCGTGGTGTCACTTTGTAGATGTGTATATTGATGAGGTCAGAAAGTGTACCCGCTACAATAAAGTGCTGGTTCTAACTCCAGTAGGAGCGCGCGTTCAGGTCTCGTCCTGGTTTTGTTCTAACCCTGCATTCTCTGGCTTGGTTTTTGACCTGAGAACACAACATAAAAAAGCTTTTATTTCTTTCCGTAGGCTGTTACCTCTCACGTGAAGGCTTCACAGAGCGGTGGTCTTCACCCCCCATCAGTTGTGTTGAACTCCCCTTCCCCATACAGAAACATGAAAAGACTAAAACACACACACACACAAATACACACACACACAAAACAAAAATAGAAAATACTCTCCTCGCCAAGCACCCAGGCTGTGTACCGGAACCAGAACGCCAGGAAGCACACAGACGCGTTTCAATAAATAACATATAGACGTACACTCGGCTGTTCCTATTTCTGGACTGGCAAGGTGGACCAGATGACCTCCACACTTAGTTGGGAACGAGAGTGTGGTCGGTGGTGTTCTGCATGTGGACCACACCGCGTGGCTTCTGCTAACTGACCGAAGAAGGCGGTGGGCTTTTTCTTGAAGCTCCCGTACCTGTCCACAGGGCAGCTGCGCCTGACTCTGCCCGGCCTCGCGAGGCCTCCCAACACATAAAGATCACCCGTGGGCTTCTAGAAGCCCGGATTTCTAGTCCCCTCTCCAGAGATGTCTTCAGACGGCTGGGGAGAGGCCCGGGAACCTGGTGTTTCTAGAGCTCCTCGGATCCCCCTAAGGCTAAGCCTGAACTGCTTCGAGCTAAGTAGAAAAAGATTCCACCAAAGACCTCAGGTTTCTGGTACCTGGTTCCTCAAAGCAGGTTCCCAAAGCAGAGAGTTCTGGAGATCAGGTCCGGCCTTAAAACCTGCTTTGCGAGGCAGGTCAGGACGAAGTACTCTGACCTGCTTTTGCCTCGATCCATGACAGGTTGAGCTAAATCAAGCTCAGATCTTTTTAATGTCTTGAGGACCAGCATATATTATACTTTATGGGGGCGGAGGCTGTTCTGAGCCACAGAGGGTCCGTAAGTAGTTGGGGTGTTTTTTTGTTTTTTGTTTTTTTTTTTTCCTTACCCGCAAACAAAACCGCTTTACAGCAGAGGAGAGGATTTCCCGTACCCAAGAGTCACTTTAAAAGTGGAAAGCAAGCATCCCTGATTCTAGAGGGTACCCAGACTCCCTCTGGGAGCTGCCCCGCGCTCAGCCCGTGGAGAGCACGAAGGTGGAGGGGGTGAACGGAGAAGTGGGCACCAGGTAACTGCCAGGGGCCAAGCCCCGGGCAGCCCGGCGGGAGCCTGGGAGGAAGGCAGGCTTCCCGGAGGGGACAGCAGTCTCTGCCGGGTCCCGATTCACCAGCTGGAAGACTCGGGGTTACAGTCCTTAGTGAGGCGCGGCCTCTGAAGTGCCCGACTCTGTCTTCCCACCAAAGCCCGGGGGCTCTGACTGAGGACGCCCCTCCCCTGCACGAAGGATGCATTTCCGTTTATGGCTGTCGAGTTCCTGAAATGTTTCAAGTCATAAATAAATAACCAGTGTAAACAAAAGGCAATCATGTAGGTTCCTTCCCGTGGGGTGCGGTTCAGGCTCTCGGGGCCCCAGAGGATGGCTGAGGGTGCCTGGTTCCCCAGGCCGGCAGTCTGCTCCCTCCAGGCCCAGGGGCCTCCAGAAGCTTGCTACTACTGCCTGTTGTCTTTGGACACGTTGTGGGCCAGCCAGTTCACTTTGGTCTTCCAGCTCTCCCGGAGGGCTTCGTTGAACTTCACTCGGAAGTGCTTTAGAGCCTCCTCCTCTGTCTTTCCCAAGGCCAGAGAGTCCTGAGGGAAGATCATCAGAGCAGTGAGCTCCACCCATTAGGGGGGCCGTTACGGCAGGCAGACCCCGCCACCCTGAACGTTGTAAATTCCCTCCTGAAAGACCTGCGGGAGGGGAATCCGGAGACAGAGGCCGACATCCCCCTTGGGAAGGACTCTGTTCTGATCCCAAGCCGAGACGGGCCTCCGGACCCACCCTCAAAGTAGGATGCCAGCTGCAGCCAGGAAGCTGTGACCCGCCGCCCCCCCGCCCCTCCCAAAAGCCTCCGGGGTGGACAGGTAGGCTCGCCTTCTGCGGTGGGAATTAACCCCAGGAGGAGGAAAGGAGGACTTGCCCCATGCAGCTTCATTCTGCATGAACTGGGCACCAAAGAGGCGCTTGAGGCCGGCCCCCCTCTGACCCCCAGCTTCTCCGAAACTGAAAAGACGCGGGAAGGAAAGGCATTTTTCATCGTCGAGGGAGGGAATCTACTTCAGCCGTCTGGTACAAGCGGAACCACTACAGCCTGTGAAGGACCAGACGGTGGACCCAGGGAGGTCCCGACGCTCCTGCAACGGAACCGGGCTGACCCCACCGGCCCCCCTGCTGCTGGCTCGTGGGTGGCGTGAAGGACCCACACCGGGAGTGCCCTGAGGGGTCCACTGAGCTCAGGGCCCCCCAGGCCGCAATGCTCAGAAGAGGCAGAGGCCTTGGGGAGTTAGGGGCCGCCCGCTCTGCCTGGCAGGGCCCTGCCCTGGCATTTACCTTGAGATACTGGATGTCTTTGGAGCAGCTGAGCTCAGGCAGGCCGGCGGCCCGCATCAGGGCGAAGAGGTGAAGGAACAGAGGCCCGTGGCGCCGCAGGATGGTATAGGCTCGCTCACAGTAGCCACGGAACCTGGGGGGGGGGGGGGGCAGAGGGAGGGGGGAGGCAGGGCCCTGGGTCCTCACGGCCGTTCCCACGTTGCTCTCGCCCTGGAAACAGCCCCCGCTCCCTCTGAGCCCCCGACACCCCGGCCTCTTCCTACAGGACCCGACCCTGCACCCGGCCGGCCTGGGACCCCGAGCACCCTCACCTTTCAAATTTCTCACTGTTATTCGTTTTCCCCTGCTGGATCACGTGCACAAAGTCGTACGTGAGGATGAATGGGACGCGCTCACGGTTGATTCCAAACTTGGTCTTGAAATTCCCCAGAAAGTGGCCAAAATCAATGTGGAACAGCTAAGAAAAGGGAAGGAGAAGCCATCGTCAGAGAGGAGAGTGCCTTGGTGTCGGGTTGCGGGGTCGGGGGGGGGGGGGGGGGGGGACGGAGGGGTAGGCTGGGGGGGTGACAGGTGCTGCCCACGTGGCCCCTACCTGCCCATTCTCGCGGATCATGATGTTGTCACTGTGCCGATCACCGATGCCCAACACGTAAGTGGCCACACAGTAACCCGCGCAGGAGAGGGTAAACTCCTCAATGGCTCGATCCAAGGCTTCCCTGTGTGTGTGTCGGTGGGGAGGGGTGTTGAAACCCATGGCCGTGCCGTTTTGCAACAGCTTCTACCAAGAGGTCGGGTCTGCGTCCCCTCTCCTTGAATCTGGCCTTACGACTTGCTTGGACCAATGGGACACGGAGGAGGCCCTGTTGGACTCGTCCCGGAGCCTCGGCCTTCAGACACCTTGTAGCGCTTGAACCTACCTATTGCCGTGGAAGGAAGCCCAGGCTGGTCTACTCACTGAGGGGAGAGCACGTGGAGACACGTACGTGACTGGGGCCATCCAGGCCGGTCAAGCGACCAGAGGGCAACGGTTACGTGAATGATTCCGGCCCAAGAACCACTCAGCTCGGCCGGGTCCAGCTGCAATTTGTGGGCCCGTAATAACCCGTGGTGGTTTTACATGCCTAAGATGAGCGTGGTCGTTACAGGACAATAGCTAACTGATCCTTGCGGGAACAGAGACCTGACCCACCCCGACACAGAGCAGACCTGGTCCTCGGCCGAGCCAAGAAGTCATGGAGACTGTCACGGGCCCTTCTCCTCACCTTTGACTCCCAAACTCCTCTTGGAAAGGGCGTCTGTCCCCAGGGCCCAGAACCTACCCAGGGTTCTTGGACTTGAGCCAGTTGAGCAGGGCGTCCTTGTTGAAGGCAGCCGTGGCTGCCATGTTGCTTTTGTTCAGCTGGATGTTGGCGATGGTGTCTGAGTGAAGCACCACCTCGATGAGGCCTGTGCGGTCCCCCGTGGAGAGGCAGCCATAGGGGGTCATCCTAGCCAGGAGGGAGGAGGGGCAGGGAAATGCCATGGTCAAGGGCTGTCCCTGGGGCAGTGTGAACCGCCCCCCTCCAGCCCGAGGAGCTCAAGACAGCCAAAACCGCCACAGGAGACGCCAGCGGGGTCGCTGAAAGGGAGGAGAAAGGTGCGCGGGAGGCGTCCTTGACGCCTGGAACTCTAGGGGAGGGCTCCTTGGAGAGGTCAACGCCAGCCCTCAAGATGCAGAGAGGAAAAGTCAGCGCCTCAGCGGAGCTCGTGTTTGCTCAGAGAGAAATCCAGATGGTTTAGAAGAAGATGTCACTGCTTCCCAAGACGGGGCAGGAAGCCAGGGAGCGTGGAGCAAAGGAAACAACGGAGTAAGACAGACGCCGAGCGCCCGGCCGGGCCTTCTGCGCCCTCACTCTGCGGCCTCATCGCCTCCCTCGGCCCTGACTTCAAACTGGTCTCTGCTCTGGGAACGGCCCCTTTGCCCGCATCGGTGTCGGCGTCGGCTTTGACAGAGGACTCCTCCAAAGGGACAGGGTCCTAGGCGTGGGGCAAGTCCGAAGACGGACGCCAGGAGGGCCTCTCACCTCAGGTCCAATCCCTCCTGCTTCCACAGGACGTCCATGAGCTGGATCATCTGCAGAGTCAGCATGTCCTGGCGGAGGTCTGTGCGGCCGTCCCCGGAAGGAAAAGCACGAGCTTCTGGTGGGCTCCCCACTCCCAGCCGCGCCCAGCCCCAGGCCCCCCGTCCCCTCAGCCCGCCGCGCAGCGCGTGTCCGGGGCCCGCCCCGCTCACCGTCCCCGTTCTTAAAGATGATGCCCACGCTGCTGTCACTGCCCGCCTCCTCGTTGCTGTACATGACCCACAGGGGCTTCATCTTGGAGTCCATGAAGGTGCACTGTTCCACGCTGCGGGCCAGAAAGCAGTCGGCACGGGCCCCTCCGCGGGGCGCCCGGCGGGGCAGGGGGAGGAGGCCGTGGAAGGGGCTCGGGGCTCACCAGACTTCGGCCAGCAGGGTGCTGGGGTCCAGCGGGGACTGCAGGTTGGAGAGGGCCTCCAGGTAGGTCTCCTGGCGCATGCACAGGTGCATCAGCTCCTTGGTCTGGGGCCGGGTGGTCTTCTGGGAGCTCACCTTGACAAAGTCGTTCAGGGCCTTCAGTTTGCTCAGCGCCTCGCCCTGGCGGGGAGACACAAGAGGAGGGCAGCGTGGGAAGGCCGGCGGGACAGGCTCCGAGCCTCAGCCCGGCCCGGGGGGCTCCGAAGGGGCCGAGCCTGCCCAGACACAGGGCCCCCACCCGGGGCAGGGACTCCGGGCCGCGCCTCACCTGCCTCATCAGCACCTTCATGTGGTGGGTGCTGCCCCTGCAGTAGGCTTCCATGATGAGGCCGAAGCGCAGCGCCACGGAGGGCACGTGCATCTCGGAGCTGGAGGAAGGAGGGGACGGCTGAGCCGCGCGGGGCCGGCGAGGTGGGAACGGCCAGGGGCCCCGCCTCCCCAGGCCCGGCGGGCCCAGTACCGGAGGTGCCAGAAAAGGAAGTGGCCGATCTTGCGGTTGGACAGGGCCCGGTCCAGCAGGAACTTGGTCAGCTCGCAGTCCAGGTAGGACTCGTACTTGAGGACCTGCACCAGCTGCAGCAGGTACTGGAAAAGCTCGTCGTCCCTGCAGAGGAGGGAGGCCGGCCTCAGCTGAGCAGACCCCAGGCAGGGCTCAGTCCTCTTCGGGCCGGGCTCCGCCGCCAGGCGGCGGGGACAAAACCGCGCTTCCGAGGGGCGGGCGGGGAGCCCGCGGGACTCACGTCAGTTTCCGCAGAGACTTGATGGCGAAGGAGCCCACGTGGCGGTCGGGGAAGCTGAAGTCCAGCAGCTCCAGGGCGCTCAGGACGGGCAGGTCCGGCCAGGAGCACAGCAGGTAGAGCATCTGGGGGTGCGGGTGGTCAAGGCGCGGCTGGGCAGGAGGTCAAGTGGGGGGCCCGCGGCGGAGGCCCCGCCCCCGGCCCCGCCCCCCCCCGCCCACCTGGGCCACATCCTCGTGCTTGTTCCACTTGGTGACCAGCAGCAGGCGGGCCAGCGCCTCCGGGAAGCGCTCCTGGACCTCGTGCCGCATCTTCCACACCAGGTCTTTCTCGTGCTCATACAGCTCCCCGGACCCCCGCCGCTCCAGGATTTCCCGCAGCTGCAGCTGCTGAGGGGTGCAGGCCGGGTGAGCTGCGGCCAGGCCAGGCGCCCCACCGCCCGCGGCCCCCAGCTCACCTCCTCCTCGCTGAAGCGCCCGTGCTCCCCGTGCCGCCCCAGCTCCAGAATCTGCAATGAGCGGTCCCGTCTCAGCACAGCACCCCCGGCCTCCGCCCCCCAGATGCCAGGAGCATCTCTCCCAGTAGCTGTGACAACCAAACGTGTCTTTGGACATGGCCCCAACCCCCCTGGGGAACAAAGCGGCCCTGACTGAGAACCACTGCTCCCCACCTGCTTTAGCGGGTTAGGATTCTAGAGAGTCAAGCAGGTCCCCAAATGTGTGTGGTGACCAAGCCCTGGCCCTGAGCCACTTAGGGGATGGCGGGGGGGCGGGGGGCCGAGGGGGGCACCATGCTCCGGGGAGCCCCAGAGACAGGGTCAGGAAAGGTCATCTTTAGCCCCACAGCCTCTGGGGAGGGCGGGTCCCGCCAGGCCCAGGTTGGCGAGGGGGCTGACCTTGTCCAGGGCTGGGTAGTACACAGGGTAGGGGGACACCTCAGGGAGGCAGATGACTAGGGCAGCAGCGCTCTCCGTGTTGGGGTTACTCCGCACTGTTCCCGCGGGGTTCAGCAGCTCCCCCTTCTCGTCTGGACACAGGGATGGATGGGAGTTGCACGAGGAACGCCACCGGCCGGGAGCCCACGCCCCCGGGCCCCTCCCTCCCGCCGGGGCAGACCTGGTGCGGAAGGCCACATGTACAGGCAGCATTCACCGGTCTTGAGCTGGTCCTTGTAGTCAAACAGCATGAGGTTGGCCCAGGCGATGGGGCAGTCCTGGGAAAGACCACGGGCAGGTCAGGGCCATTTGTTCATCTGCAGGATGGGTGTAGCCTCCAGGCCGCCTTCCCCGCCCTCACCCAGACTCCCCGTGAGGAAGCCGGCAAGGTCAGCCGCCTCCTGGCTCCCTTCCACTTCCAGTGGCATCCCTGCTCCTGGCTTCTTGAGAAACCCCCAAACGAACCACACCGGCCCCAGAAGGCTGGCCCAGCTCAGCTATGGGTTAAGTCAGCGTGGCTCAGTGGCCAGTCACATCCCGGGCCCTGGTGACTCAGTGCTCAACCACCGTGCCTTCCCTGCTGGCTGCTGACTCAGGCCACTCTTGCTCCCGGTGAGGACAGTGCGTCCGTCCTCCTACCCCAGGGAGCCGCCTCCAGGCTCCCACGGGGACCGAAGGCTTAGGCCCAGATATTCCGAGTCACCGTGCTCATGAGCCCTGGAACCCAGAGCCCTCACGTAGCAGGGGTGGCGGCCAGTGCGGGAGGGGCGGGGAGGTTGGGTGGGCCAGCCCTCCCGGGACTCCCCCCCCCCATCCCCAAGGTGCGTTCCTGCTCTGAGTGGATAAGGGGGAGTGACCCACAGGGGGCTGGCTCCCAGAGGCCTGGCCCCAGCCTCCCAGCCAGCCCCACCCACCGCCTTCTTGGACTTCTTCTTGGTGGACCGAGCCTTCTTGGCCTTCTCGATCACGGCGTAAAGTGCAAAGCAGAGACGAGCCATGCGAGGCAGGTCGCAGACGTTGATGTCAAACTCTAGCCGCTGCTTCCACACGGGCTCTGAGCACACGCTCACCTCCGAGCTGGACACCGTCTTGCACAGCGTCTCGTTGCCATGGAAGAGCCCGGCCTGCACCACCAGCTGGGGAAGGTGCAGGCGCAGGTGACAGGTGGCAGAGACCCAGCCTCTCCCCGCTCCCAGGTTCTCCCCCCACCACCTAAGGTTCAGAGCTCCCGATATGTCCACATTTCACATGGGTCTGAATCCCACTTTCCATGTGGAAGAAAGTGGCACAGAAGAGGGGTGGCCGAATGCCTGAGAGGTTCAAGGGGCCACAGGGTGAAGGGAAGGGCACCACGGGCCGTGCATGGGCTCCCCATGCCTCTGTGGGACCCCAAGTCATGGCACTTCCCTGCTCTGGGCCTCAGTTTCCCCACTGGGGCTTGGGAACTCCAGGGGCCCTTCCAGTTCTAATGCCCAAGCCTACCTCCACGGCTCAGAATTGTGCGAGCCCCAGGAGGAGGGGGATGTTTAATGCCGCCTGAACACGCCGACCCTGGCTCCTCCAGCTCTACCCTGACAGCCCTCCGGCCCAGCCAGAAAGCGGCTTCCCTCCGATGCTCCAGGGTTCCATCCGGGAACCCCAGACCTGCCCTGTTTGCGAAATTACCCCAACAAAAAGTGTTCCACAAAGAGACCCGACCTCTGCGGACCCAGCTGTAACGTCCAGCAAATGGGACAGTAAAACAGACACCTGGCAGGCTATCCTATCCTGAGGACTGAGGGAGATGGGGTGTGTGAACGGCCCAGAAGTGGGCGTGGCCCCCAGGGGTCCCCGCCCGCGCTCCACACACCTCTCAGGTGTCCCCAGGGAGTCCCAAGGCCCCAGGGCCCAGCTGGAGCCGCTCCTCTCCGGCACCTGTCACCTCCCAGACTCTGGGCTTCCCACATCCCTGGGCCGGGCCTGGGCCCACCACGTCTACCAAAGTCAAATACCCAGAACTCACTGGGCCTGGTTTCTACGAATTAGCCTCTCTGGCCGGCCGGCCTGCTCCCCTCCCCTCTTCCTGTTTTGAAGCGGCTCACAACCACCCCAGGCAGGGATGCTGGGTAATGTGGTCAGGTGGCTCTCATGTGGCCCCCCCCCTTCTTCCTCCACCACCCCTCTAGACCACAGCCACCTTGTTTGTGCCGAAAACATCCCCCCTCCCCCCAGAAGCCCCCACCTTCATCCGCTCATCCGCATTCACTTTGCTGCCCTGGATCAGCTCCACGCAGAAAGGCTGCTCCAGGGACCACAGGGACAAGGAAGAAGGCTGGGGCGGGGCGGAGGGTGGGGGGGAGAAGCGGGGCTGTCAAAGCAGAGGAATCCAGGGGAGGCTCTGGTGGCTAGCGCCCCTGACCCCTGGCAAGGCCCGCGGCCACTCGGAGGCGGGCTGAGAGTGCCGCCGGTTTGTGGCAAGGCTCGAGTACCCACTTGCCTTTACCAGAAAACCCGCCGTGCAGGTGCGCCGGGACCCCTGAGCCCTGCCCCAGGAAAGCTCGGGCGGCCCCCCGCCCCCGCCCAGCACACTGGTGTAGTCTTGGCCGGCCAAGCTCAAGGCCCAGCTGTCGCCACTGACCAGCCAAGGAGCCTGAGATGAGGCGTCCTGGGCCGGCCGCCAGCCCGCGGTGTGGCCACGAGGCTCCGGGGCCGGACAACGGGTGGGAGGAAGGGATGGAGGGGAGGGGAAGCGGAAGGCACCGGCTCACCTTCTTCATGGGAATGGGGGGCGGTTTGGTGCGCGGTTTTTGGACTTGGGGGGCAGGGTTGCTCTGCTCATCCCGCATGGCGAGGATGGAAGAAGAGTGCACCATGGTCAGGTGGGGGGTCAGCCCGCTGTGCAAGCAGCTGCAGATGTACTGAGACGGGGGCACAGAGTGAGCGGCCGACGGGGCAGCCCCAAGCATTCCCCGACCCGGGGGGCTCCCCGAGGCTGACCACCGCCTACCCCAGGCCTTCCAGGCCCCTCCTGAGGACTCTCCTGCCCCCACCCGCTTCCGGAAGACAGAGCCCTCCTTGTGCTCATGAGGCGGGCAAGCCCAGCAAGGGGACGCTCTCGCCAGGACCCCCAGAGGCCTGGCTCCTCATGTTCAAGGGGGGCCCAGGGCCCCTCCCAGCCATCGCCCTCACCTGGAACTGGCAGAGGGGGTAGCTGCCGTAGAGGTACTCGTGCTTCCCGTTCACCTGCAGGGTGTAGTCCTCAGGCCGCTCCAGCAGCGGCTGCCGGAACACCGTGGCCTTCTTCCGGAGGGCACAGGCCATCAGTGCCAGGGGCACATCCTTGCTGGACACCTGGAAGGTGAAGCTCTCCTGGGGGGGGGGAGGGGAGGGAGGGTCAGCCCTCCACCCTTGGGGGTGGCAGAGGGGGTGGCGCATGGACTCTGGGACAGAGGGTGGGGTTGCCTGTTTGTAATAGGTGCCCCCTCCCCCCAGCGCGAGCGCCGAGGGCAGAGTCTGATGCAGGCACGTGGCTGACACCCAAGAAATACTTATTGAACGAATGAGTGGACCAGTGACCAAGGCCATTCGGTCATTCTGCCTCTCATCCGACTTGCCGGGTGGGACATTTGGCCGAGATCCTCGCATGCATGGATGCCCACAAGTACCACCGGGCGCCACTGGGAGGAGAGTGGATCTGGGGCGGTGGGCGGAGGACTGGGAAGTGTCACGGGGAAGCACCCCCCCCCCCCCTTGGACACAGCAGCCTGGACGCAGCAAACGGGCCCCGGCGTCCCCGGCAGGAACCGCGGGCTCACCTCGCTGCCCTCAAACTTGACGTTGACGAGGAGGGCCCGGTTGGGGACCCGCAGGGTGCCGGCCCCCCAGCTCCGGGCCGAGGGCTCCAGCTGCAGGGGGAAGCTGTACTGCAGCCAGGCCTCCCAGCCCAGCTGCTGCCGGCGGGCGGCCGCCTCCTCGCAGAACTGGCGCATCTTGGTGCGAAAGTCATTCACCTCGGGGTCCCGCAAGGAGTCGAACTCGTGGAGGCCTGAGAGGTGGGGAGGCTGGGTCAGCCAGGGGACGGAGAGGGGCGGGGCCGAGAGGGCCCACCGCACACGGGGGCGGGGCGGGAAGGGCCCACCACTCACGGGGGCAGGGCAGGGGCAGGGCCGGGAGAGCCCGTCGCGGGGCGGGGCCAGGAGGGCCCGTCGCACACGGCGGGGCGGGACAGGGCGGGAAGGGTGCAGTGCACGAGGGGGGCGGGAGGGGAGGCGGGGCAGGGACACGGTGGGGCGGGGCGGGGCGGGGCCAGGAGGACCCATCGCACACGGGGGCGGGGCGGGGCGGGGCCAGGAGGGCCCAACGCACACGGGGGGCGGGGCCGGGCAGGGAGGGGAGGGCCCACCCGCACGCGGGGCACCTTTGCCGATGAGGAGGCTGATCTGTGAGTTGACAAGCTTCTTCACCCTGTCACCCTCTCGGGCCACCAGGCGCAGCACCGGCAGGAAGGGCTGGATGTCACACAGTCGCCGCTGCTCGTCCTCCAGCTCCTGCTGCTCCGCGGTCTGGTTGACGCAGGTGAACACGTAGGCCTCAGGGTCGCTGAGCATGTGGAAGAGTGGCTCATACTGGGCGCGGTGCCACAACACCTGAGGGGACAGTGGCCGGTCAGCCCCTCCGACCAAAGTGAGCGGGGCCACGGGGAGCGGGGAGGTGGCTGGAGGCTGACCTCGGTCTGGGTGTCCCTCCCCTGCACGACCCTGCCCTCCCCAGACCCCTAGAGCACCGCATGGGTCACCATCACTGCCCTTCTGTGGAAGGTGCCTGGTGTTCGCTAAAGTCCTGTCCACAGTCCCCCCTGTATGTTACCCTTGAGAGACGGCCAGCCAGACATGACCTCCAGCTAATAGTCCTGGGGTTCATCACCCTGATTTCTAAATGTTGGCAACTAATTCAGAAAAGGCAAACAACTTGAGAGAGCCATAAAACCCTCCATGGGCTGTGTTCAGCTAAGGCGGTCAGTGTGTGGCCTCAGGGCAAGGTGTCCCCAGGGTCCCCTGAGAGAGCCATCTAATAGTCAAGCTTTACTGCAAAACTGTTCACCACTGAGTCACAGAAAAGACGGGAAAGGAGCCCTATTTTTCTTCCACAGGGGACGGATAATTATGGTCCATCAGCACAAAGGGATTGGTACAGGGACATGACCCAGAATCTAGGGACACAAGACACACGGTGAGTGGGAAAAACAAAAAACAAAAAACAAAAAACCCCAACGTATAGAGCAGCAGATCTAATTCAAGCCCAGGTCCATAAAAACAACTCTAATGGGGCACCTGGGTGGCTCAGTCAGTTAAGCGTCGGCTCCAGATTTCCGCTCAGGTCTTGATCTCACGGTAGTAATTTCGAGTCCCAAGTTGGGCTCTGTGCTGGGTATGGAGCCTACTTAAGATTCTCTCTCTCTCCCTCTGCCCCTCTCCTGAGCTTGTGCTCGCTCTCTCTCTCTCTCTCTCTCTCTCTCTCTCCCTCTCTTAAAAAAAAACAAAAACCACAACTCCAATAAACAGAGTAATTAGTATAGACCAGGATTCGACAAAAGTGACTGGTTTGCAGGCAAAACCCGCTCTGCTCCCAAGTTATTAGAAGACAGCCACGCCCACTCATTTACATATTGTCTGGGGCTGCTCTGGGCCTCCGTTGGCAGAGTTGAGTGCTTGCGACAAATATCAGATGGCCAGCAAAGCCGAGAATATTTACTCTCTGGCGTCTGGTATAAAGAAAAGTATGAAGGAACTGAAGGCAAATCGGGGTGTGTGCAGCGCCCCACGTGTTTTGCATTTCTGCAGTGTGGGAATTGTAGTAGCTCGCATGCCTGGTTCAGGAAGATAAGATTACCCTTCAAGTGAAATTTACATAAAGTTAACTCACATGAAAAAGATGTTATAATGTTAACTCAGAAAAAAAAAAAAGAGATCTCAAAGTCCGTAATCAGAATTATCACAAAAAGCAACACTCCACAGAAAAGGAAACAGGAAGCAGCCAAACTGTTAACTGTGGTTGTCTCACAAGGGCTGGATCACAGGTGACTTTTTCCCTTTTTCTGTTTTTTTCCCGTTTTCCTAAATCAATGTGTCCATATTACTTTTGAAATGGAAAACAAATTTTTTTTTTTTTTTAAATTTTTAAAGGAACCTCCCAGGAAGGGGAGATTGAGAAACAAAAACCAAACAAAAATTCCAAGATGGTCCGTTGCTTCTCTCCCTTTTTTGTGTGTGTTCAACTCCCAAGTATAGCTTTTAAAATTCTGAGCTGAGGTCTTGCTCTCTGGTGTGACCCATTAAATCCCACACTTGGTAAGTGGGATAAGCCCTTTGAAAGATCACAAGACAACATCTACCAAATACTTTCCAGATGTCTAACCCTTTGACTCAGTAATCCACCCGGACGATTATTCAACAAAAACTAAAAACTATTTCCAAAGATGATGTTTACTGAGATGACAGCTCTAAAGAGAGAAGACAGATAAGACTCTTTTAAGTGGCCTTGGATGGGGTGTGGTTCCGAAAAATGATGGCACAGTCATGGACAGAAGGAAAGGCCACCATGGGAACCACACCCTGAAGCTCTCGCTGGAATCTAGTGAGTGTAATCGTGCACTGATAAAGGGGGAAGCTGAACTCAAAATGCTAGCTGGGCACTAACTGTAAGCGTTTATTATTATTTTTTAATGTTTATTCATTTTATGAGAGAGACAGACAGAGTGGGAGCGGGGGAGGGGCAGAGAGAGAGGGAGACACAGAATCTGAAGCAGGCTCCAGGCTCCGAGCTGTCAGCACAGAGCCTGACGCGGGGCTCGAACTCACAAACCATGAGATCATGACCTGAGCAGAAGTCAGATGCTCAACCAACCGAGCCACCCAAGGCGCCCAGGATCGTACCTTCTTGATGGTGCTGAGGTTGGCATTCCGGGACACAGGGAAGTTCAGATAGACCCCCGTGGGCAGCAGGAAGTCAACTGCCACACTCTGATTCTCCTCCTTGGTCCAGAATTCCATGGGGCAGTCGACCCCAGGGGGCATCCTGTTTTTTCACTCCAAAGACACCGGCTGTCCTGAAAAGGAAGAGAAGGCAAAATGAGGCACCCTAAGGGTGCTGGATGAATCCTTTGAAGGGATCCTTTGGAAAACAGATTGTCAGGACCTTTGGCAGTGGGATGTTCAGGAAGGAGTCCCTCCCGTGGGCGCCCAAAGCTCGCCTCCCTCTGGACTTCGTCCTGCCTGGGGTGGCCTGTGGCTCCTACTGTCCCCAGACCCCATCTCATCCGTCATCACAGGTGGGCACCCACTCTGTCTGCATCCCTCACCGCAGTGGCCCAAACTCAAGACACCAACAGACCCGTTCCAAGTCATTTTTTCTCAGGAACACACGCACAAGTGGGAGACCCGGCCACAGCCACCAGCTGGCAGAAACGGGGGATGGCAGGGTCCCTGGTCAGACAACCCAGGACTCAAGAAGGACCAGGGGCTGCAGTTCTTTGAAACTTTCTAACCAGAAACCAAGTGGTTTAAAAATGGCTTTGGCCATCAAACAATTTGTTGAAATATCTCAGTCATACCAAACGCCCCCAGTCATACCCACTCTTCAGTAACAAAATGCTGTAGACACAGTTAAAGATCTTGTATCTCCCCTGCTCCAGGTTATCACTACCTGCATTCTGGTTGGTTATAATTTCCGTGCATGTTTTTATACTCTTATTACATTAATATGTATCCATGAAAAATTGCTAATATCTGTGCATGCTTTCGAACTTTCTATGAATGGCGGGTCTTCTGCAATCTCTCTGCCAGTCAACATTCTGTTAGTTAGATTTATCCACACTGATACATGTAGCTCAAGTTCATTCACCGGAACCCCTGTGGTATTCACTGTGTATATAAACCACAATTTATTTACCCCTTCTCCTGTTGATGAACCTCAGGGTTTGTTTCTACTCTTTTTGGTTATTACAAACAATGCTACAATGCATATCGTTATACACCTCACTTTGTGTATATGTAGAGTCTGGGTGAGTGCTGTCCAAGAGAAATACAATGGGAACCACACAGGCAATGTCAAAGTTGCCAGCAGCCACGTTTAAAAAAAGTAAAAAGAGGGGCGCCTGGGTGGCTCAGTCGGTGAAGCGTCCGACTTCGGCTCGGGTCATGATCTCGCGGTTCGTGGGTTCGAGCCCCGCGTCGGGCTCCGCGCAGACAGCTCGGAGCCTGGAGCCTGCTTCCAGATTCTGTGTCTCCCTCTCAATCTCTCTCTGCCCCGCCCCTGCTCATGCTCTGTCTCTCTGTGTCAAAAATAAATACATATTTAAAAAATTAAAGGGGTGCTTGGGTGGCTCAGTTGGTTAAGCGTCCGACTTCAGCTCAGGTCATGATCTTGCAGTTTGTGAGTTCAAGCCCCGTATCAGGCTCTGTGCTGATGGCTCAGAGCCTGGAGCCTGCTTTGGATTCCGTGTCTCTCTCTGCCTGTCTCCTGCTTGCTCGCTCACTCTCTCTCTCTCTCTCTCTCTCTCTCTCTCTCTCAAAAATAAATAAATATTTTTTTAAAAATTAAAAAAAAAATTTTAAGTAAAAAGATAAAGTTAAGTTTAGTGATATATTTTATGGAACCCAATATATCCAAACTATAGTCACTTCAAAACGTCATCACAAAAAAAAGAATTACTAATGAGATATTTTACACTTTTTTTTTTTTTTTTTTGGTATTAAGTCTTTGAAATCTGGTATATATTTTACACTTACAGCACATTGCAATTTGGGCACTAGATTTCCATCAGAAATACCTCATCTATATGTAGATTTCATGCCATTTACAGCTAAAAAGCAGGTTCAGAGACTCAAGTTGTTGCAGATAAAAGGTTTCCAAGAAATGAGTGGAGTATCCATTTCTTAGATCTGAATGAATTAAAATTAAATGAATTGTTTAGAAATTCCGTTCCTCCATCACCCTTCACATTTTTTTAATGTTTATTTATTTTTGAGAGAGAGAGAGAGAGAGAAAGCACAAGCGGGGAAGGGGCAGACAGAGAGGGAGACACAGGATCCGAAGCAGGCTCCAGGCTCCGAGCTGTCCATGCAGAGCCCGATGCGGGGCTCGAACTCACAAACTGCGAGATCATGACCTGAGCCGAAGTCGGATGCTTAACGGACTGAGCCACCCAGGTGCCCCATCACTCTTCACATTTCAAGTGCTCCAGGGCTACATGCAGCTGGGGGCTGCCTCGCTGGACAGCACAGGTCCAGGGTATGTGTGCATATATATATATATATATACACCTCAGAGTGGAACTGTCACATCATGACAATAACCTAGAGAGCCAAACACCTTGAACTTTACTAACGTAGGGCCCGTTGGCAATGGCACCACCACCACGGTCTGCTGCTTACTTCCATTCCTTCATCAGCCCTTGGGGTCATCACATTTACTCATTTCCACCAACCCGATGGTCACAGAATGCTCTTTGGTTGTTTTAATTTGCATTTCCCTGTATCCTCTGCAAATAGCCTGCTTTTAACTTTTGCCTGTTTTTTTCTGTGGGGTTGTCTTTTTCTTATTGGTTGACAGGGTTTCTCTTATATACTCTGAATTCAGTTCCTTTGTTGATTAAAAGAGTTGGAAATGTCTTCTTTTGGTCCAGGTCATCTTTTCACTCCGTTTTTAGTGTCTTTTTGGTGAGCAAAAGTTTGCAGTGTTGACGTGGTCAAATATTTTCCTTTGTGTTTTATGATTTTTATTCTTTAGAAAAATATTTCCCTACCCGAAGGTCACATCCTCCTAGATTTCGATGACTTTTAAAAATAATTGAAAAATGGGGTTCCTGGGTGGCTCAGTCAGTTAAGCGTCCGACTTCGGCTCGGGTCATGATCTCATGGTTTGTGGGTTCGAGCCCCGCATCGGGCTCCGCGCAGACAGCTCGGAGCCTGGAGCCTGCTTCGGATTCTGTGTCTCCCTCTCTCTCTGCCCCTCCCCGTCCGTGATCTGTCGCTCTCGCTCAAAAATAAATAAACATTCAAAAAAATAATAGAAAGGAATTTGGTTTAAGAGAGAGATTCTTTTGGGTTCTGCCATTTGGGCCCAGGACTCCCCCCTCCCAGAACGGCCGGTGCTGAATCTGCTCGGAGCTGCAGCACGTGGGCACATCACCCTGTAACCACTGCTGGGATCCACTTCCTCTGATTGTAAAACCACATCCTACTTGGGTTCCTCTTTCTGAGAATGACCAGGCCAAAGGCTTTCTTTTTGATTCAAGATGTGGGGGACAGTCAAAAATCCCGGAGAATCCACTTAACAATGCTCAATGTCCTGTGGCCACGCTCAGGAAGCCAGGGGAACCCGTGGCCACTCGATCCTGAGGTCAAGATGAGCACATGTGGCCTGAGCTCCTCGGGACTCCAGCCAAAGGGAGGGTGCTCGGAGACCAAGGCGCCCCTGCTCCTCTGCCCCTTAGCGCTACGGAAATGAAGGCTTCAACTACACTCACCCGTGCGGGATGCAAGGGAAAACTCGCCCTTAAAAAGCTCATCCCTAAGAAAGGAAGAAGAGGAGGGTGCGGGCGGGGCATAATCAAATGCCAGAGGTGGGACGGGAGGCAGCAGGAATCCTCCCTCTCTTTGTGGGCCCAGGACCCACATGCAGCTGCTAACAAGCCCGAACTCTCTATGAAGCTGACTCCTCTCTCTGCAAACGTACGCGACAAAGATACCGACTAATCCAGGGGCTTTCTCGCGGCTCCAAGAACGCAAGTTGGTACAACCACTTTGGCGAAGTCTCTACTCTTGGCAGTGTCTACTAAGGCTGAGCACCCGTGTGCCTCGTGAGCCAGCAATTAACTGCACCATAGGTGTTCGCTCGCCAGAAACACGAGTATACGCGCACCAAGAGACACGAACAAGAGTGTCTACAGCATTGCTCTTTGTAATGGCCCCAAACTGGAACGTTCCCAAGTGCGTATCAGTAGTATAATGGAAAAATAAATTACGGTATCTTCTCCCAACGGCATGTTCCAGAACAATGAGAATGCACGGTCTACAAATACACACAACAGTATAAGTGAATCTCATAAACATAAAGCTGAACAAAAGAAGTCAGGCACAAAAGAGTATGTGCTCATGGTTCCAACTCCACGGAGAACAAACACAGACAGAACTAATCTACGTTGGCAGAAGAAGAGACAGGGGTTACCCCCAGAAGGAGGGCAGGTGCCCCAGGAGAAAGGGGTACGAGGGGCTTCTGGGTACTGGAAGTTTTCAGTTTCTTCACCTGGGAGCTGGGGACCTTCACAAACCCCACACACCCTCAGTCCCAGTGGTTCAGATGGCTTGACTTCATTCCTGGCCGCTCCCGTGGCCTGAGACCCACCTGGCCACAGGGGTTGGACTGGAACCAGGAAGGGGGCTCAGGCCCAGCCAATCACTGTCTACAGTGATTCCACGATGAGCATGTGAATGTCAAGTCAGCCCAGTGGGTTTTGACGTTGGACTTCTCTGGGTATTTCCACCTGGGGTAGCAGGAAAGAATATCCATCTAGGGCTGCTGGTGACCACCTCTCGCTGCCCTTGGTGGGGGTGGTCTGAGAAAAGACGACCGTGGAGGAGAGCAGAGCTCGGCGTGAAGAGAGAGTACAAGCAGGTCCTGAAGGCGTCCTTGGGTTCCTGGATGGAGACATGCCTGAAGCCGGACTCCATTCCTGGACTTTTCAGTTCTCTCGGCCAAAAACTCCCCCTGCCCCCTACCTGCTTTTTCTGTTTTTGTTTTTGTTTTTAACTTAGAGCAGTTTGAGTTTTTTTGTTTTTGTGTTTCTTTCTCTTTTTTTTGTCACTTGCAGCTGCGTGTTCATTTTAGGAAGCGACTGGTGTTTAGCAAGTTCTTTCCTTGGAAACTGGCCTGCCTCTAAGAGCCAACCCTGATCTTTGTAGTGCCATCTAGAGGCACACGGGGTTGTCATCTGATGGCTGTTGCTGCTGGATGGTGGCCTCAGGACCTCTGACTGTTCTCCCTATGACACAGTTTTTAGACTCTTGCCAAACTTTGGTACTCTGAGAAAACAAGATGCCGCGGGTGGGGCCTGACGGGCCAACTGCCGAAGAATTTTCTGGGTACCAGACTCCCATTGTTTAGTCTAAGAGCCTCTCAGCCCTTCCCCCCAAGGAAGTCCTTCAGCGGTCGTATCGCTGAGCTCATTGGCTGCCCATGATACTTCCCACAGTAAGTTCTAGATACTTCCCACAGTAAGCCGGGTTCTCCCGGCTAATTTCCTGGATCTGAATGCAGGAGTTCTCAATTATCGTTGGTCACTTCATCGCATGGAAATAATTGGCACTCGTGGATTACTGGATTTGCTATTTTGTACATATGGCTCAGTCTGAGATGTTATGAGTCTCAAGGAGTATTTATTAAGTTCCAGGAGTCGTGCGAGGTGCTGGAAGATGGTGGAGAAGCTTACATTCCAGCTGGGGAGACATTAATACCCAAGCACATCGTAGGTAGGAAGAATGACCACACGCTATACCAACGCAGTGAAGGCAGTGCTCCAAATGGCGATGTGATGGAGAAGTCTGTAGGGAGGCCAGGAAAAGCCCCTCCGAGGAGAGGACCCCAGAGCAGAGAACCAGACTGCGTCCAGGGAGGATGGGAGGCAGGCCACTGCCGCTGGAGCACATGAGTGGGGCAGGGAGGGGAGGCCATGGGATAAGACAGGTTGAAGAGGTCAGGAGGGACCAAGTCGTGTGGAGCCTTTACAGGGGAGGTGCCTGGGTGTCACGCAAAGAGTGATGGGCGGTCTTAGCAAAGGAGCCAGGGGATCCCATTCGCATCCAAAATGATGCCTCAGCCCCAGGGTGAAAGAACTGGAAAGAAGCAAGTGTGCGCATGGGGAGGTAGGGAGGTTCGTGCCCCCGGTGATGAGAAAGGCAGGGCATCAAGACCTATTTTTTCAACTCTTGTTGAAAGTTAACTTATTTGGAGAGAGAGAGAGAGAGAGAGAGAGAGAGAGAAAATGAGCAGGGGAGGGGCAGAGAGAGAAGGAGAGAGAGAATCCCAAGCAGGCTCCACACTATCGGCACAGACCCCAGTGTGGGGCTCGAACCCACAAACCATGAGATCATGACCCGAGCTGAAATCAAGAGGCAGACGCTCAACTGACTGAGCCCCCCGGGTGCCCCTCAAGATCTATGTAGGAGCTCGGGCCGATGAGATGGGGTCGCGGGGGAAGGAGCAAGGATGACAGCCAGGTGCGGGCTTGGGACACTGGAGGGGTGGTGGAAATACACTGGACGGGCAAGCGTGGGGGAGAAACAGATTTGGGGGCAATGAAACGGCGAGATGTCCATTTCAGACATATGGACTCTTGGCGGTGAAAACCCCCAAGGAGACAGCCAAGGAGCACTCCCCGGTGTGGAGCTTAGGGGAGAGGTCTTTGGGGCTCTCAAGGCATAATTTGGGGTCAGCGGGCTACACACCGAGGCGTATGAGACGGCCGGGAGACAGCGGGTAGGCGAGGGCCGGGCCCGCCTTCAAGGCACTAGGGTGGCTTCCACCAAAGATGAGCCGTGAGTAATCAGTCAGCCAGACTCTTGTGGCCGACTTCTCGGTGCACATCTGACTCGTTAATAAAAGATCAAAGGAAAACGTCCAACAGGTCGCTCAGTCCCTTTCACCTTCCCGCTTCCGGCCAGCGCAGTGCCCAGAACGGCTGTGGAAGGCGGCGGGTCTCAGCCACGGCAGCGCACCATCCCCCCCACCGGCGGTTCTGAGACGTGCCCAGCTAGACGCACCCTCCGCGGCCCAAGGTTGAAGCCGTCTCTCCCGCTGCGAAGGTCTGAGGGGTCTGACCTTCTGCGTCCTGAGCGGACACCAAGGGAGTTTCCCCCAAGATTGCATAAAAGCGCCACCGTCCTTCCCAGCCCGCAGCAGGGCGTGCTACGAGGGCCCCCACTTATTTCTAAGAGAGGAGGGCGAGCGGGGGAGGCAGTGTGCCAGGGTCATGGTGCTTCCTCCAGACTGGGAACGGGGTGGTGGCCCACCTCCTAGCCCCCCTCCTGGGCCGGCAGACCTGCTGGCCGGTGGCTCGTGCCGAGCCCTGGACTCCCGCTCCTTTCCTTTGGAGTCGCACGTTTGAAACTGCACGTTAGTTACGGCTGTGAGCCGCCCTGTGCCTCCCGGGTGTGGCAGGGCTCGGCGTCTTTCCGGCAGTCGTGGCAAATGTGCCCGCCCCTCAGAGCAGGTGGCGCTGCCCAGCCCTGGTCAACGTAAAGCCAGGCTTTTTGGTGCCCGTGTCACATGCCCCCGGGAGCTGCTTCCCCAGGGAACACATGAGTCACTCTCAGCAGGCTCTGGGCAGGGCACAGCCGCAGGGAGAAGGGAAGTTGTATCCTGCTTTATCCGAGAAATAAACGCCCTCCTCCCTGAGGCCGCCTGGGCCAAGACCCGCCGTGTACCTTCCTTTCCTTCGCGTGCTGCGCTAGAGTGAGTGTCTAAGGGTCCCCCGGGGTCATTGCTAGGATTCTGTCCGGAGAGAGAGGTGCTCCTTTCTTTTAACTCTGGGACAAAACATTTAATTCTAGGAAAGTCACAAGCCAAAGAGCTCAAGAGGCGTCTCAGAAACGTCTAGAAGGTGGTTACACACATTGTCCGATGCCTACCATCAACCCCGGCTGGGAGGTAAGGAGACCAGCAGTCACCCTGACAAGGGACAGGGAACCACAGGGGCCGGCCTTCTGCATCAAGCTGAACAGAGTCTGGTTGCGCCTCCTGACCCGGGCTTATTTTCAGGTACTTTTCAGCCTCTAAATAGTCCTTCTAATAAGTGTTCTGGTTCCCAGACTCTCTGCTGTGGAGAATGAAATGGCTGTTTCTCCTGCTGCCTAACTTATGTGGAGAGAGGACACCTCAGAGGCAAACTCCAAAGGGGCTTTACCCAGAGGCCCCGCTTCCCAGTTGGAGCTCCTGGGTGTTTGTCTTAAAAGAGCTTTCTAGAATCCACCCGCTGCTCTGGCAACCAGGGAACGCCCAGAGATGATTCAATAACCACATCTTCCTGGGGACCCTCGGGAAGAAGAACGCGGGGGGCCCCTTTCCGGCCCAGGGGCGTGCAGGCTGCGGGTCCTGTTCGTTCATTCATTCAGCAAATATGTCTTTGAGCATCAGGGACTGTGCCCATCAGGGAACGAACGGGACAGGCACCGTCCCTGATCTTACAGAGTTTTTAGTTTAACAGGAGAAAACAAAAATGAATGAGGAAATAAAAAGAAAAACGAATAACAAGATGATTTCAGAGAAGAGGTGGAAGGTAATAAAAGGGGCTTGTGGGGGGGGTCTCCTCTGGGTGGCGGGTCAGGGAAGGGTGCTCGAATGAGATCATGTCAGAATTGAGGCCCACAGGATGAGAGAGATCAGGCAGAGATCCAGGACGTAGGGTTGAGGCAGCTGGAACAGGAAGTGCAAAGGCCCTGAGGCAGGAGGCCAGGCAACTGGAGGCCAGGACCAGGAGGGGAGATGACCGGAGAGGCAGGGAGGCCTGCAGCGCCTTGTGGCCACCGTGAGGAGCCAGGTTTTCTTATCACCGCAGCGGGAAGCCACCAGCGGGCTTCAGGCAGGAGACTGATATGGCCTGACGTTATGCTTTACAAAAATTGCTTTGGCTGCCGTGAGGAAAATGGAAGGGAGGGAGCCAAGAATGGAGGTGGGAAAGCAATTAGGCCAGGGCCCCAGGCAAGAGCTGGCGGGGCTAGACTCGCGAGGGAAAGCCTGGGCCCTACCTGCCACAAAACACCCCGATCCTCTGCCCTTAACAACCGAGGAACAGGCATCCCAGAAACCCAGCCTTGAAATTTCCTGTCCTTAAGAATCTTCTTGAGAAAGAACGGAAGCTATAGACCAGAAGGAAAGCTGAGTGGCCCGGCGTCCCCCAACAGGTGCAGTTTTAGGACAGATGTGCAGATCTCCCAAAATACAGAATCTTCCGGGAAAACCACTTCAGTGTGTCTCCCTGGGAGGCCCCAGACCAGCAGGCATCCTCCACCCCCAGAGGCCACCACAGTCTTGAGGGCAGAAAGGGTCTCCGCACCCCAGGAAAGGAACGTCAGCCACAGCAAACGGGAGGCCTTTGCCACGCGGGCGGTGCCTCTGCTGTCCTCTGCCCTCTATTGCGAAGCCACTGTCCAGTGGTGGTCAGTTGGAGGAGGAACATGTATCCAAAGAAGGGATGGGAGGGAAGTCTCCAGAAGCCGGAGGCCAGCCAAGTCAGACATCCCCAGAACCATGCCCAAGACTAGGAAGGAAGGGCTTGTCTGGAGGGTTGTCTGATACCGTGAGCCCCGGTCACAGAAGAAAACGGGATGGGAGGGGTGAAGGCCGAGATGCATGTGATAAGTTACGTGAAATCGTGCAAAAGGCTTCCCCACGTCTGCTTGGCAGATAAGCCGAGGACAGGAACTTGCCTCCTTGTCTATCCGCTTCTGCCTCCCTCAGTTCCTTCTTTGTTTTCTTCTTCTTCTTTTTACTCTCTCCCATTTTAAATGTGTCTCCCTTGAAGCCATATGATTTAATAGAACAGTAACTTTTGGGGCACCTGAGTGGCTCAGTTGGTTGAGCATCCGACTCTTGACTTCGGCTCATGATCTCGCAGTTCGTGAGTCCAAGCCCCACGTTGGGCTGTGTGCTGACAGTGCGGAGCCTGCTTGGCATCCTCTCTCTCTCTGCCCCTCCCGCATATGCTCTCTTTCTACCAAAATAAATAAACTTTAAAAAATTAGAACGGTTACTTTTAATTTGGATATTTAAAACTGAAAAAAAAAAAATCCCCAATGGAGGAAGACCAAACCGACATTGAAGAATGAGAGGCAAAGTCCTCTGGAAATTCTGTTCTATTAAAAAAAGAGAGGGGTGATGGGAATGCAAGCTGGTGCAGCCACTCTGGAAAACAGTATGGAGGTTCCTCAAAAAACTAAAACTAGAACTACCCTATGACCCAGCAATTGCACTACGAGGCATTTATCCAAGGGATACGGGGGTGCTGTTTCGAAGGGACACATGCACCCCCATGTTTCTAGCAGCACTATCGACAATAGCCAAAGGATGGAAAGAGCCCAAATGTCCATCGATGGATGAATGGATAAAGAAGACCTGGTATATATACACAACAGAGTATTACTCGGCAATCAAAAAGAATGAAATGCTGTCATTTGCAACTACGTGGATGGAACTGGAGGGTATTATGCTAAGTGAAATGAGTCAGTCAGAGAAAGACAAATATCATATGACTTCACTCATATGAGGACTTTAAGAGACAAAACAGATGAACATAAGGGAAGGGAAACAAAAATAATATAAAAACAGGGAGGGGACAAAACAGAAGAGACTCATAAATATGGAGAACAAACTGAAGGTTACAGGAGGGGGTGTGGGAGGGGGGATGGGCTAAACGGGTAAGGGGCACTAAGGAATCTACTCCTGAAATCACTGTTGCACTATATGCTGACTAATTTGGATGTAAACTTTAAAAAATAAAAAATAAAATTAAAAAAAATAGAGAGGGGTGCTTGGGTGGCTCAGTCGGTTAAGTGTCCGACTCTCGATTTCAGCTCAGGTCGTGATCTCATGGCTCGTGAGTTCGAGCTCTGTATAGGACTCTGCACTGACAGCTCGGAGCCTGCTTGGGATTCTCTCTCTCCCTCTCTCTCTGTCCTTCCCCAGCTCTTGCTCTCTCTCGCACACAAAATAAATAAATTAACTTAAAAAATTTACAAACAAGCAAGAGACAGACTCCTGACTTCTTCTGCTGTCATCAGAAAAATGAACCAACTATCCTACAAAAAAAATTCTATCCCAACCATGTCTTGTCACGTTCAGCTCACGGCCCACCCATCAAGGCCAAGGGCCTGCACCCAAGTGGAATCCCCTGCCACTACACGCCAAAATCAAATGAAAGATCCACGGTCTCAAATCTGGCAATTTGGGAAATTCGGGAACCGTCCTGAGGAAGTAAGTCAAGAGCCAAACAAGGCGATATATACAAAGACATTCATTTGTGGGACTGTTTGTGAAAGTGGAAAACCAAAACTAATAGGGAAACTATCATAATTAACTTAATAGGAGAAAATATAGTCACTAAGATGACACCTGTGTATGCTACATAACACTGCAAATATCCCCCACGGTCAGTGAAACAAAAAATGCGCATCCATTTACCATGGCAACACCTATTTGTGGACAAAATATTTCAGAAAGCATGCCGAAAATGAAAACAGCTATAATATGAGTGGGTTTGAACATCATAATAATTATTCCAGAAGCTCGTTATCTATGAAAGTTATATAAGCATGATTTTAAAAATTAATTAAAACTAAAACGTTTGTGGGGCGCCTGAGTGGCTCGGTCGATTAAGCGTCTGACTTTGGCTCAGGTCATGATCTTGCGGTTTGTGGGTTCGAGCCTCGCTTCGAGCTCTGTGCTGACAGCTCAGAGCCTGGAGCCTGCTTCAGGTTCTGTTTCTCTCTCTCTCTCTCTCCCCCTCTCTCTCTCTCTCTCTGCCCTTCCCTCGCTCATGCTCTGTCTCTCTCTCTCTCTCTCTAAAATAAATAAACATTAAAAAAATAAAAAAACAAAACAAAAACTAAAATGTTTGCAGCAAAAAAGGAGTAGCCCCCAGCCCTTAGGATCCAAACCTATCACCCCTGATTGTGGTTGCTTCTTTGAGTATATATCTCTGTGTTTCTAATTAATAGATTTATATGCGTTTTCAACTTTTACACTTGATCTTAGCCAAAAGGCTGAGAAGCGATGGGCTTTTCAACTTCTAACTTCTTCCTTAGAAGATGAGTTTGTGCTTTCCTGCACACACGCACGTGTCCTCTCCTCCATGTTCTGAACATAGCTGTGTGATAATTTTTTGTTAATCAACGTCAGTGCTTACATTATTATGACCACATAAACACTGTTCAAAACTAAACCACAGGGTGGCTCAGTCGGTTGAACGTCTGACTCCCGATTTTGGCTCTGGTCACGATCCCAGGGTCATGGGATCCAGGTTCACGTGGTCGGGCTCCACGCTGAGCTTGGAGCCTGCTTAGGATTCTCTCTCTTTCTCTGTCTCTCTCCCCACCCCCCTCTGCCTCACTCCCCAGGTCTCTCTCTCTCTCTCTTAAAACGAAACAAAACTAGGGGCGCCTGGGTGGCTCAGTCAGTTAAGTGTCCAACTCGTGGTTTGGGGTCAGGTCATGAACTTGTCATTCATGACATTGAGCCCTGAGTCAGGCTCTGTGCTGACAGTGCACAGCCTGCTTGGGATTCTCTCTCTCTCTCTCTCTCTCTCTCTCTCTCTCTGCCCCTCCCCCAGTCACACATGCACACACTCTCTCTCAAAATAAATAAACATTATAAAAGCCCAAATTCGTAATTCGTCCCTAAACTTTCCAACAGAACTATAAAATTCCATAATGTGGTAAATATGTCAGATAATCCATCATCTTCATTTTTTTTCTTCTTGGAGACAGTCCCCCTACGGTCCTCAGCCATCCTGCTCCAAACTGGCCTGCCTGCTCTCTAGATGAGCTGCACGGCGGTAGCATTGGAACTTTGCTTCACCATTATTAGGGAACTCTCTTCACCATTCTCTCCACCAGTCAAAGTTCTTGGTTGCAAGGAAAGAGGCTAACTCCCACTGATTAAGCAGGAAAGGAGCTGACAGATTACCTGACTTATTTGCTTCATTATGAGGAATTTTCATAGTTCTGTTGGAGAGTTTGAGGAACAACTGGTGACTAGTACATGGAAAACATAGTAAATAAAAACATGAGGTGCTTACCAACTCCAGGAAAACCAAAAGGTCGAGCAAAAAAAAAAAGAAAGAAAACTTAGTACACTGGATTCCATGATGCATGTCTGATGGCAAAACTGCCTCTACTGCCTATTTACCAAGTACCGAATGCCAGTTTGGACCTCTGCCACTTCTGTGCCAAGAATTTGACCTTGCAGCCCATCATTGCTGCCACCAGCATAACCACGGATACAGCTCATGATTCATCCCTCTCCTCTCTTAAAATACCGCATAGGTGCAGGTTATCAGTGAAGTCTAGGTCGCAGGTGCTGGCTACAGGGAAAGCTTGGAGATGAGTCCTTTTCGGTTCCCATGGTGTGATAGGTGTTAGGTATTTTTCTCTGTACTCACAAAACTCAAAGCTGAAACATAGAAAGCCATTTGGAAGCTGAGCCAAATGAGAACAAGAGATAATCACACATTGTTCCTCTTTTTCAGTTTACTCTATTTTCGTAGAGCATAATCTCCAGTAGTCTCCTTACATAGGGATACAAAAGTGCGTGTGCACGCAGAGAGCTTTTTTTTTGGAAAATTCTCATCTTAAAAAATGCCCTTATTCCATTATTTTGCTTGAATGACAATTACATAATTCTTGCTAGGGATTTAACTTCCCTAGAAATTTGAAAGAGTTGCTCCATGGTCTTGTAGCTTCTGGTGTTGATTTTGCAAGGTCCAGTGTCATTCTGTTATCTGTGGCCTCTTTTTGTTGGCTTCTGGTAATTTCTATCTCTGGAGTTTCGAAAGTTCATGATGATGTCCAGTAGTACATACTTTGCTTTTATTTGTATGTCTTTTATTATTCATTGTTGAGTACTACTCAGAGACTCTTCATGTAGAAGCTCCTTCAGTTCTAGAATTTTTTCCTGTAGTCTGATAACTTCCTCTTCTTCATTTTTCTCCCTTCATTGTCTTGACCTCCTATGAGTTGGATATTGGGCATTCTGAATGGATTCTCCAGTTTTCTTTCATTTTCTTTCCTGTTTCCCATCTCTCAAGTCTTTTTGTTCTACTTTCTAGAACTCTATCTTTCAATCTCCAACTCTATTCCATTGAAAATTTTGCTTCTACTCTCATAGTTTTTTTAACATTTTATTTGAATGTTTATTTATTTTTGAGAGAGAGAAACAGAGAGAGAGCAGGGGAGGGGCAGAGAGAGAGAGGGAGACACAGAATCTGCAGCAGGCTCCAGGCTCCGAGCTGTCAGCACGGAGCCCGACGCGGGGCTCGAACTCACGGACTGTGAGATCATGACCCGAGCTGAAGTCAGATGCTCAACCGACTGAGCCACCCAGGCGCCCCGGAGCATTCCTATTTCTAAACAACCATGTTTAATGACTTCTGACTCCCTTTTTTCTGTTTGTTTCGGTCTCTGTCTTTCATGCTAGAGGCTTTATTCTATGTGGGATAATCCAGAGCTGCCCATTCAAATTTAAGAGAGAGGCACCAAAAGCTATTTGTGCACGGGTAAGGCCAGTCGCCTGGCAGGCGTTGCTGCGAAATGACAAAATAGCAAGCTAGCTTTCCCACGGAGTCAGTATTTGAGGGTCCTTTTGTCTTGTGAGATCAGTTTCTTCGGAGAGAAGTTCTTCAAGGCCCTGACTGGAGAAGAGTAGAAACTAGGCTGCCATGTTCTGGGAGCCCGCCAGGAGAGGGTCTCACTGTTCAGTACACAGACTTTCACCGAATCTTCCTGTTCTCGGGACAGTGCTTCCTCCTGTCCCCCCCCCCCCGCCAACCCCCAACTGCTCTCCACACAGCCTCCTTCCACCCCAGGCTAGGCCTGAGCTGCCCTAGTTAAGCAGACCTGGGGGAAAATGAGTGTCTCCTGCTGGGGCAGAGGAGGGAGCCACCTGGCCATGTGGGCTGAGGGAGGGGTCTGATGCTGTGACACCTTCAGTCAATCTTCCTTCTTCCAGACCACCCTGCACCCCATCATCGGGAACAGTGTAGCCCCACTCTTGGGCCTTTGGTGGGTCCTTGGACCCGCGGGCCTTCCTCCCCCCACAGCCCAGGACATTCAACATTCCAAGCCTTCCATCTCTTTCACTGGCCTGCTTTCTGTCTCTGATGTGCTTACTCACATCCTCCTCCTCAATCCTATCTCCTGCTCTGTTTCCTTAAGGATTTATTCCTTTTTTATTCCTTTAATCTCATTTTAGTGGGCTTTTGAAACAGAGCCAGGATAAACATATGCACGCAGTCAGTTACGTTTTCGTGGAAGTTCACAATAATATTTAACAATACATAAAAATCAAGTGTCCAGGGGCGCCTGGGTGGCGCAGTCAGTTAAGCGTCCGACTTCAGCCAGGTCACGATCTCGCGGTCCGTGAGTTCGAGCCCCACGTCAGGCTCTGGGCTGATGGCTCAGAGCCTGGAGCCTGTTTCCGATTCTGTGTCTCCCTCTCTCTCTGCCCCTCCCCCGTTCATGCTCTGTCTCTCTCTGTCCCAAAAATAAATAAACGTTGGAAAAAAAAAATTAAAAAAAAAAAAATCAAGTGTCCAAAGGGAGGCACATAGAAGGCTTTCTGGGGGGTTTGCGGGAGGATACTCCATCCAGGAGACAATGGTTCTCCGGGGGATGGGGAGGGCAGGGTTATAAAAGAGTTACGCTAATTTTTTTTTTTTTTTTGCAAACTTTCAACAGATAACAAGTATTTTTCAATTAATAAAAAAGCATGAGCGTTAACAATTATTAAAAGGCATCTTCTGAAACAAGAATCAAGCTATTGAAAACAGGGGTGTAAACAGGTGTGTAGAAGAGAATCCCCCAATGGAGGTTTACACAGTCTGTGGTTTTTGACCACGTTCCAGCGAGTTCCACAGAGGCAACCCCAAGACCTTCAGAGGGTGGCAGAAGTGGGATAGGGGGCTGAGTGGACATCCTAGGCCAGTCTCTACTTGCACCACAGGGCGCTCTGTTTTTATCTACTTTATAGGTCAAAATTCTGCTTATATTTTGATCTTTTTTTTAAGGTTTATTTATTTTTGAGAAGGAGAGAAAGCGTGCCAACGGGGGATGGGCTGAGAGACGGGGAGACACCGAGCCGTCAGCACAGAGCCTGACGCGGGGCTCGAACCCACGAACTGCGAGACCATGACCTGAGCCGAGGTCCGACGCTTCGCTGACTGAGCCTCCCAGCTGACCCAGTATTCTGATCTTTTTAAAGATCTCCACACTAAACAAAGAAGCCTGGAGAGTACTGATGAAGATAGAGAGAAATGAGGTTGGCGTGGGGCCGGGGGGAATCTTCCAAGGATGACACCATATGCTGTAACCCTGTGCACCTTCCCATCAGAAACGACAGTAGCTGTTCAAGCACCAGGTAAGGAGGAATGTGCTCTGCAGACGGGGAGTACATATGCACTCCCAGGGCTTGCAGAAGGGACTGTGACTACCGATCGGGGAGCTAACCCTACCCAGCTAGCCCCAGGTCCCAAAGCAGGGGGTGTGCGTTCAGCTAATACTCAGCCAGTGTCCATCTCTGGCCTCAGTATCTTCATTTGCACGATGAAAGGATTGCATTCATATCCCAGCAAACATCCGAGAGGCTCCAAGGACTACTGTCTTACTGACAGAGTGACTGTCAACTCTCTGGAGAAACAGAAATGTCCCTACCTTAAAGACGCCTTGAGAAGCAATGCTGAGTTCTCACAATTCCACACGCTTCCTTTGGAAGAGTGTTTTCATTTTTCTCTCCCCGGACAGGCCAGCCCAACTCTACCACGACTGAAGCAAGTCAAATCCCAAATGCTGCAGCTTAATAATGGGCTCGGAGCACAGCCGCCCCCCTCCCCCGCTTCCTTATGCAGGCAGCAACATCCCTCTCTTGGGGAGCTGGCCGAGGTCTAGTCCGATTCCTCGTGTTGGTTCCTAGCACACATCTGGGTTGTTCTGTTCCTTTCGGTGTTCTAGTCCTACCGAGAGGTTCTCCTTTTGACTGGAGAGTCAGGGAGGGAGGATTCTGTTCACCTTCCTAAGCTCTCTGCAAAATCGCATCTCCTTTTTTGCCCACACACTTGGCTTCATCACCCAACCTACCTCTCTGGAATGGTCCAAGAATGGCCAGCAGCAAAGGCCCCTCGGTCTGGCAGATCAAAGATGCTTTGGAATCATTGAGCACCATTCCGCCCCCACCTGACTCTCAGCTCCTTTATCTGTCTGGGGGGGGGGGGAGAAAAAGGAGAGAGAGAGAGAGAGAGAATGAATGAATGAAATTTTTGAAAGAGGAAGTCTCACAAGCCTCTGCATTCCCTTACAGGACTTCAGCTGTCTCACCTAGGCTTCCGTTTTGCAAACCAATCACATGCTGCTCGATGAGCCTTGAGAGCCACCTGTGCCGACGCCCCCCTCCCCCCAGCTCCTTCCTTTGGGTGCTGCTGAAGCAAACCACAGGAGCACCTCCAGTGTCTGAGGCAGGAATATATATACACACACACACCGATGACTCAGATCGGTTTTTCGAGTTATTTGTTGCTTTTGTTTGGTTTTGAAAGCAAAGTAAGTGATCTGAGCCGAGCCTGGGTTCAAGTTCCACTCAATGGCTGCAAAAAGCAGACTCCTGAACTTGAGGTCCCAATAAAGTCCTACATTGCATCATACAGGAAGACTCATCCCTGCTTCCTGGAGATGAAGAGAGTGAGCGTGCAGGGAAGACGGCGGCCCGGTCACGGCATCTGCGGTATTTCTTCCCCCTCTTCCCTCCGTGGGCCACTCCTGGGAATAATCTAACCCCAAAGACTGGAAGACACCTGAGCTCCGGAAGCCGAGCCGGCTGGATTTTAAGAGTCGGACACGCCCCTTCCTCCAACCCAGGGCACAGCCACCTCCACGGCGGCGGGGCGACTCCTGCCTGCAGCCCACCGGGCACGGCTAGGGACGACTCTTAAGGAGCAGGAAACTGAAACCACTTGCTTCTCCACAGGCAAAAAGCCCAGTGCTGGGAAGCCGCTGGAAAAGGTGTCTGTTCCAAGAATGTATTTCCCAGGACCAAGCTGGCATTCTCACTGCTGAGAGCCTAATTCCTGGAAGGATACCCCGTGGACCCTGCTTGGAACGTGGACTTGAATGGTCTCTTCGCCCAGCATCCAGGGGAAGGTGGCAAGGGCTTCCCAAGAGAAATGAGAAGTCAGCGCCAAGAGCCAAGGAAGAAATAACTTCCATTGCTGACCAATGGAGTTAACAGGAGGACAAAAACTCAGCAGCTCCGTCACAGGGAAATGAAACATGATTATAGAGAAAGCACTTTCAAAACGAGCAAAGACAAAGCAGAAAGCATGACGGAGCCGCGAGAAGGAAGAGTTAGGGGAGGCAAGAAGGAATTAGTCCTCAGGAATTCAGGTCAGGAAACAGGGAGCTGGGGCAGAATTCACAAGAGGGCGGCCAAGGAGGAGGCTCTTCCCGGAGGAAGGTGCGTCTTCTGCTCTGGCCCTCAACGCTGCCCAGGACCTCGGGATCTGGGTCCGCCGCCCTCCAGCCCTCTGGGTTCAAGGGCAAAGCTTGCGAGGCAACGCCAGGAACCGACACGGCGCAGGATGCTCCGTCCCGAATCGGGGACAGGGGGAGGGGAAGATGCGCACGGCAACTGCTGGGCCCCTGACAAGTAAACAGCTCGCCCAGAACAGGCGCGTCCGCGTCCGGAGCCCGGCTCAGGGCCCCCGCTCAACCCATCAAGGACGGCAGCGGGATACCCCGCATCCCCGCCCCCGCCCCGGAGGCACAAAAGGGATGCGTGGAGATCGGGAGAGCAGGAGAGCGTGAACCAGCCCGCACCAGAGAATCACAACGCGAGCGCGGCCCCCTGCCTCGGCCTCCCCAGCGGGGTCCGGTCCGCCCCGGGACGCGCGCGCCTCCCCCAGCCCCCACGCCCCTGGACCCCGATCGCCCCAGGCGGACAAAGCCCGGCGCTGGGCGGGGCTGGGTGTGCAGGGGGGCACTGGGACCCCGCAGACGCCCGCACAGGTGGGCTCCGTACCGGGTGTGGGTGCCGGGGGCGGGGCCCGAGCTCCCGGGAGACGGTTGCCCAGGGGACGCGGCGGGCGGGTCCCGGAGCTACTCGAGCCTCCCGGCGGCGGCGCCGAGCCCGCGGGGGCCTGAGGGCAGGCCCGCGGCGCGGAGCGGGCTAGCGGGGCAGCGGCGGAGGGGCGCGGCCCGGGGCGGGGCCCGGACAGCGGGCCGCCGGGGGCGGGGCCGGGGGCGGGGCGCCGGCCGGGGGCGGGGCCAGGGGCCGCCGCGCCGCGGGCACCGTCGGCAAATTCTGGCAGCCCCAGCCAGGCGGAGTGTCGGAGAGCCAGCGGCCGCGGGGAGCGGAGCGGACGCCGCTGCAAATCCTCCCCGGACCCCCCACTGCTCCGGCCGGGCGGGTAGCGCGTGCACCTGGAGCCTGGAGCCGGGAGCCCCCCCCCCCCCCCCCCCCCGGCAGCCGCCGCAGGACCCCGGGCGGCGTGCGCTCGCTGGCCCCGGCCCCGCTCCTGCCTGGTAGCCAGAGGATAGAAAGTGCCATTTGCAAAGGGAGAGAGGGCTGGTGGTCCGCCGGACCGCTTTCCGCTCCGGGGTTCCCCGGGAGTCACCAGAACGGGCGGGGCACCGCACCTCCGTCACAGATCGGGAGCCGGGGTCACCCGCCTCACCGGCCATCCCGGGCTCTGGGCTCCCATCCAGGGTGCAGGCTGTTCCCCGGCCGCTGGGCCTTCCTTTCCATCGGGGTTCCCCTTACGTGTCGGATTCGGGAGCTACGTGGGTTTGCCAGGGACCTTCCCTAGGACACCCATTCACTACAACGAACTGTGTGCGCGCTGGCAGGGCGTTCGTGCAGGAACGCGGTAACCGCCCCCTGCACTTCGCTCCGATTTATCCGCGCATCGCCCTGCGCGGGGGGTGCTGTTTCCCCTCGGGGTGTGAAGGAGAAAAACGAAGCTCCGAGGGCAAGGAGGCCCTCACGGGCACACACGTCCCCACGCAGCGGCAGAGCGAGCTTCGGAACCAGCCTGGTTGGGTACCGGGTGCTACGCTTCTTGTCCTGCAATGTTCCACGTCCCTCAGAATGTGCTTTCGGGGCCACACGAGACTTCAAGCTTTGCCACCGCGGAGCTCAACATTAGGAGGGGCGTGTGAGGCTCAGAATCACCCAGGGGTGTCCCAGCGGACGCGGAGGGCATGGGGTGGAGGAAAGGGGCTCGAGGCCCACTCTTTGGTGGTCGTCTCCCACTGCATCCAGTGTTTCAGCCGAGCCCCTTGAGCCTCCCTCGGGCCCCAGCTCGCCGAGTGCACGCTAGGACAGAAAGGAGAAAAAGGGCCCTGAGCTCCGGGAATCTTGAAGAAACCCGGGATGAGAGGGCCAGGCTGCGAGTTGCGGGGGGCGGGCAGAACCCTCGATGACGTTGGTGTCCCTGTCCCCAGCATCTCAGGGCCAGAGGAGGCAACCCAGCCCCGAATGTCACAGACGTGCACTCACAAACACCCCCATACACATCATTCACTTACACACTCAGACACAATTATGTAAACTGACACACAGTAAGTCACATACCCCCTCACACGCACTCAGACACAGAGATCAAAGACACACACAGATGCACTTTCACAAAGACACGCGCCCACACACTCAATAATGTAAGCTGACACACGCTGTGGACACGGTGACCAGACACACTCACACCCATCGTGTCCACACACCGAACCTCCCCCAGCCACCCATGCGCTGGTGGTGCCCTTGGCAGATCACCTCTGGCGAAGGCGGAGCCTGGGCCACTGGATGGGGACCGCCCAGCCGGCCACCGGGTGGGTCCACCCCAGGGCTGTGCCCACTGGTTGCTTCCACTTTGCCCTTCTCTCCTCTCACCTCCAGCCTGGGAAGGAGGGCTGAGCAGCAGGAGGCAGTCTGAAGGAGGTCTGGGTGGAGGAGGGCAGGCCTCCTGCAGGGCCGCCCTTGACTCCTGGGGGAGGGGGGAGCAGCGAGCGGGTGGGGTGCGGTGGGATGGGGCGGGGAGGGTTGGAGTACCAGAATGAGAAGCCGCCAGAAGTCACAGACCGACCTTGGAAGGGCTGACTGCTCTGAGTTCTCTGACAGCCATCCTGGCTGGGAATAGGTAGTATCCCCAACAACCCCCAACCAGGAAAAGATAATGACCCGAGGGGACCAAGGCCTGGAGATTTTCCAAGGGCAGACAGGCTTCCGTAGTTCCTCTCCCCCATCTTCAGGGTGGTGCCCTTCTCCCTAGGGGCCCAGTCCTGCAGACTTCCCTTTCTTTCCAGCATGCAAAGACAAGGTCCTATCAGCAATGGAACCCAATGGCATAGCTTGGGTTTCAAATTGGGGGCATCAGGAGCCAGAGGAAAATCCAGCATTCTTTGAAACAGCAAAAGCGACAAAAACTCATCCCCAAAAACTCATCCTGCCCATATTACAACGATGGACCGGAACCGCACCAACAAATCCAGAAAGATACATAACGTAATGATTTGTTTGGGAGAGAATGAAGTGAATTAATACAGATACAAGACAAGCCTCTAGCACAGTGCCCCGTGCATGCAGTAATTGCTCAGTGTTTGCTCTCGTGGACGGGACGGGAAACATGCAGAGAGAGGCAGTGACTTGCTCAACGTCACACAGTCAGTGGCAGAGAGGAAAGGAAAACCACAGTGTCCTGATTCCTCGTTCAGGGCTCAGGTATGTTGTTAGGTCCTTTCTGGAATCCAGACAAGGGTATAAAGAAATTAGTTTAGTGAATAAATAAATTGGTTTCACCACTCCACTCTTAGGAAATCAGAGTAAACAGAGAGATTAGATGCTGGCCCTTCTGCTTGCTAAGGCGAAAAGGATGAGATCCTCTTTGTAAGTTCCCAAGGCAGGAAACCAGATGAACTTCTGTTCCCACCCGTGAGAACCCTTGCTCGGCTCAACACGCTCCGTAAGATTATTTGCTCCCTGAGCCACTCTTCACTCCTGCAGCTGCCAGGTAACCTCACTGTGATAAAATGTCCCCTTCCCCCAGCTGCCCACCGATATCCCACCCACCAACCTCCCTGGGATTCCGGGGGGCTCTTCCTACTCAAATTTGGCACTCAGCATTGTAGGGGTTTAGCCTATGTTGTCCCCAAATATGCCACTTTGGCATACTGATTATTTTGAATCAAACATTTTTTTTAATGCTTATTTATTTTTGAGAGAGAGAGAGAGCAGGGGAGGGGCAGAGAGAGGAAGAGACACAGAATCCGAAGCAGGCTCCAGGCTCTGAGCCGTCAGCACAGAGCCCGAGGCGGGGCTCGAACCCACGAACCGTGAGATCATGACCCGAGCCGGAGTCGGTTGCCCAACCGACTGAGCCACCCAGGAGCCCCCTGATTATTTTCAATTAAGGGGATTCGAGAAACAGCCGTGAATGAATGAAGGACACTGTGAACCTCCTTTGTCCCACGGAAAGCAGAGGCTACACCTCACTTTTGAAAGGTACCCCTCCCTGCACCAGAAGGGCAGAAGGCATCCTGATCACCAGAGACTGGGAATTTAGGGCCAAGAAGGCCGTATAAACAAGCCTTGTTACTTCTTCACTAGTTTACTACCCCCACCCAGACCCCTTTGTCTTGTCAATCCTTCATACACTTATTGTTTCTTGTGCAAGGAGAAGAGATCCCAGCTCTGGCGGCTTCTTTGAATCTCCTGTCTTTGCGGGGCTCCTACACTTTAGTGATTACATTTGTTTTTCTCCTGTTAATCTTTTTATCATGGGGTGAGGGTGGGGGTGTTCAGTCAAGAATCTAGAAGGGTAGAGGGGAATTTATTTTTCCTGCCCTACAGCATTTTTAGGTGTGATCAGATAAGATGCTGAGTGGAGACGGGAATAGGAATGTTACAGTCAGAAACAATACGATGCAACTAACAAGAAAAAAAAAAAAAAACAAAACCCAGCTACGTGTTTGTTTTAATTCTTTTAGGAAAAACAGAAGGGCTCTGGAAAATAATCCTCCTGGAAAGGGAGGACAGTTTCCACAGTTATTCACATAATCCCCCCATGGCTTTTTGTTCCCCTCGTGTTTCACTCTCCAGGCACACAGATCAGGGAGCCTAATTACAGGAGCGTCTGGCCCCGGTTCCCCGGCCATCTTCACATATTTCCATTCATCTCTGAGACTCTCACCACCAGTTAATTCAAAAAGTGGCTCATCTGTAGTTAAAAAGCGAAGCTAATTAGCATCTGGAGCTTCTTTCTTTTTTCCTGTGGCCAATTCCCCAAGCTTAAAGCAAAAGTCTGCCTTAATGGGCACTTTCTGAGTTTGTGACCTTGGGTGGAGGGGGCGGGAAGCAGAGGGGAGAAACGGGGGGTCATGTTCGCGGGGCTCACGCAAGCATACACCAAAAGCACTCGTGGCTGCAGAGGTTCTCCTGCGAGACGTAGGAACAGGAGTCCCTGGCGTTAGATCCGGATTTAGGGGAGTTTCCTAACCACTCCAGAGCGGTCTCCTCATCGGTGAAAGCGGGTGCCGGCACACAGTGCCCAGCTCGGCCAGCGGAGGCGAGGAGCAGTGGGACAGCATGCGGAGGGGGCCGCTGGCCAGGACCTCGCAGCGGGAGATCCGGCGATCCGCCGCCTCCCACCACCCTTTCCTGGAGTCTGAGGTTTGCAGTTCCAGAATGCGATCCTCGTGGGAGGACACCATGTCTGAGACCTCTTTGTATCTTTTATGGAAGAAAAGCTATTCCTTGTTTGTGGAGAAGATCAACTGTGAATACGTATAGGGCGAAATTAGGGGCAGGGGGATAAAGGGCACAACAGGGCGTTCATTGTGTGAGTCACACATCAAGGCTCAGGAAAGACATACCCTGGGGACTCACGAAACTGATCTTCTAGACGCTCCTTGTGAAGCTTCTAAATGTGTTTGAGAAGCCACTGAGGGCACGAAAATCAAACGAAGGGCTAGGAAATTTTTTTAAGCTGGGCCCCATTTGAAGGAGGTAGAAACACGAATCTGATAGCATGAAAATAAACCTGATCACAGATGCACCGTAAAGACGGCTCAGTTAACGGGGCGCCCGGGCGGCTCAGTCGGTTAAGCGTCCGACTTCAGCTCAGGTCACGATCTCGCAGTCGGTGAGTTCGAGCCCCGCGACGGGCTCTGGGCTGACGGCTCGGAGCCTGGAGGCTGCTTCCGATTCTGTGTCTCCCTCTCTCTCTGCCCCTCCCCCATTCATGCTTTGTCTCTCTCTGTCTCAAAAATAAATAAACGTTAAAAAAAAAATTAAAAAAAAAAAAGATGGCTCAGTTAAGATAGAGGGCGGGGGCTTGTCCGGGTCACTGGGTTAGATCCACCGCGGTCAGGTCCCAGTGTGCTAACCTGAAATACAAAGCTACTAACAATGTGAGGGCGCCTGTGTGGCTCAGTTGGCTGAGCATACCGACTCTTGATTTCAGCTCAGGTCACGATCCCCGGGTCAGGGGATCGAGCCCCGCCTCCAGCTCTGAGCTGGGCGTGGGGTCTGCTAAAGATTCTCTCTCTTCCTCTGCCCCTCCCCACTGCACGCTCTCTCTCACTCCGCCTAAAATAAAATTAAAGCAAACAAACACACGAAAACTACAAGAGGCGCCTGGGTGGCTCGGTCTGTTAAGTGTCCGACTCTTGGTTTCAGCTCAGGTCATGATCTCAGGGCTTCCTGGGTTGGAGCCCCTCAAGAGACTGTGCGGAACCTGCTTGGGCTTCTCTCTCTCTCCCTCTCTCTCTGTTCCTCCCCCACTTGCACTGTCTCTCTCTCAAACAATAAATAAACAACCTTTAAAACAAAAAAATAACACACATCATAGGGGCACCCGGGTGGCTCAGTCGGTTAAGTGTCTGACTTCAGCTCAGGTCATGATCTCACTGTTCATGGGTTCAAGCCCCAGGTCGGGCCCTGTGTTGACAGCTCAGAGCCTGGAGCCTGCTTCGGATTCTGTGTCTCCCTCTCTCTCAACCCCTTCCCTGCTCGTACTGTCTCTCTCTCTCTCTCTCTCAAAAATAAACATTAAAAAAAAATAAAAAATCTAATAACAATATGGACAGCAGCAGCTAACATTTTCTGGCTCATACCCCATGGCACTCATTGTGTTAAATACCTTACATTTATTGTGGAAGATTTAAGGAGGCAAATTCTTGAGCACTCCTCCCGTTGAGAGGTGGCCTCTCTGTCCCCTGCCCTTAAATCTGGGTGAGCTTGTGACTTCTTTAACCAAGAGAGTATAGCATGAGTGATGCTAAGTGACTTGAGAGGTTAGGTCGTAAAAGGCCACGCAGCATGCGCCTTGGTCGTGAACCGAACTCCAACGCTTGCCCTTGGAGCTCTGTGCATTAAGAAGGAAGTGTGGCTGCCCCCAGTCGCCATGCCCCCCAGTGAAGCCCAAGCCAGAAAGAGTAGCCGTGTATAGGCACTCGGGTAACAGTCCCATCTGAGCCCAAGCTTTGAGTCATCTCCAACCAAGCAACTAGACATGAGGGAAGAAACTTCCAGAGGATTCCAGCTCCCAAGCTGTTCGAGTTATTGGCAGCCTCCTGAGAGTCTTCCCAGCTGACCCTGGGCATCCTGGAGCTGAGCCAAGCCATCCTTCTGAGCCCTTCCTGAGCTTCTGACCCACGCAATAGGTGAGCATAACAAAAGTTATGGCTTTGTACCTCTAAGTTTCGTGTGGTTTCTTAGGCAGCAGCAGATACCTGGAACTTCGATTATCTCCTTAAATACTCAAAACAACCCCATGAGAGAGTTCTCATCATCTCCATGAAGAAACTAAGGTCCAAGACTTCCCCAAAGCTACACAGTAAGTGACAGAACCATGGATCAGACCCGCCTTTAACCACCACCTAAAACTCCTCACGACAACTCATCCTACTCGTTAGGGGATGAGGCCTGGTTTTTTAATGCACGATATATGCCCAGTTAAACAAGCCCTGATTCTGCCCCTCCGGATGGTCTCATGGGCCATCTGGGAAAAGAAGTTGTCTCTAGCGACTTCTACTCGATGGCATGACCCAGTGCCTTGCCGGGAAGTGTCGGACCCACTGCGATGGGTCTTGCGGACCGTTCTCGACAAGAATGAAAGGAAATCCAAAACCCGGCTCATCGATTTGATGGATATGCATATAGAATTCACAAACACCTGCAGAGATCATCTGTAAGAATGATTCTATGGGAAGTGGGTAAATCTGGCCAAGTGCGATGAACAGACTTACATGCTCAATTCCCCGGTTACAGATACAGAGTGGGGAAAGACGGAAGAGGCCTAAACGGAGCGTGGAGACCAGACAACTCACAGTCGACCCAAGGCTCATCCAGAGGCAGCCCTGTGGGCCCTGCATGAACAAGCTGGCCGGGTGCCAGCCATTCACAAAAGGGCCATTCTCCGTATGAAACCACACCCACTTATTTGCCCCTCCTGATATTCACACGTCTTTGCAGCCATCCCCCATATTATAGCAGCGTTGGTCTATGGGACCAAAAGAATATGGCAGAGTGAGGCGGGTCACCTTCAAGATTACGTTCACAGAAACTGTGGGGCCTCAGTCTTGTGCTCTTTGTCTCTCTTTGTCTATGAGATAAGCCGGCCGCCATGTTGTAAGGACACTCAAGCTGCCCCTCGAAGAAGCCCATATGGGGGGTGGGGATGGAGATACCTGGCCATCAGCAGGAGAGCCACTGAGGCCTGCCAACAGACCAGCTTCAGACACCTTCAGCCCCAGCTGGTTCCAGATTCTGGACCCTACGGAAACTGTGAGATGATAATTAGTGTTTGTTGTTTACGCTGCTAAGTTTTGGGGTGATTTGTCACACAGCAATAGATAACTCCTATACCATCCGTGGTGGCTGTGTTCCTTGCTGTGTGGCCCAGCACCTGCTCCAGGCTTAGTACAACAGAGGCTCCCTCAACACTCACGACTGAGTAAACGATCAGTACAAACAACCCCTCTACTGTAACTGTATGAGTCAGACATGTTTCTGAAGAAGAGGCAACAGGCTGAGTGAAAGAAACCGGCCACGAAAGACCACATCCTGTATGATTTCATTTACATGAAATGTCCAGAACAGGCAAGTCCACAGACACAGAAAATAGATTCGTGGTCGCCAAGGGCCAGGGAGACCGGGGAGAAATGGGAGTGGCTGCTAATGGGAGTGAGGAGGCTTCTTTCCGGAGTGATGAAAATGTTCTAGAATCCATTATCGTGACAGTCGCGTAACTCTGGGAATATGTGAAGACCACCGTGACGTGCACCTTAAGTGAAATATCGAGATTGTTTTATGGAGAAAGGAGGAGGAGGAAGGAGCTCAGGCAAGGTCACCGGTCCCGAGGAGGGAGTGGCACCCTGGGAGGCCGGCCACCAGCAAGGCTGGAGAAACTTGCATCGGAGGGGGTCTCCCCATGCCTGGGGCAGAGACCAGGGTGCTAAGGTCTAAGGGTAGCTGACCGATGCCTCGGTGTCGTGGTGGGGGATGCTCAGGGCCACCACCCCCCCTCCCCCCAACTTGGCAAGAAGACGTTTCCCTGCTGCTCTCACAGGGAGACCGTGCCTGGTCTCAAGCTGCCTGGAGCCCGACATGCCGAGCCCGGACACGGCCCTGCACTCCTGTCCTCCAGAGATGATGCCACCTGCCCACAGTGTGCACCCAGACCACAGAGACCCTTCTACCTGCCCCAGCCAAGGCCCTTCAGGCAGAAGGAGGGCCACGGCACCGCAGGCTGCAACTGTCCCGAAGGTCGGCTGGCCCCATTAAGGAGCTGAACCTACAGGACAGAGTCACCAAATGATCCAGGGAAGTCGATGCCTGCTGAAAGCCCCCACCCCCACCCCGAAGGAGCCGAGAATTTAAGACAAAAGAAAGGATTTAAAGATCACAGAGTAAACTTGCACGCAGTACCTAGGAGGTGGTCAAGGCCGAAAACAGAAGCAGCTTCAAAGCAGACTTGGAACGAGTTGTCGGGCAAGCACGTCTCACAGAGACCTCGGGGGTACATGGAATCTTCTGACCCACTCTGGCCTTTGATGTTGGTTTTGAAATCAGCATCCCATAATGCAGAGAAGCCAACAGTTGGACCCAAACCGTCCTTTAGTGCACCCTAATGAATCTAGGATGAACTTGGGGAACACCCAGGAGCCCCGTGACCTTATCCTGTAGGAGCCTTTTTCTGGGGGAGAAGTCCATGATCTTTCAGCAGATTTTCAAAAGGATTTAAAATCTGAGAAAGATTAGGAACCCCCGGGTGGTGGGATCTTCTAGGATAGGTAGATGATGGATTTTTTTTCTTCCTTTGGCAAATCTGGACTTTACAAACATTTCATAACTAGCTTGTATTGATTCTATACGATTAAACAATATATAGGGTCGCCCGGGTGGCTCAGTCGGTTAAGCTTCCGATTTCGGCTTAGGTCACCATCTCACAGTTCATGAGTTCGAGCCTCGCATCGGGCTCTGTGCTGACGGCTCAGAGCCTGGAGCCTGCTTTGGATTCTGTGTCTGCCTCTCTCTCTGCCCCTCCTCCACTCATGCTTTGTCTCTCTCTCCCTCAAAAATGAATAAACATCGAAAAGTTGGAAATATGTATGTATAGTATACATATATACACACACATTTCTAAAACATAGCACATATTAAAAAAACAAACAAACACCCACATGCAATATCCCAGCCTATAATACCCAGAAGATCTCGACTTCCCTAATATCAAGACCCCCAAATAATACCTTTTATTTATTTTTCTTTCGATTTTGTTTCTTTTTTAATTTAAATCTGAGTTAGTTAACATAGTGCAATACTGGTTTCAGGAGTAGAATTCAGTGATTCATCACTTACATATGACACTCAGTGTGCATCCCAAGTGTCCTCCTTTTAGCCCATCCCCCCACCAGCACCCTCCAGCGACCCTCAGTTTGTTCTCTGTGTTTAAGAGTCTCTTATGGTTTGCCTGCCTCCCTGATTTTATTTTTCCTTCCCTTCCCCTGTGTTCATTTGTTTTGTTTCTTAAATTCCACAGATGAATGAAATCATATGATATTTATCTTTCTCTGACTTATTTCACTTCGTGCATAATAGACTGTAGCCCCATCCACATTGTTGCAAATGGCAAGACTTCATTTTTTTGGATCACCGTGTAATATTCCAATTAATATCTCTTAAAACTGGGGCGCCTGGGTGGCTCAGTCAGTTAAGCCTCCGACTTCTGCTCGGGTCATGATCTTACAGCTTGTGAGTTCGAGCCCCACACTGAGCTGCCTGCTGTCAGCCCAGAGCCTGCTTCGGCTCCTCTGTCACCCTCTCTCTCCACCCCTCTCCTGCTCGTGCTCCCTCCCTCCCTCTCTCAAAAATAAATGAACATTAAAAATATATCTTTGGGGCACCTGGGTAGCTGAGTCGGTTAAGCGTCCAAATTTAGCTCAGGTCATGATCTCATGGCTCGTGAGTTTGAGCCCCGAGTCGGGCTCTGTGCTGACAGCTCAGAGCCTGGAGCCTGCTTTGGATTCTCCTCTGTCTCTTCCCCTCTCCCACTCTGTCTCTCTCTCTCTCAAAAAGAAATAAACATTAAAATAAATAAATGCATGCGTACATAAATCTTTTAAAAGTGCAAATTCCACTTTCCTTTTCTGTCCTGACCCCTAACCTAGTCGCCTACACACACACACACACACACACACACACACAGACGGTGGCAACGGAGATGGGCTCCCTCCTTGAGGGTCTCAAGCTAAGTGGCAACCTACCCCATTCTCCTGGCATCTGCTCTGGGCCAGCTGCCTGCCCCATCATTCAGTACTCCGGTTCCCCAGCTGGCCATGGGCTTATGTGACCGCCTCCTCTCCTGTTCCCACGAGACCCCCAACCTGCAGAGTGTTGAGGACAATACACAGTGCCCCTGAACACCTCCTTCCATCACCCATCCTCCGGTCAGTCTCTCCTTGGCAAGTGCCCCCTCCCAGAGCAGGGCTCCGGGCCACTTCTGCCCCTGGGAGCTCCTGGGGTAAGTCCGAACTCTCCAGAACAACAGCCTAGCGTCATTTATCAGGCAGCAGCATCCATCACCGGGCCCCTGCCATCAGCCGGCAACTGTAGGTGCCTTATGTCTGTTCCCTCCTTCCATCGCCCCGCCAAGCCCCTCAGGCAGGCCGTGTGCTTTGTAAAAGAGGAAAGCGGGGCTCAAGCAGCTTACGGCTGCACCGCTAACGAACGCGAGAGGCGGATCTGGATCCGGGTCGACTCGGGCGGCCTCTCTTCCTGAGGCGACGCGCCACCTGGATCAGCGCAAGGGAACTGGATTTGGGCCATCGGCGGAAAAGACACCTGAGTCCCGCTGCCCTGTGTCACCCACCAGCTTGAGGACTCTCCCATGGACTTCCCGCCAAAGGTTCAAGAGTTGGGCGAGGAAGGGATTGAGATTTCAGACGCCAGGCCCGGCTTCTTCGGGACCGAGGGGCAGAATGGGCACCGCTGGGCAGACGGGGGCGGGGCCGGGTGCAGAAGCTGCATTCCCTTGGCCTCTGTCCCTGCGGAGGACCAGAGCCCAGGATGCCGACTCCACCAGAGACGAAGGACCAGCAAGAATAGGCTGCCTGGAGCCCAGCTAAGTCCTGGGGGCAGAGGGGAAGGGTGAGAATGGGCAGGGAAACCCCTCTGCAGAGCCACTGACTCCCGGAGGCCTGCCCGCCCCCCACTCCTGCCTGGGGTCCAGATCCCCCGGCCCCAGCCAAATGCTCCCTCCCGAATGCAGCCACATTCGGAGACAACACAGCACAGGCGTTAGGAACACACCCTGCCACTTCCTCGCTGGGCGATACCTAAGTAAGTTGCTAAGGCTTTCTGTGACTCAGTTTCCCCATCGATAAAGCAGGGATCACAATAGAACTTATAAGAATAAATTCGTAGGGGCACCAGGGCGGCTCAGTCGGTTAAGCATCGGACTCCAGATTTCGGTTCAGGTCATGATCTCGCGTTTGTGGGATGGGTCCCCGCATGGATTGGGGGGGGGGGGGGGCTCCGTGCTGACAGAAGCCTGCTTGCGATTCTCACTCTCTGCCCCTCCCCTGCTCACGCATTCTTCCTCTTAAAATAAATTTAAAGACTTAAAAACAAAAAGAATAAATGTGTACTTTCAAAGTGCCCACGAACCACCTAGCACAGAGCAGGTACAACAAAAGTGTCACCGTTACTATGAGACAAGGAAATGGCAGGAGAAACAACAGGTGGCAATTCTGAGCTGGCTGACGGGGAAACTTGCAAGTTCGAATGCTCGCTGACTGGATCCACAGAAAAAGAAACTGGTCTGCAGTGCCTCCCTTCTAGAGCCCATGGTGCCCGTTCTCGGAGGGAGGGGCTGGTGGGGTTCGGACGGGAGCTCTAACCCGCCTCTGGCACCTGTTCTGGGATTCCTACGTTCCTCCGTCAGTCTCCACCTCGACCGAACAGAATCAGGGGCGAATTGGGCTCTCCAGTCCCTCTTTGACGCTTGCCGGCCGATGGCCAGGGCTGGCGGTTAGAAGAGAAGAAGTAGGATGAAATCAGGTGTGTACAGAGAGAGCTGTTTCTATGACAGTGAAGCAGAACGTTTTAGAAACCCCATGAGGAGCCACGGAAACAAACTCTCCATCTCGTTAGAATGCGCAAGGCAGAGAAAAATTTGATCAATGATCAAAGTTTACAGGGACCATCCCCTGCAGTGGGTCCCTGCTCAGAATGAAGCCCTTGGCCTTGCATTAGTACATCCGTGAACCGACGTACGTGTAGATGTGTTAAATTAAAATGCCTGGATTGCAAAGGGAGCGTTTTTTTTTTTTTTTTAAGTTACTTACTTATTTTGAGAGAGACAGAAAGTGAGTGTGAGTGGGGGAGGGGCAGAGAGCGAGGGGGACAGAAGTTCCAAAGCGGGCTCTGCGCTGACAGCAGAGACCCAGATGCGGGGTTCGAACTCACAAACCGTGAGATCAGGAGATCGTGACCTGAGTCAAAGTCGGATGCTTAACCGACTGAGCCACGCAGGCGCCCTTGAAGGGTAGCATTTTAAGACTCTCTACAAGAGCCAGAGTTTCAGCTACTCAACCAACGAATCACATGGGAGAAAAGGACTCCTATTAAACCGTGCATTTCTTGTCGCGATTGCGGCCAATCATCCTTCGCGTCGTGTTGCCCTAACCCGCGCTTTTAAACTACAGTGGGAGACACTGTCCTGGGAGTAGCGGAGGCCACAGGAGAAACACAAGCGTCTTCCCGGAGCGTCCACCTGACTCAACGTTTAGGGAGAAATATTCCTCATGGTAAAATAAACACGGGCTTATCAGGGAATAGAATGTAAAATTAACGTTTGCGTTAAAAATAAAACTGGAATGGGGCGCCTGGGTGGCGCAGTCGGTTAAGCGTCCGACTTCGGCTCAGGTCACGATCTCGCGGTCTGTGAGTTCGAGCCCCGCGTCGGGCTCCGTGCTGACAGCTCAGAGCCTGGAGCCTGTTTCGGATTCTGTGTCTCCCTCTCTCTGACCCTCCCCCATTTATGCTCTGTCTCTCTCTGTCTCAAAAATAAATAAACGTTAAAAAAAAATTAAAAAATAAATAAAACTGGAAGCTTCAAAGCAAGGTCATGGCTGCAGTAGGCTGCACAAGGCCAGGGATGCACATCGCATCCCTCTAGCTGGAGAAGCATGGTCCACGAGGGCCAAGGTCATTGCCAGCCACCAGACCGTCTCCCAACCACTTTCCCACAAACCTGCGGCATCAGGGCTCCTGGGATGGCTGCCCCCAGGACCTCACCCACTCCGTAGCCCCCATCCGCTGCTGCTGCTCAGAGATGACAGGGCCAGCCAGAGTCCCCTGCTATAGCCAAGGGCATTGGATGGCAGGCTGCTCTCATCCGCTCTCAGTCCAGGTCAAGTGGGCTAGTCCAGGGACTGCTCCTGCAACCCCCCTCCCGGTGGGAAGGAAGAAATGTTCTGGAAAGATCCCCGCTCTTGTGCCCCAAGCTCCTTTAGACCTAAAGGGTTAGAACAAGCTGGAAAAAACAAACCTTTGGGCTTTGACCCACCTCAGAGGAGCAGGCTGATATCAAAGGACAAAGCCATCCCAACCTTTACCTCTAAAATGGTGGTATTGGGGCGCCTGGGTGGGTGGCTCAGTCGGTTGGGTCCCACTCTTGACTTTAGGTCAAGACTTCAGGTCATGAACTCACAGTTCGTGGGATCGAGCCCTGCATTGCGTTCTGTGCTGATGGCACGGAGCCTGCTTGGGATTCTCTCTGTCCCTCTGTCTCCGTCTCTCTCTCTCTTTGCCCCTCCCCGACTTCTGGGTGCACTCTCTCTCTCTCTCTCTCTCTCACTCTCAAAATAAATAAACTTCAAAATAAATAAATAAAATTTATTATTGCCACATGCTCTGGGCATTCCATATGGGTCAGTCCCGGGAGGGCCAAATAAGGTAATGGGTGGATTGACTTTACCCCACAAGCAAACCTTAATGATCTGTGACAGAGACGCCGGTCCTTTAAAATCCATTCCTGCCCATAACGTAGGCTGCAAAGATTCATTCATCCGATGGCAAAAACGGCAATTTTTTTGCGAGCCTGTTACTTGTTACAGGTTTTTCCTCATTTCTAATCTTCATGACAACCCAGTAAAAGAGGTACTTGTTCCCAATTTTCAGGAGAAAACCTGGAGGCTTGGAGAGGGAAAGTACCTCGCCAGGTCATCCGTGTGTCCACACCCAAAGCCAGGACCTTGACTGTCATCTCAAGTTCTGACTGTTGACCCTAAGTTCCTTTCTACTCATTCGTGCAACTCTGTGCCCTTGCACTGTGTTGCCCACTGGGAATATGAAGCCACACAGGTCTCAAGAAACTACTGCAGGGGTGCCCGGGGGGCTCAGTCGGTTGGGCGTCCGACTCTTGATTTCGGCCCAGGTCATGATCTCACAGTTCCTGAGTTCGAGCCCCGCATCGGCTCTGTGCTGACGGTGTGAAATCTGCTTGGGAATCTCTCTCTCTGTCCTCCCCCCAAATAAATGAATAAACATAACCCCCCCCCCCACATATTTGACGGGCTGCTGCATTTAATTAAAAAAAAAAAAAAAAGACCACAATTCATCACTGGTTTCCAAATGACAGCAGATGGGCTGTGTTATTCAAATATTCGCGGCATCACACAACGGGGAAGGGAACAAAGATTCAGGACCCAGTGATCCGGCTCTTGGACCCAGAAGCAGAGACTGGGGAGGGGGAAGTTGAGGGTTCTGGGTGTTTTCCCCCTAAAAGAAACTTGTCGAGAAGAGGTTGAGACCCAGATCTCGGTTTCATTAACTTCCTCCTCAGACCCAGGTCAGCAGCAGAGGAAAACGCGTGCATTTAAGCACGCGTAAACTCTGGGTGCCTACCGACATCTGCCCTCATCGGGGGCTACCCGAGGTCCACCTGAGAGGAGAGTGACTCCCACCTTCCCCCAGGGGGCTTCAAAAGCGGGCTTCAGGGGCAGCAGCCCACACTGGTGCCCAAACCCAGGGGTCCTGCCCTTGAAATGCCTGCCTCGGTTTCCTAAACTGTTCGAAGAAGCACCTGGATGTCAAGAGGGGAACAGCCACCAAGGTGAACTCTGGACTCAACCATTAGCGAGGCTTTACGCGCCATTTGCACGCCACGGGGGCTGCAGGACCCCAGGGGAACGGGGTCCTGAAGAAGCAGCCCTGTGGGGGCCTCCTGGTTCTGGGCAGCTGGTTGCAGCCCAGGGACGCTAAGTATCCACCTGGCACAGGTTCATCTGCTTGCGTTAGGGAGGCTCACACCCAAATCCAAGCAGACAGCCACGGACACCGTCCACTTGATCGAGAGGACGGCGGTCAGCTCAGCTTCCTCCGAGGACTGTCTACGTCTGTAGCGAAAAACCGATCCTTGTGCTTAACCTAAATCGCTTTGGCGTGAGTGTACACCGTCTCCCCTTGTTGAAACAGGATGAATCTTGAGGGTGAATGAAGAGTTGTTAAATGAGAATAACGCTGAAAGCAGCCACAGCTACTATTTACTGAGTATCGACTATGTGATCCGTAATGTTCGTTATCTAATTTGTCTCATTGGATCCTTGAGACATCCTTACAGATAGGCCGCGTTAGCTTCCTTTCACGGAGGAGGAAACTGAGGATCAGAGAAGGTAAGTCATCTATTCAAGGTCACACAGCCGGGAAGTGGGGATGCTAAGGTTTTGAATCGGAATCCACCCAATTCCAGAGATCAAGGGTTTATTTAACCGCGGCATTACGCTGCAGCAAACTTCATGTCATACGTACACCTAGAGCCAAAAAGGAAGCTATTTAAACTCATTAGCAATGAGAGAAACACATTACCTAGGAGTAAAACGTTTCTGCCCAGTATTCTTCAACACTAGTGAACGAGTTGTGAAACTTGTATGTATCGCTAGGATAAACGGATCGAGTCTTTCTTGGAAAACCATTTCGCAGGAAGAACCACAAAAACACTCAATGGCGTTAATAAAATAATTCTTGAATGTGGGAAAAGTCATATGCCTGAAAATGTCAATGACGGTATTCTGAGAGTCTCGTGTGCGTGCGTGTGTGGAGGCGTGTGCGTGTGTGTGGAGGCATGCGCGTGTGTGTGTCTGGAAGCAACATAAATGTGCCCCAACGGAGGATTCTTGAGAAAATGATGGTGCCCCTCAGGACGCTCACCGCGCCACTGAAAAGGATGGCTTGTTACCAAGCAAAGCGGAAAAATGCTAATGAGCCCACATTAAGTGAAAAAAGCAAACCACAAAAGCACATGCCCAGCTCCTCAAAACCTTAAGCACAGGATTACCAACCATATGATCCAGCAAATTCCACTTCTGGGCACATACCCAAAAGAATTCAAAGCAAGGATCTGAACAGATATCTGTAGATCCACGTTCACAGGCGTCAAAAGACAGAAGCAACCCAGGTATCCAAGGACGGACGAGTGGATAAACACAATGGCATCGACTCACGACGGAGGGTTGTTCTGCCTTCAAGAGGAAGTTCTAACACGCGCGGCAACAGGGATGAGCCGCGAGGACATTCTGCTAAGTGAAATGAGCCAGTCGCAAAAGGACAAACATTGTGTGACTCCACTCACAGAAGGTGCGGAAGGCCGTCACATTCATAGAGACAGAAAGCAGAATGGTGGTTGCCAGATGCGGTGGGGGGTGGGGGGTGGGGGGTGGCGGAGGGGGGGGGCGGGGAGAGGGAAGAATGGGGCGTTATTGCTTAATGGGGACACGGTTTCAATTTTGCAAGATGAAAACGCTCTGGAGAAGGCAATCCGGGTTGCACAACGATACGAATGTGCTAAATGCCGCGGAACTGTATATGGTCCAAAGGGTAAGTTTTCTTGTGCCTGTTTTACAATTGAGGCGTAAAAATTAATATACAGGGGTGCCTCCGTGGCTCAGTTGAGCATCCGACTCCTCGTTTCAGCTCAGGTCATGATCTCGCGGTTCGTGGGTTTGGGCCCACGCGCTGATGGTGCGGAGCCTGCTTGGGATTCTCTCGCTCCCCCTCTCTCTGCCCCTCCCCTGCTTGTGCACGTGCCCTCTCTCTCTCTCTCTCTCTCAAAATCAATAAAAATAAACTTAAAAACTATATATAAAAAAGCACGTGCTTACTAGGGACAACGATATTAAAAATGCACCCCCCAAGCGGGTAAAGGAACTCGGATCGGCAGTGTCTGTGTTGGGGTTAGTGGGATAAGGATCGTTATGAATCCACCCACCGTCTCCTTCACAGGCATTTGTGTGTTTTGCCGTGTGGCCGTGCGCCTGGCCCTTCACACGTGACGGCACATGAAATCCTACAGACTGAGGGTCACACTAGCGTGACCATTGGGGATTCTGAGGCTCAGAAGGGTTAAGTGATTTGCCGAAGGTCACTTAGCAGATAAAAAGAAGTTGAGATTAAGACCCAGTCTGGCTGGCTCCAAAGATAGAATTTTTTCTTCCACCGAGGCAATCCCTCCACCCGGTCTGTACCCCACCCCACCCCACCATACTTAAGTGACTTTTCAAAGTTTCAATAACAGGGCTATGATCTTGCTTATCCCTGTTGATAAGAACATACTTCTCCCGGGATTTCACAACCAAAGCAAAGAGTCGCAATGCACGCGTGCTCCCCTCCTGCCCCAGGGAGGGAGGCAGGAGAGTGGCCCTGCCCTCCAGAGACCCGGAAGTCCTGGAGCACTCCCTGTCGCACCCCCTGGTCCTCATCCTTAACCTCCTACAAGCTTCACTGACCGGGATTGGGTGGGGGGGCTCCCAATCCCTTTCGGCCACCACCCCATCCCACAGCCCGGGCCCCTCAGCAGGACCCGCAGACCCAGCAGCAAAACCGAGCCCTGCCCCCACCTCTCCTGGGGGCTGTTCAACAGAGGAAACTCCAAAACGTCTGGGGCTGTGTGGCCCCAGACAGAGGGTGGCGGGGAGCCCTGGCCGGGAGGGGCCCTGAGCAGAGAAGGAGTTGTTTTTGAAGAGAAAGAGGGAAGGTCAGGAGGGAGACAGGAGGACTTAGAACTTAGTCAGCTCCTTCAAGCCTGGGAGTTGTCTTTTCTTGTCCCTGGGGAGGGGGCTGCGGTGGGAGCCAGTTCACAAAGCTGGGGGAAAGGGAAGCTGGAGACAGGCGAGGGAGAGGGAAGACTGGGAAGCAGCCGCAGGGGGCCCGGAAGCAGGGACAAGATAACCCTGTCCAGCACCTTCCCAGAAGATCCTGTCCATCTGCAGTGGGCTGAAGGGTGACCCTAAAAAGATATGTCCGTGTCTCAATGCTCGGAACCTGTGGATTCTTTGGGAAAATCATTATGCAGAGAAAGGGTCTCTGCCGATGTAATTAACTTAAGGATGGGCCCCAAATCCAATGACAAGCGTCCTTTAAGAGACAACAGAAAGACACAGACCCAGAGGAGAAGGCCACGTGAGGAGGGCACAGAGAGTGGAGTGAGGTTGCCACCAGCCAAGGACAGCCTGGAGCCACCAGGAGCTGGGAGAGGCCGGAAGGATTCTTCCCTGGGCCCCTGAAGGGAGTAAGGCCTTGGCGACACCTTGCCTCTGAACTTCTGAGCTCCAGAACTGTGAGAAAAGAGATTCCTGCTGCTTTCAGGCACAAAATGTGGGGTAATTTGTTACAGCGGCCACAGGAAACAAATACAGCATCATTCCAGGACATAAATCCAACTTTGCTCCCTTTCTGTCGCTGTTCCTCCTCCTCCCCCCCCCCCCCGTGCCCCACTCTTCTGGCATTTTCTCTAAGTGGAAAGCATTTCCCCCAAAGCAAGTGAAACAGAAGCTAACTGAAATACCACTTTAGAAATGCCACACCCATTACTACGATCACTCTCCCTCTTGGCCCAGAAAGTAGGAGGCCTTGGGGAGCACCCAGTTCTAGGAGAAGCCCTGACCCTTATCTGAGGGGAAGCTAGGTTATCACTCCTGGGGAGGGAGGGGGGGTTCTCATACACACACAGGCCACAGCAGCTGGAGCTTTTGCTGCGCCCGACCTCAGGCCCCGGGGACTGGGCTGGCCCCCAGGGAGCGGAGAGTGGGCCATATTTTGGTACAACCCACAGAAAGTCACAGTGTTTGTCTGCAAGGAAAGAGCGGGAGGGAGGTTCCCGGGTTTTTAATTTTTTTTTTTTTTCCATCTTGAAACTGGCAGCATTTCTGATATGATTGAGGGGGATTTCCACCAACCAAATTAAAGAAAATTCAGTTTTAGCATTAGCTGCAAGGAGAGAGGAGTTTTGCAACCTCTGTCATTTATGAAATACTGGCAGTGGCACAGACAGAATGTCTGCCTCCCTCCCAACGATTCAGGCTCCTGCCATCCTGCAGCTGGTGGTCAATTACCACACGCCTCTGCCATCAGACAGGGTGGTGGTCGATTACTGCATCCCTCCACCATCAGACCGGTGGGCACTCCCTGATCCTCCTGGAGCGCTTCCCCCTGGACCTGCCCGACAACAGCTTTGCTGGGAAACGTGTCTGTCCCCTGGGGAGTGGCTGAAAGAGCTTTACTAAGGTCCCACGGTAAGGAAACATTTGGTGAGGCCCCACGCCCCATCACCAGACCCACAGAAGCAGCTGGCTTCTGGGAGGGAGGGAACTGCTCTCTAAACAAAAATGGTTTTGAAAAATAAGCCAGCCAAAGGGGAACTGCTTCATGAGTTACACATTCACTTCTCCCTTTAACTGTGCAGTTGAAGAAAAAACAAGGTGAAGCAGGAACTGACCCCACGTTCACATCCCCTTGAACTCTCTGGACACAGCAGCACTGGGAGTACTGGCTAACCAGGCCTGAGGTTGGTCTCTAAGTATGCGTGGATCGTTCGTGTCTTGTAAGCCCCCCACCCACAGGGCTGGTACCCTCCCTGCCTGCCTTGTTCTTAACATAGCCCCTGTGAGGGGGGATCTCAAGAAATACCTATTAGACACAGTAAAGAAAGAGAAAAGTCCTGCTGGAAGGGGACCGACCATCTGCGTGGCCAAGGGCGTCTCTGGGGCACTTGCCCCAATTCCAGAAGCATCGGTATTTGCAGAGTGGCCAGCACTGTTTCTAAACGTGGGCAGAGGAGCTGGGGGGAGTGGGGCTCAGAAAGAGGCACGCTTGGATGTCTTAGAACGAGCTGCTGTGAACTCGTTTTCAAGAACACGGTTCCCCGCACCCCAGAGGGTCCTCCATCACTTGTAGGACCTCGTCAAATCCCCGAAAGAACCAATCTCTGCGTGTGCAAGACAGTGCTCTCAGGAGGCAGGATGGATGGAATCCTGAAGTCAAGAAATCAATCCACAGCAAGGCGTGGAGATGCTAAAGGGTTGGGAATTTCTGCTCTAGAGAGCAGAAGAGAAAGTTCTAGTCCAATCTCCTCGTGTTTGGCGGCAGCCTCCTTAATTAGCAGACTCTTTACCCCCACTTAGGCCAATCAAACCCGGAGGCTGACAGCAGCAGAGGCTTTTACAGGGGTTATCAGGGTGGGTACCTTAGAGGCTGCGTCTTTGAAAGGGCACCCCAAGAGTCCCCATCCCTACATCAAGAGAACATTAAGGGAAAATTTTCGTTAATCTGCGAGCCACAGCACCTACAGGCGACTAAACACTTCGGTGGTGGAAGGTACTGACTGGGGGTTTGGATCAGCTACTTGGAAATTGCGTGGGTGGGCAAGTTTAACTTTTCTGGGCCTCAGTTCCCTCCACTGGAAAGTGGAGACGACATCATTCAGGTCCTACGATTGTTTAACTGAAAACATCTGGAAAAACGATCGGTTCTTTGGGAGGGCTGGAAAGAGTCCCAAGGGTACCATTCACTCGAGGGCAATACCAAGGTACTGCCAGGCACTCCAGCGGCGTCCTCTGTCCTGGAAGCCAGCAGTGGGATGAATCGGTTTCAAAGTCCCTTTGGAGCAGGGAACTGTCTCCTCGAAGCCCCTGAAAGAGGACCCCCGCCCCCGGAAGGCACTCCTGCCCCACATACACGCGCGACGGTGTAGGACATCTCTGAGGGTGGCGCGCAACGGGGCTTTCTGCGGGAGCCCAGGTGCAGAAGCACCCCCCCCCCCGACAGTCTGTTGGGGTTCGAGACCCTCCTTCCGGGGGACCTGATCCAAGTGAAAGCCGCTCGGTCATTCGAGAGCTCCAGAGCGCTCCATCCGCAAACTGGGCAGGTGCAAGGGTGCCTCGGGACGACCTGGTACTGGACCGCCAGCCTGGGCCGCCCCAGGCGCCCCCACCCCAGCCCGGGAAATCGCATCCCCGCCCTCGCCCCCTCCGGGAGAGCACAGTTCGGGGTCTCACATCAGTCCTTACTCTCCGGACCCCATCTCCCCACCAGGGCAGAGCATCACCGGCTACGTGCCCCCCCACCCCCACCCCGCATCCTGGTCGCCACGAAAGGTCTCCCTGTTCCCCTCTCCTAGATTTCAAGGGAAGTGCAGAGAAGGAAGCCTAAATAAAAACAGGAAACCCGATTTTAAAAAAGAAGAAGCCTCATTCTGGCTGAATTACGGGTAAGAGTATTAAAAAGAAGTGGGGGGGAAAAAAAGAGTCCGGAAATGCAAAGCTGGAGGCGGTTTTGCCGCCGTAACCCGGGCTCAGCCGCAGATCCGGGGGCTGGTCTCCGCCGGCGACTGCAGTAAACACGAGGCAAGCGGCGCCCTAGGCCCGGGGCCCCCAGGCCCGACGGGCGGGGCCGGAGCGGAGGGGGGGGCGCCCGGCGGACTCGACTCCGGTTGCTCCCCCTTCCCCGGGGACCTTGCTCGTCCGCGCCGGGGAGGGCGCGCAGGGCCAGGGCGCCGCGGAGCGTGCGCGCCCCTCTCCCCGCGCCCGGGCCGGGGCACCGGGCCGCACCGCCGGTGGGAGCGCGGCCGGCCGGGACGCCCCCTCGGCCGGCGGGCCAGCGCTCGGGGCAGGGCGCACGCGGCTGAGCGCCCGCCGCTCCCGGGAAGTCCCCGTCGGGCTCCGCGGGGCGCGCAGCAGCGGCGCAGGGAAGCTGTGCGCTCCCGGGTCCCGGCGGCCGGCCCCGGTGGGGGGCGCGCCTCGCCGGGCTCGCCGGACGCGGGAGGCGCACCGGTGGTGCGCGCCGGGAGACGCCCGCGCGCAGGTCCCCGGGGTCCCCGAAGCCCCCGCAGCCCCCCGGTGCCAGCGCCCTCTCCCCCACCTCCCCAGACGCAGCCGGAGACGAGCGCTTACCGGTCCCGGCGCGGCCGGCAGGGGCTGGGCGGCTCGGCCCGGCGGCCGCTAGGAGCCAGCGCGCTGGGCGCGAGTGAGCCTCGAGGGAGGGAGGCGGGGCGCGGTGGGGGCGCCCCGCCTGCTGACAGCCCGCACACTCCACTTCCCACTTTGTTTCCTTTTTACTTGCAACAGGAAAAACAACAGGTCCTCCTGCCGCCGCCCTCCCCCCTCCCCCAAATCTGCACCCCGTCTGCGGCTGGAGGGGCATCATCCCAGGTGTGTCTGTAAAGCTGCATCTTGCCCGTCTTCAAAACAAGCGTTCTTTTTATACAAAGGAAAACAACTAACTAAAGGTCCTAAAGCCCACGCCTTCACATTCACACACCAAAGAATTTCCACGGTGGCCAGAGGAAGGTTGGAGGGCGGGAGACGGAGGCGGTGGCTGCAGCTCTTGGCGCCCGGGGAGTCCCCCCATCCCACCCCGCCCCGCCGCCCGCCGAGAGCGCAGTAGCTGGGCGCCAGGGAGGGTACATGAGGCCTGGGAGATGAGACTGGAGCGCAGAGTTCCACGGGCTCGGCCCTGGGGGGAAAGCTGTGGTCTCCTCGCTTGGGGGAGTCAAGACCATGGGGGGGGGGGGAGTCGCCAGATTACAAAAGTGGCTTAGAAATCCTTGTAGGGCCCGTGGGGGAAGAGTCAAGTCGATTGCTTACACAAACAATGACTTAAAGGACCCTCCCCCCTCCGGTCTGGGAGCTAAAGCCCCTGTTTGGTCCCCCTGGAGAGATGTGGAAACTGAGGCCTGGAGAGGGGCTGTTTCTACCCAAGCGATCCGCCGGCCTCCCAGCGCCAGCGCTGGCCCAGCTCTGGCTGCAGCAAAGGAAGGAGCAGAGCCCTCGGTTTCCAGCCAAGAGAGGGCAAGCGTAGGTTACTGAAGGCTTCCCGTCTTCTGAGGTTCCCAAACACCTGTCCGAGCCCTGCTTTTACCAGCCGGCAATTTAAACAGTTTTGCTCCCTGCTTTCCAGGGGTCGGTGTAAGAAGCCGACGCGTGGGGCCTGCTGTGGATTTGGGGTCTCCTTCTCTCTCTGCCCCCTCCCCTGCTCGTGCTCTCTCTCTCTCTCTCTCTCAAAAATGAATTTGTTTTAATTAAAAAAAAAGAAAAAAGAATTAAAAAAAAGAAGCTTCGCTTTCCTGAAAACCCGGCACATTTCCCTTTAGAGACCACACTGTAGGACTTCTCTCCCTCTGTGCCTGTAGTGCCGGGAGATTCAGGCCGACTGTAACCCCAAGCACAGTCATCGCTAGATAGACTTGCCTCCCGCCTTCCTCTCTATGGTTTCTGATCTCTCTTTTCTTATTTTATTTTTAACTATTGTCCGGTGCATTTGGAGGAAGCTACTTGCCGGTCCCTTTGAACCGTAAACAAAAGAGACCCAGCCATAGTGGGGGATTTATCACAGTCCTAGGAGAAAAGAAGCCTCTTAGCTGCAACGAAGTCCGTGCCTTACTCCTCATGTGACCTCCTGACGGGGAAGTCCTTTGGCCTCATTTTATGGAAGGGAAAAGAGGTCTCGGTTATTAAAGGGGTGCTGGTCAGCGGGGAGCAGGCTCGGGCAGACAGAGGTGCCCTGCAGGCCAGAGGAACACACGGAACTCTTGGGGCCTGCTTCTTTCTACCTCCTTTCCTGCAGAACTTCCCCCCTCCAAAGCCTTCCAGCCTCCGCGGCCTCTCACGGATGCAGTAAGCGTCGGTGTGCGACCTCGAGTGGCTTCACCGCTGACACCCACACATGCCCACAAGCAGGGTTATCTCAGGGCAGCCAGAGCCAAGCTGAGAACCCCGGGTGCAGGGGTGCAAGGATGGGGAGCCCGCTTCCTCAGCCCCTCCGCAAAGGGCTCCGGGCATCTGCCTCCCTGCCCCATCCTGCCCGCTTGGCTGCGGCTCCTTTCCTTCCAAGCAGGGCAGACGCTATCCAGCTCGAACCCTTGCCCTTTTGCCTTGGAGAAGCGTGTGGGGAAGCTTCTCGGAGTACCTGTCCTGGAGCCAAACTCAGCCGTGGAGCTGTGTGACCTCAGGCAAGTGATTTACCTTTTCTGTGCCTCCAGTTCCCCATCTGAAACACAGGGATGCCGATCTTGGCTTTCAGCATTTAGAACTGTTCGGAGAAGCACCCGAGGTACTACATGTAAAGTGCTTCCAACAGTACTGAGCAGAGTGAGCCAGCCCCACCCCCCGCCCCCCAAAACGTCACTGAGCTATCCTAGAACACAGTCTCTGTGCTTGGCTCTCCAACAGTATTTCCCCATAGCAGCCGCAGGTTGTGACCTATTAACACATTCGTGTACTGGAAACCCGTTCGGTGGGTCAAGGTTAAAAAAACGGAACAGGATAGAAACGGTCAGATTTTAGGTATGTGTGAGTGTGCATTCGGTCAAGATGTAAAATGCATTTCTCACCGCAGGCCCCTTGGACAAAGTCACAGTGGTGGTGATGGAAGGGCCCTGCAGACCTGAGAGAACGAGATCAAGGTCAGAACCGATTCCTGGAAAGGCTGACTTCTGAGGACTCGGGCTTGGAGGAGCCTGAGGAAAAGAAGGCAGGGGTCCTTGCAGCCCCCATCCCCAGGCTGTGCCTTGTGGACGATGACTCACAGCTGGACTGAATGATCCAGAAGGACCCAGATTAGCTCAGAAGTGGCCCAGGTGAACCAGGCTTTTCTGGAGCCCAGGTTGAACTGATGGAGGTTGAGTGTCTGGGCCCAACTAAATACAGGCTCCAAACAGAAATCGAGTTATCCTTTTTGGAAAACACAAACAACTCTAAACCCAGGATGCCTCGGGTTCGAATCCCAGCTCAACCACCTACCAGCTGTGCAAAGGCTGGGAGGACCACTCCAGCCCTGCTGACCTGGGGCTGGGGGAGGGTCCTGCCCGTGGTACAAAGTCAGTGTTCCAGAAATAGCAGTTGGCTTTTCAACATATCTTCTGATGCTGTGGAGGGATTGGGGAAAGAAGGGCACCAGGGTGTGGGGTCATGAGGCCGGATCCGACCTCCTGCCTCCATAAACTGGGGATGACCCAGGTTTTGTAACACTGACTCATTTGGCGCGCATGCATGCCTGCTACAGTCTGGGCCCTGGGATAGAGCGTTGTACAAGCCAAAGACCCGCCCTCCCCGGGCTTATCCTCCGCGGGAAGAGAAACTATGAAGAATAAAAGTAAGCTACAGTGTCTTAAAGTAGTAAAGCCCTGCGAAGAAATAGGAGGCAGGGGAGGAGGGGAGAGAGAGGTGCCCTGCAGGCCAGAGGCGTGCAGGAGAGACGGCGGGGTCTACAAAGATACCTGCCCAGTCCTCCAGACTGTCAAGGTCATCAAAGACCAGGGAAACTGGAGCAGCTATCAGAGCCCAGAAGAACCTAAAGAGTCATGTGTCATGGCAATGTCACGTGGTGCCCTGGCTGGGCTCCTGGCACAGAGAGAGGACAGGAGGTAAGAACTAAGGTAGTACGGGTTGAGTTAATAATAACGTCTCGATGTTGGTTCATTAGTTGTGACAAATGTGCCGTGGTCACATAAGATAGTAGCAAGAGAAGACACTAGGTGTGGGGTATGTGAGAACTCTCTCTCCTCTGAGCAGCTTCCCTGTACATCTGAAACTCTTCTAAAATTAAACATTTATTTAAAGAAAAAAAAATAATAACAATATGGGGCGCCTGGGTGGCTCAGTCGGTTAAGCGTCCGACTTCAGCTCAGGTCACGATCTCGCGGTCTGTGGGTTCGAGCCCCACGTCGGGCTCTGGGCTGACGGCTCAGAGCCTGGAGCCTGCTTCGGATCCTGTGTCTCCCTCTCTCTCTGCCCCTCCCCCGTTCACGCTCTGTCTCTCTCTGTCTCAAAAATAAATAAACATTAAAAAAAATTTTTTTTTAATAAAAAAAAATAAAAAAATAATAGAACGGGGAGGTGTGGGAGGAGGAGAAGGCGTTGTGTTACAGCATGGAATACGATGGTTTGGGGCAGGGGTCAGAGTCCCCGGGGGGGGGGGGGGGGGGCGGTTGCAGAAAGTGAGAAGGCGTGGCCCTGGAGCCTGTTGGGGCGGAGAGAGTATTTTTGAACCTTCCCTGGGGACCCTGAGACCCAGCCCTGCCCCACCCCACCCCCAGCCTGTCCCCTCCTCCTTAAGATGGGGTTTATTACCCCAGCTTCAGAGAGCTCGTAAGACCGACAAGAGATGTTTCGGTGAAAGTGGTTTGGAGACAGACGCAGCTTTGCAAACAGGGTGCAGACGAGCGGTGCTGGATGGAGCTGGGTTTTGCTCGCGAGCTGAGCCCGGCCATAATGCCACCTGCATTATGCATCTAGACCTGTTCTGTCTAGATAAGTATCCCTCCAGATAGGTATCGATCATTAAAGGCATTGTGTCTGAGGAGCACCCCCAGGTGAAACCCCAAAAACCTCAAATGAGAAGGCATACGTCTGGTGACTTTTTTCCCCAGACAGGAAAATGAGACGCAAAGAGCATAAATGCTGAAGGAGAGAGAGAGGAGTTAGAAGGAGGACAACCATGTTCTTCCTGGACGGGGCTGAATGGTGGCCTCCGAAAAGGTATGTCCAAACCCCACTCCCTGAGACCTAGGAATGCGACCTTATTTGGAAATAGGGTCTCTGCAGACGTAATTAAGTGAGGGATCTGGGGATGAGGTCATCCCGGATTATCTGAGTAGGTCCTAAATCCGGTGACAAGCATCCGTACGAGAGGAAGACAGAGGGAAAGTGGAGACAGAGGAGAAGGCCATGTGCACTTGGAGGCAGAGGCTGGGGCAAAGCGGCCACCAACCGAGGAACACTGGGAGCCACCAGAAGTTGGAAGAGGCCAGGAAGAATTTTCCCCTAGAGTCTCTGGAGGGAATGGCCCTTGGTTTTGAACTTCTGAACTCTCCCTGAACTGTGAGAGAATAAATATCTGGTGGTTTTTGTTTTTTTTTTTTAGTTAGTTAATTTATTTATTTGTTTGTGTATTTATTTATAATCTCTACACCCAACTGGGGGCTTGAACTCACAACCCTGAGGTCGAGCGTCACATGCCTGGGGCGCCGGGGTGGCTCGGTCGGTTGAGCCTCCGACTTCGGCTCAGGTCATGATCTCACAGTTCACGAGTTCGGGGCCTGCGTCGGGCTCTGTGCTGTCAGCTCAGAGCCCACTTTGGAGCCTCTGTCCCTCCCCCCCCCACCGCCCTTCCCCCGCTCGTGAGCTCGCACGCAGGCGCGCTCTCTCTCTCTCAAAATAAACATTAAAAAAAACAAAAAAAAGTGCCACATGCTCTACTGACAGAGCCAGCCAGGCACCCCAAATTTCTGTGTGGCTTTTGTTTTTTAAACCACAGGGTTTGTGGTGCTTTGTTACAGCAGCCACAGGAAACTAATGCACACTCGTTTCTTCGGGGGATTATCACGCAACCAGTAAATCTGGCTACACGGCAACTGAACCGAAGCAGAACGATGTGATCGGTCAGCATTATCGTGCTTTTCAGGCTGTCCTGTTTCCTCCCCTTGGAGCCCCCTGTGGAGCACATGCTGTTATTATCCTGATTTCACAGGCAAACAAACTAAGGCAATGCTGTAGGTAACTCGCCAAGGTCACCGGCGGGCAGGTGGGAGTGCCCTAAGTGGCAGCCTTCCTAGGGCCCCGAAGTCAGGTGACGGGAAGAGCGTGAGGTCTATCGGCCGAGCAGCAGCAGGAGGTTGGGCACTGAACCGAAAACGGGAGGACGAAAGCGTGTCACCTTAACCCTGTGAAGGGCCCGCCTTCTGCCCTGGGCCAGAATTGTCCAGAGGAAGCCATGGCACACCCACCTGACGGAATGGTGTGCGCCCATCGAAGACGGCCTTCTGAAGCCTGTAGCATCATGGGAAAGGATGACGTCGCCAAGCGAACAACGCTCCCTGCAGAATTGCCTCTGTGCAGGGTCGCCCCCCCGGCAGTGTTATGTGTGCACGTGGGTGTAGCAGGAGGGGACTCTTGAGCCACGTGGCTCTCCACACCGTCTCTGGTCAGATGTCCTTGCCTTTAAGCATGCCCAAGTTGATGGCCCGGGGCTGGTCACCTGGCCCCAGGTTCGCCAGCCAGCGGTTCCCTTAGGAATACAGAGTAGTGATTCCTCGGGTGCCTGGAGCTTGGGTGCTGTGCACTCACGCGAGGGAGCTGTGGGTCGCTTACGCTGCTCCAAAGGACTGAAGCCATCAGAGAAGCTGCTGTGCAGAGACAGGGACTGAGAGAAAATCAGGAAGCAGATGTACAGAGAGGAAGAGACAGTCACAGGTGAGAGATACGATTTCAGGCAACTTTTCAGCTCCTTTCCGTGTATCTTGCTGAGGTTCCACTGCATTCTTGCCCTTGGGTTCTTTTTTTTTTTTAAGGCCGATCTTAGGGGTGCCCCGGTGGCTCAGCTGGTTAAGCATCCGACTTGGGCTCAGGTCATGATCTCGCGGTTCGTGAGTTCGAGCCCCGTGTCAGGCTCTGGGCTGACAGCTCAGAGCCTGGAAGTCTGCCTCGGATTCCGTGTGCCCCTCTGTCTCTGCCCCTCCCCTGCTCACACTCTGTCTCTCCCTCTCAAAAATAAAATAAGCTTTTCAAAAAATTTTTAACGTTTATTTATTTTTTGAGAGACAGAAAGAGAGCACGAACAGAGTAAGAGCAGAGAGAGAGGGAGACACAGAATCCGAAGCAGGCTCCAGGCTCTGAGCTGTCAGCACAGAGCCCCACACGGGGCTCAAACTCACGAACCGTGAGATCGTGACCTGAGCTAAAGTCAGACACTCAACCGACTGAGCTACCCAGGTGCCCCTGCCCTTGGGTTCTTCTGAAAGTCGCTCACACCCTTAGGCTTTATTCCCTTATTTTGCTTAAAATCTGTATCCATTTCCCAGGACCGCTGTGTCAACTTAGCACAATCTGGGTGGCTTAAAACAACGGGAAGTTATTCTCTTATCGTTCTAGTGGCCAGAAGTCTGAAATTGAGATGTTGGCAGGGCTGGCTCCTTACAGAGGCTCTAGGGAGAATCTGTTCCAGGCCTCTCTCTTATCTTCTGGTGCTGCCTTCTTGGCGTTCAATGCCTTGTTGATGCAACACTCTGATCTCTCCCTCCGTCTTCACTGGCATTCTCCCCACGTGTCTGTGTTTGTGTTCAAATGTCCCTCTTCTTATAAAGATACCCTAATCCAGGATGACCTCATCTTATTTCATCTGCAAAGACTCTATTTTCAATTAAGGTCACATTCTGAGTTTCCATGTGAGCATGAATCTGGGGGGGGGGGGATAATATTCAACCCAGTACAAACCCTCTTGAGTTGGTTTCTGTTTTTGTTTTTCAAGTAATCTCTACACCTAACATGGGGCTCGAACTCACAACCCTGAGATCAAGAGTCACGTGTTCTACTGACTGAGCCAGCCACGCTCCCTGATTTCTGTTTTTTGGAAAAAAAAAAAAAAAACAACAACAACAATCAGAATTAATACAGAAATGGGCATCGGAAATGGAATGGAAAGAAACAGCTTTTTATTTTTTCTCGTTTTTTTAAATGTTTATTTATTGATTGATTTTTTAAAATTTTTTAACGTTTATTTATTTTTGAGACAGAGAGAGACAGAGCATGAACAGGGGAGGGTCAGAGAGAGGGAGACACAGAATCGGAAACAGACTTCAGGCTCTGAGCTGTCTGCACAGAGCCTGACACAGGGCTCGAACCCACGAGCCGCAAGATCATGACCTGAGCTGAAGTCAGGCGCTTAATGGACTGAGCCACCCGGGCGCCCCCAAGAAGCCTCTTTTTAAAGAAGGTATTGAAACTTGGGTGACTTGAGAGAGACTTGAGAGAGAAGGGTGATACGGATTCCCACTCCCTGGACGAACATCAGCAGTTCTCGCCGGTGGTAACAGATCAGTTCATCTGTCTTCAGTGATCTCACGGGACTCAGAACATGTGTCAACCAAGGGGGATGCTTTAAGAAACTTGTCCGGCGTATTAGTATGTGGATTCCTTCTGGCAGCCTTCAGAAGGTGCCACAACATGAGCTTTTGTTCAATTCTGCTCAAGATCGGGGTGGGGGGGGGAAGGGCGGGGCAAATATTTAACTATGTTGGGGGAAGTCCTTTTTTCTATAGCCAGTGACCACCACGCATCAAATAGTCATGAACCTGCCGCATAGCAGGAGCCACATTGTGCGTGACCCTAAGGTTAACGCACCAAACACAAAAGTCTGTGAGCTTAGCAAGTGGAACAGGGATATTTGGGAAGAGCCACGGGAGTGAATAACCCTCAACCCCTGGCCCTTTAGCCTCTCATTGTCAAGTGTCATGAAGGCAGGTAGGCGTAGCATTTCAAGAGAAATTAGGGGCGCCTGGGTGGCTCAGTCGGTTAAGCGTCCGACTTCAGCTCAGGCCATGATCTCACAGTTCATGGGTTTGAGCCCTGCATCAGGCTCTGTGCTGACGGCTCGGACCCTGGAGCCTGCTTTGGATTCTGTGTGTGTGTGTTTCTCTCTCTCTCTCTCTGTCTCTGCCCTTTCCCTGCTCACACGCTGTGTCTCTCTGTCTCTCAAAAATAAACGTTAAAAATTAAAAAAAAAAAAAAAAAGAAGAAGAGAAATTAGATAAAAAGCCTGCTTTCCACCCAGGTTAGATGACGATTTCCTCTCCTCACCTTTAGGCTGAAAGAAGAAAACCAGCCACCATGCTTGCTGTTGAGAAACCCCAGCCCTGGGGGATGGCCCAGTCTGTGGCTGAATATTCTAGTGGACAGGAGTTCATGGCAGTGGTTGTTGGGTCAATGACATGACCCAAAACAAAACTGACAGCCAACTAGCTAAGCTTCTGTGGGAATTGAAACTCCAGGAAACCCTAAAACCTGGCAAACTGGGGCTTGTGACGGCTTACCCTCTGGGTGATTCCTAAGCCCACGTCCCAGCACCAACGTGAAGCAGGTTCCCGGGTAGCTGTGTCCCCTCCTAGAACAAGGTGTCCCGAGAATCTCTCAAGGGCAGGTCTGCAAGACCCCAGAGAAGGGATCCCTTCCCAGTGGGCAGGACCGGGGGCGGCCATGTGTGCCGACGAAGAAGCCGAGGAAGGTAACCAGTAAAGCAAACCCCGTGAATATCTTGTTCCTGAGGTTTAATTTACTCCTCCTGGCTAGAAGACCAGGGTGTGTGTGTGCTCTGTATCTTCCTTCCCTTTTCTGCTCTAGAGATCAAGCATGGAAGGAGAGGTTAAACTGATCGCTTAGCCTATAGATTGAGACAGATCCAAGCAGCCACCTTAGATGAGACTCCGTAGAAATAGGCAGGACCGGGTGTCAGCTGAAGATCCCAGCTTTGAGAATGGAGCCCTGGACGCAATAGTTGGACCTGACTTGGATCGCCTCCCATTTGGCAGGGGGATGAGATATTTGCGGTGGACTTTGTGGTATAACGATTAAGCAAGACCAATCAGAATGGAGATATCTGGGGAAAGCCGAAGGAATTAGCGTGTGTGTGTGTGTGTGTGTGTGTGTGTGTGTGAGATGGAGAGTGGATGCTCTTGGCTGTCCATCTGGCCCCCTCTTCTCGTAGCCCTTCTCGCTTTGTCATGACAGAAGTGTAGCGTATAAACTTGACCACTGGCCACAACCGATTCCTGCTTCCCGGGGTTTGGGACCCGGACATAGTTCTCTCTGGGAGAAGGGATCCAGGCCACATCAGCGTGGCAGGTGGGACGCAGGCGGGCAAATGGGACAGGCAAGCAAGCGGTGCTGAGAAAGAATCCAAGAGCTCTGAGTGCCCGTGCTCCAAACTGGGCTGCGTGTCCGGGCTCCATGAGAACATCCTGCGCCTTTGCTATAAAGTCTCCTTTCCTGCTTGAGCGGTCAGCGACTGATTTCTGATTCTTGGGGTCACTCATTTGCTGGGACAGCGACCTACCCTGGGGCATGGGCTCAGCTGCGGCTGGAGAACAAACTTAAGACATCTAACAATCAAGAGAGCCAACTGGACTAGCCCCCTGGGGTTATCTCCCACCACCTCCCCCCCGCCCTTCACGCTGCACCGAGGGCTGCGACCTGTGGCTCCGGACCACCCCAAGCTCCCTGACTCTGGGCCTTTGCTCATGCTGTTCCCTTTGCCTGGACTGCCCTTCCCAACTGTTCCTCTTGCCCTCTCCGCCTCTCTCCTTGCCGGGCCGGTTGGCACAGATCTCGCCCACGTGGCCCCTGTCTGGAAGGGTCTTTGTTCCAGGCGGCAGCATCCCCCACTGTAGCACTCGGTCTGCTCAGTTCCGACTGCCAGGGTGCTGACTGCTCCTCAGAGCGGGGCCTCCGCGCGGATCGGGCTGGCATCCCGGCGTGAGCTCGCTGTCGGCACCCGGAGTGTCACAGGTGAGTCTGTGGAAGTGTGGGATGAATGAATGAAAGACGCAGTCATGGCTGGACAGGCTTTGCCCAGCAGAAGGGTCAGGGGTCTGCAGCCAAGGGAGAGGAAGGACAAAGGTCCTGGTCCCGCCAGCGTGGGAACAGCTCCTTCCTTTCCTTCCAGCAGGCGCCCAACACCCAGGGACTGGGAGCCAGATGCTCAGAGGCTTGACGGCCTCAGGGAGTCCAGACTCACCTTCCAGAGCGGCCCCTCCACCCCTCCTGTCACCAGACATGGGGGTTCAGCCTGGATCGGTCCCTCCGTAGGTTCTGCTCCCACGTCTAGGAAAAACCACGGCTTCCAGAATGAGGACGGGAAGGAGGGCGCCTCTGCTCCTCCCGTCTGGCGGCCGCGCCCCCCCACGCCCCCCCCACCCCGGCTTCCCCCACCAGCCTCCCAACCTCCGCTGCTGCCTGTGCTCCGAGCTGGAGACCACAGAGCCCAGAGCCCGGCAGCTGGATGCGCAACGCGTGGAATACGCTGCTCTCCCCAGCTTCCTGAGGCCCCCACCCCTGGGATCCTCCGCCCCCCAGGGTTCCTTCCCCCAGCGGGCTTCGGCCTCCACCTTCACCTTCACCTCTCCACCCCCCAGCGTGCGCTGATGAAAGGGCAATGGTGCAAAATTCGTTGGGGAGAAAAACAGGAAGTGGAGCCTGAGAGCGAGGCCGCAGAAACGCTCCCCGGGCGTTGGCCGCCCTTCCAGCCGCAGCCTTACAGGAAAGTGGCGAGGGGGCAGCCCCAGCCCGGGCTGTGGGGGCGTGGGGTGGGGGTGCTGGTGGGAGAGTCCAGGAAAGACCCTTCCGCTGTATCTTTAGGGGCTGTGTCTGGTAGAGCAAACGCTACGTCTGTGCCCTGCACTTGACATCTCCTCTCACCTGTTCACAGCGGCTCCTCAAGGTTAGTACGCCCACCCCCGTTTACAAGACGGGCCAACAGACTCAGAGAAGTTAAGCGACTCGGCCAAGGCCACACAGCCTTTCCCACGGCCGGGTCATGGCTCCTTGATTCTTTCTCAGACTTTGATTTCTATTTGTGGTGTGTTTTTGTTCTGGGCCTGTGAGCGGACAGGGGGGCGGGGGAGGGCGGAGGGGGAGCACTGTTGCTGGCTCCTTGGTCTGAGCACATCGGAACGGGTGGTAAGAAAAGGCTGCCGACCGACGGCTCATCCCTTGAGAGCCCGTTTCCTGCAATGTGTGAGCGGAAGGTCCAAGTGCCCCGGTTCCTTTGTTAGCGACGGGGGTGGTGGTACCAGGGAGGGGGTTCAGCCGGCTGACAGCCCAAAGGACTCAGAACTCCAGATGAGTCCAGAACCCTCTTTCCCTTTCAAGCCGGGGACTCCAGGTAGCCCCAGTCCTCTAGCTTCACACCTGACAGGCATCGTCAGAATGAGAGCAAGGAGAAGAGGTACCCAGGCAGGGGTGAGGTCAAGGGGCGGGGAGACAACGCCCCGAAGGCCCCACCCCACCGGAGCCCTTACTTGGACCCCAGCTCTCCCGGCCCCGGGACGTGACGTCCAGGTCCCCGTCATCCCACAGAGTCGCAGATGGAGCCCCCCAGGCCCACGGAACCTGGCCACCCGTACAGAAGGCCCCGCGGCCCCCCACCCCCCATCTCTGAGGTTGAAACCACAATGTCGTGCTGTGGCCTTCACTCACCCGTCACGACAGGGGTCCCTTTCCCAGAAGCCTCTGGGGGCTGCCAGACCACAGCAGAAGCCAGGTATGGACAGGCCCGGAGGCACCGTCTGCGTCACCGGTCCCTCTGCTGCCCTCTGGGCCGTGGGTGGGCTCTGCCCCCCCCCCCCCCCCCCCCCCCCCCCCGCCGCTGCCTCCGCTCCCCATAGGCCAGGCTGCTGGGTTGCAGACTGCAAACGAGAGAGGCCCTCCGGCCTTCAGCCTCAAAGGCGTGCCCGCCCCTTTCTGCCCTCTTTGACTGGCAGTCCCCCCCAGTACCGAGCAGCACCCCGGGGCCAGCCGGATGCCTCCTTCCCTTTGCAGAGGAGACCCAGCCTCGGGTCGCAAGCCGCTCCATGTAGAAGGGAACTATTAACATGAGGTGTTATGGGGGCACCTGGCTGGAGCCTGCAACTCTTGACCTCAGGGCTGTGAGCTCAAGCCCCACATCGGGTGTGGAGCCCACTTAAAATAAATTAAGAAATAAATTAAATAACGTGAGGTGTTCTATGTAAAGCGGTTAGAACAATGCCCGGCCCTTAGTAAGAGCTCAAGGCAGGGCACCTGGGGGGCTCAGTCCGTTAAGCATCTGGCTCTTGGTTTCACCCAGGTCATGATCTCACCGTTGGTGGATTTGAGCCCCACATCGGGCTCCGTGTTGACAATGCAGAGCCTGCTTGGGATTCTCTCTCCCCCCCCCTCTCTCTGCCCCTCCCTGCTCTCTCTCTCTCTCTCTCTCAAAATAAATAAACTTAAAAAATAAAGCTCAATATATGTATATCACCATCACCACGTGATTTAATCTCTGCAACACCCCTGCGAGGTGGGGATTACGCTGCTATTTGCAGACGAGGAAACTGAGGCAGACGTGAAGCCACATGCCTCCGTTCAGGCAGTATTAAGTGGCTGAGTGCGGATAGAAGGCTAAGTCTGCTGGGGGCTCGGGCTGCCAGTGCCCTCTGGTCCGGAGGCCAGCTTTGGGTGTACCCCACCCCCACCCCCACCCCCAAAGGAGCGCAGGGTGGGACGCGAGGCCGCTCCCGACAAAGACGCAGAGGTGGGTCCGGAGCGGGGCCACCCTCCAGTCCTCCCGCGGGGCGCTCAGCTCGGGGCCTCCCGCTCGGGCTCCAGGAAGGCATGGGCGCCACCTGGTGGCGGCAGGAGGTCAACGCCACCACCGTCCCATCGGCGCTCAGCGACGTCCCATCGGCGCTCAGCGACGTCCCGCACGCGCTCCCGGCGGCGCGTTGGGCGAAGGCGCCGAGGAGCCCGCGCGCAGGCAATTCCTTTTCCTCCTTGCCCAGGGTCCTCCGGGGGTGTGGACGTGCGCCTCCACCCCGGGGTTGCCGTGCTTGGGCTGCTGGTGATTTGGGGGCACGTATTGCAGCAGCGAAGCTCATTTTGCTGAGAATATATTGTACGTTCCCCCAGACCTCCTATTCCTTTCTCAATTCCTTCACGCAAGAGGCAGATTGTTCCAGAGCCGCTCTCTGGCTGAGCTTGGTGCTGGGCCGCTCAGCCCGGCCTCTAGCTTCTAACCCTCCCAGCAGCTCCTGTGCCCAGAGAGGGGAGCCCTCCAGCGCTTCCCTCCCAGCTCCCCAGCTCCTCCCCAGCAGCCCTGTGGCATCTCCACCTGGACGCTGGCAGTCCCCTCAACGGAATCTGACCCCGGCCCAATTTCCTGCCCAACCTAGCCCGGTCCTTCCCTTCCTTCCTGCCGCCGTGAGAGCGGTCCCTCTTGACACCCTGGCCAAAGCAGAAAGCCGCCTCACGGTTCACTTCTCCCCTCTCCCCCGCTGCCCCTTGCAGGTGTCACCAAGCCTCGCGGTCTGTGCCACCACCAAGGGACGAGGCTCCAAGTTTCACTCATCCATTCAACACACGTTGTCAAATGTCACCAGACACGGTCCTGTGCCCTGAGGATACTGCGGTGACAACGACTCTGCCTGCGGGACATTCAGGTGGGGGGCGGGGCAGATTCGGAAATAAACAAGAAACAAACAAACGCATCTGTAATACCTCCCTGGCAGTTGGTGCTCTGGAGAACGAAGCAGGGGGGTGCCCTCCTCACCCTGCTTGGGCTGCACCCCCCCACATCACGCAGCTGCTGCCCTCACCACACACATTGCCTTCCTCACTCTCTGGGCGATGACCCCATGCAAGGATTCCACCCCCCCTCATTCCTCCCCCAGGCTCTGATACCTCCCACCAGGCCACCCTCCCGTGTGGACTCCCCCCTCACCAGACTGTGGGTCCGACACCCCACCCGGCCACCCAGGACAGCTGCCTCTCCCCCCTCCACCGCCCCGCTCCCCCCCCTCGTGCCCTTTGGACTGAATTGTAAAGGAGGGAAAGGCAAGGAACAGAGGGGGAGCAGGCAGAGAGGGCGGCCCCTGAACGGGATATTAAAAAAAAAATTCAAACCCTCCAAAAAGCGGAAAGAGCAGCTCAGCGAGCCCCATACACCCTGAAGAAAGGTGTTTTCCGGTAGAAGAGCAACCTGGTGGGAATAAGGGAGGGAAGAGAAAACAGCGCCTGCAGGGGGCGCTACCGCTGGATGGGGTCGCGGAGCCGCAGGGAGCGGGAGCGGGTGCCCCGCAGAGGGGCGGGGCCCCGGGTGTCTGGACAGTCCAGCGACAGGCAGGGGGCGCAGGGGCAGGCGCAGCTGTCCGTAGGCTGGTGGCTGCATCGCGCGAGTGGGTGGACTTCTCTCCCGGGTTTTGTGGGGTTTTGTTCTGTGAAGTAGGAAGCGAACTCGTTGGCTGACAGAGGAGAGGGGAGGAGATGTTGAGAATAGGGGCGGGAAGTGAGGGTGTGGAAAGTCCCCCCCGCAGGGGCCCCCCAGGACCCCCCAGGGGTGGGACTTCGGGGCTGCAGAAGGCCCCTCGAGGTTTTGTGGTCATGCAGCTAAAGTGAGAGCCAACCGCGTGGCAGCTCTTCCCCCCCCACTTTGGTCTTTGGTCCGAGTGGGTGTGCACCTGCCCTGTCCCCTCCATCTCCTCTTGCTGCCGCCTTGGGCTGCTGCCCCCACCCACCTGCCCTCACCCAAGGAGCACCCAGCCCAGTTACCGGTCCCCTAGCAACAGGGGTCTGGGCTCAGCGGAGAGAGGCGGTAACCGGAGGCCTCCCCCGCTGGGCGCTAAGTACAGAGACAAGTGTTGCTGCGAGGTCCTGCAGGGGTGGGGGTGGGGGGGCTTCCCATCCCGGCACAACCAAGCTGGATCCTCTCTCCCCCTGCCCAGGGTCTCTGCCGGCTGAAGCTGATCGGAGTTGGTTTCTCCCACTCTGTCGCCCAGAATGTTTCAGCCGAGACTTCTGACCCCAGCCTCTTGTCTCTAGTCACTAGTGGGTCCTCCAGGGCACTTCTGCCCCGCCCGTCCCCCCTCATGCTCACCCAGTAACAAGCAGCGGTTTGTTACCCGTGTTCCCGACCAAGCACCTTCACACCGCGGACTCGTTCCATTCGGGCAGCTCTAGGAGGTAGGAAACAATTCCCAGTTTGTGTGCTTATTTGTTTTTCCAGGAGGAGAGACTCTTGGCAGAGTAATTAATTTACCCAAGGTGAGTGGACAGGTAACTCACTTGCTAGAAACAAGAAATCCACCCAGCTCTGCCCGTTCCCAGCCCACACCCTCTCCACTGGGTGCCTGAATTCTCCCTAAACATCTCCCCTCACGCGCTGGATATACACACGTAAGTTACCCACGTTCGAGGGCTTGCAGACGGAAGGTTACGAGAGAATCTTCCTGCTCTCATTCTTCCCCAGGGTTGGGTGTTGCCACCAGTCAGGACCGGCCACATAATTGGGGGGCCTGATGCAAGACGAAAATGTGGGGCCCCAGGTTCAAAAATTATTAAGAATCGGGGCGGCGCCTGGGTGGCTCGGTCAGTTAAGTGTCAGACTCTCGATTTCGGCTCAGGTCACGATCTCGCGGTTCGTGGGGTTGAGCCTCGAGTCAGCACAGAGCCTCCTTGGGATTCTCTCTCTCGCCCTCTCTCCCGGTGCCTCCCCTGCTCTCTCTCTCTCTAAGTAAATAAACTTAAAAAAAATATTAAGACTTTCAAGGTGGTGCAGGCAGAGCATTAAGTGACACGTGGGGCCTTTGTGAGCACGGGGTGGGGGGAGGGGGCCGTGTCGCCGCGTGGGTCTCATGCCCCTGAAGACAGCTCTGCCGTCTGGTTTGCGTCTTAAATACACTCATAAATACGTGCAGGCCTTCACTCGTACACGAACCTCCTGAATGTGCGGTCGTCAGGAAAATGAGAGGGCTGTGCCAGGGGAAACACGTGGCCTGGAACAGCCAGGCCGAGGACGAGAGTGTGGAGAGTCCATTCGAGCCCCACTGGGTGGAGAGATTACTTAAAGAAAGAAAGAAACTTAAAAAAGGGGGGTGTTTGTCTCAGAGGAGCACGTGACTCCTGATCTTGGGGTCGTGAGCGTGAGCCCCTTGGCGGGTGTAGAGATGACTCAAACAAATAAAACAGAAAAGGAGTGTGGGGGTGCCTGGGTGGCTCAGTCGGTTTAAACATCCGACTTTGGCTCAGGTCATGGTCTCGCGGTTCGTAGGTTCGAGCCCCGCGTTGGGCTCTGTGCTGACGGCTCAGAGCCTGGAGCCCGCTTCAGATTCTGTGTCTCGCTCTCTCTCTGCCCCTCCCCTGCTTGCACTCTGTCTCTGTCTCTCTCTCTGTCTCAAAAATAAATAAAACATTTAAAAAATTAAAAAAAAAAAAAAGACTTAAAAATAAACCTTTTGGGGGCACCTGAGTGGCACAGTCGAGCCTCCGACTCTTGATTTCAGCTCAGGTCATGATCCCAGGGTCGTGGGGTACAGCTCCACGTGGGGCTCCGTGCTGAGCAAGGAGCCTGCTGGAGATTCTCTCTCTCCTTCTATCTCTGCCCCTCTCCCACTCTCTCTCTCTAATAAAAACTAATACTAAAATAAACCTTTTGGAGTCACAACTTAAGAACTGTAAACTGCATTGGCTGAGTTTTGACAAATGTACTCAACCTTGAAACATGGCCTCTATCAGGATAAAGAACATTCCCGTCATTCCTGAAAAGATTCTGTGGGCCTCTTAGTACCAGTCTCATGTGACGACTGATCTGTTTTTTTATTTTATTTATTTTTTTTTTAATTTTTTTTTCTATGTTTATTTATTTTTGGGACAGAGAGAGACAGAGCATGAACGGGGGAGGGGCAGAGAGAGAGGGAGACACAGAATCGGAAACAGGCTCCAGGCTCCGAGCCATCAGCCCAGAGCCTGACGCGGGGCTCGAACTCCCGGACCGCGAGATCGTGACCTGGCTGAAGTCGGACGCTTAACCGACTGCGCCACCCAGGCGCCCCTATTTTATTTTTTTAATATTTGGCTTTTTTTAAGTTTATTTATTTTGAGAGAGAGAGAGAGAGGGAGAGAGAGAGAGAGAGAGAGAGACAGTGAAGGAGGGTCAGAGAAGAGAGAGGGAGAGAATCTGAAAGTGCAGAACCCAACGCAGGGCTAGAACCCATGACCCGCAAGATCGTGACCTGAGCGGAAATCAAGAGTCAGATGCCCAACCGACTGGGCCACCCGGGGCCCCCAAGGTTTTGGGGGGTTTTTGTTTTTTAATTACAAAACCTGATGTTTATTGAGGACAAAGGAAACCAGTTGGCACAGAGGCCTGATTTCACATCATCAAACTTCAGCCGAGGGGGGTGGCCAGCCCCGAAGTCACCCTCCCTGGGAGAGAGGGGCTGTCAGGCCTCAGGGCCGCTTGGGGTCTCTGGCCCAGGAGCATGTGAAGGAGGAGGGCGAGAGAGGACCGAGGGCCCTGGGAGCAGCAATGGAGGGGCTGCTGAGGTGGTGACGGTCCAGGGGGGAGGCGGAGAGAGTGTGGTCCACTCTCAGGGATTGACTTGGGGCAGGGAGCTGAGCTCAGGCAGCAGCTCTGGGGCGGGGGGGGGGGGGCTTGTCTTGTTGTTATTGTTTTTAAATGGTTTACTTATTTTGAGAGAGCGCAAGCAGGGGAGGGGCAGAGAGAGGGGGACACAGAATCGGAAGCAGGCTCCAGGCCCTGAGCTGTCAGCACAGAGCCTGAGGCGGGGCTCGAACCCACGAACCTTGAGATCGTGACCCGAGCCGAAGTCAGTCGCCCAACCGACTGAGCCACGCAGGCACCCCGACAAAATGTGTTTAGAAGCAACATAAGCCTGCGGCACTTGGGTGGCTCAGCTGGTGGAACGTCTGACTCTTGATTTCGGCTCAGGTCGTGATTCCAGGGTCGTGGGATTGAACCCTGCGTCGGGCTGTGTGCTGAGTGTGGAGCCTGCTTGGGATTCTCTCTCTCTCTCTCTCTCTCTCTCTCTCTCTCTGCTCCTCTCCTGCTCTCTTTCTAAAATAAGTATAAATAAATAAACAAACAAATAAATAAATGCAACTTAAGCCTACTGCTTACTCAGCATAAAGGCAGAACAGGGGACCTGCTAATTTGGTCTCTTTCTAGACTGCTCGATCGTGCCAGGGGTCACCTGGGGACATTTATATCAGCCTTTTTGTCGAGTCATCAGTGAATGCAGTCGGCAATTTGGCTGGTTTGAGTGAAGGGGCCACATAAAAATGAAATATTAATTCAGCTTCCCCTCTTTACTATTTATAAAGTCAAAACAGAGAAGGCTGTTCCTCAAGCCCGACCACAGTGGGTGTGGAAGCTGCAAGTTCATGGCAAATTGTCAGTGTCTCGGCAAAAAGAAAACTAAATCTTTAGACGAAATCCCAGCTCAGCAAACCCCTCAGCAGCTGTGGGGAGGACTCAAGGTCACAAAATGCCTGGACCATAAAATACAGTGACGGCCACTCTGTACTAGACTTTGCCGTAAGGTCAACCTCAGAAAACCACCCCGGTCTTCTTCCTGTGTCAGGTGTGCAGCAAGCTAAGAAGGGGAAACCCCGTATCTCCTTGCTGGGACGGAACACCTAGCAGGCCCAGGGGTCTGCAAGTTGGGGCCCGGCAATGTGGATTTGTGCTAATGTGTAGCATTGGCGTGGATTAATCTGGAAAGTTCCACTAATATTAAGTTTCTTTTTTTTTTTTTTTTAAGAAATTTTGAGAGAGAGAGCATGAGTGGGGAAGGGCAGAGAGAGAGGTGAGCAGAGGATCAGAAGTGGGCTCCGTGCTGACAGGCTGACAGCAGCGAGCCTGATGCGGGTCTCGAACTCACAAACTGTGAGATCATGACCTGAGCCGAAGCTAGATGCTCAACCCCCTGAGCCACTAGGTGGCCCTACATTTTTTTTTTTTAACGTTCATTTATTTTGAGAGAGAGAGAGAGCATGCAAGTGAACGGACGGGCAGAAAGAGAGACTCCCAAGCAGTCTTCACATCATTGGTGCTGAGCCCACGTTGGGGCTCGATCCCGTGAACCTGGGAGATCATGAACTGAGCCGAAACCAAGAGTCCGATGCTTAACCAACCGACTGAGCCACCCAGGTGCCCCTCCGCTAGTATTAAAAGGAAGAGTTAGATTCGTTCACAGAAATTATTTCTGTAAAAGGCACCGAGTGGCCCCAGAAGCCTGTCCGTGACCCCTGTAATTTCTAGTGTTTACTAGTTTATTAATTTCCACACAAGATTCAAGCTAAGTAAGTGAATGTTTGATTCAGTTCGGCAGAGGAAAACACCAAACACAGAAAATGCTGCTCTGCACGTGGATCTCGGACTCAGACCTTTTTTGGTTCTCCAAAAATTGAACAACTTTTAGTTAAAAAAAAAAAAAAAAAATCAGCACCTGGGGCAGCTGGGTGGCTTGGTCGCTTAAGTAGCCGACTCTTGGTTTCGGCTCAGGTCATGATCTCACGGTTCTCGGGTTCGAGCCTGGCGTTGGGCTCTGTGCTGACAGCAGGGAGCCTGCTTGGGATTCTCTCTCTCCCTGTCTCTCCCCCACTTGTTCCTCCCCCACTTGTGCCGTCTCAGTCTCTCTCAAGATAAATAAACTTAAAAAAAGATCACCACCTGAAAACCCTTCCCATCTGCAGGATCCGCAGAACGATAAGACCTCCGTGAAATCTCACCTGCACCCCTAGCCCGGAGTTGGGAGACTTTACTGCACTGAGTGGGGCAGATAAACAAAGCCCTGGGAGTCACCCCCCAGAATTGTTCTCTGTAAACCCAACAGTATAGAAGAGAGACGTCACTTCTTCTGTCCCAGGGGCACTTTGACATCGTATGTGCTTTTCCTGGGCAGCAACGACTCAGTTCTCCGAGGTTTTCTCCAGGGAAACCTCCAGCCCCGGGGCTTGCGCCGACCCAGTGGGAAACCTGGTCCCCAGCAGCTCCTGAGCTCTGTTGACATTAGCTTATTTGGCTTTAGGGGGTCAGGACAGATACCCCAGGGTCAGCCAAGGCTTCATCCCTGGCTCTGTGCAAAGCAAGAGGCTCCGTCACAACCTGCACACTCCCTCCGAGGTTGGAGGTCCATCTCTGGGGGTGACCTTGGGACCTCGGAGGGAGGCCATCCTCCGCCTCTGCTCTCCTCTCTGTGATGGCCTCCCTGCTGGCCAGAAACCCACTGTCCGGTGAGGTCCCGCCCCGCAGCCCCAGATCCAGCCTGTCTCCCTTAATCTTTGTTAGGGTCACAGCAGGCCAGTGGCCAGACCAGTCAGGCCATTCCCAATTGCCTGTCCTCTCTTCCTCCTCCTGAGAGACTCCCCCCTCCCCGACCGGCCGACCCCCAGCCAGTACCGGTGGGTGCCTCACCTCTGAACGGATCCAGGAAGTTGAAACTGCCTAAGTCAGACCCGTTCCCCAGTGACTTCCAGTAGGAGACTGGAGGTGGGTTTCCACCCGCCCTCATGGCCCGGGGACCCTCTAGCACCCAGGGGCAGCTTGTGTCACTCAGCTCTTTGCAACTTGAAATGAATGCTACAGATCCTCAGGACCCCTCCCTCAGACCAGCCCTCTGCCACCTTCTCTGCCCAGCGCCGCCCCCCCCCCCCCGCCAGGGTCATGGGCGTTCAGGGTGTGAAGGGGCTTTGGCCCCTCCCCACCCCTGCCATGGAGATAGGATATGTTCGACCCCAAGCCTCCCTGGGGACCTGGTCTCAGCTCAGCCCCCAGCTCACCCCCCTTCTCGTCTGCTCCTGTTCTGTCCTCCACTTCTGTGAGGGTCCCACCAAAGCAGGTGCTGTTAAGTCTCCGCTGCAGGTAGCATCTGGCAGTCTCCCCTGGCTTCAGAGACCCCCCCACCCCGTGTCCCCTGTCCCCTCTCCTCAGAGCGAGACCAGGAAACACCTGCGCACCAGCTTCCTAGTGGACGTTCATTCGTTCACTCAACAGTATCTTGTGAGCCAAGGTCTCTGCTCTCGTGGAAGTTACTCCTCCGAGGGGGAGGCACCCGCTGCCTATAACTCAATGGAAGCAGTAGGACGCGGAGGAGGAGAATGACAGGGGAACCCAGACGGCTGCGGAGGCCTCTCAGAGCAGGTGGCCTGTGAGGGGTGCCTGAAGCTTGCGGTTGGGGGAGGAGGGCTCCAGGCAGGGCTCAGCAGGGGCAGGTGCGCATCGGCTGTCTCCAAAGCATCCAATGCAAGTGCTCAAAGCTGAATTTTAAAACTCTCCCGTCCCCCGTCCCGTTTCCCCACATCAGGGGGGGCCCTCCATCCAGCCGACGGTGCACGCAAAAAGCCTAGAGGTCAACCTGGACACCCCTCCGCCCTCACCTCCAATAGCCAAGTCCTGTGGTTGCCCCTGCTGACTCCTCCTTTCACTTTTTTTTTTTTTTTTAATGTTTATTTGAGAGAGAGAGAGAGCGCTTGCTTGCAGGGAAGGGTCAGAGAGAGAGGTACAGAGGATCCGAAGCGGGCCCTAAGCTGGCAGTAGATAGCCCGATGCAGGGCTTGAACCCGTGAACCATGAGATCATGACCTGAGCCAAAGTCGGATACTTAACCGACTCAGCCACCCAGGGGCCCCCCTCATTTCATTCTTGTGCTCCTCCAACCCAGTCTTCCTTTCCTGCTGAGCGGCCCTTTAAAAATGCACATTCGCTCCTGTGACTCCCTTGCCTGAATGCAACATTGGCTTTCCCTCCCTTCTTAGGATGGAATCTCAATTCCCAGCAGTCTTCCACGGGTGGCCTTCTGCTCTCCTCTCTCCTGGACTCTTGCCACACTAACCTTTCAATTCCTTGAAAGCTGGCCCCAGGGCCTTTGCCTTGCACACAGCGGTCTCCCTCTTGTCCTTAAGCTTCACGTCCGGCATCCTGACTATTCACACGAGACACCGTGTCCCGTTATTTCACAGCCCCTCCGCCGCGAACGCGTGGACTGTGTGCTTACCCAGGCCCGCCTCCCTGCTCTGGGTGGGCCCCCTGGAGCAGGGGCACCACCATTTTGCCCACCATTGTTGCCCCAGCGCCTGGTGCAGCCGTGCACACGCTAGGGGCACCCTAATACTCATTGAGCAAATCTGGCCAGAGACAGAGGAACGAAGGAAAGAACGTGCCGTGGAAATCCTGGGACCCTCTCTTCCGTCACCGTGACCCAGCTCTCTCACCTAGTGAATGGGAGGGGGGGGGTGGAGCATAAACAAAGCCAGCAAGTGCGCACCGTCCCACGGTGGCCCCGAAGCCACGCTGGCGTGCCATTCCCCACGTCCACCCCCCCCGCAAAATGTCCTCAGAGTTGCTGCCACATAAAAACACTCTGCAGTGGGGGAACCACTCTGGACCCCCAGCTGTGCCCTCCGTGGTGGCGGCTCTCGCCTCTGGTCACCTCCGGGAAGGGCCAGATGAACTAGGTCCTGCTGCTCGGAAGGGTCCCCGCGTCACACGACTTATTGGTAAGGGGCGGTGGGACGCCAACGGCGGTTTCCCAAAGTTTTTAAAAGATCAGCAGAACTTTTCCTGACATAACAACTCAAGTGGAGCCTGGCACCGAAGTGGGGGTGGTGCCAGGTTCCCCCCCCCACCCCCACGTTCTCTCTGCACAAACATTACAGAATTCCAACCCGATCCCTTGCCCATCCCGCCACGTAAGCTGTCTGGTGACCGGGGGAGCAGGTTTGCAAAGCAAAGTCAGCTTAGCACTTTTGGAAGGGAGAAAACAAAACACCGGTGCAAAACCCCAGGACGACACCATTTTCTGTCCTTTCCAGAATGCAAGCAGCCAACACATAGAAAACCCTGAAATACAGAAGCCGCAGGCCCGTACAGAGAGGTTTCTGGCGGCCCCAGTTCTAAAAGCGGGGAGAGCGGACAAGCCTCCGGCTCAGCAGGCGGGGACAAGAAGCCAGAGCCGTGCTGCACGGAGGCCGTCTCGGCCTCTGGGTGGACGAGAGCTCCCTCGACGGCATGGAAGTGGGCATTTGACGGAGCCGGGAGAGGAAGAAAGTGACGAAGTGTTGGGTACAGAAAGGCCCTGTTTCTGTGAAAGTAGATGTATGTAGACATAAGTTGGGGGGGGGGGGGGGGTGGAGAGCAGGCCAGTACTTGAGTTGTGGGACTGCGTATGGTCTCTCTTGCTGGCTGCTACTTCCAGATTTTCTACGATGAACAGGTTCCCCTTTTATAAGCAAACAACAGAAGACGTCAGCAAGGACAACGCAAGGGGACTGACCCTCTGGTTCCCTCCTCAGCACAGGCCAGGGGACCTGGGAGCCCCCAGCTCTTCCCCTCCTTGCAGGGTAGTTGGTCAGGGCCTCGGGGCAGGAGGACCCTCGCTGTCAGTGAACTCCGGGGTCTGTTTGAGGTTCCACCTGCCATCCCAGAGGGCCGGTTTCTGGGAAGAGTGACTGGCCCAGCCCGGCCCCCTCCCGAATGCCCCCCGGGAGCCACCCCACCCCCACCCCCCATCCTCCCCTTGAGGCTGTGCCCCTGCGTTGTGCTGCGGTTTGATCATCCCCTCACCTGTTACTTTGGAGTTAAACTGAGCCCACAGAAACACAGACCCTGTGGTCACCGGGCAGCCCGAGCAGAGCTCATACATTGGACACTAAGGAGGCCCACCCCCTGGGCCCTGTCCCCAGTCTCCTGGCTCAGTCTCTGTCCAGCGCGGCACCTTCAACTGCTTTCTCCAGGCCCACCCTGCACCTGCCCAGGCTGGGCCTGAAGCTGGGTCTGCTCACCTGGGGGCCGATGCCGAGCCCCAGCTGCTCGGAGGACCAGGGGGCCATCCCGAAGGGGCTCAGGAAACAAGGTCCGTTGCCCCTGTAGCTCTGGGGTCAGGCTGGGGACTGCTGGTTATGATGGGCTTTTCTGCGGCGACAGTCAGCACTTTCTGCCGGAGCCCTTGCTCATGCGGTCCTTGGCTCCCTGCTCAGCAAGCTTCTGGTCGCCCCTCCTGGGCAGGCCTGCCCCGCGCAGCTGGTCTCCCGTTCAAATCCCTGAGCCTTCCAGGGGCGGCACGCTGCACTCACATCGCCGCCAGAAGCCCCAGGGCCCCACCCTCAAAACGCTGTACTGAAGGCAGGAGTGAACTGACTTCCAGGACGCTTCCCCCAGGCCTGAGCCGCCCAGTGAACAGAACAGACGAGACGGACTAAGGTATAGTTCAAAGGTTGGTATCTTTTTTGGTTTCCCTTTTTTTTTGCTTTTTTTTTTTTTTTTTTTTTTTTGCTTTTGTAAAGAAAAATAAGGTTGTTTTTTGTTTGAGAGAAAACATAAGTAAGCCCCCCTCCCCACTTGGCCTCTCCCCGGCCCCTGCGGGGTGCGGGGACCGGCGGTCCCCGGCGGGAGGGGCCGAGGAGAGGAGAGGGCACTCTTGGGGCTTCCTCAGAGCCACAGAGGAAGGGTACTAGGGAATGGAGTTTGGCTTCGTTAGGCAAAAAAGAAAATTTAAAAACTTGGACACACGTGCCCACTATACAAATGGGGGCCAAGAAGCACCATCTTCCAGTTGGAATCATCTCTGGCAGCTGGACGCAGGGTCCTGGTGCGGCCCCCGGCCCCCCCCACCCCCCACGTCCCGGGGTGGGGGGCAGGGCGGGAAACAGCTCTCAGGACAGGAGTGGGGGGAAGAGGAGCGAGGGAAAGTCAGAGCGACTCCTTCCCCACATGGTAAAAAAAATCACTAAAAAAGCACCCAAGGCTTAAAAAAACGAAACCTCCCTGGCAGGGAGAACTGGGGGCATCCTGCTTACCAGCAAAATGCCTTACCTGGCAAAAATGTGTAGAAAAATAAAATTAAACTTTATCCCTGAATGATAAAGACCCTTCCTCTTGCCCTCACCACCACCACCCGCCCCCAGCCGCCAAGTCTCAGGATTCACCAAGGCTGCCAATTCCTCCCCGGGTGCACATGCCCGTGTGAGACACAGGCTGCCGGTACCTGTGTGCGAGGCCCCGGGGGGCAGGGGCTGCGGGGCTCGGACGGCCACATGCACACACACACTCCCTCCTCACAGCAGTGGGGGGGTTCCCTGTGCCAGACCAAGGGCCCTCCTTCCTCCTCTCGGGGGCAGGACAGGACCCTGGCACGGGTGGGGAGGGGAGGGGGCCGGGCTGTAGGAGCAGTGGCAGGGCCTGAGGGGGCGGCGGAGTGGGAAGGAATGAGAGCTCGGGTGGCCTGGAAACAGAGGCCACACGGAGCCCATGGAGGCAGCAGAATGAAAGGGAGAAAAGTAGGGTCTCAGGGGCAAGGAGGGGCCAGGCTCATGGGGGGGCAGGGGCAGGGCAGGGAGTGGTCTCCCTGGAGACTTGCAGGCTGACGGGGCCCGTCCTGCAGTGCAGGCTGGGGGCTTGAGCAAGGCCCCTGTGGGCGGTGCGCGAGGGAGGGGCCCAGAAGCGCAGGCCTGGAAGTGGGGCAGGGTGGGCCCTGGGTAGTGTTCTCGGGGTAACGGGCCGCTGCCCGGGAAGGTCACGAGAGGTAATAAAATAGGGGCACAAGCGGGCAGAAGGGAGGCTGGCCGGGGGCAGCAGGGTGCTTACACTGGAACTCCGAAGGGCCCTGGCCCGGGGACCCCAAGTACCCGCCTGCCCACCCAGGAGAGCCAGGGGGCTGGCAGAACGGGGGGAGACACGGGCAGGTGATGCCCATCCTCTAGGGGGCCTGCCCAAGGGGTCTGTTCTTCACCGGGCAGGGTCGAGAGCGAATGACACAGGGACCGTCCCTCCACCCTCCCCCACCCCCCGCCAGGGAAGCCGAGGCAGCCGCAGAGGGATGGGGAGATACAGTACGAGATGCGGGCACAGCCCCACAGCACAGGGTCCAGAGGCAGCCAGCTCCCGCTGTAGCTACAGTAGTGGCACTCCCGCCGGGCGGGCCGGGTGGCAGGGAGGGGACCGCAGGGCCCCACGGCCCCTCGGGGATCCCTGGCTTCAGGATCAGGGTCAGCACCAAACACAACTGATCTCGGCCAAGGAGACGGGCAGGGAGGAGAGTGACCCCACGGACACGCTCAGCCCTGCGGTCGGCCAGGTGAGGTGCAGGGGTCCCGAAGGCAGGACCGGCCCAGCGAGGTCAAAGGCCCTGGCGAGGATGGCGGAGCCCCTCAGGGGGGCTCTGAGGCCGGCAGTGGTGAAAGCAGCGTGCACCTGGGCGTCTCCAGGCCCCTCCGGGCGCCGGGGGCCGCGGACCGCGGGTCAGCGCAGGACCTGGTACAGGTAGGCCGAAGTGAAGAGAACGTTGGCAGCCAAGCTCACGGCCAGGAGGCCCCGGACCAGGGAGGGCCCAACACGACCTTTGAGAGAGAGAGCCAAGAGACCCAGTTAAAAGGTCCCCGTGCAGCAGCCCACCGGCCCAGCCCACCGGAAATGCAGCTGTGGGGCCCGAGGCCCTGCTCCCAGGAGCCTCCCTGCCCAGAAAGACCCCTGAATGTAGGGTCAGTGGGCCAAGTCCTGCCTCCCGGAAGGCACCTCGTCTCCTGAGCCCGTGCTACCAGGCGAGGACTGGGTGTGCTGTACTCGTACCCCATGAGGGGGCCTGGGGGCATGACCCCCACTTTACAGACAGAAAAGAGACACTTTAGAGGAGCAGTACCCCGCCCAGGCTTCCGGACCGGGGTTCCCGCCCCAGGTCTGTGCTCTGGGGACAGCACCCATTTCCTGTCGGCTCCAGAGACAGGGAACCATCTTTGCAGAAAGACTCCCCTCGTGACTGTCCATCCATCTTCTCCACACGCGTGTCCCCTGGGGACACCGGCAGTTGTGCTGGCCTCTGGGTGCTCACAGCGTGCCTGGTGCTTTACCTGGAACCAGGATTTGACCTCATACTGTGCCTGCAGCCCCCGCACTAGCCCCGCGGTGCGCCAGGCTCTCTGGCCAGCGTCTTCCCCCCATATCTGTGCTGGCGCAGAGGAGCCACTGCCCACACAGGGCAACGGGGACTTGAAACGTGGCTGGAAGAGCCGAGGACCTAGGTCTTTACTGTTACACAATGTTAACTCTGGTAAATGTAAACAGCTCCCAGGGCACCCGGGTGGCTCAGTCCGTTAAGCATCTGACTTCGGCTCAGGTCACGATCTCACAGTCCATGAGTCTGAGCCCTGCGTCGGGCTCTGAGCTGACAGCTCGGAGCCTGGAGCCTGCTTTGGATTCTGTGTCTCTCTCTCTCTCTCTCTCTCTCTCTCTCTCTCTCTCTGCCCCTCCTCTGTCTCATGCTCTGTCTCTCTGTGTCTCAAAAATAAACAACAACATTAAAAAAAAAATTAAAAAAATTTTGTCTTAAACGTAAACAGCTCCCTATGACCTTCTGCTGATGGGGCCTGATCCCAGGGTGGCCACGTTGTACGCCGGGCGGTAGCTGGACCTAGAAGGCGCTGGGTGGGTTCTCTAGTTGCCCTCTGTCACTCGAGGGCCCTGGAGGGCCTTCTCTCTCAGGGTCCCAGACGGACCAGGTGACCGTGGCTGCGGACCCACAGCCCCTCCGCCCCTCCCCCGCCCCCCTCCCAATCGGAGCACAGACCTTTCCAGGCGGCGGCCTCCTCCGCACACCCCTGGGTGGTGGTGTCCACCACGCAGGTGGAGGACTGAGAGGAATCATCCTCCTTCTTGATGGAGCGGCTGCTGCAGGCACTGCCTCTTTCTGGCATCGCCCTCATGTCTGCGGAGAGAAGAGGTGTCTCAGCGGGTGCTCACGGCTCACCCCCAGGCAGAGACGTGGGCCGGCTCTACCTCCAATCCCAGGACGGTCCTCAGATGTGGCCAGCCGCGCCCGTCCCAGCCCACCTGCCCTACCCCGGGCAAGGGGAGGCCAGGTCCTCGTGCATATCCCGGCCACGTGGCTGCCGTGAAGGGAGCTGGTTATAGACGCGCAGCAGCAAACTCGGTCGCCAACAGGCGGACGGCGGCCACAAGGCGGCTTCTGGGGGCACAGGGCGGGGCACGGGGTGGCAGAGGCTGGGACTGGGATCTCAACCCATCCTTCCACCTGTCTGGCCAGTGTTCAGACCCGCTGTGGCCGGGCCTTCCGACATCGTAAGAGACACAGGAAATCCACATGTTAACGTGAAAGTTCAAAATTTTAAACGCTGAAGCCTAATTTTAAAAATTTAAAGATGCTTTACAGAGCATCACTTGAGCACAACAAAAACATCCGTGACCAGACAGATGCAGCCCAGCACGGTATCACGTGCTTTTGACCCATCCCAAGGAACAAAGGACCCTCAAGGTCAATTGCAAAAGAAGAAAAGAAAATCAGCCAACGGAAGGCCATGTCCTGGAGCGTTCAAGGTCACCAGAAGCCAGGCCGGGAGCGTCTGGAGCTTGGGAAGAGTGGCTGCACACGCTCGGTAAGAGCAAGGACAGGCCCCGTGTGGCCGCCTGCAGGGCCGTCCCAGCGCCGCACACGACCACAGGCGCCGTCGTGGGCCCCGCTGGGCTCTCCCACCTCCTGGGAGGGCGGCCGGGGCGGGGGGGGGGGGGGGGGGCTCGTACCCACAGTGAGCTTCGTGTCCTGCGCCGGCGATCTCTGTGGGACGTGCGGCGGCTCGATGGGGAAGAGGCTGCCGTTGTGGGGCGAGTGTTCGTCTGAGCTGCTGGGGGTGTTGGGGCCCTCCCCGGGGGGCGACGGGAACAGCAGCAGCTTCTGCCCCTTCAGGTTGAGCCGGGCCGGGCTGATGAGGGGCCTGCGGTGGCGCAGAGAGCCAGAGCTGGAGGCCACGGAGCCGGCCACGGAGGGCGCCGGGGAAGGGAGTGGGGACGAGGCACAGCATCCCGACAGGAGAGAGAAGTAATCTGGAGGGCGGGAGGACGGCAGAAACGACGGCTTACGGTAGGAATGAAAACAAGGCTGAATGTTTGCTACGGGCACCGTTATCCCTGATACGGCTGCGTGGTTCCCGGTGCTTTTCCTCTGTTAACCGGAGAGGAAAGATGAGGCTGTACCAAAACCTGGGGACAGAGGGGAGCCTGCCAGGAGCTGAGGGAAGGGAGAGGATCTCAGACCCTTAGCCGCGTCCCCCCGCCCCCGAGGGCACTGACTTAATTTCGGTCAGCTAACTCAGCTAATCCCGAGTGTGGTCTCCATCAGTCATCACTGATAAGGGTGACAGCATTACAGCTAATCCTAGAAACCACCACGCCCGTTTCACAGAAGGGGAAACTAGAGGAAACTGAGGCACAGGGCTGTTGGTCACTTGCCCAGGGCTGCAGAGCTGGGAGGCGCAGGACTGAGACTCGAACACAGAACCCCGTGGGACCCCAAAGCTCATGTTTAACCAGGCTGCCCTCCCGTCTCACAGGATGCTCTGGAAACCCCGGCCCACACACTTCCCTGTCCTCCTTACCTGGAACAGGAACCTCTCCAGATCGAGACACCTGAGACGGTGGGCGGCTCCCACTGAACAGATACCCTGAGTCTGGAGAGGAAACAGAAGGGGGACAGGTCAGGCCCGTGGTAATGACAGCCACCCACCCTCTCCATTCTCCAGCCGCCGTTCTGCTGACATCCAGCCTTTGTCACTTAGGCCGAACTTTCTCGAAAACACAAGCTCTCAACAGACTCCCTGAACTACTGTTGGAGATCTGCTTGGCCTGCTCTCGTTTCAGGGATAAAGACACTGACACCCACCCTCTCCCCCCGTAGCCTGCTCTTTCTGGGGTCTTGCCCCTCCACTACCCTGTGCCTGCCGGCCTGCGCTGCCCCTCAGGGAACACTGAACACGCTGCTCTTCCTCGGTCATGTGCACCCCAAGGGCAGAGACTACACCCCACGTACCCTGTGTTCCCCCAGCGCTCAGCCGAGAGCTGAGTGTGGAAAGATCCAGCGACCACCGTGTGCCATCACGAGCAACTGCTGTTCCACCACCCTTGGGGCTCTGAGGGTCCCTTGGTCACAGCACGCCGCCTGCCCCTTCCCCCCACCCCTTCCCCCATAAGGCCCAGGGACACAGATTCAGGCCAACCCCGTGTGTCTGGGTAAGGGTGGTCACGTGGCCCAAGCACAGAGTCCTTTGCAGGACTGGTTGTATGGATGCTAGGAGAGCAGTCTCTTTGCTGGGTGTGAGCTGTAGGGACGCAGGGATGAGCCTGCATCAGGGAGGTGCAGGGGCGAGTAGGGCGAGAAAGAGAGACACAGGAAAGCAGAACCTGGCCCAGTGCCTGAGCCCCAGACCACCAGTGCCTCCTGGTTACCTGAGCCAAGGAGCTGCAGAAACTCTTCGTTAATGGCCCCCGGCAGTGAAGACCCTGGGGTCCCTCCGACCACTGAACGTTCCAAGACCAGCTTGTGTCCACAGAATTGCCCTGCTGCCCCCGGGGCGGGGCTGCTCCCGAGTCCCCTTGCCTCACACCTCACAGGGTAACAGGGAGACCGTGGATCCTCCACGGTGGGTGGGATGCCACCCACCCCTCCCAAGGGGTCTGAAATGGAAGCTCCTCAGCTCTGCTGTCCTGGTGGGTGAGCATGGAGAGTCCTCCCAGGAGTGTCGGGCCCAGGGCAGGGCTGCTCCTGACGCCCCAGGCATCTCCCCTCTCCACATTCTACTCAAGAGCCACCGGGCACAGAGAAAGACGTCTCTGCTCAGGGGAAACGAGGAAAGCCATCCTACTAGCAACTCGGGGTACAAGCAAAATGGCCTTTAGCCACCTTGGAGGAGCTAAGCCTCTGGTCGTTGCTGTTACGGGTGTTCTCATCCCATACTAACGCCAGCAGTCGTGTCTGCTGAGGCCTTTGTTCTAGAAGCTTCCCTGATATCATGCCCACCTCAGCCTGGAGGCACAGCCGTCTATATTAGACCCTCCCAGGGTCACGGGCTGGGGGCCTGCTTGGCTGCTGGCAGCTGTTGGCTCCTGGCACTTGGCTGCCACATCAGGTGCTCACAACCACCCCATGACGTGTGTATTATCACCAAGCCTGGCTTACAGCTGGGCAAGTCTGAGCCCCCTCATTTTGCCCCCATCAGACTGGCAGCTGCTGGGCTTTTCTCCAGAGGGAGGGGCGGTGGTGGTACGCCTCAGTTTCTCAACCCTGCGTTTGCTCTACAGGGAACAGGAGGAGCAGGAAGGTGCCTCTCGGAGGTCCGGTCCCTGCCTTGCACCCTGTGGACATCAACTGGTCTTTTTTTTTTTTTTTTAAAGTAGGCTCCACATTCAGCGTGCGGCTTGAACTCACGACACGGAGATCAAGAGTTGCATGCTCTACTGACTGAGCCAGCCAGGTGCCCCAGTTATTTCATTTTTTTTTTTTAAATGTTTATTTATTTTTGAGACAGAGAAAGACAGAGCGTGAATGGGGGAGGGTCACAGAGAGAAAGAGACACAGAATCCGAAGCAGGCTCCAGGCTCCGAGACGTCAGCACAGAGCCCGATGCGGGGCTCGAACTCACGAACCGTGAGATCATGACTTGGGCCGAAGTTGGATGCTCAACCAACTGAGCCACCCAGGCGCCCCTCCTTTTTTAAAGAGCAAAAACCAAGGGGCGCCTGGGTGGCTCAGTCGGTTAAGCGTCTGACTCTTGATTTCAGCTCAAGTCATGATCTCGAGGTTCATGAGTTCGAGCCCTGTGTCAGGCTCTCTGTGCTGACAGTGTGGAGCCTGCTTGGAATCTCCCTCTCCCTCTCTCTCAGCCTCTCCCCTGCTCACGCTGGCTCTCAAAATAAGTAAATGTTAAAAAAAAATTCTTTACACGAAGAGCAAAACGAGACTGCTGTCCTCTGCAGTTGGCACCTCTCTCCCCAAGAGGGCCCTCAGAGGGCTCTGGCAGGATCTGAACCCAGCAAGTCCCACGGAGTCCTGGGAGCTTGGGCCCCTGTCCCCACCTTGGGCCCCTTTAGCCCCATCCCCACCTGAAGGCCTGACGGAGAGTTCTAGAGAACACTCCGGGGGAAGGGCTCAGCTGCTGGGCCTCCCAGGTTCCCACACCCAGGGAGTTCCACGGTCGCCCCCACACCCCTAGATGCTGTTCACAAAGAGCCCACAGAGGGGGCGCCTGGGTGGCGCAGTCGGTTAAGCGTCCGACTTCAGCCAGGTCACGATCTCGCGGTCCGTGAGTTCGAGCCCCGCGTCAGGCTCTGGGCTGATGGCTCAGAGCCTGGAGCCTGTTTCCGATTCTGTGTCTCCCTCTCTCTCTGCCCCTCGCCCGTTCATGCTCTGTCTCTCTCTCTGTCCCAAAAATAAATAAACGTTGAAAAAAAAAAAATTTTAAAAAAAGAGCCCACAGAGGTCCCACCAGCTCCAGGGCCACAGGCAGGGGGTCAGGAACTCTGCTGGATGACCATTCCCAGAGGAGGAGTCAGCTCGTGTCTGGTTACACAGAACTATCTGGAGTCCAGGCATCTGGACTCAGGGCAATCCCACCTTGGATCCCACCCACCATCTGAGCCGTTCCTCCTGCGGTACGACCCACCCCCTATGCGGGAGGCCGCTGACCTGCACGTGACAGGGCCAGGAACCTGAGCTCAGGCACAAAGCTCAGCTCCAAGCTGCAGGGGGACCCTGGGCAAGTCACGGGGGTAAGAAACGGGAGCTCAGAGGGGCACCTGACTGGAGCTGGAGCCCCCAACCTGGCCGAGCTGCCGAGGGGCTCAAAGGAGACCCTGACCGCAGGTCACCGAGCCCGTTGTTTTGTTTTTTTGTTTTTCGATGTTTACTTTTGAGAGAGAGAGACAGAGTGCGAGCCGGGGTGAGGCAGAGAGACAGGGAGACACAGAATCCGAAGCAGGCTCCGGGCTCCGAGTTGTGAGCAGAGAGCACGACACGGGGCTCGAACCCACGAACCGTGGGAGATCACGACCTGAGCGGAAGTCGGACGCTCAACTGACTGAGCCACCCAGGCGCCCCTACCAACCCTGCTCTAACCCAGATGCCGCCCATATTCTTGGAGGCCGGGATACTTCCTCACGGCGGCTTCCCACCCCCAAAGCTGCTACCCCGGGAGCCAGGCCCCAGGACCCACCCGGAGGAAGAGGCAAAGCCCAGTCTGGCCAAGTGGCTTCCCAAGGAGCTGAGGGCGATGAGGAAAGAAAAACTGGATTTGATTTGCAACGGACTTCCCAGGAAGATTCCACCAGAGAAGGTGAAGGAGGAGACAGAGGGTCTTGAGACGAGGACCAGGTGGGTCTCAGCCACACCAGAGCCCACGTGCAGCCAGCGCTCGATAAATGCGGCGGACCCGAGCCACCCCCGGCCCCCTGGGTCACACCAAAAGGCTAGGGGCAAATCTTCCAGCCCCCGGGGTCTCAGAACAACGGCAGCAACAATAACAGCGGGAACGGTGGGAAGAGACAGCCCCCTGACGTGCGTGGACGTCGACCGGGTGCCCGCTGCCCTTCCAGGAACCTTACACGCGTCACCTCGCTTGCCCCAGACGCCCCCGGGGCAGGTTCTACTCTACCACTGCCCTCGTTTTCTTTGAGGGCAACTGAGGCTCACGGCGGTGAAGACCCTTGACCGGAGGCAGCCACTGAGCGGAGGCACTGGGGTTTGACCCCAGCTCTGCCCGTCTCTACGGCAGGAGCTCTAACCACCTCCCGCCCCCAGCCCACCCCGTGCCCGGCGGGCGCCCCCGTGTCCCCCGCCTGCCCACGCTGGAGCGCCTCTTACCTGCCCGAGTCAGGGAGGGTATGGTCCCCAGCGAGAGGGCCCGGCTGAGGCGGCCCGGCAGCGAGGAGGGCGAGGCCCGTCGAGGCGAGCGGAACAGCTGCTGGCTGGCGAGCGGCAGGAAGCCGGGCGGCGTGGGGATGAACAGAGACGGTGAAGGGCCGGTGGCGCTCGGGCAGGGCACGGCCAGGCTGGGGCTCGTGGGGAAAAGGCCGGCCGAGTCTCTCGGGAAACACCTGCGGGAGCCCGTCGGGCGCGGGAGAGAAGAGGAGGGTCAGCCCCGGGAGGCCCTGGAGGCGGCCTCCACACAGGTCCCGTCCCCTCTCCCCTGGTGCCAGGTGGGGCCGGAGTCGGGGTCCCAGGGAGGCGTGCGTTAGTTGAAGCGGAGGAGCGGCTCGACCACAGTCACGCCATTAGGAGCGGGTGGCTGGGAGGTGCCAGCGTGACCCACCCCTCCCGGCATGCCCCCTCGGGTCCCACTCAGCCTCACAGCAAACTAGCTCCACTACGAGTCTCGGGATTAAAGTGACACTGTCGCCCTTGCCAACCTCATGCCGACCCTTCGCCTTGAAGCAAGAACGCCCGACCCCCGTGCCAGGCGCTCAGTAAAAGGCCAAACCTCGGGCTGCCCCTCGCCACTCTGGGCTCCGTGCCCAGAGCCTCCTGACAGGACAGCTGAGCTCAAGGAGCCCCCTGCTCCCCGGGGCCGGCCTCTGGGAACCCCACTGCTGCTCTCTGGTCCGGGACGCTCCTCTAAAGCCCCTTGCGGAGCGGAGGGGGTGGGGGCGGCCAGGCTGGGGACTCCCCGGGGAAGAGCTCTTGCGGGACGCAAGCCTAACTCCAGCTTAGAGAAGACCCGTCAACGATCGCAAGGCTGCCCAAAAGACGGAAGGTGACAGTGTCTCTTTAACTCGAGAATGGGAGAGATCACACAATGGGACCCGGTGGCCCCAAAAGCCAGAATGTCAACCATGCTTCTGATTAAGGCAACCGATTATGGGGGGGAGGGGGGGACGGAGGCAGTTAATACATTAGTCCGCCGTCTGGACGGAGCTGGGGGAGGTCCAGCCTTACCTCAGTGCCAAGGGACAATTGGGGCCATGGACAATGTGCCGATGGAGGGGCAGGCTGGCTCAGGCCCTGCAGCAGAGCCGGGGGCCTAAGGGACCCGCCCTTGTGCCCATCACGACCACACTCTCAGGGCGCTGTTAGCCACACTCCACTCCACTGACTTGCTCGCTACTTCTCACCCCCACCCCCTTAAACACCTCTTACTACGAGGCAAGTGTGGGGTCTGCTGCTGCCCTCCTAGAGAATCATGGGACCTTTTCATGCCTTCCGGGAGCACCAGGAGACCACCTGGATGTCAGAACCAAGGGCGGGGCCCTGCATTTGGGGGACATGGGGAAACCGAGGCAGGAACTCATCAAGCCAATCACCAGAAGGGTCTGGACAACCCCAGGCTGGACGTGCCCGCACTCCACGTGCTGACTTTGTCCTGCCCAAGCCTGTCTGACACCTCCCTCCCCACCCCCACAACAGCTGGGATAGAGTCTGACTCTTAACAGAGAACAGGATTTTGTGTCGTCATTTGTAGAGCAGTGACACCGTATGGCAGAATGGCGCCACCACCTCGGGGATTAGCTGGGGGAGGAAGGGACACTGAACTCACTGAAGATGCCCTGGGACCGTTGGCCAACTTGCTCTGATCACGTGTGAAGCCGTCCCCTGCCGGGGCCTGCACCTCCCAGAGGATGCAACGGGGGCAGGGCTCGCCAGTGCCCGTCGGGCAGGCGGTAGGACCCTGCGCTGGGCTTCCTGCACCCTCCCCCACCGCCCACCCCCGGTAACCAGCGAGTGAGGGGAGAGGCTCCAAGGTGGGCTGCGGGGTCCAGAAGTGGTCAGCTGTGCCCGGGAGAGGCTTCCAGCGTCTTTCCGGCTCTTCCCTGCTTTTCCCAGATCCTGCTCACACCTGGGGCCGCCACCCCAGTGCTTAAAGCTCAGTCTCTCATCCATCTGGCACAGGTGCTGTTCCCAAGCTCTGATCCCACTAAGAATGTTGGCACCGAGCAGGAGACAGTTCTTTGGTCTGACCCCTCTTGCCGTGACACGCAGTGACATCAGTCAACCAGCAGATCCTCATAAAGTGCCAAGTGAGCTCCCATCGTGGCTCTGTGGCGGACGGTCCCTGGGAACCTCCCGTAAAAGAGCCCAATCTCTGCCAGGCTTCGGAGAGCTCACAAGTATCGAAGCTTCCTCTGGCAAGGCCCCCTCCTCCCTCCCCCACCCCGACCACCCTGCACCCACGCACCCTGTCTCAGAGAGGCACTCGGCCCTGAGTCCGAATCTACGTCCACTGGGATAGACGGGTTCCGGGACAGGTCAGGAGGCTGTACCGTGTCCCATCTGACACTGAGGGGGCTGTCCGGTCTTTTTCGACCCAATCCCAGTGCGAGACGGGAGCAGAAGGAGAGAGAGAACTACATTTTACGTAGCAGTTTATTGAGACGGAGGAAAGGACGACCCAGCAGGGCACGTGAGGGCAGCCAGGCCCGGAGCTGCCCGATGCCCACGGCGCCAGCACCCAAATCTGACCCCCCGTGGGCATGCCTGTACCCCCGCGTCCCCTGCCCCCGGCACAGAAACCTCTGAAGGAACGTGAAAGAAAAAACAAAAAAGACATGGTACCTGACGGCCGCCGGTAAAAGCAGAGTCCCGGAGGCATTTATTGAAAATACAGCATGAAAAACAAGACATCTACGGCCAGGAGGTACGGTTACAGCAAGCGTCACCGGCCAATCGTCCACGGTTCTACTACACGACCAGAGGGCAAGACACTGCGCAACAGTCACGGACAGAAGACACACGGGCTCCTCCCGGGCAGGTGCGTCGAGGCGGTGGCTCAGCCCGTGGCGGGGACCCCGGACGCCGAGGGAGAGGACAGCCAAGGGGGTGCCTCCCTCGCGTCTTGGAGACGGTCACCCCGACCCCAGGCGGTCTGACAGTCGTCCCCAGTGGAGGGGACAGAGGTCCTCGTTAGGGGCAACACACTTCCAGTTAATAAGCCATGATCCCAGTGATGCCTGCACTTCCTCAGCTGTTGCCAGTAACATCAGAAGGCGCTGGGAATATGCTCCAGGTCATGAACTTTAAAGGACAGACACGTAATTTTAAAAAGTCACACAAAACTCTAAAAAGCGCAGGAAGCCTCCCTCCTACGAGGCTCGGCTCACGAGGGCGTCTTTCCGTCCCCGGAGAGGGCAGGAGAGACATCTGCTCGGCAGGGGCTCCTGGCCAGCACGAGAGCCGGTTATGGTTATTATAAATAATTTAACTTAAATACACACATACACACAGATGTCCTGCTTCTACTCAACGCCAAGAAAAGCAGTAATTAGCATCACGCCATCAGTTTCCTTGAGAACAGGGGATCCACACAAGAGGGCGGCTCTGCCATCAGACCAGCAGTTCTCCGCCCGGTACCTGCCGCCTCCTCTCCCCCCTCAGGCAGGCTGACTGGGGGAGAAGGGACAGGCGGACGGGCAGTCCCCCCCACCGCCCCAGCCCAGCAGGCTCTGCCAGTCACCTAGCGCCTCGCCCTCTACAGAGAACAAGCAGAGCCCAGCCAGGCAGGGCCCTGACTGAGGCCACACGGCTAAGGGGGCCGCTCCAGACCCATCCGGATGCCAGGCTGGGCGTGAGTGGTGTGGGCTGGCTTCTTAGGGCCCCAGGAACACGAGGACCATGACGGTGGGGCTCAGGCCCCATGAGGGGACCGTCGGGCTGTTAGTTGGTGGCCCCTTGCCGAGTGTGACCCTCACACGCATGGAATCTGCCTCTGTCCTCCCCGGGCTCTGATGTGTTGTAAAGGAGAGAGCACGGGGTCACTCCTGGAGGGAGACTTATACTCAGAGTGACGAGTGGCAGGGCACCCCGGCCCTGGAGGAATCTGGGGCCCAATGTGGGGTCAGCAGAGGGCAGAATGCCTGGATGGAGACAGCCTTGGGCCGCCTGCTGCCAGCGCAGGTGGGGGAAGGGGGGGGACGGACACTCAGAGACAGTGCCCCGGGCTAAGTGCTTCCTCCGCACGTATCCACATCAAGTTCAGCATTCAAAGACCCTGGAGAGAGGCCCACCTTCCATTTCACAGATGGTAACCGGAGACTGGGAAGAGCAGGGGCCTGGCCGGGACCACACAGCTACTGAGTAGCAGCCCTGTTCCCCTGGAGCGGTGACTCTGGGTCAGCACTGTCCCTACCCTCCCGCCTGACCCACAGAAAGGAAAGTGCCTCACAGGGAAGCACAAGGCAGGAGGCCCGGCACCCTCCACGAGGGGCTCCAGGGGTCAGGAGGGTGGTGACAGGCCAGAGAGGGACAAGGTGACAAATGACCTGCTGCCATGTGTGTCGCTCTTGGGCCCCTGCCCTGTGCTGCCCATAGGGAGCGAGAACTTTCCCCAGGCATCCCGCGGGGGCGAGCGGAGGAGACGGGACGTACCAGGCGTGGGGTGGGGGAGCAGGCCGAGGGCACTCGGGTCTCCACCGCCAGCCAGCGAGGGCAGCCTTGGCTCAGGAGGCCTCACCCCAGCCCCTGCAGTCCTGCCTTTTCAGGGGAGAGCCAGGCGCGTCTCGGAAGAGGGAGCAGCGCGTGCGTGCCCTGGTTCCGTCTGGCCCCCAGCAGTGCCCAAATCACAGACGAGTAAGACTGCTCAGAACCCCAGCTGGGCGAACCCCCCCACGGCCTGGCTGCTAAGACGCTTGCTGACCACAGGGCCAGCGGGCCTCTCTGCGGCCCACTGCGAGGAGAGCCTCGCCCCACACACCCGTGGCCAGTCTGGACCCAAGAACTGTGTTCTCTGTTCCCAGGGCAGGAGGCTGAGGGACAGTGGGTCTCAGGAAGGTCTTGGAGGAGGAACTGAGCTATGAATCCTGGGGGGTGGAGGGGCGGCGGCGGCGAGCCCTGTGTCCTCTTGGGTCCCCGGCTCCGTGAGGGCTGGCTGGACAATGGGCAGGACCGAAAGGACAGACCGGGGAAGTGATGTGGAGACAGGGCGGGGGGCTCTGCTCTGGCCCCTGCTCAACAGCACCCGCCCATGCCCAGCAGCCCGAGCAGTCAGGCCACACGGCAAGGGCCCAGCCCGCAGCCACCGTCACCAGCCCCTGAGATGGGGCAAAGTGAGAGGAGCGGCAGGCAGCAGGGACCTGACCCCCACCGCCCGCTCAGGACCAGGGCGTGGCTCTTTGCGCTGCCAGCCAAGGCCCCCGGTCAGAGGCAGGTCGCGTGGGCCACCCGTGTCCCAGTCTGGGGGCAGCGATGGGCTCTTTGGCCAGAGAGGTGCGGCAGTGGTGGGTGGCTCTAGGGCACTTGGGGAGTGGGCGGGGAGGGTGGCTTGCTGGTGCTGGAAAGCACGGGGGGGGGGGGGGGGCTCTAGGCTGGGCGGGGGCAAGAGTGAGGCAGGTGACAAAGACGCAAGTCACAGGGGCCCTGCTCTGGGCCCGTCCGTCCGTCTGTCCTCCCCCCCGCAGTCACTGCTGCTTCTCTGACCTTCGGGGCCGGAACCTCCGCGTGCCTGTCGCCTTCCTTGTGGCCACGGCTGCCGTGAAGCCCACCAGGCAGCACAGGGATGTGGTGCTGAACTTGAGCGTCTCCAGCCAGCCGGGCGAGGCGGCCTGTAGGTACTGCTCCGCCAGGTGCAGCCCCAGCAGCAGGGCCCACAGGCAGGTGGAGAAGGCGTCGATCCTGCGGAGCCTGCGGGGCAGAGCGGGGGCGGCGGTGAGGGCCCCCAGCAGGACAAGAACCCCCCCCCCCTCCTGTGTCCACTCCCCCCCAACCCGGCTCGGAGGACAGAGTCCAGGGCCAAGAGGAGAGCGGGGAGCCTCGGACTCCCACTTCCAACACCTCCACGCTGCACGGCCGAGCAGCTCAGTTCCTCCCAGTCTATACAACCGAACCTCCCTCAGAGCCACTGAGCCAACACGGAAGCCGCTCATTACAGGGTCTGCAACCGCACAGGGGGCACAAGGGCCCCACCCGGACCCCCGACGACCGCAGAGGCCGGTGACTGTCATCGCCCGAGGGGGACGAAAGCACGCCACGAGGCCCAAGCGCACAGCGGCGAGGGGCAGGCTGGCTCCGGGTGCCACCGCTCCCTCTCAGGCAGGCCACTTGCCTTCCTCTCGCCCCTCAGACTCCCAGCTGCCGGGGAAGAGAGACCGTGTCTGGCTCCGGCCACACCGCGGAGCCCAGCGTGTGGCCGTGTGCCCAGCAGAGCCTCTCGGCTTCAACCCGAGCGCGTTTCCTCCCACCGAGTCCCGGCCCTGCGCGGCCCCACACGCACCTGATGCGGCCGGCCAGCAGCATGGCCAGCAGGCAGGTGAGCAGGCCCAGGGCCACGACGCCCATCTGGTGGCTCTGCCCGAAGGCCCAGGCCTCCCGCAGCTTCTCTGCCGCGTGCTCGGGCAGCAGACCCAGCAGCTGCTGCCAGCCGTCGACCCCGGGGGCAGTGCCGTTGTCAGGTGTGGCCGAGCCATTGCCACCGGGCGGCAGGGCCGGGGGCAGGGTGGCCTCTGGGGCGAAGGGGTTGCTGGTGCCATAGAACGCGATGGTCAGCAGGAAGGTGCAGGCCAGGAAGGCGAGGGCGCGGAGCACAATGACCTGGACCGGGGCCTTCGCCGCGGAGGAGAAGCTCTGAGGGAGAAAGACCGGTCGGAGGGGTGGCCAGAGCCACCGACAGCCATTCCCGGTGCCCACTCTGCACGAGGGCCTGGCCAGCGCCCCCAAGCGCCCGCCGAAGAGTCCACCTGGTTCCTGATGGTCAGAGGCGGCGCCTTCCTCACGCCTTAAACCCTTACGTAATCCCAGCTTGGTCTCTAGGTTTCCTGCTGGGTTCCACTCATCTGCCTCCTTTCTTGGCCTTCACCCGCTGGGGAAGTCACCCCGGCCGGCAGGGGACTGCTCTATCACGTTCTTCAGAGAAACCCTTTTGGTGGTAGGGTGATCGGGTTTCTTTCAAATAAGTTTTTTAATCATTTCATCAGGTTCTCATCAGAAATTCCTATTGTGATTTTCAGTGGAATTGCAATAAACAGAGAAGAGAACTCCGGCCAAACTGAAGTTAAAAAAACCCAGTCAAAAAAAACACAAAAAACGAGCTGTTTGGTCTAGGAACACAGTGGTGAGGGGGGAAGCTGAAGGTCAGTGTCCTGCTGTGCAAAACGGGCCGTGCGGGCCGGTGGTGTGGCCTCGCGGTCAGGGACCTGGCGCTCAGACTGGAAACCACATGCCAGTTGGACACAGAGCACATCTGGGCAGGAACGTCTCTGGCAGGGGATGGTTTTTACTTCTAAATCCACTTGCTACTACCTCAGGCTTTTTGAAATTTTTTTAACCTTTTATTTATTTTTGAGAGACAGAGCACGAGTGGGGGAGGGGCAGAGAGCGAGGGAGACACAGAATCCGAAGCATACTACCTCAGGTTTTTTAAACCAGAACATTCCATTAACCAAGTATAGTGATAATTAAAAAGTTTTTGGCCAGGTAGTCTTGGGTTCAAATCTTGGCGTCCAGCCCTCTGCAAGTTCTGGAACTCCGAGTCTGGCTTCCACAGCTGTAAATGGGAGTCACAGGGCCTCAGGGGGTATCCACCACAAAGGGTGCTGGGGGGAGCACGTGCCTGTGTCGGGGAAGTGCCCGGGTCCGATAGGACCCTCACAACCCCTGGCCCAAGCGCACAAATACACATGTACTGGGGCATCTGGGTGGCCCAGTTGGTTAAGCTTCTAACTCTGGCTCAGTCATGATCTCGTGTCTGTGGGTTCGAGCCCCGCCTCGGGCCCTGTGCTGACAGCTCGGAGCCTGGAGCCTGCTTCCGATTCTGTGTCTCCCTCTCTCTCTGCCCCTCCCCCGCTCATGCTCTGTCTCTCTCTCAAAAATAAACAAACATTAAAAAATTTGAAAAAACAGATGTGCGTATTACAACACAGACCCACTCTTCTTGGGATACCTGCTCAGGCCAGTGGCACGAAGGGGCCTGTGAACGGCTGGGAAAGGGGTCCCGGGGGAAGGCTACTGCCTCCAGGAAAAGGGTCTCGGCTCTGAAGGGCTGCCTACAGTCTCGGGGGGGCTCAGCCCCTCAGCAGGGGTTTCCTGCACAAAACCAAGGGCCGTGACTCCCCAAACGCCCCGTGGGGTGCCTTGCTCCAACCTGTGTGTGGGTCTGGTCGGCTTCCCGGCGCTTGAACTGGTGGCTGAGCAACAGGGCACGCAGCTGGCGGTTCTGGTGCTTGATGTAGTACTCGACGGCCGCCTGGCAGGGCCGGCACAGCTTGTACATCTGCTCCAGGTGGTGCCGATACACCTCGATCTCCTCGTCATACCTGCCCTGCGGGGGGGACGACAGAGGCTCAGGGTTCTGGGGGGGGGGTCACCGGGGCTGCTCGTGTCGAGCAGGTCAGATCTGGGTTCACTTACAAGGGCGGTGACCACAAATAAGTGGTGCCCACTCACAACCCGCTTCCTCCGTGCCCAACAGGACGGACGGCCTCCTACTGCCTGTGGCGATGTTGGCCACGGGGAGTGAGGCCTGGCCCAGAAGCCGACACATAGCAGGGGCCCAGAGGTGACAGGAGCCACTCTAGCCGAGTCCTGTTGCCGCACAGGATGCACCTGGAGGCCAGGAGCTCGGGATGCGGTCCCTGCTTCAGGTTCCGCTCCTGGGTCCCAAGAGCTCCAGCAGGGCAGGTGAGCCAAGGGAGAAGCCAGCTCTGGGTGGACGCTACTTAGATGGAAGCAGAGGCCTGCCCGTGTGCTTAAGACCAAGGGTCCAGAAAACACTAGGGAACCAAGGGCTTCAGTGGGAGCTGAAGGGTTCTTTGGGCTCCAGGAATATTTCAGACGATTCGAGTCCCACCCCCCCTTCTCCCAGAGAGGCAGCAACACACCTCTCCTTCCCTGTTGCCAGGGGAGGCGAACATTTCAGTCTGCAGTGGCCAGGAGAGTTATCGGTCTGATCTCTGGCTGGGACGGAATGTGCCACAAAAGCTTCTCTGCTTGCCAAACTGCACACGCCTTCCCTTCTTTATGCAGGTTCCCGGTCTCCCCCTGCCTCCTCCCCTCCCGGCGGGATCATGGGAAAGCCACAGTCTCTGGGCCTCAGCCGGGCTCTTCTCCTGCGGTCAGGGGACCCCTGGGGCGGGCGAGGCCTGGCGGGGGGCGAACTCTTAACACCAGGCTGCTCACCTATCTTCCTCTCCCCGGAACTGCAGGGCAAACTGCCTGCCCGGCCAGTGGACAAGACGGACTCAGGGACGCGGAAAGGACTGGTCCAAGAGGGTCTGCGTGGAGCGCCCAAGGACCCGACCTCCCCCTGCCCCGGGACACGCCCCTCTGGCCGGCACTGGGGTTTCTACAATGACGTCCCGGGCTTGGAGCCCCAGGACGGCAGCAACCGCGAGATGGAGGGAGGGCGAGAAGTGTGTTCCAACGGGGACGGAAGAAATAACACACCCGGAACGTGGGGCCAGTGCGGGAGGGAGAGGGGGAGGGGGCCGGGGCCCCGCCTCGTGCCCACCTCACCTCGTCACGCGGTGCGAAGGCGGCCAGCTGCTTGATCTTGGTGGTCTGGTGGTGGCTGCACCTGCGGCACAGCAGCACCTGGCTGCTCACCCACTGCTGCGGCTGCGCGGGGGGGCGGGGCCCCGGCACGCTGCTCACCACGTGGTTCAGGTGCTCCAGGTACTGGGCGGGGATCGGCTTGTTGTAGTCGCCGTTCTGGGGGTGGGAGGGGACCCGAGTCAGCAGCGGGGAGAGAGACTCAGGAGAGCCGCCACGGATGCCCCCCGTCCGGCAACAAACACCCCGGGGGAAGTGGCGGCGGATCCCAAACACCCCCTTTCTTTACAAGCAGCGGCGGAAGACTTTCTTTTAAAGCAGCTTCACGGGGAGCCCGACAGGCAAGACACCGCGAGTGGGGCCTGCCCCCTCCCTCGGAATCCTGCCGTGGGCCGGCCGCCTGTGTTTGTGAATCGAGTTTTCAGGTCTGCACCACCTAGCAGAGCAGGGCCGCTGCAAGGACAGCCCGCAAAACCGAAAACACGATCCGGCCTCTGCAGAAAGCCTGCCGACCCCTGGTCTAAGGCAAAACGGTGGATGGGCCTCAGAGCCGGAAACATCTCGGTCTGAACCCTGATCCGCTGCTTCTCGTGGCAGGGACACTGGACAAGCTGCCTGGGCCCCCGGCCCCGCCGGCCCCACCCGGCCGTACCTCCTGGAAGCCGTTGTACTGCTCGCAGTGCGGACAGTCCCAGCAGTTGCGGTTCCCGTACGGCACCACCGTGTCCTGGTTGCAGAACCAGCAGTTGACGATGGTGTGCGTCGGCTTCATCCTGTGTACGAGGACACGGTGGGGTCAGCCGGGAGGGTGCCGCCACCCAGTGCTATGGGGACCAGAGAAAGCATGGGGAAGTAGGACGGGGGACCCGGAGCTGAAGACGCCGCAGCCGGGAGAAGTGACGAGGCGAGGGACTGGGCTGCAGGTTGAGTGCTGGCCACAAGGACCTGCAAGGAGGCCGAGGCGGGGACAGCGTCTCCTCAGGCCTCCAGGCGAAGCCTGGCCTCCTCCCTCCCAGCGCCGGGGGACAGCTGAAGACGCACCAGATACCGTGGCACCAGCCCCTGGTATCCTGGGGCTCAGGCATGGGGGCAACGCGGACCAGAACCTGCCAGGCCACAGGGCCGAGAGTGACCAGGCTCGAGGACTGCCCTCCCAAGGCCCGAAGACCTCCTGAGCCTGTCCCTCGGCTGTGCAAACAGTGCTCCTCAGGGAGTTTGCAGATGGCAGGAGCCTCCTGTGCTCCAAAGATGAAAAAAAACCCCAAGAGGGTAAGGTCAAGGAGGCTGAGGGGCGGGGACTAGGGACAGCTGCTCAGACTGGAGCCAACCCTCTCTGCTGGAGGGATAGGGCAGGCAATCCACAGTGGCCCTCGTTGGCCACACATGTGGTGACAGGTGGGGGCTGTAGGATAATCCCGGCCCAGACACTGGGGGATCTGTGCTCTGGGCCCCTCCACCCACCTCACTGGCTGCAGGGTGGGGTGAGGGAGAGGGAAGGGGGGAGTACAGCAACTGCCCAACAAACGCCTCCAGTCCCAGGGATCTAGAAACAATGCAGGCGATGGGTGGCAATTGCTTGAGCCCTGGGGTCCCGGCCTCGTGGCTCCTAATCCCCCTTGTCGTCCCCCAGAGGCCACCTCCAGATCTGGGGCGCTGCCTGGGCCCCTAACGTACTGGGCAGCCGCACCACACGTGCTGCACGACCCCAGGAGTCCTGGCTCTGCCAGCCTCTAGATGTGAGCCCCAGGAGGCTCCTCCTCTCCCAGCCTGGCCTGCCCCTGCAAAACGCGAGCGGTCACAGAACCTGTGCGTCCATGTTACAACCATCCACTGACACCAGACACGTAAAGGTGCTGTGCAACGCAAAGGGCCAGCTCTGTCACCCTCCTGTCCCCGGGCCTGTCGGGGGCCTCAAAGGAAGCTCCTGACACCGCAGCTGCCTCCTGGCCGTGTCCCTCCATCACCCCCCACTGAGCGCGGGCAGGTTATGAGGGTTGTCCGGGCCTCAGTCTTAACCACCTGCCAACCGGGCACAAGAGCGTGTCAAGGATCGGAAGTAATGCCAGTCTAAATGCCCAGTAAGTGGTAGTTATGGTGAGAAGGGGAGGGGGGAGAGGAGGATATGCATCCAGGCGCCGCAAGGAGGAGCCCCAGGGTCCACAGAGGGCACCCTGGATCACCCCCAGCAACCACAGCGGCACACTCCCTGCCCCTGCTCAGGCCAAAGCCCTCATGAGGGACCAGGGACCGCCACATCTTGTCAACAGCAAGAGGCCAGAGCAAAGCCTGGCCATGGCAGCAGCGGGCAGTGTGGCACCGCGGTCACGGTTTTGTGGTGTGGCCTTCTGCGGAAAGGCATCTGCCTCCCGGACCGTCCACTTCTTTATCTGGCCCATGGAGATAACGATAAGCCTTGCCCCGAAGGGAGGCTGCTGAGAGGGTAAACCAGGGAGTTTAGGAAAGTGCTGAGCCCGGCAGCCGCTTGGCACAAGGCAAGCTGACGGCGTCCCTGGGCTCCACGCTAAGAGCAGTGGAAGGCGGCGCCAGGCAAGGTGAGAGGCGGGGAGACCCGCTCTGCCTGGATGCTGGCACTCTGGCTTTCTCTTTGTGATCTGCACCTGCTTCACAGGCCTCTTTGTCATAGCGGGGGGGGGAGGGGCACGTCCCAGTGAGTGACGATGCAGGGTGAGAAACCTCTCACCTGACCCCCGGCTCCCTCCATTCTCACCGCGGGCCTCCTCGACATCCCTCCACGACACACTCAGCCTCTGGAGAGAAGCCAAGCAGAGGAGCTGGAGGTCTGAGAATAAAGAGAGAGCTGGGCAGGAGATAAAGACACAGGCCCCAGGAACCCATGCAGGCCATCAGGACCTGTGGCTCTGGGCCCAGGGAGCCCCCGGAGCCCCTCCTGCCCCAGGAAGCCATCATTTCCACTCTGAACCCCCAGCCCTGTCGCTCAGGAAACGAGCCTGGCCTGGAAGCGGGTGGCAGGAAGGGGAGGCAGGGGATTAGCTCTGGTCCCGGGGGCCAGTGGCTCTAGCTTGTCACTCTCAGCCCGTGGTAATCCCTGTCCAGGGTGGCGATGAGGGTGGGGGGGTAGGGGGGGGTCCACGGGCCACCGAGCGCTCGGACGCCGGGCCCGAGTCGGCTCCCCCACCAGCGACGCCTCTCCTCGGGCTCCGCGCGTGAGACCCGACCTGGGCTGCGCCCACCTCCACCTCTACCTGTACCAGGCCTGACACGGGAGGGTGGGGTCTGTTCTGAGCCAGCTTAGCGCTGGTCCTGCTCTTGCTCAGGAGGTCCCCCCAGGTCCCTTCATAAAATCTCCAAACCGCTTCTCCCCCAGCCACCGACCCCCAGCCCAGGGAGGTTCTCGGACGCACCACTCTGAGCCGGGGAGGAGTTCTGAGGTAACAAGACGGCACATCCCTGTGACACAGGCAAGACTGAGACGGTCCCTGGCCAGGCGGCCTTGGGGGGAAGGTTGGGCCCCAGCAGGTGGGCGGCCAGGAGGATCTGGAAGGGTTCACCCAGCTTCTGCCGCCCGCGTGCTGAGCTCCCGGGCTCTGCTGGAGCCAGAGGAGACCCGAAGCGGCCAGGAGCAGGGTGGGCCCCTTGGGAGGGGAAAGGGGCAGCTACATGCTCTGGACCCACCCCTCCGCAGGTCCCAAACACACCCCACCCCGACCACGGTATTGCCCCATCAGCCCCGACACGCATTTAGTTAAAACAAAGCTCATGCCCGGGCATCCTGCCATCTCCTACAGATGGGGGCAGGGGTGTCTGCTGTAGGAGGGAGCCCGCCATCGGAGGGATGCAGCTTTAGGTCCCGGGCGCCTGCTGTGAGCCCAGCACGGTGCCGGTGCCGCGTGGAGGAGACACAGGGATGGGGCTTAATCCCTATCCGAGGGGGTTTCGAGTCTGGGGAAGACTGTCGTGTCAATGTTCCCACCAGGCCGTGAGAAGTACCCAGCCTCCCAGGAGGGGCCTGGCATATATATAGCTTCTGACTCTGGGCACCGTGCATCAGCTGGGTGGGGTCTGGAAGACCGTCTCTAGGAGAGTCAGGATGGTTCCCTCAGGAACCAGGAGGTTAGCCTCTCGAAGGGCCCCAAGAGGACAGCCCAGGACAGCCTCACAGGTGAGGGGGTCCTTGCTGGACCCCCAGGAGGCTCCTCACCTGCTCCTCTGTGCCTTGAATGGACAACACACGTGGCCCTGCCCACCGAGCAGGTATCTCCTGGGCTGCGGCACCAGCAGCGCCGAAAAGCTACTTGGTGTCAGAGCGCCTGGGTGGCTCAGGTGGTTAAGTGTCTGACTCGTGATCTAGGCTCAGGTCACGATCTCACAGTTTGTGACTTCGAGCTCCGCCGTCAGCACAGAGGGATTCTCTCTCCCCCTCTCTCTGCCCCTTCTCTACTCACGCTCGCTCTCTCTCAAAATAAATAAACTTAAAAAAAAAAAAAAAAAGGCAACTTGGTGTCGCCCGGGGCCTCCAAGGCCTCACACCCAGCCTCAAGGCAAACCTCAGGGAGATCCACGGCAGTCCTGTGACACAAGACGGCCCCCGGGTCCACCTCCCCCAGGGGAGACCTGGCCTGGAGACGGCCGACCGCCCTCCTTCCCCTCGGCGCAACCTGTGATTACGGAGCACATGCTAGGTGTCTGAGAGCCGGAAACAGGCACAGCTCTCCACTTCTGATCTGGACACGAGGACAAGAACAGCAACTTCGCGGGGCAGCTGGTGACAGATGTCACAGGAAAGGCCGACAAGCAGAGCATTTGCCATCACCCTAAAGAATGGTCAGCAGGGCAAAGTGAGCAGACGGCATTCAAACAGACGGGACTGCTAGGCCCGGGGGGGAGGGGACACCCGGCGGGGTTCCAGGGAGCGGGGCCCCGCAGCCGGCGTGCGGTTCCATGAGTGTGGCCAGAGGCGGGCGGGAAATGGGGACTCTGGAGGCCAGGAAGAGGCTCTGCTACTTAACCCAGGAGGCCGCTCTCTTCGGTCTCCAAACACCAGTGGACAATGCAATAAACACCACGGGAGGGGAGGCCCCTGAGGCCCTGAGCAGGCAGGAGCTGGCACGAGATGGACCCTGGACACAATGCTGAGCCCCAGAGTCCAGAGGTGGGGGGTCTGGGGTGGGGGAGGCCCCAGGAGCCATCATGACCACGTGGAGGCTGGGCCAGCAAGCCCACGGAAGTGTAAGTCGGGCTCCCACCCCACGCTGACAGTGCTGGCCTCCCGCGTGTGCTCAGCGAGTGTGGGGCCTGGTTAGGAGCTGAAAGGCTAGAGTGGATCTGCTGCCTTTTGTTGTTTGTTTTTTAATATTTTTAAAAGTTTATTTATTTACTTGGAGAGAGAGGGAGAGAGAGGGCGAAAGTGGGGAGAGGCAAAGAGAGAGGGAGACGGAGAATCCCAAGCAGGCTCAAGGCCATCAGCGCAGAGCTCGATGTGGGGCTGAACCCATGAGATCATGACCTGAGGCGAAATCAAGAGTCGGACACCTAACCAACTGAGCCACCCAGGCGCCCCTTTGGATCTGCTGTTTAACAGTCAGGCACTGGAGGACAGGAGCCCAACTCCTCCAAGCCCTGGTTTCCTCATCTGGAGAATGGGTTTCTCGAGGTAGCAGTGTGCAGGTGCCTCCGCGGGTCATCAGCAGTGAGTTACTGATGATAATCTGGGAAAGACTGCGGCGTTGGGAGGGCTGCAGTCCTTTGGGGAGGGAACTGGCCTCTCCCCCAGGCTTGGGGGGGGGGGCAGTCTTCCCTCTATATCCCTCTGTCATCTCCGCCACTGCTGAGCCCACAGACACCCACCTGGCCAAGTCACTTTCCAGAAACAACTCTCACATGACCTCCCGAGGGTCATTCAAAACCCATGGTGCGGCCAAAGCCAACGCTCCCCAGTCACAGCGTTCTCCCTGCCGGAGGGAGAAGGGCTCAGTCTCTGCAAGCCTGGTCTTGCCTGTGAATCGTGACAGTGGCCAATTTATGACGCCCAGACAAAAGCCAATGCTTTCTGAAAATCTCAGAGCATCCTGGGAAAGGTCTGGTCCTTCTCAGCCCAACCAAGAGGTCCCGATGCCACACGGTGACACCCTGGTGTCGTGCTGCTGGAGTGAAAGGCCTTCCAGGTACCCTCGGGGCTCCCCTCGGAACCAGCTTGGCCAGCAATGCACCAAGTCTCCAGACTCCCAGGGAGGAAAAGCCGTGGCTGCCGGCCCGGGCGGGGAGACAGCACCCCTGAGAACAATCATAGCAGCTCGAGGGACACTGAGCAAACCCAGTCAAAATTCAGCCACACGGAACACAACTGAAGCTTGGCCCAGGCCCTGATCCTTAGCGCAACTCGCCCCATCCCAGTGTAACTGGGAGGCAGCGGCGTCCCGGAGACAAACCGGGCCCTGGCCTCTGCTCTGCTGTCCACATGCCCTGGGAAGCAGAGCAAATGGCCACCTGCCTCTGCACTTCAGCTCCCTTGCATAAAATGACCACTCTGAACCCGCTGGCCGCGCTTCCAGAAACTGCGCAGCGACTGGGCCACTGGGAGACGTGGGGTGTCAGGGGCCCCCTTGGGAGCTCCTTCAATCCCAGCTATCTTCCCCTGGGAGGCCACCCCCTCCTCGGCCTGCCAGTCTGGCTCATCCTGCAGATGCAGCTGATGTCCCTCCTACCCTTCCTCCTCCAGGAAGCCTGTGACTCAGTCACCCTCACTTCTCTCTCCCTTGGGTGAGAAGCAGTACATAGCGGCGATTAAGGAAGAACAGCCAGACTGCCCAGGTTCAAATCCCAGCTCTAGCCGCTTGCTACATGACCGCAGGCAAGTTCCTTCTCTTCTCTCACCTCATAACCCGAGCTCTGCAGGTCCCTTGCAGATCCCATTCTGTCCCCAGAACGTTCGCACAACCCCACCTTTCCCCCCCGCCTGTCCTCTGAGAGCCTGGATCAGATGGGGAAACAGCTGGGCTGCTCCTGAGGCCCTGCCGAAGCAGGAGGCCACTAAGCTTTTTAATCCCTGATCTTGGGGGCCCCATCAGAGAGGCCAGCTCTGAATATGGGGGTCAGCATGATCTCTGAGCCCTGCCAAGGGCTGGGGCAACTATCGAACCAGCTCAGCTCAGCAGCAGCCCCAGCCCATTTAAGAGTATCATCAGGCTTTCCAGCTCTTGGGGGCAGTGTCGCCCAGGGGTTAGGAATACAGGCTCCAGGGCCAGGCTTCGGTGCGCACGGTGGCTCTTCTAATTAGTGGCAATTTAGCTCTTTTGTCCCTCAGCTTCCTTCTCTAGAGAGAGCAAGGGGTTGTGACTCTGACCGGGCCCCCGTGAAATCAGAACAACGCCTGAGACCGCGTATGCAGACCAGAAAGTGCCGGCTAGTGCCCTGCCACCCCAAAGCGCGCCCGAGGAGCAGGGAGCTGGGCTGAAGGTGGAAAACCGCGCAGTCCGATCTCCGCTGGAATCTCCCGCGGGTGTCGGGCGCCGAGGTGGGCGTGGGGCGGCCCTGCAGATCGCGCGGCTCGGCAGGCACGCGTCTCCGTGGGGGAGGAAGTTTGTAACCCACGCGCTGGCTGTCGTCGTCCGCCCCGCATTCCTGGGATCCCCCGGGCCCACCCCTCCACCCCGGCCGCTTCCCGACCCCAGATTCCAAACCCGGCCCCCACCCCGGGGACGCAAGCGTGCAGAACGGGTCGCCGCGCGGGGGCACACGGGCCGGGCCCCCACCCCCACGCCGCGGCCTCGCGGGTAGGGAGGCGCCGTGCGGCCCCGGAGCCGGCCGGGGCGGGCGGCGGGCGGCGGGTCGAGGCCGCGTGGGCCGCGAGCACTCACCTCCGCGCGATCCGGTAGAGCAGCACGCCGGCCGCGGCGCACGCCGTGACCCCCAGGCCGCCGGCCAGGCCGGCCGTGGGGCAACGGGCCAGGAGCGCGCTCACTCCCTCCATGGCTCCCCGCGCGGGCTGCGGGCGGCGGGCGGCGGGCCGTGGGCCGCTGGGTGGGGGGGGCCGATGGCCGCGGGCCGCAGGCGGGACGCGGGGCGGCGGCGCGCGCCTGCTCGCGCCGTGACCTTCGCCGCTTTGTAGCCGGCGCGGGCCCGCCCCCTGACTCGGCGCGCTCCCGCCGCGCAGCCAACCGGAGCTCGGGGCGAGCCCGGGGGGCGGGGCGCCGGCGGAAGCCGAGGCGCCAGCCTGCGCGCGCCCCCAAGCGGCGGGAGGTGGGAGGCGGCACGGCGCCCGGCAGCCCCGCCTTCCTCCTTTCCCGCCGCGCACGCCGCCTCTGGCAAAGTCCGCCAACCTTAGCGCCTGGGGCCACAGACTGCGTGTCGTTTCTCCCGCCGGTGTGGTCTTCCCAACGCGTGGCCCAGCCCGGCCGTCTTGCAGAGCTGTTTTGCCCTAAGTTGCCGCTCTTTAAGCCACTCCGCTGGACAAAAAATTAGCTTATGGAAACATGAACATGCACCCATAGGGACGAGGGCGAACAAATCACAGGACAGCCCTGCTTGGGTAGGTCATGTCCATGGGTGTCATTGGCCTGGAGGGAGGATAGTGTTCAAGAAAATGGGACATGCACATTGATTTCGCTAATAACAACGTTTGAATTAAGAACCCCCTAGAATATGTGTATGCTTGCAGGGAATCGGAGACTGTTAACACTGAACTGGCAAAGTCACCCCGGGCAGGTGGATTTAGAGAAGATTCACTTGGTGCCAGTTTCTAGGTTACTGGCTTGAGCTGAATTACTTTCATAACTAAGAAACCTCTAGCTGGTTGTAGATATTTGTGTTTAATCACACAATATACGTCTCAGTGCACTTTTCCAGTGTTTTCTGACGTCAACATCAGAGTTCTTCCTCTGGTGGGCAGTGTCGGTGTCCCGGTTATTTAGCAGCAAATGCTTCCTTTGTTTCCCGTTGCCAGTTAATCTGTCCCGCACCCTTGTCATGCATTTACTAGGACCCGCGGAGGCAGGGAGCAGGGCCTGGAAGCTGGGTGGTGGCCACACTGGCCCTTCCCTAACAAGCGGGTGTCAGAGCCAAGGCCTTTCCTTTGGCGTGTTGCTGCCTTCACCACAAATGGATGAACAGCAGCTGTGAAACCTCCTTCAAAACTGGTGGCACTCTATTTAAGTACCGTTTTCTTTCCAAGTTCAGAGTCAGTGACCGCATCACGTCCCCCACTCACAGGATGGGCTCAGAGTTCTACGTTGACAGAGAACGCACCCAACGATTCCGCCCTGGGTGTTACTAGTATCGTCTCACTTTCGTCGGTGGTAATGCCCGTGAGCTCGTGATCCTTAAGTGAACGGAATGGTCTGCTGCTGGAACTTGGCTTCAGTCTGACCATTCCACAGGCTCAGATGCCCCCTCTACCTTCTGGTCATCTATTCAACGAAGCCACTGTTGGCCATTTTACTACTTACTGTCTCTCAGACCTCGAGCACGTCATTAAACTTGAGCCTCTCTTATTTGTAAACTGTGGAGGGTGGTTAATGCCTGCCTCACAAGGTTGTGTCAGAAAGAACTCAGATGAGAAAACATGGAACCTCTTACAGTGTGTGGCACCCAATGGGTGAACAATGGGGCTTTTACGAGTCTTAGGACTACTCAAAAATAATGCCATCCCGTGGATTAAGCCTGTAGAGAAGAGAGAAATAAATCGTGGGATCTCTCCCTGACAGCTCAAACAGTGACAATTCCCATTTCAAACAACAAGCCCCTTTATAGAGTTTCCTGCTTATTTTCTTCCTATTTCTGGGGCTCACCTGTCTCATGTCAATGTCCTGGTGCAAGAGAAGCAAGCAGAGAACTAAATTATCCTAGGTCTGCATCCAAGTTATTAATTCGAGAACGCAGAAATGAAGATGATTTCCAAACAATTCTTGTGACCAATTAGTGAATATTAAGCGACCTTTTTTTTTTTTTAAGGAGGCTCCACACTGAGCACGGAGCCCAATGCAGGCTTGAGCTCACGACCCTGAGATCAAGACCTGAGCTGAGATCAAGTTGGATGCTTAACCGACTGAGCCACCCAGACACCCCAAGCAACCTAGTTTTTATTTATTTAATATTTATTTTTGAGAGAGAGAGGGAGAGAGCGAGCAGGGGAGGGGCAGAGGATCTGAAGTGGGTTCCGCGCTGACAGAAGAGGGCCCGAGGTGAGGTTCGAACTTCTGAACAGCGAGAAATGACCTGACCTAAAGTTGGACGCTCAGCCAACCGAGCCACCCAGGCGCCCATAATTTTTAAACTTCGTATTAGATAAAATCTTGAGGAAAAATGCAGGTTTTAATATGAATAATAAAACAGGAAAATGTTGTTAAACGCCACTATCCAGCAGTTAAACTGAGCTTCTGGAATAGAAATCTCTTGACTGCCATGCATTTTATACATTTAATTTTTTTTAATTTTTTTTAACATTTATTTATTTTTGAGACAGAGAGAGAGCATGAACAGGGGAGGGTCAGAGAAAGAGGGAGACACACAGAATCTGAAACAAGTGCCATGCATCTTAGAAGCACTGATGCTTGACTAAAGTCATTTATTTTGACTTTTACACAGTTGTCGACAGTTGAAGTAAATTCCACTAGTGAGCTCAAGCACACCGATAACCTTCATGACTAAAGGTGAACAAAATTCAACTCTAATACAAACACAATTTGAGGGACGCCTGGGTGGCTCAGTCAGTTGAGCGTCCGAGTTCAGCTCAGGTCATGATCTCGTGTTCGCGGGTTTGAGCCCCACACTGGGTTCCGTGCTGACAGCTCAGAGCCTAGAGCCTGCTTTGGATTCGTGTCTCCCTCTCTCTCTGCCCCTCACCTGATCACGCCTTAGTCTCTCTCAAAAAAGAAAACGTTAAAGAAAAAACTTTTTAGGGGCGCCTGGGTGGCTCAGTCGGTTAAGCGTCTGACTTTGGCTCCGGTCATGATCTTGCAGTTCATGAGTTTGAGCCCCGCATTGGGCTCTGTGCTGACAGCTCAGGGCCTGGAGCCTGCTATACATTGTGTCTCCTTCTCTCGTTCTGCCCCTCTCCCACTTGCGCCGTCTCTCTCTCTCTCAAAAGTCAATAAACATTACAAAAAATTAAAAAAAAAAATTTTGTTTAAACACAATTTGAAAACATCCTGCTTTCATCCCCACCAGAGCATCTACAACCGGATCTGAAGCTACTGTGCGTCAGTCATTGGAATCCGGCATCTTTCTGGATATTCAGACTGAAAACCAACCTTCGTAAACAAATAAGCAAGTTCCAAGGAAAGAGCTCTTGAAAGACCACTGGTCTTACCTGCCTTCTGTATTGCTTTTTGTCCCTTATTAAATTTCCTTTACAAGCGGGGAGTGGTGGGGGTGCCTGGGTGATGCCTCAGTTAAGTGTTCAACTCTTGATCGTGGCTCAGGTCACGAGCTCACAGTTCGTGGGTTCGGGCCCCATCAGGCTCATGCTGGCGGCGTGGAGCCTGTCTGGGATTCTGGCTCCTCTCTCTGCCCCTCCCCTACTCGTGTGTACTCTCTCTCTCAAAACTAAATAAAGTTAAAAAAGAAAGGGGGAGTGGTGACTCAGTGTGGCTAAAATTCTGGTAATTTGTCATTTCTAGGTGTTTAAAAAAAAAAAAACACCATATTTAAATACACCTCCTGTCAGAATAAAGTGAACTCTCCAAGGGGTGGGCACTCAACCCTGTGTCAGGTTCTTCCCCTCCAGTTCTAGGGAACCAAGAACAGGGTTAAAGACCTGACAGGAAAGGTCTATTACTCACCAGATTCCACATTCACAGCCGACACTTAACAAGGTACCTGGGCTTGACCAGGCTTAACTTCTGGAAATAGGTCCAGGAGTAAGGCAATTGGCACATAGTTCGTTAAAACTCTTGCCTTTGGTTCAAACTGGGGATAAAGGATAACTTTAGAAACATGTTCACAGTTTAAAACATTTGGTGGCAGAAAGTTTTAATTAATTTATTTTTTTTTTAACTCAGTAGCCTGAAAGCTTAAATTATCAATCTGCACGAGACTTGGAAATGTATAGAAAAGAAAAATGGCTGGGAAGTCTGTCCTGGTCCACCCAGTGCCACCAAAATGTGACACATCTTACTGTTCAGCAGTGTGGCTTCAGATTACGAAACAAATTGGATTCTGATTTTACGGGTTTTCTCTGCATTTCTAGGGTTACATTTCACTAAATTCCTTAGCCATAGTTTATAGCACAGTGAACATAAAAAAGGACACAAACCAAATTTATACTGAAATTAAATAGCATGATTTAATTTAGCTGCTGCTCAATCCTGAATCCTTTTAAGTTAAAAAAAAAACCCACCAAAGTTATAATTAACTATTAACGTTAATGAATTTAAACCTTCCAGAAAACATGAATCCAAAAGGAAATGTCCGACAGGTGATACGAGCCACATATCTTATGGCCTTTCCTGTTTCCGTCCCAAACGTTCTAAACATCAACGGAAAAAAAAATTCTCTAGAGTTTTTCAATTTTATTCTAGAGCACAATTTTCTGGCCTCTTACTGAGTACGGTCTTCTAACAGGTACACAATTAACTCATACGTAGACAACACGATGGCAGTATTCGGTATCTGCCGGATGAGCTGGGCAAAGAGTCCCCTGTAAAAGGCAAGGTAACCTTCTTCCCGGAAGACCAGCCGAGCGGTCTGGATGAAAGACTTGTACTTGGTGCCTTCCTCCCGGAGCCGTGTCCTTATGACTTCTGCAGAGAGAAACACATACTTTATGCTACGAACGGACTGCATTATCAGGCAATACGATGAGAGAATTCAAAGCACACAGCCCCGGACTGTCAACGTACATCTCTGGCTATTTGCCATCTCAGCTCTGTTTGGACAGCACGGTCACTTCGGAACAATGAGAAGTCACAATCTTTTTAGAACCTTTTCTGACTCTGGGAAATGGTCAATTAGGGACATTACATGTAATACAAAAGTACAAAGTAATTTTTAAGGGATTAAAAAAAGCTTGGTTTGAATGGGACTTCATTTAAAGATAGTCTGTGGTTTTCTACTCTCAATTAAACCAACACTGTAATTTCACGGAAGGTGTAATTTTTATTAAGTGTGACAGTATCATTAACACGATTTTTTTTTCATGTACTCCCCAACCTTCTCTCCTATTAAAATCCTTCTCCACTCTGTCCAGCTTAAAAGCTGCCTCCTCCATTTTCAAACCTTGGCACACCTGGCCCTCCCCCACCCCGGCACCCCCAACATGACACCTGTCACTGCTTGTCTCGCGGACCTCAGTGCACACACTTCTGTCTCCCTACCCCACGGGAGGTGTCCCGCCCTCTTCTCCGTGAGCCCCGTGGGGCTGCTTCGTGCCCTAGTATATGATGGGAACTCAATTACCTGCTTGTGAAATGACAGGTACATTTGTCATAGCCGACAGTGTAGCAGGCTTTTGAAAACAAAACCTGTTTTTCGTGGTACAATAAACTAAGCTATTTTTTTTAAGTAGGTCAATGGAACATTACGTCTATAATTCCTTAAAAAATGGACTTAGCAGAGTAGCCTTACTCAGCACAAAGTGGAAGCTGAGAGGTTTGTTGTTTTGTTTTGTTTAGTTTGGCACTCGTGTCATTTTTTTAAATCGAGGAATGTAAAATAAAATCCAGATTTTTGGCTTCTTTGAAAACATCTCAAGTTCTACAACACAGGGCCCACATTCTGCACAGTACGTTTTGGCCACAATTAGCTGGAACGGAGTAGAGCTGAGTTCCTGCCACTCGGGTAACCTACAGACAGCTGAAGCCAGTTCCACACGTCCCCCGTTACTTAGCACCTGCAGGTGTCTGCACTTTGACGTGAGCCGCGGATACACTAGATAATACCGCCAAACGCCACGAACCGCACGGCTGTTCTACTGTTTGGGAAGAAAAAGCAAAACACACCGTGTGGATAAGCAATGCAGGAAGCACATCCTTTAGAAATAGCAGCGGCTGCCATAAGTCCAAAAAAACTCGTGGAAGTTTTCTCAGTCCCATTTGTAGAAGAGGCTAATGGAGCTTCTTTCAGATACTTCTTTAAACTTTCATAAATAGCAAAACAGATGATAGTTTCTGAAATCCCGGCATACGAGGCAGTTAATCCCCTGTAGAAGCCACGAATGCCTTCCGTCTGGTAAACGTAGCGAGCACACTGGAGTGTGTTCATCTGCTTGGAGCCTCTCACTCTGCGGACACAAGACCAGCGAAAAGCCGTTAAAAGGCACGCTCACGAGCCCGGTTCCTGTCCCAAGCCGCAAAAACTGAGCGCTGAGTATAAAGAGAAATGGTACGCACGGCAGGTGACATGTGTCTTCCTTCTTCTGTGTTCAGCTGAGCCCTAGCCCACCAGATGGGACACCCGATAAGCCCACAGAACACTACGTGCATCTGTACCAAGAGTCCTAAAAACATGTCCAGAGCTCCTGACCTAATTTTGCAAAGAGCTGTACAAAGGAAGATGTTCATCAGAGGAAAACACAACCGCAATATAATCAGAACAATCCAAATATCTAAAAATAGAAATAGATAAGTAAACCATGATACACACACCAGATTGAAATAGTTGTAAAGGCAGGAAGCTAGGCGGAACCGCGTGAGCAGAAAGCAGGACAAAATTACATGCAGAGTGTAATTCCAATCATGGTACAAACAGGCTTTAAGAAAATGCTGAAGGAAACCTCACCAACATTCTGACTGGGCACTGAGTGTAAGGGAGTGCTTTCTTAACCCGAGTCTCCAGATCCCATTATTTCTCAATTTATGAAATTATGAACATGGAAACGCTGCCCGGTAACTAATAAAAGGCCTCAGGCTTGGCTGCTCTTGGCTCACGATAGAAAGCATCCTAAACTGCCCGATGCAAGCCGAATCCTGGGACCTGACCCTGTTTCCACTGGCCCACATCAAAGACCCCTCCCTTGGGGCTGAAGCCCACCGCTTCCAACCGGTCACAGCAGGCTCCCTCGCTTCTTCACTGTGTCTTTCCACATCCTAGCTGGAGCGACCTTTCTAGCACCGAGCCAACCACACCACTGCCCTGCTTAAAATCCTCTAACGCAGGGCTTCTCAACCTGGGCACTGACACTCTCAGCTAGATGATTATCTGTTGTGGAAGCTGTCCTATGCATCATGGGAAGTTTAGCAGTACCCCAACCTTTACCCAGTAGATGCCAGCAGCACCCTACCTGAATTGTCACAAGGTCTCCACACACTGTCAAATGTCCCCTGGGGGACAAAGCGTTCCCCACTCCTGCCCTGAACCACGGCTCTAATGGCTCTCCATGGCCCTCAAAATACAGCCCAAGGCCAAATTCCAAGCCCTCCCAGGGTTTTTAAGAATGTGCCCCCCCCCCCCCGCATTTCTGCAGCCTTGGCTCTTCTCCCTGCTTTAGCACATGCACGCGCAGCATACTCCAGATGTTTCCCTTCTTCCAGCTCCCTGCGAACAAGGCTTCTCTAGACATTCCCCACACTCCGTTCTCTGCCCGATGCACCTGCCGTGCGGCCCACCCCCAGTTATTTTCCAGAAGGTAAGGGGGCCATCACTGCTGGAGGAGGCCCTCCCTGTGCCCACCCTGCCTGGAGTGCACTAGGGACCCTTTGGGGTCCTTACCACTTCCGGCCCCTATCTCGTTAGACTCTAATGCTCTTTATTTCTGTAAAGCTGTGAGCTTCTGGAAGGCAGGGCCTAGGTCTTACTCCCTGCTGTTTCCCCAGTGACCAGTGCACAGCAAGCATCCACGCTCGTTGTTGCAGGACGTGTTAGCAGAGCCCATCCAAACAAAGCTTTAAAATGTCCTCAACGTGGAGCGTTCCCAGGTGGATTTAAAAGAGCGCACATAAAGGCTCTGAGCTGACTTGCACACGTATGTGCTACTAAGCAGGAGTGACTCTGTGTGGCACACCTGAAGTGCAGAGTCATCACCAAAGGTTTCCAGGAGAGGATGCTGCTCAGAAGCCTCAAGGACAAGCAGGTGTTCTTGAGGGACCAGAGGGGGAGAGGGAGTCCTGGCGAGGGACAGCACATGGGGAGACGGATGCATAAGAGCACACGACAGTTTCAGAAAACTGCAAAGGACCTTGGATGTTAAGCCCAGCAGTTAGGATGTGACCGTGAGAGAAAACAAGACTCCTGGAAGGAGTGAGCAAGTGATCTGTCCAAAATAATGAGATCTGATACATTCTAGAAGGTTCTTTCGCACAGAATGGCTCGAGGGAAACATGGAATCTGAGACCAATTCAGAGGTTTTTGTGGTCACTAGAAAAGCTAAGGCAGACCCCTAGCTACGCTTCCAGGGGATGTTCTAGTTCTCCCTTTAGAGGTGGCTCAGAGTTAGACTAGACTAGCTGACAGTTTCCAGAGCCCACACACATTTCCCCACGACACAGTCACACAAGAGTTCTTAGAACTCTAGTACAGGGGCGCCTGCGTGGCTCTGTCAGTTAAGCATCTGACTCAGGCTCAGGTCATGATCTCACGTCCGGCTCTGCGCTGGCAGCGTGGAGCCTGCTTGGGATTCTCGCTCTCCCTCTCTCTCTGCTCCCTCCCCCCACTTTCTCTCTCTCTCAAAATAAATAAAAATAAACTTAAAAAAATTTTTATTAGCGTCCTGGAGGCCTGACAGCCCTTGCTGTCCTACCCTTGACCCACCATCCTACCCTTGTCCTACCCTTGTCCTACCACTTGAGAGAGAGGCCATCTGGAGGAGATCCCTCAGTGCTCCAACTGGGGGTGGGGTCGGCCTAGAGATCCACCAACCATCCGAGAGGAAGTCAGGAGCACCTCAGGGGCCACGTGAGTGAACTGCCAACCTCTGTTGGGTGTTGTTTCTGTTGGCCCTCACCTCCCCACGGTGCCTGGCAACACACATCTCAAAACAAAAGGAGTTTCTACATAGGCTTATGTTCAGAAAAAAAACCAGGATGGGGATGGCTAAGGACTCCGTACCCATCACTTCACCACTGGAATTGGGAGGAAGAAAAAGATCCCAAGAATATTAAGGAAGGAACAATTGGTAACTTACTTCCGTTCCAGCTGCATCCGGGTTTTAACCATCCATATAGGATTCATTAAGGTATTTGTGACAAAAGCTGGAAGATAAAATCCAGAAAATATCATCATTGAACATAGTCCATGTTTATTCAAGTTGTCTATTTCATATGATAAACTTTGAGGTCAGGAGTTAAATGGCTTAATACTAAAAATAGATACGGGCACTGGGATGGTTCAGTCAGTTGAGCATCGGGCTTTGGCTCAGGTCATAATCTCACGGTTTGTGCATTCAAGCCACACATCGTCCCCCATGCTGAGTGTGGAAGCTGCTTGGGATTCTCTCTCTCTGCCCCTCCCCTGTGCTCGCTCTCTCTCTCTCAAAATAAATAAACTTAAAAAAAAAAAAGGAATAGTAAGAAGCAGTTCTATACTGCAGATGGAAGTTACAGCCCTAAAATGTAACATCCATTGTTATGCTGGACCTAAAAGAAATCTCTCAATTTTCTAGAGCCCTGTCAAGTCTCTCCAACCTGTAGGTGGTGCTGTTGATATTTTGGTAAATCTAATCTCTACGGTAAATACGGAAACTATTCTAAACCTCAATTTATAAATTTCAGGTCCAGAAGTATGTTTTAAGGAGCTGGTGATCTAACCCAAAAAGGTCACCTTACATCAAATGTAAAACAGAAGCCACGAAATCTCCACTTACCTGAATTCAAACACCTACATTTTAATATCCAACTCATCACTTCAAGAAATTGAAGTTTTAAGACTGCTATGCTTCTAGGAACCATTTTTTTTTTTTCAACGTTTATTTATTTGTGGGACAGAGAGAGACAGAGCATGAACGGGGGAGGGGCAGAGAGAGAGGGAGACACAGAATCCGAAACAGGCTCCAGGCTCTGAGCCATCAGCCCAGAGCCCGACGCGGGGCTCGAACTCACGGACCGCGAGATCGTGACCTGGCTGAAGTCGGACGCTTAACCGACTGCGCCACCCAGGCGCCCCAGGAACCATTTTTTTAAAGTCGCTCTTCCTCATCTTAATACTACTGACCGTTCCAGACCAACCAGCACGCACAGTGTCACGGTGTCAGCCTGACACACAGCGAGTTCTGAATTCCTCGTCCTCTCCACGGTCCGAAGCAGGTTCATGAGGAACCCAGACAGTGGTTTAGAAAACTCCTTCCGGGTCCGCTTTCCTTACCAAAGGTTCCTCTGAGTTAATTTGGCAAAAGTTTCAAAACCGATGACAGGGTGGAGCTCCTGGCTCGCTACCGCCCTCGGAGGTGAGGACCCACCGGCTCCCGCTCTGCGTGTCCCCCCGCCCCGGACCTCCATGTTCAGTAGGGTCCCGTTTCTCTTGTGAGAAGCAGCTCTGCGTTCACTATCCTCCTGCTTGGGGTCCAGTAATTATCATCCGTGACTACTCAGATGGGCTACTAGAACTTCCATCTGGAGCGACAGAGGCAGACAAGACTGGCGGACGCACACCTCACAGGCCGGCAGAAGGCAGAGATTTTTCACAGAATGCCAACTTAAGTTCTCCGAAAAACCTTCTATTTACACAAGTCATCGAATGACACTTAGGGGCTCCTGGCTGGCTCGGTCAGTGTAGTGTGTGACTCTCGATCTCGGGGTCATGAGTTCGAGCCCCAGGCTGGGGGTAGAGATTACTTAAAAAAAAAAAAAAAGATCTTTAAAAACAAAAAATGAAAACCGCATACAATATCCGTAAAGACACAGCCTCCCCTCAGCAATCTGCAAGTCCGTGGTCTTTTCCAAGTATTTCCTGGGGGAATAAATCCTGTTATGAATTTTCTAGAGTAAGTACAATGACTCCCTCAAGAGAATAGATACTATCTGATCTGGTAGGAGCCTTACTCAAAGAACACTCCACAAGCCCCAAGCCGTCGTCACAGTGTCCAGCTGTTAAGGCCAGAAATGCCAATAGTACACAGGGTAACTTAGCTGGACACCGTGGGGAGTCACAAAAAAGCCCTCAAATTTTTAAAATAATTTAATGAAACAGAAAGACATGAAAATGCATTAATATGCCTTTATTTTTATTTATTTTTAGTTTTTTTCATGTTTCTGTATTTTTGAGAGAGAGAGAATGTGTGTGGGGGGGGGGAGGGGCAGAGAGAGGGAGACACAGAATCCGAAGCAGACTCTAGGCTCTGAGCTGTCAGCCCAGAACCCAACGCGGGGCTCGAACGCACAAACCGAGAGATCATGACCTGAGCGGAAGTCGGATGCTTAACCGACTGAGCCCCCAGGCGCCCAATATTCCTTCAAAAGAAACAGAACACTGACCAGCAGTATGCATGGGCACGTGTAAATTCTGAGGGAGAATAAAAGTTTTAGTTAGCGGGGAAAATGGAACCAAGTTACAAACTATTCTCACACATTCATGCTTCCTTAGTTCTAACATGAAGCTCCAGAAAAATGGTTTGAGGCAAAAGAGGAAGAGAGCTGATTTCTAATTCCTGGACAAAGCTGCATGGCACAACACGTGCTTCAGGAAAGCGAGAAGCTGGTCTCCACTCACTGGGGGGGTGACCTACCTGCAGAGCCGGCTGAGAAAATATGCACAGTATTACTGTTAGGCACGAAAATGCCATTGAACTGCTCTTTGGCTTTGGAGTAACACGCAAAGTACACAGCCCTGGTGGAAGAAAGAGAGAACACTACAGACATCGGCATGGCACTATATGCGTCCCTCCACGACCTCTGAGAAGTTTAGGAAATTAGGAGAAAGAAGGTTGACGTGTAACCAAAAGCTGGACCTTATCTGTCAAACCAAAAGCTGCTGCAGGCACCTGCAGAAAGCTCCTGCGTGTCCCTCCAGAAAGGGCCCAGTGATGGTCAAGTATCCAAAATAACTGAGGCCGGTGAGATTTGGGTAATATACAGAGTCCATTTAGATTCTTCATTCTGGATAAATGTCAATCCTTTAAGCATCAAAATACACACTAAACCTTCTAAAATCTCTAATACTACTTCTAAAATACAGCACGCTTGTCCTGCCTTACACCACAATGAGTACGTCAAATGTAATCTGACCGGTTTTTGAGGACTCAGGGTCAGTAGGAACTACCAGCATACGTGTTTTCAATGCAGAGCTTCCGCCATTGGACACGCACACCCCCCACCCCCACCGCCACCCCTATAGGAGGAGTCTGGCCTCCCCCACGGCTCTCTGGTCCGGTCTCTGCTTTCCCTCTTCTGACTCGGCTCTTACTGGGGCTGGGGAGTAGGCGCTGGTTGGTATTTTCCCCGCTTCTTCACCAGCAATGCCAGGGAAAAATGCTTCTTTATTTTGGCTGGCCAATGCATCAATCATAGAGTGTATTTTTCAACTTAGGATCTGGACTACTTATCTGTTATTTAACATTAGTCTGCTTTTTATAGGTCCCCGCTGTTCTAAACGGGTGTGGCAGCCAGGAACCTACAGCAGGTTAACAGGCGTTACCAAACTTTCCACAAGGAGATACAACTCAATTTCCTTTATTTGCTATATGTATCCACCATCTATTAATGCAAACCCCATATAATCTCACAGACTAGTACTTGTATTTCTTAAACAGCTTATACACCTATGCTATAAAATTCTAAAGGAACAAAGGGTTTAATAAGAATCTGAATTGTTACAACATTCTCAGGTCATTTGTGTATAAGTTGGGAGCACTGATCTGCAAGAATTCTAGGAAGCTTTTAGTCTTTACCTTGTATAAGACATTTTCGTTTTTGTTCTAAAAAATAATTCTCTTTAAAGTCGACCAGAGTATTATATGAAATAACAGAAGTACCTTACTCGTCACCCAGCTCCCCGCCGGGCCTCCAGGCCATTTCTAGAAGGAGTTTCTCATCTACTTTTCACAGATATGCTATACACACACTCACCTATTACTCACTCTTGTCAAACAGACTTTACAGGGCATTAAGCCTTGTGCTAGAAAGGAGGATGTTTTAAATCAAGTAAAGCCTACAAGCCTTGAGAATTGCTTCAGATCAGCAGTTCCAAGCGCATATGAATCACCAGGGGATCTTGTTAGAATGCAGATTATGATACATGTCTGGGGCACAGTCCGAGAGTGTGCAGTTCTAACCAGCTCCAGGTGACGCCCACGGTGCTGGCCACGCACCGTACTTGATGTAGCAAACACTCGTCTAGAGAAGACTCCAGGTGACGTGAGCAGATGAATTTTCATTTAAGAATAAAAGAACTAGATGCTTTCACACACACACACACACGACACACGTGCACACATACCCACACTAAAAGACACACCAGCACTTATCACTATTCCATGTGTCAGACGTTTATAGGCAAATCCCATACTGAAAAAGACACTGGCCATCTAGAAGTAATGCGCTTCAGTAAGAAAGAAGTCAGTATTATATACTACAGGTAGCGAGCCAGCTGAAAAGTTTAAAGCTTACCTTGATGGCGCAACTCCGACCAAATTTGGACCCAAGCCTCTAAAAAGTGACTTTGGTCCCTCCTTCTCCAAGATCGACCTAAATGATAAGAGAAGATCTTTAAAATCCTGAGGCAGAGCCTAGGCAAAACACTGAGGCGTCAGCCCTCACAGCTCCTTGAAGGAAGAACAGAATGTTTGCAAGACCCCAGACTCTTATCGGATTATAGTACAATACAGCATCCGAAATCTGAAGAATACTGCTTTCGTATTACAGTGGAAAAGCAGGTTTCAAAAGCATCAGTTTGACATGTTTTCAAGGAGCCTTTTCCCTGGCTCACACGGGACCGAGATATTCAGGGTCTGTACTCCACATGCACTCCTAGTAAGGTAGGACAAGCATCTGGCGGAGCATCTGATACGGGGAATAATGCCCTCATTATAGCAAAATTCACTGAGAAATGGGTTCAGAGATGTCTCTGGATGATATTTCTTTGGGATTTTTTCCTTATTTCTAATAATCCTATCTTCCAGATATTGACTTATTGCAGAAGAGCCCCAACCAGGGATCTACAGAATGGAAAAACCTAATGATTTTCACAGGCTGGATGAACGTTACTTAATTTTTCTTCTTGAACATTTATTTATTTTTGAGAAACAGAGAGAGACAGAATGTAAGTAGGGGAGGGGCAGAGAGAGAGAGGGAGACACAGAATCTGAAGCAGGCTCCAGGCTCCCAGCTGTCAGCACAGAGCCCGATGCGGGGCTCGAACCCATGAACCGTGAGATCACGACCTGAGCCGAAGTCAGACGCCCAACCGACTAAGCCACCCAGGCGTCCCTGGATGAATGTTACTTAAAGCCAAAGCATAGTATCTCAGGGTCAAAGAGAATATCCCTTTTGCTTCTTAATTTTTTAAATTCATGGTGACATATACACAACATAAAAATTTACCATTTTAGCCATTTTTTAAGTGTACAGTTCAGGGGCATTACGTATCTCCACAAGGTTGTGCGACCGTCACCATCCATCTCCAAACCTTTTTCATCTCCTACAAACAGAAATCCACACCGGGTTAAACACGAACTCCCTGGGGCGCCTGGCTGGCTCAGCCTTCAACTCAGGTCATGATTTAACGGCCTGGGGCCTGCTTCGGATTCTGTCTCCCTCTCTTTCTCTCTGCCCCTCCCCTACTTGCTCTCAGTCTCTCAAAAAAATGAATAAACATTAAAAAATAAAAACCACCCCATAACTCCCCATTCTCCTCTGCCGGCCCTTGGCAACCACCGTCCCGCTTTCTCTCTCCTGAATTAGACTACTTCAGGGACCTCATAGGAGTGGAATCGTACAGTATTTGTCCTTCTGTGGCTGGCTTATGTCACTCGGCAGCGTCACTGAGGTTCATCTATGTCACAGCAGGTGTCAGAATGTCCCTTTTGAAGGCTGAGTGATACTCCATTGTGTGTCTACCGCATGCGGTTTGCCCATTTATCTGTCAACTGCCTCCGCCTTCGGCTACAGTGGATCAACGCGGCTATGAACGTGAGCGTCCAAGTATCCGTTCAGGTCCCCGGTTTAAATGCTTAGGGGAACATGCCCAGAAGCGGAATTGCTGGCTCACGTGGTAATTTCTAGGTTTGATTTTTTGAGAATCTGCCCTGTTATCTACCACAGCGGCTGTACCATTTTCCGTCCCCACCGACAACGCACAGGGGTTCCAATTTTCCCACACCCTTGCCAACACACTTAAAAAAAAAAAAAAAAAAAGTGCTCATGTGTTTTCTTCTTTGTCTCTTAAGTAGGCTTCATGCCCAGCGCAGGGTCCAAGGCGGGGCTTGAACTTACAACCCTGAGCTGAGAGCAAGAGTCAGACGCTTAAACTGAGCCACCCAGGTGCCCCGTGTTCTGACTGAAAGCGACTAAGGGAGGATTGTGTAGAACATTCTTTAGAGGCATTTTCCCACTCCAACATAGGATTCAAATTGAAGAATAAATTTGGTTAAATGTATTCTTTTTAATGGCTCCATTTTCATGGTGTCCAAGAGAAATTTACGGTTACATTGAGGTCTTCTCTAATTTAATCTCCTTTTCTTACTGCAGATTTTTCTGCTCTGCACTCGGTAATTAGGGCCTCCGATCTGACAGCATTCTGAGTTTATCTAGAATTGTCAACAGTTTATAAAATGCTTTACCTTCATTATGACATTGAGAGTAAAATAAAAAGGTGTCTTCCCACCTCATGGAAAAGCTATTGGTAAAGTGAATCCTGCCAATTCTATTTCTGCTACCTTCCACTTTTCCCATAGAGAAAGTCTCTAAAAACAAAGCTGAAATTTTTGGTGAAGAGGTTAAATTGATGTTTTGGTCCCTGGCACGCTGGAAAATGTTCAAGTTTTATCCATTCGTAGCTTTCTTTCCTTTTTCAGGTCAATGTAATTTTTCACGGTCTAGAGTCCTTGAATGTACAAACTTAAAAATATAAATCTTAGCTTCTCGTCTTCAAATTTTTAGATGTTTATAAAATATTTCAATTGCTTAAAAATGAAAGAATATAAGGGGCGCCTGGGTGGCGCAGTCGGTTAAGCGTCCGGCTTCAGCCAGGTCACGATCTCGCGGTCCGGGAGTTCGAGCCCCGTGTCGGGCTCTAGGCTGATGGCTCAGAGCCTGGAGCCTGTTTCCGATTCTGTGTCTCCCTCTCTCTCTGCCCCTCCCCCGGTTCATGCTCTGTCTCTCTCTGTCCCAAAAATAAATAAATGTTGAAAAAAAAAAAAAAAAGAAAGAAAGAAAGAAAGAATATTTGTACCTGTAAGAGCTGCCCTCAAAAGTAGCAGACCAGCAGTTAGGTAAGAAAAAAGAAATAAAGTATCTAGACTTGAAAGGAAAAAGCAAAGCTATCTTTATTCATACAGACTACATAATCTTATTACACGGAAATACTAATGGGGTGCCCGGGTGGCTCCGTTGGTTAAGAGTCCAATTCTTGGTTTTTGGCTCAGGTCGCGACCTCACAGTTTGTGAGATGGGAGCCCCACGCCGGGCTCTGTGCTGACATCGCGGAGCCTGCTTGGGATCCTCTCCCTCCCTCTCTCTCCCTCCTTCTCTGTCCCTCCCCTGCTCTTGCGTGGGTGTGCTCTCTGTCTCAAAATAATTAAGTTAAAAAAAATACTAAGGAATACACTAAAAAAATTACTATAGTAAGTTCAGCAAGGTTACAGGACACAAGATCAACATATGAAGCAACTGTATTCATACACAGCGGCAATGAACAATCTGAATACGGAAATAAAAAACAATTCCATTTACAACATCATCAAGAAGGGTAACATTCCTACCCACAGAGAGATGAAGCAGATCAGTGGTCGCCAGGGGAGGGGTGTGGGGAGATGGGAAGGACTATTAATGGGTACATGTTTCCTTCTGGAGTGATGGAAATGTTCTAGAATTAGATAGTGGTGGTGGTTACAGAACTCTGTGACTATACTAAAACCACTTGTACACTTTAAGAGGATAAGTGTTATGGTATGTGAATAACTCAATAAAGCCATTATTTTAATCTTTATTTATTTTTGAGAGAGACAGAGAGACAGAGCGTGAGCAGGGGACGAACAGAGAGAGAAGACGACACATAATCTGAAACAGGCTCCAGGCTCCCAGCTGTCAGCACAGAGCCCGACGCGGGGCTCGAACTCACGAACTGTGAGATCGTGACCTGAGCCGAAGTCGGACGCTTAACCGACTGAGCCACCCAGGTGCCCCAATAAAGCTATTATTTTAAGTAATAAACTAGACCTCGGTTCCACCGAAATAATTAAGTTACTTCAAAATATTAGGGAGACAACAGTCTTATTTTCTAATCATAGAATGTTTTCCTTACTGGCAGTTATCAACCCAGGCCCTTTTAAGTGATCCCATGACATACTCTGGTTTGTGTGCAGCCCAGCCTAAACCCTCTGGCCCCGAGTATCACATGAAGGGCCTCTGACACACTGGACAACTAGACAGCACATCTCGCTAGAAGTACAATGGACATTTCTTTCTTTCTTTTTCTTTCATGGCATCTGGGGAATGTCAAAGCAATGCATTTAAAATGAGACCTAGTTACACAACGTAAGATTACTCGGCAATAAAAAAGGAAGGAAGTACTGTTACACAACACCAAGGCTGAACCTTCGAGAAACATTAGGTTACATGCAAGAAGCCAGACACCAAAGGCCGTGTGTTGTATGATTTCACTTATGTGAAATGTCCAGAGGACGCAAATCTGGAGACAGAAAGTAGACAGTGATTGGTTGCCTAGGCTGGGGGCAGGCGATGGGGAGTGACAACAGATGGGTGAGGGGTTTCCTTTTCATAGGGATGAAAACGTTCTAAAATCAGATTAGGGGTGTTGACTGCACATCCTAAACACAGTTGAATGGTATTCTTTAAACAGGTAAATTGTACGGTATATGAATTACATCTTCATAAAGCTGTGTTAAACCAAAAAACAACCCAGCGAGGAGGAATGAAAGGCTCACTGAAAAAGGTCTAGGAAGCAGAAAAGATCTTGGTGGGAACAGAGTTTTAAAATAAAATTTAGTTCTTCTGTGAAATCAATCACTTACGGTGACTGCTTCAATGGGAGTATGGACTGTAGATCACTTAAAAAGCAATATATGAATACTGAATGTCTTGAATTTGAAAACCGTGCAGTGATTTTAAGAGAATACCTTTGTCCTGAGGAGTTAAGGGTAAAGGGGCATGATGAGTGTAACCCAGGTTCCCAATGGTTCAGAAAAATACGTAGACGGAGCAAAAATAAAAAAAGCAAATGTGGCAAATGTTACAAACTGGTGACTTGAGGTATAACCAAGTTATTTGTACCGTTTCTGTAACTCTTCCATAAGTTTGAAATTCTTTCAAAGTAAACAGTTCTTAAAAAAAAAAAAAAGGTATAGGTCATAGGTTATAAAAATACCAAACTCTTGACGATAGCTCATAAATTCACAGAAGCAAGGGTTGGGGTAAAGCTGGGTTTCTGTAAAGCTAATCCACCAAATGAAGCTCATGCCCTCCGAGTAACCTTTCACACTGGCTGAAAGATAACTGGCTCTTAATCGAGACGTGACAATTTAGTGTTTTCAACTGTAAATACTTTTCCTCTTTCTCAAAACAGCCCTGTGCTTTTATTTTACTTTTTTTTTTTTTTTTTTTTTACTAAGCGCAGCAACTTTTCACCCAGAGAAATCAGGACCGTGCTTTTAAAAAGCCAAGCTGTCTGAACAAAAACTTCTCTCAAGCAACACCTTGAAGTGACCTACAATTCAGAATATAGTATGTAAAAGATTTCAAATGGTCAGTATGTTCAAACATTTTGAAAGTTTGGACTCGGTCTGTGGCCCCCGTTAATGTGCCCTGGGCAGCCAGGCCCGGGAGTCAGTCAAACACAATCAAGGGCGTCTCTGGCTCCAGGAAGCTGGAAGCCCTCATCTATAATGCAGCAGGGAACGCGTGTCCTCAAGTGACTCAGGCCTTTTAAGAACTGCAGAAAAGCTGTCTCCATAGTGACGCATATTAACAGTGGGCAAAAAGTCAAATCTGTTACATAATTCAAACTTCTAACCTATCGGGATGTTTACAAAATTTTTCTGGAACAATCAAGTTTCTACTATAAATGGCACACTTCAAGCTTCATAATAAAGCATGTTGGGATCCAGACTAACTTTCCCACAGTCGTATAAACTTTCATGTAAAAAAAAAGAGATACAAAAGGAAATTAGGGTCTCGTTTGGAACATTTCCTTGTCTTCACTAGTTTTAAATCATAGCACGCATACTACGGACTAATCCAGAACAAAGATCTCGTCAGAACAGGTACCTAAGTTTTCACAAGATGGAGACTAGCTCGCTAATAAATTGCTTTACAGATTAAAAAAGGTACCTGAAAAAATAAAAATAAGGTAATGACGGCGTAGTTTACAGAATAGGAGTTCTGACTGAAAAGAAAAAGATTAACTCACAAGATTGTTTTAAAAGCAGACCTCAGAGATAAAACGGATATATTAATACTCCCTTTAGCGAATCTAATAGAGCCTAAATATGCTAGCATCTTGCCTTTTTAAAGTAACTATGAAAAATGTGAAGGTTACTGGTGCTCAACGGAGGATTCTTTCTTTCCTTACATGAGACACACGCAAACACTGACTTGCAGCTTGAAAAATAAACTCCCCGTAAACAAAGTCTGTTGGCTGTTAAGTCTTCTAAAGTGGCACCGCCTGAGAGAGTAAGACTAGAGAGAAGGTGCTGAGTTTTAAATGAATAACCATTTTATTCGTTTGGGTTTCCGGTAGCAGTGCTTCTAAAACTGCGAACCTTGCCGGGCTTTGTGGTCTAGAGAAAAGGCCGGACACCTGTCACTTAGCAGGTCAAAAGCCCTGTCTGCGGACCATCATCGCTGCCCTTAGCTCAGCCACGTCGAAGGAAGGAGGAAGCTACCTAATGATCTAAGTGCAGGAGGAGGGGGAGCTTCGACCAGGGTGGAGGCGGAGAGAGGCGGAGAGTGGCGTGGCGGAGAGCAAAGTCGTCAGGGTCTCCTGGGCCACCCTGAAAGACCTCTCAGGCCCCGGCGCTCTCTCTCTCCACGCCAGTGCTGAGCAACAGACTGCCTTCGGAACGTGCAACAGGGAAAGACACACACTTCCCCCGAAGAGCAAGTATGCTTTCTTCAGACGAGAATTATGTAATACGATAGATATTTCCCTTTTTGCCTTGGCCACCAAAAAACCCAGTCGTAAGTCATGTTAAAAAAGCACAGGAGGTACCTATTGTGACAGCAGTCGGTTTTTTTTTTTTTTTTTAATTTTTAATGTTTTTTTTTTTTTTTTTTTTTTTTGAGAGACAGACACAGCATGAGCAGGGGAGGGGCAGAGAGAGAGGAAGACACAGAATCCGAAACAGGCTCCAGGCTCCGAGCTGTCAGCACAGAGCCCGATGCAGGGCTGGAACTCACAAACTGTCAGATAGTGACCTGAGCCAAAGTCGGACGCCTAACCGACTGAGCCATCCAGGCACCCCAGCAGTCAGTATTCTTTACAAGGCGGGGCGCGCGCATGCGTGCGTGTGCATGTGTGTGTCTGTTGAGCACTTTATACTCCGTATCTTCCCAACAGGCCAAAATTCATTCATTCGATTTGTACTGAAAGCTTAAGCTTACTACGTGACAGGCAACATTCTAGGTGAATGGCGACACCTCAGGGACCAAAACAAATCAAAGTTCCCTTCTGGTGGGGGTAGAGAGAGAAAATAAACAATATAAATATGTAAACCACACTGCTGGATGGAGGTGAGCGCTGTAGATAAAAATAGAGCAGGAAGAAGGGATGGGGCGTGAGGGGAAGGCTGTTTTAAATAGCATGGTCACGGTAAGGCCTTCCCGCAAAGGTGACGCGAGCCAGCCATGCAGATGACGTCCAGTACAAAGGCCCTTCCCGGAAAATGTTCCAATGTTCCCAGTTGAAAAGACTGCGAAGGAACAGCAAGGAGGCCAGCGTGGCGGGGTGCGGGCGGGGCGACGTCAGAGGTGAAGTAGAAGTCATGGGAGGGATGGCACCTGTGCAGAGCCTCGTGAGGGGGTGAGGGGCGACTACAACTTTGGCTTTTCCTTGGAGGGAGAGGACAGCCCCTGGAGAGATCTGAGCCAAAGACCTCCCGACTGCTCTGCGGAGCACACACTGAGGACTGGGGTAAGGGCGGGGGTGGGGGAGACCACTAACACCGGTGAGACATGGCGGCTTCCATCAGGACAGTGGCGGAGCGAGTGGCGCAAAGGGGTCAGAGCCCGCACGCACTCTGAAGGCGGAGTTGGGAGGTTTTCCCGTGGGACCGCGAGAACAATCTCAGGATGACTCTGGGCTTCAGATCCGCACAGAGGGAAGGATGGCGTTGCCTTTGATGGACACAGACAAGACTCTGGGAGCAGCAGGTTTGGGGAAGTTCAGTGGTGCACAGGTTCCACTCTGGACGCCCGCTAAACACCCGAGCAAACAGGCAGGGGGACCAACGTGCGAGGCTCGGAGGAGAGACACGGTCAGCTTACAGATGGCACTTAAAGCCGCAAGACTCAATGTGATCCACTCCCGGAAGGAGGGGCTGCCGCTAGGGCAGGGGCCACCAGAGGAGCCCCGGGGCCCTCCAACATCAAGAGGTCATCGGGAGACTCGGAGGCGGAGCAGAGGCAGCGGCCGGCGAGGCGGGACTGTGGTCCCGGGGGACTCTGGCTGGAACTCGGCCGTCTCCACGCGGCAGCGGTGTAGGTAAGGGGGCCTGCCGTTGTCTACTCTCAGCTGCTTCCAGTCGTTCTCAGAAACAGGTGAATGTACACGGAACGACACTGAGCAAGTCGATTTGCCTTTCCTCGTCATAAAACAGGGGTAACACCACGCCAGGGTGCTAACCTCAGGGTTCTTGTGAAAAATCGATGAGATAATACCACATAAGTGTAGTCATTTTTTAACCTGAGAGCTAACATCAGTTGAGAATCTTAAAACTATATATACACCAAGTTGAGGGCATAAGGCTTAACGAAACAGCTCTTGGGTGAAAAATGCCACTTTACAAATACTTTTCTGACAAAATATCACTATGACAAAAATTTTACTTAATACTTCCATTACTCCTATTTTGACGTGAATATAGAATAAGCGGTTTTAAAAAGTATTCACGTGTCGAGGCGCCTGGGTGGCTCAGTCGGTTAAGCGTCCGACTTCGGCTCAGGTCATGATCTCACACAGTTCGTGAGTTCAAGCCCCGCGTCGGGCTCTGTGCTGACAGCTCAGAGCCTGGAGCCTGCTTCACATTCTGTGTCTCCCTCTCTCTCTGCCCCTTCCGTGCTCATGCTGTGTCTCTCTGTCTCAAAAATAAATAAACATTAAAAAAAAAAAGTATTCACGTGTCAGTGACGGCTCTTTTCTGTGTAGCTGAGGCTGCACGAACTGATGGCTGCTTTGGGTCCACAGTGAAAACAAATTGTCTTGTGTGTAGTGTGATGTGGGCACTGTTCCTGTATTTTACAAGATGGACAGGCTTTTTTCCCTCTGATTTACATTTTAATACATAATTGTGTCCATTTTTGGGGGGGGGAGGACATACATATAGAGAGACAGGCAGACAGAGACAGAGCAGAGACTTACAAGAGGTGGAGAGACAGATACCCGAGATATAGAACAGACACCCTAGAAACTTCAACTAGAGAAATATCCTCATGCCACATGCGTGGCCCTGCTGATACCCACAACTTCTGGGTAACAGTCTCCCAGTTACTGTAAATATATAAATCTACTTGTCATGAGTTATTTGGCAAGCACCTAAGGGGAAGTTCTTTTTGGATGTCAGTAAAGTTGGCAAATTACCTGTCTGTCTCATTATGTCCAAAGCACTTTGTGTTCCTCAGAAGAAAGGGGTCATTTGAGACACTGCCACCGCCCAAACATATAAGAAGGCAAACCAGGATGGGGATGTTTTCACAGTCATGGATTTAAGGATGCGGGCTTGTCTCTCTCTCTACTGATCTCGAAGTGTTACCTCCACGTCTCTGTGTTTCTCTTTCCCGGGCCTACCTCCAGGCGGGCTTTCTGCCTTTCACGTCTCCACTCCTGTCCTCGGTGTTTATCTGAACTAGCTGATCCTCCTGGAGTCTTGGGGACCAGCCTCCTTTTTCTCTAGCTGATTCTCTCACTTGGGTCCTTGCCCTCAGCGGCCGGTTTTGCTGTCCAGTTTTGCTCAATAAACTCAAAGGCTCCTTCATACACATGTCTGGCATGGACATCTGGGTGACTCATCAGTAGACTTTACAAACAAAATGTCCCTAAAAATAAATGAACCACTTTCCAATTCATTCCACCTTATCTGAAATGTGACTGAATTCTGTCCAAAGTGCTAAGTGATGGGGTTATTAAGACAGAACATTTCCATTTTATGGCATCTTTTTCTGATGTTTCCCCAGTAAACATCTACAATGATAAACAGCATTGTCTTCCTTGAACACACCCTTTCCCAGTGATGTCTCAGAGGTCTGACAACCACGTTTAGCTCAATTCAACGGCACCTCTTTTCAAGTACACAGCCCCCCACTAAAAGGCCGGCATTGCCAGGTGCCCTTCTGAATTTCTGCTTCTGCCTTAAGCATAGAGACTAATAAGCCAAATTCAGCCTATGAATATTTAGCCACTTTGTAATCAAATAAGACATATTTAATGCAGTAAAAATAATACACCACGAAGGCAGCCTCAGTATTAAACAAACACGGGAAAAAACAATTTCACCAAACAGGTGTTGCAACTTTTCTGTAAATGTAAATGATCTCCAAACAAAAAGTAAAAAAGCCTCAAACATTTTGTTTCTGTGTTATTTTCTCTTAAAATAGTCACAACACTTCTCTGGTGCAGCTTTAACATTTTTAACTTCACTCTGCCACCCCAGATCTTGCTGGCCCTCAAAAGATCTGGGGCAAGAGCAACTCTGATGCAACACTTTCAACATGGATTTTTGGTTTGCTCTCTTAGGTTATTCTGACCATCGCCGGATGATCACAGGCAGCCCCACTGCCAGGGGAGGTCAGAGCTCAAAGGTTCTGGTACAGGAACCAGATTCTTCAGTTTGGACAGAGGCTGCAAGCGGAGGACCGTCTCATCTGACGGGCCCGATGAGAGCGGGGGCAGGGGTCCAGAAGGGGAGGGAACTTACTTCAGAACCTGGAAGAGCCCAGGCGTCACCGATGCTGGTCTCACCATTCCAGCCCCACTAATGGTCCCCAGATGAACCTGAGGATAATAGACTGTCCGAAGAGCTAATCTGGAAGACTGCAACCGTGTCTTAATGACTTCCAGCGGACAAGTGAAAATAGCACCAACCGTGCCCCCACACCTGTCAGAGAAGAAATCACAATCACATCAGAAATGCTATACCATTCCTTGTACAAAGAAAATGTAAAATTTAATGTTCCCCTATTAAGAAAAAAGGCACCGAGGTTTATTTCATAATTAGAACATGCTGGGAGGGCAAAAAGAATTTGTTGAAATCCCAGCAGCTAAAGAGAGAACCACGGTTAACACATTAGCGCATCCTTTAGGGTTTTCATTACTGACTTTTTAATCCCCATGACCCCCCCCCCCCCACTTACCTGGATGCTGTCTCTCTGTGTCACATCCACACCTACATCATCACTTGTAATGACAACGTACTATCACTCTGTGCCAACATTTTAGCCTGTTACTGTTAGTCTTTTCCAACTTCACTGCCATGCTGCAATGAATATTCTAGAAAATGCAGCTTTTCACAGTCAAGTATTATTCAGGTAATGCTACTATTTTGAAAAATCAACGTTTACCACAACACAGACTTCTAATAAAATAGGATTGATTTGGGGGTGCCTGGGTGGCTCAGTCAGCTAAGTGTCTGACTCTCGGTTGATCTCACAGTTCAGGAGCTCAGTCCTGCATTGGGTTCTGTGCTGACAGCGTGAAGCCTGCTTGGGATTCTTTCTCTCTCCTTCTCTGCCCCTCCCCTGCTCATGCTCTCTCTCTCAAAATAAATAAACTAAAAAAATGAAAAGAAATAGGATTGATTTGAGGGCACCTGGGTGGCTCAGTCGGTTAAGTGTCCAACTCTTGATTTTGGTTCAGGTCATGATCCCAAGGAGCTTTAGCTAAAGTTCCTTTTTTTTTTTTTTTTAAAGGTTTATTTTTGACTGAGAGAGAGACGGAACAAAGCAGGGGGGGCAGAGAGAGATAGAGAGGGAGACACAAAATCTGAAGCAGGCTCCAGGCTCTGAGCTGTCAGCACAGAGCCTGACGCGGGGCTCAAACTCATGAACCGTGAGATCATGACCAGAGCCAAAGTCGTACGCTTAACCGACTGAGCCACCCAGGCACCCCATAAAGCTCCTCTTAATGATGAAGTCCTCACGTGTCCCTCAGTCTCCCTCAATCAGGGCTCTCCTAATCACCCTTTACCATTTGTTCAAATCAAAATATTACCACAATTAAGAATTTAAGTATTTTTCTTCAAAACAACTCACCTGGTTTATCCTAAAATACCCACTTTCACTTTTCTTAATAATATCCATGAAATTAGGCAACAATCAGCAAAACTAAAAGGCAACTGACGGAATGGGAGAAGATATTTGCAAACGACATATCAGATAAAGGGTTAGTATCCAAAAATCTATAAAGAACTTATCAAACTCAACACCCAAAAACCAAATAATTCAGTGAAGAAATGGGCAAAAGACATGAATAGACACTTCTCCAAGGAAGACATCCAGATGGCCAACCAACACATGAAAAAATGCTCAACATCACTCATCATCAGGGAAATACAAATCAGAACCCCAATGAGACACCACCTACACCTGTCAGAATGCTAACATTAACAACTCAAGCAACAACAGATGTTGGCGAGGATGCGGAGAGAGAGATCTCTTTTGACTGTTGGTGGGGATGCAAACTGGTACAGCTGCTCTGGAAAACAGTATGGAAGTTCCTTAAAAAAACTAAAAATCGGGGCGCCTGGGTGGCGCAGTCGGTTAAGCGTCCGACTTCAGCCAGGTCACGATCTCGCGGTCCTTGAGTTCGAGCCCCGCGTCAGGCTCTGGGCTGATGGCTCAGAGCCTGGAGCCTGTTTCCGATTCTGTGTCTCCCTCTCTCTCTGCCCCTCCCCCGTTCATGCTCTGTCTCTCTCTGTCCCAAAAATAAATAAAAAGCGTTGGAAAAAAAAAAATTTAAAAAAAAAAACAAAAAACTAAAAATCTAACTACCCTTCGACCCAGCAATTGCACTACTAGGCATTTATCCACGGGATACAGGTGTGCTGTTTCGAAGGGACACATGCATGTTTATAGCAGCACTATCAACAATAGCCAAAGTATGGAAAGAGCCCAAATGTCCATTGATGGATGAATGGATAAAGGAGATGGGGTATAGATACACAATGGAGTATTACTCGGCAATCAGAAAGAATGACATCTTGCCATTTGCAACTATGTGGATGGAACTGGAGGCTATTATGCTAAGTGACATTAGTCAGTCAGAGAAAGACAAGTGTCATATGACTCCACTCATATGAGGACTTTAAGACACAAAACATGAACATAAGGGAAGGGAAACAAAAATAATGTAAAAACAGGGAGGGGGGCAAAACAGAAGAGACTCTTAAATATGAAGAACAAACACAGGGTTACAGGAGGGGGTGTACGAGGGGGGATGGGCTAAATGGGTAAGGGACATTAAGGAATCTACTCCTGAAATCATTGCTGCACTATATGCTAACTAATTTGGATGTAAATAAAAAAAAAATCCATGAAATTGCACGTTTGACGTGCTAGTTATAATTAACAACGTGACATATCATCTAAAACCATCCTACCACCACAAATAAATGTTTTATTCTTTGGAAAACACTGATGATCAAGATCCGTGTCTGAATCATCTTTGTATCCCTGGCATCGGGACTCACGAGTTCACAAACAGTATTTGCTAAGCAAAGGAATTATTAAATCGAGATTTCAAGAAGAATGTCTTTCAAGGGATCTAAATGTTTGAAAACAGCACATACTCTCTACCTTCTGTCACAGGCTCCCTTAGCCCAGGAGCTCCGCGTGGGGAGGGACTGTGTATTTACATGTTCTTGCACTTCAAGGACAGCACCTGGCAGACAGGTGGCTCAATAAAAATGATAAGCACCAGCACCTGTGATTGGGAAACAGTAACAACAGGAAAGGACAGGCGCTGGCAGACACAGAATTACTTAAGTTAGCTTCCCTACCCCACCAGAAAGAAGTGTTGGAAATCTGGAAGTGAATCCAGCACCCGGCACAGACCCTGAAGTAGTAAAACCCCATACAGTAGTAGTAGTAGTAATAATAATAATTATTATTATTAATAATTATTAATAATAATAAATATAATCACGATCTCGCGGTCCGTGAGTTCGAGCCCCGCGTCGGGCTCTGGGCTGATGGCTCGGAGCCTGGAGCCTGTTTCCAATTCTGTGTCTCCCTCTCTCTGCCCCTCCCCCGTTCATGCTCTGTCTCTCTCTCTCTGTCCCAAAAATAAATAAATGTTGAAAAAAAAATAAAAAAAAATAAAATAAAATCAAGAGCCCGAAGTTTGATAGAGCAAGTGAAATATAGATAACTAAGAGCTGGAAGCTAACTAGCTTCCAGTGATTATCACTTTAAATAATAGCATTATTGCCAATGACTGATTACGGTAGGCATTCAATCCTCCAACAAGCCTATGAGGTAGGAGTTATTATTTACCCCAATTTACCATGAGGAGTATGAATGGTAGAAAAAGAAAACAATATATACAGACTGGGGGGTGGGGGCTGTGGGAGGGTGGAGAGGAAAACAGTAATTTTTGGTTATTTAGGCAAACCTGCTTTAAAAACATGATAATAACACACCGTAAATGAAGCTGTTCATGCAGCAGTGTTTTCTGAACTGTGGGCCAAAGCCCACCAACCACAGATGCAATTTAGGGGATCACAATCAGCATGGGAAGGGAGAAAGGCAGGAAGGAGTTGAAGTATCAAACCACTATCATTTGACCCTCACGGACTTTGCAGGTGGCATTAGCCTTACTTTTTAGATGGGGAACACGGGTCTCAAGGAGGTCAGTCACACACTTTCTCAAAGTCACAAAGTGACTACGTGTCTCAACGGAGACCCAAATCCAGACCCTCTCCCTCCAAAGTCAGCGCTCCCCTCACTATACTCTTCGGGAGTATGACAGAAAGATGGTTTTGTTGGCTCATTTAGGCTATTTACTTTCACACTCAAAATGGGAAACGGCTGATTAGACAACTAGGTCTTTAAAACTCTGTGTTCTTTTGCATCAAGAAAAAATTGTGAGCGTAACTGAATACTGGCCTGTGTAAGTTGCTCTAAGCACTGGAATATATCCAAAGAAAATGGGTCACCACTAAAGAAAGTGGTGGTGGTGAGGTGTTAAAAAAAGAGATAAAAATTAACTTTCTAACTCAGGTATATTCACACAAAATAAATAACCGACTTATGAGGAAAATGACCACGTGCTTAAAAGGTGTAACATTTGGAAATACTGGAAAACTTACACACTGCAGAGTAAGATAAAGAAATATCTGCAATCTATTCATGTTCAATAACACCACTCCACACTGCGGGGAAAAAACAGAACTTCTGGGTAGTCGTTCATAAGAAAGTCAGTAAATTCAAACACAGGTCAACCGCCTTTGCTTTGTCCCCATGTCAGTTACATTCCTTCATCTGGCCAACCATCAACCAAATCCACGCCACCGATCAAAGGAGGACCCCCTGGAAGGTGCCCTCACCCAACAAAGCCAAGTGCCCCACTGAGAGCAGGGCGGTGACCTCTTTGAGGGCAACAGACCACACTCAACGCCAGTCACTTTTTGTGTTACACACTGTGCCTATGGCAAGAGGGGCAGGGGTGTGAAAAGGCCCTGGCCTTCTAGACCACTCACCAGGCGCCTCTTCTACTAGACAGAGGGGATGCCGCCTCAGGCTGTTACAGGAAAAGACTAAAGGGAGAAACACTGCCAACTGTAAACAATGGTAAGAAGTCACTACTCTGGGTGAGCCCCTCCCTGCCTACTAGGAAAAAAACCCCTCAAATGAGAGAAATGACCATCTATTTTAAGACTTTTTTTTTAAGTTTATTTATTTTGAGAGAGAGAGAGAGAGAGCGAGTGCGTGCGAGCATGAGCAAGGGAGAGGGAGACAGAGAAGGAGAGAGACAGAATCTCTCAGTGCAGAGCCTGACATGGGATGGGGCTCAGTCTCACAAACTGTGAGCTCATGATCGGAGCTGAAACCAAGAGTCAGACGATGCTTAACTGACTGAACCACCCAGGTGGCCCTAAAGTCATTTTAAGTCACTAGAAAACATTTTAAGTTATTAAGCTGTGATGGATACATAGCCGCTAAAATACTCAATTTTAACTAGAAGGAAAGAAGTTCCGATACTGAATTGAAATTCCCAAAGAAGATTCTTCCTGAAATTCAGAACATTTCATAGCAGAATATTTTAAAATACCTTTCAGCTCAACTTTTTTTTTTTCCTTCATGAACCAGCAAGTATAAGACCTTCATCTGTCTGAGAATATGTAATAGAAATGTGGACTTCTCTGAACTGGCTTTCCAACTTTTTCTAAAAATATTTAATCACGTTGGGTCCAAAGCACTTATGATTACAACAAATCAATTACATTAAATGTAGGAAAAAGTTCCTACATCAATTCTCAATTCTATGATACAAAGACGACCTGTAATATTAGCTTGGCTCCTAACCGTGGTCACCTCAGCTCGGATAAAGCCCTGTCCACCGTGACTCTGTATTTATTTTTTTTAATGCTTATTTATTTATTGTGAGAGAGGGAGAGAGAACACGAGTTGGGTAGGGGTAGGGAGATAGGGAGAGAGAGAATGCCAAGCAGGCTCCACACTCATCAGCACGGAGCCCGACGTGGGGCTGGATCCCACAACTGTGAGATCATGACCCAAGTCGAGACCAAGAGCCAGACACTCAACTGACTGAGCCACCCAGGCACCCCATACAGTATTTTTTAAACTGGGCTCTTCCTGAGTCTCGGTTCAGAAAAAGACATTAACTCTGTCCACCAGCCCTCCCCCATCTCTGCTCTTCAGGTGCGCTGAACTGGATTCCCCCCTTTCTTATCTATGACACCGTGAGCAGATTCCATGATTTTTCCAGTAACTTCCAGACCTTCAAATTCAGTCCTAAAACTTCAATCCCAAATCTGATCCAAAACGTCCCTCCAGCACCGCCAGCTAGAAGTGTGGCTTGATGGGACTCGGTCCGCTTTTTCTTCCCTTCCTTCCAGGGTGTTCTGGGCACGAGGACAGAGAGGAGCGCAGCGGTCTTCCGCAATTGGTTGGTCTTGCCGCGGGTCCACCTGGCTGTGTGTTACGTTAATGGCCTCGGCAAATGTTACGATTCCAGATTCCAGCGTAGATGCTGTGCAAGCCTGCTGGAATGGTGTTCGATCTCCACCGCGAGCCCCAACACCGGGAATCCTCCTACTGGTCCGACCAGCAATTCGTCCCCCGATTTCCTTTCAGCTTTACCTGCAGGCAGCACTAGGCGCCTTTCCTTCCTCTGCTCCCCATGCTCCGTGACGCCAAGCCAATGGGCCCACCAGAGTATGCTCCCATGCTAGTCAGGGGGCAGCAAAACTGGCACTTGGTGGGAAGACACCCCCATGTCCGCCCTAAGCACACCACACCGGTCCCTTCTCATCCACCTGGCATGGCTAATGCAGCGGCCTCCCACCTGCAGGGGGCACTGGCCATGGCGCAAGGTACCAGTCAGTCCTGTATGCTTCTAGTCCCCTCTAACTACAGCCCAGATCAGTAGGGACCGGGACAGGGTATGGGACGGGACAGCAAAACCCTCTCTCAACACTCCACATGGCTGACAACTATAACCTGTCTGCTCCGTATATACAGTGTGGGGTGAAGTGGTCAGCGGCAGTCAGGCAGATTCTGCCCCCTTTTTCTAAGTTTTAGGATAGACTCCTCTGGGTTCAGCTGTGGGGCGAAGGCAGCGGACGCACGGACAACAGGAAAAGTCACACCCATGGTGACAGTGCTGGCATCACATCGTCAGGAAAGCAAGTCTGACTGGATGCCAATATTTAAGACCACTCGTCTCCAAAGCGGGGGACACGCTCTAAGTGTGCACAGTGGAATACAGGAAAATAATTACAGGAAAAATAAAATAAAATTCCAGTTTATTTCTAATCTCCACCATTTACTTTCTATTTTGTGTATATGCTTTATAATATGTATGAAATGCACAGAATATAAACATATGCAGATATGCGCAAACATTTTAATCATAGGGCTGTGCGATCAAGATTTGCAGAACACTACTCTAGGCCAGTGGTTCCCAACTGTGGCAATGATGCCCCTACCCGAGTGACACCCAGCTGGGTCTGGAGACATTTTTAGCTGTTGCTCTTGGGGGAGGGGGTACTGGGCATCTGGTGGGGAGAGACCAGGGATGCTGCCACACATCCTGCACGGGGCGCGCAGGAAACCGACAGTAACACCCTGCCCCTCCCCAAACGATGATCTGGCCAAGGTTGAGAAACGCTGTTCTGTATCAACAAACTGGACATTATATTTGAAGGCAGTAGAACCAATGTGGAGGGCACTGCTGTTTGCCTCGCCGGCCTCCACTCCCCTCTTCCTCTGTCTTCATAAGATGCCTAATTTCTTAAGTCATGCAGTTTGGACCACATCGAACCCATTTCTGGTTTTAGCCCTGACTCACTTAATCAACGTAACACCATCTATGTTGCCATGTCATCTGTTCAGAGTTGGGCACATGATTCGGCCCAAAATAAACGGCATAATCCCCTGGGAGCAGTAACTGGTTTAGAGATGGGTGCATTAGAGTCGGCCCAATCAGATTAAGCTCAAGACTTTTCTTTTTAATTTTTTTTTTTTAACGTTTATTTATTTTTGAGACAGAGAGAGACACAGCATGAACGGGGGAGGGGCAGAGAGAGAGGGAGACACAGAATCGGAAGCAGGCTCCAGGCTCTGAGCCATCAGCCCAGAGCCCGATGCGGGGCTCGAACTCGCAGACCGCGAGATCAGGACCTGAGCCGAAGTCGGCCGCTTAACCGACTGAGCCACCCAGGCGCCCCAAGCTCAAGACTTTTCAATGGTGGAGAAACACTAGGAACTTCTGGAAGCCATTCTGTGTTCATGATCTCCAATCTTGGAATCATGCGGCTGTTTCTGGAACACAGGAATCACTGAGGGGTCCTGCAGTGATGATGTCGAGCCGTTTAAATAAGCCCTCCCCGAAGCCTGTTCTCTAAAATTTAGGTGTATGTGCCAATAATCAAGCCAGTTGGAAGTGAATTTTTATTACTTACAAATGAAAGCCTCCTAAATGAGCCTAGTCAATAAGAAAAAATTTACACCCTCACTAATTCAAGAAACCACTTACGGAATTTTAGTATTATCAATAATCTTCCAAAAAGCAGTTAGGACTTGTGTTTCTAGGAGGCTATGTTTCTTCCAACAGTTATGAGGAAACTCCCTGGATAGGATTTTGATTTTGTTCCTAAGGTAATACTGCTCTAACTACTGATGCCCAAGTTCAGAGATAACTCTCTGTGGGATATTCTACTCAGTGAAACCATGGAAAGGGTTTGAACAGGGTAGCAGAAAGGCCATGAGCAGCGAGCGGTTAAATTATGTCTTGAAGCGGTCATGAGAGAGAGCTGCTCTCTAGAATCTATTTGCCCAATTTTCTAAAAAATCTATTACCTGGATTTTTCTATGTCTTTTCCCCCTCTTACTAATTATTCTTATATGCACCACCCCCCCTCATTCCTTCAGCCCAGAACTGAAGTCTTGTGTTTATCACATAAACATGTATTTAACCTTTTCATTTTACCCACATAAGCCGTACCTGATTATTTTCCCGCTATGGACTAGGTTTCTCTCTTCCAGTTTATGCAGAACAAAGCTAGACTATCACTATTACAACATTCACACTAGATTTTTTTCTATCTTTATTAGACCAGCGACACAAAAACGTTTAATTATGCAAATTTTTACCTTTTAAACTCTGAGTATCAAGTAACAAGGACACCTTTCAAAAGCTAGATGTTTTCAACAAGAACCAGTTTTCTACAGTCACTCATCCTAGACACTAAAGCCGAGATCAATATGCTCTTTATTATAATTGCTACCCAACTGAGAGTAAACTGTTTTTCAGATTCACAGCTTCTACATAATAGCTACAACGTGGATTCCACCAACAAATGATACCCGCCAGACAACCTGTGATCCCAATCTATGGAGTTTTCAGTAATTCCCCTTTTCATTGGCTACCTCCATAGTCACGACTTGAAAACACTAGTACCTGTTTATATATAATATTCTGGAATGTCTTATTTGAATACCTAGCATAAGGCTTAGAAGATTTCAGTTAATGCAAATTCTGTATTTACTCAAAGCAAAATGCATCGTTTTTATGCAGCTAATTATCTTTTAGATGCTATTTCCTATATTCTGTATCATTTAGAAAGAACATTTAAATAGCACCCTACTTTCTTTTTTTATTTTTGAGAGAGAGAGAGAGAGAGAGAGAGAGAGAGAGAGAGCGAGCATGCGAGCGAGTGCAGGTGGGGGAGGGACAGAGAGAGGGAGACACAGAATCTGAAGCAGGCTCCAGGCTGTCAGCACAGAGAGCCCGCCGCAGGGCTCGAACTCAGGAACCTCGAGATCATGACCTTGAAGTTGGACACTCAGCCGACTGAGCCACTTAGGCGCCGGTAAATAGCGCCCTACCGAATGAATAAAAAACTCTTCAGTATTTTCTAAACCTGAGGAGAATCATTTTTAGCAAATCCACAAATCCAAAATAATGTTACTGTATGCCAATTAGAGTTTCAGCAAATCTTAATAGAGAACCATGTTCCCAGTTCATAAATAATCAAAGCACTACTTTTATTTGGGACAATTTAACAGAGCACATAAATCTAAACCCCAGATAAGCCACACACTACCTTTTATTCAGTTAGTCAATCATTAAATAAGTATCGATTAGGCATCTGTAACAAGTGTGATACTGTACTTGAAGTGTACCGGTGATGCAAGGTGATGAAAACTGACACGGTTGCTATTCCCATGAAGGCTACTTCCAGCGGGAATCCTTCATACAAACACCGCACGGCCTTTAAAACCGTCTGTCACAGGGGTGCCTGGGAGGCTCAGTAGGTTGAGCGTCCGTCCATCCAACTCTTGATTTTGGCTCAGGCCCTGATCCCGGGGGTCTCGGGATTGAGCCCTGTGCTGGGATCGGCACTGAGCACGGAGCCTGCTTGGGATTCTCTCTCTCCCTCTCCTCCCCCGACTCTGCCCCTCTACCCCGCTCTCACGCACTCTCTAAAATAAAATTAAAAATTAAAAAAAATGTCTGTCACATATGTAAAATACACTGAAGAAGCAAAAGCCAACGTATATTCTCGATATACGTAAGTCTTATATAAAATATTATGTGCACACTGTGACGTGTCTTTTACTAAAATTTCTTCCAGCATGGCAGGCCCCCTGTCAAACACAACACGCGCCTCACTCCCAAGGGGACCATTAGCTGATACAGATTACATTCCTAGGCACAAGCAAAGTACAAGTATACCAGGTGACAGATGTCCATAATGCAGGGGAGGGGGGGGCGATACTCAATCTTGGACACACCTTGGATTACCTATTTTAAAACCTTAAAGACATACTATAGTCCCACTAAAATACATTTTAAAGGCTATGGTGAGTATATTTGACGACAAAGGAAAAAACACATGCCACCAAAATAGGACTAAAGCATATAATCCAGGTCATCTGCCTCTAACTCCCGGGACAGCTTAGCCCGGCTCTTCCAGGTGCTGAGCACGTCTACTAAGTCGTCGCCTGGCTGTCACTGCTTCTTCAGCAGCCGAAGGGTGTCACTAACATTATAGGGACTGCCAGAACCCCCGAGACATCTGAGAAGGAAAGTTTAAAGGATTTTTCTTTTATTTTTCTTAACGCCTTTTTTGAGAGAGAGAGAGAGAGAGAGAGAGAGAGAGAAGGGGGGAGGGGCGGAGAGAGAGGGAGACAGGATCTGAAGAAGGCTCCAGGTTCTGAGCTGTCAGCACAGAGCCTGACGCGCGGGACTTGAACTCACCTGAGATCATGACCTGAGCGGAAGTCAGACACTTAACTGACTAATCCACCCAGGCACCCCATTAAAGGATTTTTCTTAATAGATATAACGTCTGGACCCAGAAGGGCCACTCCAAAGGATTTCGGTGTTTCTCTTCCTGAGAATGCTTAAACAGTAGAAAAGGAACCACAGGTTTTGTTATGTAGTAACAAAATCTGTTTAAATATGCTTTTTATTTTGATAACAATACAACCCAGATTTGGGGACGAGAGGGAAGAAAGCAGAAAACTGCAGTATCCCTAAAGATACTAAAAATCAACATCCAACGAATGACGTTCACCCATGCAGAAGTAACACATCGTAAGAGCTGGTTACGAATCAACGTGCCACAACAAGGTAGGTGTCTAAACCTTAAAGATGGGTTTTGCCTCAGTGATTGTACATTTAATGGTTTATCCTAAGAAACCAATCAGAGACCTACACATACATGTACACGCAAGGATGTCCAGTTATTTGTTTGTAAAAAATTAGAAATAAGATTAAAAAGAAATTATGTCATCAGAATAAGTTAGGGAGCCCTGTCATAAAATTACTTTAACATCCTCACTGAACTCCAGTCACTGGGCTTGGAAATTGTGTTCACCTTTTTCATGGCAACCACTGAACAGTAGAGTGACTACAGGTATACTCAGAAAATTCACTCCCGTGCTGTCATTAAAACTCAATATATTACTAAGAAGAAAGCAATTTAAAGAATACGAGCCTATTTTAAAATTAGCTATGAAATTACATTTGGTACACATATACATGCAGAGAACCTTTTCCAAAGAGCTTATTTTTAGGTGTTGGTTTGTGGGTGGTTTTTCCTGCAGTTCTCTTCTTTAAGGGTAACACTGTGTTAAAAAGAGGACTATTACAGATTAATGTAGGAGTACTTTTTGCCTTTGCAAAGAACCCAAGAAACTGTCTTTAAAAACAAAGAAACTTAAAGGACTAGGAGTTGTTTGGGACGCAGTTTTTATTTCCCAGGCTCTAATGTTAATTTTCAACTTAGTCATAAGCCTCTTATACCTGATAAACATAGTTATTCGATGTCATTAATTACTGATAAGTTAAACTTGCTTGGTATTAGTTCCCAATGGCTATTCACTAAATGGGAGGAATGTGACAAATTTACAAACAAAGGGCTCTGACTTCCTTACAAAGATAATGAATCTTAGAGTTTTGGAAAGATGCCAGCTTCACAACAATGGAAACTACTAGTTAGAGCAAAGCAGGGAGTCTGCCTTTGGGCCAGGTGGCCCCACTGGGTTTACTGATTTTAACTATATGATATACTAGTGTTCTTTCATAAAAGGAAAGGGAAGTCACATACATATCTTAGGCTAGTGGGAATGTATCAAAATCCAATTCGTTACGGCCAAAACAGCCCTTCGAAGATTCATTCTGTCTTGAGTATCTACAAGAAATCCCGAGCTGCTGTAGAAGATGGAACTGAAACCTGTTAAATACGATGGCTTCAGGCACCACCCTAATAAACTCTACATTTTAATCAGTCCGTGTGAGTTGTGCCGCTGCTGCAATTTTCCTCCATCACAAGGGAAGAGGCTGGAGCTCCAGTAGGAGAATTAGCAGCCAGAGGGCACTGTGAAGGGCAGGTAGGGAAATTCATCAAGACAGGGCGACAGATTTTGCAGTAAGCCTCACAGAAGCTGCTCCACACCAGGTAACTCTCCTAGTCTGGGATACAAAGAATTTTTTTAAAAAAACACCTCACTAAAAACAGGAAATCAAAATTACGGAGTAAGAAATCATTTTTAAAAATTACCCTTCTTGGCTTGAGAAATGACTTTTGCACGGCCAACCTGTTTCAAACTCCCCAGAATGAAAATTAATACACTAGATTAATTTAGGAATACACCCCCATACCCGTTATTCTCAGGAAACACTGGGGGATGATGTGACCGGATGGAGAAGGAAGGACAGGTTAGAGATGAATGAGAAATTCTTCCTATCTATGAAGAACCAAAACTTTTTGGCTGGAGAAACAAAGTGGGTGATCACCTACATAAGAACAAAGAGTTCAAGAACATTTTCATCCCTTACTTTTGGGCAGGTTAAGTTCTCCACCCTTACTGGTTTGTAATAAGGAGCACACTTCAGGCCAAGCTGCAACTGAAATACTCAAGTCAAGATGATAATCCACAATAAATTCTATTTTATGCAGAATGTCCCACACTTAAAAAATTGCTGTGCCAGGCCTCTTATTTGAGGTCCTCAAATAAGACCAAATACCTGGAAGACTGCAAAAGGACCCAAAGCCACCAGCTGTATTAAAAGGGAAAAAAAAAATTACTAATACTCAAAAATATTTTCACTACTATTTTCCGAAGAATCGAAAGATCAGCTCCCTTCCTAACCCCCCTACCACCCAACCTCCCTAAAACTGCGTTGCCACCGCTGAAAAATACAAGGTGCACGACGATCACAAAAATGCAGCTCTCAAAACAGGGCACATCTTACGGTGGACGCGTCCACCGGCAGGTGAGAAGCATTTCAACACACCGCCCCGACCTCATCCTCCCACCCCCACCCCAAGGCCCCCAGAGGCCCTCCCGCGGGTTGCGGGCCAGCATCGCGGCTCGCCAGCGCTACTTTCCAGGCCCCTGCTGATGCCCAACACCTGCAGCCCTCTAGGCTGGCGGAACTCGCCGCGGCGCGACCCCGAGGACCCCCCGGGCCCACCCCAGCACCCGCAAGACTGCCCAGGCCCTTGGGAAACAGGCCCTGAAGCACAATCCGGGCAGGACAGCGAGTGCAGCACAGCCAGGGCGGCCGGCCGGGAGGATGTGGGGCGGACCGAGCCACAGTGGCCAGGCAGGACCGCCCCCGAGTGACACTCGTCACGCCAGCCTCTGATTGTTTAAGAGGAGAAAAAGCCAGACTCGCCGAGGCGGGGGAGAAAGGGCGTGGGAGCGCGGCGGGCTCCGGGTGAAACCACCCCCGGGGGATGCGGCCCGAGGTGGGGGAAGGCCCGCGCCCCCAGGGCCTCCCCACCGCCGGGACTTCCTCCTCTGGGAGCCGGCGTTCCGGCCCGGCGAGGGCGGGTAACCGGGGCGCGGGGGGCGCCCCAGGGCGTGGGGGGGGGGAACGCAGGGTCTGGACGGGACGCTCACCCGCCGGCGAAGAGGTGAAGCAGCGTGTTCTCCTTCTGCTGCGTGCCCGTCGCCATGGCCGCGCCGGCTCCACGGCCCGCCGCCTCCGGGTGCCCGGGGAGCGAGGCCGCTCGAGGGATGCGCGAGGTGGCCCGCTCCGCTCTTCCCGCGGCCCTCAGGCGGCTGCCGGCGCCGCCTCCATGCGCGCGCGGCCGCACAACCCGCTCCCTCGCTCAGCGCCCTCCGCGGCGTGGCCGCCGGCGCCTCACCGGCCTCTGCGGCGCGAGCCCAGCACCAGCCGGAGCCCGGCGCGCGGCCGTCACGTGGCGGGGGCCGGGCCGTGACGTCACGCGGCGGCGCGAGCCCGGGGCGGCACGCGGCGGGGGTGTGGGCCCGGATCCCGCGCGCCCATTGGCCGGCATGTGAGCGTGGGCGGGGCGACGGCGCAGCCTGGGCGGGCGTCTGCTCCGAGCGAAAGGCTGGGCGGGGCCGGCCTGGGCCAAGGCACCGGGAGTGAGAACCGGCCGACGCCGCTCGGTCCGCGCTCTGATGCAGACAGAGCCGCCTTGGCAAAGCCTAGGGGGACTCAGGGCCGGGACTCTTCCTTTTTTTTTTTTTTTTTTTTTTTTTTTTAGTGTATTTTTAGTTTAGTTTTTGTGATACGATGTGCAAAAAGGTGTATAAATTACATATTGCATCCCGCAGCTCTGTATTCAACGTCCAGCTTAGGAAAAACACATAAAACAGCCTAACTTATTTTTGATTTTTCTGTAATTAGCATTATGTCCTGCAAAAAACGCTTTTGGCCTATCCTTTCTGATCATCTGCCACCCAGGCTTCTGAGCTCCAAGCTTCTATATTCAAGCTGCTTCTCTACTTGTCCTTGGGTCACTGTCAAACTCAGCTGGCATCTTCCCTCCAAGTCTGATAGGCAGGCCTTCCCTGGTCGCCCTGCAGCACCCTCTATCACATGATTCCACTTCATTTGCTCACATAGGCCCCTGCAGTTATTTTGCTGATTTATTCCTCTAAGCTGACCGTCTACCCCTGGAGTGTAAGCTTCAGGAGAGCAGGGATCTTGTTTCTTATTTCTGGTTGTTCCTGACAAGGTACCTGCCGCCAGTAATGACCCAAGAAGCTAATGAATACTTGTGCCCAACTGAACTCATCTTTCCATTCTGCCCCTTCCCCAAACCTGCCCTGCCTCTTGTATTTCCCGTCCTGGTGGTGACACCAGCATCTGCACAGCCACTAACACCAGAAACTTTACCTTGGACTCCCCACTCTCTGTTTCTCTCAGCAGCCCCTCACTCACCTGGCATTTCTGTCTCCTGAAATTCTCCCAAAGCCATCTCCTTCTCTGTGTTCCTTCCATTACTGCTGTTGAAAGTTTTCATGCCTCTCACCTACTCTGCAGTAAAAAAAAATCTGCCCCTTTACCCAGTCTGTCATTCCCCGCTTCCATCCCCCTCCGGAGCACTACGTACAGAATATACCATGTTTTCAATCTCCAGAGTTGCTAAAAGCAGTACCTTGACCTAACCAAGCTGCTAGATGTCCAGTGTGTAAACACAAAGAGAGCTTAAGCAGAAGGGAAATTGTGTGCAAACACAGGAGCTGGGTATTTGATTGCCGGGACTCTTTAAAAACAGCTTTTAGGAGCAGTCATCCAAAACGCAAATGCAGTGAATACTCCATATTAAAACCATTACTCCCAGGCTTAGAAAGAGGGAAAGCCATACGAGTGCTCCATGATATGAGGAAAAAGAGGAAAGGAAGGAAATAAGGCAAACAGGAAGAAAAAAAAATCAAGTTTCTTCGTGTTTCCTGGATCTCCCAGATCCCTTGCTTTAGCTGCTTGTGAAGTCAGCGTTGGTCTTAGCTGAAGATGATTTATGGGGCATGAGTACAAGGAAGGAGAAAGTAATACAACCCTGTTAACCAGGAAGGAACCTCTCTCATCTAGGCAGGATTCTAACCCGAGGGGATGCCATCCTTGAGACACAGCCCTCCACATTGGCTGCTCTCACGGAAGTGTCTGAGGCTGGGACCCAGGCTTCTAACACCAGGGCTGGGTGCCAGCCTCTATTTATTTATTTATCTTGGTGGCGACTCCACGCTCAACGCAGGGCTTGATCTCATGGCTCTGAGATCAAGAGTCACATGCTCTATCAACTGAGCCAGTGGGGTGCTCCCAGCCTCTGGCTTTTTTTTTTTTTTTTAAGTTTATTTATTTTGAGAGAAAGAGAGAGAGAGAGAGAGAGAGAGAGAGAGAGAATGTGCACGTGCAAGTGGGGAGGGAGCAGAGAGAGAGGATCCGAAGCAGGCTCCACACTGTCCACGCAGAGCCCAATGCAGGGCTCGAACCCATGAACTGGGAGATCACAACCAGAGCAGAAGTTGGATGCTTAAAAGACTGAGCCACCCAGGTGCCCCCAGGCTCTTGCTTTCTTTTGCTCAGCTAGCCTAGGCTGTGCTGGACGCATGCACAGCCCTCCCCGCCTCCTTGTTAATAGTAACTCTGCCTTCATGTTAGAGTTTTTCCAAGGTCTTTCATGTATATTATCTTGTTGGATACTCACCATGTTTGGCAGCCCTGTTGTTTTCGTTTCCTTTTTATGGATAAGCAAGACAAATTTGCCCAAGGTCACACAGCTAGTGAGTGGCTGATGCAATGATCTTTCATGCCTCTGTGCCTTAGAACATGCTGTTGCCTAGGATGCCCCCTTCCTCTGCTGGCCCGATGCCTTCTGGACCTCATCTGAGACCAGCTCAAAAATCAGCTTTTCTGTGAGGCCACTGCTGTTCGCGTGGGGGCATCGAGTGCTTCCCTCTCCTGTTACCTGGCACTCAGCAAAGGGATCGTGGCTGTGGCTACCAGGTCATGTTGCTGTGCATTCTTGCAGTGCGGGGCACCAATGTTCCCTCCCTGCCTGGCATACGGGTTGGTGGGAGTGAAGGCTGGGACAATATTTTCAGAAGGAAGTCTGGACGTTTTGCCAAAATGTTGAAATGTGCACATCCTTTGACTGCCACGTGGAGGAAGAGATTTCATTCATTCATTTATTCAACACCTATTTATTGAGCATTTACTCTGTTTAAGGTAGTGTTCTAGGCTCGGGGTACATCAGGGGTTAAAATGGGTAAAAATCCTTGTCAAAACAGGAGCGCTCAGATCCAGCGACACATGAAAAGGATGATGCATCAAAGCAAGTGAGAGATGTCCCCAGGACGAAAGGTTGGTTAACATTTGGAGGTCGATCAATATAGCATAGGAACAGAATAAAAGAGAAAAACCAGGTGATTGTGGCAGTAGATGCAGAAAAAGCATTTGACAAAACTGAATACCCATTCCTGGAAAAAGCTCTTGGCAAACTGGGAATATGAAGGAGTTCCTCTCCCTGAATAAGGGCGTCTACAACAAATCTACAGCTAACTTCATACCGGTAATAAGATTGCTTGCCTGCCTCCCTAGGATCAGCAACAAGACCATCTGTGCTTACCACTTTTCAGTGTGGCACTAGAGGTCCCAGTCAACGCAATAAGGCAAGAAAAATAAATACAAGATATAAAGATCAGAAAGGAAGAAGTAAAATCGTCTTTAGTCACAGATGATATAACAGTTTACTACGGAGTCCTAATGAATCTGTATAACAAGAACTAAAACTAGTTAGTGAATTTAGTAAGATCACAAGACACAAGGTTAATTATACAAGAAAGAAATAATTTTTGCTAGCTACGAGCAATTTGAATACGAAAAAAATTTATTTTAGTGTTTATTTATTTTTAAAGGAGAGAGACAAAAAGCATGAGCGGGGGGGAGGGGCAGAGAGAGAGGGAGATGCAGAATCAGAAGCAGGCTCCAGGCTCCGAGCTGGCAGCACAGAGTCTCGGATGCGGGTCTCGAACTCATGAGCTGTGAGATCACAACCTGAGCCAAAGTCGGATGCTTAACTGACTGAGCCGCCCAGGCGCCCCCCCCAAAAAAATTCTATTTACAACAGCATCTGAACAACAGCAACCATAACAAAGAAGTCAGACATAAAGGAATGCATGATTCCATTTATATGAAAATCTAGAAAAGGCAAAACTAACGTATAGTGACAGAGAGCAGATCAGTAGATGCCTAGGGCTGGGGCTAGGAAGGGAGGTTGACTGCAAAGAGGCCAGAAGACATTCTTAGGGTGATGAAAATGTTCTCAAGCCCGATCGAGGTATACATACTTGTCAAACTTCAGTAAAATGGTTGCATCTTATTGTACGTAAATTATATCTCAATAACATTGATTGGAAAGGAAAAAAGCCAAGCAGACTACATGTATAAGCATACATCCAACATATCAAGTTTAGGGATGAGGAAGGGCACAGACAGATGGTTCTACAGGGAGATCCACTTAGGCGCTAACCCCATTTAAGCCACCACTCCCAGACTTGGTGGGTGGGGGAGGAGAGGCTTGTTTGGGTTTTTTGCAACTGTTCAAATTTTGAAGGGCCTGAGGCTCCCTGATGACCCGTTGCTGGTTTCTTCTTGCTTTCTTCCTCTGATTGGTGGCTGTCAAACCTCTAATTGCTTCTGTAATCCTTGTTTTTCTGCAAAGCTGCCCGCTCCTGGGAAAACACCTCCCACTGCACCCCCACAGGCTAGGATTTCAGATCTTTCCAGGGAATTGTAAGGAGCATTTTGCTTCCTTATTAAGCCTAAGGTTGGAACAGGGCTCTTTTCCCTCCTGAGAGGCCTCCCCTAGAATGAGCTGATGTTCAAGGCCCCTGTCTTCCCAGGGGCTGGTGGGTAGCAGGGGCAGGGGGTATGGTTGGGGGGCAAAGGACAATTGCCCAGCGGGCTGCTGCGCTCCTCCTTTTGTTTCTCCTTAAGAAATCCAGCCAGAGCCAAGTTTCTGCCACAGTCCTAATGAGGCTCTGCGAGCCCAGCCTCCTTGCTCATAAAAGGCCTGTGTTGTCCCGGCTCCCGCAAGGATAAGCCTCGGCCAGCAAGTTGCCCTCTTCAGGTCCGCCAGGCTGGAACCTGTTTGTCCAAGCTCTTTGTGAGCCCATCGCCCCTGCCCCCATGCTTCCCTGTTCCTTTCTTAGAAGGAATGCACTGTAGGGGAGGAAAAAGAAATTTGCTTCTACCCTTCTAGGTTCTTGGCTGTGACACCTCCTGTAATAAAAGAGAGATTAACAGGAGAAAAACGATTTAATTTCATACGTTTGGGGCCCCCAAAGACATCGGACCCAAAGAAGTGACCGGAGCAGATAGGTTTTCTACCTTTTTGACAAGGAAACCATAAAATTTGTGAAGAACTGACAAGACAAAGAAGTTTGGGCTTTTTTGGAAATTGGAAAGGAAGTACCAACGTTTGTTTATCTGGCCTTCAGTACTGAGCAGCAGACCCTGTTACGGGGATTCTTCCTCATACCTATTGGCAGCCGTTGAAATGCACAAGAAGTCTAGTTCCAGAGTGGGCTGGAGACAAAGAGGTTAAGGAGCTGTGTCACCCTAAAAGAAGGGAGGGTTGTCTTTTATTGAGTACCTGCTGTCCGCCAGCTTTGTGTGGAGGATGCTGTAAACACTTAACCCCTGATCCCAAACCGCCAGAGCTGTTCTGATGACCTCAGAGAAGTCCCAGGACAGATGGTCGCAGCTACCCTATACTAAATGACACCCCCAGGGCACCACACCCTCTTCAAGCTCCAAACGGTTTTGAATAGTTCTCCTTCCTGGGATTTAACGACCCCCTGTAAATGGCCTCCCGGTCAGGCAAGGTCAGGGTTTGCCATCAAATGGGGCGGACCAAGGTCGGGCTCGGCTGCTGCTGGGGGAGTTAGCCTCCGGGCTTCAGGGCCGGAGGTTCCTCACGGTTCCTCCAAGCCCCTTTCACAGATGAGCAGACCGAGCTCAGGAGAGGCTGAGGAAGCTACCCCTGCCTGCAGAATGGGGGCGCTTCCCCGCCAAGCTGAGGCCGAGGTGAGCGCACCCACCCTAGAGTCAGGCCGTGTGGGCTCAAGTCCCAGAATCTGGGGCAAATCAGCCTCTCTGAGCATCTGTTCCCCAACTGCCAGAGATGATAAATAATAGTACCTGCCTCCCGGGGTTGTGGTGAGGATTATGTAAGGTAACTGCGCCTTGGCCAGAGGAACACAAGCCTCGTCACAGTCCTGCTTCTGGCTCCCCAGCCCCTCAGTATGGGATCAAGTCACATTATTGGTGGGACGTGGCTGGCAGCTGGAAAGGCTGTATAGGGCAAGAATCTTTGAGGACCCTTGGTATAGGAAGTGGGGTCTGGGTTCTCGTCCCCAGCGTGGGGCCCTGAACTGAGGAGATGCCCGTTGCCCTCCTCAGCCCCACAGCGCTGAGTCCTGAGGGATGCTGGGCCGGGAGCGTCCACATGGGTGTCGCCGTTCCAGAAGCAACGGTGACCGGACCCTCAGCAGCTTCCCCCGGTTGAGGGGGGGGGGGGTAGGGCAGGGCAAGAGAGAGAAATGGGGTAGACACCACTCACTCACTCATTCATTCCACGGGACAAATGCTGCCTTGTCCCCCACTCTGTTGTATACCTGGGTATGGCATGGGGCATCCGTGGCGGGTGAACTTCACGGTCCCGCCTGCCTGGAGTTTCAGTCTTGCAGAGAAGAACATCCCGGGTGGGGAAGAGTTCTTGTTCTCCGGGCAGCTTCACCTCAGCTGCACCTGACAGAGTTTTGACAAGTAACAGCTCTCTCTGGCTTTCTGGAAGACAACACAGAGTTGCTAGGCAAAGGATGGAGAACGGGGCCAGGAGTCCCAGCGGCTCAGGGCACGGGTCCCCACCTGGGTCCCGGAACCGTCGGTGAAGCAGAACGAGCTTGGAGGAGTCACTTTTTTTCTGTTTGTTTATTTAATTTAATTAATTTATGTTTAACCTTATTTTTTTTTTTAAATGGCTTATTTATTCTTAAGAGAGAGAGAGAGAGAGACAGAGCAAGAGCAGGGGAGCGGCAGAGCGAGAGAGGGAGACACAGAATCCGAAGTAGGCTCCAGGCTCCCAGCTGTCAGCACAGAGCCCGACGCGGGGCTCGAACTCATAAGCCACGAGATCATGACCTGAGTGGAAGTCGGACACTTAACCGGCTGAGCCACCCAGGCGCCTCTAATTTATTTATTTATTCTTTTTTTTTAAAAATTTTTTTTTTCAACGTTTATTTTATTTTTGGGACAGAGAGAGACAGAGCATGAACGGGGGAGGGGCAGAGAGAGAGGGAGACACAGAATCGGAAACAGGCTCCAGGCTCCGAGCCATCAGCCCAGAGCCTGATGCGGGGCTCGAACTCACGGACCGCGAGATCGTGACCTGGCTGAAGTCGGACGCTTAACCGACTGCGCCACCCAGGCGCCCCTTATTTATTTATTCTTAAAGGGAGAGAGAGAGTGAGAGCGAGCAGGAGTGGGGGAGGGGCAGAGAGAAGGGGAGAAAGAGAGAGAGAATGAGCAGAGGAGGAGCAGAGAGAGAGGGCAGTGCGGAACCTGATGCAGGGCTCGAACCCATGAACCGTGAGATCATGACATGAGCTGAAATCAAGAGCCAGCTGCCCAACAGACTGAGCCACCCAGGCGCCCCCGATGGGTCCCTTTCCAATGGGCTTTTTTTCCGGGCCTGCCCGCTCAGGGAGGCAGAACCAGGCCACCCTTCAGAGGGCTGAAGGGGTGATGTGCCAACAAGCCCTGGGGAGTTTGAAGAATTCATTAGCTCCTGGAAACGATCCCAAGTGCACCGTGCTCTCTGGGGAGCTAGCTCCGGTTGCCGGCCTGACGTTGCTGCGGTCTAAGTAGGGCAGAGCTGGGATGCCGGGGCCCTGGCCCTGGTCAAGGGAGGGGCACAGGTCTGCAAAAGGGACCCAGAATCCTAGCTAACATTTATAGAATGCCCATGCTTGTGTCAAGTCACCTGACTATTACAACAGCACGGTCAGGGGGAGACTATTATTATTGTCCCCATTTTACAGAGGAGATCACTGAGGCCCAGAGGATTTCAACCAGTGTGTTTTGGTTCCAGGGTCTGTACTGCAACCTCCTCCCAGGACTGGACTAGAGGCTCTAAGCAGAATGCATCCCTAGACTTTCTCCCTCTGACACTCAAGTTAAGCTGATCTGTGAGCCACTTTTCTTGGCGCTGATATGCAAACCTGTTAGAAGTGAGGGAAGAGGGAGGCAGGGTCAAGGAAGGAGAACAGGCTGGGGTCTCATTACCACGGGCTTTATCTGCCACGACCGTGGCCATCGACATCAAAGCTAAAAATAACTGGGGTGGGGGCGGAGCCTGGGTGGCTCAAGTCAGTTAAGCAGCTGACTTCCGCTCCGGTCAGGATCTCATGGTTCCGGAGTTCGAGCCCTGCATCGGGCTCTGCGCTGACAGCTCAGAGCCTGGAGCCTGCTTCCGATTCTGTGTCTCCCTCTCTCTCTCTGCCCCTCCCCCACTCATGCTCTGTCTCTCTCTCTCTCTCTCCTTCAAAAACAAATAAAAATTAAAAAAAAAAAAGATAACTGGAGGCACCTGGGTGGCTCAGTCGGTTAAGCGTCTGACTTCGGCTCAGGTCATGATCTCACGGTTCGTGAGTTCGAGCCCCGCTTCGGGCTCTGGTCTGACAACTCGGAGTCTGGAGCCCGCTTCGGATTCCGTGTCTCCCTCTGTCTGCCCCGCCGCTGCTTGCACGCTGTCTCTTGCATTGTTTCAAAAATAAATAAACATTAGGGGCGCCTGGGTGGCGCAGTCGGTTAAGCGTCCGACTTCAGCCAGGTCACGATCTCGCGGTCCGTGAGTTCGAGCCCCGCGTCGGGCTCTGGGCTGACGGCTCAGAGCCTGGAGCCTGTTTCCGATTCTGTGTCTCCCTCTCTCTCTGCCCCTCCCCCGTTCATGCTCTGTCTCTCTCTGTCCCAAAAATAAATAAACGTTGAAAAAAAAATTTAAAAAAAAATAAAATAAATAAACATTAAAACAAAAAGACAAATAAAATGCTTGCCTCTTACCAGGTGATTCAGGATCTTCGCAGCACAAACCCGCTCTGAATTAGAAGCGGCCCCTCCTGCTTCCTTGAGGCTCAGCCCATTGTTTCCTTATAGATCTTATTTACCTCCGGGCCTCTCCCACTAAAAGGGTGGGGTCCAGGACAGGGCGTAGTGTTCCCCAAACCAGTGCTCAAGGGCACTGGGGGAATGTGGTTTGACTGTTGACAGATAAGGTGGGTCATGTGGCCCGTGGCGATTTTACAGATGGGGAAACTGAGCTCTGGGAGTTGCAGGTTACTGAGCTATACAGCTGATAAGGGCAGAGATAAGACGAAAGCTGTCTTATCATTCCAGATTCCAGGCCCCTTCTGTCCCATCCTGATGCCCACCCCCAAAGGGGATGTTCTGGGCAGTTGACAATGCAGTTTAAAATGTGGTTCCTACAGCTCAAATATTGCCAAACTTCCCACTCTGTGATTGAGGGGCCACACCCTCTCCCCGGGTGACCTTACCCAACCTGATAAGACTTTAAAAACCATCTCTCTGGCATCCCTATGACCCCACCTCTTCCCTGAGATCTGTTCTGGAGTATCCACTTACACACACAGGTTGCTTTCTAGGTGTGGAATCAGTCCGGCTCTTAATGGTGTCATTGAATCATGAGAAGTCTGAGTTATATATATGGTTTTTTGGGAGGGCATACCTTTTTTTTTTTTAAGATTATTAATTTATTTGGAGAGAGGGAGTATGAGCGGGAGAGGGGCAGAGAAAGAGGGAGAGAGAGAGAATCTCAAGCAGGCTCTGCACTGTCGGGACAGAGCCTGACATGGGACTCAAACCCACAAGCCACGGGAACATGATCTGAGCCCAAACCAAGAGTTGGAGGCTTAGCCAAATGAGCCACCCAGGTGCCCTGGGAGGGGTAGAACTTCTGCCTGAATTCCTCCTGATCTGGGCACTAGGGACTCAGGTAAGAACAAGGAGTGATTCCCATCTTCGTGGAGGTCAAATTCCAGTTGGGGAGACTGTCAACCACAAAGAAACAAACGGTACATTAAATCATTCCCTGGCGTCCAATACTCTAAAGGAAATGGGTAGGTTCTGGGATGGTTAAGGGTGTGACGTATCTAACATTCCCTTTGGAAAGGCGGTTAGGGGAGAACACTCAGCAGAGGTGCTGAGGGACTATGGGGCCCTCCACTCTTTGGTTCCAGAGCCTCTACTCCTGGAAAGTGGCTTATTTGGGATCCCAAAAAAAAACCCTCGCTAGAAAACTCCTCCCAATCCAAGATGAGACACAACAAATAACTTTTATTTAGTTTAAAAAAATATTTACTTATTGGGGGGCGCCGGGGTGGCTTAGTCGGTTAAGCGCCTGACTTCGGCTCAGGTCGCGATCTCACCGTCGGTGGGTTCGAGCTCCGCGTCGGGCTCTGTGCTGACAGCTCAGAGCCTGGAGCCTGCTTCATAGTCTGGGTCTCCCTCTCTCTCTGCCCTCCCTCGCTCATGCTGTCTCTCTCTGTCTCTCAAAAATAAATAAACATTGGGGCGCCTGGGTGGCGCAGTCGGTTAAGCGTCCGACTTCAGCCAGGTCACGATCTCGCGGTCCGGGAGTTCGAGCCCCGCGTCAGGCTCTGGGCTGATGGCTCGGAGCCTGGAGCCTGCTTCCATCCTGTGTCTCCCCCTCTCTCTGCCCCTCCCCCGTTCATGCTCTGTCTCTCTCTGTCTCAAAAATAAATAAAACGTTTAAAAAATAAATAAATAAATAAATAAACATTAAAAAATTAAAAAAAAATTACTTATTTTGAGAGAGAGAGAGAGGGAGAGAGAGAGAGAATCCTAAGCAGGCTCTGTGCCGCCAACTTGCTCCCACGAACTGTGAGATCGCGCCCTGAGCCGAAATCAAGAGTTAAAAACATTCAGCCGACTGAGCCACCCCGGCGACCCCAATAACTTTTACAGCACAAACCTGAGTTATCCTCGGCTTCATTTATTTTTGAGAATAATAATACGGATGCAACGAAACTTGCCATTGTAACCATCTCTAAGAACACCGCTCCGTGGCATGAAATACACTCACGTTATTTCACGGCCCACACCAGCATCCGTTTCCGGAACTTTTTCCGTCTTCCCGAACAGGCACTCTGTCCCCGTGCAGCGCTAACTCTCCGTGCTCCCTCCCGGCGTCCCTGGGAACCACTCTTCCACTTCCTGTCTCTGTGAACTTGACAGCTCTCAGTGCTTCGCGTGGGTGGACTAGTACAGCCTGTCTCTTTGCGGCTGGCTCGTTTCACTCGGCGTAACGTGTTCCCGAGGTTCACCCGTGTCGCAGCAGGTGTCAGAGCGTCCTTTCTTTTTAAACGCTGAGTACTTTACTGCGTCCTATGGGTCAGCCACACTTTGTTTATCCATTCGTGCGTTGGAGGTCACTTGGGTTGCTTCCGCATTTGGGCTGTTGTGAAGAAGGCTGTTAGGAACACCGGGGTGGGGGTGGGGGGTACAAATAGTCTGTTCGTGATCCAGCTTTCAGTTCTTCTGGGCATGTGCACGGGAGTGGAATTGCTGGATGACGAGGTCATTCTATGATTACTCGTTTGGGGAGCGGCCATAGTTTTCAGCAAAACCACGGGAAACCTCCAGGGGTCAACAGGCAGCGAGTTGTGGCTCCCCTCTGGTTGCTGAACTTTATAACCCAGGCGTTCAGGGTCAGATGGTTGAGGGAATAAGGGTGCAGGCGGGGTCTTCCAGGGGCCACGGGCTCTCTGAAGGGTGGACTTTAACCCATCTGCCAGCAAAGGTAGGTGAGGAGGCTCGTCTGTCATCTGGCTGCAAGGAGGGGGAAAAAAAAAAGCTCCTCTGGAAACGGGCGTTCACAGGCTTGCCCCCATGTGAGTTTGGGGCTTGAATTTGCACCGCCTTGTGATCCAGAGAGAACCAAATGGGAAAATTGTGCTTGCCTTTGCTTTTCTCCAAAGCACGGATGGGACGGTGATCCCGGGCACTGGAGTGAGATGAGGGAAGGAGGAAGGGGGTGAAGGGGGTGCTAATGAGCTGTTAGCACTGGGGGCACACGGGGCCAAATCCTCCTGGGACCCCAGGGAGGCTGTGTGGGACCTCAGAATGTCCCCCCGAGGGACCTGGAGGCTGGGTGTCTATCCACCAACTCCTCTTTCTCAGGGGCCCAAGGTTGCTCCCATGGGGCTGACTCCCGGATCCCTCAGACTGCTGGCGACTGGCCTCCTGGAGGATTCAGGAAGCCACAGGGGCCTGCCTAGGTAGTGTCTGCCCTGACTTTTGGGGCTGGCCGGGGACACAGGTGGGTCCCTGACAATGTTCGATCCGTTCCGTTAATAGCCCCGGGGGGCGGGGGGCAGTGCTGGGAGGTCTGAGGGAAGCCCCACACCTCCCCCAGTGGTTTTACAGGATTCCCATCCTTCGGCGCCCAGCTGAATGTGAGCTCAAACCCACCATTTCAAAACACAATCTGCCTCTGGCAATATTTCCAGATTCTTCTGTCACGGGACATTCCTGCATGCCTCGTGCCTTCGTACACGCTGTGCCCTCTGTCTGCACCCCTCCCCTTTCCCTGCTGGTCCATCTACCTCAAATGTCACCCCCCCCAACGGGGCCCTCTGCTGTTCTGCCCCAGCTCTGGCTAAGCATTCCTCCCCCCCCCCCCCCACCTCTGCCGGAAGTCCCAACCCGGGAGCTTTTGTTTACATTTGTCTTTTCTGCTTTAGTTTTTACTGCACGGCCTGTGCCTCGGGAAATATACGGAAATGAACAGACAACAGAGTTGTCTGGTACCTTCTTCAGGCGAGCCTTGCTACACAGAAGCTGGCCAACTTAGTGTCGATAACCCCGTGTCCTCGAAACTCATAGCACTTAATTCTTTTTTTTTTTTTATGAATTTATGAATTTTTATTTTATTTTTTATTTTTACATTTATTTATTTTTGAGAGACAGAGCACAAGCAGGGGAGGGGCAGAGAGAGAAGGAGACACGGGATCCGAAGCGGGCTCCAGGCTCCGAGCCGTCATCACAGAGCCCGACGCGGGGCTGGAACCCACAAACCGCACGATCATGACCTGAGCTGAAGTCAGACGCTCAACCGACTGAGCCACCCAGGTGCCCCAGCACTTAATTCTTTAAAACAGTCTGGGGATTTTAGATCACAAAGTGTGGGTATCAATGTTTTTGTTTCCGTGTTTTGTTTTTTTTTTTTTAACGCTTATTTATTTTGAGAGAGAGAGGTAGAGAGCAAGCAGGGGAGGGGCAGAGAGAGGGGGAGGCAATCCGAAACAGGTGCCAGGCTGTCAGCACGGAGCCCAATGCGGGGCTCAAACTCACCAACCATGAGATCAAGACCTGAGCCAAGCTCAAGAGTCAATGCTTAACTGACTGAGCCACCCGGGCGCCCCTTGTTTTTGTCTTAAATGAGCTCCCCCTGCTACTCAGTGGGGTTTTAAAAACAGGCAACTCTGGGCTCAGGACTCAGGGCTCCCGGGGCCCATCCCTGGGACACTGGCTCCTCCTGGCAGTGGCCCAGGAACTCGCTGTTCTGTGACAACAGCGTGGAGAAGCTTCTTCCCCAAGGGCTTTCCCCTCGGGGAGGGCAGGGGCTCGGCTAAAACTCTAGGACAAGCCTGGGGTTGCCAGCACTCCTCGGGGCAACCGCGGGGACAAGCCAATCTTTCCACGGAGAGGCACGGCTGGCACTTCAACCCTGGTTGTTAAGGACACCGGGCAGGGACTTGGCTCCTGTCTGTGCCCTCACTCGCAGCCCCAACAGTCACAGATCACGTTGCGATCCTGAGGCCTTTAGGAGTTCCTGAACGGCAGATTCGGTCACAAAAGTCTTCCGTGAGGAGTGAACTGGGAAAGGGAGTTGGAGTGGGTGTTTTTTTCCTTTCAAATGTTTATTTTTGAGGGCGGGGGGGGGGGGGCAGGGGCAGAGAGAAGGGGACAGAGGATCTGAAGCAGGGTTTGCATTGACAACATTGAGCCCGACGACGACACGGGGCTTGAACTCACGAACTGAAGTCAGACACTTAACCGGGCCACCCTGAGTCGGTGTTTTTTTTACCCCAAGTCCCCAGGTGGAGAGTGGAGGCGGGGACTCCTATCCCACAGAGACCGCCCAGCTTATCTTTATGTTTTATAGCTCAGATTTGACATCAGGAATCATATCCATCAACAAGGACTGAAACAAACAAACAAAACCCTGATGAATTAGTTAGACTTAGGGTCGTTTCATTATACATCGGGCTTGATTATTTTTTTTAATTAGAGTGTCCTCAAACTATAGCCGCAAAACCTGCTTTTGTACCACCTGGGCTTTAAAAATGGCTTTTACAGGGGCGCCTGGGTGGTGCAGTCGGTTAAGCGTTCGACTTCAGCTCAGGTCACGATCTCGCGGTCCATGAGTTCGAGCCCCACGTCGGGCTCTGGGCTGATGGCTCAGAGCCTGGAGCCTGTTTCTGATTCTGTGTCTCCCTGTCTCTCTGCCCCTCCCCCGTTCATGCTCTGTCTCTCTCTGTCCCAAAAATAAATAAACGTTGAAAAAAAATTAAAAAAAAAAATGGCTTTTACATTTGTAAATGGTTGGGCCGGGGGAAACACTAGAAGAATATTTCACGACAGGTGAAAAGTATAGAAATTCAAATTTCCCCTTCCTTAAAAAAATTTGTTTAAGGATTTTACTTTTTTTAAATTATGTTTTAAACATTTTAATGTTTATTTATTTTTGAGAGAAAGAGAGAGACAGAGTGTGAGCAGGGGAGGGGCAGAGAGAGAGGGAGACACAGAACCCGCAGCAGGCTCCAGGCTCTGAGCTGTCGGCATAGAGCCCGACGTGGGGCTGGAACTCATGGGCCGAGAGATCATGACCTGAGCCGAAGTCAGATGCTTCACCGACTGAGCCACCCAGGCGCCCCTAAGGATTTTATTTTTAAGTAATCTCTACCTATGCTCAACGTGGGGCTTGAACTCACAACTCCCGACATCAAGATGGCATATGTTCTCCTGACTAAACCGGCCAGGCGCCCATCGAATTTCCCCATCCTTAAATAAAGTTTTATGGGGACACCATTCAATTACATAGTATCCATTCAATTACATAGTATCTGTGGCTGCTTTCCCTACAAAGGCAGAGAGGGCTGTGTAGTTGAGACATAGATCGGATGGCTATAAAGCTGAAAATAGGTACTGATTGGTACTTTACCGAAAGTTCACTGAGGCTTGGGTTAGAATATTGGTGCTAAAAGACTTAATAACGCCACCCATCCGTAGCATCTGGTAAAATGCTGGGCGACCCTGAGCATTCGGTATACGTGTGGTGAAAAAGAAAGAAAGAAAGAGAAAGAAAGAGAAGGAAAGAAAGAAACAAAGGAAGGAAGGAAGGAAGGAAGGAAGGAAGGAAGGAAGGAAGGAAGGAAAACAAGGTAACTCGGTCTCGCACAGAAGTTTAAATACGGTTGTCCCCAGATTCAGACTGCACCCATGCTGGGGGCTCAATACAGGAGTGCTGGTCATGGACGGCAGGGTTGAGCCAGTGTGCTGGGCCTCCGGGCCTCAGGAGACTGCCCTCTGGAGAGTCACCAAGCCAGCTCTGCTGGGGACCACACCTGTGCCAGTGTAAACGCCACTCCCTGACCCTCAGAGCTAGGAATGTCCGGTTACGCTGACATTTGCCCCGCCTGCCCTAACAAGTCCCGGATGCGGGTGGCACCAGGTTTGGCTTCATGGGAGGCCTCTCTGCTTGGCTTGCGGTGGCTCTCTTCTCCCTGTACCCTCCATCGCTCGTTCCTCCATGAGTGGACACCCCTGATGCCTCTCTCTCCTTGTGAGGACACCGGTCAGTCCTATTGGATGAGGGCACACCTATATGGCCTCATTCAACCTTGATCACTTCCTTACGGGCCCTGTCTGCAAATACAGTCACGTTCCGAGGTACCAGGAGTTAGGATTCAACATGAATTTGGGGGAGGGGGGAGACACAGTCCATTACACTTAATTTTCTTTAAAGCAAAGTGTAGCAGGCACTGCAGCCCCCCCTCCCCCCTCCCCCCCCCCACCTCCCCGCTGCAGACGCCCTAAGGGTGTTCTGAGGCCCAGACCCTGGGGCCAGGACCTGAGGAACTTGGGTGTTGCTGGCAGCTGCCTATGGAGCGGCCCTGCCTCCCAGCCATCTTCTTCTGGGGGAAGCCGGAACCCCACGCCCGCCTCCTCCAGGCAGTGGTTCCTCGACGGCCCTCATCGGCCCTCCTCTGCTTCCCTCAGCCCCCAGCCTCAGACAGTTCAACGTTTTTTGGAAACAGAAAAAAAAAAACTCTGAGCTTTGTCCCAGAGCAGAGAAGCCCTGAGTTTCCAGTCTCAGAGCCTGTGTTAAGGTGGGGAGAGAGAGGAAGGGAAAAAGAATGGCAATCGTTCTTCCGAGAGTAGGAAAACAAAATGCTCATTGTTCTGCAGCTCCCTAGGTGATGCCCCGTCCTCCTCTGGGTGCTCCCCTCCGCCCCGCAGTGGCCTCTGTAAATGTCCTTTTTGCTCAAGACCCTACCAACTCTTTCTGCCTCCAATGAACACCAGCTTGGCTTCAAAGAGAAAACAGATGTTGGGGCTGCTGGCCTCCAACTCCCGGGGCTTCCTGCCAGGGATCCACTCAGTGTCAACCCGTCTCCTTCCTTCCGTGCAGTGGGAGGGGGTCCTCCCTGTCTCTGGCCGATCGCTCCCCCCAACCCCCTCCAGCTCCTCTGATGATCTCTTCTACATTTAAGCTTTTTTTTTAATTAAAAAACATTTTTTTAATTAAAAAACATTTTTTAAAATTAAAAAAAATTTTTTTTAAACATTTATTTATTTTTGAGACAGAGAGAGACAGCATGAACAGGAGAGGGTCAGAGAGAGAGGGAGACACAGAATCCGAAACAGGCTCCAGGCTCTGAGCTGTCAGCACAGAGCCTGACGTGGGGCTTGAATTCACGAACTGCGAGATCACGACCTGAGCCGAAGCCGGACGCTTAACTGACTGAGCCACCCAGGCGCCCCAGTGTTGTTTTTTAATAAAACCTTTAATTTTAGAATCGTTTTAAATTTACAGAGAAGCTGCAAACATAGTACATCGAGTCCCCCCCCCCCGACCACTGTTCCCCCACCAATATCTTACACAACTGTAGTCTGTTTGCTACGACTAATGAACAAGTATTGATACATTATTAATAACTTAGGTCCATCCTTTATTCACATTTCCTCAGCTTTTACCTAATATCCTCTTTCTGCTCCAGGATCCCCTCCAGGACACATGACATTCATCGTGATGTTCTCCTTAGGCTCCTCTTGGTTATGACAATCGCTCAGACTTCTGTGTTTGATGACCTTGACAGTTCTGAGGAGGACTGACTGATGAGGTGTTTTGCCGACCGTCCCTCCATTGGGAATTATCTGATGCTCGGCTCATGATCAGACTGGGCTTGTGAGTTTTTTGGGAGGAAGACCACAGAGGAGCAACGCCCTTCTCATTACATCATATCAAGGGTACCTGCTATCAGCATGACTTACCACGGTTGGTGTTGATCTTGGCCGCCCGGCCAAGGTAGTGTTTGCCAGCCGTCACCACTGCGAAGTTCCTCTTTTCCCCCCTTCTATGGTGTCCTTGTTCGCAAAGATCACTGTGCATAGCCCACACTTAAAGGGTGAGGGTTGTGCTTCACCTTCTTGAGGGCTCAGGGTCCACATCCATTATCTAGAACTTCTCTGTACGTGTTTGTCTCTCCAATGTAGGTACTTATTCAATCGCTTATTTGTACCAGTATGGACTCACTGAGCTTGATTTCATACTTCGAGTTGTTATCAACACTACACTATTTACTTTGTTGTTCAGATTGTTCTAGAGCTAGCCACCAGGAGCCTCCAACTGGCACCCGTCTCTTTGACCCGGCCCCACGGTTTTGCTTTTCAAGCACCTCCTTACTTTCTGAATCTACAAGACGCTTCAACTTGCTCTTACCTATTCCCCTTACCTATTACCTATTCCTCTTACCTATTCCCGCCCCATCCTAGCACCAGCCACCTCTCCAAGGAGCCTTGGTCCCTGCCGTCGAGGAGACTGGGATCAGAAATCCAGGTCCGGGAGCGCCTGCGTGGTTCAGTTGGTGAAGTGTCCAACTTCAGCTCAGGTCATGATCTCACGGTTTGTGGGTTCGAGCCCCGGGTGGGGCTCTGTGCTGTCGGCACGGAGCCCACTTCGGATCTCCTGTCCCCCTCTCCTTCTGCCCCTCCCCTCACTCGTGCGCATACTCTTTCTCTCTGTCTCTCAAAAAATAAATAAACATTGAAAAATTAAAAAAGAAAAGAAAAGAAAGAAACCCTGATCCGGGAGCTACGTGTGCTCGTGGCCAATGGGTGCCATTCCCTCTAGCCCTCCTCTGGGACAAAACTGAAGATGTACCCATAAACACAGTAACCTGTGCATGTATGCATAGCTACGATTTGCGTGTTCATCCACCTGTACTCACGTGAGGCTGAACTTGAGTCCCTACTGATGTCTCCAATGCTAAACCCACACCGATCGCCTTGTTTGTTCTACGTTTTCCCCGGGCTTGTCTGTCGCTGCCGGTCCATCAGGGAGAACCTGGCTCCCACCGTCCACCAGGCACTGTCTTGTTCCTTGAATCCCGGCACACGCGTGTGATGCTGGAGAACAGTTGGCCCGCACACCGTGAGCAGCGACTTCAGCGACCAGAGTGCAAGGGCTTTTCCCCTGTCTTTAGTCCTCTGTTCTCTGGTGTGTTAGGTGACTCCAGGCGGGCGCCGCCCTCAGTGAGCTCACGTCACATGTTGTAACACGGTCAGGTTCTTTCCTCACTGTCTGCCTTCCATTCTGGGATCCCCCAACCTCCCCATTGAGCTTTGAAAATTTTGCCTCCATTAAGGGTCTCCCCTCGTGCCAGGGATCTTGAAATACACAGTGTCTCACGGAACAGGTTTGCTGCCCCCGCCCCCCCCAAGTCCCCTGTGCGTCACCTACTCAGCCTTCCTCCCAACCCTGGCAACCACTGATCTGTTTTTGATCTCCCTCCTCTGTGTTTTAACTGAACTTGACTTTCCCTGTGGCTTCCTGTCCTCTGGCATTTAGTGTCTTTGAAAAACCTTCTCCCCAAGCACCTTGGGTTCCTCCCACCGTGGCACTACATGTGTCCCCCCCCCCCACCCTTTAAAAAAATTTTTTTTTAATGTTTGTTTATTTTTGAGAGAGGGAGAGACTGAATGCGAGTGGGGGGAGGGGCAGAGAGAGAGGGAGACACAGAATCCGAAGGAGGCTCCAGGCTCTGAGCAGAGCTGGAAGCGGGGCACGAACTCACGAACCACGAGATCATGACCTGAGCCGAAGTTGGACGGTCAACCAGCTGAGCCACCCAGCTGCCCCTTGTATCCCCCTTTTACAGCCAGACTCTGCATGTGGCCTCAGCCTGACTTCTCGCCGCTGAAACTGCTCCCGCCACGGTCACCAATAGCTTCCTTGTTGCTAAACCCAGAGGGCCCTCCGTCCGCCCCGTGGCCACCTCCCGGTGCAGGAAGCCGGCCCCCCCTTCTCGCTCTGCACTGTCTCTCCCTGTGACTCATTTCCTCTTGGGTGTTAATACGCACCCACGTGCTGGGGCTCCCACGTGGACACCTCCGCCCAGACTTGTTTTCACTGAGCTCCTCCTACTCTCCTTGCAGGTGCCTGTGACACCACGGGACCCGCAACAGCCTCAGTCCCTTGTTGCCCGTCCCGATACTAGAAGTCACCACAAGGTGGGCGACATAGAAAAATTGTGTTTAGGGGCGCCTGGGTGGCGCAGTCGGTTAAGCGTCCGACTTCAGCCAGGTCACGATCTCGCGGTCCGTGAGTTCGAGCCCCGCGTCAGGCTCTGGGCTGTTGGCTCAGAGCCTGGAGCCTGTTTCCGATTCTGTGTCTCCCTCTCTCTCTGCCCCTCCCCCGTTCATGCTCTGTCTCTCTCTGTCCCAAAAATAAATAAACGTTGAAAAAAAAAATTAAAAAAAAAAAAGAAAAATTGTGTTTAAATCCAGAATTAAAAAGTCACTTAAAAGTTAATCCGCTGGGGCCGGGGTGGGGGTGGGGGGTGGCGCCTGGGTGGCTCAGTCAGTTAAGCCTTTGACTCTTGGTTTCAGCTCAGCCCCTGATCTCCTGGTTCATGAGTTCGAGCCCCACGTTGGGCTCTGCACTGACAGGGAGGAGCCTGCTTGGGATTCTCTCTCTCTCTCTCTCTCTCTCGCTCTCGCTCTCGCTCTCTCTCTGCCCCTGTTGTGCACTCTCTCTCTCAAAATAAATGAATACACTTAAAAAAAAATACAAGTGAATCAGCTGGCCAGCAGCCTGCTGCAATCTTTTCCCTGCATCTGGCTGCATGGTCTTGACCTTGCCAACCGCTGTCACCGTGTGGGGTGAACTGCTTCGAGCAGTGGAAGGATTTCTAGAAGCCTTTTCTGCCGTCACTTAACATACACAGACTTGGCTACGGATCATATAGACAAACTCCATGAAACCCAACTCGGCGACCTCCCCTCACCAGACCCTGGAATATGGCCCGCAGTCATTGTAATAAACCCTGAGAGACGGGGCGGTGTGGGGGGGGGAAGGGCGTTGAGTTGGGAGGGGGTCTCAAAGGAAGAAGCAATATTTAACTGACTGCAGTTGATTATGTCACTTTTGCAAATTTTGCAAAGTTTTGCAAAAACATTTGACCATTCCTAGGGTGCCTGCTGCGGAATCTACATCCCCCTCTGTGTAGAGAGGGCCCCTCTTTCCCTGGAAAGAGTTCGTGACCCAAGCTCTCCAGATGAGTGGGCCAGATGGTGCCCACGATTCTCTATCTTTTAATTTTTAAATGTTTATTTATTTATAAATATAAATGTTTATTCATTTTTGAGAAAGTGAGAGAGAGAAAGAGACGGAGCGTGAGCAGGGGAGGGGCAGAGAGAGAGGGAGACACAGAATCGGAAGCAGGCTCCGGGCTCCGAGCTGTCAGCACAGAGCCCGACGCGGGGCTTGAACTCACGAACCGCGAGATCATGACCTGAGCCGAAGTCGGACGCTTAACCGACTGAGCCCCCCAGGCGTCCCTGCCCATGGTTCTCTTAAGGACATTTGTACATTTTCTGCTTGTGGTCCCAAAAGAAATGCAATATTTTACAGACTTATTTACACAAATACTCACAGCAACATTATTCCTTAGCCAAATAGCATAAAAACCCAAATGTCCATTATCCGATGAACAGATGAACAAAACGTGCTCTATCCACACGATGGAATATTACTCAGCATAAAAAGGAATCGAGTACCGATGCCCGCTACAATATGGATGAACCTTGAAGACATTACGCATAATGGACACAAAAGGCCACATATTACATGATTCCATTTGTATGAAATGTCCAGCCATGGGCAAATCCATGGAGACGGGAAGAAAGTAGATTAGTGATTGCCAGGAACTGGGGGGAGACAGGGATGCCTGGGTGGCTCAGTCGGTTGAGAGTCCGACTTCAGCTCAAGTCATGATCTCATGGTTCATGAGTTCAAACCCCGCGTCGGGCTCTGTACTGACAGCTCGGACCTTGGAGCCTGCTTGGGATTCTGTGTCTCCCTCTATCTGCCCTTCCCCCACTCATGCTCTGTCTCTCTTTCTCTAAGATAAATAAACCTTAAAAAAAAAAAAAGAAACTGAGGGGAGACAGAATTAGGGGGCAATGCCTAAGGCTTCTCTGTGGGGTAGAAATGTTCTAGAATTGATTGTGGCTCTGGTTGCACCTATCTGTGAATATACCAAAAGCAAACGGTACGCTTTAAGTGGGTGAATCGGACGGTATGTGAATTATAGCTCAATAGAGCTGTCGCTCAAAACCAAAACAAAATAAAACCCTCACTGACGGCTTTAAGACAGTCTTCATTTAGAGGAGTAACACTTCTACTCACAACCGGGAGGTTGTCACTGGGTAACTTCTCAGGCTGACTCAGTGACAGTCGTTTTCCTGACAACCCCCCCTTGGGTGGAGCCGCTTTCGATCAATCTATTACCAGCGGGTGGAGGCCTATTCAAAGGTGTGTAAAACCGCCTGACCCGGGGTCGGGGAGGAGGGACTGGTGGTGTAAACCTGCGAGGTCCTGGAAACTGAGTGGGAATAAAAAGGGAACAGGTTGTGCACAAACCAGAAACAGTCACCCGGTTCAGCTTCTGATTGTCACGTCTCTCCCCTCTAAGGCACGAATTTGAGATTGCAGCCTGGGACAGTTTTGCAAGCTACAGAATTTTCACCCCCTCGGCAGGACCCTTGACCTGCCTCGGAGGGAGGCCACTTTCCTTTCTTCTTTAAAAAAACTAAATTTTTTTTTTACATTTATTTATTTTTGAGAGACAGAGACAGAGTGTGAATGGGGGAGGGGCAGAGAGAGAAGAGACACAGAATCGGAAGCAGGCTCCAGGCTCCGAGCTGTCAGCACAGAGCCCGACACGGGGCTCGAACCCACGAACCGTGAGATCATGACCTGAGCTGAAGTCGGACGCTTAACCGACTGAGCCACCCAGGCGCCCCTCTTTTCTTTTAATTGAAAAAAAAATTTTTTTTTAATTTTAGGGAGAGAGAGAGAGGGAGCACAAGCAAGGGAGAGGGGCAGAGCGAGAGAGAGAGAGAGAGAGAGAGAGAGAGAGAGAGAATTTTAAGTAGGCTCCAAGTGTGGAGCCAGACACAGGGCTCGATCCCACAACCCTGGGATCATGACCTGAGCCGAAATCAAGAGTCGGAAGCTCAGTGGACTGAGCCACCCAGGCGCCGCGGGAGGCCACTTTCTGCTGCCGGATCGAACACAGACATGGTTACAGCAGCTGAATTTAGGAAATAGCCACAAAGCAGCTAAAGGATTGGATTGCAGAGGCTAATCTGAGAGGGAATGTCTCTCACACGTCCATTCTCAGTGAGAGTGACCCATCACAGGGGGTTGAGGAGAGAGGTCTGGGGGTGGGGGGGGAGCTCTCCCTGCAGACTTTTCCGCTTTGTTTGTGACCTCTCAGCACGTTCGCGACGAATTCGGGCACCGTGTGGATTCCTGGTGCCCCGTTCTCCATGTTCACCCCCACTGGACACTGAAGAGGCTGGTTTTAGCGTCCCTTTCCCCATTAACTCACCTGGGCATTAGGCCTTGTGCTGGGTTGAATGGTGACCCCCAAAAACGTGTGCATTCAGAACCTGTGAATGTGACCTTATCGGGGAAAAGGATCTTTCCAGATGCGACTAAGGATCTCTAGATGAGACCGCCCTGGATTATCTGGGTGGCCTTAAGTCCAATGACTGGTGTCTTTATTAAAGAAAACAAGACACACACAGAGGAGAAGGCCATGAGTAGGGGAGGCAGAGGTTGGGGACCGTACTGTCACAAGCAAGGATGGCTGGGAGCCACTGGAAGCCGGAGGAAGTAAGGAAGGATCTTCCCCCCGGAGCCTCTGGAGGGAGCGAGGTCCTGTGGACACTTGATTCCTGACTTCCAGGCTCTGTGACTGTGAGAGAGTCCATTTCTGTTGTTTGAAGCAGCTCACTGGTGATTTGTCGCAGAAGTACGGGAAATCAATACAGCCCTTCCGAGCCTCTGTACCTCATTTATAACAAATTTATCTTAACATAAAGCTGCACTCACCACATGCCAGGAACGATGTGGGTTAAGCATTAACCTACTTACGCCATCTAATCCTTGGGATAACCTGCACGGTGGATATGTTTCTCTACTCCCACTCGGCCGTCGTGGGAGGCAGGTGCACACAGGTTGAGTGGCCTGGCCGTGGCTGGACCAGGACTCGAGGTATCTCAGCTCCCCCAGGGCTCCTGCCCTCCTGCCTTTGACTGCGTAATCCTCAAGCCCTGGGAAGCAAACACAGACACCCTCTGTCTTTGCCTGTCCCTGAGCTCTGAGATGCTTTGTACCCGCTAGTGCTGCAGGGACCCGAGGGGCCAGGGTGGTTCGAGGGCTCAGTCCAGGCCTTCAGCGCCCGGCCTGGAGATGATCCCGGGAGTCTCCTGCCGCCTTGCTCAGCAGCTCTTCCCGCCCCTGCCACCCCCCTGATGTGCCCTAATCAGAAGAGAAATGCTGAGTCAGGTGGGAAATGAGAGGAAGTGACCCTGGGCCCCACCCTCGCCTCGTACACGTGGGAGTCTGGCCCGGAAGGCAAGACGCTTGTTGGCCCCTTGCTGTGTTTCGCTGTGCGTGGGCAAGAGTGATGTCAAGATGTTGCAGGCTTGGCGGGCACAGACGGGGCCCGGTCACAGGGACAGGGGCCATGCACAGTGCACAGGGAGGGGGCGGGCTCATGCCACCCCTGCCTTGGGAACGGAGACTCCTTGTCCCTGCACAGAGACCCCGCTTCTAAAGGTGGATGGCTCTTAGAAGGCTGTCCAGGTATACCCCCTCATTGCTCATCCTTGCACCCGGAAGAAAGCAGCATCGGCTGTTAACAAAACACTTAATAATAAAGTAAACAAGTGCGGGTCCCGGGTCCCAGGGCTCTGACGGACACCCATTCAAGGCAAGTAACTTTAGCCGCGTGACCTTTCCCACGCCGGCCAGGAGCACAAGTGCATCTACGAAAGTCATCGGAGCCCTCCCCCTCCCCCTCCCCCTCCTCCCCTCGCGCTCGCAGCAGCCCATGGACGCCAAAGGGGAAAGCTGGGCCTTCCGGACAGACTGTGAGCACCAGCTTCTGCGGGGCCAGGCCCAGAGCCGGTATTTATAAACCCTGGCTCCCGCCCACGCTCCTGGATCAGACGGGTTTGTTTGCGTCACCAGCGCCAAGTTTTTTCTCTTCTTGTTTCTTTTTCCAACGAGAATCTGAACCCGAACAGAGTCGGGTGAACCCAGAATCGAATCGCTGGATCGATACTTGCTCGCCACTCACCGCCGAGGCCTCCGAGGTTCAAAAGCGTCTTTGCCTTCCATACCCTCCCCCCGGGGCACAAATCCCTTTATGGTGGGCAGGAAGCAGCGGGGCTGTGGGCGAAGGGCCGTGGGCTCCCAACGGCATCTGCTTAGGACCGGTCCTGGGTGGCGTCCTTCTCGGGGAGGGACATGGTAGAGCTTCGTTGTTGTTTACGAAGTAGACGGAGGTTCCCAGAGAAAGGCCCTCCGAGAAGGCGCGCGGTGGGGCTCGGGGATGGGCCAGGACTTCCAAGGGCTCTGGGCGCTTTTGCTTCCGTGGGTCTTTTGTCCTCCATAAAGAAATCATTAAAGGTTATATTTTATAACCGCATCAGTACAAAGACAGACATAATTCAGGCTGGATTTGCTATCACGTATTTATTAGTAACGTATTCACTTTTTCTGATTTCATAAAGTTGCTGAAACCTCTTTGTGAGCTCCCCAAAGTAGCAGGGCCTTGTGTCTCCTGCGCTCTGCCCGGGGCTGCGGGGGGCCCCTCGCCCACCGCTGTTTTATTCTTTAATGGAGGTTTCCTGTGCTCGGCCGTCTACACGCAAACTCATATTTCTTCGCCACAACAGGCCCCTGGGGTGGGTACCCTTGTTACCCCACCATCCACGGATGTGGAAGCTGAGAGGTTAGCTGACTCGTCCGAGGTCACACACAGCTAGGGCTGACCCCGTGGCTTGCACGCTCCACGAACCCCGCTCGTCCTTAACCCCTATGCTGGATGCCTCTCTACCCACATTTGACTTTGAAAAGTTCACGGCCCGCAGCTCATTGTAAAAGCCTCAAGCAGGTGCCTAGAGGCCTCTGTTAATCAGTAGCCACCTGCACCTGGCCCAGCGGCCACCGCCAGGGCGGAAGGCACAGCTCGAGGAGAACCGTGGGGCCGTGTCTTCCTGCCCACCCCCTTCTCTCGTCTTTGCTGGACCCAGCGTCCTCAGTGTGGTCCCAGGTGGCTTGTTCCCTCCAGCCTCGGCTACCTCAGGGCCAAGGCCATTGCCCCGAGAGAATCGGCAAACGGCAGCCCTTCCTCAAGCCCCTCGACTGTCAGGAAATCAGTGCAATAAACATACAGCACGGCCAGCCCGCGCCTGCTGCGAACAACACCCTCTTTTAACGTGTGCTGTGCGAATCCTGCCGGTCCATGCAGGGTGACCCTGCTCAGGCCTCCAAAGTGCCTCAGCGCCATTGCCTGCTTCCAGGAGTCCCGGATGTCAGTGATGATAGGCCCGTCCTGGGAGGAGGCTGGCGACTGAAGCGTTTGCTGCAGGAAGAGGGGGGAGACTGGGAAAGTGATGTGGTGGCCACATAGGGACACTGTCCAGCACTCTACTATCCCAGGGAGTTGTACTTGGCATCAGGACCGTCTAGGATAGTGTGCCCTGGAGGTGGGGCCTGAAGCCTGTGCCAAGTGCTCTAAAAACAAAGATGAAGGGGAAATTAATTCTGCTTGGGCAGAAGGGACAACCAAGAAAGTTTTGGTGGAAGAGGGAACATTTGAGCTGGGCTTTGCAGGATGAATAAAAGTTTGCAGTGTTAAGAATCCAGGATGAACATTTTATTTTATTTATTTTTGAGAGAGAGACTGAGAGAGAGTACAAGTGGGGGGGGGGGCGGGCACCGAGAGAGAGGGAGACACAGAATCAGAAGCAGGCTCCAGGCTCTGAGCTGACAGCACACAGCTGGACGCGGGGCTTGAACTCACAAACCGCGAGATCATGACCTGAGCCAAAGTCAGGTGCTTAACTGACTGAGCCACCCAGGCACCTCCAGAAAGAACCTTATAAAAGGAGTGTAGGGGAGAAGGAATAGAGAATCTGGGGACTGCAGAGCCACCCCTGTTGTGGCGGTGACCCCCCTGTGTTACTGGTTTGTTTACTCCCATCTCCCTCCCGGTGCACTGTCAGCTCCCGAGGGCAGGGACTGGGTCTGTTGGCCTTGTATCTCAGAACCGGACTTAGGGTCTGGCACAAAGGGGCTCTCAGTACATATTTGCAGGGTGAATGAGCCACCTGTTAATTTGTTGTAGCCAGATTTTAAGGGGCTGGGGGTTGCAGTGAGGACGTAAGAGGAAGCAAGGCTAAAAAGGCAGCTCGAGACATCGTGTGGGCCTGGGGGCTCTGCCATTGAGCCTGGGTCTCACCATGTAGGGGATGTAGGGTCAACAGAAGGGTGATCCAGACTTGTCCTTCCTCTGTTGCATGGGTTTGGGTGGCCCCCAGTTCAAGTGGGCAGACCCCGAGCATCAAGTCCAGAGATGCAGAGGAGAGAGGAGGAAAGTGGCAGGACTGTGGGCTTCTGGCCACATTTACCTGCTCTGAAATGGCGGAAAGAGTCCCATCGAGGGGAGAAGGGAGTTCTCCAAATTAGAGGCCTGAGTCAGGAAAAGCATCACTTTCTCCTGGGTCAATTTCATTGGAGCAGGTGGGTGTGGCCTAAGGCGTAGGGGACCCATAACCTGTCACAGGGCTAGTGCGTGAATTATTCACTCAGCACCACAATCAAGTAGGACTTATCTCAGGTGTACAAGGCTGATTCGACATTAAAAAATCAGTTGAGGTAGCCCGTGACGTTGACAGGCCAAAGAAGAAAAATCGCATGGTCATGTCACCAGATGCAGAAAAAGCATTTGACAAAATCCAACACTCATTCATGATTAAAAACTCTCAGCAAACTGGGAATAGAGGGGGACCTTTTTCAACTTGATAAAAAATGTCCACAGAAAACCTACAGCAGGTATCATATTTAATAGTGAGAAACTTGAAGCTTTCCTGCTAAGATCAGGAACAGGGCAAAGATGTCCCCTACACTATTTCTTTTCAACCTGGTACTGGAAGTCCTGGGTAATGCAATAAGACAAGAAAAGGAAATCAGGGGTATATAGGTGACATGATTGTGTAGAAAATCTGAAAGGGTAGACAAAAAAACCCTTCCCGGAACAAAGAATCAATTTTAGCAAGGCTGAAGGATACAAAGTTGATATACGTCAGTCAATTGCTTTCTGGTATACCCACCACAAACAAGTGGAATTTGAAATTAAACACGGGTTACTATTTACATTAGCACCACCGCAAAAAGAAATACTTGGCTATCGATCAAACCCAGATCTATAGGAGAAAAACTACAAAACTCTGATGAAAGAAATCAAACAGGAACTCAATAAAAGCAGAGAGTTCCATGTCTATGGACTCAACAGTGTCACGATGTCAAGTCTTGTCAAACCTGATCCATCTATAGATTCGATGCAATCCCAACCAAAACCCCAGCAAGCGAGTCTGTGGATATTGATAAACTGATTCTAAAGTTTACACGGAGAGAAGCAAACAATCCAGAATAGTCAACGCATCTGTGACAAAGGAGCAAAGGCAACACAAGGAAGAAAAGATCGTCTCTTATACTCTTCCAAAAACGAACTCAGAATGGATGATCGACCTAAATGGAAAATGCAAAGCTGTAAAACTATGAAACAGGAGAACATCTAGAGGACCTTGGGCACGGTGACGAGGTTTTAGATATGATACTGATGACGCTATCCGTAAAAGAAAGAGTTGATAAACCGGGCTTCATTAAAATTAAAAACTCTGCTCTGTGAAAAATAATGTCGAGAGAATGAGAAGACAAGCCGCAAACTGGGAGAAAACATTTGCAAAAGACATTTCTGAAAAAGGATCATTATCCAAAATTCACAAAGAACTTGCACAACTCGACAATAAGAAAATTAACAACTCCTGGGGCACCTGGGAGGCTCAGTCGGTTGAGTGTCCGACTTCAGCTCAGGTCATGATCTCACGGTTCACGGGCTCGAGCCCTGGGCTGACAGCTCAGAGCCCGGAGCCCGCTTCGGATTCTGTGTCTCCCTCTCTCTCTCTGCCCCTCTCCTGCTCACACTCTGTCTCTGTCTCTCGCTCTCAAAAATAAATAAATAAACGAAACAAAAAACCCCCCACAAAACCCTGCACAGAGATGTTCATGACAGCTCTATTCATGAGTGCCAAAACTTGGAAGCCACTGGGATGTCCATCAGTAGATGAACGGAAAAACGGACCGTGGAACATTCAGACAATGGAATATTATTCAGGGCTCACAAGAAATGAGCTATCAAACCATGAAAAGACACAAAAGAACCTTAAAGGCATCACTAAGTGGAAGAAGCCAGTCTGAAAAGGCTCACACAGTCTGATTCCAACTATGTGACATTCTGGAAAAAGCAGAACTATGGAGACAGTGAAAGGATCAGTGGCTGCCCCCGGGGGTTTGGGGGAGGGAGGGGCGAATAGAAGGAGCACAGGGGAATTTTAGGCAGTGAAACTACTCTGTAAGATGTCACAGGGGTAGCATGTCATTATACATTGGTCGAGACCCTCAGAATGTAGGACACCAGCAATGGGCCCCAAAGCGACAGAGGGACTTTGGGTGATGGTGTCTGAATGCGGGTTCACTGACTGCAAGGAAGGCACCGCTCCAGGGGGGGGGGCTGCGGATCGCAGGGGAGGCTGTGCATGTGTGGGGGCAGGAGAACGTGGGATCTGTCTGTGCCTTCTGCTCAGTTTTGCCGTGAACCTCAAACTGCTCTAAAAACGAAAGCGCATTAAAATAAATTATTCACTCAGCCAAAAACCTCTCAGCGAGTCCCCCTTACCTCCCCCATCAGCAACCCCCCCCCCCCAGCTGGGAGTGGAAGGGAGGATGGGGCTTGAGGGGGACGGTGAGGGGGTGGGTGAGGGGGTCGCTGATGGTGACTGTAAACCTGGGAAACTGGGCAAGTCGGCGTCTGTCTGTAAAATGGGTGCAGTTATTAGGTCTCTCATCCGCGCGGGTGAAGGTCACCGCGGTGACCCAGGACCAGCGAGCGCCCTTGGAGGATTTGCCGCCGTTCCCCCGGGCGCCACTTCGCCCCCTGGTGGCCACGCCGGGGAGCGGCCGCTCCCGGCTGCCTGGGGCAGGATCACACCCCCCCTTGCAGCTTCCTCCGCTGAGGCTTTGCCAGAGGTGGGCACGACGATATACCGATCAAGCGTCCCCAAAGATGGCCACGTTGAGTTTCTTCCCGAGTCCTCTCTCTCAAGTCTTGGGCCATCATCCTCAGGACAGGGTTGGGGGACGCTTGGGGGTCCGTATGCGGGATGTGCTCCAGACTCCTTCATCCACGCATAATCAACCTCACCTTGGATGGAGAACTTCCTCTCTCCTATGCCTGCCCTTCCCTGTCCCCCACCTCCCCCATGCCCCTCAGGCTGTCCCAGGACTCAGCCCCAGAGGTGGAGGGAGTCAACCCTTCTCCCCCTGGAAAGCCCGCACCAGCCAGTTGCTAGGGGTGTATGTCCTCTCTTGGGACCCTCCATCAAGGGGTAGGAAAGTCCAGGGAAGGGCGCTGCCATTTGGTTTTTGAGTAAGGCCAAGTGCCAAGACTTGAGGTGGGTGATGGGCAAGGAGAGAGAGTAGCAGGGCTTTACCCACCCCCATCTCCAGCAACCCCAAATAAGGATGAAAAAAACTGGCGAAGCATGTGTTTCAAATTCCCGAGTTGACGGTACTGTTTAATTCATGAAAGGAAGAAGTTAAGAGAAAGCGATAATCTACTGGTGAGATGATTGATTGGCCATGAGGGGAAAATTCTAGATTCCATTAAAAAAAAAAAAAAACCCTATTAGGTAGCCAATTTGTGAGGATAAAGTATTCACGAATAACATCTTTCTGGATTATTTCCTAGTGCTGTCTTCAGATGACTGATGACACATTTCACGTAGCTCGAGCCCGTTGAAATAGCCACCCTGGAGCCCTCCGTGCAAGGACCCCCTCCCCTGCCCCCATCCCCACCCCAACCCGGGTCTTTGATCTTAGTAAAGGTCCTGAGTGTCACTGGATTCTGGAGTAAACTGGAGAACTGACCGTAAACAAATGGAACCACCCCCCCCCCCCCCCAGCTGGGAGAGCAGGGTGGGACCACAGGGCAAGGAAAACTGGAAGGTACTGTGTGTCCGTGTTTGGGTTCGAGTCTAGACCCGAGCAGGTTGTGAAATCAGGGCATTTGAGCCATGTTTGTCTGAATCTCGAAGGGCACAGTTGGCCCACAGTGACACCTAGGTCAGTGACAACGTTTAATATCATTGGACGTCATGATGCTGCCAGCACGCGGGCCGTGTGACGGCGCCATCAGGGATCAAGAATGGAGGGTCGCTCTGGAAGGACAGCAGGGCATCTGAGCTCAGGGAACAGGGGCAGCTGAGAGAGAGAGGGGCCGAGGGCTCCCAGTGTAGACTGTGGCCACACTAGGGGAGTTGAGCGAGGGCCTCACCTGCTCAAACCCAGACTCAGCCTCTTCTGATTCTTCGAACTTCACACCCCTGTGTCTTCATGGACAGAATTATTCTTCACAGGCTCAGAGATCTCAGGACTTTGACAAATTTTGGGTTCAGGTCATTCGGGAGAGGTCCGTTGGGCCGTGCTTTTCAGTTTTTTTCTCTGGCAGTGTCTCAGGTGCATTTTCTGTCTTTACAGATTTGTTTTTCTATGATAAAAGACCTAGAACCATAGTCATGGGAGCTGGGGGACCTGGGAGAGAAAGGGCCAGTAAAACCTTGGGAGCTGCCACCGTAAAACTCAGCTGGAATGTGGCTCGGTTCCCTCTGTTCATTAACGTGGCTGCGATCCCAGGCCACTTGCAAATTTAAATCATGTGTTAAGGGGCGCCTGGGGGGCTCAGTAGGTTGAGTGACCGACTTCAGCTCAGGTCACGATCTCGCAGTTCATGAGTTCGAGCCCTGCATGGGGCTCTGTGCTGTCAGCTCGGAGCCTAGAGCCTGCTTCAGATCCTTCGCCCCCTTCTCTCTCTACCCCTCCTCTGCTCATGTGTGCTCGTGCTCTCTCTCTCTCTCTCTTTCTCCCTGTCTCTCTCTCACAAAGAAATAAACATTAAAAAAGATTATGTGTTCAAATAGAAAGACACTAAAAGAACAGATCTTCAGTGTTCTCAACACACACACACACACACACACACACACACACACAGAGGCAACTCTGTAAAGTGATGTGTATGTAAATTAGCCTGATTTTGGTCATCATTCCACAATGTATACACACATCAAATCTTCCCCTTAAATATAGACATTTTTTTTATTTGCCGATTATATTGCAATAAAGCTGGAAAACATAGGAAAGCAAGTTTCTTCAACAAGTTGCAGGATGAACAGAGAGGCTGTAGATAAAGAGAAATTTGAATGGCACATCAACTAATCTCAGTGGATCCTGATGCAGATTGTTTGAAAAAAAGAAAAAGAGGGGCGCCTGGGTGGCGCAGTCGGTTAAGCGTCCGACTTCAGCCAGGTCACGATCTCGCGGTCCGTGGGTTCGAGCCCCGCGTCGGGCTCTGGGCTGATGGCTCAGAGCCTAGAGCCTGTTTCCGATTCTGTGTCTCCCTCTCTCCCTGCCCCTCCCCCGTTCATGCTCTGTCTCTCTCTGTCCCAAAAATAAATAAACGTTGAAAAAAAAAATTAAAAAAAAAAGAAAAAAAGAAAAAAAAAGAAAGAAAGAAACATGTTTGGCATTGATGCAACTGTTGATAACATGACACTGTAAATGTAATAATGTTGAAGAAAATTATTTTACGTGTGATAATAGTATTGTGGTGATGTCAGAAAGAGTCCTTATCTCTTGTGCCAATATTTACGCATAAATATTTACAGATACGTAATGGGCTCTCTGGGATTTGCTTTAAAATAATACAGAGGGAGGGAACTGTACTGACCTCCATCCATTCCCTTCATCTGTATTATTTGGGGTCAAGATGAAATGAGAATGAGATTGGCCACCAGTTGGTTAATCATCCAAGGGGAGGTTCATGGTGGCGGTTGGTTCATTAGACCATTTCTGTATTTAAAAAAATATATTTGAGATTCTCCATATAAATGTCTCATAATAAAAGTGGGTTTACAAATTAAAAAGGGGGCTTCTTTTGGTGCAAGGGGGCCCAGTCCCCCGAGGTATCCTTGCGGGCTGGGAGGGAGCCCTGGCTGGTCCCTCCAGATGTCCCTTTCTGTGGCTCAGTCCCCAGTGACCTCCAGGGGGCGGCCAAGACCATGTTAACCCACCCAGGCCCCGCCCCGTCCTTCCCGCCCTCCTTTCTGTCTTCCTTTCCCCCACCCTCTCTGAGATCTGCGGAGGGTTCCGACTCCTCCAGGGGGGGAAAGTTGAGGCACAAACCTAAGAGATGTGCATGAGGTCAAGGCCAAGGCCGAGACTGCAGGCATGCACTGCAAACCTGGACTTGAAAACCGGGCTTTCCTACTGTTTTCTTAGCCCGGGGTCCCTCCGGAGAACTTTATTTCTTCGGCTTCTGCCCCAGAGTTTTTCCATTCTCCCTTGTGTGTGGGTTTTATTTTATTTTATTTTTTTTGAACGATTATTTTGGGGCTATAATTCACAGGTCATACAAATCACCCATTTAAAGTGTGCGCTTCGATTGTTTTTAGTGTATGCAAATACATGAAACTATCACCACCGTCAACGTGAGAAGTTTTTATCACCTAAAAAGGAAGCCGTGTAGCCTTTAGATCCCCCTGTCTATCCCCCTATGCCCTGCCGCCAGTCCTGCATAACCACTGATCTACTTTGTGTCTCTAGATTTCTCTATTCTGGACATTCCCTTGTGGTTTTGATGAGCAAGCAGGCTTTTTTTTTTTTTTTTTTTTTTTTTTCCCACCCTGGAAATGAGAGCATTATGGGGGCTCCTGGGGCCTCCTGCCCCTTCTCTCAGTGAACTTGATCCAGATCATGGAGCTTGCAGGCGGCCATGATAATCCGTAGCCTGCTCAACGAGACTGGCTTCTCCAAAGTTCGAGTCTAAAGAGTTAGGGTTTGTTGAAGTGGATCCCCCCCAACCCCCACACACGCGTGCACGCGAAAGGGATTAGATCAGGGCAATGAGCAGGTACAGTTCAGAAAGTCCCGACCACCCTCACACCCGGCTGGGGGATTGTAAAATGGTGCGGCCACCGTGGGAAACAGCCTGCCGGTTCCTCAAGAAGTTAAACATAGAGTCTCCATATGACCCAGCGATTGTACTTCTAGGTATACACGCAAGAAAACTGAAACCAAATGTCGGTGCTAAACCTTGCACACAAATATTCGTAGAAGCGTTATTCGTGACAGGCAAAGAGTGGAAAAAACCCAATGTCCGTCGACAAAGGAATAGATAAACAAAATGTGGCCCAACCATACAATGGACTATTTATTATTCAGTCGTAAAAAGGAATGAGGTCCCGATACATGAATGAACCTTGAAAACACTACGTAATGTGAGAAAGCTAGGCACAAAAGGCCCCGTGTTGTACGATTCCACTGATATGAAATGTGCTGGTCATGCGAGTCCACGGGGACAGAGAATAGATCAGCGGTGGCAGGGGTCAGGAAAGGCCGAAGGGCCTGGTTCTCGGACCCCTTCTCCTCTGGTCACCCCCACGTGCCACCCAGCCATCAGTCCAGCCTGAACCGTCCACTGACTCCAGACCCCCACGTCCACCGGTCCCGCAGCCTTGCTGGGATGCCCAGTCGGGAGCTCAACCTTAACTTCTGCAAAACCACTGTCGCCTTCCCGTCTGAGCCTGCTCCTTCCGTAGAACTTCCTGACCGCTGTCAACAGCAATGCTGTCCTTCCAGTCGGAGGCAGCTGTGGGTGGAATATAATTCCCTTGTTACCAGAAGGACCGGCCCCCTTGGGTCCTGTGACGATCAGACGCGAGCATCGAGAAATTGCGGCTTCCGGGGAAAAGGTAAAGGTCTTGGGTTCAAATCCCAGCCCTACTTCCTGACTGTATGGCTGTGTTTGGTTACCTGAACCAGCCCAAACCTTCTCTTCCCTGTGATGGCGGTCGTGAATCTTCTAGGATGGTTGTTTCCGAAGAAATAACACGGCAGAGCCCTCTGGTGGGACCTGGCGTGTGGAGGATGCTCTGTTGACTCTTGCAGGGCTCCTGGGCTGCCGGAATGACCAGTGGGGTGGCGGGGACGGGCCCAGGGCTCCAGGGGACCCCCTGAGACCCACACTTTGCTCTTCAGGTTGCTGGCGCTTGAGGCAGAAACAGAGAGATCGTGACACGAGGCAGCTTCCTCGTGGAGCTTGAGGAAAGCATCCCGGGGGCCACAGACATGTTCCCTGGGCTTGACTTTTTACAAGATCAAAGTCGTAGGAAGTGGTCTGCAGGGAGCGGCCACCACCTCCCCACCGTCCGCGAGCTCCCCCTCCCTGCCTCTCTCCCGGGTTTGTCCAGAAACGCCGAGGTGGGTTTGCAGCCTGGCTCCTGGGGCTGCGGATGGGCTCGGAGGAGAGCTTTGCACAGCCGGGCAGTGGGTGGGGTAGGCCGAGGGAGCCAAGGGCAGATGAGGCTGCCCGATGGCGGGAGGGGGTGCTCCCTGCAAACTGGGTACCAACCAGTGGGCTTCCGGCCTCTGGTCCGAGCGGAGCAGACACTTGCTGGTTCTTTCTGGGCCGGTGTCCTTGACTTCTCTGGTCCCGGCCCGTGGGGTCACGAAGTCTCATCGTTTCCGTGCCTGTTGCTGCCTCGGTCTACCCGGTGCCGCTCGTTGGAGCAGAAACATTTGGATCATCTTCTCTGGTCCCCTTATTTGCTCATGAGGAAAGTGAGGCCCTTCCGGGGCAGCCAGCGCCCTGGGACGGGGCGTGTGGGACACCAGGCCCTGGTGGGATGACCCCGTGCCTGTGACGCGTGCCGGGGCAGCGCTGCGGGGGGCCGGGATGTGCCAGGAGCCGCCGGATACGGTGCAGACTTTAACGGGGCCTGAGAGGCCACCTTTCCCACGGGCCTCGAGGTGATCCAACGTGGCAGGTCGGTGGGCCACACCGTGAGTGGCGAGGGGTTGGGCCCTGCGCCTTCCATTCCTGGGAAGACAGGACTGACGCGGTGTCAGAGCCAAACGGCGCCAGGCCTCCTCTGCCCCCCTCCTGGTGGCTACCTGCGCGGCCCGGCACGCGAGACTGGAAGGACCGAAACAGAGGCAACTCCTTTTATCTCCTGGACGGGGCCCCCCCGGGATGGTGGGTCTTCAGCCAGCTCTTCTGGGCCCTTTCTGTGCATCCAAATCCCAGGGTGGGGTGGGAGGCAGAGATTTGCAAAAACCCAAGGATGCTCGGGCGGGCTTCACTCCCTACAGATTCTGTTTCAATTGGTCCGGGGTGGGGTCCAGGCCCCCTTGTTTTCCGAAGCTCCCCGGGGACTCGGCACAGCCAGGGCGAGAACCACGGCTCTTGGTGGTAGGGTTGACACTTAACCACTCATGCAATTGCTCGCTTGTTCCTCCCTTCCTTCATTTATACAGGTAGTTAGCATTTTCCAAGATCCAAGTCCTGGGATCTGTCCTGTTGGGAGTGACCACCCCTTCCCCAGTGTTTACTGAGCCCCTCCCTACTCCGGGCCAAGCACTGGCCTAGGCCCTGAGGACACACGGGCCCCTGAGCGGGAGGTAAGAGGACCCTTGGGAAAGAAAAAGCCAGGACCTAGGCGCCAGGGTGGTTCTCTGGAAAGGTGACCTCTGAACTGAGACAGAGAAAGCGAGGGAGGGGGTGTGCACAGCCGGGAGGAGCACTCTCTAGCCGGGGAACAGTTTGCAAAGGGCCTGGGGTACAGTGTGTGTTTGATGTGTTTGAGAAGCAAGGAGGGGGGCAAAAATCCAGGAATACGCTCAGCAAAGCAAAATGCAGCACGGTGAGTTCTAAGCTTGCTGTAGCTGTGTATTTACTCGTCTATTTTATTTTATTTATTTTATTATTTTTAAAAAATGTTTATTTAGTTTTTGAGAGAGAGAGAGAGAGAGAGAGACAGAGCATAAGTTGGGGAGGGACAGAGAGAGAGGGAGACACAGAATCCGAAGCGGGCTCCAGGCTCTGAGCTGTCAGCACGGAACTCGATGTGGGGCTCGAATTCACAAACTGTGAGATCATGACTTGAGCCGGAGTTGGACCCTTAACTGACTGAGCAGCCGAGGTGCCCCTTATTTTATTAAAAAAAAATTTTTTTTAACGTTTATTTATTTATTTTGAAAGAGAGCAGGGGAGGCGCAATGAGAGAGGGAGAGAGAGAATCCTAAGCAGGCTCCGTGCTGTGAGCACAGAGCCCGACGTGGGGCTCAATCTCATGTGACATCCTGACCTGAGCAGAAACCAAGAGTCGGATGCTTGACTGACTAGGCCACCCGGGCCCCCTGCCTATTTTAAAATGAGCTCTAGAGGTCTGCCTCGGGGAGGAGTGAGTGGCTGAGGACAGGGGTTGGAGAGAGGCTTACCGTATTTCCCTTGTGTACATCTTAAATCCTGGGCCGATGCCTGCACTGCGTATCCAAAACTAAATAAAATTTAAAAGAAAGAAAGGAACAAGGAGGGGACTAGTGTGGCTGGGGCTAAGGGAGGAGCGGATACCAGGGAGGGAGGGGTGTGATCAGGAAGGCCATCTTAAAGAATGGAGCTTTATCACTGCTGTGTGACCCCGGGAAAGCTCCCTAACCTCTCTGTGCCTTTGTTTCTCGGGTCCCACCTGAGGACTGTGGTGAGGGGTAACGAGCAGCAATAGTGCCTGGCACACACTCGGAGCAGCCCCATGAGATGGGAACCACCAGGGGGTTTGAGCTTCTGTGGCAACAGGGCCCCCCTGGCCACCGTGTGAAGAGAGGTGGGGGACAAGCAGGGCCCCGGAGGTAGGGGGCCATTAGAGGCCCCTGCACTTATCCAGGCGGCAGGCTGGTGGCTGGGACCAGTGGGGGCATGAAGGTGCTGCCTGTATTTGAGATAGAGCCGGCTGGGGTTTCTGATGGTCCGACCGGGGTTGTGAGGGGAAGAGAGGACTCGGGGGCGGGGGGTAGATTCGGCCTCAGCACCCAGAGAATTGGTGCTGCCGTTGACCAAGATGGGGAAGCGTGAGAGGGACAGGTGTGCGGCGTGGAATGCTCAGGATGGCCACCCCACAGCCGCGCAGACATGAGTGGGGAGCAGGATGTCTGGGTCTGGGGTCCATGGGAAAAGTCGGGAGTGATACACGTTTGGGACTTGTCACCGCGTAGGTGGCCCTATTGTAGGGTGAGGTCACATAAGATGAGAGGGCGAGTGGAGAAAAGGAGACTTTCTGAGCCTGAGCCCTCAGGGCCACCAACCTTAGAGGCTGGGAGAGGAGGAGGAGGGGGAAGGGGGAAGGAGGAGGGGAGGGAGAGGAGGGGGGAGAAGTGGGAGGGGAGGAGAAGGAGGGGAGGAGGAGGGGAAGAAGGGAAGGGGGAGGAGGGGGGAGGGGAAGAAGGAGGGGAAGAAGGGAGGGGGAGGAGGAGGGGGAAGGGGGACAGAGGAGGGGAGGGAGAGGAGGGGGGAGGAGGGGGAGGGGAGGGGAGAGGAGGGGGAGGGAGGTCGGGGGATGGGGGGGATAAATCAGTCCAACAAGCATTTACTGAGCACATATTCTGTTCCATGTGCCGCAGAGGTGCCGGGACAGGGGACGAAAGGCCCAGACCCGGTGCTGGGGACCTTATAGGCTGATGGCGGAGACCAAGGAACAAGCTCACTAAGGGCCTAGTTTTGAGGCCTGATCCGCAAAGAGAAGAGTACCCGAACCTGACTTGGTATCAGGAGAGGTTCCCCAGAAGTGGAACCCCTGAAGTGAGACTTAACAAGTGTTGGAGGGGCACCCAGGTGGCTCGGTCGGTTAAGGGTCTGCCTCTTGCCTTTGGCTCAGGTCGTGATCTCGTGGTTCGGGAGTTCGAGACCCGCGCTGGGCTCTGTGCTGACAGCATAGAGCCAGCTTGGGATTCTCTCTCTCCCTCTGTCTCTGCCCCTCCCCGACTCATGCTTTCTCTTTCAAAAGAAATAAACTTAAACAATAAAAACAACAAAGCGAAAGAACAATCAAGTTTTGGAAAGGGAGGAAGAATGTTCCAGAAGAAGCCACAAGAGCAGCGCGAACGGAGAAGTACAGACGTTAGATGGGGTCCATGAGGGGGCCAGGGGACCCTGATCGGCGGTGTCAGGAGCCCCGTGTTTGCGTCTGATCCCGGGGGTTGTGGTCCCCAGGTCAGCCGATCGCAGCCAGTGAGGCCAGATCCCGACCGCCGTCTGTTTGCAACACCTACAGCTCAGGTATGGTTTCCACGTTTTTAAATGGTTGGGGAAGGACAATCAGCGGCAGAATAATGTTTTGTGACATCTGAAAATGACAGGAAATTCAAAGTTCAGCGTCCATAAAGAAAGCCTGTTGTTCAGACACGGCCGTGGCCATTCCTTCCACAGTGAACAAGGCTGCCATGGCTGTGCCGTGGCAGAGTGGAGCGGTGGCCACAGATGCCGCGTGGCCTGCAAACTTAAACTTTACGGGGAAATTGTGGGGCTTTGTGATCTGGTGTTTCAGAGAGACATAGCGGAGAACAAGACAGAAATCAGGATTCCAGCCTGCCGGGCTGTCCGGCTCCAGAGGTGGCCTCTGAGGGCAGAGGCCCTTTGCAAGGTGATCCTCTCCTGCTTCTAGAATTTCTCCAGTTCCTCGTCCCTGGAGCAGAGTCAGCTGTCACGAGGGAGCCAGTGACCTCCGAGACCAGGCCCTGCCCTGTGAGGCTCCCTCACAAATCCTCTGGGAGAGGTGATGCAGGCCATGGGGGGCCACTTGGAACATTCTCTCTGGTCTGGTGTGTATGACGTCACCGGGGCTCCAGGCCGGGAAGGAACCACACTTCAGCATGCCCTTCTCGGGAGCACATTCTCTCTCACCGGTGGAGCGAAATCTCCCTTTACCTGGAATCAGGTTTTGTTGTTTTGTTTTTCCCTTTAGGAGCAAACTGTTCACTTAAGGGCAGGTGTAAAATCTTGTTTTCTTTTCTTTCTCTTTCTTTCTTTCTTTCTTTCTTTCTTTCTTTTTTTCTTTCTTTCTTTCTTTCTTCTTTCTTTCTCTTTCTTTCTTTCTTCTTTCTCTTTATTTCTTCTTTCTTTCTTTCTTTCTTTCTTTTATTCTTTTTGTTTTTAAGTTTATTTACTTATGTTGAGAGAGACAGAGAGAGTGGGGAAGGAATAGAGAAGGAGAGGGAGAAAGAGCGAGAATCCCAAGCAGATTCTGCACTGTCAGCACGGGGCCCAACGCGACTCCAACTCAGGAAACCGTGAGATGGTGACCTGAGCCCAAACTGAGTGTCGGATGCCTCACTGACTGGGCCACCCAGGCGCCCGTTTTCAACTTAGTGTTGTGGCTCCAGGGTGGAAACGGCCTCCGTGTTTGTGCCCTACACATCACCTAGCACAGAGCCTGGCTCGTGGAAGGCTCTGGATGAATGCTGGCGGATAAACGAACGAATGAAACGCCACCCTTCCCCCCAAAGTCATAGACTATTCCCGAAAAAAGGAATCCCTGAGAAGCAATCTTCCACGGTAACCCTGCCACCAAAAAACTTCCAGAGGTGGGCCTGGCACTCTTCTGCGGGGTGGGGGCGGGGGCGGGGGGGGGGGAGTCCGGCTGGGCACTTGCGGGGTCTCTGAGTGGTGCCAGCGGCAGCATGTGGCAGGACGGGAAGTGCAGGTGCCGGAGGCATGGAGGCAGGACGTGTCCAGAGAGACAACTTCTGCTCCCTCGCCAGGAAATGGAAGGACTGGCAGAGGAAGGGGACTGTCCCCGGAGTCATAACTCATCTCGCCTGCAACTCGGGTCGAGGCATCGATGAATCTTCACCCTCTGGCTCCTGCGCTCCCTGGCTAGCCGCTTCCCAGGCAGCCCTGAGGCATCCAGCTCGGGCCCACGCCGCTGTTCACACCTTCAATGGCATCCAGGGGGGACGGTCCCTTCTGGGAGCCTCAGAAATAAAGAAGAATGAGCCGAGGAGGCTTCTGGTGCTACCTCTGCCAACGTCACCTTCTGAGCTCCTCTCTGCTCACGGAGGCCCAGACACTGAACCAAAGCTCATGGGGCCAGCTGGCAAGAGGCAGGCAGAGGCCTGACCCCACTGCCCCGGCTTCTCTGCAAATCAGAACCAGCCGGTGAGGAAGGGGGGACGACGGACGGGATGACCTCCTCCGACAGTGCGTCCCAAGACATTTGGTTCATTCATTTATTCAGCAGACATGCATTGAGGCCTTGCTGTGGCCCAAGCATTGAGCTGGTCAGCAGTGAGCCGGGCACAGATGTGGCTTGAAAGGACCCCCGTTTGACCGTGTTGGGCGGAGAGGAGGCATGGACAGGTCATTAAAAACACCGCACAGGCCGGTGCTGGGACTGGGCCATACACAGGGCTGCGGGGAGCCCCGGATGTGGCTTCCAGCTGGAGGAGAGGTGGGGCAATTAGTCAGGGGAGGCTTTCTGGAGGAGGTGATGCCTGAACCGTGTGATAAAGGATGAGTAAGCATTTGGGGGGGGGGGTCAGGCTGGGGGTGACGAGAGCATTCTGGGCAAAGAAGGCAGGAAGGTGTGTACCCAAAGGCTGGAGAAAGTATGCGTGTGCACACGTGCGTGTGTGTGTGTGTGTGTGAGTTGTGTGGCTGGCATATTAAATGAGAGCTGGGCCGTACAAAGGATAAAGGAGGGCAGCAAGGGGCTGATCAGGATGGTCTCAGGCTCCTTGCTAAGGAGTTGTGTCTATTCCAGAAGGGATGGGGAGGTGCAAAGACAGGAGAGTGAAACAGAGTCACGTCTGCCACGGGGACTGTGTGGGTTCCATGTCACGGAAACCGCGTTTCAACTACCTTGAGCACAAAAGGTAGTTATCAGCTTTCAAAACTGCAGCGTCTGGGGACAGCTCTGCCTTCAGGAAGAGCTGAATCCAGGTGCTCAGCCCATGTCGGCAAGAACTCCGCCTTTGTCTCCACCTCCCTCCGTGTGGGCTCCATTCTCAGGTGGGCGCTCCCCGCACAGCAGCAACAGAGGGCCCCGGCCATTCCTGTCGCCCGGCCCGGACGCCTGCTCCAGGGTAAGTCCTGCGGCTGCTCTCATTGGCTGGAAGTGAGTCACGAGCCCATCCCCGAGCCAATCATGGCGCCCGATTTGCGAAGCTTGGGTCACGTGCCACCTGCGGGCGGTGGGTGGGGGCAGCCACGCGGATTGAGGGGCGTGGGGTGGGATGCCGTCCCCGAAGTGAAATACCCGCGCTCCGATCAGGAACAGGGAATTGAGGGGCCGGCCGGTGAAAATAACAGACGTCCAGTCACATACTGTATGATTCCACTTACAGGAAGTGTCCGGAAGAGGTGAGTCCGTAGAGACGGAATGAAGATTGGTGGATGCCAGGGGCTGGGAAGGAGGGAGGTGGGGAGGAACGTTTAATGGTAAGGGGTATCCTTTTGGGGGGACGAGTGGGAAGTAAGTAGAGGTGATCGTTGCACCACAGGGTGAATAAACACTCTGCGAAATGCCACTGAATTCTTCCCTTTACAATGGTTCATTTTATGTTATGTGAATCTCACCTTAATATGAAATAAAAACACAGCAGATGTCCATCCGCAGGGATCCTAGGATGTGCCCTCATTCCACAGGGCCTGCTTGCTGGTGAGACTCCTTGTCTTCCCTTTACTCCTGCTTGCTCCCTTAAAAAAATTTTTTTTAATGTTTATTTATTTTTGAGAGAGAGAGAGTGCGCACTAGCAGGGGAGGGGCAGAGAGCGAGGGAGACAGAGAATCCCAAGCAGGCTCCTGGCTCTGAGCTGTTAGCACAGAGCCCGATGGGGGGGCTCGAACTCAGGAACTGTGAGATCACGATGTGAGCCAAAGTCATACATTTAACCGACTCAGCCACCCAGGTGCCCCTGCTTTCTCCCTTCTTAAACCTCAGAGAGTTTGGGTCCTGCAAGCAGATTGTAAGTCAGAGGTAATTCTAGGCACGGTCGCCCGCAGGGCCACTGCCCGCGGCAGGGGCCCCGCGGAAACCTGGGCCACTGGTCCAGAAGCTGAGCTCATGTATTTTCGTGGGACCTGGAAAAGGAGGCCCGGTTGAGATGCCAAGGACGTCTTGTTCACCAGCTGTACCTGTTTTGCTCGGGGCTCTGGGCCGTGGGACGGAGCTGCGCTGCATGGGGCGCGTGGCCGGGACCCCCGCTGGCAGGGAGAGCGAGCTCTGGGTCTCCACGGTCGCTTGGCACCGAGGAGGCGCAGGTGACGCCAGCACGGGAACGGGCTGGGCCTGGGGAAAAGCTCTTTGCGCTGGAATGGTAAAGGGGAAAGAGGGTTTTGGCTCCCTCTCTGGGCCTTTCCGCATCCCCCATGCTGGGGTTTGGGCAGAGCCCAGAGCTGCCTTGGGGCTCTCCCAGAACGAGCCTGCCTTGGCTCCTTCAGGAACGGGAGTTTGAATCCAAAGCTGACCTTGGGTTGCTCAGCGCAAGCTGCCTGCCGCGGGCCCAGGGCTCCTGGTCCCCGGGGGGCCCCAGCGGGGCTCGCCTGGCGTGGACGGGGGGGACGAGTCTCCCCGGCTGAGCTGTGCTCTCTGCTCCTACCTTGAGCCGGAGACGGGCTGATCTCCAGTCCGGGGTCTGGTCTCAATGGACGCGTCTGGGATTCTCAGGACGTGGTGTCGGACCGTCGGTACCTGCCTGTGCCGAGTCACACGCGGTTTGGGGCCTTGTTTACGGTGTGGCTCTCCCCTCCCCGCCAGCCAACTGGGTCAGAACCCGCGAAGGATTTTACAAGCTCCTTTCGGGGATTCGCCCGCGAGTGAAGCTGGAGAATGATTGGCGTGTGGGACCGTGCTTTGCTCCCGGGAGCTGAGATTTCCCACGTGGCTCCCCTCCTGCTTGGATGTGTCCGGGTGTCAGCGGACACAGCGGGGTGGGTCGTGGCACCACGTGGAATGGGACGGACTGAAGAACAACCACTTTGCCCGTTCCGTTTCCTCATCGGTAAAAAAGGGGATCCGCAAATTCGCCTCCACCCCTGGGACCTTACTGGGAAGTCGGGCCTTTGCAGATGTAATCGGTTAAGGATCTCGTGCTGACATCACCCTGGCCTGAGGGTGGACCCTGAATCTGCCTGCTGGTGTCCTTGTAAGAAGACGAGAGGCCACACAGAGAGACGAGAACAGAGGGGAGAAGGCCACCCGAAAGCAAAGCGGAGAGTGGAGTCATGTGGCCAAAAGCCACGGGATACCTGGAGGTTCCAGGAGCTGGAGGCGGCCAGGAAGAATTCTCCCCCGGAGCCTTTAGAGGGACCGTGTGGGTCTGCCGGCACCTTGACTTCTGACTTGTGGCCTCCTGGACCCGGAGAACTGATGTATGTTGTTTTCCTCGCCCGGGTTGTGGCACTTTGTCATGGGCCGTCCCGGGAGACAAAAACGCCCCCTCAAGGGACAGCTGTCACCGCAAGCATTGGACACACAGCACATAGGAGGTGTCCCGTGAACGACCGCTAGCATCACTGTGCTGCCTGTGGCCCTGCAGGGGCCCAGCGGGTCAAAAGGAGCATCGCCAGCGTCCGCGGGGACACCCGGCCCCCGTGGTGCCCTGTGTCACCCCACGCCCTCCTGGCTGCCTGCGGCTGGAGCCTTAGGAGGACCGAGCCGGAGGGAGGGAAAACAAGGAGGCAGCTGGGAAGGGCAGCCGTGGGCTGAGGGTTGAGGTCTGCGGGAGGAATGTTCGCCGCCATGAATCACGGCTTCCAGGCCCCTCTCCGCCTGCTGACACATCACGCCCCAGGGGGAGGGCAGCGATGACCTCATGCCGGTGGTCACACACTCCGGGCTCCTCCCAGCACCGCCCAGGGCTCAGCGTTGGCCCAGAGGGAGCTGTCCCCACCCCACCCCTGCCCAAGTCTGTGTGCTCTCTCCTCCCTCACACACACAGCAGGACGAGCTGACCTTCGGAGCCAAGACTTCGGTGGAGGTTTATTATCTGGACGCTTTTGGAACGGGCCGGGCGAGCGCGCTGAACATCTGCGTGGGGAGGGCCTGCCGGGAGGAGCTTCGAAGGGACTCGTTCCCAGGGCCGGAGTCCCACTCTCTCGATGGCTCACAGACGGGGACACCGAGGCCCAGAGGAGTCAAGGGCTTGCTGTACGCCTCCAAATCCGAGGCCTTTTTGGTTGCAAAGAGCGAGGATTGGAATTCAGAATTTATCTTGGGCGAGACTCTGTTCTGCCTCCTGGACCAGTGGCCTCATCTGCTCGGCCGCCACCGTGCATCTCACTTCCCCGGCTCCCGGTCCCTGGACGTGCCCTCTAGAAACGACTCAATTTCCTTTGCTCTGGCCTTCCGAAAAGCAAGCAGGGCTGCTGATAGCAGTGATCTTAGCTCTACAAGCTGCCCCCGTGCGCGCCCCGCCTTCAGAGACGGAGAAAGTTTTCCCCAGGCCCCCGATTCGGGTTCCTGGCCACTATATCGCCAGACCACTGTGAGCAAGAGTCTTAGGAGAGTCTATTGAGACGGGACCTCTAGCGTGGAGAATGGGTCCCTGAGCATCTGGGGCACGTGCAGCCCCTAACCTATCTTCTGTCCTAGCTGGAGACACCTAGAGACTTCGGTGAGCTGAGCCACCGCGGTGCATGGGCTTTGACCAGGGATCTGGGACGACAGGCTGGGCCGCTTTGAGCTCCCCGAGGCTCCTGCTTATTTATGTTACCATTATAACTCGAAGCCAATATTTAAGCATTACCAAAGCAACAGCCCAAATTCTCCAGCCCTTGGCCCCCATCCAGCCCCACACGGTGGGGACGGAGCAGGAGGGAGGAGCAAGGAAAATGAGTCAACCGTGCCCCCCACCTCCCAACCACCTGGGAAAACAGTGATCCAAAAAGCAGATCTCAGCTTCTCTTGCGGGGCAGCTGTTCTCTTCCGTGGTCCTACGACTCTGCGCTTTGCACCCAAGCGGCACCAAGTCAAGCAAGACCTCGGTCTCCCAGGATTTTATTTTACTTTTGTTGTACGGTTGGAGCCAATAGGTATTTCAAACTTCATATCGGCATTTCATGTGGCGAAGAACGTGGACGAGCCATAAGGGTTCAATTTTTTTGTCACCAGCCGGAGGCATCTTTCACCAGGACCCAGACTACGCAACGGCACACGGGCGGCACCCTCTCCCCAGGCCCCCTGGTCCCCCGCTCCTCGTTACTGGACCCCGAGGGGGTAACCATTGTGCTCGCCACTCACGGCCTCGCTTAGTTTTGCCTGGTTGTGTACTTTGTATACATGGAATCGTACCCTATGTTCTCTCCTGGACTGGAGCCAATGGCATTTTCAGTTCTCGAGGGACCTGAGTGGCCCTTCTCGCCAGCAGCTCTGGGGAGGAAAGAACACAGAGAAGGCACCTTCCCTGTCCCACAAGCCAGTAGGTGTCAAGACAGGGACTGGAAAACATATATAGAAGGGGAGGGGGCAGGCAGTGATCTTGACTTAAAAAGAAAGGCACACTATCCTTTTGTGCCCCGTGTAACTGGCGTTTCTATCTGGTGTTCGGGGAAGGAGACAGGAGGGGATGAGTAGAGTCATAATGAGCCCGATGGCTGGGGTCTCCGGAACCTGGCCCCCCCCCCCATCCTCAGTTTTTCTGGCGGGATGCTGGGGCTGCCCACATCCTCACTGTCGCCGGGGAGGCTCTCCTCTGCCGGGCTGGCTCCAATAGCCCCTGGGTTTATGCCTGGGCGGCACAGGGCACAGATGTACCAGCTGCGGCCCCCGTGTGTCCCTGTGGTGTGGGTACTTCTGGGCTCCTGGCCGCCTGATCGGTGGCCCCGTGCGGCCCCCCCCCCCCCCAGGGCTGCCTTGGATTTCAGTGTTTTTTGGTCCCAGGACTGGGGAGTGGGGGAGGGGTAGTCCTTGGTGCTTCACAGCGCGGGGGCCACAGGGAGCCTCAAACTATCTGCAGAGAAGACCCAGCTTAAGAAATGTCCCGTGCATCACAGACGGCTGCCTTTGTGAACTATGATAACCGTGGCATGCTCAGGAAAATGAAAGGGAAGAAATAAAGGCCATACAGGCCCCCCATTTCTTTTTTGTTACTGGAGTCAACGGTCACAAAATTGGTCTCACAAGATAGAATGGGACCAACCTAAAAAGGGGAAAAGGGCATTTGGGGATTCTCAGCGTTTACTTTTTTTTTTTTTTTTTTAAGTTTATTTATTTATTTTGAGAGAGAAGGAGCAAGCAGGGGAGGGGCAGAGAGAGAGACAGAGAGAGAGAGAATCCCAGGCAGGCTCCAGGCTCCCAGCTGTCTGCACAGAGCCTGACACGGGGCTCGAACCCACGATCCATGAGATCATGACCTGAGCTGAAGTCAGACACTTAACCGACTCAGCCACCCAGGCGCCCTTCTTGGTATTTATTCTTGATCGCTACCCCTGTTTTGATGTCCTTGTGACAAGCCGTTAGCTGACGAACACAGGCCAGTGGGTCACCTTTGTAACAGCACCACCCTGAACACCCCCTGCCCTGCCCTCAGCTGACCTTGTCGGTTCTCCGTGGTTTGTATCTGTCTGTGACCCCTCCTCGTCTCCTCGGCGGCCCCATCTTCCTATTTCTTTATATGTTGCTTTAGCGGAAGTGAAAGAGATGTGAGCCTCTGCCCACCCGTTTTGGGATCCTTGTATAAGACCCTAAGCACACAGGCCACGCTCTCTTCAGTTTCTAGCAGATTCTAAGGAGTTACGCTTCACTTCTTTCTGCCTTTTGTGGCTTCTCTCTCTCAGATGTGGGACAAGGTCCCTCCAGAGCTGGGTTGGAGGATTATACGGTTGACAAGAAGACGGTGCCACACTCCGATCCTCTCTCCTCCCTTTCCACCCACCCACGTGCTATACTGAATCCTGGCCCCCCAGTGTGACACAGGCACCCCTAGAGCGGGAGGAGGGATCATTTACCCCCACAGTCCAGTCCTGAGCCCACACGTCCTGGGCTTTTCCTCTCTGGAAGGCTCTAGGACCCCAGTGGGCTGGCAGCTTTATTCCAGCCGAGGTGACCACCAAGCCCCCTGTCCCCAGTGCGCCCTCTGCCCTCGCAGGATATCGGTGATCTCAGCGCCTCTCACTGCAGGGAGCTGTCTGAGGTCGCTCAGCCCCTTCCTCCTTACCGTCTGGCCATCTCTCCCATGGCCATCTACTGTGTGACCAGCCTCCCCCAAGGACTCTGACTCATCTGACCCCAATGTCACGAGTACGTGTGGGACAACACACGGGAAGGGGGATGGCGAGGAGGGCAGAGTGCGTTTTCTCCATGAGATTGGTCTAACCGGGGCTTCTTTCGGGCTCGGTGAGGACGGCGTCGCCCCGGCCAGAGACCCAGGCAGAAACAGGCGGCGCTGGGATTTACGAGCTGTCACCGTCCCTGCGTGTACAAGCCGGCTTGCTTTCCCTTTCCTCTCCTCATTATTCAGCTTTGGTTCTGTTTAATAACCCTGGCCGCATACTTCTCTAAACCAAACCAGCTGCTTACTAGCTTTTTATAAGCAGCAATAAAGACGGCGAAGACCCAAGGGCCCTTTGGTCTCCAGGAGGCCGAGGAAGAGGTTGAGGGCCCCGGAGGGGGCCTGCAGGGGACGCGTGGGCAGGGCTCTGTCCTTCTGCCGGCGGCTGCCTGTTCAGAGCCCGGTGTCCCTGCAGAGGATCTGTGGCCGGCGCTCCACTGCTCCCCTTCCTGCGGCCACATCATAGGACTTGGGGATCACCTGCCTCCTGCGGGATAAGGAGCTGGTGCAGAGGCGCTGGGAGATGATCCGGGCTCGCGAGGTGCCAGGAGGTCACTCTGAGGGAATGTTCTGAGCCGTGAGCGAGCCCAGGAAAAACAATTCGACAACAATGCCGAGTGCCTAGGTGACAGAGAAAAAAAGAGGAGCCTGTTTGGGAACAGATTTCGGTCTCGGCTTCCAAGGCATTAGTAATTCAAGCAGCAGTGAGTGTAATATTTACTTGGGAAACTATGAAAAGTCTCTAACAATGTTCTTCTCGAAGCTTTCATCATGGGCTTGCTGGGTTCCGAGTGCAGCCAGCACCCTAATCACAAACAGAGGTGCTCGCTGCCATCTGGCAGAAAGGGGTCAGCGCGCTGCGTCCGCGGGGACCGAGGCCCTCCGCGTGCCAGGCTCCTCCACGCGGGCCCCAGGAGGCCCAGGATGACGGGTCCCACCCAGCCACTGCCCCAGGGACTGCGCACCGCTTGGAGAAAGAGCAGGGGCAGGGCTGCTGACGATGACGGTGTCTGGCCCAGTGCTTTAAGCATTTTTCAACTTATTTTATTTTTCGGTGGGGGAAAAGGGCGGGAAGCAAGAGGGAGGGTGGCCAAAGATCCCGGTTTGCCTGGAACTGAGAGGGTTTCTGGGCTAAAGAACTTTATGTTCTACAACCAGAGAATTCCCAAGCAAACCGGAATGAGCTGGTCACCCTGGTGGGAGGGGATGTCCACGGGGTAGGAAAAAGCACAGAACTTCGATCAGCATGTACGGTCCCCCCCCCCCTCCCCCCGACTCGAGGTTTGTCCCCTCTGGGAAGTCAGGTCACCTGCCAGCACTTGCCTGTGAAAGAGGTCAGACCCGTGTGAGGAGATGCGAATTCACAGGTCTACAGTCAGGGCAGGTGGAGGGTGGCCTGTGGGGGGTGGTGGGGGGGGGGTCCTAGGAGACCTGGGGGGAGGGCAGGGGGGAAGCTCCGCCCCTCGCCCAGCCACGCCCCCACCCCAGCGAAATGCGGGCCCTGGTGCGGGCCCTGGTCTACCAGACGTCTGCGTTTTTAAAGAATTTTTTTTTGCGAGCGCTCCCAAATTCGGAAATGTTGGCTCACATATTAATGACATCCTGTATCGGCCACACAAACACGTCCGATCGCCAAGTTGGCTTCTGGGCAACTGGTTTGCAACCTCTTGACTACGCATTTTCTGTTTCCTGTCAGTTCGAAAGTTCAGTGATTTTATAAACTCCGGCCAGCCATCCCCTCAGTTAACTGGAAATGAGTCACGTGGTTTACTTTGAGAAAGAATAAACACATATATATGTCTCAAAAGCTGATTTCAGGGATTTAATCCTAGAAAATGCTGTCCGCGGTGTCCCAGCCTGGCATTTCTCTCCATTTAGGTAGGGGCGGTGGGCTCGGTGTTGTTAAGACGTGCCACAACCTGGGTGAACCTTGAAAACATGGCTGGGAACAGAAGAAGCCAGACACAAAGGGTCACGTGTTGTCGGATTCCATTTACATGAACTGTCCAGAACAGGCAACTTCATTGAGACAGAAAATACATGAGTGGCTGCCAGTGGCTGAGGGATATGGGGGTTGAAATAACTGCTCATGGGGTTGGAGTTTCTTTCTGGGTTGACGAAAATGTGCTGGAATTTGATGGTGGCGATGGTTATACGACCTTGTGACTATACTAGAAACCACTGAACAGTGCACGTGAAAATGGTGAATGTATGGGGTGCCTGGGCGCCTCAGTTGGTTGAGAGCGCGTCTGACCCTTGGTTTTGGCTCAGGTCGTGATCACAGGGTTGTGGGATCGAGCCCCACCTTGGGTTCCACGCCGAGCTGGGAGCCTGCCTGGGATTCTCCCTTTCTCCCTCTGATCCCTCCCCCGACTTGCACGTGCGCGTGCTCTCTCTCCGAAATAAAAATTAAAAATAATAAAATGGTGAAGGCTGTGGCATGTGAATTATATCCCAGTTAAAGAATATATTGTTCAAGTGTTGATTCTCCTCACAATGATCTGTAGGTTCTACGCAATCCCAGTCAAACGCTCAGCAGCCTTTTTGGGCAGAAACTTAACAAACCGATCCCCAAATTCAAATGGAAATGGGATGGGCGTAGAATCGCCCAAACAACTTCGCAAAGGAAGAGCGAAAGAGGAGGTCTCATAGCATCTGGTTTCAAGGCTTATAAAGCAACAGTAATCCAGGTAATGTGGAACGTAATTGTAACGACAAACAAATAGATCGATGGCACAGAACGGAGAGCCCAGAAATAGACCCACACAAATATGGACAACGGATTTTCAATGCAAGTTCAAAGGCGATTCCGTGGAAAAGGGGTATTCTTTTTTTTTTTAAAGTTTATTTATTTATTTTGAGAGAGAGAGAGGAGAGGAAGAATCCCAAGCAGACTCCGTGCTGCCAGCATGAGCCTGACTCGGGGCTCGCGCTCACGACTCTGGGATCAGGACCTGAGCCAAAATCAAGTCGGACGCTCAACCGACTGAACCGCCCAGGCGCCCCGGAAAAGAGGTACTCATTTCAATAAATGTTCCGAAATAACTGAATATCCCTATGCAAAAAAAAAAAAAAAAAAAAAAGAACATCAATCCATACCTTGTGTCATATAAACATATGAATCCAAAACAGATTTAAATGTAAAACTTAAAACAACTCCTAGATGACAAGACAGAAGAAAATCTTGTCGCCTTGGGTTAGGCAAGGATTTCTGAGATACGGCACCAAAAGCATATCCATAAAAAAACAAGTTGATAAATCGGACTTGATCCAAATTGAAAAACAAAAACAAAAACAACCAACTTCTGTTATTTTGAAAGATACTTTTACAAGCCTGAAGAAGAAAAGCCACAGGCCAGTAGAAAACATTTACAACTCATGCATCTGATAAAGGACTCGTATTCAAATACTGTATATAAAGAACTCTGAAAAGTTATTAGGACAACAACCCACTTAAAAATGGGTAAAATATTTGCGCCAAAAAATGCCTATTTTGTTTAATAAACATGTTTTTCCTTATTGGATGGCCAATAAACACATGAGCCAATGCTAAACTCACTAGTCACTGGGGGAATGCAAATTAAAACCACAATGTGATATTACTATACATCTGTTTGAGTGGCTAAAATTAAAAAGACCGACCATGCCAGGTGCTGGTAAAGATGTGGAACTCAAACACCGCTGGCCGGAATGTTAAAATAGTACAACCACTTTGGGAAAACAGTTTGGTACTTTTTTTTTTTTTTTTTTTAGTTTATTTATTTATTTTGAGAGAGACGGAGACAGCCAACTCGGGGCTTGAACTCACGAAACCATGAGATCATGCCCGGAGCCGAAACCAAGAGTCAGACGCTTAGCCGACTGAACCACCCAGGCGCCCCAACAGTTTGGCACTTTAAAAAAAAATTCCACACAGGGAGCGCCTGGGTGGCTCAGTCGGTTAGGTGTCTGATTCTTGATTTTGGCTTTGGTCATGATCTCGCGGTTCGTGGGTTCGAGCCCCACGTTGGGCTCTGTGCTGACGGCACGGAGCCGGCTTGGGATTCTCTCTCCTCTCTCTGCCCCTCCCGTGCTTGCTCTCTCTCTCTCTCCCTCTCTATTTCTAAATAAATGTATTTTTAAAAAGTTCCACATACAACTGCTATATGGCCCAGCCATTCTATGCCTGAATATTTACTCAGAAGAAAAGGAAACATATGTCACACAAACATTTGTAAACCAATGTCCGTAGCAGCATTATTTATATAAGGAGCAGAAAACTGAAGGTACCCTGAATGCGCCTAGCAGATAAATGGCTAAATACGTTGTGGTATATCCATATAATGGGATATTATTCAACACTAAAAATAAACACGCATATGCAAAAGCATAGATGAATTTCAAAAGAAATATGTTGGACGAAAGAAGTTAGACATAAAAAAGGACGTACTAGTCCGCTGGGCATGCCATAACCAAGGACCCCTCACCTGGTGGCTTCAACCAAAGAAATTTATTCTCTCCCAGTTCTGGAGGCTGGGAAGCTGAGCTTGAGTCATTGGGAGATCTTGTCTCTTGTGAGGTTTCCATCCTTGGCTTGTGGATGGGTCTTCTGGTGTCTTCACCTGGTCCTCCCTCTGTGTGTGTCCTAATTTCCTCTTCTAAATTTTTTTTTTTTTAATGTTTATTTACTTCAGAGAGAGACAGAGACAGAGTGTGAGCAGGGGAGGGGCAGAGGGAGAGATACACACAGAATCGGAAGCGGGCTCCGGGCTCCGGGCTGTCAGCACAGAGCCCAGTGTGGGGCTTGAACTCACGACCCGCGAGATCATGACCTGAGCCGAAGTCTGACGCTTCACCGAATGAGCCGCCCAGGCGCCCCGTAACCTCCTCTTCTTGTAAGGACACCAGTCCTGTTGGATGAGGGCCCAACCTAATGACCTCATGTTAACTCAGTCACCTCTTTTAGGGCCCAACCTAATGACCTCATGTTAACTCAGTCACCTCTTCAAAGGTCACATCTCCAAATATAGTCCCGTTCTGGGGTGCTGCGGGGGGGGGGGGGGCGGTCAGGGCTTCCGAATAGGAATTTTGGGGCGGGGGACACAATTCATCTCATGACAGAACTGCGTGGTTGCGTTTGTATAAAAGTCTAGAAAATGCAAGCTAATCTGGAGGGACAGGAAGCAGAGCCGTGGCTGCTGGGGGCTGGGGGACGTGCAGGGGTGAAGGGACGAGGTGACAAAGCGGCCTGAGGAACCTTTTGGGACGGATGCATCTGTTCATTATCTTGGTTGTGGACATGTTTTCACGGGTGTCAAAAGTTACCGAATTGCACACTTTAGATACGTGCTGTTTATTGAATGTGAATTGTACGTCACACCCGGAGGTATTAAAAGTAACAGCAAGGGTTTAATTCTAAAAGGCAGCCTCCAAGTGTCTTGGGCCCGGTGCCACGTCCGGCAACATCCCGTTCGCCTCTGTTTACGAGGACCTGATGGTTGAGAGGGTGCCCCCCACCCACTTACCTCCTCCCCTCGGGCCATACTCCGCACCGCCTGCTTTCTTGCAGCCCAGCTGACCTTGCAGACCCAGGGAGGACGCCGTCTCCTCCGTCTGGGACCCTCCCGCCCCTTCCTCACGTTGGAGATCTCAGTGTCCTCTTTGTGGTTGGCCGCAGTCTCGAACACCCCTCCCTCAGCCCCGGAACCTGTGACTCCAGGGGTCATATTCAATTGTGGGACACAGCTCACCTTAAGATGGGAAGACACGCGCCCTCAAAGGCAGAGCACTTCTGTGGCTGCTGGCGGGAGGAGAAGTCCCGAGAAGCAAGCACGGGCAGGACCAGATGGGCCTCGGCTGCATGGACAGGAACGTGGGTGTCCCCCAGTTGCTGAGGGCGACCCTCAGCTGACAGCCAGCGAGGAGACAGGGACCTTGGTCCTTGCTCTACACGCAGTGTCCATATGTTGACAAAACCTCATCCCACTGTGATTAGGAGGTGGGGCCTTAGGGGGGGTGATTGGGTCAGAAGGGTGGGGCCCTCACGAGTGGGATTCGTGCCTTCATAAGAGACCCCAGAGAGCAATCCTGCTCCCTCCTGCCATGGGAGGACACACGGCGAGGCTGGCAGTGAACCAGGGAGCGGGCTCGCACCAGACACTGAACCTGCTGGCACCTCGATCTTGGACTGCCCAGCTTCCAGAACGGCGGGAGAGAACTCTTTAAGCCCTTAGTTGTTCTGTTGTAGCAGCTGGAAGAGACCAAGACGGGCCTATGTGGGCAAGAAACCAGACTCTGAACAATGGACTCCAGCCTGGAAGTGGATTCTTTCTGAGAGCTTCCAGATGAGAGCACAGCCCTGCCGACGCCTTGGTTTTGGCCACGTAAGACCCTGAGCGCGGAGCCCCCTTGAGCCCGCCCAGACTTCTGATCTGTAATAAATGGGTGCTGTTTTAGATGGCCGAGTTGTGGTAGCTTGTTAGGTAAATGAAGTCAGAGAGGAGTTTCCTGACCGTCCTGTCCCAAGCAGCCCCGCCCTTAACACCTTCGTTATTTTCTCTCAGGTCCTCTGGTACCTGCAGAGTAGTAATGTCAGTTTCATGGGACTCTCTCTCGTGCCAGAACTTAGCCCATAAGGGCAGAGCCAGTGTCTGTCTTGTTCATCTGTGGATCCCGAGTACCCAGGACTAGCCTGACTTGCAATTGGTTCTTTTTTTTCTTTTTTCTTTTTAAAGTTGATTTATTTATTTCAAGAGCGCGCGCGCGTGCGAGAGAGCGAGCAAGGGAAAGCGAGTGGGGGAGGGACAGAGAGAGAGAGGGCGAGAGAGAGTCCCAAGCAGGCTCCGCACTGTCCTCGCAGAGCCCGATTCGGGGCTCGATCCCACGAACGGTGAGATCACGATCTGAGCAGAAACCAAGAGTTGGACGTTTTACTGCCTGAGCCCCCCAGGCTCCCTGCAACTGGTTCTTGATCAGTGTTCACGAAAGGATGCATGATCCCTAAAGATCGTGCACGCTGATCAAGGGATCCTCGTCTTCCCTGCTCTCTTCTTTCTAAAGGGCGCAACTCGAAGTGCTAATTTGCACTGGAAGGCTTCTCATCAGATGTTAAAACAAAACGGGCTTTTAAAATTCCTGGTATTAATTTCATCTAACCAAGGCAGTTGGCTGGCCAACTTTTCTCAGCTAACATTGAAATTTAGCCCCAGGACTTTTGAAAGACTCTCTCTGGAAAGATCCAGTGATACTGTTGTTTTGTAAAACATGACTGACCAATTCTTGGGACTCCTGAAAAGTGAAGAGGGGTGGAAAATGGTCTGGCGGTTCCTGGAAAGGTTGGATGTGGAGTTTCCACATAATCTGGCATTTCCACTTCTTGGTATCTACCCAAGCGAAATGAAAACATGTATAAACAAAATCGTGTTCATGAGTGTTCACAGAAGCATTATTCATCATCGCCCCAAAGTGGAAACCCAACTGGCCATAAATTGGTGAATGGAGAAATAAAATGTGGTATATCCGTGCAGCGAGACGTTATTCGGATGCGAAAAGAAATCTGGAACCGATGTGTGCTATGCATGGGTGAACCTTGGAGACGTTATGCTAAGTGAAGGAAGCCAGACACAATTTGTGTGTCCATTTATGTGAGATGCCCAGAACAGGCAAATTCCTAGAGAAAGTAGATTAGTGATTGTGCGGGGCTGGAGGCAATGGGATGTTGACTAGAGCTTGGGTTTTTTTTTGGGGGGGGGGGGGATGAAAATGTTCTGAAATGGACTGTGGTGATGGATGGACAACTCTGCGAATATTCTAAAAATATTCTCAACGTATAACTCGCCTACAATGGCACGTGAATTAGCTCTCAGTGAAAAAATTACACCTCGTCCAGGTGTGAGGGTGCATGGAAGGCCCTCTTGCCTAATTCCTACCGAGTCTGTGGCTGGGCCGTCCAGGGAATTTCAGAATGCTTGGAAGGAACCCCCTGCCTCAATAACACTTATGGCAGAGGGAGGACTTCTTCCTGGATCCCCATTACTCTGGGTTCACTCACGCCCACGGTGCTCCCTGTCAGTGTTACACAGAGACAAATGGTCGCTTATTTATTTATTTATTTATGTTTATTATTATTTTTAATGTTTATTTATTTTTGACAGAGGGCAAGCGGGGCAGGGGCAGAGAGAGAGGGACACAGAATCTGAAACAGGCTCCAGGCTCCGTACTGTCAGCACCCAGCCCGACGCGGGGCTCGATCCCGTGAACCTCAAGATCGTGACCTGAGCCGAAGTCGGACGCTTAACCGGCTGAGCCACCCAGGCGCCCCTATTTATTTATTTTTAATTTACATCCAAGTTAGTTGGCATATAGTGCAATAATGATTTCAGGAGTAGATTCGAGTGATTCATCGCCTACGTATAACACTCAGTGCCCTCTTTAATGCCCCTTGCCCATTTGGCCCCCCCCACCCCCACAGCCCTCTGACAACCCTCAATTTGTTCTCTGTATTTAAGAGTCTCTTATGTTTTGTCCTCCTCCCTGTTTTTATATGATTTTTGCTTCCCTTCCCTCATGTTCGTCTGTTTTGTGTCTTAAATTCCACATATGAGTGAAGTCATATGATATTTGTCTTTCTCTGACTGATTTCGCTTAGCATAATACCCTCCAGTTCCATCCACATTGTTGCAAATGGCAAGATTTCATTCTTTTTTATTGCTGAGTAGTACCCCATTGTATATATATACCACATCTTCTTTATCCATTCATCCATCGATGGACATTTGGGCTCCATACCTTGGCTATTGTCGATAATGCCACTGTAAATATTGGGGTGCATGTGCCCCTTCGAAACAGCATACGTGTATCCCTTGGATATATACCTAACAGTGCAATTGCTGGGTCGTAGGGTAGTTCTATTTTTAATTTTTTGAGGAAACTCCATACTGTTTTCCAGAGTGGCCGCACCAGTTTGCATTTCCACCAGCAGTGCAAAAGAGATCCTCTCTCTCCGCATCCTCACCAACATCTGTTGTTGCCTGAGTTGTTAACGTTAGCCCTTCTGACAGGGGTGAGGTGGTATCTCACCGTGGCTTTGATTTGTCTTTCCCTGATGATGAGTGCTGTTGAGCATTTTTTTATGTGTCGGTTGGCCATCTGGATGTCTTCTTTGGAGAAGTGTCTATTCACGTCTGTTGCCCATTTCTTCACTGGATGATCTGGTTTTCGGGTGTTGAGTTTGATGAGTTCTTTATAGATTTTGGATACTAACCCTTTATCTGATATGTCATTTGCAAGTATCTTCTCCCATTCCATCGGTTGCCTTTTAGTTTTGTTGATTGTTTCCTTCACTGTTCAGAAGCTTTTTATCTTGATGAGGTCCCAGTAGTTCATTTTCAGGTGTTCTTTATGAGAATCAAATCATTCCTGGATGGAATCTCAGTTTGGGACCTGGAAACGTCAGGCATGAAAACCTGAGCCTGGAGAGTTTCTTGCAGCAGTAGGGGCCCATCCAGATCTCACTCCCTATAACTTCCCCTCGACTTCAAGTCCGGGCCTGGAAAGAACAGAATCCATTTCTGGCCTTTCATAGACTTTTCCACTGGACCCAGGAGGTGAGTCCTGGTGTTGGGTTATTCCGAGACCATGTCCCTTTACAGGCACGTGGCATTTGCTTTTAATCTTCCCTGGGACTTTCTATAACCATATCTGACAAGTACTTTTATCCCAGATGGACCGAGATGCTTGGTTCAGCTTGAAGGGTCATCAGGCAGACCTGATGTCTGCCCAGTCCTCAGCCCGAAGGAAAACTCTGGGCTGCAGCAGGGGTGGCTGGCTAGGATAGAGTCATGGGTCCTGTGGAGAGCACCTGAGACCACAAGACCTGAGCCCCCTCGACTGTCTGGCTATCCATGATCTCAGCCCTTCACTGGTCTGTGCATCTCCCATTGGGATAAACTCATCCCTCCCCATTTGGCCACGATCTAAATGAGGTCTTCCAAGATTGAGCCGCGTCAGCTTCGAGTTTCCCGAAGGTGCAGACTCCGAAGGGCTTTGTGCAAAGGTCTTGATCTTGGGGTTTGCACACAGGTGGAGGATGTTAGAGCCTGAGTCCTCTGTAGGTGGAGGCCGGTGCTGGGTGCTATGATCCTCTCTCGCCAGGGGGCGCCACACTCCTCCTCTATCTCTATCCCTGTCTTGCTTCCAGATTTCAAAGGCTTGGGAAAGGGGGTGGCGCACCTTCCAGACTCTCTGTCACTCCACTCTGTAAACTGCTTATGGGCCTCAAAGTTTCCTAGTGAATAGGCTGACGATTTTCTGAGAGAAAACACAGCTGACCTACCTGACAAGGGCTCTTTGATAAGATAACAACAGCAGACTGCAAACCCCGTTTCCTTCTTGGTTTCCATCCTGGTTTCTGTTCCATTCGACGACTCCAAAGTACTTTCTCCCTTCTCCAAGTATGGCATCAAACCCTTCTGGAATCTTTAGTGGCGAAGAGGACCCGAGACAGTGGACTTGGCAAAAAAGGAGGCTCTCTCTCAGAAGAGTCTAAACACACCCTCGTTAGTCCTGGGTGCAGCCAGTATGCCAAGAAACCACATCGAGACTTCTTCCTCAGTGGCTCTTGGTTGTTACAAGGAGACCACGCTGGAAGGTCTCGGCCACACGGGAGGTTGGGCCCCGCTTCTCTACCACGTGTACCTGGAGACGTCGGTCTGAGGGGACATGTTCTCCATTGTCACAGTTCTCATTGTCTGAGACGGGACTGCAGGAGGGGAAGCTGCTCAGGAGATTTGGGGGGGCCCAGTCAGGGGTCCCGAGAGGGTGAGAGGTGAAGCCACCCCCTTGGAGAGGGGTCTCACCTCTCCTACCAGGTGACCAAGATGTGGGGCCCAAAATGGCGTGTGAGAGTGTTACGTGTGTAAAAGTCACAAGAATGAAAACCTTGGGGTCCTGTTCCCCCGGCTCTCCCAGTAGATACAGGAGTTCACACCCACCCCAGGAGCCGGGCCTGAGAGCAGGCAATGGTCGTAGCCCGTGGGTACGTATTGTTTCCGAGATTCCCCGAGGCGGCCCGTCTTGCCCCTTCTCTTCCACCATGGATGTTTGCACCAGTGACAGGTTCCTGGCCTCACCAGACTCCACATGGTTTTCCCGCCTAGCCCCGCACTCACATTCTCCCGGGAGCCTGGGACCTCCGGGTGGACGCCCCCGGAGGCTTCACCAACTAGATATTTTATTTTGTATATATTTCTTTAAAGTTTATTTTTACTTATTTTGAGAGAGAGATAGAGAGCGAGTGGGGGAGGGGAGGAGAGAGAGGGAGACAGAATCCCAGGCATGTGCTGTCAGCGCAGAGGTTGACTTGGGCCTCGAACCCATGAACTGTGAACTCATGACCCAAGCCTAGGGGGTTTTTTTGTTTCTTTTTTCCTCATTTCACTGCTTGCTCATGGACCTGGGACCTCTCTCACCCACCTGCCTTCCTCCTCCTTGGGACCTGGGTCGGCCTCTGGTGGGATTGATGTTGCTTTCCCACACTTGCATGGTGGCCTTCCGGATGTCTCTGCACCCTCGTCTTAACGCACCTCCCTCGGTGCCGCCAACTGGTGTCGGCGCCCTTTGAGTGGTGGCGGGTGGGGGTGCTCCTGGGAGTGGCTGGGCCCAGTGGCATCCAACTCTCTCATTTCCCGGCTCCTTCCACTAACCCCTGACCGCGCCCAACAGATATGGGACAGAAATACTCAAGTGAGGCGGGGAGGGAGTCTGGATTACATGGAAAATCCTTGCCGCTTTCCAAGAAGAAATCAAGAGTTTGTATCAAACACCTGAGGGTCAGGACAGGGCTTTTCAGCAAGTTCCCAATCTCTGTAGAAAGTCAAGGTCCGCGGAAAATTCGACACCCACGCGAGCCAGCGGACTGAGATGGCTGCCGGTGGAAATGAGCTCTGCTGGGGACAGCCCATGCCTGCCAGCCCGAAGCCTCCTCCACTGCCCTGGCCTGGGCACTGCCGGGCTCTTTGCGTTCCCGGCCCAGAAAACAATCCCGACCTGGGTCGGGGGACCTCTTGGCTTCCCCTCAAAACGTACAAAGCCCACATTTTCTCCTTCTCCCTCTTTGCACCTTTCTCATTATGTCATTGTGTTCCCCGATCCCTGATCACCTCCGGGGCTTAGCCGGTAAGCCTCTCCGTCGCGTCCAGCTCCAACCCAAGAGGCTTAACTTTTCCCATCTAAGGTCATCTGGAAGACCTGTCCTGTCTGCTCCCAGCCCACGTAGACCTGTTCCATCTCCGTCTTTCTGCATATGTATAGTGGGGCCGGCCATGGAGCCAGAGACTAAATACCAAATTGCCTTGCTCTGCGTGAAGTCTTCTCCTGTTAAAGACACTTGTTCGAGACGGTAAGACAGACTTTAATCCAGGGGTGGGGGGCATGGCAGTAGGCGCAAGGACCCCTGTGATGGAGATTGGACTCCATTCTGAATACAGCGGGGGCAAGTAGGAGATTAGAGCCAAGGAGGAGGGTGGGGACAGAGGATGTAAATCACTAAGAGGAAACATCAGGGGTGAAGGGGGTCCTCGCTAATCCCACCCAATGGGGTTCTTGCTGAAGGCAGGCCAGGGTGGTCAGACGTCACCTGGGGGGCAGTGGGGGTGAGGAGCCCCATCAGGCATCGAGGGTGGGGGTTCTTGGCGATCTGACTCAGCAGGAGTCATGTGGGAACGAGGAAGCGCCCCGCTTGGGGTGGGAGACGTTTCAAGAGCCCGGAAAAGTTTGTTCCAGCAAAGAATCTTGGTCTCCGACATCTGTCCCAAGGATAGCGGTGAGGGATAGAAATGACACCACGCAGGGCCCCGCCATGCCGTGTTTTCGGGAAGATGAGCTTCTCACCTCCTGGAGCGCGCATCCTCGCCAGGGAGCAAAAAGTCTTTGTTTAGGAAAATACCCCACTAAGGGGTGAAAGGTGAGGCCTTCAGAGTTAAGAGAAATGGGGACCTGGAAACAAAAGCCCCCCCAAGCCTTGAGCTGCTCTGCATAATACAAGAATGGGCATCTGGGGAGAAGGAGGAAGGGGGTGTGAAGAGGCCGGAGGCAGGGGAAGCAGGGCTGGAGGCCAGAACTAGGTTGGCAGAGACGGCGTCAGGGGGTTTCGGAACAAGGAAGAGGCTAATAAGCCATTTTCCTCGCATTTGTAAACTTGCTCCGTCTCCCCAAGCCTTCAGCGAGAATACGCAGAGAAGTCTTCCGCTGATAGCGTTATTTCTGTTACTTGGGCTCATCCGGGGGGATCGCAGCGGGCAGAGTCAGAGCCGGGGACAGACCCGGGGCTGGGCGGTGGGAAGAAACTTGGGGACGGTGCCTACAGCTGCCACCCGCTTGTAACAAATCTGCCTGGGCTCATCTCAGGGATGCCCCGCACGCCGCCTGGAGACAGGGATGCCGCCGCGCGAATCCGCTCCTTCAACAGACATTTATGGAACACCGACTGCGTGCCGGGGGTGCTGCCGCAGGACGCTGAGGACGCAGGAGGAACCTGCGCACAGACCCATGGTTTCTGTCGCTCCCCAGGTGATGACAGCTCCCTTCCCTAAAAGCTTTGCCGGCTCCTCCTGCCTGAAGGTGACGTCTGAACAACTCCAGACGATGGGTGATGACCCTTCACGGCCCAGACCCAGCTCACCTGTTGGGCCCCTCCTCTGAAATCCCTCAGGAAGTCCCACCACCCTGAGATCACGTCTGATTCCTGGATGTTGCTGGAATGCATCAGGCGGGCTGCAAAGCCTCCACACCCCGAATTCCATTCCCACGGCCTCCACACCTTCTCCCCTGCACCTTTCCTGCCGATCCTTCCAAGCCAGGCTAGGGGGCGCTGGCCTCGTGGCTGTCCCTGACTACGCCTGTTCTCCCCACCCAGCCCCCCTCGCTCCCCCCAACCCAGCAGCCGCCATCATGCTGGCCTCCCGGCTGGCAGGGATGGACCGGATCATCGTGAGTTGCTTCCACGGTCTGTCTCCTCCTGAACTGTACCGGGGAGAAGACCTCTGTCTTGTTCATCTCAGTGCCCACCCAGCACCTGGCACTCAACGAGCCTCTACCGAGTTGAGCTGTCTGGGCAGCGAGGGTGAGAAATCCTTTTACCTAAGGATCCACAGAACTTTCCCCAGTGTTGGGAAGACAGGAATATCAACTATGGCTGCAGCCTCCTCTCCGGTGAATTTTCATTCAACTCCCAGTATAAATAGCTCCCTTTCCCCCTATCAGAAAACATCTGCTCCCACTGAGCTGCCCAGGCCTGTACCAGCGCTATAAATATCCTGGCCGCGTCTAGCCTGCCCTGGCACAGGGGCCAGGAGAACTTGGAAAGAGTTGAACACCAAGCGAGGTGAGGGCAGCCGGAGTGAAGGAGCAGAATTGCCCCATCTCCCCCTCTTGCGCCCCCAGCCACTGGCCGACAACGCTTCCCGCGTGGGCTTGGAACCCCCCACGGTAGTCCTGGGAATTCGGCAGAGACAGTCAGCTACCCCTGCTCTCCTGGGTTTCGACACAGCGTGTGATGCAAGGACCCCGCTCACGTCTCAGCGGCTGAGATGCGGCTTGAAACTCAATTTGAGCCAGCTCTCCCCATTCCGGCGGGGATCTTGCAGGATGGGAGGTGATAGGGCTTTGAGAGCATTGCCTTTCATGCACATTTATACGGAATCGTGTGATGCTGTGCTCCTCGAAGCCACTCCTTAAACTCAATAAACCGAAGGGCTGAAGTCCACATGGTGGCGTGGTCTAGAATCTGCACACATTTCCGAGGTGAAAAAAGGGAAGCTAGTGTTGGGGAGAAGGGACCTGGGAAACAGGCTCCATCTAAAAACACCAGCTGCAGGGGCGCCTGGGTGGCTCGGTCGGTTGAACGTCCGACCTCGGCTCAGGTCATGATCTCACGATCTGTGGGTTCGAGCCCCGCGTCGGGCTCTGTGCTGACAGCTCGGAGCCTGGAGCCTGCTTTCGGATTCTGTGTCTCCCTCTCTCTCTGTCCCTCCCCTGCTTGCACCCTGTCTCTCTGTCTCTCTCTCAAAAAATAAACATTAAAAAAAGTTTTGTTTTTGACACCAGCTGCTGACATCACACGCCATGTTTGTAAAACCAAGCTGTGGCGTAGAGAGGGCTTCCGGGTACCCTGGAATTGAAAGCCTCTTCCTCACTCTCCAGGGCCTGTTCAACACTCCCTGGGGGAGCTGATTTCTCTTCAATCCCCCCCCCCCCGGTGAAATGTCTGGGAGCCCGGTGACCCTCCGGCAGCTGCTGGAGAACAAACAGTTCGCTGATCACTTCGAGTCTACAGGGTCTCTGTGCAACAGAGAGAGTCACTGAAGTGAAATTTCTTCCCTCCCAGCTCGGCTGCTCCCAGTCAGAAGAAGCTGTGTTTGGCAATGGTGGGGGGCTGGGGGGGCTCACCCCGAGTGTAAGGAGCCCGACTCCTCCAGGGAAACAGAACTAACAGGTGTATTTACACTAAGGGATCGGCCTCCGAGGGTTATGGGGGCTGAGAAGTCCCAGGTTTGCATTTGGGGAGCGGGAGACTCTGGAGGGCCGACGGTTCTGCTGGGAGTCAAGTCCAAAGGCAGAAGACCAACGTTCCGGCCGGAGGGACGGTCAGACAGAGCGAGAATTCTTTCTTATTCAGGCTTCCAGGGGATTGGCTGGGGCCCGTTCACACCCGGGAGGGTTCCCTGCTTTACTGTCCACCGACTGACTCACGTGCTAACCTTGCCCAGAAACACCCTCACAGACACGCCCAGAAATAACGTTTGACCAAATATTTAGACACCTTGTGGCACGTCAAGTGGACATACACAATTAAGCCTCACACTTGATTTCCTCACAGTCTTAAAAAAATTTTCAAGAGTTTATTTATTTATTTATTTTGAGAGAAAGAGAGAGCCCGCAGGAGAGGGGCAGAGAGAGAGGGGCACGGGGGATCCAAAGCTGATCTCTGCTCTCAGCACAGAGCTGGACGCGGGGCCAGGACTCATGAGCCGTGAGATCACGACCCAAGCCGAGGTCCGACACTTAACCGACTGAGCCACCCAGGCTCCCTCCCCACATTTTCTGTCCACGCCCTTCCCTGCCACTCGCTGGGCCGCTTCAGCCCCTCCAAGGCCAGGTGGGGTGGGGGGCACCCCTGTAATCGGCCGCTGCTTCCTTTGGCCACGGCAAGTGTTTAAAGCGGAAGGGGCTTTTGGGTTCCTTGGTGAGTCCCCGTAGGCTGGGGGATTGCTCAGCTGTGGCTCCCGAGGGGACAAGGACATCCTCGCTAGTGCCTTAGCATCTTCTCTCAGCCCTTCTCCTGGCAGCCCTTGGGGCCACCCTTGTCTCACGGGCTGCGTCCGGTCTGTGGGAAAACCGGGGCCAGGGGCTCTGCACCCGATCGAGCAGCCACCTCTCCTTGTTCTGATCTGAGTCTTCTTGTCATTGAGATTTCTCGGGCGTGCAGCAGACATGACTCTCCGGTCCCCTGAGCTGCTGGGCATGCGTGTCGGCCCCCTCGAGGCCCTTCTCACCAGGTTTCCCGCCTCCCCCTCGCTCGTGGGGCTCGGGGGAAGGGGAGGGAAGGTGCCAAGCACCCAACGACTCCTCCGAAAACATCGTCTCTCTGATTTCTCGTCATCCTCCCACCTGTGGGTGGTCAGAGGTTCTCAGCTCTTTGCAGGCCCCGCTGAGAGGCCTGACTTTGGAACGGGGGGGTATTGGCACCTGTCGGTTCTCTGTTAGGACCTTCCCCACAATTGAAACAATGATTATATAGATATAGATATATAGATGTAGATATATATACTTAAATATAAATAATATATTTATATTATAATATAAATATATACTTATATTACTTAAATATAGATATATACTATATATATAGATATATATACTTAAATATAAATAATATATTTATATTATAATATAAATATAAATAAATATAAATATATATAAATATATATATAAATATATATCTAAGTATATATCTATTTAAGTATATATCTATATCTATACCTATATTTAAAGTTCATCTATTTATTTTGAGAGACACAGGGAGAGCACCAGCGGGGAGGTGCAGGGAGTAGGGGGGAGGAGAATCCCAAGCAGGCTCTGCACTGTCAGCATGGAGCCTGATGAGGGTGGGGCTTGAACTCATGAACCCTGAGATCATGACCTGAGTTGAGATCAAGAGTTGGATGCTTGACCGGCTGAGCCACCCAGGCGCCCCTAAAATGTTTTTTTAAATTTTATTTATTTTGAGAGAGACAGAGACAGAGAGAGAATCCCAAGCAGGCTCCATGCTGCCAGCGCAGAGCCCAATATGGCGCTCGAACTCACGAATTGGGAGACCACGACCTGAGCCGAAATCAAGAGTTGGACGCTTAACCGACTGAGCCGCCCAGGCGCTCCAGAGACAGAATCATTTCTTAACATCCTGTTCCCTTTGGAGTAGCTGAGGGTAGTGGGCCAGCAGTTAGTTGTAATAATACAGTCTGTCTTCTTTGGCTTAATTATGTTCCAAGGGTTTCCAGTGTTCTTTGATTGCCACTGTTACCCCCAGGGAAGGGAAGGCTGGCAGCGAGAGAGCCTTTGTGCGCTAAGGTACTAGAGGCTTTACAGAGGTGGTTGTTCACCTCACAGAATCAGGTGGAGGAAGGAAAAAGGCGAGGGGCATTGCCAGTCTTTTTCAGAAGAAAAGCAAAGCCTTTCCGGACGGCCTCCGGAAGACACCCCCCGATGCGTGCATCGGTAGGACTGGGCCAAGGCAGAATCAGTGGAGATGGGCAAGGAGGGAGAGTGGAGGGGGCTGGGAAAGCCAACGCATCAGTCAGGGTGACAGTCTGCATCTGTCTCCCTGAGCAGCTGACCCCACCTGAGGTGGTGACTGTGCTCAGGGGAACCTTCCGCATCCTCCCCCCCACTCCTCCTCATTATCAGATATTAATGGGTTCTCACGAATGATGCCAGGTAGATAAGGCATTGGACGTGGGCAAATTAGATTCTGTCCTGATTCCTGTACGGTCCCGGTGGAATCAGACACGTGGACGTTACACTTTTGACTCTCGCCATCCGTAGTAGTAAGTTGTGGTGTTTCGACCTTGGCTCCGGAAAATTCGGATGTTGCACAGTGACCTGGATGTAGCGGGAACCGACTTCGAGGTGTGAAAATGTGTATCAAGCCATTAAGAGAGAAGAGCGAGGTTCTTTGGAACACCTGACAAAAAATGGGAGATAGCCTTACTCTTTGTTTTTATTATTTTATTTTTACTTTATTAGAGAAATATTTTCTTAATACTTGTTTTAGTCTGAAATTGGCTCTATGTATCTGTGTAGACCTTTCTAAATTTTTTAAAATTGTTTTTAAATTAATGTTTATTTACTTTTGAGAGAGACAGAATGCAAGCAGGGGAGGGTCAGCGAGAGAGGGAGACACAGAATGCGAAGCAGGCTCCAGGCTCTGAGCCATCAGTACAGAGCCCGAGGCGGGGCTCCAACTCACCAGCCGTGAGACGACCGACCTGAGCCGAAGTCTGACGCTTAACCGAATGAGCCTCCCGGGCGCCCCTCTGAGCAGACCTTTCTAGATAGAATTGTTGGACAGGCTGCAAGTAGTTGAATTTCTGGTCTAAAATTCGTTTTTCGGTCCGATTTCTCTGGGGGATCATGTGATTCCCTGGAAGCCGGCTGGCTACACGCTCCGGCTGGTGCTTTCAACGTTAAGTTACTACTTCGGTGTACTCAATATTGTCTTTCAGGCCTACAATAGCCTCAAAGTTACCGGACTCCGTCATGGTAGAGACACTTTGCTGCCGGAAAGAATCCGGATGATAATGTGATGAGAGCCTTTTAAAATCCATCCGTGATGACATTATTACGTTTTTTTTTGGGGGGGGGGCGCATCCTCCCCACTGAACTCAGGATCAGCAATGAGGTGCAGGCGTCGGAGAAAATGGAGATGTGGATGCCGGTGTCATGAGGTCTGTGGGCAAGTGGCCTTGCTAACGTCGCACTCCTGACGCAGACGGGCCGATGCCTCCTGTCCCGTGGTGCCACTGCCTGGCACTTTCTCGGCAGCCAGGAGATCCCGGGGAGGAGCGAGGGGGCTACTCGGCGCATGTGCGCATGTGCCGTCCCTCCCCATCCGCCCAAGTGGGAACGTAGCTCCGCCTCCCTTGGGAGAGGAACAGGGGGGAGGAGGGGTGTATGGGGTGGGGGGAGGAGGGAGAGAAGCAAGGAGCGCACCCCTACAGATCCCCTCTGCATGTCAGCCTGAGGAGCTGGGAACAGGTGTCCGCCCCCCCCCCCCCCCCCCCCCCCCGCCGCCATATAAACTTAAAACATAAACACAACCCAGTACAATATGCTCTGATCTGTCATAGAGCAAATGGCTGGGATTCTAGACTCTTCGGTCCCTTTATAGGTCTCTCCCTTCACTGACCTATCTGCCACGTGTAAGACAGCTTCTCTCCGGGTCTCGGTTTACTTACTTCAACCAGAAAGATAATAATAATAACAGCCTTCCTATTAATAGGGCTGATACAGAGGTGGTTCTATTTAAGCTAAGTCTTGCTTTCGTCATACCGTAGATTTTATTATAATGCCAGTTACTAATAAATAATATCGCCCCCATTAGACAGCCTGGAATTAAATACATATGAACATGGCTACATCCAGATGATGGGATGTTATTTAGTACTCAAAGCTGATGAGCTATCAAGCCCTGCAAAGACATGGGAGAAACTCAGATGCATAATAGTAAGTGAAACAAGCCGACCTCAAAAGGCAACACACGATGTGATCTCACTTAGAGAACATTCTGGAAAAGGCAAAATTACGGAGGTAGTAAAAGGATCGGTGGTTGTCAGAGGCCGGGGCATGTGAAAATGGTGAATAGGGAGCCCCGGGTATATTTATTCTTAGAAGTCCGGCCCGTTTTATTCCCGAGATCTGCCAACAGGTTCTTCCTCCATATTTGAAATGGATGTCGCGTCAGGCAGAGGGAGAACAGCCCCAATATTCGTCTAAGTAAAGACATTTACTCAGGCAACTTCACTTTCCTCTGCCTCTCCCCGCGCACAGAGAACATTGCCAGGTCAGCAGTATCCACCGTCCCTTAGACACAAGGAGTATTATTTAGTCTAGAAACTCTCAAAGGAAATATCCGCTTGCACGTGAAAAATCTCTGGAATTTCTCTGTTCCTCGCTGTCCAACATCCCCGTATCTGCGAAACCGCCTTGAAAAGCCTCTGTACACAGTGCTGTCTTGTTCATGGGCACGGCGGGTCTGCCCCAGCACGCTTCTGTCCCCGCCGATGTCACCCCGGGCTGCTCCTGCCCTCAACACTGGCGGTGCCCAAGAGGAGAGGAGAGGAGGAGGAGGAGGAGGAGGAAACAGGGAGGAGGGCCCTCCGAAGACCCGAAGTGAGAAGTTTTACACAATTAGGGAAATAAACAGAGGAACAAAATCCACAGTCCCTGGAGTGTCTGGGCTTCACTGCTTCTCAGTCCATAATTAGGACTAGGAGGACTTTGGATCTAGACAATCTAGACAATAAGAAAGACTGAGGGCTGGTCTGGTTTCCCGGGCCCAAGCCAGTGTTGACAGATCTGGAGTTTATTTAGATTAGGCACCCTGGGACCCAAGGGGGCATCCAAGGGCCTTGCTAGAGTAGTCTGCTAAGGTGTAACTGTGTTGGGCAATGTCTTGCCTTCTCTTTAACATAAAGGCAGGGACACACTCTTTCCTCCCCATCTCCCAGGCCCTCTCCACCCCTCACTGCTGGAGGACTGTCTGGTCTCCACCTAAGTCTGGTTGCAGCAGCAAAGGTGAAAAACCACACAACTCCCCAGCTCCTTTTACAGAAGACTTTTTTTTATATACAGAATTTTAAAATATCTACTTACTTTTGAGAGACAGAGCGCAAGCAGGGGAGGGGCAGAGAGAGGGGGAGGCAGAATCCAAAGCAGGCTCCAGGATCTGAGCCGTCAGCACAGAGCCCAACACGGGGCTTGAACTCACGGACCGTGAGATCATGACCTGAGCCAAAGTCGGATGCTTAACTGATTGAGCCACCCAGGTGCCCCTATAGATGATGTTTATAAATATCTTTCCCTTCGTGCCAGCAGGTGGGATTAAACCAAATTAACATGGAAAAGGGAAGGTGGAAAAGAATCCAAGAGGTATAGAGGGTACCCTTCGGAGAACAAGAAATATTCAAGTAGCCGGTGTGAAAGTTTTAAATAGAAACCTGCTTACACTGCACTCAGAGTAACAACAACATTTGGAGGTCCCGGTTCTTTTCAGAAGACTAACATTTAATTTCCAGATGGTTCCAGGACAACAGACTTAACATCCCATGGATTCGTTGCAGCAGATGCCCAGCTCGATGGCCCGTTGTGTCTGTGCCTTTCAAACTCTGGGTTTAGGAATTCATTTTCTGAGTTGTATGCTAAACCTCTTACGTTCCAACACACACACACACACAATGACTCTGTTTTTTAAAATGTAATCATACATGGGAATTTTATGACATCAAACCCTTAAAAATGTGGAAATCTGGGTTTCAAAATCCTTACTGGGAGAAAATAATAAACCTCTTGATTCACAAATTTTTTTTTTCTCCGCTTATGGTTCATTCTGGAACTGTGGCTGGCACACGCTTAGGAGACTGGGGTAGGAGGCATAATCCGGTATTCATGGACTCCTGGCCCGGGCCCTGCAGACCGCGCCTCCGATCTGGAAATACTCTCTCCTCAGACAGGAATAGAGAGGCGACTTTTGGGTCACTCCCAACCTCACAAAAGGCTTTTCAAACAAGATGAAAAAAAAAAAAAAAAAAAAAGAAAGAAAAGAAAAAGGGAAAAGAAAAAAAAAAGCTCTGATGTGTTGGGAGAACCCAGTGAGCTCTCGAACGGCAAAGATGGGGTGAGCCTCCGGGAAGGCGGATGTGCGGGGTGGCCGAGTGAGGAAGAAAGGGTTATGGGCGGGCGGAGGAGGTGATGGAGCCCCCCACTTCCTCCAGGTGTCCTTTACGCGGACTTTCCAGTCAGGCTCTTGGCTGCAAGAGGTCATTCTTTTTCCTGTGGCTCGGGTATCTGCTTTCCAGCTCTTTCTGGAAAGCCTGTGTAAGGGCCGCCTGCCCGCATGGGCTGCCTCGCCCACAGCCCCGTTCCCCACCAGGGAGGGTGAGCACATTTCAGATGAATTTCCTCCCAGGAGCTCCTAGAGACGCGGGAGCCTTTGGCCCCGGCGGGGCCAACACCTGTGTTCCTAAATCGGGGAAGGCTCCGTCTCCCTCTAGAACGACCCCACTTTCCTGCGTCTGTCGGGGAAGCAGAATGTACAGCCTCAAAAGGGCGGTGAGGAGGAGGAGGGAGGGAGGGAGGCCTTGGCCCAACTCCTCCGATCTCTCCGAGGGCCCAGGAGGCACGAAGCGGCCTTCAGCTTGAGGAACGTAGAATTCCTCAATCGCAGGCGAGCCGCGAACGCCCAGTAACTCTCGCGGCGTGGATACGCTGAGCGCTGCCGTGGGCACCGGGCTGTGACAGAGGACAGAGAGAGTCAGAAGTCCCTGCCCGCATGAAGCTGGCATTCCAGTGGGCGAGGCAGATAAGGAAGGAGACAAGGGGGAGATAAGCTCGTGGGAAACCACGCGTGGGCGGGAGCTCGGAAGAGAGTGGTGGGGGACAGGTCACTGATGAGTGGGCGTGTGGGTAAAGACCCCGAGGAAGGGAGTGAGGGAGCCACGTGGGTGACACAGAGCGCTCGTGGTGGGGGGAACAGCACGCGCCAAGGCCCTGAGGCGGATGTGCGCCTGGTGCGTTCAGCTAGCGTGGCTGCAGCCGAGGAGCACAGACCACGGGCCGGAGAGAGGGAAGGCGTGAACTTCGTTTAGGGCCCCATCTTCCACACCGGCCAGAAGGAGATTCAAGGGAAAAGTCGTGCAGGTGATAAGGTGACAACTGTGACAGCGAGGGATGAAACAAGTTGAAGGCAAGCCCCAGAAGGTGGGGGGGGGGGGTATTGGGTAGGTGACGGGAGCATCTCGGGTCTGGGACAGGTTGTGCGCTTGAGGAGAGCGTGTAAGAGAAGCGACCTGAACTGCACTCGGGCGGGCTCTCTGGACCCCGTGGGGATGTCCACCCCTGCGTGGGGAGAGAGGTTTCGAAATCTCCCGTGGCAGCTGGACTCACCCTTTAGGTAAGAGAGAGTTGAGTCTTCCTCCTCGGACTTCTGTCGAGGTCAGAGGAAGAGAGAGTTCACCCCTTTACATCTGGGACGGCATCTCCTCCGAGTTTCTCTTCCATCTGCGTCAGCAGCCGTGGGACCCGCCGTTAGGAGATGCGAAGGTGCCGTGTGACACATCCCCTGCTTTGTCAATGTCGAGAAAGAGGAAGCGTCTTTATTGAATCTGCCTTTGTATCTATCCGGTTCCCAAACCGTCTCCCGGTGCGCCCCCCCCCCCCCCCCCCCGATCTTGCTAGGCAAAACTGTTCTGGTATATGATGCCCACGATTATGTGGGGACCCAAACCAAATCACCATCTCTAAGCTTCCTAGGACCTTACGCTCTAAGATCAAGAAATCGCTGCCAGGCTGAGAAGGAGCCTCTCGAGACGTCGAGCACACGCTCCTTCTCTGCCCCACGCAACAGCGCAGAACTCGCTTTCCTTTCTGCCCTCAGCGGCCTTCCCGGCGGCAGCTTGCGTGCCCTTGGAGAACACCACTCCATAAGCGCGTGTTCTTCAAGTGGGTGTTTGCAGCCCTCGTGAGCTTTTGTTTTTGTTTTTACCAGGGTGGGGAGTTGGCGCAGAGGACGCGCCGGCCTGTGGGACATAGTTCCCTTTGGAGGTGGCTCGCAAGGCACTCTGAGTCACTCTCGCACCCCACCAATGTAGCCATCCTGGAATAAATACTTAAAAAAAAAAACCCAAAACACAGAAAACAGAAAACAACAAACAAAACCCCAAAACAAACAAACAAACAAACAAAACCCTACCCCGTTTCCTGGCAGGTCTGAAGCTCGGAAGGGTCGAGATGTTGCAATAACGCGGGGGGCAAGTCAGAGCGAATTGCTGGGCTGTGGGAAACTTGGACGTGATCTCATCATGCCCAGGCCGCAGCCCGGGCTCTGACTGATTCCCCGGGAACCACTGGCGGAGCAGGGAGAAGAGCCAGGCCCCAGAAATGCCAGAGAGCGCGGCTCACCCAGGTTATCCTGGAAGCCCAGACAACGATGGTCAGATTCTAGTGGGAACGCTGTCTGCTGACGAGCAGCTCTGGTTCCTTGGCTAAAACCCCAGCTGTGCCGGGGACTGACCTCATTCACGAAGTAAACATTGAATCAGATACCGGCAGGCCTAGCCCCGGTTGAGTGGAAATAACATGGATGTTTCCATAATTATGAAGCTGCCAATTGGATTTGGCAAGAGGGTCCCTAAATATGTCGATCGGAATGAGTTCATTACCTTTCCTCGCCAATTTAATCAGGGGCCAATTGCCTCGTTGCGGTTGAAATGATCTGTATTAAAATGCTTTACTTACATTTTAGTTTTTATATTCCGAATAATGTACTGGAAAGAGGCGTCGTCTAGCAACCGGAAGACAATACTGGGAGCTGGGGGGAGGGGGGGGGTTGGCCGGGGCTGCGGCAGCACGCGTGCGCCAGCGGTTACCGCACTGGGTCTCGTAATCCCGTTCCTGGAGGACCGGATGGGGGCTGCGCAGGTCCGGCTTCATGAAGTGGGCGTGGCTACAGTCTCGGTCCGGTGTCCGCACGTGCCACTTCGGGGTCGCAGGCACTCACTGTGGCGACAGTCTGTGCGCCCAGGCTACAGGCTCACCATGCCCTTGACCATGCCCCCGACCCCCTTTCCGCCTTGCGCCTTCCTTTTCCCGCCGTTGAAGGGGGGGGGGGGGGGGAGGGGGTGTTGCGACCCCCATGGTCGTTGAGACCACCGTTTGCGAAGCAGTTTTAGTTCATGATCTGGGGGAGAAATGATTCCCGACGGCGGTTCCTTCCTTTTCCTCATTTACTTGCAGAGGCAGCGGAGGCGGATGGGGGAGGAGCCAGGCTGCCTGAGTTCCCGGCCTTGGCTCTGCCCGTGACAAGGTGGGTGACCTTGGGCAGGTCACTTCAACTCGCTTCTGCGCCTCCATCTCATCATCTGTGAAGCATCATGAGTGAAAACAGCACCTCCCTCCAGGGGAGCTGTGGGGATGGAAGGGTTAGTTCATGCAAAGCACTTACAACAGCGCCTGGTTCCCAGAAGAGGTTAAGTATCCTCTCTGCCCTTGTTATCACTGTTCACTGTTTATTACTAGCCTGAATGAGCCAGCACAGAAAACACCGGATGGCCATAGTTGTAGGTAATTTAGGGGTACATTTACGAGGGGTAAGTCAATTAACTGCATCCCAGGTCCAGTGGCAATCAGAAGCCAAGTGACCAGAATTATGACTGATTCACTTTGTCCCTTACGTTGGTTACACGGGGTTAATGTTTAGCGTTTCTTTCTCGGAATAGTCTTGTCTGATTTTTGATTTTGAAGTAACTCAAACAAAGGGGTGTCATCATTTCGTTTGTAGACAGTTCTGCTGATGCTTATTTTCTGCATTCGGCCCCGAGCTGGATAGCCGGAGGTCCCTCGCACAGGCCCACGGAGCTGTTTCTTCCCCTAATGATGAGAGTGGTTGGCATTTTTCAGTCTCACGAAGGCCCTCCTCAAACGTAGCCATTCAAACCGTTTCCTCTGAATGCTGTCCCAGCTGTTTATTGACCCTGCTCCCAATACCCTGGGCCCTCTGTCCGAGCTGGGAGGGGAGGAGGCAGTCCCAGGGACTCGCTCCTTCTCGATATGAAAGAAGACTGGACCAGGGTGACAGATCTGACAAGCTGGGGCAGCGAGCGCTTCTGCTTTCCCAGGGTACTTTTTAAAAAAAGTTTATTTACTTATTTTGAAAGAGAGCACGAGGAGGGGAGGGGCAGAGAGAGAGGGAGGGGAGGGAGGATCCCAAGCAGGCTCCACGCTGTCAGCACAGAGCCCGACTCGGGGTTCGAACTCATGAACTGTGAGATCATGACCTGAGCCGAGATCAAGAGTGGGACACTCAACCGACTAGGCCACCCAGGCGCCCCTGCTGTCTCAGGGTACTTTGAGAAATCATGGAGGGAGGGGGAAAAAACTGGATAAACTGAAGGCCTGTGAGCTTAGTTTTGATGATGGGCAAAATACAAAATTTTAGAGCAGATAATCAAAGGAATGTTTGCCCAGCATTTAGAAAGGGTGATCATAAGGGTCAATATTGACTATTGAGGGAGTGTTTCTCACTAGGTCGGTGAATCGGGTGAGCACTTTGCCACAGTGCAATGACTTCTGACAATCGTTTCACAGTGTCTCGAGAAACTTACGGAGGAGCACCTGGGTGGCTCAGTCAGTTAAGCGTCCGACTTTGGCTCAGGTCATGATCTTACGTTCGTGAATTCAAGCCCCGCATCGGGCTCTCTGCTGTCAGCACGGAGCCCGCTTCAGATCCTCTGTGCCCTCTCTCTCTGCCCTGCTCACTCTCTCTCTCTCTCTCTCTCTCTCAAAAATAATCATTAAAAAAACCCTCTTGTGGACAAAATAGTGACAAAAAGGCTGCTAGAGCTCGAAGGGCCATTAGATAATCATGTGGCGCATTGATGACACCACTCTTTAAAATTTATTTTTTTAAGTTTATTTAGTTTGCGACAGCAGGCGCGTGCACAAGCAGAGAAGGGGCAGAGAGAGAGAGGGAGAGAGGATCCCAAGCAGGCTTTGCACTGTCAGCGCAGAGCCCGATGTGGGGCTCGATCCTACAAACCATGAGATCATGACCCGAGCCGAAATCAAGAGTCAGACGCTTAATCAAGTGAGCCCCCTGGGTGCCCCTAAGGTGATGCCACTTGCTTAAGGCCACACAGCTAATGAGCGTCCAGGCTTGGAATCTGTTCCTGGCCTTGTGTCCCAGGTGAGGGGTCCATCCACTGCCGGTGGCTCCTGGGCATGGGAGGTGGCATCTTAACAGCAGATGGGACGGTGTCCTCCCAAGGGCTCTCTCTAGCGGCTTGCCAAACAGTTCTGTCCTTGGCCCTAAACCCCTCAACGTTCTATCAACAACTTGGATGAAGCCAAAGATAACTGCTTATCAACTGTGCAAATAGCACAAGATGGGGAGGGAAGGCCAACATGTTGGAATTACAGAATCAGGATCCAAATGATCTCACCAGGAAAGAATGATTGGTGGAATCCAACAAGATAAAATTTAACTGGAATACTTGTAAGGGCCTGCATTTAGCTCCAAAACTAGATTGCAGAAGTATAGGATGTGGTTGGAAAACATGTCCAACCTCACCCATAATCAAAGAGATGCAAATTGAAGCAACCATGAGATAATCATTTTCTTTTTATCAGATTGGCAGTGATTAAAAGAATTAAAATTCCCCAATTTGGTGGCTAGGGTGTGGGGAAAGAGGTTCTCTCTCGTAAACCACTGGTGGGCGTGTAGACAAAAGCACCCTTGCTGGAAACTGATCTGGAAATATACAGCAAAAGCTACAGAATGTACCATTTGGCCCAACAGCTTGGTTGACAGAAATGTATCCAAAGACAGGTATGCAAAGGTTTATGGACAGGAATATTCATAAGAGCACCGTTGGGAAACACTTTTGGAGGGGTGTGATCAGTTTGGGAGCAGAAGTCTTGGTGCCTCCGAAGGGTGCCACACAGGTATTGTCGAACCCTTGGTGCCGCCAGGAGGAAGAATGGGGGTCCTTGTGGCTCCTGAAGGCCAGGCCAGGACTTATGAGAGACAGATGTGGCTTCGTAGTATACAGCGGATCCTAACAATTAATTCTGTTAAAAATTAGGATGGGCCGGCTGCCTTGTACATTCCCCATCACTGGCAGATGGCCCTCTGTCCAGGGTGTCGAAGAGGGTAGTCATTGCCCTTTAGCCATTGGGATGAAATGCTTGCCTTGGTTCCTTCCAGTGCAAAGAGGCAGGGGTGGTCTTTGCTGCATTAAATCCTCAAAGGGTGGAGTCACCACTCAGGTTGAAGGTGGGCGGGTGGTCACACCAGCTTCTGCTTCCTGACACCGAATTCTAGAAACAAAGTGAGAAACCCTCTTGCCATCCCTCTAATGCCACTCTTACCGAGGGCCTGACCATCCCCTTCACCCCAAATCTTTTTTTCTTTTTAATTTTTTTTAACGTTTATTTATTTTTGAGACAGAGACAGAGCATGAATGGGGGAGGGTCAGAGAGAGGGAGACACAGAATCTGAAACAGGCTCCAGGCTCTGAGCTGTCGGCACAGAGCCCGACGCGGGGCTCGAACTCACGGACCGCGAGATCATGACCTGAGCCGAAGTCAGCTGCTTAACCGACTGAGCCACCCAGGCGCCCCTCACCCCAAATCTTTTAGGAGTACCTGCTGTGTACTGGTTCCCCAGAGGTACACCTAAGGGAAGGTTTTGGCTGAACTTGGAGAAAAGAAATAGAAGACGTGTGCTTCTTCTCACCAAATCGTTTCCACTGTATTTTGGCTTCCAGTAGACAGGCGTACAGGGTAAGCGTTCCACTGCTTCATCTATACTTTTTCTCCTTTGTGTTAATTTCATCTGAAACTTTTATTTTTTTTGATATTTATTTATTTTGGAAAGATAGAGCACAAACGGGGGAGGGCCAGACACACACACACACACACACACACACACACACACACAGAACCTGATACAGGGGTTGAACCCATGAACCATGAGATCATGACCTGAGCCGAAGTCGGATGCTTAACCGACTGAGCCACCCAGGCGCCCCTCATCTGAAACTTTCAATCTGAGGGGCACTCAGTAGGGCATGTGACTCTTGATCCTGGGGTCATGGGTTCGAGCCCCATGTTGAGTGTAGAGATTACTTAAAAATACATAAACTTTAGGGACACCTGAGTGGCTCCATTAAGCACTTGACTCTTGTTTTCAGCTCAGGTCATGATCTTACGGTTCGTGAGTGCAAGCCCCACCTCGGGCTCTCTGTCAGCATGGAGCCCACTTCAGATCCTCTCTCTCCCTCTCCCTCTGCCCCTCCCTCACCCTGTTCATGCTCTCTCTTTCAAAATAAATTAAAAAAAAATGTATTTTGAGGGAGAGAGCAAGAGAGGGGGAGGAATAGAGAGAGAGGGAGAGAGGATCCCAAGCAGGCTCTGTGCTGTCAATGCAGAGCCCAATATGGGGCTCGAACTCACAAACCTCAAGCCCACGACTGAGCCGAAATCAAGAGCCACCGACTGAGCCGCCGAGGCACCCCCCAAAATGCTTCTCGTTAACTCTTTACTGAGCCGTAAGTGCCAGATGCTCACCGGAAGTCAGAGATGCTCACCGGAAGTCACAAAGCTCTGGAGCTGGGAGTCGCCTTCCTCCAACACGCTGGTGGTCAGAGTGATCCTTTCATAAGACAACTCATCACGTCACCAGTAACAGACCTCGTGGCCTTCAGCGCCCTGCACATTCTGCTCGCCCAACGCCCAGTGTGTCTCCTACCAAGACCCCTCACTCTGAGCTCAAGCCACACGGGGCCCTCCATTTCTTCCAACTCGTCACACTCCTTCCAGCCGTAGAGTTTCTACACAGATTCTTTCCTCTGCCTGGAAGGTTCCCGTTGTCCCCTCTCTCCTTCCTGTGCATCCTTTGGGTCTTAATCAATGCCCTGAGATGAATTGTGCTTCCCCTCCCCCCAATTCATGTGCAAAAGCCCTAACTCCCCCCCCCCCCCCCCCCCCCCCAGCACCTCAGAATGTGACTATATTTGGAGACCGGACCTTTAGTGAGGTGACTGTGTTTAAATGAGGCCATTAGGGTGGGCCCTAATCCAATCTGACTTGCTGACACCTTGATCTTGCACTTCTACCTCCCAGGACTCAGGATATAGTTGGTTAAGCCCTCTAGCCCGTGGTATTTTGTTATAGCAGCCTGAGCTGACTAAAACAATTAAGAAGTCATTCTCTCAGGGGTGCTCTTCCCCACCCCTCCCCTGCTTCAGCACTAGATGGCTTTCCACCTTCACACTTGTCACACTTTGTGAATAATCATTATTTGGATGATTATATGGCTATTGTCTGTACACCTTCCTCAGGATCCGGACTCCAGGGGAGCAAGGACACCTGTGCAATCAGGTTCTCCAGCATGTTTCAGCCACGAGCACAGTGCTCGCTGCTCATATAGGAGGGGTTCCACATCGTTGGGTGAAACCGAAGTATTGTTTTGCCAACATTAAAAAGGAGGATATTGAGGCTCAGAAAGGTTAAATTTCCTAAAGGTCACAACCCCAACCCCCTATAGCTCTGGCTCTTAACCACTACATGACATTCTGATTTAAAAAAAAATTTTTTTTTTGAATCTTAATCACCTGGCTGAGGTAGGGTTTGTCAGTTTCCTCCACTACATTCCTCTTTTCCTCAGTCCCTAACTGTCCAATTTTGAAATGTATCTGTTCACTCAAGAGACACTTACTGAGCACCTCTCACATGCCAGCTTCTGTCTAGGAAGTGAGAACCCAGCAATGACAAGAGAGACAAGATCGCTGCCTTCCCATGGAGAAGGACAACAAATGAGATAACTAAATTATACGGTATATTGGAAGGCAATAAACGCAACGGAGCCCGGTGAGAATGAGGGACTGGGGAGTCAGACCAGTCGTTTAAAATCAGGAGGTTAGAGAAGGGCTTTCTGAGAAAGGGATGCTTGAGCCAAGCCTTGAAGGAGGTGAGAGAGGGAGCCCTGGGGATATCTGAGGACAAGTTCCTTGCAGAGGTAAAAGCAAGTTCAGTGTCCCAGAAACAAATAAGCCTGGAAAATGACCCATGCGGCTGGAGTAAAGAGAGCAATGGAGACACAATCAGGAGAGGGGCTCAGCCAGGTTCCAGGAACCTGGTGGTACAAGACATTTCTGGCCATGGTTAAACTTTGCCTTTCCCTCAGCGAGAAGGGAGTCTTTGGAAGGTCTTCACAGAGGAGCCCCATGATGTGACTTTTAACAGAATTACTCAGGCTGTCATGGGAACCCAGGCTGAGGAGGAGAGGGCGGAAGGCTGAATCTAGGAGGTCAGTGAGGAGGCCGTTACAATAACCCGTGTGAGAGATGATGGGGGCTTGGTCCAAGATGGTGTCAGTCTTTTTGAAGAAAAAGCCAATAGGATTTACCAATAGGACAGGTTGAATGTGGGGTGAAGGAGTACTCAAGGTTTGGAGCCTGAGAAGCTGTGTTACAAAGAACACAGGTAGAGCAGCTTTGGGTGGGAAAGCTGAGGAATTTCGCTCTAAATATGAGTTTGAGCTTGCCTACTAGGCATTCAAGTTTTGATGCTAGCTAGGTCGTTGTATATCCAAGTATGGAGGTTCAGGGGAGAGGACCAGGCTCTCATCAGCCAAAAGGGACGGTCTTTAAAGTCATGAAACTAAATGAAATCACTTAAGATACTAAGTGAGAAGAGAGAGAAGACCAAGGAGCCAGTCCCAGGGGGGCACTGCTACATTTAGAGGTCCGGGCAAAGAGGAGGAACCAGCAAATGAGGTGGGGAACTAGGAGCGATGCCGCAAAAAACCGAGAGTACGGTCCCACCAGCTAAGTGAATAAAGTGTCTGATGCAGGGGAGCGTGATAACTGTTTCAAATGTTGCTGACAGAGCAGATAAGAAGAAACAGCGTGCCGGGAGAGGGTACAGTGGGAAGAGAGCTAGAGACGCGAATATCGACATTCTTTTCAGGAGCTTCGATATTCGGAAAAAAAGGAGACAGGTGAGCTGGGAGCTACAGGGAGAAGTAGAGTCATCAAAAGGTTTTCTTAGGAAGAAATGATATATGTTATATGCTTATGGGAAAGATCTCGTTGAGGAGAAACCGAGGCTAAAAAGGTTAGGCCACTCTTGGCGCTAAGTCTCCTGGGTCAGATTCTGCTTCTCACCCGACGCGGCTTCAGTGATGAATTTAAGCCTCATGGGGCCTCCAGCCCTGCACGGGATCCAGTCTAGGGCAGTTTGAATTTCTACATCATTCGGGCCAGAGGCACATCCTATGTTTACTACCTTAGGTGAAAAAAGTCTCTCAAATTGCACTCTGGGCTCCGACTCTCGCTTTGGGGGTTCCCGGGGAGCGCCCGCCCCCAGGGCGCGCGACTGCGTCCGGGTTGCCATAGGAACCCGCGCCGCGAGCGCCGCACGGGGCCTCCGCGCTCTTTGGGAGCCGCACCAAAGCAGCTGACCTGTCTTCCTCCAATCCCGTCTCGGGGGCGGGGCCCGACGCACCGTCTCCACAGCAACGCCGTTGCCAGTCCGCGCTCAGGGCTTCGGCCCCGCGGGAGGCGCGCCCGGATGACGTCACGCCCCCGCGCCGCTTGGGTGACGTCACCCCGGCTCGGAGGAGGGCCCCGCCGACCTGCAGATGTGAAGGCGGCTGGGCGTCGTCTCAGGTTGGGGCGTCTGTCGCTCCGGAACACCTAGTCGTGAGCGAGTGCGGTCGAGGGCGGCTCGCTGCTGCGCCCTCAGTCTTTCCCGGGAACCCATCGGAGGTGCTGCTGTCCCATCTGGCTCTCTCGGAGCTGTCTGGAGGGCACAGATCCGAGAATCAGACCAATTCAGTCCCTTCTCGTCGGCCTCTTACGTCTGCTGGTGCATTCCTCGTAGAATCCATAATGCCTCCTACCAGTCCGAAAATGCTAGTTGAATTCCCAGATTGCTTTTGCCAGCGAGTTTCCGTAGCAGGCCATCTCCTTTTCCAGACCGGTGCTTGTAAGATGAGCAAGCAAAGTTTTAGGCTCTGGTTGTAAAGGAAGGGTAACCAGACTCCCTCCGACTGAGGGCCTCAGAAGTTCTCCGAGTCAGGATTTGAACTTTCAAGGGCTTGGGACTTCTCTTGACTGCTCGTGGTTCTTTCAGGTTGTTAGCTAGGATGCAAAGGGTCGACCTGGCCAAGTAAATGAGCTGCAGGTAAATGAAGTGTCACTGTTGTGAAACTGACGAAGCAGCCGCTTCTGTCTCGCGCAGTGCTGACCCCGGGCATGCAGTGATGATGAGAGTCTCTGCCAGCAATGAGAACTCCCGTCGTTGATTAATTCAAGAAACACTTGTTGGCCATCAACTGTGTGCGAGGCACAGTTTAGATTGTTACTGTTCGTCGAAAGAATGAAGTTGATTTAGGATCTAGCATGTGGCTAGAGGTCAGATTTGATTTTGAGCCCGGGCTCTGCTGAGTGATCCTGGGTGAGTTCACATCCCCTCTGCATCTTGATTTCATGATTTCGAAAAATGGGTATAATAATGCCTACCTCCTAAAGGTGACTGGTAAGAGTTAAACCTCATGCTACAGTTGGGGGAGGGGGCTTTATTTCTCTTTTCATATGTTTCTTCCCTTCTCAGTCGCTGTCTACCTCAGGCTGTCCACAGAGGACACCGGCGCTGGTGGAAAACAGCCCCCTGACCAGCACACAGCCTCAGAAGTTGTCCACAGATTCTCCTCAAATTGTTTTAAAAACAGCTTTCACCCAGACTCTGCTTTCTGTGGGTCTGTATGCTGAGGCAAGGTTATATTTAGGCAGAACCCTCCTACCTCATCCCCAGAAAGTTCCTCTAAAACCACCTAATCCAAAAGGAAAAAAAAAAAAAATCCCTTTCTTCAAGTGCATGGTGTCTTGAAGCTAAACATGTGCCGGTGTGTTGGAGGGTGGCCTGGGAGATTGGGTCACGTCCTGGGTCACTGTCTGGGGAGGGAGGAGGCACCATAAGGGTTGGGGAGTGAGTGTCTGATTCCCCTGTCACCACAAGGCCTGTGGTTTCCAGCCCTGTCTGCATCCACGTCCCACTAAACAACAGTGGGAAAGCAAACAGACTTGTACACCAGCGGACACACACACACACACACACACCCACCCAGACTTGCACAGCCTGCAGAGGAAGTGGGGCACCAGATGTTCTGGGTTTCCTGTTCGATGCTTCCACAGCTGGTCGAGTCTGTGGTTGTGGTTTGTCTGTCTCGGGCTCATGTGAGAGACAAAAGCTGGGCTGACGGGAAACCTCCCCTCTGGCCCCCCTTCCTCGGCTCTAACTGATCAGTCACACGGAAACCTGGCAGGTCAGACATTTCCTGAAACACCCAGAGCTTGGATTCTCCCAGGAGGAGGCTGAATCCCCCTGTGTCTGGGAAGCAGCCTCTGGGTCGAGGGTCAGTCCTCACAGAGCCTAGGGAGGACAGAAACATCTCCGTGTTCACGATTCATAGAAAGCCACATCCCTGCTGAACAGAATGGAGCGGAGGCCAGGTTGCCACAGTCACTGATCGGGCGCCTGGCATAAAGCAGCCACTCAGAGACGCTCAGCACGGGGAGAAACGAACGAGGAACAGGGAACTTCACCTTTGGGGGCTGGATCTCAGAGCTCCTGCTGGCCCTCCCTTCTCCTGAGTGGCTTCGGATTCAGACAAAGGTCCGCAGCATCACCATGCCCCTGGTTTGCTGCAAGTAATCCAGCCTCCCTGGGCCTGGTTTCCTCACCTGTAAAGTGGAGACAGTAAGATCTGTTTCACAAATTTGTGAGGCCCCGTGAGACTCGTGGATTTGCTGGATAAGGAGTCTTGCCCATCATAACTGCTCAATAAATGCCGGTTCCCTTTTCTCTTTGAAACCCTGCAGTTTATTTAAGGATGCACCAAGAAAGCAAACGAGACAACCAACCGACCAAGATACGGGTACCCATTGTGTGTGTGTGGGGGGTGGGGTGGGGCAGAGGGGGCTGGGGCTACCCGGGGGTCTCTAGGCTCTGGGAGGCAGCACCCAGTGTCTTCCTCTGGGCATGGAGGAGGGTTAGTATCTGGGGATGAAGGAGAGAACAGGTAGAGTTCTCCTCCACCCTTCGGCTCAGTAGTGATCTTAATCGTTATGGCCGCCGTTCAACCTGAACTCGAACCCTGCCCTGAGCCCCAGCTTTCGACAGGCTCCCCCGTGGCCCTCCTCCGGCTGTAGCCCTCCCTAGGAGACGCATCCACAGTCAGCTGTTGGCTCTGGCACCTACGAGCCAGCTCTGCAGCCTTGGGCAAGTTGCTTTACCTCTCTGTGCCTCCGTTCCCTCCCTTACGAGACGGGTAAAACAATAACCATGTCGTCAGGTAGTCATGACGATTGAGTTAATGTGTGTAAAGCACTCAGGAGGGCCGCTGGCGTGTGGCGAGGGGATCATTAAATGTCCACCGTTGTACGCCCAAACGCACTGGGTGCTTAACAGCAGCCTGACCACGGGTGGATTCTGTGACGAGTTCCGTTTCACAGACGAGACCTTGAAGCTTGGGGAGACGAAGGACGTTTTGCAAGTTCGCACAGGTAGCACGTAGTAAGGCTGAGGCTTTACTCTGGTTCTTTCTCATGTGTGAGGTTTCAACCACCTCCCCTGGCTGTATGTTTTTCTTCTCGGAGCACTTCCCCCCACCCCCTAGGATGCTCAGCCCCTTCCTGACTCCAGGACGTCACCCCCTGCAGTCTCCAGCTGGATTTCAGCTCTCAGGGCGAGGGCTCGACTCTTGACTAGTGTTTTCCCTGCGGAAACTTACCTCGCAGAGTAACTTCTTTTTTTTAATGTTTATTTGAGAAAGAGAGAGAGAGAGAGAGAGAGAGAGAGAGAGCACGAGGGGGGGAGAGGCAGAGAGAGAGGGAGACACAGAATCCAAAGCAGGCTCCAGGCTCCGAGCTGTCAGCAAAGAGCCGGACGTGGGGCTCGAACTCACGGACCATGAGATCACGACCTGGGCTGAAGTCGGACGCTTAACCGACTCGGCCACCCGGACGCCCCATAGAGCGACTTCTTACCAGCAATGGTTCCTAGGCGGGGCGGGGCGGGGTGAGGGGGGGAACCTGAGTTAATTCATAAGAAGGTCTCAAGTGTTTCCAGGACTATTTGTATTTTAACCCAAAGAAATGGCTCTCTGGGGAGAAATTCACACAGAGCCGTTGTGGTTTTCGCTGGGGAGGTGGTCCTCTGCTGCGCCCTCAAATCCCCCCCCCGCCTCCCGGCGCTGACTTCATCTGATGGGAGAGGCGGGCTGGTGCGGCGCCAGGGTTCTCACACTTGGTGTAATTACTGCCCCAGGAACTTTGAAAACGCGGTTTCCCGGGCCCCGTCTCAGAGTCTGAGAGCTACACTTTGAGAAATACTGGTATTGTGGTGAGAGACACAAGACCTCGGTTAAGTTCTTCAATTAGCTGTGCAACCTCAGCAGCACGTTGGATCCTTCTGAGCGCCGGTGTCCTCATCTTTAAAATCGGAGTTAGGACTCTCTCGTTCGCCTCATGGGGGATCGCCAGTGAGGGTACTTTGCGCCCCGTTAGACGCTCCGGGGTGTGAGAGAGGCACGCGTGTTCAACCAAGTGCTGTGCAGACCTTCAAAGGAAGGCATAGACCCGGGCCCAAGCTGCAAGGAAGGCCCCCAAATCTTTGGTGGGATAGGGGCCCCTGAATATGCCCTCATAAGCCCTCCTTTGGGTGAAGGCTGCTGGCCGGAGCCTCCTGCACGCTGGTCTCTCCCAGTGAACAACACGGTCAACTGTACCAGAGCGTGCCGGGAGCTTGAACCCGTCGGGGTACGCCCACTGCAGGAGCAATCAACCCCTGGGTCCCAGTGGCTGAACACAATAGAAGTTTCTTTCTTGTTCGGCCCGTATGTGCCAGCAGGCCAACAGGTGGGTCTGCCCCACAGACTCACTCAGGGACGCAGGCGGACGGAAGCCCCATCTTGTAGCCACGCCGTCTGGAACATACGGCTTCCGCAGTCCCAGTGGCCGGGAAAGAGAGCCCGAGGAATGGGCCATGGGCTTTTCATTGCCCGGGCCTGCCAATGACACCCATCATTTCGGCTCCGTTTCACTGGCCCAAGCTAGTCACATAGCACAGCTCGGACGTGCAGGGGAGCACCTGGCGTATTTGGTGAGCGTAACGGTTTCTGCCCCAGGACACTTGCAAGAGGAGGAGGTCTGAAAACCCTTGGTCCAGATTTCCAGCTTGGGCACAGAGACCCATGTCCCTCGAGAGGAAAAAAGAAGGATGACTTCTCTGTCGAACTGCTCTCCCGCCTACGTTCTGAGAGGCTCAGCGTTCCTGTCTCGTGGAGTGCAGCTTTATTTGTTTGAGAAGGTGGGTGTTGCTTCCCCCTCCCTCCTTTTTCCTCATTCTTGCCTACCCTCAAAACATGGGAGGAAAAGCAGCCTGCCTCGGCCGGCCAGCCGTCTGGCCCAGGCGCCCTAGGATCGAGAGGAGTCATTCCCCAGGAGGCCAAGAAATACCCCAGGGGCTCCCAGGGTCCTGTGGGCGCTGGGGAGGAGGCTGCCACGGCCAAGAGGGGGCGCGCCCGGCCCCCCGACCCCACCCACGGTCAGCCCTAGCATTCTGTGCAGAGTAGAGCCGAACGCAACACAAATATCTTTGGAAATGGAGAACGCTAGACTGGAACCCAGCAATTTGGGGCACAGTTTGGGGCAATTTGGAGCGCAGAGCTTGGGAACATGCCTGCGGAAATTTTTCATTCCTCGAGTGTCGGTAGATACATGGCACGTATTTGTTTAACCTCAAATCAAGCCGCAGTCCCCATTTCTGGGCTGATCTGAAAGGGTTGTTCTAAAATAGCTGAACAAACTGAAAATCATGGGTCTAGGTTGCTGGAAGGGCTTTGCAGAAAGCGGCGGGCTCAGGAAGTTCCTTAATTTTCCATAGAATGTGACCCGGAGGTGCAGGGAGGAGGGGAGAGGAGCAGAGCCTGGGCCCCTCTCCCGGAAGACTACACATGGGCTAGACTGTCTCTGTGGTGGGTTCAACCTTTGGCCCGGTCCGTTTCGGGGTGGGAGGAAATCTGGAAGATTCTTTTGTGAGGTCTCCTCTGTTATTTGTCTGACCAGCCTCTACTTCCCCTCTTTTGGTGATAGAATGTCTCTGTCCTTAGGAGAACCTGTTCCGTTGGGTTAGGCAGGGCTGACTCAGGGGTGTAAGTGTCTAAATTGATGGGTCCGGAGGGTGGAGCGGGGGAAGGCCTGGTCGGTAGCATTTGCCAATTTCCATGGTGTAAATACTCTCACCATAGCCAGTTTCAAGCTACAAACATCGCTTGACTGAACAACCAGCCCTCACAAGCACGTCACTGGTGCTGATTTTACCCCATCCAGGAAGTGGGCGCATGACCGTGAGATGCCTTCCCAGAGCTCTTAAGGGTTGTCAGAGAAGACTGGTTCTTCCCCTTGGCATTGCTAAGTAGATAGGATGTTAGTCTGGGGCTGTCGGCAGCTGTCTTGCCAGTTAAAGGGAAACAATTGGTTTGAAGAGAAGGGACACTCACAGCGTCACTTGAACTCCTGAATCCAGCCATACCCGAAGCTGGTCTATTCACAAACATTCCAGTTGTACACATCAGTATTTCCCCTCCTTTGCCTAAGTAGTGTGACCTGAGTTCCTGCCACCTGCCCATAAAAACGCCACGAAAGGGGCGCCTGGGTGGCTCAGTCAGTTAAGCGTCCGACTTCAGCTCAGGTCATGATCTCGCGGTCTGTGGGTTCGAGCCCCGCATCGGGCTCTGTGCTGACAGCTCAGAGCCTGGAGCCTGCTTCGGATTCTGTGTCTCCCTCTCTCTGTCCCTTCCCCACTCACACTCTGTCTCGCTCTCAAAAATAAATAAACATTAAAAAAAATTTTTTTTTAAATGCCACGAAAAACACAAATGGGTCACCCCTAGGAAGCCAGTAAAATAGATTTGGTGTTTGTCTCTTGATTGTGGTGGTGATTTTACAGGTTTACACATCTGTCCAGACTTCATGAACTGTATACTTTAGTGGGTGAAGCTTACTGTAAGTAAATTACACCTCAATCAAGATGTTAAAAATACAGATTGGGGAATGTGTAGGGGTGGACGGGAGTGGCTTCTTCCTTATTTAATTCTGCCAGGCAAAGGTTTGGGGAGGAAAAGAAAACGAAAGTAGGACTCTGCCGCTCACATCAACTGGCTCTTACTCTAACCTGTATCATGATTTATCTCCGCCGGCCCACTTAACACTGGGGACTTCTTGGAGAAGAAGCAGGGGAAAGAAGGAGGGAGGGAGGAAGGCAGGAAGGACTGAAAGTGGGAAAAGCAGGGTTCTTCAAGCTGAAGTTGGGGGTTATCTTCTCTGGAAAGCCCTGGAAACCAGCCAGAGTCCCCATTAGCCTTCCATGCCACCGAAAACAGCCTTGCAGAGCAGCACCACTGACGGGAGAAAGCACCTGGGGCCCGGCAGAGTTTTGCCTGGTGCTCCTTTGAGACGGAGTTGAAACAAACCTGATACAAACCCGCTCTTCCTTTCTATCTCTGGGGTCTGGGAGAGGGTGGGCTCCAGACTGCCAAGGAGAGAGCCTGCATCAGTGCCCAAGTCCCAGCATTCAGTGCTGGCTTAGGGCGCTGAGGCTGCTGGCCGACCCCCGCTCCCCAGCCCCCACCGGTTGCCTAGGGGCACCTGAGACAACATCTCATCGCCTACAGCCGGCTCGGTCACCAGCGGAGTGGCTAACAGCAGCTCTGGCTCCTTCGATGAGACCAGCTGGCTGCCCACCCTGTGTCTGGCTCCACGGGCACCTGGTTTAATTTTCACAATCCCGGAGGTAAATTCTCTGATAATGACGCAGATGAGGAAGCTGATGCTCAGAGAGGTTAAGTAATTTGCCTGGGGTCACACAGCGAAGAAGAGGCATCGCCAGGTCTTAACTCGGGTCTGCCTGGCTCCAAACCTGGCTCCCGTGACTAACTACAGGGTGCAAAGCGGAGGGAACTGCATTTGTCTTTTCTCACCTCGTGGCGCTGAATTCACAATGATCGGCCCCAAACAAGGTGAGCCATGCTAGGCAAGATGGATTCCAAACGCCTGCTGCCGGTGTGGGGGTGCCCGGGGCACCATCACTAGGGCGGAGGTTTCCCAATGCACTGATCCCCACCTGCACCCTCCCCATGAAGGTCCTGGGGGGGTTACTGGGGGGGGGGCAGAGTGGGGCCACCCAGCTGCCAGGGATCAGATCCGCCCAGGACTGGCTCACGGCTCTACAGGAGTGGCTGGGCATCGTTCCGAGTGGGATGGGAGCCCTACTCGGTCCAGCAGAGCCGTGGGGAGATCCTCAGCCATTGGCTCTCCCGGAGGAGGGACACAGGTGTGGCTCCTTGCGCCCAGGTCACTCTGGTCATACCCGTTCTGGCCTCCTGGAGCCCCCACCGGAACCACCCCCTTCTCCACCTGCCCTTGTCCGCTGAGAAACCCTGCTGCAGGGAAAGAACCCTCTTTGGCTGAAATTTTAGCTGGGTTCCAGGGATGCCGGCTTGGTCTGGTTGGGTGGTGTGGGTGGATGGAATGGGGGTGGGGTCACGTGGCCACACGAGTGGGGGAGGGGTCACAGGAAGAGAGGCGCGGAGGGGGCAGGATGGGAGGGGCGAAGGAGGAGGGGAGGGGTGTGAGTTGCTGGGGTGGTCGGGCGGTGGGATGTGGACTGAGAGCAGGGACGTCTGTGAACTTCCCTAGTGGGAAGGGTGGAGGCTGGAAAGCAGGGAGGGGGATGCGTCCCCCCGACCCCCCCCCCAGGGCTGGATGGAGGGAAAACACCGGAGTACTCAGAGCAGAGAGAGAGCAGAGCAGAGTGATAGAACAGTTGTAAACCAGTGTTTTAAAATGAGTATGAAACGTGACTGAGCGACGCGACGCGACGCGACACTGCTAGCGGGGAGGGCCCAGGGTCCCAGGATGGGGAGGGCGGGGCTGCCCCAGTTCGGGGATGACTATCTGCTCTTGGGTGGCTGTAAGCCACCATCCGGGCGCGTCTGTGAGCGGCAGGAAGCCAGGCAGGGCCGCGGCCCGCTGGGTTTGGGCTTTGCTGTCTGTGGGAGCACGGAGAGCAGCCCAGGGTCACTCAGCCCCAGGGGCCCCGGAAGCCGCCGTCCTGGGCGCTGGACGCGGGAGGTGTGCCGATCACGACCTTTAAGCGCTTCCGTTTACCCAGCATCTACTATCCGTGTGACCAGCACGGGGCACGCTCCGCGTAACACGCCTCGTGTCACGCGATTCGCGCAGTCCTCCAGCGGAGGAGGCACTACGCCTGCAGATTGGGAAACTGAGGCTCAGAGTCCAGTCTCCTGTGAGGTAACAAGCGACCAACCCGGGTCGTTCCCCTCCGCCAGTGTCCGCGAGAGCCAGCGGCTTGGCACCCTGTCTCCGTGCAGGGGGGAGGGAGCCGAGGCAGGGGCTGCAGCTGCTGGGGGCCCTGACCTCTGACCCCGGGCAGTGGCTACCTGCCAGGGAGGCTGATGGACCAGGGCTCTCTGCTCGGGCCTTAACCCCAGCCCAGGGCCCCCCGAGCTGCCGGCCCCCGGGGTCCGGCCTTCCCCTGCCCAGTCAGGGGCAATCCTACTGTCTTTGAAGAGGCAGCCCCCACTTCACCTTCCAGAAGCCTTCCCGCCTGTGCTACAAGGGGTTTCTCCCTTGTGGTTCCGCCTTCTCGTTTGTACAGAGCTTAGCTCCCCAACTACCGTGAGCGATCTTTCAATTCTCTTCCCCCTCTGCAGCATCCTGTCCGATGTGGCCACGGCTGGGCTCACCGACCATGTCGCCACCAGTATAGAAACCACGCGGGGTGGGGAGAGGTCCCCAGCGAAACCTCGTTCCCCATTTTCCTCTTAATACCGTTTGTTAGGATTCAAGGGGGGGGACACCAGCACGGGTCCCCCCCCCCCCCGGTCAACCGTGTCACCTCGTGTGTGGCAACCTTTCGCACTGTCATCCTGCATCTGGAAATTTAAAAATTTGACGACATCCGGAAATCGAAGACCCTTAAACACGCAAAAGACTTGAGGCGCGTGGGTGGCTCGGTGGGTTGAGCGTCTGACTTCAGCTCAGGTCGTGATCTCAAGGTTTGTGAGTTCGAGCCCCGCACCTGGCTTGCTGCTGTTAGCCCAGAGCCCTCTTCGGATCCTCTGTCTCCCTCTCTCTCTGCCCACCCCCCCCAAAAAAAATAAATAAACATTAAACAAAGGTAAAGAAATGTGTTTTAAAAAAAAACAACCGCAAAAGACTTTTTGATGTGAAGATGTTCGCAGCAGTGTTATTTATAATATGAAGAATTGGAAACCTACCTATATATGCAAATTTGGAGAACAGCTAAATAGTGTATTATATACACATAAATAGCAGACGGACTTTTTTTTTAATGTTTATTTTTGAGAGAGAAAGAGACACACACACAGAGTGTGAGCAGGGGAGGGGCAGAGAGAGAGGAGGAGACCCAGAATCCGAAGCAGGCTCCAGGCTCCGAGTTGTCAGCACGGAGCCCGACGCGGGGCTCTAACCCACGAGCTGCTAGATCATGACCCGAGCGGCGGTCAGACGTTTAACCGACTGAGCCCCCCAGGCGCCCCAGCAGATGGACATTTTGGAAGATGGTGATGATGACTTTGTGGTCACATAGGAAAGTTCTGTAATAATATAAAACGATTATAACTACCTGAAACATACCGCCATGACCCCCACAGCCAAAATGTCTGCCCAGGAGGGACAGCAACATGTTAATGGTTAACAGTTACTTTGAGTGACTTCTGATTTCTCCCTTTCGCTTTCCATAACAAGCATGAATACTCACACCGAGATTAATTATACCTCGATCATCTTTTTTCTTATCTTGAAACTCGTATTTACTTTTGGTGAAACGATCCAGTAAGGAAAAGAAGAAAATAAACACGGTAACATTGTGTGTATCTCCTTCTAGTCCTTTCTCCATGCATATTTCCACGCCTATAAATAGACACTCGGTTGACTAGGGAAGAAAAATCCCAAGGAATTTTGGAGGCGTTCTCTCTGGGCTCGGAGGTCCCAGTTGCCTGCATGTGGCTGCGAAGTTAGGCCACTGGCCCCGGGCTGGTAGGGCGGGAGGTGCCCCCCTGCTCGGAATCCCGGGCCAGGGGGACCCCGCCACTTTCGAACTGGGAGCCGTCCCTTGGGAACCAGCTTGTTGATCCGCTGCCCCGAGGGCCACCTTCCCCACCAGACCCAGTCCTACCTCCTCCGCTCCCTTTTAAGGGACAGCAAAGCAATCAATCTGCTAATTAATCCTGACTTTTCCAAAGTCGGAAGTCTCCAGCCAGTGGGAGACTTGCTATTTTCAAGTGGTTTGGGCAGTTGTTGGCCACGGTGGGGAGTTTTCCATCTCTGTTCCATAGGCTGGCCAATCAACAGCGGATTTGGCCCTGGAGGTTTGGTGGGGTCGGGGTCTGTTTGGCCCTGCCCTGCCTTGCTCTGCTTAGGTGGGGACACTTGCCCCAGGGCTCTGCCCAGGCCACTGCCCTGGCTCCCTGGGCATCTGCTAGCAGGACCCAGGTGGCCCTACAGGGAGGTGGACTCATTTACCCCCACAGTCTGGGCCGGCCTAACACCACCCTCCCCCTCCAGGATTGGGGCTGTCTCCTCCTTTGCTCTTCCTAGGAAATGCCCTGCACCCCGGGGAGGGGCGGAAATAAAGGGGATAGGGGGCGAGGAAGCCTGTTCTCAGCGTCCGTCTGTCCGAACCCCCCCCCGCCCCCATCTCCTCCCTCCCCCCCACACCCCATCCCGTGGCCACATCTGCCCCCGTGAATAAGACGGTGTGATTCAGCGCCTCTCCGTTCCATCCACGCCCCTCCTCCTCCCCCTGGCTCCCATGTCACCCCCACCACCCCAGCCTCTCAGGAGCTTTGTGATGACCGCAGCTGTGTTTCTGTCTTGGTCAGAGGTGAACGTGAACCGTGAGTCCCTGGGCTCTGCCCGGAGCCGAGTCTCCCTTGCAACAGCCCGTTTCCACTTAGAAGGCAAAACAGGTCAGGCTGGCCGAGCCCTGCTTGCTGGGTCAGGACGAGGACAGGGTGGGGAGGCTGGGCTCGGGACCAGAGCGGGAGTAGGAGGGTGGGACGAGGGCACCCAGTGACTGGCGTCGGCACTTGCCCTCCAGCGCCTGGCATGGTACCAGGCACACAGGAGGCACTTGGGAGTGCTTCTGCAGAACAGATGCTGTCCCCAGGCCCCAAGGGGACATCGCATGAGCTACGGTCACCGTCTTCTTTCTCAGTGATGGGAAGGCAGATGTGGGGTCATTCTCTAAAAGCTTAAATCTATCCCAAAGGCATCTGCTAAGCACCCACTGGGTAAGAGAATTCGGGCTTTGCTTTCAAGGGAAAATCTCTGTCATCCTGTTGCCGACCGGCCACCCAGCCTAGACTTGGAGCGTCGCTGTCTCTCACGTCTCAGGCTCTCAGCCCCGAGGGGGAAGAAAGTTATCCTTTAAAGGCGCGGCCCCGTGTCTAGGCCTGGTGGGATGGAATTTAAGCGAATTTCTTGGCAGCCCTGACCCACTGTCTCGCCTGGGGTTGGGCCCTTCTGATTTCAGGGACGGAAGGTCCACTCAAGGTTTCCTCAGAGACTGGGGGGGCCCTGGAAGGGTAGCCGTGGAGCTAATGCCGGGAGGGGTCTCCCCAGGCCACCCCCCAAGCCAGTATGAATTATGTTTCTGCTATTAAGAAAGGGACAAGCCCCCAGTTACTGCTGCTACACTCTGTCCTGCTGGGTGTGGCTTGAGTGTCCCCAGGAGGGACTGGTTCACGTTGATTTTTAGGTCTTATTTTATTTGACAGAGAGAGAGAGAGAGGAAGAGAGAGAATGAGCAGGGGAGGGGCAGAGGGAGAGGGAGAGAGAATCCTAAGCAGGCTCCACACCCAGCACAGACCCCCATGAGGGGCTCAGTCCCAGGACCTTGGGATCATGACGTGAGCCGAAATCCAGAGTCGGAGGCTCAACCGACGGAGCCACCCAGGCGCCCCTCAAGCTGATTTTTTTTTTTTATTTTTATTTTTAAAAAAAAAATTTTTTTTCAACGTTTTTTTTATTTATTTTTGGGACAGAGAGAGACAGAGCATGAACGGGGGAGGGGCAGAGAGAGAGGGAGACACAGAATCGGAAACAGGCTCCAGGCTCTGAGCCATCAGCCCAGAGCCCGACGCGGGGCTCGAACTCACGGACCGCGAGATCGTGACCTGGCTGAAGTCGGACGCTTAACCGACTGCGCCACCCAGGCGCCCCTCAAGCTGATTTTTTAAAAACTAGGCCTGATTGGCTCAGTCCATAGAGCGTGCAACTCTTGATCTTGGGGTCCTGAGTTCAAGCCCTACAGTGGGCCTAGAGATTACTTAAAAAAAAAAGTGAAAAAAAAAAAACCCAAAACTAGTTCTGGTATAGACGGTCTTGTTCCAGATTCTTTCTGCATCTTCGTGGCCCCCCAGTGCCCCAACACACACACACACACACACACACAAGCTTCCCTTGGGTGACCTCAGTGCGGTAGACAGAATAATGGCCCTTCAAAGTTGTCCGCACCCCAGTCCCCAGAACCTGTTATTAAGTGATATCACACAGCGAAGGGACTCTGCAGATGTGATTGGAGTCAAGAATCTCGAGATGGGTGGGGCGCCTGGGTGGCTCAGTCGGTTGAGCGTCCGACTTCGGCTCAGGTCATGATCTCGAGGTTTGCAGCTCGGAGCCTGGAGCCCGCTTCGGATTCTGTGTCTCCCTCTCTCTCTGCCCCTCCCCCACTTGTGCTCTGTCTCTCTCTGCCTCTCAAAAATAAAATAAATGGAAAAAGACCCCCCCCTTTTTTTTAAATAAAAGAAAAGGATCTCGAGATGGGGAGACTGTTTTGGATTATCTCGGGCCCCATGTAATCTCAAAGATCCTTATCAGAGGGAAGCAGGAGGGTCAGAGTCAGGGAAGGAGGTGACGACAACCGGGACAGGAGCTGGGGAAGAGGCCAGAGCCCAGAGCCGAGGAATTCGGGCGGGTGGCTTCCAGAAGCTGGAAAGCCAGGGCCGCGGGCTCCCTTCAGAGCCTCCGAAAAAGACCACAGTGCCCCCCAAACTCCGATTCTAGCCCAGGGTGTTAGAATGCTTGGCCCGCCACGGCCAACAGTACTGCTGGTTTAAACAGTAGAAATTTAGCGTCTCACAGTTCTGGAAGCTGTGAGCTCAAGGTGCCGGGGCATTTGGTTTTGGGTGGGGGCTTTCTTCGTGGAGAGCCACCGGCTCGTTTTGACTTCACATGATCTTTTCTCCGATGTCTCTCCCTCTTCTTGTAAGGACCCTCGTCTTCTCAGAGTAGAGCCGCTCCCCGAGCACCTTGTTACCCCTTAATTCTCTCCCTAAAGGCCCTACCTCCTGATACAGTCACATTTGGCATTTGGACTTCAGCATAGGAATTTGGGAGGAGGGACACGAATCGAGACTGATTCGAAACACTCAGTGAGACTGATTCTAGATCTCTGACCTCTAGAACCGTAACAGAATAAACCTGTGTTGTTTTGAGCCACGAAATCTGTGTGTTAATCGGTTCCAGCAGCCAGGACACTCGCGCATTCGGCCGGCGATGCTCCGTCTCGTCCCTGCGTCTTCCCGCGTGCTGCGCCTCCTGCCCAGCGATCTTCACTGGCTAGGTCCTGCCAGTCCTTTGAGATTCGGCTCAGGTGTCCATGAAGTTTTCCTTGGCCCCAGAAAACCTTTCGTTTATACATCTGTCCGTCTTCCCTTACCCCCAAGACACCCGGCTCCCCTTCCCCCGCCAACAGGTGCATCTTGAGCCCTTGCTGTGGACTCCACAAGACCCAGTGCTCTTGGAACTTTTGTTCCAGTTGGGGAGCTAGACACGGGGACAGAGGGCAAGGGTCTCCACCTCTCTGCGGCAGGGTCAGGCACCTGGCGGACCCCGTAGCTGTTAAACTGATGCCAGACCCGGGGCGTGAGGGAATGGGTGGCCGTCCGAAAGAGGCCCCGCGGTCCAGGCCCCGCCCTCGCACAAGTCCCTAGGGCTGTCATTCCGGAAAAAGTCCATACTGGAGTCTCAAGGCCGGCTAAGCAGTCGGGGCTGCTTTGCTGGCTCTGAGTTCTCTGGGCCCTCCCGTATTTGCCAAGTCTTCTCATTGCTCGGCCGGCGTCCAAGGCCAGCTCGGGGGCGAAGGGCACCCGTAACCCGTTCATCAGTCTGTGCCCTCAACGCGTCCGCTCCGAGCTGGGCTTCTCCCGGCCCCGCCTTTCCCGAGCCCAGGGGTTCTCAACGTGCGAGATTCCTCCCTCCCCCGTGCCCCACGGACGTCTGGCACTGTCCAGACATTTGTGGTTGCCGTCATAACTTGGGGTAGGGGACGTGCCAGTGGCATTTAGTGGATAGAGGTCGGGGAGGCTGCTAACGATTCCTGATGCCCAGGACAGCTGCCTTCGGATACAACAGAGAATTGTCCAGCCCCAAATGCCAGCATTTGAGGTTGAGGAACGCTGAGGCCTAATCCCACACTTTTGGATGAGTTTTGGCTGGAGAGTTTTATTGTTTGGGTTGTGAAGGGCTGGCCCCTCTGTGTTAGGAAAAGATGGGCAAGGCTCTCCTGTGCCGTGTCGCAGTGATGTCCTGGCCAAAGGGCTCTCTGCCGCCGCGTCATCTTCCTTCGAAGGCTTTCTGTTGAAGCTTTGTTCTGGTGGATTCTACACACCGGGGCCATGACGTCTGGCGGCCACACCGGATTGAGGGAAGCGTGTTCGCTCCTTGACAACAAATCCCCAAGCACACCCGCGGCTCAGTCCCGCTCACCTCGGCCCAGCTCAAGTGACAGGTGCAGGAGCGAAGGCATCTCGGGGGAGGGTCCTCCTGGGTGCGAGCCCTTGTCCCGTGGCCGCTGAGCCTCAGCTTCCTCATGTGTGAGATCGAGATGGTCGAACCTATCGTAGAGAGTTGCCGGGGAGTGGAGTGTGAATTCACTGGAATGTCGGAGCTGGCTTGGACTGGCCACAGGAGGCGGATGTTTAATTTTCAGGAATTTTCGAGCCACGTTGTTAAATATAGCTTATCATTAACAATTCAGTTCCCAGTCAGGGGCGCCTGGGGGGCTCAGTCGGTTAAGGGGCTGACTTCAGCTCAGGTCACGATCTCGCGGTTTGTGGGTTCGAGCCCCGCGTCGGGCCCTGTGCTGACAGCTCGGAGCCCGGAACCTGCTTCGGATTCTGTGTCTCCCTCTCTCTCTGCCCCTCCCCTGCTCACACTCTGTCTCTCTCTCTCTTCTGTCTCAAAAATAAGCAGTAAAACAAACAAAAAAAAATTCAGGTCCACAAACTTACCATTAAATGAATTAAATTGAAAATAAAGCTAATAGATACTTAAGCTTATCACTTCCTGATTATTTTACTATGGTCTATGCTCTCAAGGATATTTATATCTACGGGAAATACCACACACCTCTTTTTAACTCCGCGTGCAGGAACATCACACTGGCGGCTTGGAATCAGCCATGGTGGAAAGCATTTACATCACGGAAATTGATAAAAATTGATTACATCTCAGGACTTGCTTTATTGTTCTGCTAATTTTCTAGATTTAAGACAGGGACGGAGAAAAGGGTAATAATGCAAATTAAACCTGGAAGTGACTTGTGTCTCTGGTCATTTGTGAATAGTGTACAAAAAAATTGAGGAAAACTTCTCCCAGTATTCAAACACTATTATCCAATTCAGGAAGAACGTGTCATGCCAATAAACGTCATCATGGTCTCACTTTTCCTTAGTCTTTAATTTAATTGGAGACATCAGGGGTGCCTGGGCGGCTCAGTCCGTCTGACCCTTGATTTTGGCTCAGGCCACGATCTCACTGTGCGTGAGTTCCAGCCCTGCGTCGGGCTCCGTGCTGACAGTGCAGAGCCTGCTTGGGATTCTCTCCCTCTCCCTCTCTCTCTGCCCCTCCCCTGCTCACGCGAACGCATACGTGCACACTCTTTTTTCCCCCTCTTTCTCTCTTTCCCTAAATAAACTTTTTTTTTTTAAACGTTTATTTATTTTTGAAGGAGAGAGAGACAGAGTGCAAGCCGGGGGTGGGGCAGAGAGAGGGAGAGACACAGAATCCGAAGCAGGCTCCAGGCTCCGAGCTGTCAGCAGCACAGAGCCCGACGCGGGCCCCGAACCCACGAGCCGTGAGATCATGACCTGAGCCGAAGTCGGACGCTCAACCGACTGAGCCACCCAGGCGCCCCTAGATAAACTTTAAAAAAAAATAAATGGAGACATCAGTTAAGCTTTTTGTCAGAACCCCATCTTCAAGCACACGAACTATTGCTGAGCTGGAGGGTAATCGAGCATTTATTTGGACCAAGATTAATAATGAACTTATGTGCATATATTTGTGGGACCATTGCCCCGCCCCCCCCCCCAGAACCGGTTGTTAAACGTCTAACAGCGCAGCATGGAACACGAACCTGGATATGGAAGTTGTTCACGCAGGACGAGGCTTCCACGGGGTCCACTCAGTCACCAGCCCGCCTGCTGTGGCTCTGTGGGAAGGAGACGTGTGTGTCTAAGCTGAGGAGGGGACTGGTTCTTACAATCCTGGCCTAGAGCGTCCACTCTCCCTGCCCACCAAGACACCCTGGGTAGGCATCCTTGGGGCCACACGGCACCCACAGAGGCCGTGTCCTGGGCACAGGTGAGCACCCGAGATCCCGAGGGGGGAGCCTCCTGGTTTGGTGGCTACCCAGTTTGGGAGATGGCCCAGAAGTCCCAGGTTCACCTGGTCTGAGCAGGTTGGAATGGGAGGAGGGAGCCTGGGTGGCCTCTTGGGGGGCGGGGCGGGGTGGGAGAGACCTCGAGGGGCACACTCGGAGAGCGTCCTGTCTGTGCCGCCGCTGACCTGGGTGCAGTCACCCAACGGATTCATCCTTCTTTCTCTTTTTTTTTTAATTTTTTAAAAACGTTTTTATTTATTTTTGAGACAGAGAGAGACAGAGCATGAACGGGGGAGGGTCAGAGAGAGAGAGGGAGACACAGAATCTGAAACAGGCTCCAGGCTCTGAGCAGTCAGCACAGAGCCCGACGCGGGGCTCGAACCCACGGACCGCGAGATCGTGACCTGAGCCGAAGTCGGACGCTTAACCGACTGAGCCACCCAGGCGCCCCAAATCTCAGATTACATTTTAATCTAAGTATGTCCCTTGCAACGTTTGGCAATTCTGTACCTCCCGGGCCGACCTGAACTTGTCCCCCGGGGCCAGCACCCTTTCTCCCCAGTCATCCCTCTACGTGGGCTGGCCGCTGAGTGAGCTAGGCTGAGCCAGCAGGGATCTGGGGTCAGATCCGGATGCAAGGAGGAGCCCAGGGTCTGGAAGACAGAGAGAAGCAGAGGGGTCAGGCCAAACCTGTGAAGGCAGAGCTGGACCCGGACCAGGACCGGGTCTCAAACTCCTTAACTCCCCCCTGCTAATGGGCGCGCTGGCACCTGGCTTCTCTGAGCCCTTGTTGTCTCCTCTGTCGGATGGGGATAAGTAATACTAGACAGTGGTGGTCATGACGGTCCCGGGGGACAGAGGGCACTGAGCACAGTGCCTGACATATACCAAGTGCTCAATAAATGGTAGGCTTGACCATACACTTACCCATCACTATATATAGCATATCATGTCCTTATGGAATAATTACTTTTTTTTTTCAACGTTTATTTATTTTTGGGACAGAGAGAGACAGAGCATGAACGGGGGAGGCGCAGAGAGAGAGGGAGACACAGAATCGGAAACAGGCTCCAGGCTCCGAGCCATCAGCCCAGAGCCTGACGCGGGGCTCGAACTCCCGGACCGCGAGATCGTGACCTGGCTGAGGTCGGACGCTTAACCGACTGCGTCACCCAGGCGCCCATTATAGAATAATTACCGCAATAATAATAAACTATTACCGTTCCAGATCGGACTTTTGTTTTGCTCTACTGTTATACAGCCAGCATCTACAATGGTGCCTGGAACATGGTAGGTGCTCAGCTGCTATGTGCTGAGAGACTACCTCGTGGGGATGAGAGCTTTCCCTCCAGCATCCCTGAGGTCGGTCCAGCCCACTCCTACCTGACCAAGCCACCGGGCTCGGCCCTAAATGCTGAATAGACTAAACGCGAGGGAAGGTAGAAAACCCAGGCTGAGACGTGTGGCTGCGTCTCTGTCGAGTTTTGGGAAGTCAGACCTTTCTGACCTGGAACAGAAGGTGGGTGGCCTCCCGGTGCATCTGGGAATCCTGGCTCATCACGGCCCCGGGGGGAAGGGGGTGGGAGCACGTTGTGACCCCAGCCCTCCCGGCAGATGGACAGGAACCTGGGGAAACAAACGCAGGCAAGTCAGCCACGGCGTCTGTTCTGGAACTCCCTCTGTCTGCCCTGGACCTCACCGGGGCCGCAGCTCTGTGCCGTCCGGCGGGTCTGGCCGGCACTGCCGAGGGGACACGGCGTCCCCCAGCCCAGGCCCGAGCTCGGAGTTCTGGTCTCCCGGTTATTTGGGCAGAGGCGGTTTGCACATTCCTGGGGCCCCGAGACACCCCCAAGCCCCAAACTCGATGTGTCTGAAACTGAGCTCCCGACCTCCCACTGGGAACCTGCTTCTCGCTCAGACTCGGCCTCTGACAGTGGCACCTCCATTCTCCTGGATCTCATGCCGGAAACCGGGAGTTCTCTTGACCCTTGCACGCCCCCTCTCCCCACGTACAAGCCGGCACCCAGCCCTGGGGGTCCTGCCTTCCAAGTGTCGCCTGATTCTTTCCACACCCACTGCCACCATCCTGGGCCTGCGGCATCCCGCCAGCCTGCCCTCAGCCCGGCCGATCACTGCCGCAGCCCCCCCAAGACCTCGTGGTCCCAGCTCGTTCCCCATGCAGCAGTCCCCGAGTGCGGGCCTTAGCCGGGCTGCCCTCTGTCCTGCGTCCCCTCCCCCTGCTTTACTTGCTACCTTCCTTCCCGCTCAGCCTGCAGGTGCGGGCCTCCTCGATGAACACCTAAATATTCATGTCAATCACAGACGCAATGACGCTTCACGCCTGAATATTTAAACACGAGCCTTCTGAGATCAAGGACAGTCTGCTGCACGACCCAAATTCCATTTTCACACCCAGGAATTTAACTGTGACGCGGGAGAGGTATATAATGTGCAATCCATGATTTAATTCTCCAATCGTCCCTAAAATTAGTCGCTGTCCTTATTCCGCTTCAGCCCAGGATCCCACCAAGAATTACACGTGATGTCGGGTTACACGGTGCTCCCTTCTTCGTGATGCCTCCGGCGGCACCCGGACCTGCCCCCCAAAGCCCTCATCCCGCGTCATCTTCAACCCTCCGCTTTGCCTCCTGACTGCAAACTCCCTGAGGGCAGGACCGAGCCTGTCTGGGGTCTGCTGGTGGTTTCTGGCGTATGGAGAGCATCCCGTCAATGTATTTTTAAATTTTTTTTAACGTTTATTTCTTTTTGAGAGACAGAGCATGGGTGGGAGAGCAGCAGGGAGAGAGGGAGACACAGAATCCGAAGCAGCCTCCGGGCTCCGAGCTGTCAGCAGAGACCCCGACACGGGGCTCGAACCCATGAACCATGAGACCATGACCTGAGCTGAAGTTGGACGCTTAACCGACTGAGCCACCCAGGCGCCCCATCCTGTCAGTATTTTCCAAGTTGACTCGAGGAGGTGACGCACATCCTGGGTGCTTTCCTGTCGCTGTAAGATCTGCCTCTTGTAAAGGGGGCTCAGCTAAGGAAATGTTTTGAACTCAGACTCTCGTTCAATCTAAACCCTGGGAGGTGTGACCCACGAGAGGAGCAAGGACAGCTTGTCTTTGCTGTCCTTTTATAGCACGGAAGGAGGCAGAAGGGGACACCCGAGTGGGGTGTGGGGGAAAGGGCCGTCTGGCTCCGGGCCTTTGATCTGCGCCCCAGGAATGCCCAGGAGGTCCGGGAGTTTCTGGGTGAACGAGGATGTCCAGCGAGGGCCCAGCAAATGCTTCCTGGATAACGGGCTCACCGGGTCCCTCACTCGCCGAGGCCCTGGAACTGGCGGGGAGAGTGACACGCTGGCTACAACAACAATGGCCCGGACTGGGTCTTTGGAGGGGCAGGAAGGCCTTAATGGCCCTGCGAGACGGAGAGGTCATTCAGAGTCACCAATATTTATTGACACAGCCGTGACTGTCCCTGGGACAGCTGTGAATCAGAGGAACTACCGGGAATAGCACTCAGAGGCCAGACTCACACTGTCTGACCAGCGGCCGGCCGTGTCCCTCCCTCACCCCTGCCCCCCAGCCGCGGGGCAGGAACCTCGCTGGGGCCCGTCCTGCCCGGGCTCGGGTACTGCCCCTGCTTCTGCGGCCCACCGTGCCACGCCCAGACAAACTTCATTCCTTTACTGGCTCCATGCATCATGTTGAGCGCCTGCTGCGTACCACTGAACCACCTACATTTCTGAGCACCTGCTGTGTGCTAGGCACGATCTAGATACTGGGTTCCAGTTATGTGTCCTTTTTTTGGTGCACCACTACGTGCGTGTACCAGGTACGGTATCAGAATGCTTGCCCAGGGCGGTTCAAAGCGGTAAAGCCCAGAACCAGGCCCTGCCCTTACTTCCTTTGGGTCCCGACAGCATTGCCTTGGGCTGGAGGAAAGCAGTTTTCCCTCAGCCCAACAGGGATCTGTGTGCCCCAAGGTCAGCCTGACGGGGGGGGGGGGTCAGTCCCTCGAGGGGATGGCAAGAGTGGGTGGCCCAGCTCCAGCCCGGGATGGGCACCCGGCCCTGGCCACTCACAAGGCCGTGCCGCCAGGCTGGCTGCGGCTCTCGGCAGAGCGGCCCCCGTTGCCGGGAGACACTGTGCAAAACAGTGCTGGCTGTTCTGCAAGCCTGGCGTCACCCCCAGCCCCGAGGCCACTGCAAGGAGCCCGGTCCCCTTAATTAGAACCTGCCGGCTTGGCCCTGGCCCTCCCCAGGCCCGAGCTGACTTCAGTGGCCGTGAAACTTGCAAACTCTTTCCTGTGTGCTCCCTTGGGCTCCAGCCTGCAGGAGCTTCGGAGGCGACTCACTTCCCCTGGCCGGGGACTGGGCAGGTGCAGCTGCGGCCTGTTGTGGCTCCCGGGTGCGGGGCTGGCACGCCGGCCCGTGCTTCTCCGGGCCTGGCACGTGACGGGCACTGGGAAGGGTCTGCCACCCAGACGGGGACACGCCTTCCCGAGCCCCGGCCGAGGCCTCTTCACCCCTTCTTGCTGCCCCAGCCTGCTCCCGCCCGGCTCCCCGGCCCGCGAGGGTTGGCCCTGTGTGTGTGTGTGTTGGGGGGGGGGGGACATCTTCCCGGTTCTTCTCTGGGCTTCCACGGCATCTGTGCAGACGTGCTGTGTAGCCCGGAATCCCTCCAGGGTGGGACAACGTGTTTTGTCTACCTCTGCATCTCAGCGCCCACCTCTTGGGTCCCGGCTCCAGCGGGAAAGAGCCACGCCCCCTCTCTGAGGGTCAGAGGCATCAAAGCCCAGCTTCTTGTCCCTACAGACCCCCGGAGCCTGGAGGAGCCCGGGCCATCAGCGTCTCCGGCCAGGTGGATCGGACTGGCTCCAGCTCACAGGCAACTCCTGTCCAAGCCCGGGCCGAGGTTTCCACTTGGAGAAGGTCCCCATGGCTGGGCTGGCGGAGGACCCGGTGCGGAATCTCTGACTAATCCCAGCTGTCCGACCTCTGGTCCCCAAGCGCAAGGGAGCAGCTGGCACTAAACTCGCTCCCCCAGGGCCCCCTCAGCCCTGCCCGTGTGAGAGGTGGCCAGGACCGGGCCCGGGCGTGACACCTTGAGGTCTTCTGGTGCCCCTTTTGTGCCCCAAAGCCCATGCCAGTTTGCAGAACGCCGTGGTCCCGGCCTCCAGGAACTGTGCGCAGTGGCTTCCAGAAGGACCGAGCCCGGCTGCGTGTGTTCTCGAAAGGTGGCTGCTCTTTCCCCAGCTCTGGGGTGTCCGTCCACACCGGGGGCGGTGGGATTCCCTGGTGGGAGGCCAGAGGGAAGGGTTGTCAGCCGAGGTGGGGACTTCAAAGGGCTCCTCTGGGCTCTCTGCTCGGGCCCCCGGCTGTGGGATGGGCTGAGCCGCCAGGCTGGCGGCTGGCAAAACACGGCTGTGCTTGCTCGAAGCCCCAAATAGCAAACAAGGGTGCCTTTCTAATTGGGGTGCCAGCAGGGTCCTCCCCGGGGAGGGGGGGAGTTTGAGGGTGGCCTTGGACTTCAGGCATAGGCCGCACCTCCCCGGGGCAGCGTGGGCGGGGTCCCCATCCCTCAGTGTGCGCGACCCTGGCTGGTCCCCGGCCGCCTCCTCCAGCGGCAGGCAACTCAGTTCGTGCTGATTATTAGTTACTAACTCACGAGTGACCCTATTGGGGCAAAGCGGGGACTGGATAGACTCCGGTCACGGTGCGAAGGAGGAGAGGAACCCAGCGTTTATTAAGCACCAACTGCACGCCTGGCTTGGTGTTGGGCAGGGAACGAAGGAGAAACAGCCCATGGGGGTGGGAGAGGGCCGGGAGGATGTGAGTCCAGGCCGTGGGCGGCCCTGGGATCAGCGGGGAACGGGGAGGCCAGTCCCTTGTCCTTGCGGGTGGGGCTGGCCCGTGTGTCCTTCGGTGGGCTTCGTCCCTGCAAAGGAGGGAGGGGTGGAGGAGAGAAAGCCACAGCTGTGCCCTCCTCCCAGCCTCTTTCCTCTCCTGCCCGGCTGCCGGCCAGAACCCCCCCACCTTTGCTGTGGGACCCGGATGGCCTGCCGGGCTCCTCGGTCCTGCGGGGCACATGGGATTTGAACCCTGTTTCCACTCAGGAAAAACCTGGTACATTCCACTCAGGAAAAACCTGGCTCGTCCCTGGGTGTGGCCGGCTGGCCTTGGCCGGGGGCCTGTGCCAACCGAGCGGCCGCTGCGGTGCCCGGGCTCATACACCCCGAAAAGGGCCCCAAAGGCTCAGCCTCACTGACTTAACTGGAGAGTCATTTAAAACCCCTCCAGGGCCGCCTGGCTGGCTCAGTCGGCGGAACCTGTGACTCTTGATCTCAGCGATGCGGGTTCCAGCCCCGTGCCGGGTGTGGAGATTACTTAAAAAAAAAATTTTTTTTTAATTTAAAATTAACTTAAAGAAAAAAAAAAATCTTTCCAGTTGCTGGGTCACCGAGGCCTCGGTGGCAGGATTCCACGCTCTGGAATCCCGCCAGGGGACAAGCCCGCAGGGACAGGAGGTGCCCTTGAGCTCCTCGCCCCCCAGGACCCGTTCCTCCCACGGGAAAGAAATGCCACGGGCCCTGCCCAGCCTGGCGACGAAGCTCAGTGCCCCGGAGTCTGGTCTGACAGCACGCAGGGAGGCCTGGGCTTTTATGGGGCAGGTCAAGGATGCAGAGCAGGGGGCCTTGGTCCGCCAGTCCTGCCGGACACCCTAGAGGAGCGCCTTTCTTTCCTTCCTCCTCCCAGGATTGCCGAGACCCCAGGACGTGTGCAGCGGGGTCAGCTCCGTGCCAACAAGCGCCTAGCAGGCCACGCGGTGGCCACCGGGATTCCGCCCAATGTGCCAGTGGGTCCTACAGGTGCCGACCCAGGGAACAGTGTCCTGACCCGCCCCTCCTGTCCCTTTGTATATCCGTTACCTATTTTCTTTTTTAAAATCTTAGCGCTCTCGGGGCGCCTGGGTGGCTCAGTCAGCTAAGCGTCTGACCCTTGATCTCAGCCCAGGTCATGATCTCACGGTTCGTGAGTTCGAGCCCCGAGTTGGGCTTTGCGCTGACAGTGCGGAGCCTGCTTGGGATTCTCTCTCTTCCTCTATCTCTCTGCCTCTCCTCCATTCTCTCTCTCTCAAAAAGAAATAAACATTAAAAACAATAAAATCTTAGAGCTCTTTATTGGGTCTGAAGTTCTGCCCCGAGAGTCCACGTGGGGTGGATGTGAGAAAGCGTAGAGAGTGGCTGAGTCCCCTCCCTCCCTCCTTCCATTGGGAGTGGCCCCCTGTGACTTCCAGGGACAGTGACACTGAGGGCACAGTGTCCCCTTGGCTCTCACCAGCCAGTGGACTTCTGCTCCTTTGCATCCTGGGGTGTTTTCTGGAGAAGGCTCTCTGGGGCACCCCCCGCAGGGCAGAGTGCTGGGCTCATTCGCATAGGTCAAAGTTCAGGGGCGGCCTTCTCCGCTGCAGGAAGGGATGGGGGGCTGCAGGAGCTCATGGGGGACCCCCAGTTCTCTGAGGTAGGTCTGAATAATTTGCTACTGCAAGTTAGGGCTTGAAGTGAGTGCGTTAGATGAGATGAATCCTTGGTGGGGATGTGGAAGACAGAACAACGTCTACCCAGAGACGTCCCCGTCCTGAGTCTCCAGAGCCTGGGACCCATACTTAGCACGGCAAGAGGGACTTTACGGAGGTGGTTAAATTAAGGACCTTGAGGTGGGGAGATTATCCTGGATTATCAGACTCCGAAAGGGACAGAGGTGGTGTGAAAGTTTGTGTCTCCCCCAAATGCGCATGTCAAAGCCCTCTCGTGGCTGTATTTGGGGCTGGGGCCTCTAAGGAAGTAATTAAGGTCATAGGGGTGGGGCCCCGATCCCAAGGGATTAGTGTCTTTATTAAGAAGAAACACTAGAGAGGCTGTTTTTTCCTCTCTCCACCCCTCCTTCTTCCCTCTTTCTCTCCCTGTCTCCACCCCGCCTGCCTCTCCCCACCGGCTGTGTGCACACCGAGGAAAGGCCCCAAGAGGACACAGTGAGAAAGTGTCTGGCTGCAAACCAGAAGAAGGCTTTTACATTCAGGAACTGAATGGGCCAGATCCGCCCTTGATCTTTGGACTTCCCAGCCTCCAGATCTGTGAGAAATAAAATTCTGTCTTTTAAGCCGTCCGGCCAGTGATATTTTGTGTGGCAGCCTGAGGACAGGGTTGGGGGCGGGCAGGGGTGGGTGCAGAGATGGAAAAGGGCCCACGACCCACGAACCAAGGGGTACAGGCAGCCTCTAGGAGCTGGGAAAAGTAAGCCGTTGGATTCTTCCCTAGAGCCTCCAGAAGTCGGCTCTGCTGACACCTTGATTTTTAAGACCTCCGGCCTCCAGAACTGGAAGATCATACATCTGGGTTGTTTTTAGCCATTTCGTGGCCGTTTGGTACAAGCAGCCGGAGGAAGATAACACAGGGGCCACGAGGTCTGGCCTGCCCTGTCTGACCTTCCTTCCCCTTCCCCGGGGAACAGCCCCCGGCCCTTCCTCTGGGAACCTCCCGCCCCGTTCTCAGGCCCTCCCTGTGTGTGGGTGGCGCAGGTGACTAGGACACGGAACAGCACGTCTCCCTGGCCGCGGGGCGGGGGGGGCCTGGGGTTCTGGGGCTCTTCCCGAAACCTCAGGGGGAGAGAAGACCCCTCTTCCCACCGAGGCAGCTGAGGACGGACGTAAGCCTGAAGCACTCGCTGGCCATCTGGCCACGTCAGGGGTGGAGGCCACGCCGGAAATCAGGAGCGCAGAACCGAGGGAGGCCGAGGGTGCCTCCCGACCACCCCAGTCGAGCCCCCAGCAACTTGAGCTTTCCGACGCAGGAACCTTTAGATCCCCTGTGTCGCTTGACCAGGTTTGAGGTGGCATTCCGTCACTTGCAACCTGGAGTCCTATACTACTGTCACTCGCTCTCGGCCGCCCGCGATGAGCTCCATTTTCTCAGGTGGGAAAGAAAGGGCTGGAATTAGGGCCCGCGGCGTGGGAATCATTCGCACCCGGGCCGGTCTTCTCTCCAGAGCGGCCACTTGAAGTGTTTGTTGGGGGCAATTATGAGTCACCGCGCTGTTTCTGGAACAGTTTTTTTTTGGGGGGGAGCTTCCACGAAAACCCGAGTCCTGCCTGTTTGTGCGTCTTCTACCCATCGTGGTATTTATCGTAGGGAAGAAGACGGAGCCCTACCTCTCCCCAGGCAAGCACCTGCTTCGGTCCTCCCAGGCACTCTTCCGCAAATGGACACACTCTTTTCCAGTGTTTTATTCCACGATGGTCTGGAACAGGGTCCATGGGACGTGGGAAAGAAGGCGCACGTGGCTGTCTAGAGAAATCTCGCGGATGCACACGTGGTAACGGGCAGGGTAAATGCGCAGAGGCCTACGTGGTCGTTATGGGAGGCGGCACAGAAGCGGGGTGGGCAGGGCCCCTTGCGCCCTCTGGCAGGCTGGGCGTCCACCGAGGTCTCTGTGGCTTCTGTGTTCACAGCCTGGGGGACAGACGAGCCACCGCTTTTGCTCTGGGGTCTGGGTGTGATGCCACCGTGATAAGGAGTATGATTTCGTGTCTTCTATTTGCCTCTCGGATCCTGACGCCACCTTCCCCTGCTTCCTGCCTCGAGGGCGCCCTGTGCGGACAAGGGGCTCCTGTGCCCTCCACCTTCTGGCTGGGAAGCCCTACGGCGGGCTAGAGAGAGGGAGGAGGCCGAGGGCAAGGTGTCATTCTCCTGGCTCCTTCCGTTCGATGCCTGTGTTCATTTCTGCTACAAAGAAGTACCATGGACAGGGCGAGGGGTGGGGGGGAGGCGGGGGCGCGTAAACCACAGAAGTTCCTTCAGGAGGTCACTAAGTCTCAAATCAAGGTGTCAGGCAGGGCCCCGGCCTCCCTGGAGGCTCCGGGAACATCCTTCCTCGCCTCTCCAGGCTGCAGGTGGCTCCGGGCGATCCTTGGCTTGTGACAACAGCATGACATTCTCTGCCTCCTTGTCACATGGCCTTCTCTGCGTCTCTCTGTCTCCTCTCTTCTCATAAGGTCGCCGGTCAGATTTCGGACCCACCCCAAATCCAGGATGATCTCGTCATCTCGGGATCCTTAAATAATTATATCCGAGAGGACCCTATTACCAAATGAGGTCCCAGACAGACATGAATTTTGGAGGACGCTATTCAGCCCACCGCAAAGCCCTCATGGAGTGGCTGGGTCTTTCTGACCAGAGGTCCGACAAGGGTCCTGTCTGCATGACTCTTTTATTCTGGGCCTCCGGCCTTTGGTGCCTCTGGTGGTAAGGCTCTGATGGCACCAGCCCTGGGACCCTACATTCTCCTTTCCCCTCTCGGTTTCCCTATACCCCACCTCGTGAACGAACGCTCCTTGAATGACCTGAAAGAACCATCAGTTTCCTGTTGGGGTGTTGATGGACATACCCTCCAGCACGGGGCACTCAGTCTATCTACTTCCATCCTCGAAATCAGTATCACTCCCTCCTGGATGAAGAGACAGGCTCAGCAAGGCTGAGCTACCCGCCCGAAGCCGTTCCGCTGAGATGTACCACGGGTAATGCCCTCCTTCTCTCGGGATGCCGGGCAAAGCCAGTTTTGCCTCCGAGAGGCATCCTTTGGGGTGTGGAGAGGTGGGGACAGTGGGGCCTGACTCCGGACTCGTGTCGCTGCAGGTGAATGGAAACCCAGCTCCAACTGGCTCCAAGCAAAAGAGAGAATTTGTTGGCTCCTGTGCCTGAAAAATCTGGGGGTGGGGGGTGGGGAGTGGACTCGCTCGAGGCACCTCCGGCTTCAGGTGTGCAGATGATGGCGAAGAAGGGCACGTGTCCCCCCCCGTCGGCTCTGTGTCTCTGTGCCGGCTCCGTTCTTGGGTGGCTGTGCCTGGGAGGGGTGGGGGCAAGATGGGTCCTGACTCCCCAGCTTCAGGTTCCCAGCGGGAAGGGAGCTTGTCTCGCCACGGCCTGCAGAAGTCCCAGGGAAGACGCTGGTGTCAGGCAGGTGGCTCCCCAAGGGGAAATCAGGGTGCCGCTGGAAGCTCCTGGAAAGGGCAGGTGCTTGGTGGGGAAGGTGGGCGGAGGTTTTATCGGTCACCTGAGGCAGTGGAGGAAGGAAGGGCCGGGCAGATGTGGGACCGGGGCTTCTCCCACCTTCCACCTTAGCAGAGGGATCCTCCCGAGCCGAGTATTGGGAAGCAGGAGGTGGGCGGTGTGTCGGGGGAGGGGGATGAAGGCACTTGGGTGCAGAAGGCCACCCCACGTGGCCCCACGTGGTCCCAGGACGTCAGCACCATAAACCCTCCCTAGGGATGGGAGTCTTCAGGAGCTGATGTCCCCAGCTGCTCTCCAGGAAGGTAGCGAACCAGCAGGATGGAGTCCCATCTGCCGCCTCCTCGCTGTGTGACCTTGGGCCAGCGCCATCGTCCTCTGGGCCTCAGTTTCCCTGCTGTTAAACGGGGGCCTGCTCCCCATTGCCGAGAGATCAGAGGGAGGACCAGCAGGCATCTGACAAGTGCCCTGTGCGGACCCAGGAACCTGGCTTCTGGTCTCGTCTTCACAGTGTCTTCTGTCTTTCCAGGTGTCCTCGGTGTCCTGTCTGGTCGTCCGGTGGCCAGGCAGCTTGGAGGCCATAGAGGCTGGCTGCGTGTCGCCTGCTGACTTCCCACCCTCTGTGTCTTCGGTAACTGCTTGTGGGAGGCTGAGGTGTGAGTCACGGGAGGTGCCGGGTGAGGCCGCGGGGCCCGGGGGGCCCCGAGCTGAGTACCAGCTCTCATGCCAACTTGGTGCCAGGCCAGCGTGGGCCACCGAGGAGGAAGAATCAGAGCATCTCTGTCTGAACCCAGGCCCTGCCTCCTCCCAGCCGGAGTCCCACTTGGGACAAGCCTGTCCCCTCGGCGCCTCAGTCTCCGCCCCCACCAAAGTCAGGGCAGGGCTATAAGAGCGTGGGGAGGTGGAGCAGGTGGGCGCCTTGCACGGGGCCCGCTCACTAGGTAGGAGGCTCGGCGGCTGGTTTATCGAACGGCCCAGTGTGGTTTGACACGGCTCCAGTCCCTCAGTCCCCGGCTGCACTCTGTCAAATCGTCCCTTCCTCGACTTCCAGTTTCCTTCACTTTCGGTTTTCACTGAAAGTGTTCGGACTCTCTGCTCTGCCCCTTCCCGCTCCCCTCTGCTCTCTGTCTTGGCTCCTCCTGTGGGTTAGGTAGGGGTTGAGGGGAGCAAGATTCAGGGGGTATGGTCTCCCTTGCCCTGGTCCTTGGCTGTCCTCTCTCTGGAGCCTCTGGGTGAGCCATTATCCCCTCCCCCCCCCCCCATCCTTGCCCTCAGCTCCTGTCCCTGGTGAGATGCACCCTTGATCTGCGGCCCCTCCCTGGATGCAGGGTCACAAGGGCGACCTCACCTCCTCCATCATTTGTTTGACCCCCGTGGGGCCCATTGCCGCTCCCACCTCTCTTTGACTCTTCCTCTTCTGAGAGGTCCGTTTTGAAGTATCTGCCTCTTGGTTCTGTGTAAATCTTCTTCGGCTTGCCCCCTGGCCCCCTGGGATTCTCCAGCCCGTACTAGGGGGTGAAACGAAGATGTTACTGACCAAGCAGGAGCCAGGTTTTCTGCTCCAGAGACTCAGTCCAGCTGGGCCTGGCGGAAAGCAGGCGGAGGTAGCACAGGGCCGCCTCGTACAGGTGTTAAGGCTGTGTACTGCACAAGGGTACCTCAACCGTGAGGACACTGTTGTCAGTGCACATCCAAACTGACCTATGTGAGGCGTGTGGGTAAGTGTCAGGATGCAGGCCTGTGTCTCTGGGTGGCTGAGGCAAGCCTCCTTTATGTGAACCCCACACTGGCCTGGACACACTCAGGGCGGCACCTGTATACTTCCGCACACGCACGGATGTGTGCAGCTATGCCCAACCCCCGCTGAGCTCAGAGGATGCCTTGAGGTCCCTCCACCTGCTTGCTGCTCTCGCACCCAGTCCTCACCCTCACCGGGCTCCTCGGGGGCGGTCCTGAGGCAGGGTTCAAGGAGTAAGTAGAGGCCAAATAAGCGAATGGATGAAAGAAGGGGCACAGAGGGGAAACGGCATAGAAAGGAGTAGGCACGCAGCTGAGCATCTGACCGCGTGCCTTTGCTTCCTGGGTTGAGCAGTGTTCTGGACCCCGGCCAGCTTCAGGGTCTGTGCTGCGGGGAGGGCCGGCCTTTCTCTCCGCTTAAACCCCCAAGTGGCTCGGGGTCTGGGTCTGCAGTGTCTCCCAGACCAGTGTCTTCCGGCCCTTGGGACCAATAGTGGAGCACTGCCCTTGGAGTCCAAAGTGGGAGCCCCCACGGGCCACCTGGGTGTCCCCTGCCCAGGCAGCAGCTGCCAGCCACGGAGAAAGGGGAGTGCCAAGGAGAGGGCGAATGCTTTCCCAGGGCCCCTGTGTGCCCCTCCAGGAACGCCTGGCCTCCTTCCTCCCGCCCCTGGCAGCAGGGGCTCCCCGGGGCGCCCTGGGTATGGGCCTGGGGGCAGGGAGCCGGGCGAGCTCCGTCCTCGCCAGCCCGCGGGGAGCCTGTCTGCCCCTCCCTGGGCTCTGGTGAGAGACTAGAACACAAAGCTATTTTTATTTATGATAGTGTCAGTGGGCTGGCCTCCGTCTAGACAGCGGGTGTTATCATTCGGGGCCATCCTGGAATGCGCAGCCCCATTTATTGAGAACAGAAGACCGTGTGCAGATTAAGCGGCTCATAAAAATAAGCTGGGAACTGATACCGGGCCGGGCAAGCCAAGGTAACCGGCGAGGTCAGCCGTGCACGTTGCTTTTGGACACCGGGATGTTTTCAGAGAAAACGAGGTTCGATGTGGCCGCAAGGGTGGGCGTGGCCTGAGCCTGCCAGTTCCCGTCTGGATGACGCATTTGGCTGCCTCGGGGCCTCAGCGTGCTCATCTGTAAAACGGGCACGAACACAGAACGTCTGTCTCAGGATGAGGACTACGTGGCTAAGGGGGAGAGAGAGTTTGGGAAGGTGCCGGCGCACAGCGAAAGCTCCGCGATATTCCTGCCTCTGCTATCGTTCTGCCCCTTCCGCCTTTGGGGCGTGGCCACGAGGAGGAAAAGGCCGCAAGAGTGGCCTTGACCCAGCCCTTCCGAAGGGCCGAGGCAGCTGCGGTTGAGACTTCTACGTGGGCACGCTGGGGCAGAGCTGGAGGGCCCAGACCTGGGCAGAAGAGAGCTCCAGTGGGGATGGCAGAGGCAGGGACCCGGCTCCACCCCAGCAGACGGTCCCAGCACCCCTCCGAGCCTTGGTTTCTGCTTCTGAGAGATGGGGAGGCTGGGGCGTCCCTTGCAGGCTTGCCTGGGGCGGAGCGCGCCCGGTGCTCAGGGTGCTGTGTGGACGCCTGGCTTCTGTGAACCAGGCACCGAGAGAGCCCACGGCAGAGCAGGCCCCGCGGCCCTTTGGGTTGGGGCTTTAGGAAGGAACAGAGCCTCTCCTGGTATCTGATGCCGTCCCGCTGTCCTGCCGTCCTGCCTTCCCGCTCCCACCCCGACACTGACTAAAGGTACACATGCGTTCTTCTGCGTTGCCCTGATATCGCCCTGGCCTGGGGCCTCTGTGGTCAGAGGCCTCGTCTCTTCCTTCAGCTTCCGTGGTTTCTCCGGCTCACCCTTCGCACCCGGCGCGCCGCCCCACCTTCGCGAGGTCTCCATCCCAACCTCTGCTTTGGAAGACAGCTGCCCTCTCCTTCCTGTGATAGGAGAAGCTCTGGCGGGGGGGGGGGGGGTCCACCCTGTCCCCAGGGGCCACACCCAGCACCCCCTGAACGAATGAGAACCCAGCTCTGCAGGGAACCGGGCTGTCCTCAGCCACCCGACGAGGGAGACTGCGGGGGGTCGAGAGAGAGAGAGTGTGTGTGTGTGTGTGTGTGTGGCCTGTCTGAGCAACCGAGGTCACGGTGGACCCGCCAGACAGAACTGTCCAGGACATAGCATGCATGTGCGTGCAAAGTGAGTGCTTTCGCCGGCACACGCGAGTTCTCAGGCCCGTGGCGTTGGGTGGAGGCGGACGGTAGGCTCGTGCCTACTTTGGGGGGTGGGTGTGAGGCTCACAGAGGTGGTTTCATTTTCCCAGGACCACCCAGGAGTCTCTGAGCTGCAGGTGGAGCCCAGATCTTTTCCCCTGTGTCTTTTTTGGAACCTACTACCCCCCGGGAGGCAGAGAGCCCAGCGGGAGCTCCCGCCCAGGAACGACTTAGGAAGAAGGCAGCCTCGATTTACCCGGGTGTGCTGGGGTTTGCCGTCCACTGCCCCCCAGGCCCCGAGGCACGGCGGCAGCGTCCCTGGGCTGACCCGCTGACACTGTGAGTGCCTGAGGGACCCGTCACCAGGCACAGAAGAAGCGCACAAACCGCACCCCCCCCTCCTTTCCCAGGATGCTCTGCAATGCGTGGGCTCAGAGTAGCCACCTCGACCGCTCCGAGGGAAAGAGGACCCCAGAGGGCAGGGCTCAGGGAGCCACACGGACAGGCTCAGGCTCTTCCCCAAGAGCATAGACTGCGGCTGGATTTCAAGACAGGAGCGCCCAGGGCGGTTCGGTCAGAGCCACAGCCTAGACCAGGAGCTGCCTAGAGATGGGAGGATTTCTGGACGTAAGCAGAATAAATGACCCGGGTCCCCGAAGTTCTGGGTTTAAGCCTCCTTCGTGGGGCCGCACACAGGCTGTGAGCTCAGACAGCATTCTTACCATTATGTCCAACCCTTAAATGGCACTCCCTGTGTGGCAGATACTTCCTAGCAAGAGCCACTCCACGAGCAGGTCCTGTCACCACCCCCGTTTCACAGAGGAACCTGCCCAAATGGGCTCGATCCCCAGCCCCGCCGAAAACTCCTATTTATTTTTCAAAACCCTGGTAGGGCATCCCTGCGCTGATCTCCTGGTGGGGGCCATCCTTCCCCCCAACCCCCCCTGGAGCCCCATTTCCCACACCTGCCGGTCTGCGCCCATCCACTGGGCTCCTTGCTCAGAAGCCTGCTTTCCGGAGTCTGAATCCCCATCCGGCACAGACAGGGGGTCAAGACGTGTTTGCCAAACGGGACAGCAGAGGCTGTGGCCCCTTTTCTCGTTACTCCCACAGGACCTCCTGGAGGAAAATGTTGCTTGTCTCCCCCGCAGGTGGCCAGGAAACCTGTCCTTTAAAGGTGACTCTGGGCAGGTCTGCTGGCCCAGCCCACCCCCCAGTTCATCTTTCCTGGAAACTGGGGGTGGGCGATGCCTACAGAGGGGACCCCCCCCCAAGCTTCCAGGGACGGCGGCAGGAGGCACGAGGAGAAGCCCTGGGACCAGAGGGAGGGGTGTCCCCGGGGAGGCACAGGCATATCCAAGATGCTTATCTTTCCCCCTCTCTCGTCAACGGCTATTACGACGCCTTGGGCCTGTGTGGGCTTTGCAACTTTTCGAGGCGTTGCCTCGAACCCAGTTCTCCTTGACCCTTTGCAACACCGTGAGCTGGGCTGGAGTGGCCCCCCCCCCCCCAAAGGTGATGCCCAGCCTCACAGGATCAGTGACTGGTATTCTGAGGTCCCCCGGCCTGTAGATCTCTGTCGGCCTCACCCTGCAGCGGGCCAGCCTGGAAACTTCCTAAATTCCGCCACCGTGTCCGGTTCGCGGGTGAGGGCCCCCTGCTTACGATCCTCTCTCTTTCGGGTTTCCTGGAGGACTCCGAATGGAGGGGGGCGGCAAGGGCTGGGGGTGGGTGGCAGGAAGTCGGACTCCTTAGGGCTGCTGGGAAAGGCGCCCCAGGGGGCAGGGTCCCAGGGCCGGCATGCTGTTCCTCGTGTCCTGCGGCCACCAGGCCCGGCTCCTCCCAGCGTGGCCCTCAGAGGCGGCTCCTTCCAGGGAGAGCCAGACTCCAGCCTGCTAGCAGAGGATGTTTTCCTGCGCAGTGGACAAAACATTTCTGGCACTTTCAGGAGGGGACTGAACAGTCTGTCCACTTTGGCTGCGTTCGGGGTTCCTGGACGGGCGCAAGTGTGCTTTCACAGGCAAAAAGATTAATCACACAGCAACCTCCCTCCCTCCCGGCTCCTCACCTGCCCCGCCCCGTCCCCCGTCACCCGCGCTGTGCTCCGGAGCAGACTTCTGAGAAGTCATTCCAAGTGGCCTCAGGAAGTGAACACTCGAGTCACGTGCCTCCCGCCACAGGCCTCCTCGGTGAGGGGGAGGGGCTGGGAAACACCCCCGACCCCGAGTCCCGTGAACCCCAGCCGTCTCACGTGGGGCACGTCCCATCCCAACTGACTGCTTTGGCCTCTGACCTGACGCAGTGGCCTGGATCCGACGGCCGTTCCTCCTGGTGCCTCTCTGGTGGAAGTTCATCAGAATTTCCAGAGGTTTGGGAAGCTTCCAGAACCCCCTGGATGAGATGTGGTCCCAGCCCTGGTTCCTTTTGTCCTTCCACGCTCCATTTAGAAAGGTCTCTGAGGCACCTGGGTGGCTCGGTTGGTTAAGCGATCACCTTCGGCTTAGGTCATGATCAGGTTCATGAGTTCGAGCCCCGTGTGAGGCTCGGAGCCTGGAGCCCGCTTCCGATTCTGTGTCACTGTCTCTGCCCCTCACCCGCTCACATTTTCTCTCTCTCTCTCTCTCTCAAATATAAATAAACATTAAAAAAAAATTTTTTTTTTTTAAAGGCCGGTCTCAAGTGGCCAAAGTGAAATCAGTGGGTAGGGCCAGGATAGATCAGGAGAGAAAGGGAGAGGTCTATGTCCAGAACTCCTGGGCCACGCCCAGGGCTGGGTGGGGGGTGTGGTGGGGGGACAACCCTGGCCTGGAGGGCCCGCTCCAAGGGACGCCTCGTTGCAAAGCTGTTCTCAAGGTCTCGAGGTTTGCTCTAGACCCTGCCTGTCCCAGAGGGCCCAGCAGTAAACATCAGACAGAACATTCCACGAGCTTAGGGTCCTGGCAAGACACCCCGAGGCCAGGGCCACACGGCCACCCCAGGCAGGTCTGACGCTTTGGAAACTGCGCCCCCACCCTGGCTGCACTCGAGGCAGAACAGGTTTGGGTGGCACGGGGATGGGGAGCAGCGAGACCACCCCGCAGAGGCCCGTGGGCCGGCGCCGGGGCCCTGAACCCGCCGGGGCGAGCTGAACTCCGGCGGGAGGCAGGCTGCTAACCAGTAAGCAAGTTGTAAAAACCCAAGTCAGACACAACATCTGGCAGCTGCTTCAAATAGTTCTCCGTCTGAAGGTGGAGTCGCTCGCGGCCTTCCAGTAAATCAAACCATGTGCGACGAGGGGCCTGTGCCGGCCTGAAGCACCCTGCTTGGCCGGGCCCCAGCCGCGCCTCCGGTCTCCCTGGCTCTTTAAATAGCCTGGGGTTCACATTCCATTTCCTTGTACGATCACTGTGGAGCCGGCCTGGCCGGAGAAGCTTCAGGATGCGGGCCGCCTCCTTTGGTACCCCCCGAAAAGGATGGAGGGAAACGGGCACCGAGACGCCACCCAGTCCCCCGGCTCGGCCTCCGAACAATGCCCGTGTCTTCCTAGACCCCGGGACCCCTCACCGTGGCTGGTCAGGGCGAGGCCCAGGGAGGGCCCGGGTGCCCTGTCCGCCGCCAACTTGCAAGGCCTGTGCCCGGCCCCGTGGCTTCCACGCGCGGCCTGGGCGCCCACCCCAAGGAAGAATGGTCATCAGCGCCAGAGCAGACGTGCTCCGGTGGGACCGGCCCTGAGAGGCGGGGGCAGAAGGGAGGGCTGCCGTAGCCGATGACGCTGGGAATCCTGTCCTTGTTCCCAGCACCCACCACGGGCCCGGCGCTGGGGTCTGTCTTCCATGCGCGTCATTTCGTAAATCCTCGCGGCCGCCCTCAGAGGCGTAGAGGGTTGACCGTGGCCCTCAGAAAGATTAAGTCTACGTCCTAAGCCCAGAACTTGTGAATAGGAGCTTATGTGAAGAAGGGGGTCTTAGCCGACGCCATTAAGGATCTCAAGGTGGGTTCATCCTGGACTATCTGGGTGGGTCCTAAATCCAGGGACAGGTGTCCTTGCAAGACAGCCACAGAGACACAGACGGGAAGCCCGTGTGATGACAGAAGCAGAGGTTGGAGCGACGTGACCGCGAGCCAAGGGCGGCGTGGAGCCACCAGAAGCTGGAAGAGGCAGGAAGGATCCTCCCCTCCGAGCCTCCGGAGGGAGCGCGGCTCTGTCCACACCTTGATTTTGGACTTCCGGCTTCCAGGACTGGGAGAGGATGAACGTGTGTTGTTTTAAGCCACCCGGTGCGTGGTGACTTATTGCAGCAGCCACAGGAAACTGATACAATGTGGAAACTGGGGGTCAGAGAGACGGAGCACGGCCACCTCTCTCCTCACTGCCCCGGACTCTGCCTCCCTGATGAGGAGGCTGATTTTGAGAAAACTGATCTCATTCCCATCCAGCAGGACAGAGGTTCCGGGACCCAGGCAGCTTCCGGGCAAGATGCCTTCCTAGGAAAGGCTTGTTCACAAGACTTCCGAGCACACGAGGGTGGCATATGAGTCATTACATGAGCTGCTTTTTAACTGACCAGTTACGATGGGCCAGGCTGCACTCTAAGTTCTTCATGGAGACTGAATCCTCACGGTGACCTCAAGAGAGGAAATTTTCTCTCCGTTTCACAAATGAGGAAATCGAGACCAAGGGAAGCACTGGGGGAGGGTGTCGGGGAACACCCCCCTGGGGAAGCGATTGGAAGTGTAAAGCAGCCGGGCACAAGAGGTCCCACAGGGGGTCCGATCCACCTGACATCAGCTGTGCGCAACAGGTGAATCCATCGAGTCAGAAGGCAGATTGGTGGCTGCCAGGGGCCGGGGGGCGGGGGGATGGGGAGGGACTGCCAATGGGCACAGGGTTTCCCCTGGGTGGATAAAAATGTTCTGGAACCAGACAGAGGTGGTGTTGCACATCGTGCAACAGTTCACGGCACTGAAGCATACACTTTAAAATGGGCAGCGTGACGTTACGTGAGCTTCATCTCAATTTTAAAAAAAAATTTTATTTAGTTTGGGGAGAACACCAGCGGGGGAGGGGCGGAGAGAGGGGGACAGAGGATCTGAAGAGGGCTCTGCGCTGACAGGCTGACAGCAGCGAGCCCGATGCGGGGCTCAAACCCCAGAACTGCGAGATCATGACCTGAGCTGAAGTCGGACGCTCGACCGACTGAGCCACCCAGGCGCCCCAGCTCGATGTTGTAAAAAACCAGTGGAAAAGGGTGAGGTCGGAGTCCTGGCACCAAGGACCTTGAAGCGCCCAGCCCTAAGCTCCTAGTGTCTCAGCAGGCCCCCCGGGAGGAAAGTGCTCCTGCTGGGTCACAGACGGGGACAGCAGGGCGCCTGAGAGCCTTGCTGGAAGTTACCGTCCCGCGTGGGTCGGGGAGCTGGGCGTGAATCGCAGGCTGCCCCGGCTCCAAAGCCCAGGACCCTCTCCGTGGCCACGAGGACGACGCACAGACGAGCTCGAAGGTGAAGTTCTTTGCTTTTTGGCTGAAGTTGGTTCTAGGTGTGGTGCTCACAGCCCCGATGGTGGCTTTGTGGAACAGCAATCAAAGGGAAGGAACCTCACAAGCGTGGTTTGCTTGCAATATCTATCAAAAGGTGGAAGGGAGAAGGGACGGTCTGCTCTTCACGCTGTAAAGAGTGGGGACACGATCGGGGAGAGACATGGTCCTGGGTGATGCTGAGGTCGTGGGAAATATCAGGGGCAGCTCCTGGGTGGACAGGCCTGCTGCAGGGTGCCTGGGCAGTGGTCTAGGACCTGCAGGCCAGCTCCGAGCTCCTGCTTCAGCTTTCCAGGACTAATTGCCTTGGGGAAACTGAGGCTCGCTCGGGGGACCAGCCCCAGGCTGAGGTTTCCTCCCCCCACTCTGGCATTTTCCTCAGACTGCCTGGCTCACGAGCACTTCCTCGCCTGGGAAGGTGCTGGCCACGCAGCCCCCGCTCTCCGGGACATTTGCACGCGCTCTGAAACGAAGGGTTCGGACAGCTGATTTCCACCCACACCAGTAGTCTCCACGCTTCTCTGAGTCACAGCCCCAGTGAGCCTCTGAAGGGAACGGGGAAGGTCAGGGGGTCTGCCTGGGTCCAACTCTGCCTCGACCCCAGGGCGGGGCGTCAGACTGGGTTCCAGGGTTTCAAGACGCAGATTCCCAGGCTCTACGTGCTGCATCAGAGTTTCTGTGGGTTTGCTTTTTCCCGAAGGTGCCCTAGTGATTCACGTGCAGGTACCTGTGAACTTCAGCTTCGGGCCCCCAAGCTGGGTCCTGCTATTCGTGAGCCTCTACAAGACACAATCTTAGGGACAGCTAGAAGGTCCACCCTCCGAAGAGTCCGGGGAGGGGTAAATGAGGTCTTTGCATTTCCCGCCTACAAGGTGGACCCAGGACGGGCTGCAGCCGGGTCGAGTGGGAAGACAGACCCAGGGTAAGTCAGCGCCGACTCCATCCTGCCAGCTGCCCTCAGCCTGGGCTTTTCCACCGGGAACATTCCCTCTGCTCAGCAAAATCACTATCAGACTGGCAGCGGCTGCTGCGTTCTGGCCCGGGAAGAAAGGTTCCAAAGAAGTGTTAGCTTTCTGTTCTCTTAAAACAAGAAAGGAAAAGAGAAAGAAAAAAGGAGAGAAAGAGAAAAGGTCAGAGCCCCGCCGAGGACACGGAGGTCCGAAGCTGGGACAGGATGCCGCTGAGGACACCGGGAGGACCGCAAGGCCAGCCCGGCTGCCGGCGGCTGAGCCCCTCGAGGCCCTCAGAGAGCCATGAGCGGCTTCCTCTGGGCCTCCTCGGCCAGGACATCATTTGTTGATTCTAGAGCCCAATTCCTAGCTCATGATTTCTCTCTGGTTGCCATGGCCCCGTACAGAAAACACAGCAAACTCCTGGCCCCGGGCAGCTCATTTATTTCAAATATTCCCTGCAGCTGGACTCCAACCATGTTTGGGTGTCTGGACTGGAGCATGAACTAATTGCTCTGTCTTCGGCCCCCTCCCCAGCTCCCCCGGCGTACTTTATGGTTCAGTAAAGTCCGCATTCCACATCTCGCCGCCGAGGAGGCGCGGGAGGGAGGGTGGGTGGGGAAGCCTTGTGCAGGAGGAGGGTGGGGGGGGGGGCTCTTCCCATCTGTGGCCAAGCCCCAGGCCGGCTACCTGCTCGAAGGCAGGGTATTAATTACAACCACATGGGCCGCTCTGCAAGATGGTTTTATTAAGACTGCTCCCTTCCACGCGAAACCCTGCTCCCCCAGAAGTCTCCAGGCCGTACAAAGGCCCTTATTTTCCCCGGGCATCCACAACCCCCAATCCCACCCCTACCCCCGCCCACCGCCTGACCCCGCTCCTCCCCCTGCTGTGTCCTTCAAAGCTAGCGGAGTCCCGACTGCAACCCACACGTGAACTCCGATCGAAAAATTACGTCAGACCACCCCTTTCCTCCAAACACACCCGGGGAGGGTCTCTAGGGCTCCCTGTCCCCCAGTACCCACCTGGATCTCTGGAGACCCGAGAAGAAAGATCGGGAAGCTGGTTTCGGGCTGGTTGGACCATTCTCAAAGACCGATTCCGGTCCAGGAACTGCCATTTTCCAGAACAGAAGTGCACGAGCTTTTAAAGCGTTTGTTAGCGCCCTCGCTAGTGTGCCGGGCCCTGTTCTAAAGCCTCATTTCACCCTTGCCACCCTCCCACGAGACGGGCAGGGTGAGGACTGCCATTTGATGGAGGCTCATCCAAGAGCACGCAGTGAGGGAGAGTCAGAGCCAATATTTGAACCCAGGTCTGACTCGGGAGTCCCTGTGCTCGTTGCTGGGACAACCCACCGACACACTAGAAGAATTTCCCTTTCCTCGGCGACCTGTCCTGCAAAAGAGCTGATACAGTCACAGACGATGGTCTCCAAACTCTCTTAGGCAAGGTCGCTTGGGGAGTTCGAGACAACTGCAGATCCCTGGCCTGGCCCCAGGAACGTCGATCTCGTTCATCTCAGGCGGGGCTCTGAGAAAACGTGCGTTTCAGCCAATACCTCCCGTGTGGTGCCAGTGCAGGTGGTTCGAGGAGAGGTGACCAGGAGGCTGACAGAGGAAGGGACACGGGACTTTGGTCCTGAGGGTCGTGGGCCCTCAGACCAGGGCACTTTTCACAGCACCGCGAGATCCTGACAGGCCCCCGGGGAGCTGAAATTCTTTCTTGCCAATTCTTTGGAAACTAGTCAGGACATGAGATGGTATCTAGTAAATTTCTCGCAGATTCACGGATCACTCACCGATCCTCTGAATAAGCCTGAGTCTCCTGTCTTCTCTCTCTTTTTTTTTAATTTTTAAATATTTAGTTTTTGAGAGGGAGAGAGACAGAGTGTGAGTGGGGGAGGGGCAGAGAGAGAGAGGGAGACACAGAATCCGAAGCGGGCTCCAGGCTCCGAGCCGTCAGCACAGAGCCCGACGCGGGGCTCGAACCCACAAATCGCGAGATCATGACCTGAGCCGGAGTTGGGTGCTTAACCCACTGAGCCACCCAGGCGCCCCTCCTGTCTTCTCTGCTAGGGGATGAGGGGGGTGTCCCGCCCTCGGCAGCTGGCAGGACAAGGTTCACCGCGAAGTCTCATTAGCGGCATGCATGCTCGGCACGGGGGCACAAAGGTAAGTGCGGGACAGGCTCCTTCTACCGAGTGTGCAGAGCGGGGACTCATATCTTGCCCCTTAAAAAGCCCACGCTGTCAACTCAAACCATAGGGCACTGATGAGCCAGGGGCTCTCACTGATGTGCAGAATCCTTTCCATCAGGCTCAGAAAGTCTCAGTCTGGGCTGCAGGCTCACAAACTTCTAAAAAGGGATGGGGACATTCTAGGATCACCTCTCTAGGATTCTCCTCCTCACTGGGCCTCGGTGGGCATCCCACCCTCTGCCAAAGGGTCGTGGGGATCACCTTAGTATCTACTGAGAACTGGACGCACGCAGGGAGGGCTTGGCCACAGCCCTTTCCCTTCCCCCGAGACACAGAGAGGGAGTCAAAAGTGGCTTTGTATTTTTAATAAACTTTCCTTTATTAGGTTACTGACTATTATTAACCATCATAAAATAGAACGGGAGTTTCAAAACTGTACAGGTCACAAGGTTCTGGGCTGAGGGGAAAGAAGGGTGGGGCCGGGGTTTGGGAAGCTTGGGGACAGAGGTGCAGAGAAATGACAAAGAGCCCGCAATTCATCCAGCGTCGGTGGGAGACGGCTGGGCCAAGGCAGTAAGGCTGGGAGCGGCAGAAATAGAACTCTCTCGTGTGCAACATTCATGAGAACATGACCCACCCCGAAACAGGAGTGAGGAAAAGTCTTTAAAAGTCTTACAGGTAAGATTTCCCCCCCCCCCCCCCCCCCCCGCCCCCGCCCTTGGAAAAAACCTCAAAATAATAAGGGGGCAATTTACATTCCTCACCCAGACTTGGTACCAATTTTGTGCTTTAAAAAATATACTCCGTTGGAAGACTTTTTTTTTTTAAAGGTACCCTACAGCAGCTGTTTAAAACATAATTCTTACAGACAAATATATATGTATATATATTAAACATTTAAACAAATAAAGTCATCTATTGTACTGGTACAGAAACGAACAGAAGTCCGATTCGAAGAGAGTTGACCTCAAGATAGAAGGTGGTGAACGCGGTGGCAGGGGCCGGGGGCTGCTACGTGGGGGGGGCTGTGGCAGGGCGCTAGTGACCCTCTTCTGTTGGCTGCCCCGTCCCACCCCGCCCTGCACCTCGTGTGGCTCTGGGGGGGGGGGGGAGTCGTGGTGAGCTGAGGCTGTTCCACTCGGGCGCAGAGCCCAGACAGGGGCACTAAGTGGGGGCCTGCGCTGGCTTCCGGTGGGGCACCACCTCTCTGTGGTCTCCCCAGCCCGTCCTGCCCCTGGTTTCTCTGGGGATGGAGACCCACTCAGCCTCCCTTCTTGGTTGAGGCTCTAGAAGGCCAGGGCTTCTGACGACGCACATGGGAAATCTCAGCTAGGAAAGGAAAGGCAAAAGCAGCAACACCCTCCCCCAGAAGACTGAAGAAATAAAACCACGTGCAAAGATGGCCGAGCCCGAGGGGTGAGTGGCCACCTGGAGAGACACAGGGAGCCGCCACAGCCCTTGCAGACGGGACCCCCAAGATTCTTGTATTGCACGTGAGGCGAATGTTCCCTGAGGGGCGTGCTCGGGAACTCGGAGCAGAGCCCCCCCGGAAACTGTAGGTCCAGAGCCCCAAACAAAGACACCCTCGTGCCCCTGTGAGGACACGGCCCACCGAGAGGGGCAGGTGAGGCACACACATATCCCGGGGAGGGGCAGGTGAAAGGGACCACCAGAACACTCTAGAGAGAGGGTACTGAAACAAGGTTTCCTTTCTAAATGGAATAAATAAATGGCTTTTGTTATTGTTCAAAGAATAAATAGAGGGTACCAAGGGACTGACAGCCGGGGCTGATGCTGGGCGCTGCGGAAGGTCCGATCTTGGTTTGCTTCTGCCTCGGAGTCCGTGGGGAGTTCCTGACGTCCTGAGCGTTGTCTGCCGTGGCGTGGCCCCACCGGCCTCAGCACCAGCCTTTATCTGAGCACCTCTTAGCACCCCTGGGATCTGCGCTTGGCGCTGGGACCCGGCAGGTGGCAGGGGTAGCCCACGCCACCCCGAGGGCAGATCGGAGCTCAGCTCAGGGCTTCCTAGGAGTCTGTTCTATGTGTCCTTTTCCAAAGAGGGACCTTGTGCGGCATGCAGGGGACTTCTGCCAACGTCAGGACGGGGGACAGGGGGGCCTGGGTCGAGCTGTCCGTGTCCGGCAGGGGCGCTGGGCGGGATGAAGAGGGAGAGCAGGGGCTTCCTCCCGCGGCCAGATGCCAGCCCGCGGCGCGGGGCACGGCGGTAGCTCGGTGAGGTGGCACCAGGTGGCTGTCGTGCTGGCGATGCCGGGGCTAGAGCGTCACTGGTAGAGGAGGTAAGCCTTGAGGGAGGCGGGCAGCGGCAGTGTGTGGATGTCACCCAGACGCTCCTTCCCCAGGGCCAGGCGCACGGAGCGGCGGCAGAGATCCATGAGAGGCAGGGGCTCGGCTGGGGGGGACAGAGCAAGGACAGCAGGTTAGCGCAGCTCTGGGTGGCTCCAGAACGAAAATGCTGACAACGCTGGCGATACTCTCACTGTTCGTTTCAATACACAACTGGTGTGGAGACCATTCTACACGTTAAGTCAACTGTTATTAGCTAACACAGAGAACCTGCCCGGGGCCGGCCGCCTTTGTGAGCCCTCCACAAACACCAGGTCCCTTAATGGTTTGTTATTTATTTTTCGTTTATAAATGCAGCCCCGTACTTTGGTTTTTCTTTCTTTTTTTTTAAAGTTTATTTATTTCGAGAAAGAGACGGAGAGGGTGAGTGGGGCAGGGGCAGAGAGAGCAGGAGACAGAGAATCCCAAGCAGGCTCCTTGTCGTCAGCACGGAGCCCGACGTGGGGCTCGATCTCATGAAGCGTGAGATCATGACCTGAGCTGAAATCAAGAATCAGATGCTTAACCGACTGAGCCACCCGGGCGCCCCTCCCTTGATGGTTTATTATGGTTTGCTCGGAGGGGCTTAACAAGCACAGGGAGGCATCATTATCATCATCCCCATTTTACAGATGAGGACACTGAGGGATAGTGAGTCCAAATAACCCGCCCAGGGTCACGGTGCCGGTAGGAGGTGGAACTGAGTCAGAACCCAGGCCGTCCCTGCTCTTACCCACAGGACGAGCGGTAGCCTTCACAGCGAATCCGTCTGGGCACACGGAAGCCAGCCCTTCCCCCCACACGGCCCAGCTCCAGACCCCACGCGGGCGTCCAGGAGGGGAATCATTCTAGGTGAGCCCAATGCTCGTGGGTCCTGCAGCCGTCCCCCCCGCTCACTGCTGAGGGCACCAAAGCAGAGGGGGCCTAATGTGCCGGGTTACGCTCTGGGGTCCAAATCCAGGCAGCCCGGGCTCAGCAACCACATCCTTTAGGCTCCAGACCCCACCGCCAATGAAGACAGATGGTGAAGAAATGGTGGAGGAAACCCAGCCACCCTGCAGCCTGGAGGTGTGATGTCTGCAGAAACCCCTCCGTCCCAGCTCTTCTCTCTCTGACGGAGAGAAGCTGAGAGCCCAGGCCAGGCAGAGTGGAAACATCAGCCCAGGCTCGGCAGCCGGGACCCTCGAGACCGCCCCGGCCACCGCCAGGGGCATCTCATCTCGCGGCCAGGGAAACTGAGGCTGGGGCTCGCGGCAGTGCCGCCTCAGGCACCTGGATTTGAGAGGGACCTCTAGCTGCAGCCTGAAGGAGCACTTCTGTCCTTGTGTCCCCAGACAGCCGGGGCCCGTCTTCCCGCAAGGGAGGCTCCATGCATGCAGCCTGTGTGCTCCAGAAGGAGTGTGACAGTCACTCCCTCCCAGGCCCTGGAGGCCGCCGGGGACAGAGTGGGCCTTGCTCTCCCCGTCTCCCCGGGACTGACCCTTCCTGGCCCTCCTCCCAGAAGCAAGGAGGAGGTGAGCCCCCTTGGAGCTGCTCAGGGCCACCCTGCAGCGTCCCCGACACGGGAAGAGCTGAAGTGATGGCATCCGTGGCTTCGTCCAGGGTCTCCCCCTGACACCGAGACTCCTCTGTGACAAAAAAAAAAAAAAAAAAAAAAAACCAAAAAACACCAAGAAAAACCCAGCATTTCCCTTGAGATCCCCTGCCCCCAATGAGAAGCAGATCACCGTTCTCTAATACTCACGAGTGTGTCCCAGAATACGAAAAATAACATGAAAAAACCTCAACTCTTGAAGAGCAAACCCTATGGCTGGAGGTGTTGGGGGGAAATGGGGCGTTGATGAGTACGGGGTTCCCTCGGGGAGACGGAAGTGTTCTAGAACCGATCACAGTGATGGTTGCACAACTGTGACTATACCAGAGGCCAGGGACTCATACGCTTTAAATGTGGGGATTGTATGGCCTGTGAATTACATCTCAACAGAGCTGTTATCAAAAAACAGAATCCAAGGGGCGCCTGGGTGGCGCAGTCGGTTAAGCGTCCGACTTCAGCCAGGTCACGATCTCGCGGTCCGGGAGTTCGAGCCCCGCGTCGGGCTCTGGGCTGATGGCTCGGAGCCTGGAGCCTGTTTCCGATTCTGTGTCTCCCTCTCTCTCTGCCCCTCCCCCATTCATGCTCTGTCTCTCTCTGTCCCAAAAATAAAAATAAACGTTGAAAAAAAAAATTTAAAAACAAACAAACAAACAGAATCCATCTGAGGCTTGATAATACATTTGCTAAACTCCTGGCTTTAAATGAAGGCAAGCAACCCCCACGGGTGGCCAGCCACAGCGAGACGGCAGAAGGAGCTGAAATGGTAAATGTTTTTCATGAAAAGCTTTCTCAGTTCCTGGACAGCACAGGATGATTAAAGGCAGCCCTGCCTGGAGGCAGGAGAATGCACTAAATGCCTGGGGGCCAAGCGTTCCAGACTCCCCGGGGAGCAGGACCCGGTTCCTCCCACCTGCGAACCCACAGAGACAGGAGTTTCCCCCGCGTCGTAAAGCGTCCTGTGCCAGTGGCCTCACATCTGGTCCTCACTTCTGCCCTGCACAGCAGCCTGACCTCGAGCAGACCACTCCCTCGGCCTGGGCCTCAGTTTCCCCATCTGTACGATGAGGAATCCAGACCAGATGCTTCCTAGAGTCTCCTCCAGCTGAGATCCTGACGGCCAGAAATGCCTCCCAGTGGTTCCTGACCTGGAAACGCGCTGAGTGGCCCTTCTATGGACCGAGTGGGGGATTTCGGTGGCCCTTCCTCTCCTCCACTCAGGAGCTCTCTCCATCTGCCCCCATCGGGCCAGTCCCTTCTCCCTCCCGGGTGTGGCTCAGCTCCCATGGGGAGCCCGAGGGGCTTCCCCTGGTGGCTGAGGGCACTTGAGAAGGTAGTAAGAGCCATTGAATGTGGCCAGAGAGCTGTGCAGGGCTGCAGAGGGAAGACTGAGAGGGAGTTCCCATCACACCCTCTTGGCCTAATGGTGTCCAAGGCATCCCACGGGGACCCTCACTGAGAAATGTTTCTAAACAGTAAGAGCTCTGCAAACCCGCAGTCCCAGCTGCCTTCTTTTTGGTGACAGCCTACCTGAAATTAACATCACAGCACCAGCAGCGGTCATGGCTTGTGGAACACGTACCATGTGCCTGGCGGGGACCGCAGCCCCCCTCAACCTACCGACAGGGAAACGGGCTCAGGGAGGGGAGAGCCACGGGCTAGAAAGTGAACATACACCCAGGTCCAGCCTATTCGGCAGTCGGGCTCTCTCTAGGCCAACGGGAGGAGGAAGTTCCCAACGGCCCCCTGCAGTTTACCCAGACGGATGAGGACCTACGTCTACCTCCTTCCCCCCCCCCCCCCCCACCGAAAGCAGCTATGTGATATGGGGGAGCCTCCTCTGCCTGACCATCTTGGGACCACACTGAATGATCCAGTTATGGGGGTTGTGAAACCAGAAGGATGTGTCCTTCGGACATAACCGACCTGCCAGGATGAGCTGCGGAAGGTGCAGCTGACAGGAGCCAGTGATGCGTTAGGACCCGTCACCCGAGCATCCCCCGATGGGCCCACTCTTGGGGACCGTGAGGGCACAAACAGGTCATTCCCCCCTGGATCTTGTAGGAGGTCAACGATGATGCACAGGGCCACGGTCTGATGGCTTTCCAAAGGCCGGGCAGAGACCAGGAGTGCACTGGCCACGGAGAGGGAGATGGGCACCGGGCCGGGGAAAATATCCACCCTGATTTCAGTTGGTCACTAACAGAACCCAGGAAGGCCTCCCCACCTCAACACTTTTGACGGGGGCCTGCGGGCTCCGCCTCGAGCTCCACGCACAAAGTAAGGGACCCAGTGAAATCCCACCGAGGAAGCTGCCCGGCGGGGAAGGCAAGAGTTTACTTATTTGATGGTCGTGCAAGGTGTGTCGGCCACCCTGCCCATCTCCAGGAAGCTGAGGGGCTCGTCACAAACTTTACATGGTTTGTATGAATGGGAGGGGCGGGCACTGAGGGCGCCCAGTCGGGAAGTGAATCGGGTGCTTTTATGGGAGCAGAAGGTTGAGGAACTGGACGGTTTATGCGCCAACTTCCACATTTCAAGGAGCAATGGATACCTGGTGGCCTATCTGAACACGCACGGCCCAGCACGCCGACCGGGAGCTCTCCTGCAACCCAGCTCACGCCTCCAGAGCCCGGGGCTGTGATAGCTCACAGGCTAAATGGACGAACTCTGCGTCCGGGAGGTCAAGGACGGCGTCTCGCGTCAGAAAGTGCCCCTGATTCAGCCACGTTCCCATTCCCACCCGTCACCTTGGCCGCCCCTGTGACTGCAAGCAGCTTCCAGTGCAAATGCTCTGTGAGCTGGATTCTGGACAGTCGTGGCTGGAGGACGGCCATCCCAGGGCATGTGGGCACCTCTCCTTAACGTGAAGCAGGTCTCACCAAACAGAGGCAAAACAAAACCCCAACCCCTTGTCCTTGGCCACCAGGGAAGGAGGCCTGACCCCTGGCTGGGTAATGAGGCACCTTTGGTTCCCGGTTCCCCCGACTCTGAGAGCCAGTTGTCCTCATGTGACCAGCGTTTTGGGGGACAGGGCGTCTAGAACAATCCCTTCCCTCCTAAGTGGCCTCTCTCCCCCAGAAGGAAACTCTTGCAGGTTGGGTGATTAGTATCCTTGACTAGGGCACTTCTCTGCAGTCCAGCTGGAATGGAGATGTGGGAGGGAGCCACCAGCGGGTGAGGCGCCCCGGGAGGGGACCCAGGGAGGCCAGGAGGACCCCAGGAGGAGGTCACCAAGTCCAAAGTCTCCTGAGGAAAAGAGCTGAGCCGTCTCCAAACCCACAATCACGACAGACCTCACTAAACTTACTTATCCGGGAGCAGTAAAAGGGAGACTTTGAAAATGCTGGAACCGCAGGGAAAATGCTTCCTTAGTGGGAGACGCTAAGTGGGAGCAGGGAGGACCCATGAGGCAGGGACTCTCCCTTGGGGGACGGTCAGTCTGCGGCTTGCAAGTAAGTCTTTTCATTTTTGCATCTCCGGGGGGCAGGCGTGTGGCGGGGGGGACAGGCAGGCCCAGGGCCCAAGCTGGGTCCTGTCTCCCCAGGAAAGAGGAAGGGTGACACTACAGTCCCTCTGGCTGCAGCTTCAGCCCCAGAAAGTCTCAAGGCTGGAGGAGTCAGAACAAATGGGCTGTGGTCAGAGGCGGCTGGACGGTGGGGGAGGTCACCCAGGGGCAGGAGGGCCGGGTGAGCACGGAGGGCGGCCACGCTTAGCGACTTGGGCTGACGGGCTCTGCAAACCGCTGGTCCCTGCTGAGGGCAGGACCTGGTGGCTGGGGTGCGGTGCGGTGGCGTTGGGCGGGGTGGGGTGGGTGGGGAAGGAGGGCTCAGACAACTTCCCAGACTAATAAGTCAGACCGCCCCAGCGGCTGTGACCCTGAGAAGACGTTATCTAGCCAGCCCTGGCTAGACCTTCTGCCCGTCACACTCCGCTCCCCCCATGGACCACGGACCTGGGCTGCCATGACAGTCTCCCTTCCTCAGTTGCCTTGGACGGCAAAGCAAACCCTCCTGGCAGAAGACACAGGCGCCCTTTGACCTCGCCCAATGAGCACCCCATCTGAGTGCAGTCTCACCTTCCCCTCAGGTGGCAGGTAGCACGGGGGTGGTCTGGAATTGCCGCCTCCACATCTACAGTGGGCGGAATAGGGTCCCCCGCCCCCCCCGCCAAATTCAGAACCACTTGGATCCTCAGAATGTGACCCTCTTGGAAACAGCATCTTTGCAGATGTAATTAGCTAAGATAACGTCATGCCGGAGTGGGGGGGGGGGCCTGAATCCAATGGCTGGTGTCCCAATAAAATGAGGCCATGTGATGACAGAGGCAGAGATGGAGTGATGCGTCCACAGCGAGGACAGTCATCAACCAGCCGAAGCCAGGAGGGAGGCCTGGGAAGGGTTCTCCTTGGAAGACCCAACCCTGGGCACCTTGATTTTGGACATCTGGCCTCGGGAACTGTGAGAGATTACATTCTGTTGGTTTAATAAGCACCCGGTTGGGGGTCATTTACTCCAACAGCCCAAGGAACTGAACACACCGCCCTTCCTGCTCCTCTTCTGAGCCTCCCCCCACCCCAACCCTGACGACTTCTGTCAAGGTCACCGGTGATGGCCTTGTTGCCAAAGCTGATGGGCAATTCTCCGCCGTCACCATACTGGACCTCGTCCTTCCTCAAGTCCTTCCTTCACTTGTTGTCCAGGATACCACTCACCTCCCAAGCCCCACGGCCACTCCGCCTCCTCACCCCTCCGTCCACCTGACCCCGCAACACCGACGCGCCCCAGGGCTCCGCCTCAGCCCTGCCCGCTCACTCCCTGGGTGAGCTCAACCCGGGGTCCCAGCGTCACACACCGTCCAGCCGCGGATGACCGTCCCACCGACTGTCTAGACCGGCAGAGCCATCTAGATGTGTGCAGTGAGCATCTCAAGCTCAACTTCCCTACTCTGGCCCAAGCCCCGGTCCCCTTTCCCCTGGAAAACTGTCATGGCTCGACCCTGGCCTCCCAGGGGCCACTCTCGCCTCCACCGTTCATTTCTACGCAGCAGCCAGAGTGGTCCTTCCCTAGGAGGAGAGTGTGAGGTGCTCTGTCGGTACGGAACCGAGGTGTGGGTGAGCGGGCCGAGGCTGGCACTTATCCTATTCTGTGTGTGTGTGTCCGGCTGTTGGCGTTGTACCAGCCTCATGGGTCTTCCTATCTGCATCCTCCAAAGTCAACTGGTTGTGCAGAATGGGGCCCATTCATGACGGACTGGGACTGGGGGAGCCGAGAAGGCAAAAGGGCGTCCGGATATTGCCTGGCACCAAAACCCAGGAACCAAAGAGTTCGTGGGACTGATCGCAGCTGGACACTCACAAGCCGGCTCAACTTTTTACTCGGACCTTTTCCTCTTGCCTTTAAATCTCCCTGACTCTCCCTTCAGGGAGGCGGATTTGAGGCCTGCCCTCCTGTCTCCTCGTCTGACTGCCTCTCGAGTAAACCCTTTCCTTGCCGCGTCCTGGATGTCCCAGGGATGGTCTTCAATGCCCATCGGGGAGGCAAACTTGGCTTTGGCTACAGCATGGCATTTCAGGGGAGGGAGGGGTCCTCATCATTAGTCAAGAGAACCCAAGGTAGGCTCCAGCCACCTGGTACTTGGGGGTCTCCACCCGAGACCCGGCTCACAAATGCAACTCTCAACAACACATTCCAACGCCCGCTCCCCACTCCCCTCAAGCCCTGTACATTTCCCCAACAAGAAAAGTTACAGAAGCATCCGACTTCCCACCTGAGGCAGAGCTGACAGGGCATCCCTTTACAAGACGCCCGTCTGGGCCTCCAGGACTGTTTTGGGCCTCGCCCTGACTCAGCAGAGGAACAGTTCGGGGCTGAGTGTGCCCTGACTTGCCAGGGTGAACGGGCTAGTCCCCTCCGGGCCACTCAGGGGTCTGTGTTCTGTATTAGAGCTGGCCATGGGAACAGTGGAGCCCTGCAAACACACAACACTGATGGACCTGTTCCTGGAGGGCACCGGGGGGCTGGACAGCTTTATGGAGACCAATAGCCCCAGTGGCCTGGCGACAACACAGGGGGCCCAGCAATTCATTCATCTGTCTGGCTGCACAGAATGGGCATGAAACGATCTGGGGCTGTGGTCATTCTTCTGCCAGGGCCAGGGCTCCTGAGATCCTAGGTCCTGGGCAGGATGTGTCTGGTTCTCCCAATCCCCGTCTTTCCCGGCCCAGGGCAGATGTGGCTGTAGACTTTCTACTACCATCACCTGGGGAGACAGACTCACAGAACTTGCTCTCCTGGTTCCCTAGACCAGGTCTGAGATAACATCCTGGGGGGCGGTTACCTGCTGGACGCACACCTGACTGCTCCTGCCAAGAGTCCCGTGACCTAGGGGTACTGGGTTGCACAGGTGAGTTCATTGCCATCACCCAGCCAAAGCCAGGGGCAAGGAGCGAGGGAAAGAGGCGGTGGAGACCTCCAAAGGGAAGTGTTTAAAACTTCCCTCTGCCTTATGTCCCCGGATATTTTCTCTGGTATCTTCCAAGGCTGAAGTAGGGAAGGGACATGGGAGAAGCTGAAGGTTTGGAGGCAGCACGACCAGAGTCAGCGTTTGTGCTTCTGACCCCAGCAGGGGCTTCCCCCACTGCTCACCTGGCCTAAGGGTGGGGTTAGATCTCGGGGTGCCAGGCCAAACCTGCCTCTTAAAAATGGTCAGCACATGGGCAGGCAAAGCTTTCTGTATCGCCCCCTTTCCAAGGTGGGGTTTGCAGATGGTAGAAGGGACCCATGAAAGAGGGAGGGCCAAGCATGGGGATGGACAGTTCTGGAACTCTGGGACCTCCTGCCACCATGGGGTCCCAGCCACAAAGCCACCCACGGAACCCTCTACTTCCTAAACCAGGAGGACAGTGTGGCCACATGTGGGCTATTTAACATGTGGTCTGAGAAAGGCCACTACCTTTTCCAAAGGACCAGTGGGAATCACTGCTGATTCAGCCTCCTTCTAATCCACATGATCCTCCCCCAAAGGCCTCCTGACATCCTGACTGAACAAATCCCTCCAGGGGACTATGTCCCGAAGGAGCCAACTCAGAAGACCCCAGCACCAGAAGAGAGTGACCCTACACCTGTTTAATGAGCAACAGAGAACACTGGTTTTCATTTCTGTAAGAGGTCCTCATACTCCGAAGACTGCAAACCCCAGCTCAATAATAAACCCCCAGCTACTGTGCCAGATTTTGGTCAACTGCAGATCAAAACTGGAGACAGACCAACCAGAAAAAAAGAGCATCTATTCATGCATGCATGCATCCATCCATGCATCCATCCATTCATCCAACCATCCACTCATCCATTTATCCATCCATCCATCTATCCATCCATCCATCCATTCACTCATCCATCCATCCATCCATCCACCCATCTATCCATTCATCCACCCACCTATCCATCATCCATCCACCCATCCATCATCCATCCATCATCCATCTACCCATCCATCTATCCACCCATCCACCCATCCATCCACTCATTCATCCATCCACCCACCCATCATCCATCCATCCATCCATCCATCCATCCATCCAACCACCCATCCATCTACCCAACCATTCACTCATTCATCCACCCACCCATCATCCATCCATCCATCCATCCATCCAACCACCCATCCATCCACCCAACCACCCATCCATCCATCCACCCACCCATCCACCCATCCATCCATCCACCCACCCATCCACCCATCCATCCACTCATTCATCCCTCCACCCATCCATCATCCATCCATCCATCCATCCACCCACCCATCCATCCACTCATTCATCCACCCATCCATCCACTCATCCATTCACTCATCCATCCATCCATCCACTCATCCATCCATCCATCCATCCATTCACTCATCCATCATCCAGCCATCCATCCACCCACCCATCCATGCATCCATCCACTCATTCATCCCTCCACCCATCCATCATCCATTCATCCATCCACCCACCTATCCATCCATCCATCCACCCACCCACCCATCCATCATCCATCCACCCATCCATCATCCATCCATCCATCCATCTACCCACCCATCCACCCATCCATCCACTCATTCATCCATCTACCCATCCATCATCCATCCATCCAACCACCCATCCATCCATCCACCCACCCATCCATCCACTCATTCATCCCTCTACCCATCCATCATCCATCTATCCAACCACCCATCCATCCATCCACCCACCCATCCACCCATCCATCCACTCATTCATCCATCCATCCATCCACCCAACCATCCAACCACCCATCCATCCATCCACCCAACCACCCATCCATCCACTCATGCATCCACCCATCCATCCACTCATCCATTCACTCATCCATCCATCCATCCATCCACTCATCCAACCACCCATCCATCCATCCACCCACCCATCCACCCATCTACCCACCCATCCACCCATCCATCCACTCATTCATCCCTCTACCCATCCATCATCCATCTATCCAACCACCCATCCATCCATCCACCCAACCACCCATCCATCCACTCATGCATCCACCCATCCATCCACTCATCCATTCACTCATCCATCCATCCATCCATCCACCCATCTACCCACCCATCCACCCATCCGTCCACTCATTCATCCCTCTACCCATCCATCATCCATCTATCCAACCACCCATCCATCCATCCACCCACCCATCCACCCATCCATCCACTCATTCATCCATTCACCCATCCATCATCCGTCTATCCATCCATCCATCCATCCACCCAACCACCCATCCATCCACTCATTCATCCACCCATCCATCCACTCATCCATCCACCCATCCATCCACTCATCCATCCACTCATCCATCCACTCATCCATCCATCCATCCATCCATCCATCCATCCATCCATCCACGAGGTGCTATCAGGTAATCTGGCCGACTCCAGCTAGAATTCTTCATTTAAGCAGAGGAAGGCAAGAGTGACCTCCGAGGATCTGAATATGTTGGGATGTCTACCTAAAGACAATTTAGTTCCAATGACTGTGAACTTTTGGCCGGGCCCAGCCAGGATCCCGGGGACACAAGAAATCCAGGAATGCTGCCACACTGGACAGCACAGAGGACACTTACGGTCGAGGCCGTTCAAGTAGCGCATGCGGATCTCACAGTGGCCCCAGACGGCACTCACTACAGGATACAGTTTTTTGCCCTTGAGTCCTCGAAAAGCCACTCCCATGTACTGTCCATCCACAATGAAGCTCAGAGTCCCGTCATCCATGTCCAAGGCCACAAGGAAAGAGTCAGGGACAATAAATGTCTCATCCGGCTCCAAAAAGGCCGGGTACGTTTTGCTCGGCTGGTTTTTGCCATCGTGATAGAGCCGGTTGCGCCCCAAGTCCCAGCCCCAGGACTCGTGGTTATTCCCCACGAGAGTCGTGTACCCAACGGAGTGCAGGGGGGCGTCCGCCGTCGCCACCCCCACCACGGCGTGCGTGCCCCGCTGCCTCATGGCCCACGTGATCTGCCACACGTGCAGCCCACGCGTGTACCCGACTTTGCCCCTGATGGCGTCCGTGCTCTGGGCCACCGGATGCCGGTGAAAGATCAGCTTGTCGTCCTCCTTCACGAAGACGTTGAGCGATCGGTCGTTGTTGTTCCACGAGTGGAGCAGCTGGATGTCGTAGGACACGGGGGGCATGTCCAGCAACAGGTCCAGGCGGGTGGGCTTGCAGTAGTCCAGGCCCTGGAGCTCCTGCTTCAAGGGCCGGTACGTGGGGTCCCTCATGTCCACAGTCTTGATGCCTCCGGTGACCTTCTGACCCATGTTCGCCTTTGGTTTCACCTTTGCACCGACTCCCAAGGCAAACTCATCAATCGTGGGGTCTCCCGTCCAGTTTTCCAACGAGGCCCAGACAGACGTCCCAAGGAAGGTTTCCAGGCGGCCTCTGTGGACTGCGGCGCGCTCAGTGTTGCCTATCGGATGGAGAGAGAAAGAGCGGGGTGAGCAGGGCATGTGGGAAGAAGGGGAACCCAGAAACCAGGAGCACAAGGCTACCCACGCGGACACGTCCCAGCCACCTGGCCTCTGTGCTCCCAGCACACTTGATGCGGGCTCTGGCCCCGCGACTACACCGCCAGGAAGGAGAGGGGCTGTCCACCAGCGGTCAGCACGGGGACGCGGGCCTGGGGACCGGGCACCGTGCTCGATGGTGTCGGCTACACGACACTCTCCAAATGCCTCATCACGGTTTCCCAGGGCGGAAGGCCAAGTTGGCAGGGATCCTGAAATCAGCCCTGGGGCAGTGGGCATCTTCCTTGGGCAAAGCAAAGGGAGGCTTGTGTCCCTTCCCTGCTGTCTGCAGGGAAAGTGAAGCCCCGACAGGCAGCGGAAGCTCCCGGACTCCATTTCCCAGCACCTCCTCTTTTCTAGCACAGTTGTTTGCAGGGGTTTGCGCTAGGGGAGGCGACCCGGGCGTAGGCGGAAAGCCCCCCTCCCGGCCTGCTGGTCCCTGAGGCTGCAGCGACCTCCCCAGCAAGTCCCGTGTCCCTCCTGGGCCACGGCCACCAGTGACACTCTTCTCATGGCCCCCGGTCAGGTGAGAATGAAGACTCTCGCCCCCCACCCCCAGGTAGTTCTGGACCAACACTTAGAGGACCGTCACTTTTCCCGCCCACACCCTTCAACGAGCAGCCGGTGTTTGGCCCCTTGAGTCCCAACAGCCCATCTGGGGAGGAAGCCCGACTCCAAGACTTCACCGTGTCATGGGGTTGGAGGAGAGACCTCACTGCAGCTGTCCCGTCCGCTTGGCTGGCAGTACCAGGAGGGTTACGACCAAGGAGGAGCATGTGACACGTGGGTGCCCGGGGGCCGGCAGGGCCAGGAGGTTGGGTGGGTGGGGGCCATCCGCAGTGGGCCTGCTGTCTCTCCTGGGCCTTCCAGCAAGCCCGGAGTTGCCTCCCTCCCCTGGGACCACGTCTTCAGGGTGACCTGGCTTCTAGGAGGCTGGCTCTCGGCAGAGCAAATGTCCCTGTGTGGGAACACTTGGACCCGACCCCCTTATCTCAGCGAGCACACCAAGCGTCTCGCCTTCCCCTTTCTGGTGTGGAATGGAAGGCTTGATCGCTCCCTGACGCATGGTCATTTCTTCAGAGACAGGCTAGGACTTCTTGTGTCGAAGGTATGCAAAGCTGGTATAAAGCAGAGGTGTCCCTCTGCAGCCAGAGGGCCACCCTGGTTCTGGAAACTTCTGTGGATATCGTGACCTGATGTCCCGGATCCCCCCGTTTCAAGCTTTCAGGCCCATTGAGTCCTGAGAGCCATTGAAACCTCCAGGACTCGCCTGTGGTCCCGCGGAGGGTTTGGCACCTGCTTGCCAGGCTGTGTCGGGGTGGGGGTGGAGAGAGCCAGGGTTTGGGGGTGCGAACATGGTCCTGGTAATTGCAGAGACTGGGGCCCACCAGGCTGCAGCCTTCCCTGAACCCCCTCTTCCATGTCTCCCCAGACTCCATTCGAGTATTTTCGTGAGCTGGTCCGGGGCAGTTCTCTAAGTCGGAAGCACCCAATCCATTTCTGCCTGGGCACCTCCCTCTGGCTGGTGCCCAGTGGCCTTCCCGTGCAGGACGCTGGTGGGGACCCCAGTCAGCTCTCTGGAGGACGGGAGGGAGCTGACTTCCTCAGAGAGCTCATTTCACTGCTTCCTGGAGCACAACGGCCATTGCCCTTTGGTGGGATCTATCCCAGCACCTCAGCGTTCCCATGCCGGGCACAGGTGGGGGAGTGAGAAAGGGGCTGGGGGTCAGGGGAGACACTGGGCAGGCAGAACATGCGGGAGAGAAATGTGGCGGGGAGAAGTCCCTCCAACACATTAACTTCAACTACTTGGAGAGACGGACTCCTGGGTGGCTCAGTTGGTTAAGCGTCCTGACTCCTGATTTCGGCTCAGGTCGTGATCTCACGGTTCGTGAGTTCGAGCCCCAGGTTGGCTCTGCACCGGCAGCGCGGAAACTGCTTGGGATTCTCTCTCTCTCCTCTCTCTGCCCCTCCCCTGCTTTCGCTCCCTCTCTCAAAATAAATAAACCGTAGAAAAATAATAAACTACCTGGACAGAAACGGGTGGAAATGGAGCATGGGGGAGGTGGGGAGAGCTGGCACAAGTCAGGGGTGGAGCTGGGGAAGGGATGGGGGGTGACAAAGGGAGAGAGGAAGGGAGTTCTCAGGCCTGTGAGCCGGGGCCTGCACACATATAACTCCTGCTTCAGCGAGACCAGGAATCAGCAAACTTCTCGGATAAAGGGCTAGATAGTAAAAGTTTTAGGCTTTGTGGCCAGGCAGCCTGTGATAACTACTCAGCTCTGCCTTGTGGTGTGAAAGCAGCCCCAGACGGTGCGTTGATACACGAGCATGGCTGAGTTCCAATAAAACTTTATGAGAATAAGCTGGTCCCTATTCTTGGCCGAGCTCGGCCAACCTCTGGGCTAGACAAGGGGCCTCGCACCTCATCTCCGCCGAAGACGGAGGGCCGAAGTGGAAGGCAGAAGACGTACGTGGGAGGGGATCTGGCGGCCACAGCGTCAGGCCGGCCTCAGAGCGAGCCAACAGAAAAGACGGCATAAGCTCGCAGTGGCAGGGGGCGACCTGTTCAGGTCAGTCAACCACGCTCTGAGATTCCACGGCCTGCAGGCAAAGTCCGTTTGCGCGGCCCTTGTGCTAAGCTCCCACCCTCCCGGGCCAGCAACCCAGGGCACCGTCCAAGAGGGAGGGGCCTTTCGGGCCCCCGGACCGCGTGACCTCGAGCAGCGGGAGTCTCTGGAAGGAAGAGGGGCAAGGTAAATTGTCTGCGGCACCGCGGGGTGGCTCCCGCCCAGGGGATGTGGCCCACCCGCTCTGCTGCCTCTGGGCCAGCCCGTCTTCAGGGTCACCCCCAGATGGTCAACCACCATAGCAACCTGGAGCCATTCTTGATTCACCCGTCACCTGCCTGCCCCCACCCCGTGTCCAGGCGATGGTCCAAGTTGACACTTCCTTCTTGTAGACCTCATGCTGTCCACGCCTAGCCACCTCCTTGCCTCCCTTTCCTTCCATTTTTAAATGTGGCCGCAGAGATCTGCCCTTCTGGGGGTCTCCAGAAACTCCACTAGCCCCTTCTTGGGAAGAGCCAGTAAGGTTCTCCGCCCCCAACGTGCACTTCCCTACTCTGCTCCCATCAGCGCTGCCCCTGGGGCTTCCAGTCCGGGGGGGGGGGGGGGGGGGGACTCACGCACCTTGGGCCACTGCCTAGGACTCGCCCTTAGCTTTTCCGAGGCTCTGTTTGCTCCTGGGACAGGGGTGTCCCAAGCTCACCTCTCCTCAACAGAGACAATGTTCCAGAGAGGACTAGTACAACTGGCAATTTCACTTCTGCTTTTGTTTTTATTTTTACGTTCCAGGCTGTGCTCTGCACACTGAACAAAGATCCCTGTTATCCATTTTCTTGGTCACTGCACTTGATCCTATGATGGACGCTGGCCTTGAGCCAAGACCCAGGTGTCTGAAATGTTGAGCAAATCAAATTTAACGTCCCCCCCCGCCCTTTTTTTGTTTGTTTGTTTACTTTTATTTATTATTAGAGCATGAGCTCTAAAGAGCATGAGCATGGGACGGGCAGAGACAGGAGACACTGAATCCGAAGCGGCTCCAGGCTCGGAGCTGTCAGCACAGAGCCCGATGCGGGGCTCAAACCCACAAACCGCGAGATCGTGACCTGAGCTGAAGTCAGACCCCCAATTGACTGAGCCACCCAGGCGCCCCTAACGTCCCTTCTAAGCCCGGGGTTGACAAACTTGTTCTGTGAGGGGCCAGATCGTAAATATTCTAGCCTTTTCAGAGGATATGTAAATGAACGGGCATGGCCACGTTCCAATAAAACTTTATTGCCAAAAAACAGTGGGCCAGATTTGGCCCGAGGCCACGGTTTGCTCACCTCCATCCTAAACCCATGCCAACTGCTGACGTTATTTCAAAAATGCCTGGACGCGGTTCTGGGGGGCTGGGGAGGGCACGGAGTAACAGAGGCACCGGCTTGGCCTGTGCAGCAATCGCTAACACTGGGCCGAGGAGTCGGCAGGGGATGCCAAACTTCAGGGAGGAACCAGAAGAAGCAGTACAGGCCCCAGCTCTGGGACCAGTCCCCTTTCCTGCCTTCTGAGAGGCAAACACGGATGTCCAGGCCTTTCAGGGCCTAAAGTTGTCACGGGAGTGTCAGGGCCTGGAATGGCCCAGCGAGTCCCTAGTGAGTCTCCACGCATTGGGAGGACCCAGACCTTGTCCCCCTGGGGGAGAAATAAAGCTGCAGCAGGTGTGGCCGAGGCTGGAACTAGAGAGGCCGAGGACAGACACGGCCTGCGGCCATCGCCCCCCCCCCCCCCCCCCCCCCGCCCCCGGCTGCAGCTCTTTCACTCTCTCTGCGGGGTTCTCGTTCACAAAGCTCGTACACACAGGGGCGCCTGGGCGGCTCAGTCGGTTAAGCGTCCGACTCTCGGTTTCGGCTCAGGTCACGATCTCACGGTTTCACGAGTTCGAGCCCCGCATCGGGCTCTGTAGCTGGCAGCGCGAAACCTGCTTGGGATTCTCTCTCCCCGGCTCTCTAGGCCCCTCCCACACTCACACTGTCTCTGTCTCTCTCAGGATAAATTAATCAATTAAAAACAAAAAGCACAGGACACGGGGTCCCCAAGACTACTCAAGACCGTCGCGAGCCAGCTCTCAAGACAAATTCCTCGTTTGCACCCCTCCCGCCCCACCAGCCTCTGATTGCCCAAGTAACATACTGTCCCCACTGTCCTCAGTCCCTGCTTCTTCCCCAAGATCAAAGACACGCCTGGAGCAGGGGTGAGCAGGACTCCAGGGTGACCTGGGGCGGGGATCTGTGGTTTTGGTGGGTGGGGTGTTGCCCTTGTAACGGGCACAGAGACAGCAGCAGGATGGCTCTCTGAACCAGGAGCAAGAATGCACGCGCACCTAGAAACACGCGTGTGTGCGCACGCGCACTTCAGTGGAAGCAAAGTAAAATATGTCCAAAGGAGCTCTGACCGTCGGACTGTCCCTCTTGCCGGTTCCGGGGAGTCGACAAGTCATTCTGGGTTGGGAGCTCCTGGCGACATTTTTCTCGACAGGGAAAGTCAGATTAAAGATCAAACAGGGTCAGAGGAGAAAACTAACCACAAAAGGGTGGGTCGGAAAGCCCGCGAGGGAAAGGGCCCCCTTCACACAACGGGCAGAGAGCGTGCAAGTCCTAACACAGAGCTGCACCTCCTGTGGGGTCACGTTCTCGAGCCGCGGCTGGCACGGGGCCCCGTGTGGTACAAGTCACTGGAGGGGGTTCAGGAAAGGCCGCGTGGACGGCTTTCTCACCTGGAACAGCAGGCGAGGCGCCCACCCCACCACGTCTCCCTTGTCGGGGACCTTGACCTCGTGGTCAAGTTCGCCCACGCTGATGAGCGGCTGTGGCGCCGTCCCTGAGACCGAGGGTGCTCCTGGGGCCTCAGTCTTCAAGCTCCACTTCCCTCTGCTCAGCCGGGGCCCTCCTCCCACTCACCAACCTGGCACAGCACTGGCCCCAGTATGCCGCGGCGTGGGGGGGGGGGGGACAAAGGGGGGAGGACCCGCCCTCAACATCAAAGCCAAGCACCTGGTTCTGTCTGGTGCACTGGAGGGCTGCCTGGGGGCGTCAGAGAGGAGCGCACAGTGGGAGGGAAGCAGGAATCACAGCCAAGGGGCAGGGACACTGGCCCTGTAAACTGCCTCGTCTTTCCCAGAAGAGGGACACAGAGGGGCATGAGCAAACACACCTCAGAAGCTTTAAGACTCTGCATTTACCTAACAATCGCGTGCACGAGATTAAAGGCTCTGGGGCCAGGGGTGGGGGTTGGGGGTGGGGCACAGAGGGCGAGTGCCTGCTGTCAGGCCAGATGTCGCCGAGCCCTATGGTTTGACTTGGGGAGACCCCTTTCCCTCTCCTGAACCCCGCCCCCCAACTCTCCCCCACTAATGCTACGCACACATCATCTTCGATGGGTCAAAAGCCAGCTCATCCACTGCAAAAGGGGACGCCTCTCAGACCCTCTAAGGGGCAAAAGCATCCCACTTCAGGGAGCCATGCGGGATGCACAGGGTTTAAAAGCTTGAGGTGGTCTAGAGAGAATGTGGGGGAAAGCCACTCACGCGCAGGTATGGGGGTGTGTCCACAACACACACCTGGGCACGTGGGGCCACGTGGCGGCCGTCATCCAGACGTATGACACCCAGCAATCACCTGCCAGCTGCTCTCCCAGGATCTTGCCTACGGAACCCGAGAGCCCTGCACGGGGACACGGGGACACGGGGACACGGGGACAGAGACGCTCACGGCCCTACGACGCCCCCGGCCTTGGAGAGGAGCAGACAGCCCCTCGGACGGCTGACTTCTACAAAACCTCACGTGACGCTGTTCCATGGAGAACAAGATGCAGGACGGGATCCTATTTCTGTAAGAACGGAATTTAAGAAGATTCTATCTGCACATGTTTATCTGTGGGCAGGCACAGAGAAAGGTCTAAAATGAATAAACACCAAAGCTTTCACAACGGTTAACCCTGGAGGGGGGCGGGGTGGAAGGATCGATGCATTCACCGTGAACACTTTTTGAACTGACTTTTTTTGTGTGTGATGCACGTATTACTTGGGTAACGGAATGATTTTTAAGCACACGGAAACGAATAAAGGCTGGAAAAGAATACTGGCTTTACACTTCCACAGAGGAGTCATTTCCCAAAGTAACTCCTGAAGGCTCTCCACGTGTGTGTCACTTCTTCTAAAGCGGACAGAGGATAAATGTTTAATTCAGCCGGGAAGACGCACAGGAAGGATCCAGAATCGGGAGGAGGGCGAGAATCACCGGGTACAGCCCACGGGGCCGTCCCAAAGAGGGACGTTATTTCCACAGTGATTGCTCCCAGGATTTCCAGTGGCACGGTTTCTAATTCATAATTTGAAATTGCCCAGTAAAAATGGGCTGGCTCCTGTCTCCCCTGGACCCATACGAGCTCTCCTAAAAACCATCCCTTTGTTTTGTGGTTTGAGGAAAAGTCTGTTGAATGGGCGGAGGGACGGCTCTGATGGAGACACATCCAAGGTGACCGGTGACAAATGGATGGGGTGGGGGAGGAGGGAGGGCACACACCCAGGAGGGCCGCCGGGGAGAAGACTGGCAGTCACACACTCACCTCCTTTTAACTCAAGTCCCCCTCAGCTTGTCCGATTGACCCCAGAACAGTAAAACCATTGTCTTGACCCAAGATGGGGAAAGAATGAAATGCAGGCTACGGAACAAGGTGACCCATTTATAAAGCCTCCTTTCACCTGAAGATCAAATAAACCCCCTCCCTCCGCCTCCCCACCTCACACATCGGTGTCTGCAGCCCAGAGTTTTGCAAGAGAAGCACGCCCTGAGCGGTCTGTGATTCTTTCAGACAACTTTGCAGCTTGTTGACTTGCTGTCCGGCTCTGCCTGTCAGTTAGGGTTTCACGCTCCCGTGAGCCAGGACTCGGGGACACGCTTTGGTGGTGAGCGCGCTCGGGGCGTGCTCCGTGCAAGCCTGGCCACGGAGCCCCTGGCAGAGGGGTTCCCACCAGCAGGATAAGGCCGCGCGGCAACGGTCCCCCGCACCCCCCACCCCCCCATTCCACCTGCCCCTTTGAGGAGAGATCCCCCGGAACACCCAGGAGAGAGCCGTGTTCTTCTCAAGCGGGGATATAAACGTGAAGTCTCTGCCCCTAGAACCAACAAAACGTATCGGTCCCTTCTGGAAAGTTCTGACGGGTGACTTTGGAGAGAAAAGCCCGCATGGTCCAGAGCTCTAGCCTCTGACCTCAAAAGACCAAGAATGCACCTGCTGTAAACACCTACGGAAGGACCCAAATTACTCACGGCACTTTCAGAAAGGGCTCACGTCAGTTGAACCCTGCCCCTGGGAAATCGGCACTACATTCATACAGAGACTGAAAATTAAAATAAAGAGCCACGGCTGCACCCAGTCAAGGTTGTGACGGCAGGCGCCTGCACTCCGTTCAGATGAGAACCCCTGTTCTTGGAGGGACCTCGGTGACACACGATGACCCACGGACACCTCGTCAGACGTTTGCCGAGACAGCGGCCGGAGAGCCTTTGAGAGGCAGTGGGAACGGAGCCCGTAGTGGGGGCTGGGCAACCATCAGATGGCACCTGCCTGGTGCCCTCCACACAGGGGGCGGGAAGCCGGGCAGAGAGCTAGGCCACGGGGACAGCCCGCGGGAGCCCAGGGGAAAGGCTGTCTGTGGATGAACCACCTCAAACACTCCAAGCATAAACTCCCTGAGTCCAGAGCAGCGGTCGAGGTCCCAAAAACTTTCTCCGGGAAGAAGAGGCTGTTCTCCTGGATGCGGGGTCCCCCGACCCCTTCATCACCTGCCGGGAGAAGCGAATGCCTGGCCTCCCATCCCCGACCCACTGAATCAGGGGCTGCGGTCCAGCGGTCTGCATTCTAAGGAGCCCCCAGCAACATCAGGACACAGCTGGTTCAAAGGAACGACAGCTCAACGTTCTAGAACCTCAAATCCATGTGAAATAAGAACCGCCAGGCTGAGACTCACAACAAGGATTTTTAAAAACCGCGTGTTCAGTCTTGATGTGAGATCTTTTAAATGTTACACATGCTCATCAGAAATCGCAATCCAGAGGGGCGCCCGGGTGGCCCCGTCAGTTAAGCGACTGGCTCTTGGTTTCAGCTCAGGTCGTGATCTCGAGGTTTTGCGAGCCCCGGGTCGGGCCGGCTCCACGCTTGACGGCGTGGAGCCCGCTTGGGACTCTCTCTCTCCCTCTCTCTCTCTGCCCCTTCCCTGCTCCTGCTGTCTCAAAACAAACAAACAAACAATAGAAATCTCAATCCAGAAATGTATAAAGTATAAATTAAAGGGTCCCCCTCCCACTGGGGACAGTCCACTTTGAGCAAAGGATCACCCCCAAATACTACTCACCAGTTTGCTTTCTCCAAGTCGTAAGAGACTAGTCCCTGTGCCAATTTCGTGTGGTAGGAGCCGCGTAATATCCCATTATGGGAATTTCTGTCACTTGCCTTTAGAGATGAATGTGTGAAGGTCACGCGTGGGGTGAGGGATTCTCCCTAGCGGGGTGGCCTTGAGCAGCTTCCTCTCATTAGTCTGTGGCCACCTCATCTCTCAATACGCCCCAAATCTTGGACTTCAGAGCCCCCACCCTACGGTCCACTTCTAGTAGAAGAGTCTACGGCCGTAGCACCCTGAACGCGCCCGATCTCGTCTGTCCATTTTTAGTAGGACAAAAGCGGAGGTCACGGGAACCTCCCACCAGGCTTCCTGGTCTTTGAACCGGCCACAGTGGCGGCAAGGTGCCCAGGTTCCCGCACAGCTAGTTGGACTGAAGGCTTGTCACCCGGACCTCGAATGGACCACAGCCAAGGAACTTGGAAAGGATTCTAAAAGGAATCGGGCCTTGTGTGCAACCTAATCACCATTCCTCGTGTGCGATTTCACGGAACTGGACAGGATGCTGAGGGAGAGGTAAAGCCCCACGCCTCGCAGGCCGGGCGAGAAAAGGACTTAACCCTACTTCTAAAGCCACAATAGCTCACGGACCTCCTCCTCCTGTCCTGTCAACCTGGAAAGTCCTGGACGCTGGGCCGCCAGCCCGATGGGAGGGCCACCTCAGCAAGTCCAAAGGTAGCAAATCACTCAATCCTAAATTCCCAGGCAAGCAGAAGGGTCCAGCTGCCAGGTCCCCATGGCACCAGCTTGTCACCGGGGGGTACGGCAATGAGGCAGGAAGTGGCCTCCCCAGCTGCGGCTTCTCCTTCTTTTTTTTTAATGTTTTTTTTTTTATTTTTTTTGTTTTTTTCCAACGTTTTTATTTATTTTTGGGACAGAGAGAGACAGAGCATGAACGGGGGAGGGGCAGAGAGAGAGGGAGACACAGAATCGGAAACAGGCTCCAGGCTCCGAGCCATCAGCCCAGAGCCCGACGCGGGGCTCGAACTCACGGACCGCGAGATCGTGACCTGGCTGAAGTCGGACGCTTAACTGACTGCGCCACCCAGGCGCCCCGATGTTTTAATTTATTTTTTGAATCGTACTCTTTCAAAATGTTGTATTATGTGAATTTCACCTCGACAAACAAAAAAACATAAATGGATGAAAAATGTCCCCCTGCCCAAAACCCACACGGCAGGAGGTGGGTGTGGAAAGGGCTGCAGAACGGAGGGGGGCCCGGAGCTCGAAGAGGTCTAGGGTCACACACAGGGACCCGGCCAACGACGTGCCTCTGTGGGGAGTAAGGAGCCTTCTAGAACTGGGCCACGGCCGCGCAGTTCTCCACTCTCCACCCCACCCCCCTTTCTTTCCTCCAAAAGAAAAAGCGCAGAGCTGTGCGCCTGGAAACGGCACCCGTAGATGGAGTTTCTCTGGAGGGATCTATCTGGAGTGCGCACCTGCACCTCTGTGTTGCTCCCTCTGTCGATGACTCTGGTGCCGGATCTGTCGGCTGCGACCGCACCGCGGGGCTTCGGCCCCGGGCTGACGCACGGTTTGACTGGACCTGTCGCCACATGAAAACCTGTTCCGATGGGCTGCTTCTGAGTTCTCGTGAGGATTACTGCTCACAGATCTGGAGAGATCTGGGCCTCCTCGTCGGTCACCACCACCTCCCCCCGACCCTCTCTGGCCAGACGCCCTCTCGTAAAACCCGGCAAGTTGGCCAAGCGCTCAAGGCCTGTGTGCATCTAGTAGGTGTCTAAAAAAATATCGGGGTCGCAGGCTCGCCCCATCCCACCAGCACCTGCTGAACCCTGAGGGGCGTGGCATGGGCTTCCCAAGACCCCGTCTTTGTCCCTCAGTCCCTGAGTTTCCCAAGCAGGTGGACAATTCAAGAGCATGGGCTGTGCAAGGTCGGCGTTCAGGGAAGTAGGGGGCAGTGCTCCACCTCGGCTGCCAGAGCGCGTCTTCCCCGGGGGGAAACTGGCAAGAAAGTCAGCAAGACAGTCACCTGCAGAAGTGATCCACCCCGAGAGGTGGTCTGTACGTGTCCAGCTGACGAACACTTGGAAGACACCCGAGTCCCAATAAGGTGCCTTAGGGTTGGAATGCGTTCCAAGAATATTAGGTGCCTCCTGTATACACACAGGTAGAAATCACTGGGGGAGACAGGGAGCAATCATTTGAGCAGTTAATGCAAACTTCAGGGGCAGAAATTTTTTAAAGTTTATTTCTTTATTCTTGAGAGAGAGAGAGAGAGAGAGAGAGCATGAGTATGTGAGCAGGGGAGGGGCAGAGAGAGAGGGAAAGAGAGAATCCCAAGCTGTGAGCACAGAGCCCGATGTGGGGCTTGAACCTGCGAACCGTGAGATCGTGACCCGAGCTGAAATCAAGAGTTGGAGGCTTAACCAATTGAGCCACCCAGGCGCCCCTTCAAGGGCAGAAATTTTTATCTGTTGTGTTCCCTGTGGCAGCCCCAATGCCTAGCACAGTGCCTGCAACACAGTAGGTGCTCAATAAATAAGTGTTAAATGACTCTCTCTCTAATACAGGGCCAAGTAATAAGTGTCAAAGAAAAAACAGAGTAGTGAGGACAGAGAAAATGATGGGAACAGGCTTCCCTGATATCGCAATTTATGGACGGAGACTGAGATAAATGGAGGGAAAAAAGCAGGAGCCTACTCAAGAGGAAGAGCGTTCTGGGCAGAGGGAACAGGATGTGCAAAGGCCCTGAGGTGGCAGCATGCTTGTGCTGGGAGAATAACAGAGGAGCCATGCAGAGGGGCAGGCACACCGGCCTTGCGGGCCACAGTAAGGACTCTGGATTCTGTCTCCAGTGTGATGAGAAACGGGCATAGGGCTTTGAGCGGGGGCGGGGAGGACACAGTCTGACATCTGTTCTAACGGGATCCTTTTAGGCGGCTGTGTTGAGAAGAGGCTGTTGGCAGCCAGCGTGGGAGCCGGGAGACCGGCTGAGAAGTCAATGCGAGGTTGCAGCTTGAACCTGAGGGTGGCCGTAGCGGGAGGACCCAGAACGTAACCGGAATAAACCATAGACCCAGAGCCCGGGAAGACGGTGGCCTAATCTGTGAACCCAAGGACTCCAGCTCTTACCCCCTATGGTGACAGCAGAGATATCGGGTTACAAGACAGGAGGGCCACTCGACCGGTTTTCCTGAGCTCTGGTTCTGGGCTTCCCACGTGTCACTTTTAGAGGCGAACACAAATCTTTTGCACACTTGGCTGTCTTACTCCTTACTGTATGTGAACGTATCACCTCAGGTTTATACCTCAGTCTCCTGTGAGTTTGATAAAGATCTCTAAACTGTGTCGAAATTGGGACGCCGGGGGAAAAAAATCCAGTTCCCGAACCTACAAGATGTGGGTAGACCATAACGACCCCGAGGGCTCAGCTGGCCCCCTTGCGATCCCTATCGGAGCAGCCCGGCTGCCTCTACCTAAGACTTCCTGGGACTGAAAGGGGGTCAGTCAAGGGTAACTTGTTTACCAAGTGCCTGCAAACACGGAGAAGACACACGAAGTCTGGAGTTGGACCACTTGGGCTTAAGCGTCAGCTCCACAAGCTGGGCGACCTTGGGCAAGTTGTCTGACCTCTCTGAGCCTCAGGTGCTTCTCCACTGGAATGGGGGTGGAGGTGGGAGGGGGTGACTGCCTGACATCATAGGTTTGCTTTGAGGATTAAGTGAGAAGCCCACAGAAAGCCCAGCCCTTCATAAAGACCCACGCTGGTGATGCATCTGTAATTTAGTGGTTTGAGGAGAAGGCAGGAAGGAAGGGAAGCTGGGAGGGTTTCTTGAGAGGGCGTCTCTAGTGGAGGAACAGCTAGAAGAATGGTCGCTTCGGGGTGTCCGTGACTCAGCCAGGTGGCCGCCTCTCGTCATCTCAGGCTCATTCCTGACGACAGAGAGGCCCCCTCGGGAAGCCCGCAGGTGCTGGTGCCACAGGCAGGCAGTGGTCTTGCCCGCCTCTACCGAATGCTCCCTGGTGCCTCCCCCACGTCCCCCGCTGTGCCTGCTGCAGGAGGCGGTGGCAGCTGTGGCGGTGGGCCTGTGGTGTCCCGAGTCTGCTGTGGCCTGGGCTCTACTGAGGCCAGGTGGCAGGGACACACACATCTGGGGAAGTTTCTCGGGAAAGCAACTGGATTTGGGCTGGGTCTGTCCCACTTGGGAAAGCAACTCGGATCTGGGCTGAGTCCGTCCCACCTATCACATCTGAGAACACAAAAGGAAGAAAGGGGAAGTGGGGAAAAGGGAAATTGGCCCAATATCCATTTAATGGGCCAGTCCCAGATGGCCATCAGGGCAGAGGGAGGAAGAAGCCAGAATGAATGAATGTGCTCGCTTCTCCAGCAAACTTTGGAAACGTCGGCAGGCGCGGGACCGGCCACCGGAGCTGGGCCAGGTCCCCCTCCACCCCCCCACCCCCTCCCCCGGGTCCTAGGTACACGTGAGGGCCGCGAACGCACGCGGCACCTGCTCGCCTCGGCCACATCAGACAGATCGCGTTTGGAAAGGTGTTTCCTCCGCACGCTGGACTTGCCATGAAATACAACCACCAGCAGGTGACCTTCACGGGGAAATGGGGCCACCCCAGGGCAAGCGGCCCACGCTCCTCACTGCTGTGGGCCGTGCAGACCTAGATGCGGGGACCCCTCTACAGCTCCCCCGGCGCAGCGGCGGGCCCCAGGACTGCCTTCCTGGCCGGGCAGCGAGTTTCCAGGGCCGGAGGAAGACCACAGCTCCTCTCCCGCCCGACACACCGAGTATTTCTAAGGCCGTCCCAAGTTTCCGTTCCCATATCAAGAGCGCCTCTTTTCTGCTGAGGCAGCGAGACCCGTCAGCGAAACAAGCTGCCGGGACCCACGTTTTCGTAACACAACGCCTTCCCTTGCAATGCACCAGGGTGAATCACTGAGGTTTAATAGTATCGGCAGCTGGGCTGGTGGAAGGAATCCGCGCAGAAGCCGGACGGCGCGGCTCGGCCGGTCCCCACGCGCCTTGCCCCGGCCTCCACCCAGATACCCCACCTCTCTTGATTGACAGCACCCCCTTTCCAGGCCCCCCAATGGAAAGGCGCACGTGACTGCGGTTCTGCACGCGCAACAATCCGACTCCTTCCTTGAGAACAGTCCCTTTAGGGGCCAGGGGACGGTCACCCTGTGCCCCGCATCTAGGCATGCCTGGAGCTGGTGGAAAATGCAGAGTCTGGGCCCTTCCCGGCCGATCTGGGCCCAGGGGGGTGGGGACCGTGGAGCGGGCCCTCCCCAAGGCAGAGAGAAGCCTGGAGGGAACACGCATCAGAAAGAAGGAAAACAGAGGGGCGCCCAGCCCTCTCCAGCAAGCAGTCCTGAAACATAACTGGCCCCGAACGAACCAAATCTAGAAGCTGACAAGCTCAGCAGAAGTAATGCGCAGAGCCCGTCAGGGCCTCGTCCTCTTGCCAGACCCCCCGGAACAGGGGGGGCTTAGAACGAACAGGCCGTAGATTCCCTGGCCCACAGCTTCCAGAAGCCCCCGGCCACTCAGGGTCTGGGAAGACCATGGTTTTGGCAACAGCATTCCAGACCTCTCCTCCTCTCGCAGCTCATCAGGGGCTCCCTTCTGCCCACCCTCCAAGCCCTCCTCAGCTCTCCCTTCTTCTCCAAATACCCTCCATTCGCCGGCTAGCCACGCCAGCCTCGCCACTCTCCGCGAGCCTCACGCGCTCTCGCGGCCACACCTGCTGTAGCACCGACCCTTTCACTGCAAACAACCCCACCTGCTGGAATCCCGTCCATCTGTCTGTCCCGGCACCCCTGTCTCCCGCAAAAACCTCCCCCAGAATCACCTCGGGACGCCGGGTCCTGCCAGAACCTAGAATGCAGGTCCCTTGTGGCCCCAAGTAGCATCCTGGCTGAGGCCCACAACCTTGCCCGAGACCCGCCCCTCACGGCCGGCCAGCAAGTGGCCTCACCGTCTTCCGGACACCTACCGCCGGATCCGGAGTTCTGGAATGTTTCGGGCCAGTGCCTGGGGAAAGCGCCAGGAGAGGAGTCCACGGGCTCTCGGGCTGGGGGCAGATCTGAGGAGGGGAGGCTGCCTCCCTGGCAGTGGCCGGGCCTGCGGGTCCCCCAGGCCTCCTCCGCTGGGGCTAGATCAGCCCTGGCCTGAGCGAGCTCCGCCGTCACCAAGGGGAAGCGGCCCTTGGTTACCACTGGCCGGGAGAACACAGAAGGCAAAACAAACAGTGGGGCCCGCTCCTCCACGGACTCACTCCTCGCTGCTGGGAACGATTACAAGGTAACAGGCCAGTTTTTAAAAGCCCTCCAGAAGGGAGGCTGCGGCCCAATGGGAGGCCACTCTGTAACCCGTTCCCTTCCTCCCGCCGCCGCTGCACCCTCCCCAGGACCCAGGGGCCCTGCGTCCACCCACTCCGGGAAGCCCAGGGCAGCCAGGCTGCAAGTCGCAGAGGAAGCCGGGGGGAGGCAGAGCCTCAGGCAGACACGGCAGCCACTTCGGCAGCCACGAAGCCAAGGTCTCAAAATGACAGGTGGGCCCACGTTGGCAGGTGTGGAGGCGACTTCCCCGAGGACCCCGGCCGGGCCTGCAGGGGCAGGCTCAGGATAGCACTGTTCCCTCAGCCCCCTTCCCAGCCCCACCCCTCCGGCAATGACCAGCTCTCTCCTCCCCAAACAGGTTGCCATGAAATTAACAGAAACTCACCAGCTTAAGTTGCCATGAAATTAACAGAAACTCACCAGTTTAAGTTGCCATGAAATTAATAGAAACTCACCAGCTTACCCGGCTCACCAGCGGGGCTGGCGGTGATGGGCCCGGACTGCCCCCGGGCCACAGCCAACCCCCCAGGGCTCTATCCTCAGGCCCAAGCCTGGGCGCTGACTCCCTGTCTGCCTCCAGCCAGAGCGGACCTGGCAGCCAGGTCTCCCCCATGCGGAGGCAGCTCACGGCCGGGGCCTGGGCTGCGTCCCAGGTCCCCATGAGGGAGACTCCAGTGTAAACCGGGAAGGGTTAGAGCCGAGTGGCACTCCTTGCCCCCAGGTGGCGGCGGGGGTTGGGACACGTGCAAGGCGTGCAAGGAGAGGTTTTCTGGCTGCCTGCCGCACCCCCACCCCGGCCCCTGGGGATTTACACCTGAACCTTTAATATCTTCCCGCACTGATTCAAGCCCTGCTTGCTCTCCCCTGCCTCCACACTGGGCAGGTGGGAGCGTCCCGCAGTGTCCCCCTCAAGGGACAGACCGCTAACTCTGGACAGGGAACGTGGTGGCAGCAGGTCCAAATCCCCAACAGAAGGAAAAGCCACCACATTGCCTGTCTTTCCCTCGGGAATTACCCCATCAGGCACGCGGGTCAGGTTTTCCCCGTCTTAGAGAAGTCATGCTCATCGCGGGCTAGAAGAGCCCACAGTGGCTCAGGAGCCTCCCGGCGACAGAGCGAGAGACAGAGAGACAGTCAGAGACACAGAGAGAGACAGAAACACACAGAAACAGCGAGACAGAAACAGACACAGAGAGACAGAGATAAATACACAAAGACACAGAAACAGACACACAGACAGACAGAGGGACAGACACACAGAGAGATAAAGAGAGACAGAGACACAGAGACTGAGACACAGACAGAGAGACACACAGAGAGACGGGAAGCACAAGGAACAGGAGGTGGGAGGGTGCAGGCCCCGAACCCTCCACAAATGTCCACTCGGGGCCCCAAGAGGCCAGAGTGTCCTCGTCAGGAGGGCAGGGCCGAGGATGGGAGTGGGGGACCCTTCCCCAAGCCAGGCAGGAGGGTCAGAACTCACAACCGGAGGGGAGAAGGGTCGCAGAGAGCTGGGGAGCCCCTCCGCCCACCCCCAGCGTCTCCCTGCTCTCACCCCCACAAAGAGGGGTTTCTGTCCCCAAACCGGCAAAGTGTTGAAGTTAAAACGAGCCAATGAGCTCAGTGACCAGGCAGGCCAGGGGCTCCAGGGCCAGAGAGGGGTTACCTGGGCAGGTGCAAGGTTCCCACCTGGGTTGTGCTCTGGGCAGGGGCACCGGTGGCAGACGTGCCTTGAGGGGTCTCCTCCCTCCTTTTTTTTTTTTTTTTTTTAATTTTTTTTTTCCAACGTTTATTTATTTTTGGGACAGAGAGAGACAGAGCATGAACGGGGGAGGGGCAGAGAGAGAGGGAGACACAGAATCGGAAACAGGCTCCAGGCTCCGAGCCATCAGCTCAGAGCCCGACGCGGGGCTCGAACTCACGGACCGCGAGATCGTGACCTGGCTGAAGTCGGACGCTTAACCGACTGCGCCACCCAGGCGCCCCTCTCCTCCCTCCTTTTAAAAGAACCCAGTACCTTCGGAGGTGAGGCCCTGGCTCGCCTGAGTATCAGGAGCCAAACTCCCGGCCCCCCTGCCCCCTCCCCCGGCCAATCCCTGCTTGTCCTAGAGGGACCAGGGGCCAGCTTCTGCCCCCACCCTGTCCCTGTCACCGAGCTGTTCTTTCTGGGGGGTGGGGGGGCTGAGCAGCGGGGATGAGTCTCAGACTCCCACTCTGACATGCTGGAAACTGAAAGGGAGCATTTCTAGGGCAGCCAGACAGAAACTACTAGAAAGCCCCCCTCCCCAACTCACTTGAGTTGACGGAGAAGTTTCTTCCAGAGCTTCAGGCGTGGACTCTGTTCTGAGGGGGAAGTGAAGGGGCCAAGAATCCCTGGACTAAGACCCCAGACCCTCCTCGGAGCCCCCCTTTCCCTTCCTCCCTTGAGGACTCCCCGCCCGTTGTGATTACAACAGCGGGGACATTTAGGGAGATAATTAGCAAGCATGTGCAGGAGACAGGGTCTGGAGCTGGATGGCCTTGAATGCCACTACACGGAGTCAGGACTCCGACACTGGGACCAGGTGACACATCAGAGAGTTCATCCAGCCCCTGGGCTTCCAGAAAGCGCTCCAAATGGAAAGCTCACGAATGTCCCCTTTCCACGGAGCAGGTGAACTTGCTCTGCTTAATGAAAAGTGCCGTGAGGGGCAGTGGTTCTATAAACACAGCAACTGATGCCCCTTTCATGCCTCAAGCCTTGGGGACTGTGGCGGGGGAGGTGGCCTCCCGTGTGCCACTCCCCCAAACACTTCCTTGAATGCTGTAAGAAACACTCTTACTTGCTTGCTTTTACTTTGGGGGGAGGTAGATTAAGAACCAGGAAGGAAGAATGAGAACATTCCTTTTAGGTCAACAAAGTTTGCAGCGGGTTAACAACGCAAGAAACACCACTTCCAACAACAGCATGAGAAAGCGTCGCTAATTTTTCACCCAGAGAAACACGAGCAATAAACACATACGGTCTGTCAGAGGGCTGAGAGAAACAGAGGCAAGAATGAATACACACGGAGAGGCCAACAGCTGCCCGCACATAGTGGGTCCTCAAACAATACTGGATGCTCACACGGCCTTCACTGTGAGAGGTCGGTGGGGGGCACTTGGGGGCACTTTGCACATATTCCTGAGTTAGGCGATGTCATAATGATGGCCCACGTGATGCTCAGGTGGTCAAATCTTAACTCCAAAGATCACCTTCCAGCCACTGACCCCAGAACCAGGGAAACCACCACCTTCTTTTAAAGCACAAAGACACCATAAAGACCATTCAATCAAAACGCTTTGTTTTGTGAAATGGGGCCTCCACCGCGGGAGATAGTAAGGTGAGTCCTCAAAAAATTAAACACGGAATTACCATTACCAGCAACTCCACTTCTGGAGTTGCTCAAAAAAATTAAAAAATTAAAAAAAAAAATTAAAAGCGGGGCCTCGAACAGATGTTTGCACATCCACGTTCACAGCAGCGTCATTTGCAACAGCTAAACAGTAGAAGCCACCCAAGCGTCCGTGGACAAGGAGTGGATAAGCAAGCCACGGAGGATCCATACAACAGAATATTATTCCGCCCGGAAAAGGAAGGACATTCTGGGGCGCCTGGGTGGCTCAGTCGGTTAAATGTCCGGCTTCGGCTCAGGTCGTGATCTCGCGGTTCGTGCGTTCGAGCCCCGCGTTGGGCTCTGTGCTGATGCCTCGGAGCCTGGAGCCTGCTTCAGATTCTGAGTCTCCCACTCTCTCTCTCTCTCTCTCTCTCTCTGCCCCTCCCCAACTCGTGCTCTCTCTTCCTCTCTCAAAAACAAGTAAACATTAAAAAAAAAAAAGGTCTTTAATAAAAATAAAAAGGAAGGACCCTATGACATGTGCTACGACATGGGTGAACCTTGAGGGCATGAAGTAAACCAGTCCCAGAAAGACAAGTGGTATATGATTCCACTTACAGGAGCTACCCAGAGTGGTCAAATTCCCAGACAGAAAGCAGAGCGCCAGGGGCCACGGAAGGGGGAAGGGGAGTGAACGTTTCGTGGGGGCAGAGTTTCAGTTTGGGAAGACGAGAACGTTCCGGAGGTGGATGGCGGTGACCACAACCCAGCAATGTACGTGTGCTGAATGCCTCTGAACTGTACCCTTGAAAGTGGTAAAAACGATAAGTTCTGTCCTGTGTCATGTGTATTTTACCATAATAGAAAATGCTTCGTTTTCTACGCAAATCAGGAAGAAAAACCTGAAGCCTAGAAAAATTAAGTGAGGGAAGAGGGGTCCCCGCTCCCCCGAGCTACCAGAACCAGTGATGAACGAGGCAGACGCCTTTGGCCAGCCATCCCTGTCCCCCCCACCCCGCCTCTCCCAGCCGACCGTGGCCAAGGTTGTCCACGCACGGATCTGTTTTCCCAGGAGCCACGAGAGAGGGGGGACCAGCCCAAGCAGCGATAGAATGTCACCACTGATTGGGCTAACGGGCTCCCTAGACCTCTTTGCCAACTTCCCTTCCTCTCGGTTAGAAGACCAGAAAGGGCTTGACTACGGGCAGGCCGCTTCCGGGCCCTGCGCGCGCGGGGTGCTCACATGGGAGCCGGTGCTTCGCCAACCTGTCAGGGCAGCAGAACTGGCAGGAGATAAAAGTGGGCTTGAGAAAGACAGCTTACGAAAGACGGAGCCCACAATGGCTAAGGGGCTGGGACAGGTTGCTGTCCAGGAAATGACTCGTGTCTCCCCTGGTCCCTCGGGGCCGCTCCGGGAACAGACACTGCGAGAGGAGACCGAGCTTCTCGAGCTTCTCACGGGAAGGCGGCTTCCGGCAGCTTCCCCCACGGGCTGGGAACCTGTGAGACACCTGAGGTGGCTGGTGGCTGGCGGGACCCAGGAGGGCAGCTTGGTCCTCACTCCCTGCTGAAGAATACCGAAACCGAGCTGGAAGCCACAGGGCCCAGGGCGCCCCGGGGGCTCGCTGCCCTCTCCTGCCACCACCCACACTTCCCGTGGCCTCTGTCACCCTCCACACGCTCAGGCTGCAGAATCTAACAAGCTGAGGTCAGGCCCCAGCCACTTTAGGGAAAGTGCTCTTGTACGGTCAAGACCTCCTAATGAATAAACTGAATGGCCTAAAACAGCATCTTCTCAATCTCTCAATCATGTGTGAGAATACTGACCGCGTCCTTGACCTTGAAGCGTCAGTTTCCCACTGGGTGAGGCTCCCACTCCGGCTCCTTTGCCAATTCTGCCTCCTGCCCCCTAAACACAGAGTTTTTTGGCAAGAGTCTCCCTCTGCTCTCCAGGTTCCAGGGGGCATCTCCCCTTGACCTTGACCCAGCCGGCACACAGCATCTCTAATGGCAACCCCGCCCCCCACTCACACACAGCTGCCCCAACTCAAACGCGGGCTCCTCCCAGCCTCTACGCCTCTGCCAATTCCTGTCCTCGCTCTCACGATGAAGTCACCGTCACCTGCAAGGCTCCCCCCAGCGTCCCCAGACTGGCCTCCCTGCCCACAGCGTCTCTCTGACCCAGCCCACACAACCAACCGTCCTCAGACCCTCTCGTTTAGACAGCTTTTGTTCCTTCTGAAAACCTGCAATCCACAAATGTATAAAAGGGACGCGTATTTTCGACACGTAAAGCGAACAGCTGCCAACAGCGTCGCGTCCGTTTCTGCGCTCCCTGCACGGTGGCCAGAAGGCCGGATGACTCGAACGGGCGACTCGGGGGAGAGGTAAATCCAAGTGGCGAACACACTCGTATGGAAGGAGGCCCCAGCTCCCCGGTAGACGGAGAAACACGGAACCGAAGTGATAATGCGCTATCGTTTCGCACCCCCCGGGGTCTCTACATAGTCAACGCAGAGACAGCACCAACCGCTGGGGGGGGGGGGGGGAGGGGCACGAAGGGGCACCCACACGGCTGGTGAGGGCTGAAACGGTGCCGCTTTCGAGAAACCAAATCGAAAGAGAAATCATCCCAGCGAGTGCACTCCTGGGGGCCCGGGCCCACAAGAACGAAAGCGCCCTCACCAAGGACGTCCGTATGGGGTGCTTATTACAGAGCCGCTGCCGAAGCCCCTGCTCCCGGTCCCGCGGTTTGTGAGTTCGAGCCCCGTGTCAGGCTCGTGGCTGTCAGCGCAGAGCCCGCTTTGGATCCTCTGTCCCTCTCTCTCTGCCCCTCCCCCGCTTGTGCTCGCCAATAAATAAACAAACAAACAAACAAATAAATATGAAAATAAAAAAGCAACTAGAAAATAACAGATGTTGGAAAGATGTGGAGAAATGGGAACCCCTGCACACTCCTGCTGGGAATGTAAAACGGTGCAGCCACCGTGGAAAACCGTATGGCGGTTCCTCAAAAAAAAAAACCACCTAAAAATCGATTTGCCGAACGAGCCAAGAGTTCCACTTCTGGTTATGTGCCCAAAAGAACTGACGGCAGGGGCTCAAACGGGTCAACAGCAGCATCACTCACGATCGCCAAAAAGCGGAAGCAACTTGAATGTCCGTTGATAGATTAATGGATATGCAAACTGTGGCACATCCGTACCACGGAATACTATTCGGCCTTGAAAAGGAAGGAAATCCTGTCACTTGCTGTGACGCGTACGGACCTGGAGGACATAAGGCTAAGTGAAATCAACCAGTCATAAAAAGACAAGCACTGGATGATTCCACTTACCTGAGGTTTCTAGAGGAGTCAAATTCTTAGGGACAAAAAGTAGAATGGCAGCTGGGGGGGGGGGTGGGAGGGGCGGGAGTAAACGAGGACGCTTGCCACCATGAAATGGAATGGAGTGAAATGTCAAAAATAAAATAAAATTATTAAAAAAAAAAAAAAAGCTGTTCCATACAAAAAAATACAAAAGGAAAGGTGTTGACAGGCATGAAGGAGCCCCTAAGGAGGCTGCTGTTATGAGGGGTTAGGGCAGTGGGCTATCACCCACCCCACGCCCAGAGGACAAACGTTCAACGTAAGCACAAGGGACTCCAGAAGAGTCTAGATCTGACAGTACACCCTAGAAGGCAGCAGAGGCCCGTGGGTGGATGCCACCACCCCGAGGTGACGTCACAGGGACACTCTTCTCCCACCCTCCCCCTGATCTCCCCACTGGCTGATACCAGCTGGAAGCCAGAGGGAATGGGAGCCCCCCCAACGCTACCCACCCAGGAGGTGCCCCCAGGACAGGGAGCACAGCAGGGAGTGACCTGGAGGGGCAAGGAAGCCCCAACATAAACTCCAAGACTGTTTCTTTAAAGCAAGGTACAGGATATGATATAATGATTGAGATGATATATGATATGATATGATAGAAGATAATATGTGTCACCATTTCCATGAGAAAGAGTATGTCATCCGCATGGTTATGCAGGCACGCCAGATCTGGATGGACCCCCCTCCCCAAGAAAAAAGACTACATTTGACACGCTATGGAGGGGACGGGGGGAGTGTGGGCAACAGGAGTTGGCGGGAGGAGACTTTTCACTACCTCCCGTATTATACCTTCTGAATTTTGAACCATACAAATGGTTCAAAACGTTAAAAGTTTCGTTTGGGGCCGCCTAGGTGGCTCAGTCTGTTGAAATGTCCGACTCTTCGTTTCGACTCAGGCCATGATCTCACGAGTTCGAGAGTTTGAGCCCTGCCATCGGGCTCTGCCGCGTGGGATTCTCTCTCTCTCTCTCTCTCTCTCTCTCTCTCTCTCTCTCTCTCTCTCCCCCTCGCTCTCTGCCCCTCCCCCACGCGTGTGTGCTCTCTCTGTCTCTCTCAAAGTAAATGAGCTTTAAAAAAAAGTTAAAATTTGCTTATATTAAAAATCACAAATAAAATTGAATTTTAAAAGTGAAACAAAGAAATTAGGTGACTGTCAGTCGGGGGGTGGGGGGGCAGTGGGGGATAAGGAGCTGTTGTTTTCGTGGGGACAGAGTTCCCAGTTTACAAGATGAAGCGTTTTTGAGATGGGTGGTGTGATGGCCGTGCAACCCCACGAACATGCTTCGCGCTTCTGATCTGAACACATAAAGACAAGGTGACGCGGGGCGCCTGGGTGGCGCAGTCAGTTAAGCGTCCGACTTCAGCCAGGTCACGATCTCGCGGTCCGTGAGTTCGAGCCCCGCGTCAGGCTCTGGGCTGATGGCTCGGAGCCTGGAGCCTGTTTCCGATTCTGTGTCTCCCTCTCTCTCTGCCCCTCCCCCGTTCATGCTCTGTCTCTCTCTGTCCCAAAAATAAATAAAAAAAAAACGTTGAAAGACAAGGTGACGGTGCTCTGGGTTTCCAGCGTGCATCCCCCAGAAACATATGCTGAAATCCTAACCCCCAGGATAGATCAGGACTTTAGGAGGTGCTGAGGGCATGAGAGCGGAGGCCTGATGAATGGGATTAAAGTCCTTTCAAAGAAGGTTGGGGCGCCTGAGTGGCTCAGTCAGTGGAGCCAGGTCATGATCTCACGGTCCGTGGGTTCGAGCCCCGCGTCGGGCTCTGTGCTGACAGCTCAGAGCCGGGAGCCTGCTTCCCATCCTGTGTCTCCCCCTCTCTCGGCCCCTCCCCTGATCATGCTCTGTCTCTCTCTCTCTCTCTCTCTAAATAAGCATTTAAAAAATAATAATAAAAAAAAGAAGAAACACCAGAGAGATGATCTCTCTCTCTCTCCACCACGTGCGTAGCAATGAGACAGCGGTATTCCGGCCAGGAAGAGGGGCTCGCCGGCCTCCAGAACTGTTGGAAATACACGTCTGCTGTTGAAGCCCCCCGGCCTGCGGTGGTCTCTTAGAGCAACCCACGATGCCGAAGACAGACAGTAAATTTTGTGAAGTGTATTTCACTATAACTTAGGAAAAAAAAAAAAAAAAAAAAAGAAGGCAGAAAAGACATGCTCCAGGTTAACATCAGTTTGAAACGCGGATGGGAGAGACCAAAGGGGAGAGGGTTGTAGGCGAACGCGATGTACTCTCGCAAACGAGCCTGCGTGAAGACAGGAACGGGTGCGTCTCATCAGCCCGGCAAGGCCGGAAGGGTAACGTGGGGACCTCAGGATCCGGTGATTCCTCCTTCTCTGCATTTACATATCACGTATCATTCGGTGAGTGCGCATTGTACTCAGGAGCAACGAAGCTATTTTCCTCGTGGAAAAACTTACATACGGAAGGCACCAACCCCCGTATTTTTTCTTTTTCCGCGCGGAACTGACAACTGTAAGCCATGCGGGTTCAGATCAAGTCGTGTCTCCTGGGAGCATCTTGGGAAAACGGCTCCCCCAAGTATGCGCACGCGATCCCCTTGCAACGTGCGTGATGTTCAGCGTGGCTTTCTTGCTCTAAAGTCTTTGGTGGCTTCATCCTGCCTGTAGGGTCAAGTCCAAACTTCTGAGATGGGTACCAAAGGCTGTGCCCACTCTGTCACAGAAAGGCTGGCTCGAGCCCTCTGCTCGCTCTGACCGGCTACTCCCGCCCCTGCCCCCCACCCCCATTCAGCTCACACACCTTTCTCTTTCTCTGCACACGCGTGTGGCCACCCGCTCGTGGGCTACTCTGAACCAGCTCAGCTGTCTGTCCCTTGGGGCAATTTTCCTCCCGAGACTCTGGGAATCATTCCCAGAAAAGAGTCCAGAAGCCTCACGCCATCATTTCGAGAATAAATTGTCTGTAGAGTGACACTACCCATGGGATGTCCTCCACAGCCCTCCCCCTGAACCCATCCGCACCCAAGCTCACTGTCATTCTGGCGATTTGTCCAAGGTCTCCCAGACTCTGGCAGTGCCCTCTGGTTGGCTGTCGGGCTCCCCTCCCAGAACACTCTCCGCCCCCACTGTCTTGCGCCCTCCTCATGAGTCCCACCCACCGTCCCACATCACCTTCCTGAACATTCCATCGCTCCCTGGCCACAAGGTCATTCCCCTCCTGCGCTGGCGTGGAGTCCTCTGCCCCGGGGCGCACACCCCCCATCCGGCTGACTCCTCTCCAGCTGTGTCTCCCCATCCAGGAACCCCTCAACGGGGGGCACCCGACCCTAATGGAGAACGGAACCACCCGTGTGCTCTTTTATACCTTCAGGACTCTCCAAGCTTCCTGCCAGGGATGCCCCCTGCACCGTGCGTGCCCCCCGGGGATGCTCCCACCCTCGTCAGAGCTCCCGCAAAACTGTCTACCCCTGAGCAGCGATCCCAGCAGAGGCAGGGGCCACACGTACTGGCATAACCAAGAGCAGTGGTTCTCAACTGGGGTGGTTTTACCCTCCGGGGGACATTTGGCCACGTCTGCAGACATTTCCGGTGGTTCCAATCAGGGGTGCGAGGTGCCACCGGGACCCTGAATACCCCACAGCGCAAGGGCAGCCCCCACATCAAAGAAAACGATCCTGCCTGTCACGTCAACAGTGTCGCAGCTGAAAACCCAGAGCTGAACGGATGCAGTGATCCCTGGACAGAACTGTCTTCACGTGGCCGTGGCCGTGGCCGGAAGCACACCCCAGAACGCCAGCATGTGTGGCTCTGTGTCAGGCCGAGGGGGTGGCACCTCAACCCGTGGCCGTCCTGAGCCCGGAGGGGAGCGGCTGAGGAGAAACTCACCCCAGCATCATCCCCAGCCCTCTGTGTCACCCTGAGCAAGACACTGGACCTCTGTGGGTCTTAGGTTTCCCCGGCTATAAAAGAAAATGTCAAAGGAGATCGGCTCTTCAGCGGATTGGGCTGGAGAGGTTCTTAAAGCACTTGGAAAACTCGTTTCTGGTTGGCGGAACTATGAGCTGCCCTCCTCTGGAGTCACAGAGCCCATTCGCATCTTCAAGGCTCAGAAAAGTCCTACAGGACAGACAGCGGCAGGTGCTGCTTAACCCTGATGCTTTCATGCCTCACAGAAGGGGACATTCTCCCCGCAGCACACTTCGCCGCGGCCCTGCAAGGGACTCCGGTCCGCAGGGCTTCTGGATCTTTCAGCACCTGCCGCTTTGTGATCCTGCGACGAGCAGTGCCCCTGCCTCCTGCCACGGCCACGATTATCTGGCCCTAAAGCAGTCGGTGCAAAGTGTGCAAACTCTCTGTGGGGTCCACACCGTGTCCCCGAATCCCACAAGTGTATCTCAGCGGAGCGCTCATTTATCAATCCGAGGTCAGGGGCTTGCTTTTTGGTGGGTGATAACGGCTGGCTCTGAGCCACGTTGGGCCCCATCCTCTCAATCCGGTCCGGGGGTTTTGGCAAACGGTGACCCAGGGGCCAGGGTGGGCTGCTGTCGGTTTTTGTAAATAAAGTTTTATTGGCACACAGCCGTGCCCTTCTGTTGACATACTGTCTCCGGCTACTTTCCTGCTTGCTAGGAGTAGTTGCAACAGACAGCACGTGGTCCACAAAGCCTAAATATTTACTATCTGGACCTTAGAGTTTGCTGACCCTTGGTCTAGACCTTAGGAAATGCTGTCTACCGTGGAAGAACCGGGCCAAACTTCTCCCCCACGCTCCTCCAAAAGACCGTTCCAGCAGGCCCCGGGCCCCACATCCACCCGCACGGAGATGACACATGGTGCCCCAGCACAGAGCACGGCCAGGACGCTGCTGTCTGTCAGCCCCGTGCCCGCCCACGCCCTCCTTCCCCGGGCCCTGCGCTGCCCCACCCCCCCACCCCAGGCACACTTCCCCACCACTGCCTCCCTGGATCCTGGGGGGGACCCTCTCCCTTCACACACCAGAGCCCCATTTACAGCGCAGTGTACCAGCCTCTTCTGGTTATGCACCTGATTAGCCAACTTTTAAGTACGTATCCCCCGAAAGATACACTATGCATACATCATGCTCTCGCGTTTCTGTACTGACGGGACCTACCTTAGGAAACACACATCAAAAAATAGAAATTAAACAGGAAGAGGGTAAAAAAATAAAGCTCCGAATTTCTTCCCACACGCTGGCCGACCGGAGTCTGGAGAGGGGGTCTGGAGGCTGTCGGTTCCCAGTTCCCACGTCGGCCGGCACCCTCAAGGGGCTCGGGCCTCGGGGGGCAGGGGGCTGTGCCGGTCTCTCCCACCAAACGGCAGCAGATTAATCAATGGACGGGTGACCATCCTGATGCCCGCCCAGCCCCGAGCACCTGTCCCAGAGGACCCCTGGGTGGGGGGAGGCTCAGGGTCCCCGGACCCAGGAGCCCCCTGGCCGCAGACAGGAAGGGAAGGATGAGGAACCCCCCCCTCCCCGCCCCCGCCCCAGAGGAGGCACCAGCTCCTCCCTGGACAGCAAACACTGTGGCACATCCAGGGGGATTTTTGTGTTTTGACTCAGAGGCAGCAAGTCTTTCAAATTAAGCCAAATGCAGACAGAGCTACAGTAATGAGGAAAGCCCCTTGGAAACAGCCGGCCTGGGGCTTGCACTCCTGCCAGGCAGGGGAGGGGCGAAGGCCACCGAGCGAGGGCGAGAGGGCAAGGCTGCCTTGTGGGTCCTCCCGGGAGGTGGTTCCTCGGGGCCAAGCGGCTCTGAGGGGATCTCAGGCCCACCCCCAGCTCCCGCCCTGGGCCTCCAACCCTCACCCCAGTCCTCCCAGGCCTGCCCACCAGGAAGGCACTAGGCCACAGGCAGTCGGAGACCCCATGGCTCCCCTTCTCAGTGCCTTTAGTCACTGTTCAAGGGGCACCGGCTTGGATGGCCCCCGCTGACCTTCTGTGGACACTTCAGGTGGTTTCAGGTGTCCCCACAGGGTCGCCTGGGGGCACTCCAGACCCCCTGTGGCATCTTCTCTGCTCCCGGGAGGAGTCAGGGCAGACACCGGGGACACAGATACATCTTCCCTCGAGTTTTATAAAGGAAAAAAAAAAAAAAAAAATTCAACCACAGGGAGCTTAGTGCCAGCCCAGGAAGCAGGGCCGCCCAAGTAAAAAGGCGGCCCGGCCTCCCTGGGCACCTGGCTGCCGTTAGAAACACACCCTCTCGTACCCCCGGGGACACCGGCCTGCGGCTTCACGGAAGGGGGGACGGGGGGAGGGTAACAGCCCCCCGGGAAGGTGAGGGCTGAAGATGCTGGACAGAGCTGAAGACAGGATTCGAATCTGCCCCCTGAACCGGTCCAGAGGGCCTCACACGGAGGGGGGCATCAGGGGGAGGGCCCGCCACCAAGGACGCGGAAGCAGGGACGGGGCCGCCCCTGCACCGGCGTCTACGCGGGAGGGCCCGCTCCCAAGGTCCTGAGTGCACGCCCTTCCAGCCGGCCACCAGCTCCTCCGACACTCCTCTCACTGGGCCGCTTCCCTGCCCCAGACCGTCTGCTGGCATCCACGAAACACACAGGTCCCCGTAGCTAGTCTCCTGAGCGACCACGATGGACCAGGCACAGGGCGCCCTCAAAGACGACCGTCAAACTTTCACACAGAAGAGCGTTTCGTGACCTGGTCCTGACTACCTTTCTGGCCTCGCTCCCATCCCTTCCGGGCCTCCAGCCTCGCCCGCCAAAATGCAAACACCCGACGAAACCACGCAGTGTCCCCAACAAGATGGGCTGAGGGTCTGACTCCTCTGCCCACCCCTGGCTTCTCGTTCTGGTGATGCACCTCGATCCTGTCTAGTGGGGGGGGCTCCCTCTTCCCACTCCCGGCCCCGGGCGGGAGTAGGTCGTGCTCTACCCCGGGCTCTAGGGGTAGGTACCGGGGCTCAGCCTACGGCATCAGGGCACCACCCACCCCTGTGACAGTCAGAACCAGTCCTGGGACTTTCGCTTAAATGACCTTCGGAGAACACGGCCAAAAAGGAAGGAGGCGGATGGATGCTTACACAGAGAGGCAATTGCTGATGCCAGGATCGGAGCTTCTGGATCCAGCTACGCCTGAAACCGCCTGACGTTTTGGCTGCTTCATACAGTTCGGCGAATCAGTTGCTTTTTGCCTAAGGCATTTGGATTGGGTTTTCTGTCCCTTGCAACTAGAAAAGTCCTACTCGACTCACAGGCCAAGCTTTTTAAAGGCCACTTTTTTGCTCACACTGTTTCTTCCACCTGAACACCCGGCTTTTCCAGGCTTCTGTCACGGAGACTTTGAAAGCGGACTCAGGTTCCCTCTGGAAAGCCTTCCGACCTCCTCCCAGTGTCATTTTGACGCCCCTACTCTGTGCCTCTCAGTACCTGTGCGTTCTTTCCATTTATTAACCCGTCCCTCAAACATGGGCTGAGCACTCGAGCCCTGCCCCTCGGTCGGCTCAGTCCAGGGGGAGACACCGTGGCTGCTGGTTTTCTTTCCTGTCTCCCCATCCTTGAAGCAGGGACCAGGCTGTTCTAACAGCCGGCCCAAAGCCTGGCACACAGCAGGTGCCGGATAAATGTCTGCTGAAGGAGGACGGAGCAACCCTGCCTTATCCACGGACACGTTATACGCGAAGGATGGGGCAGAGATCCAAGCCTGTCCAGGAGCAAACCTTGTCGGTCCTACCTTCAGTCCATCCAGAACCCAGCCACCCTCACCACCTCGCTGCTCCCGCCTGGGCCCAGCACCAGCCTCCTCTGCCCAGACTCTCCAGTACCTCCGGGCCTTTGCACTTCCCGAGCCCTCTGCACGGTACTGGGTACACGGGGCCTGGGCACCCAGGTGGCTATTCCCTCACTTCTGCCAAACCTCGGCTCGAAGGCCGCCTCACCACTGAGGCCTTTCCCAGCTACCCTACTTTAAACGGCAGATGTTCTCTCCCCGCAGCACCCCTGCCCCTGTAACCCGCTCGGCTCTTCCCTCAGCACTTTCCAATGACACTCATTTGCTGATCTGCTTAAGACCTGCTCCCCGGCGCGCCAGGGGGGCTCACTCGGTTCGGCGTCCGACTTCGGCTCAGGTCACGGTCTCGAGGTTTGTGAGTTCGAACCCCACGTCGGGCTCGCTGCTGTCAGCATGGAACCCACTTCAAATCCTCTGTCCCCCTGTCTCTCTGCCCTTCCCCTGCTCATGCTCATGCGTGCACATGCCCTCTCTCTCTCTCTCAAAAATAAACATTTTAAGAAAGAAAAGAATGGAGTTGAAATCTGAAGGAAGAAAAAAAAAAAAAAAAGACCCGTTCCCCTATAAGAACACGTGCTTCGCAAGGGCAGGTGTCATTTCACTGGAACAGTGCCTGGCACACAGTAGGTGCTCAACGAACACCTGTTGAATGAGTCAGGGGCTCTGCGTTCCACGGAGCCACCCCCCACACTGCCAAGCTGCACAGAAATGCCACCTGCACGAAGCAGGGCCTAGGGCCTCTGCTCCCATACCCCCTTCCTGAAGGCGTATCAGGCATCCGCCTGTCTGTCCCGTCCCTGCTCTGGAACCTTCCGCCAACTGATCGGCGGCTTCTCTGCCCCAAGTTGCCTTCCAGGCCCCTCATCCCTTGAGAAGTCAGTCTCCAAACACGTCAAGAGCGGACCCCTAAACAGCCCAGCCATCCCTGGTGTGCAGGGCAGGCACATACCCAGACAGCAGGGGGCAGCCTTGGCCCCTTCCCTGGCCCTGCAGGGGCTGCTTTTCCCCCGGAACACCCCCCCCCCCGCCCCGCCCCCGGCAGCAGTGGGAGCAGAAGTGGGCTCGTCAGCTGCTCCGTGCTGAGCCCTGGGGTCCCAGCTTCAAGTAGCCAGACAAGCCCTCCATTCAGCGGCAGCAGCTGGCAGGTGGCTGTGCTTCCAGACGGGACTCCTGCGGCCCCCACGGTCTGCCTGGCACAGACCCGCTCGTAGGGCACCTCCCATCCCAGCCTCGTCCCCACCGCCCTCACCCACTCGGTTTCCAAGAAAGAATGTGTCTGGTCTGGATCCGACAATGCTGGCCCCGTGACACGGAGAACAGACCGATTGTCCCAAACACGACCGTCTCGCCAGTGTCGGCCCAGAGAGGTCAAGGATCACAGGAGTTATCATCACAGTGAGCTGTGGCTCCCAGGCGGTCACACCCGCTCTCGGGGAGAGTCTGGGTGCCGGGAGGCAGGCTGGCCACCTCCTCCTCCCGCCGGGAGCCACACACAAAGTTCCCTTTATGGGAACACGGCGGGCCGGGCACTGGCAGTTTCAGCCTCAGGGAAACCAGGTTTGGGTTTTCTCCGAGGGCACAACCAGGCCTTTGTCTTCCCTCTGCCCCATCCCCACCCGGCTGGCTGGCTTGCCTGTCGGGGACACGGCGTCCAGGACCCAAGCCCTTCCAAGCGGACCCCTCTGAGGCTGGGCACGGAGACACCGCCAAGGACAGCAAGGGATGTGCAAACGGCACCCGACGCAATCCACGTTCCCCACCAAAGCCTCCCTGAGCACCTACTACGCGGTGAGCCGTGGGATCACGGCGGATCCTGCCGCAGAGGAGGGCGACGGATGTGACCACAGCCAGTTCAGACACAGATCACTGAGGCGAGGAATCGTGTAGTCCCACTATGTGCCAGCCCAGCCCCCACAGCGGGTCCCCACGGTGAAAAGAACAAAGTGTTGCCCGCCTGGAGCCCACCCCAGCTGCACCGAGCACATCAACTCGCTAAGAAAAGCATGAACGTGTAATGATCCACTGGGATTTGGTCCCCTACTTTGGCACACATAAAAGGTAGGCCCGGGGCGCCTGGGTGGCTCAGTCGGTTGAGCGTCCGACTTCAGCTCAGGTCACGATCTCACGGTCCGTGAGTTCGAGCCCCGTGTCGGGCTCTGGGCTGACAGCTCAGAGCCTGGAGCCTGCTTCCGATTCTGTGTCTCCCTGTCTCTCTGCCCCTCCCCTGCTCACGCTCTGTCTCTCTCTGTCTCAGAAATAAATAAACATTAAAAAAAAAAAGATAGGCCCTAAAAACTGGAGGAAAAAGATACGGCAAAAAACCCCAGGAGCTCTGACCGAACAACCAGGGTACCCGAGGAGGGATTCCAGAGCTGGATTTCAGGTGGCCAAGGGGGCGGGACCTGGCGTGCATGAAGTCTGCCCGTGACCGCTCCTTGGGGTCCGCATCCCGGTTCTCCGTCCTGCAGGAAGAGTCCCCCTGAATTTCCCACCGGCCACAGGGAGGAAGGAAGGGAGGAGGCCCACAGCCCACAGCTCCCGAGCTGCACGGCCCTGCCGTCTGTGATATTGCAGCAGATCCTGACCCCTCGTCACCCTGGAAGCCCCGCAGAAGTGACAGTGGTGCAGACGTGGCATTGTCTCATGGAGGCCGAGGAGGCCTCAGGGACCCACAAAGGCCACTTCCCCAGAATCTGCCCTGTGGGGCTCGAGCCACGGGGGCAGCCAGGTGTGAGACAGAAACCACTTCCTTGAGGGGAGATGGGTCTGGTGTTTTCCATTTTCTGCTTTGTGCACCTCTGGGTTCCACGAAGACTAAATATTAAGCCCAAATTAAGCCGTCCGTGGCAGACAGGGCTCCAGGCCCAGGCGAGGGGGCCACGCGGCCCAGTACTGCCTTCTGGGCATCAGGAGACGACGAGCGTCGACCTTTGGGGTCGTCATCCTTGGCACCTGGGCTTCGTGGAATCATCTTCCAAGCTCCACCGCGATCTCCGCCGGCAGGCCCCTGGGGGACAGCTCCCCAAGCCAGCCGGGGGGGGAGAATCGGAAAAACCCCAGTGATTTTTCGGAAGGAACATCGCTTGCTGGGCACTAGGCAGAGGGGCTGGAGGGCCAGGGAGGGGCCAAGTCGAGCTGTCAGTCCCTCTTGGCTCCAGCCCAGCAGGAATTAGGCTGTTCCCTCTAGACGGTCAGAGCCGCCAGCCCAGCCAGGGCACTTTGAGGAGGGGAAAAGGTCGGACGCTCAGACAGAGGGTCAGGAGTGTGGATTTCCCCTTTCCAGCATGGCAGAGGGGAGGAGCGCTGCCGGTGGGAGCATCTGGCTGGCGATGCCGTAAGGTCCTCGAGGCCAGGTCGGGGGGGCGGGGGGAGGGGGGGACAGGGGGAGGGGGGGGCCCCCTTGCCCCCAGACATTCGCAGCCCCTCTACAGACAGCATCAAAGAGTGCAAAGAGTGACAGCCAGACACCGTCACCGCGGGGAAGGTCACATGTGGGTCAGTGCGGGCAGCACGGGAAGGGAGTGACCTATTTCCAAGGCCCATTCAGGAACCTCCCTGCAAGCCCAGACGTCTGACGCGGCCAGACAACAAAGGAAAGGGGGGCTGGGCTGGGGGGCTGGAGGTGTCTGATGGCCCGACGTGTCGCTTCCCCCATCACAGGGGCCCCCGCAGCTGTGCCTCCACCCCCCGCTGACCATCGGGGTGGCCAGAGCAGGGCCCATCGTGTCCAGCAACCGGCCACCTTGCTCTCGGCTCTCCTGGCCCTCTGGAATATTCTGCCAGTACTCAACCTTGGTGGAACCCGAGGTGGTCCTGGCCTCCCCAGAATCTGCCCTAGGGCCCCGTAAGCACACCTCTCCCCAGGAATCACACCATTTCTCCTACAGCTTGGAGGAACACTCGTCACCCTGGGCCTTCATTCATGGACACCCCCTCTCAATCAACCATCGATCAGGACTTAAATCCCATTTGCAGACAGGTCAGGTCACCATGCGAAGCAGGGAGGGAGAAACCAACGCACATCTGTTGAAAACTCGTGCACATCCAAGACGGGCCTGGGCTTTGGAAGTAACCACCCTGGCTTCCAATCCCAGCTCTGACCCTTCCCCAGCTAGGACCTGAGCTTTTCCGGGCCTCGGTTTCCCTGTCTGCAAAACGAGGACAATAACCGTATCTGTGTCACAGGAGTGGTTTCAGGGTTAGGCGATGCCTGTGCACACGCACCCCGGCGCCTGGACCGTACTGAGTGCTCCTTAAAGAGAAGCCACGGCGACCGGCCCAAGACAAAGAAGGAGCTCAGGAGGAACCAGGGACTAAGCCCCAGGGATCTGGGTCATTGCTAAGAGCTAATCAAGACCCGAATAGGATGTGAGCTCAGGGCAGCAGGTGCTGAAACTCCCTGCACGATGCTATCTATTCCCGGGTGTGAGTTAACTTGCCCCAAGTGTGCAGGCGGGTCCCCGACTGGGTTTGAGATTGCAGAGCCCGGCGGGGACCACGCCCAGCGAGCCCTGCCCACACACTGCCACCCGAGATACCCACTGCGGCTAAACGAACCTCCTGCGTGAACTCGGCCAGGCCTCCGGCCAGTCCGGTGCCCTCATCCTGTCTCTCATGACTCAGCGTGATTCACACTTAACGTCGCTGACATCAGGCTGGTCCTGGAGTCCTCGGCACGGTCTGGCGACAATCGGCAGCCTATGCGAGGAAAGCGGTGAGCCTCCCTCTCCGTGGGTCTCGGAGGCGACGACGTACGGCATTAACGAGCTGCCCCGTCTGCCTCCCTCACCGCGGCCTAAGCTGTTCCAACGGCACTCTCATCTAATTTCGGCTGAAGAGTTAAGTGTTCCCTGGAGGTCCGGAGGGCAGAACTGCTCAGACGCTTCTCCGGCAGGTACCAAGGTCTGGCCAAAGGTCGGGCAGGTTTACGAAAGCCGCACAGGGCCTGCTCTCCCCCGACAGTGTGCCCTGGGGCTTGAGGCCACCCCGTGCCCCCTTTGCAAAGAGCCCTGGCTTCCTGCTTCATGCGCCACTAACCCAGAAACTCCACACTCAAAAGAAGCGGCTAAGCCCTAGGAATGCAAACGTTGAAGGCGCACGGCCTGGGATGCCTCTGCAGACTTGAACTGGAAAGGTTTAAGGGCTTTTGTCAGGTGTGGGGGCGGGGGCCAAGGAGGAGCAGGTTCAGAGGGAAGCAGGAGTATTTCCAGGGCCTGTAATTACCCATGGCCTTTTTCAGCCGAGGTCTGTCCCATTGCCTTGGCCCGGGGAGTCGGTCAGAGACTCAGGAATTTAGAGACGTGAACAGAGCAGAGGAGCTGAGGTGCCTGGGGGCGCCTGCTAAGCGTCCAGCCTTGATTTCGGCTCAGGTCACGATCTCACGGTTCGAGAGTTCAAGCCCCGCGTCAACAGTGCGAAGCCTGCTTGGGATTCTCTCTCTCTCCCTCTCTCTCTGCCCTCCCCCACTCATGCTCGTCCTCTCTCTCTCTCTCTCTCTCAAAATAAATAACTAAACTTAAAAAAAGTGAAGAAAAAAAGAAGACGCCTGTTCCAAAGGAGGGTCTCCCACTGGAGATGGGGGCGGTGGTGACCCCTTCCATTCACACCACCCTTTCATCAGCAGAGAGCGTCCCACAAATCCGTCCCACCTGAACCAGCCACGAGAGCAGGTATGGCCTCAAAAACGCCAGTGACATAAGCGAAAAATCACTCCTCTACCCCCCTCCCCCAAGGAAACGAGAGGCACAGAGCCCACCCTCCAGGTCACCTTCGAAAGGAAGGTCACGAGCGGCGGGAGTGGGGGGCGGCCACCTGGGGGTGTGGTCAGACCCACAGCTGGGAGCGAGGCTGAAAAGCACTCGACCGATTCAGTCCTGCGTGTGCCAGGCACTGTCTTAGGCACCAGGGCCGCCAAACTAGACGGACAGAGCCCCTGCCCTCATGGAGACAGACAGACATCAGCAGGCAAGTACGGAATATGAGCCGACTGGGTCAAAGACGCTACCTAACTCTTGCGTTGTTGGTAAAGAGGTTGGCTAGCTCATTCGTTCGTTCATTCATTCATTCGGCAAGTTCCCACGTAGGCCCCCCTGTGCTAGGCGGGCAGGGGACCGGACAGTGGCGAGCGAGGTCTCTGCCCTGGAGGGTGTCACGGCGACTCCCGCCACATCCCTCAAGACCCCACAGCGCCCCCTGGGTTCCTCACACGCCCCCGAGACAGGCCCCGAGCATGGAGACAAGTCCCAGCTCCGTATCACCAGCTCCCTCAGTGACGCGGGGTGAACCATTCCTCCCGCTCCACGGCCTGAGTTACTTGCAAAACGGAAGGGGGCGGGCGCGGGCTTCCTCCAAGTATCAAGGGATAAATTAGGAACACGGAGCAAACCCGCCGGGTACAAAATGCCCCACCAATGGTGTGCTCTGGAGCCCCAAGACTTTACAAAGGGGCTCCTGGCTCTCCAGGACCTTCCAAGACCTCCCAGTCCAACAAGGGAGCAGGGACACCCAGGTCTGTAAAGGGCAGGGGGAGGACAGGTGAGAGGAAGCTAAAGCCTCATGGGAGGAGGGAGGGAGGAAGGGAGGGAGGAGGTATCGCAGAGGGGCCCGCAAGAGAGAGATGCACCCAACTCGCGGAGAGAGACAACAATGGTTAATTATCCCCCTCCAGTCTGTCTTGTTTCTGCCTAAACAATGGCTGGCACATAGTGGGCGCTCAGTAAATATTTGCAGAAGGAAGTTTCTGCTAGGAAAACCCGAGAGGGAGGCAAAGAGACCAAAGCGGGGGGTGGGAGGTGCCCAGAAACTGAGAGAGACACCAACCTGGACATGGGGACCCCCCGGCAGGGGACTCTGGCTCCGTCCCGAACAGGTGAGTCTGGCCTGCCCCAACAGAAGTCACTTGACCCAGTGGGACTGAACGTATAGCCTTTTGGAAAAGGAGAGCGTCTCCTGCCTCTGGCTCCGGGACCAGGCAGGCAGGTGGCCAGCCCAGGGCTAGACCTAGTTAGGGTCCTCCCGGGAGGTCTGGGGCTTGGAGGCTTGGGGACAGGCTTCCCACCTGAGCCCAGCAGCCCAAGCAACCACAGGACCACCAGGTATGGACTCGGGAGCTCTCTCCAAACGGGCCGTCCCATCTCCCACCACCAGGCTGGACAGTGACTTAAAGCCCTTCGAGAGGTGGCCCTGTCAATGTCACCACCGCAACCAAACCACATCGGGCACACTGGGGACCCGAGGGAGCCCACACCTCAGAGTCACGTAAAACCCATCACTGCCTGCCACCCTGATCCAAGTACCCCTCTGCCCCTTTCCACCTCTGGGGTCGCCTCTCCGAGCTCCAGGCGGACACGGTAAGGCCTTCTCCCCACTCCACGCGAGCCACGCAGGCTGGGTGGCTTCACTGAGCCTCCAACCCAAGATGGTCTCCACCTCCTCCTTTACTCGATTCAGTGGGGTCCCAAGGAGGGGGTGGAGCAGGAGGGCCCCCAGGACCGTCCTCATCCCTCCTGTCCGTCTCTCCTCCTGTCCTTGTAACTTCAAGGCTCCAGATGGAGGGGAGGGGGTAAGCGCACCAGGTGGAGCCTTGATCTGGTGGGGCGGGGCGTGTTCACGGGCAAGGTGAACACCACGCGGCTGCGGTGGTTCCCAAGCCCACGCCCCCTCGCGCCGCCCCTCGGCTCCCACCTCTCTGGTCCCTACCTGCTCTTTAGGGCTTGCTTCAGGACAGCCCTCCCCAAGGCGGGGGTCCTGGGCCAGGGGTCCCTCCTGTTGGCTTTCCCTGCACCGGTCACGCTGTGTTGTAACGCCAGCTCAAGTGACCGGGGACGGCCAATCCTCACGGGCGGAGGCCTGACCCGCCCGGCTGCGTCCAGAGCCTGGCAAAGGCACCGAGCTGGGTGAGCCACCCCAACCGCTGGACGCACAGGGGAACGGTTCTCAGCCCGCGAGGCAGCGGCCACACTATCTCCGTGTAGTCTTTGGGGCGATTCTGCAAGGTGAGTCTGGTGCCCGTTTTTACAGATGTGGAAACTGAGGCTCTAGAAAGCCGATCTGTCCGGGGTCCAGGTCAGAAGCCAGAATTTGAAACTCAGAAGGTCTTCCCCGGACGCGGGGAGCCTGAGAGCGGAGGTCGGAAGGGTGGGGTCCCGGCACCGAGGAACAGGGCAGGAGCTCAGCGTGGGCCACAGGTGCAGGACTCTGCCCTCCGTCCCGCCTCCTGTCCCCACGGCAGCCTGGAGGTGCCGCCTACGCTACAGGCAGCGCGGGCTGGGAGGGACCGGAGTGGAGGCGACTAAGCCACTGCTCTGCACGGCCCCCGGGTGCCCACGCCCAGCCTCACCCCTTACCCGCTGTCAGCCCAGGCGCACAGCCCCTCCCTCACCAGGCCACAGGAAACACCATCCCTCCCCGTGCCGCAGATTCCCAGAACCTGCCCGGAAAGGGAGTGAGTGCAGCGGCTTCCTGTGGTCCCCACCTGGCTGTCAGGGGCCGAGACCGTCCACCCCGCTTCCCCTGGCTCCCATGGGACGCCCGAGTCAGACCGTCTCACCCGGCCTGGGCTCTCCAGGGCAGGCCCGGGGTACTGGGAAGTTCCAGAATAGCACGGGCTTAAAAACCCAACAAGGGCAAGTACACAGGGTCGGGACTCCCCTTAGGCCTTGGCCTGTGTCCTTGTTTCCCGTCCGCATGCTCCGCTCCGCGGCCAGGACACAGGGGACAGCGCCTGGCACACACGGGCCTGTGGCAAACACGTGGGGTGAATTAACAGGGAGGAGGGTCAGGGAAGAATTAAAAGCACCCATGCACGAAGCCTGTGAACTTCAGGGGCTCAAAAAAAAAATCGGTCCCCTCGACACAGGAAATCAGTTGCATATGGCTTTGAAACTGTCTTTTCCCACACGGTGACCTGAAGATCTCCATCTCGTGTGTGTGTGCGCGCGCACACACACACACACACACACACACACACACACCCTCTACCCCTTCACCCCTTGCCCTGGGAAGGCAAGGAGTTTCGATTCTGGCTTCCAACCTGGATCCCAGACAAATTACTTGGCCTCTTTGAGCCACATCTATAAAAATAGAACAGAACTATAAAAAATAAGTTCTCAGATACCTAAACTAAAAATCCCAGAATCGTTGATTTTGAGGATATCTATTAAGGGCTTACGACACACTGGGTACCATCTGCTCTCCTGGTGGTTTTGTATACGGACGGCCTCTTCCACCAGTGACAGATCTCTTCCCTTCTTCCTTCCTTCTCTCTCTCTCCAGTCCTTACACGTTCTAAGGTTCAGTTTCAACATCACCTCCTCCAGGAAGCCTTCCCGGACTCGCCTGCTGAGAGTTAACTCTGAGCCCCATCTTAGTACTCCAGGACTCTGCTCACCTCTCATTGCCTTTATTACCCTCTGCCTAACATGATGTTGTTTGGGAGTTTTCCGTACATTTGCCCTCCTCCCTTCCAAAGAGCACACAAGGCAAGTTCTCAAAGGCCAGGACTAAAGATGACAAAAATCCAAGCCACGTTTCCTGGGAGCAGGAAGGCACATCGAAAGTAAGGCCCCCCCATCCCATCTCAGGCCTTGGATCCCAGTTATGGGAAGGGCAGTATCTGGAAGTTAACCCATATCAACTCACTCCATCCATGGGGTCCTTTTACACCCCCATGTCACAGATGGGAAACTGAGGCCCAGAGCGCAGAGGCAGGAAGTACCACAGCAAGACTCCAGCCACCTCCACCTGACTCCCAGGTCGGGCTCCTAACTGCTCCAGCCCCGACACCCAGACTAAACACGGTTTCCCAACGTGGCTTCCTCCAGAGAAGGAGCCCGTGAACCAAAGATGTCATATAGGGATGTCTTCGTGCCCCCAGGGCGGCGGGATGCCTAGGGGCTCCAAGAGACCCAGAGTCCCCGATCGCTTGGTAAGGGGCGACTTCCCCGAGCCCCCCTCAGGTGCCCCTCCATCAGTCAGCCCTTTGGCCACACAGCCTGCACCTCCTCACCAGCCGGCAGCTAAAGGAGAGTCACGCCCGGCACAGCTGAGCCCCAGGATCCTGCCCAAGGCCGACAGGAAAGTCTGCCCTGCTGGGCCAGGGCTCACGCTAAACCGGCAGCTAATGTTATCTGGTCCAGCCCGTGCACACCCACACCCGCCCACACCCATACACACCCCTGCTCAGTCCCCTGGGGACCCCTCTCACCCCAGCGTGCCTGGGCACATCACCAGCTCCCACTCACCTGAAGCAGGAGGCCGGTCCAGCTGGGGAGTGTCCCCTTCCCAGGCCAGACCCCTGGGAGGGAGGTGCAGGGAGCCCCAGGGCGGGAGAGGCCGGCTGTCCCCTCCCCCGCCAGTCCTATTCCACCTCCCACTCCCCTGTCTGCAGGGCTGAGTGGGGAGAGCACAGGGCCGCCGCACCTCTCTGACCTCCCGCACCTGCTCCCTGCTCGTTCATGACTAAGCGATTTCCACCTCGGCGTCCGCCTGCCAAGGGGCCCGCTGGCCGCGGGGACCGCACCACGGTGCCCAGAGCCGCGCACACTTCAACCCATAATTGGTGAGTCTTCTTCTTGGGAAAGAAAACCCCCTCCATGTTTTGTTTTGTTTTGTTTTCCCCTTAAATGAAACAAATCCACCCACGCAGTTACTGGAAACTCAAGCATGTGAAACTGAACCGTTTGCAAAGAGAATTAGTCAGCAACCTTGCGAACGGCGGAGCAGTCCCCTCCGCGGTGGAGGTGGGGCCGCCCGTGCTCTCGAGGTTCCCATCCAGGAGGGCACCGGGGGGCCCCTCGTGCACGCCCCGTCCCCCAACCTGCAGGTGACGCCCTGGGAGCGGCTGAACGCGAGGGCGAGTCCGTTCGCGCCAGGTCGAGGGTGAAACGCGCTTTTCTGGCTGCGTCCCGGTCCCGACTTTGTGACACCTGATGGTTTCTATAAGCCCTGGCTCAGGGATCACACTCGAATCCACATCCCGCCCCATCTAGTCAGGTGAACCTCTGCGGGTCTCAGTTTCCTCATCCGTAAAATGGGGGCAACGGAACCTGTCAGGATCACCCAGTCTATGTGGAGTCCTTTGCGTCCGGCACCAAACAGGCAGCGACACATGCGGACTCTTGAGCAGGGAGGGGCGCCTTTCGTCAGGGAGCGACAGTGGGTGGACTGTTCTAGGGCTCTGTCCCTCCGGGTTGTGTCCCTTTGGCTGCGGTGGAATTTGTGGAGTCGGTTTCCAGCCCTGCTGCCTCGCCCAGGAGGTGGATGCGGGGGGGGGGGGGGGGAGAGGTGGGGAGAGGGGCCAGGCCAGGGGGACGAGTCTAGTCCCGGAGCCCTGAGCCCCAGGCTCCGCGACCCACGGCTCCTTGGCCTTGCCTTCTCCACTGTACAGGGAGGCCTCAGACATTCTATTCTGTGTTGTTTCTTTAAACAAAACACCCAGGGGTGCCTGGGTGGCTCAGTCATTAGAGCAGCTGACTCTTGATTTTGGCTCAGTCATGATCTCACAGTTCCTGGGTTCGAGTCCCGCATCAGGCTCTGTGCTGACAGCGTGGAGCCTGCTTGGGATCCTCTGTCCCCACCACGCCCCCCCCCCGCCCCTCCCCTGCTCTCTCTCTCCCTCTCTCAATAAATAAATAAACTTAAAAAAAAACTCACTAAGTTATTTGCCTACATTAAAAAAAAAAACACTGGATTTCTGGCTTTTGTTGGGGGGAAAGAAATGGACACTACAGAGCACTGGACTCCAGGGCACTGGGCAAGAGGCCACTCCCTAACCCAGGACGCACGCACTCTATTTTGCCACAGCCCCCCACCCCCACCCCGCATCGCCTTCCACTGGGTGCTTCCTAGGGCCTCGTTCCTCGCCCCTGGGAGTATCTGAGTTTGTGACCCAGTTTAAAACCCTAATTTTATGTAGGAGCGTGACCTCAGCCACTTGTCACTAGAAATATCCACAGGAACCGTCCCTAGGGAAGGTAATTAAAGTCTGATGCTGCGGGCTGATTTTTCTTGGAGAAAAACAAGACGATGTAAGAAGAACTACACCCCAGTCTGGCCGAGGGCAACTCGGGGATGAGATAGTAATTTTCTGAACTTCTTTACGCGATTTACTAGACAAAGAACAGAAGCAGGTGTCCGGGGCCCTGCCCTCATTTCCCTGATTTCTTCCCTCTCCTTTGGCTTGTGAACCAAGAGGGCCTCCCTCTTGGGATCTCGCCCCCTGGACGTGCAGAAGGTGGGCAGCCTGCTGAGCAGGCCCTTCTGGAGGGTTCCAGGACGGCTGTTTGCAGGACCGGAAGCCCCCCCAGCTCCAGCTCTCCTGGCTGGGGAGGTAGGGTTCGGCAGACTCTCAGCCCGGCAGAGACGCTGAAAATGTCAAGTGAGCATCTGAGGGCATTTTCGAGTTGTTTTGGTCACTCCTAAAGGCAAAAACACAAGCTTCAGGATCTCTGCTTTCTTGACTCTCCAATGGCCGTCTTCATTCAGTCTCCACGGAGCACCTGCTAAGGGCTGGCCAGCGAGACACAGGAGGGACAGGCTGACGCGAACCAGTTCTCACCCAGTCTGTCTTCTGGCGCCTCCCCCACCTGGGAGCCCCTCCTGCACCCTCCCCTTCACCTGGCTAAGGCTTCTCTCCTCCAGAAAGTTCTCATCCCCCCGGGAGCACCCCAGGCACGCCCATGTCACATACCTTAACACCATGTGGCAGTCTAATGACTGCTGCCTTTGGACCCACGCCCCATCCCACCAGATCAGGAGCCTCCACGTGCTCAGAGGCCTCGTGGAGCCCAGACTGGGGCCGCATCCAGCCTGACTTCTTGGCTGTGTGACCCCAGGCAAGTTATTTGACTTTTTCGTGCCTCAGTTTCCCCATCTGTAAAATGCGCATAACCAACACCGCTCGGCAGAACTCTTGGGAGCAGTGAATAAGTTAAGGCGCGCAAAGTGCCAAGCATGGTGCCTGGCACATAGTAAGTGCTCAATAAACATTAAGCAAACTGGTCTAAACCCAGGAGGCAGAGGTGGTCAGTGGGCACAGTCCACTGGGGACACGCACAGCCTTGCACCCAGCCTTGGACCACCGGCACCCACTGTTGTGGCTCACCTCCCCCTCACATCCTCCGCAGAGCCCCAAATTCTACCCAGGCAGCCGTCAGCAGGTGCTTGCCAGGATCGTGCCGCGTCAGTGCAGCGACGAGGCACGAGACTGTCCAATTCTCATAAAACGCAGCTCACGAGCTGCTTACCCAAGAAACCTCCGTGACTGTACTTCCTACACGGGTGCCGGCACGCACGGGGCTCAGAACCTCAATCCTTGTACCCTGGCTCCCGCCTGCAGAGCCCCTGACGCGGGGAGCGGTCATGAATCCCAGGATGGGGGCTGCTGGCTGCCCGACTGTACGGTCACTGCAAATCATCAAAGTGGACATTTACAGGGGCGCCTGCGGGGCTCGGTCGGTCGCGCATCTGACTCTTGATTTCGGCTCAGGTCACGATCTCACGGTTCGTGAGACGGAGTCCCGTGTCGTCCGTGAGGTCGAGTTCGGCGCTGTCAGCGAGGAGCCTGCTTGGAATTCTCTCTCTGCCCTCCCCTGGCTCTCATGTGCGTGCATGTGCGCACACACTCTCTCTCAAAATAAACAAAGGAACATTTTTTAAAAAGCGGACGTTCACGACGGGTGAGCTGCATGGCATGTGGATTACGTCTCAGCGAGACTGCTCGGATCGAATCCTGCATTAAGTCCTGCTGTATACACTCTGAGCCTTGAAGAGACAGCATCCCGCTCTGATACCCAGGAGAGCCGGGTTCTCCCTGCTTCTGTCTTTTTAAAAGTTCAAGGAGAACAATTACACCAAGGCAGAAACTTGGGTCATCACAAGGGCTCCTGTATCTCCGCGCTGGCTTCTTCTCTGGCTGAAGGAGGGAAAGCCGACTCCATTTTTCTACTTTGCCCAAACACAGCTACGTTATCTGGTTCCCCAGGGATGCTCCAAACCCACCTTCGCAGAAAGAAAACAGAGGTCACATCCCTAATACCCAAAAGGTGGCGGATCAAGCCACGTCTCGTGCCCGATACCCAGCAATTCAGGCAGAACCATCCTGCCTGGCCCCTGACCTTGACCTTTATCTGCTCCTGCCGGTTCACCAAAATGTTCTGGGGAGAGGGCAGTCGGGCCAGGGAGCGGGGGGTGGGGGGGGGGTGGCGGAGGGAGTGACAGAAGACCACTTCCAGTCTGCTTCTAGGACAGTGGCCTCTAAGCTTATTTTCAGCAGTTCAAACAATTTCCCCCAAAGCTAAGTCTTGCACAGAACCCTGCACCCCTCAAAACAAAACAAAAAAAAGATCAAAGTCGGCCTGTTCTGGTTCCAATGACCGTCTCCCCACTCTGGCACGGCCCGAGGCTCTGAGGGAAACCAGCAGCCAGGGGATGTGGTGTCCAAAGCCACAAGATCCCCATCCGGCCCTTTCTGGGACTTTGAGGTTATCCCCTGGAAAGCGGGACCTTTCCAGAAAGCAGCGTGTCCCGCGCACATGAACAAGACGCGCGAACAGCAGTCACGTGGCACCGGGTCACGGAGATGGGGGGCTCACGACACCAGCCTCGGCTCCTGCACGTGCCCCAAATTTTCCATGAAAATAACACACGTAAACGCTGACACGGAAGCAAAACCTCAGGAGTGGGGAGACACCCTGGGGGATGGGGGGACCCGGCCTTGGTGCAGCCCTCGGCTCGGACATGGCCCCTGGGTCGGTGCTGTCCGGGCATCTCCCTCAGGGGAGGCACCGTGACAGCGAAACAGCACCGGCATTCAGTGCGTATTGGCTGAATGACGAAGGAATTAAAAAAAAGAAAACCTTATCCCGAGCTGTCTAGACACCCCCGAGGGTGACACGGTGGTGAGGAAGGCAGGCTTGCTGGGACCCTGGGGTCCCAAATGTGGCCCGATAGGGTAGAACCGGGAGAGCGGGGAAATCCCTATTGTTTTGAACATCACATTTCTCCAAAGAAGACGAAGTTTGTTTCAAGGGACCCTGACATTTAGATATAATTTATGCATAATTAAACACATTTCACACTGGTGTTGCCCCTTAGGGTGATTCTTCCAAGCTTCACAAATGCAAGGTGACCTTTCTCATTAGGGCTTCTCAAAATCTCCAAACCGCCAAGACCCTCCGACAAGCAAACACCCTCACGCGACTCCCCCTGCACCCCACCCCCCAGCCCCCCGTCCTCAGAGTAATTAAGCAAGGAGGTTCTGATTCCCAGGTCCTCCCGATCTGTCCAGGGGCTCGTCCCCCAGAAAGCCACGTCGGTGCCCCGAGACCTTGGCACGCTCCGCCCAGCTCCCCCTGCCCCCAAACTGCCGTCCTCTGAATCCTGTGTTTTATGTCAGGGCCGCACGAGGCCCCTGGGATCAGCCTAGCAGACAGACCCCTCCACCACGGCCCATTTCCTGGGTGGCCGGAAGGGAGCCCCGGCAGGTGCAGAAGCCTCACGGAGCCTCCCCGCTGCCCTGCCCCAGGAGAGGTCCAGGCCACGGCGCAGCACCACACCAGCCAAAAACTCCGGCCTTGGCCAGACCTGCAGCCAAACTGCTGATGGTTAATGGTCTGCCGGGAGAGTCCCCAGAGCGTCCAGGCAAAGGGACCAGGGCCTTGACTGGGGCTCCTATGAGGACCTGGCCAGAGTGTTCAATGAAGGAGGCAGAGGCGGATGGAGACGAACGTTTCTAGTTTATCCGTCCTTCTTAGGAATAGCTTTTGGGGTGACTGGGGTGGGGAAGGCCCAGGGTACCTCCTACCCACCCCTGGGCCTGGCATCCGGGGCCTCCCTGCTACACAGCAGCTTCCCGTGATCCTCCTCCTGATGGCCAGCCCCTCCTCCTTGGGGTCACTCTACCTCCCTGCCCCCTACCACGAACTAGAACAGTGCTAGAACAGTGCTAGAACAGCCTAGAACAGTGCTCCTGCACAGTCACACGGGGCTCTCTGTGCCCAGCCAGCACCCCCGGCAGGTTGGCCAGTGTTTCCTGCACACGCCCGTCACCTGTCATCTCTACCTGCTCCGTCACAGACGCTTGAGGGCTTAGGGCCGCTTCGCACAACTCCAGCGTCACGCCTGGCGACAGGAAGTGCTACACGATGTCAGCGTGTTCACCAGAGCAGAAAGAATAAGGGCCAGCTGTATGTCACCCACGTAGCCGTGTCCCCTCCAGCAACTTAGAAAACATCTCTGAAGCTCACTTTGCTCCTCTGTTGAGGGGGAGGTCATACCTAATCCCTAGGCCTGTTTGAAGAATTAGAACTCGGTCTATAGCAGCAGGGGCCTCAGGCCTGACACACAGCAGCCATCTGATAAAGGTTAACACCGTTTCTGGAAGATCGTACTTCGAGCAGAACAGGAGCGGACACGACCTCCCCGAAATGCCGGCCGGAGGCTGGGAGGGAAAAGGCGGGGAAGAAGCTGTCAGGGGCTCCAATGACAGAAGAGCCAACGTTCCCCGAGGCGGCGACAGGTCAGGTCTTGTCCCGAGCCAGGGCCCCGCCGCTGGAGTGCCGGTGACCCAGCCAAGGGTGGCCACAGAGCAAACAGTGCGCCCGTCAGGGCATCCCTGCTCCAGAGCTCTGGGTCCTAGCTCAAACGAGACAGAGACAGTCCATCCCCTTGGGGCCCGATGGTCAGGTCTCAGCCACCACTGGGAGGGAAGGAGAAAGCGTGACTCACGAGAGCTGCGGCTCTGGTGGCAGACGGGCCGGCAGGATTTGAAAGTGGCACCAAATTATATTGTCAGTGATCCATTCTCGAAACAGCCGCCAGCCCCAGGTGGCCTGGGCGGGGGGGAGAAAAAGCTCTGTGAGATACTGGCCCCCCAGCCCCAGAGCCGGTCCGCGTGGGGACACATGGGGCATCGCTGAGCGAGGTGGGGGATGGCTGCACAAAGTGAGCTTGAGGCCAGGTCATGCCCTGAAGGCCACATCACGGATCTGGGGAATTTTCCCTAAGAGCAATGTCCCTGTTGATGGGCTTTGAGAAGGGAGTGGGTGTTGTCGGGTGTTCGTTTTAAAAAGATCACTGGATGGGGCACCTGGGTGGCTCAGTGGGTTAGGCGTCCGACTTCGGCTCAGGTCATGATCTCGCGGTCCGTGAGTTCGAGCCCTGCATCGGGCTCTATGCTGAGGCTCAGAGCCTCTGCTCAGAGCCTGGAGTCTGCTTCAGATTCTGTGTCTCCCTCTCTCTCTGACCCTCCCCCGTTCATGCTCTGTCTCTCTCTGTCTCAAAAATAAATAAACATTAAAAAAAATAATAAAAAAATAAAAAGACCACTGGAAAAAGTTTAACACAATGAAAAGGATGGCTGGGAGCAGGAGGGCGGTGGCTGGGTCTTGGGCGGCAATGGATGCGGAGAGGAAGGCAGGTGTTTAGAGTTCTAGGTGAACGTTTTAGACGAGCTGTCTGAACAGAACCACCCCCACCTTCAAGCGGCCCCCACGTGAGCCAGGAAGGGAAACGCAGCTTCCATTCAGGAAACACTGAACTTTCCACGCCAAACGTAATTAGCCAGAAGCCAGACACAAAAGGTCCCAGAGTCGATGATTCCATTTATAGGAAATGTCCAGAATACACAGATGCAGAGAGACGGACGAAGGCAGACTGCTGGCTGCCAGGGGCTGGGGGAGGGGGCGGGCGGGGGGATAGCCATCGGCTACGGGGTTTCCGTTTGGGTGATGAAAATGGTGGGAACGTGGGGTGCCTGGTGGGGGGGCTCTGTCGGTTAATAGTCTGATTCTTGATTTCGGCTCAGATCGTGACCTCACGGTTCCTGGGTTTGAGCCCCACGTCGGGCTCTGGGCTGACAGTGTGGAACCTGCTCGGGATGCGCTCGCTCTCTCGCTCTCTCTCTCTCTCTCTCTCAAGATAAATAAATAAGCATGTTTTAAAAAAGAAAAAAAATGTTGAGAACTAAGAATGCTTAGTTTTAGGTTGTATGGAATTCACCTCAATTTAAAAAAAAAGCAGCCAGTATCGCAGAGCATATTAAGGGGCCTCCTGCGGCTAAGGGCTCTCCAATGAGCCGCCAATCCCATTTCTGCTGCGGGTGCCATCATATCCCCACAAACCCGGGGTCCCTTCTGTCACTCTGTGACCCCCATGTCAATTTCTCAGGCCACGGTGACATCCAGTCTTCCAGCCTGTCCCCTCTGGCCACTCACTTCCGCCGCTCCCCTTCTTCATGGCAGAGCTTGGCGGGTGAGGGTGTAGACCCCGGAGCTGGGCTGCGGGGCTGGGCTCCCAGCTCCTCCCCTCAGGCCCCAGTGGCCCTGAACATCTGTCTTCCCGTCTGTAAAATGGGGCTGCACCGCCCTACAGGCCTCACCGACGGCATGAGGACTAACTATACGCACATGGGGCATCGGGGGGCCCACCAGGACCGCCAGCCTCCCGCCAGCCTCCAGTGGTCACCAAGCCCAGCACCGGGCCTGAAGTTCTGAGACCAGCCCTTCAACCTGACCTCTCTGCGGGCCCTTCCTCCTCCGTTTCGTCCAGACCGCCCAGCTGGGCTTTCCGGTGGCGCTAAGCCCGGCCCCTCTGCCTACCCTCGGGTCCCCAACACTCCATCCATCTCTACCTCTCCCATCTGAACCGGAGGAAAACGAGTTTCTTTCCCACACCAGCTCTGCTGTGCCCAGATGCTCTTTGTGGTCGAAACCCGGCTATTTATAGTGAACGTGTGCTAGACAAAGTACCGTAGGAAACAGCGTCCACCACGAGGAGGCCGTCGGGTTCTAGTGGCCGAGACGGTAGAGACGACAGACCCAGACGAGGAGTCGCCCCGAGGCCCTCAGCCACCGCCTTGAGGAGCCCAAGTCAGAGCTCACGTTCAAGAAGCATCCCGCGCCCGGGCCCCTCTCCCCACAGGCCCCTCCCGGCGTCCTGCGGCCTCTTGGCCTCACTCAGCCCTACCCCAGCCACAGGCCAGCCCGTGCTCGCCTCCTGCACCTGCTATCCTCCCACCTGGGGTGCCCACCCGCCTCCCCCTGCCCTCTCCTTGTCACCCTCTCCGCGACACCCAGGTAAGGTCATCAGGGGAGACAGGCCGGTCTCCCCCACTAGACAGACAGGTCTCTGAGAGTGAGACCCCCCCCCCCCCCTTCGGATCCTCTGCCCAGTAGACTGGCCACACATGTAGGGGCTTAACAATGTTTGAGTGAAAGAATGAATGACAAGAAGTCCAAAATAGCTCAGACGGCTTGTTTTGGACTTCTGGACCTCCCACAGGGTCACGGGGGACATTCTGGGCAGTCAGGGGGCGGGTGATGGGTGAGTCCGTGGGGAGTGAAGCCACCAGCCCCTCAGGATGTCGGGGCTGTGCACTGCGGCCAGTGCTGATGCACGTCACCGCCCTGAAACCTCACGGCCACCCCATGAGGCGGCTGTCACACCTCACAGTCAGGGTGGCCGACGCTCTGAGGGAAAGCCGGGATCTGGGCCGCCCCTGAGCCCAGATTAGGTCTCTCCAAGCCCTGCTGGGAACCACTGAACCGCCAGCCCTGCCCGCACTCACCCGTCCAACAGGTACCTAGGAGACGCCTACTGTGTGCGCTGAGCGCTGGGGACAGAGCGGTGAGCGAGACCCCATGTGGCCTGGCCCTGCCCACCCCACCCCCCACCCAGGCTGTCCAGCGGGACAGCTGCCAGCTGCCCGCGGTGCCTCGAGAGGGTGAGCGTGTGTCTGGCTGGGTCTCTGGGTGGAAGGTGGAGGCAGGCCTCCCGCCACGGGAACACCCCGTGAGCAAGTGTCCCTCTGGGAGGGACACTTTTACAAGCGGGGGGCACCTGGGTGGTTTGGTCGGTCGGTTACACATCGGACTCTCGGTCTCAGGTCAGGTCACGATCTCACGGTTTGTGGATCCGAGCCCCTCGTCCGGCTCTGTGGCCCCCGCCCTGAACTGACACCGATGGACGGATAAGCAAAATGAGGCAGATCCATACAATGGAGGATTATTCCGTTTTGAAAAGGAAGGACGTTCCGACGCAGGCTACAACACGGACGACCCCCGACAACATCAGGCTGAGGAGACCAGCCAGTCAGAGAAGAACAATCCGCAGGACCCCGCCTAACTGAGGGAGCGCTGGGAGTCAAACCCGCAGAGACAGAGGCAGAATGGAGGCAGCCAGGGGCCCGGGGACACTGTTTCTAGAAGAAAATGCCAGAACGAGGGTTCTACCCCAGGCATGCCTCGGCTCATGCCAGATGCTCTTCTACTAACCCCTTGGAAAAGAAGGTTCCAAAGTTTCTACTTCAGCCCGGGCCTCTCACAAGAGCCCCAGGCCTAGCTGCCATCCCGACACACCCATAGGCCGTTTCTACCTGGGACAGGTGCAAGGTACCTCCACGCCCCTGGCCCCCAGCCCTCGCTATGGGGTCACCACCCACTGTGACCCCCCAAACTAGCGAGGAGGCTGACAGACATCGGCATGTCCAAACAGCTCTCAAACCTGTGGATTTCACCTTGAAAACACCGCCAGCCTCCGTCCCAACCAGCAGGAAACAGATGCACAGACACAAGGAAGCATTTTGAATAATCACAGGCCCCCAAAACAGCCAGCAGCTGTGTGGCCACAAGCAGCCTGTCTGACAAGGGCCGTTCACAGCTGGCACAGCTGTCAGGACCTTGTCACCAGGTAGACCCTGGATTCCTCCTCCGTGTGGCATTTACGTGTCACATGCCCGGAGTCTTGGGCCCAGATCACCCGGCGCCTCCCTCGTTTTCCCAGAGGCACCCCGAGGGTGGCAGGTGCCCCCACACTTCTCCGCCTGTCTGTCACCCGCACGGTGACTTCAAGATGGTCAAGGTTGGGTTTAAGATTGGGCCGGGTGCCATGTTTGTTGACAAATGACTCCCACGTCCCCTGCTACCCAGGTGCGATCTCGAACGCCCGTGCCTGCACAAGGCCCAGCCTCCATGGGGGCTGGGGCGGGGGGGCGCAAAGCAGGGCTGAGTCTTTCAGGGTTTCCTCCCCATCTCCACGGGAGGCCCAGGGGAGCTGATGTGGTTTGTCCGATGGCCAGCGGACTGATTCATTTGTCATGTTGAGCAATGAACAGGATTTTTAAAACACAAAACAAGCAAGAGGCTTTCCCCAAAACTCTGGGGTTGGGGGACAACAAGACGGATCCCCCAGTGAGCCGTCCTCACCTTGCCACAGCCAAGAGAGACCCTCAACTCCAAGTCGGGAGGAATACACTTCCCCCGACTTGCCCCCAGGGAATCACACTCCACCTCTATGAGACTTGATATTTCCCCTTACACGCTTAGGAACTACTTACAGATGACCTGAGGTTTGCTTCAGAATGGTCCAGCCTGAGTGTGCACACGTGTATGTAGACGTGCGTGTGGATGCGTGCACACGTGTGTGAGCGTGGGCGTGTGTATGTGCTGACCCTTGAAGCTGGTGAGGGCACCTTATACTCTTCTCCCAACTTTGGTAGGTGTTGGAAATTTTCCATCATAATAAAAAGTGTTCATTAAAAAAAATAGCAGGGGCACCTATGTGGCTCGGTCGGTTAAGCGTCCGACTTCGGCTCAGGTCGTGATCTCACGGTTGGTGGGTTCGAGCCCCGCGTCGGGCTCTGTGCTGACGGCTCACAGCCTGGAGCCTGCTTCGGATTCTGTGTCTCCCTCTCGCTCTGCTCCTCCCCCACTCACGCTCTGTCTCTCTATCTCTCAAAAATAAATAAACATTAAAATTTACAAAAAAAAATAGCCCACGCTTCTTGGAGAAAAGGCTAAGGTGATGGCGGTGGCATGCTGTGCTGAGTAAAAGCTTACGCACCAAAATTAGTGTTAGAGTTTTGTTCCACCAGCCAGTAGCGGCAAGACTTTGGCCAAGTCATGTGGCCATTCCAACCCCAGGAAAACCAGTTTGCTGCCCCGGGTTCTTAGGAAAAGCACAGGGTGAATACGTCAAGGACGCAGATCACAGCCTAGTGCTAGCACGTTCTACAAAACCATTTCTTATCACTGCCATCATCATCATCAACATCATCATCATCTCCAATAACATCCCGCCTGTAAAGCACTTAGTAGCACATGCCCGGCACCTGCCTATGAGCTAGACTTTTACTCTTAGATCCGGAGGAACTCCCTCTATCAGATAACTGGGAAAAGGGAAAGCATTATGTTTCTTGAAAGGAACCGGTGTGGAATTTCTGGACAAAACTCTGAACGCAGTAGAGTCGGAGGTTTTGCTGAATGTGCAAACGCATCGGCAGGCAAGTCTCTGCTCCCCCGAGGAGAGGGAAGGTCCAAGAAGGGACCAGGCGCAGCGAGGAGAGCACAGAGAGCACCCCATCGCCCTTAGTGAGCAGGGGCAGCGCTGGCCTCCACCGGCTGGACCCCCAGCCCATTCCCAGGCCCCAGTGGAGAAATTAAACATCTATGCCGATTGCCCAGGGGTCCACAGAGTTTTAGAGGGCAGCCCCAGGAGCCCACTGAAGGGTGGTTTTAGCCTTGCTGGAGCAGCCCAAGGAAGGCAGCCTCACCCAGCAACAGAGTGACATCACCCAGGGCCCCTGGCGGGACCACTCCTTCCTAGGAGCCCCGCAGCCCCCACCAATCGCCCCGCGGCCCCGACCTCCCTGAGGCCAGATCTGCCCCTGCTCGTGACTGTCAGAACCACTGTGGTCCATGGGCCACGGCTTTTATTCTTTTTGCTTCCCTGGTGGTAGCCAGGCTGGGAAAGAAAAGGATTTGTGAAGTTACTGCATTAGGCCACCCCACACCTCCCCATCTGCAAACACACACACGCGCACTCTCTCTCTCTCTCTTTCTGCCTTTCCCTCTCTTTACTGGGCCAAGCCCTGTCTGCAAAAGAAAAAGCAGTAAGAGAACGAGAAGTGCTTCAAATGATCTAATCGGGCCCATCACCTGACAGCTGGGCAGCTGCGAGGTGCCTGGCCCGTGACCTCAGCACGGGAGGCAGTAACCGGCAGCCACAGCCAGGGGTCTGGAGACCGTCCACAGCCCTGGGTCTGCTGTTTGCGTAAGCCAGCCACCCTCTCTGGACCTCTGCTGGGAAGGGAAAGGCTGGCCTACGCAGATGCCCTGCAAGTAAGACAGGGCTTCCCCAGCTCCATGATTCCTTAGCAGGGTGGGAGTGGGGGGGGGGCGGATGCCTGTCTATGCCTCTCATGCTTAATCTAGCACTTTCCACCACCCAGAGGGGCAGTATCAGATAGGGATGGGACACAGAAGGGAGGAGCCCCCCCCCCCCCCACCGCCGCCTTCCTTGCTCGCTGTCCTCAATAATCGGGGATGAAGTTCTGGGCCCCCTCCCCAGCTGTCCTACCCCGGGAGAGAATTCTGCCAAAGACACCGAACTGGAGTCACCGGGGGATGGCGTTGTTTTACCACGGCCACCTGTTAAAACTCAGCTCATGACCAGTTTCTGGTGCTCCAGGCTGGAGTGTTTCATTAAATATTACTCACTCAGGAAGCAGCCCCTGCCAACTCACCCCCAAACCGTGCGGCTCATTTTCGGAGAAAAAGAGAGGGAGGGAGAAGGAGCCTGGGTCCTCCCGAGCCGGCACCACCGGCAGGGTGTCCCTGCGCCCGGTCCCCGCACAGCCCACTTTTGAGAACCGAGCAAGGGGAGTCAAGTAACCAGCCCTCAGTAACCAGCAGCCCCACTGCCAGGTTACCATGGGGGGCATGCACACCCTCACTCGCAGAGAAGCACACTCACCCCGCACCGACACACTCACACTCACCCCAGGCACACACGCAGAGACACATGCCCTAACTCACCCACAGACATGCAGAAACATTCAGAGACACACACAGACCCAGAAGCACAGTGCAGACACACACTTAATCTCACACGGACACACCCTCAGACACACCCACACAGGCAGGCTCAGAGACACACATTCACACTGTCACCAGACCTCTTGCACACAGACACGCTCTCAGGCACACACCACACACACACACACACACACACACTCTCTCTCTCTCTCTCTCTCTCTCTCTCTCTCTCTCTCTTGTAGCCTCCCATCAGGGCAAGCCACGGCGCCAGGGGCCAGTTAACATTCCAGGAACCTTTGCCTTGAACTTGAACAGGACAACTACCAGGTCCGCACACACCCCGGGCGCGCAGACTGAGCCATCCCGCGGTTCCACCGACCCACCCAGACTGCTCTGGTTTTTCTGTTTTAATCGATTTGCTGACACAACACTCGGCTCCCCCTTGGCTCCCCCTTGGTTGCCGGGAGAAGCTGCGGCGGCTCCGGGACGGCGGAGAGGGCGGCGCCGCCCGGGGTTGTCGCCCGGCGGGCTCCCCGGGAGAGGCGCGGAGGACAGGGCGGGGGGAGCCCCGAGGGGGCCAGTAAGGGCCGCGCTGCAGAGCTGGGTCCCGACTGGCGGGAAAAGCGAAACTAACTTCGCGGAGCGGGGTCGCGCTGCCCCCGTGTGGGAGGGGCAGGTCAGCGCCCCCGCCTCCACCGCGGGGACAGTCGCGGTCGCAAGAGGCCCCCCCCCCGGGGCGCCCCGGCACCTGGAAGTCGGCGGGGGCCGCTGCGCGTCCGGGGTCCCCTCCCCGGGTCTGCGGTAGCTGAGCCTCGACCCCCGGCGCGACGGTGGCCGCGGCCGCCGGGGACCACCGCCCTGTCTCGCCCCCGCAGGTGGGATCCGGGGCCGCCGCGACCCGCAGGCGTCCGCAGCGGCAGCGGCGCTGGGCGGCGCCCCGGCCCCCTCGCCCGGGACCTGTGGCGAGAGGAGGGTTCCCCGCGGGACCCTCAGCCACCAGGTCCCCAGCGCCCAGCCCCGCGCCCACCACTCAGTCCCCGACCGCCGCCATGCCCGCGCCCACCCCGCCCGGACCCCCCACCCACCCGGTGCCCGTGCCCGGCTCTGCCTACCGCGCCAGGGAGGGCCGCCTGCGCCGCCGCCGCTCTCCGGGGCCGAGGAGGCCGGGGCGCCCCGGGCCGCGCCCGCCGCAGGGAGCGAAGTCGTCTCCTCCCGCGGCCCCGGCGCCAGCGCCTGGAGCCTGGTTCCTGCTGCGAGCGCGCGGGCAGCCCGAGCGCGACTTCTGTGCAAAGAAGAAAAAGCAGGCGAGGGCTTTAAAGTGCAGGGAGAGAAACGCGCCGGGGAGGGGGGGGGGGGGGAGGCGGGGCCGCCCCGCCCCTCCCTCCCCGCCAGCCCCGCCCCTCGGCTCCCGCCCCGGCCCGGGCTCCCGCTCCCGCGCGCCGGGCGCTGTGCGCCGCAGGGGCGGCCGCGGGGCGCCGGGCGGCGGGGGCTCCCCCTGTGCCGCCCCCTCCTCCGCCCGCCCCACCGCCCCACCCGGAGGCCATCGGGGCGCGCGCGGGGCGGCACCGGAGCTTCGGTCCCTCCGGAGGCGTCTTCGGGAAGCGCCGGGCAGCCTCCGCTGGGCGAGAGGCCGGGGTTGCAACACCCGGCGGGCCGCGGCTGGGGGCAGACGGGGGGGCGGGGGGAGGGGGGCTTACTAATAATAATTTTTAAAACCTCTTGGGAGGGTGGGGGTTGTTTCAATAACCTTGGGAGCAAGGCCTTGCTTGCCTCATCCGAAATTCCCAGCAGTTTAAAGTTCCGCAATTCGAAGGCACAGGAGAGGAGGACGCAGGGACCGTACTCACAAGGGACCGGGCTCTGGGCTCCCGGACCTCGCGGGCCCCCGGGCACGTTGGCTCAGGACACACAGCAGGCGGCGCTCCGTGAGTGTTTGTTGAATGAATGCGCGAGCGATTGCCCTCTGTAGGACCTCCACCCCCGAAGAAACTTCTTATAGAGTCTTGGGGCTCTTGGCTCGTCCCAGGAATTTTCCTCCTCAACCCTAGAACTGGGAACGTCCTAAAGAAATTAGTGTGTGTGTGTTTTTAATGTTTTTATTTATTTTTGAGACAGAGAGAGACAGAGCACGAGTGGGGGAGGGGCAGAGAGAGGGGGAGACACAGAATCTGAAACAGGCTCCAGGCTCTGAGCTGTCAGCACAGAGCCCGACGCGGGGGGTGGGAACTCACAAACCGCGAGATCATGACCTGAGCCAAAGCCTGACGCTTAGCCGACTGAGCCACCCAGGCACCCCAAAAGTTTGTTTATTTTGAGGGAGAGAGAGAGAGGAAAAGAAAGTGTGAGTGGAGGAGGGACAGAGAGAATCCCAAGCAGGCTTTTCGCTGCGAGCACTGGGGCTCGAACTCACTAACATGAGGTCCTGACCTGAGCTGAGATCGAGGGCAGAGCGCTTAACCGACTCAGCCACCCAGGCGCCCCTGGTTTTTTTTTTTTTTTTTTTTCATTAAGAAAATTACTAAGTCCCCACTGACTGCTGTGGGCCGCGTGAGCCTCCGTGGGCATTCTGGAGGCTCAGTTAACATTCCTGCTTCCAGTTGTCTGGGAACCCAGACCGCTGGGGTGGGCAGCCATTGTCAGCAACCCAGGGGCCCTTGGAATGTAGAGCATGGGACCCCCTCTCGCCACTGTGCAATGCGAGGATGTTCGTTGGCCCAGGGTGTAATAGCACTTGGGACAACTGTGAAAACATCCAGGAAGGCGGGGGCTTTCTTAGTTACTGGTATACCTGGGAGGAGTCTGATTGCTGCAGAGCACAGCCTCTTCTGGGTTCTGGGTCTCTCCCCTGGAGGAGTAAGCACGGAGGGGTGTGTCACACAGGAGGTGTGCACCCCTCGCCAGCCGCTGTCCTCTCCTGGGGCTGTTGCCCCAGCCTCATGAGTCGAAGTCCTCCAGGCTCCGCCTCTTATTCTGGAGGAGACCTTTGGGGACAGACTGGAGCAGATTGTGTGTAATTCCAGTGGTGAGATCTGTTCATTTAGGGCCGAAGACCTCACCTTTGATGTGTGGGCCCTGAAATAGATGGTTCCCAATTAGGAGTCCTCAGCACCCGTACTCCGCCCTCCTTCAGCATTAATCTTGAAATCTCAGCTTTGAGCCAGTTGGGTAATTAGATCCTGCTGACCTCAATTTCCCAAAGGAATCTCTGGGGGAGTGAGCCTTCCTTCTCTCCTCCAGGACTCCGGGCAGGTAGGCAGGACCACGCTGGAAAGCTGGTCATCTTGCGGTGACCCTCTGTGGTACGGGACGCTGTTGAGCAATTGTGGAGACCAGAAAGGGATATATGCTCATCCTATCAGTGCTGATACTATTGTTTGCTAAAAAGATACAAAATCTTGCAATAGTGTGACATCAGCTGATAAACATCCAGGAATTTGAGGACTGACTCAAGTCTTAACCGATCTGTGCTCCACTGGGGTGAGTAGGGAGGGGAGGGGCTCTGGGCCTGGTGATGCCACCCCCCAACTCCATTCCCCTGCCCCCCCCACCCCCTCCCCCTTTCATCACTGGCATCTGCACATATAATTCATTCCCTGCTGTAATCTGCCTCAGGAAAATGACAGGAAGAAATTACTAGATAGCAAATTAACATCAGCTGTTTTTTTCTGACGATGGAAAATCTGTCCAGGGAGACCTTGGACACCTTTGAGCCCTTAGAACAGAATCTTCTACCCTCACAAGTTCTCATCTCCCAGGGCACCCACCTTCTCTGGGTCCCTCTTGCTGCCTGGAGTGAATGGAGAAGGGTTTTAAAATTAGACAAACCCCAGCTCTGCCATTCACTGCCTGTATGACCTTGAACAAATTACTTAACCTTTCTGAGACTCAGTTTCTCCATCTGTAGAACAGCTCTATGTGTTTCCCATGATTTGCTGGGGGAGAGGCAATCATCCCACAAATACTGAGTACAACATGTGCAGGGCAATGTGTTAGAATGAAATCAGAGGTTTTTGAGGAATTTCAGAACAAGAGACACATTTTAGATATTATTAGTGACAAAACAAACAAACCAACCCCAAAACAAAAGCAAACTTTCCGGGGAAAAGCATGGGATCCATACACGAAAGGGTAGCAAGATTCACCAGAACAGAAAGAACACTGAAGCATATTAATAAAATGTAGGTCCATTCTGCATCCCTAACATAAGATACACTTATCTCATGAAGTGCAATTGAAATCCAGTGGACCTAATCTTACAGAACTTTGATCTTACAGCTTTCGTGAATTAGTACATATTGATTCATTTCCTAAACTCTTGGCCTTAACTGGCTTTGGGTTTCACACAGAGGCATGTGTTGTTAGACAGTGACACCTGCTGGTAAATTATGGTATTGCAGTGTAGCTCTATCAGACATTATTAATCATCAGTATAAAGGGGAAATGTGGAGAAGAATTGGGGGAACTTTAAATGAGACATTAGGTGATAACCAAGCTTGAGGAGACTTCCTGTGACCTTGAGAAGAGATGATCTTGGGCTCATGATACCAATTGTTGCAAAGTTCTTCAAAAACACTTGCAGTGAATTAAAAGTGAGTAGGCTATGGTCTTGGTGCCTGTTTTAACTCTTTACCAGAGACTTTCAGTGTGTTTTTTCCCCGTGGGATGACATCTTCAATATTACAGGAAAACCCCATAATAGAAGTAAAGCAATCCTTGAAGTATTTATTCACTTAATCCTTCAGTATTTTTAAAAATTAAATAGTGAAGCACTGAATGAATAAATATTAAACAGCACTACTCTGTACACAAGAGAAAGAAGACTAAAAAAAAAAAATAGACCAGGTTCCTGACCTTAGAAAATTTCAATTTAAGTGGGAGAGACAGACAGTAAATGGTAGGCGAGATCATTTCAGATAGTAATAAGTGATCATAAATAATCACTTGTTATGTAAGTTTGCTCCATGGTCTATTTTTCTTTGGACAGAGATCTGTATTCGGTGGCCTCAGTTCATATTCACTTCAGACTCTACATAAAGATTCTAGAAAGGTCATCCTTCTGTTCCCAGAATGACAGATCAGAGACCTCCAATAGTCAGGAACGTGTTTTTCCTTCCCGTCCCCCACAGCAGGGCTTGGTAGACACCCTGAAAATGAGCCCAAACTGACTGGTCCAGCCTCTCTCGGGGTCCCCCAGCCCCAGCGAGGGGGTCAGCTGCCTCACTCCCTCAGCAAGCACTTACCGGGAACGAGCTATGTCCTCCTCTGTGCCAGGAGCTTGTGAAGTTAACACTGGTCTCACAGAGACCAGTCTGAAGACTGAAGATGGACCAGTTCGCATCCTGAATCCTGGAAGAGCATCTCTAAGATCTTGGAACATTGGTCCTGCCATCCTTCTGCAGAGAGCCCGGCACATTCTGGCTGGGATTGGTGATGCCCGTTCTGGCTGGACTGTTTCCTCATCAGGGGTGCCCTGAGTTGTTCTCCTTAGGGGACACCAGGTTGCAATAAGGAAGGATTAAGGCATCCAAACCCATAAGATGGTCACAGATACATATATTTTTTTTAAGCTAACGTTTGTTGAATGCTTATAATGTGCCAGCTACTGTGCTCTGCGCTTTACACGTATCATCTCCTGTGACCCCCCCCCCCCCCACGAGGTAGGTACTATGATTATCTACATTTTACAAATGGAAAGCTGGGATACAACGTGGCGAAGAAGATCACCCAGAGTCGCCCGGCCGGCAAGTGGCAGGACCAGGACTTGAATCTGGAGGGACTCAAAAGCCCCAGCCGTCCGTTGGCCCCGGTTGGACCGACGCCTGTGAACCCAGGGCGCCAGGAGCACCAAGGGACAGAGAGAAGATTAAGTGCCACCGTATCAGCCTACGGAAGGGGTCAGGCACAGAACAACAGCCAAACGGGAGACAGACCCGACGAGGAAATGAGTGGACGGCCCCTCCCGGGGGTGGCTCTGCGGCCAGGTGGAGGGTGAGAAGGGAGGTCAGAAGAGTGAGGTACCGAGATGGCCAGCAGTGGGCCCAGCTCCACGTTCCGTTCATTTGACGCCAACCCCCCCCCCTCCAGGAACTCCCCACACCGTCCACTGCCTACCACTTCCTCTACACATCCATCCTATGCCATGGGTACTGGGGTTGAAGAGCTTGCCCCCCAAAATCCTTGCCCACACTCAACCTGTGAATATGACCTTATATGGAAATAGGTCTATACTGTCTTCAAGTTAAGATGAGGTCATGCTGCATTAGGGTGGGACCTAACCCAATGGCACGTGTCCTTGTAAGAAGAGGGAGTGTGGACACGGAGGAGAGTGTGATGTGACGGCAGGGATTGGAGGGGGGTGTTTACAAGCCAAGGAACGCCAAGGATCGCCAGCAACCACTACAAGCCAGCAGGGGCAAGGAAGGATTCTCTCCCAGAGCTTTCGCAGGGAGCACAGCCCTGCTGACAGCCCGATCTTGGACTTCCAGCCCCCAGAACTGTGAGAGAATACATCTCCTGTTGTCCAAAGCCACCCGCAGGAAGTGATGCACATGGCCTTCATCACCTGTCCCCTGGATGGCCGCCACGGCCTCCTCGCCCGTCTCCGTGCTGACACTCACGGCTCCTCCGATCCGTTTCCCGCTCGGCAGTGAAAGTGATCTTTGCAACATACCTACGGCACGTGGGCCTTACTCACGCTCTTCCCACAGGGTCCAGGATTCTTACTGTCCCGCCCACCCCTAGGCTCGAGGTGGTCTGGCTTCTGCTGCCCCATCAGCCAGCTCTGTGTGGCACCCTGTCCCACCTCTCTGGGCTCTGCTGCTTTCCTCCGAGTTCCACGCTCCCTCCTGCCTGGGAGCATCGCCCCACAGCCTCTCCACCTGGATTTCCATCCCATGTGTGCTTTCTGCAGCCGCCACTGGTTTCTCCACCTGCTCCCAGCTCCCGCTCTACCTGACCTGATCATTGTCTCCTACCGCCCCCTCTCCCATTTACCCCACCGCACGCTCGTCACAGCGAGAATTTTATACTTACTTATCTCAGACCTTGGCACGCATGGGCCCTTGTAACGGTCAGCCGTTGCTGTGTAACAAACCACCCCAAAACTGGGGCTTCCAGCCACGATCATTTATGCTCGCTCACATTTCTGCAGCGGGGAGTGGGGAAGCAGCTGGTCCTGCTGGGCTTAACCGGGTGACTGTGCTTTGGGTGACTTTGCCTCGTTTGGCTCATTGATCTGCTCTGTATGCTCATCCTGGGACTCAGGCGGAAGGCACACTGGAAACCCCTGGGAAGCCCCATGGTGCCAGCACATTTCAATCTCTGCTTGAGTCATGTCTGCTCACCCCCCTGCCCCGCATTGGTCAAAACCAGTCACACGGCTGAGTCCAGTCCTCAATCAGTATTTGTTGACTAAATACATTTGCTTGAACAAGATTAGTCATACGGAAATGGAAGGATAGTCATTGGAAAGCAAGGGACAAGGGAGGAAGAAGTCCTTGGGGAGGGTCCTGAATGCTTTGCACGGTTGACACGCCCCGGTCCCCATGCTGGACTTCATGAAAACGTCTCCTGGCGACCCCACAACTGTCAGCATTATGCTCCCGTGGGGAGAACACAGGACACTCCCCACCTTCCCCGCAGGGTGAGAAGCACCATCCCTGCTAGGCCCTGGGGGGCATGCTGGGAGAGGAACCACTCCCCCCTTCCCTCCCGCTATCCATCCTTCAGTGCACTGGCCCCTCGTGCCTCACTGCCCACGGCTGCCGGCCGGTCAGGCCTGGGCGTTGCTGTCCCCCCGCTCCCCACCCCCAACTTTTCTTGGGAACAACTGCCCAGGAGATTCGGAGGGAATTAGTGATAAGGAATTAAAAGACAAAGCACTACTTGGCTACAGAAAATACACACACATGCGCACACACACACACACACACACACACACAGACAGATACCAGAAAGGAAATGTAATCTTAGCATACCACGTGGCTCAGCTGTTAAGAATATTTAGATAATCATAATAATGGACACAGCGAATACTGACTTACTCCAGTGTCGTGATTTAACTCCAGTCTGAAGCCGGAAGGAGACCACGGAGCGGAAGATGGTGATGGTGATTGATGTAATAATATTAACGGCCAACGCTCATTGAGAGCCTATTATGTGCCAGGCCCAAAGCACACGGGCAGGTCCACTGCCTGCTGACACGACCCCGGCGGGGTGCATACCAGCACCCCACACCACAGCTAAGGAAACCGAGCACAGATGAGGTAAAGAACTTGTTCAGGGTTGCTCCGCTGTAAGTGGCAGAGCCTGGTTTCGAACCCGGGTAATCTGGCTCGAATTATTCTCTTCTAGGTAGTTCCTTAGATTTTAGACATTTAGGTGATATTAAAGTGAAAAGACATAGGAAACCGTGGTATGAGCAGGCTATTGAGAAATATGGCGGTAGATATCCAAAATAATGGCCCAAAAGAATCACAAGTAGTCACTTCTTGGGTGAAGCATTTGGGCGTGGGGGTGGGGCAGGAAATGGTTTGGGTTTGCTTGTAGGTAGCCCTCTGGTATTTTAAAAACTACTTGCGTGTCTTATTTTGATTCAGATACAAATCAAATCGAGAAGGGCGCCTGAGTGGTTCAACCAGCTAAGCGTCCGGCTTCGGCTCAGGTCACGATCTCGAGGTCCGTGAGTTCGAGCCCCGTGTCGGGCTCCGTGCTGACAGCTCGGAGCCTGGAGCCTGCTTTGGATTCTGTGCCTCCGCCTCTCTCTCTGCCCCTCCCCCACTCACTCTGTCTGGGGAGGCAAGGTCAGCAAGCCAGGTGGCCTTGAACGTCAGAGCCTCCCTGCCCCCTTCTTGGTTTTGGGGTCATCTGGCTTCCCTCGTCCTGTGACAGATGCCCAGTACCTCTCTGGGTGAGTGGTGCTCTGGGCTCCCGGGTCAGCCAAGTGCCAGCCTGCTCCTCCCAGACGCCTCCAGGAATTGCCACAGGAGAGAGGGAGCCCCCTCCCTGTCCTCGGCCCTGTCATGGCTCCACCGCCCCCAGGGTTGCATCTGCTCGGTATCCAGGAAGCTGAGTCTGGGTGAGGTCCCCGGGGTGCCCACTCAGAACCCAGAAGGAGGAGGACTCGGGCGGAGTGAGCCGAATTTCCTTTCTATTTAAAGAAAAAACCCAAGTCAATATTTTTAGGTGCCAGCTAAGAAGTTGCTTCCTTTGCGCAGGGTCATTGTCTGTTGCGCGGCTGGGTGGTGGCTGACCCAGCCTGCAGAGTTGGGGAGGGGAGAGGAGGAAGAGGAGGAGGAGGTGGAGGGAGTGGGCGGGGGGTGGGGGTTGGGGAGGGTTTCCGTCTCCCTGAGCTGGTTCAGGACAGATGCTGACATCTGGTTTTAAGGGAGGGGTCTGTCCCCGCCCCCTCCCCCCCCCACCCCCCCACTCAACCAGTGGGTTGGCCCGGAGCTCCAGAAGAAACTTGCAGGAAATTGGTGGCAATTCGAACCCAGGCTCCTTCTGGCCTCTGGGTTGCATTCGGATACCAGACCACCCAGGCAGCTGGCACTTGGCAAGAGTGGACTGAGCTCTGTCTGGAAGCACATCTGGGAGACGCTCCACGGCGGACGCCGAGGGCCAGGGCCATCTGCGGGGCTGTCAACCTGTGTCTTTCTGTGCCCAGAAGGGCCCGTTGCAGGAAAGCGTTCCAGGTGCTTCTGCAGCTTGTGTGTGTGTTGGTGGGGGGCGGTCGGGAGGGAGGAGGTCACCTCTATTCTCCCAGAACAGCTGGGAAGGACGCAGGACCGGCAAAGGCCCGGAGAGAAGCTCTCTGCCCACCGCCCTCCCTTAGAAGGTTCTGGGCTTTGGGGCAACGGACGGGGGAGGTAGAGGCTTCGTTGTGCTGAGACGGGGCCCTTCGGAAAAGCGAGGGCAGGGGAGAGGCTGAGCGGGCGGCCTGATGGACAACTTTGCCTCGAATGGCTACGGTGTCGACAGTTAAGGGGGCACTGAGAAGACTGTGCTCTCCAAGGGCCCAACGCATACTTGCGGGGCAATGTGAAATCAAAACAGCTCATTGGTGGCTCCCAGGCCACCTCTCCCTGGAGCCCCGAGGTTCCCTGTCACCCGCAGCACCTAAGAACGCTCCGTTCATTTCCTCAGTGCAGGGCCGGGTCTCATCTGAGGGCCAGAGTGGGCCGGGTGGGCAGAGCCGGCAGACCCAGTCCTCGGCCCCTGATGGAAAACACACGGCGACATGGACTGACAAGCCGCTACGCTGACAGAATCAACGAGCACCTAGTGGGCGCCGACTGTATACCAGGTAACGGGGCCATAGCGATGGGTAGGTGGCCCTCGCTGGGCTGATGGGGAGGGTGCCCAGTGACAGATCACAGCTTGGTGTGGAAAGGGAGGCCCCTGCTGGCCTCGCTCTCGGCTGAGTCCCTGGTGCGCCCCCCCCCAGTCCCCGCACTCATAGGTATCTGTAGACTGAACGAATGACTCCTTGTGTGAGCTGTTTTGGCAGCTGGACCCACCCCCTTCTTCCTGGGCCCTCACGCCACGGCCACCTGGTGGGACCCCTCCAGGGCTGGAAACTCCTCAAGGGCCCCTACCGCCCAGGAAGTGATTCGCGAAGTTTTCCCTCAAACCACCCTCACCCACCTCAAGCGGGACTATTCTTGAAGTCTCGGGTTTTATATCGGAAAGGGATGGAATTCGGCTTTTTTTTTTTTTTTTTTTTTTGCTCCAGGGGTTGTTTTAGGGTGAAAATAATATCTTCCAGGGCTCCTGGGTGGCTCAGTGGGTTAAGCATCCGACTCTTGATCTCGGCTCAGGTCATGATCTCAAGGTTCGTGAGTTCAAGCCCCGCCTCATGGTGCGGAGCCTGCTTGAGATTCTCTCTCTCTCTCTCTCTCTCTCTCTCTCTCTCTCTCTCTCTGCCCCTCCCTCACATGTGCGCACGTGCTCTCTCTCTCAAAATAATAAACTTTAAAACAATAATAATATTTTCCTTCAATTCTGGGAGCACAGTTTTTTTTTTTTTTCTAGAACATGGTGCTTTGTTTGTCCTGTGTCTTCAAGTCTCCCCAACTCTGTGTGGTGATCCAGTCTGAGAAGTCGGGAACGACCTGGGAAAAGGTCCACGCTCCTTGGTTGGCCTTCGAGGCTTCAGGGTCTGGCCTCTGTCACCTCTGCTGCCCGCACTCACCACTGGGACTGCCCTCTCCAGCGGCACAGGACTGCGTGTGGCCCCGTACCCAATTCGGGCTGCTTTAGGCCTCCTGCCTGGGATTCCCCGTGAGGCCCCCCCACCTCCTTTCCAGGTCGATGTCCACTCAGCCTTCAAGACTCGACTCGGCACCTCCTCCTCCAGGAAGCCCTCCTGACCCCCAGGTGGGGCCCAGTGCTCTGCCTGTGTCCTCCGTAAGGCCCTCTAGTATCAGGCTTCTAATTTGGTTCTAGAACGATGCCTCCTATCCACGCTGTATTATCTAGGATCCTTTCATTGCAAATGACAACAATCCAATCCGATTGGTTTAAGCTGGAAAACAAGTGAGACTGATTGGCTCACAAAACTGGAGCGGGGACGAGAGGAGCAAGCCTCGGGGGTGATAGGGACGTTGGAAACCCTCTGTGCCTCTTGTCTAACTGGCTTCTTTCTCTGGGACAGGAGCCCTGGCTGCCTGCTCCCCAGGAAGACACACAAACAGCTCCCAGCCACAGGAGAGAACGCTCTTTTTCCGCCAGCTCCAGCCCGTGGTGGAAAGCGTGCGGGCTGGTGCAGGCCTGGGCTGCCGACGGCGTCGGGGCTGGGGGGGGCGGGGGGCATTCCCACCCCCGGGCCTGAAGGGCAAGTGAGAAGGAACAGCTACTGAAGCCCCAGGGAACAGACAGAGGCCATGCTGCATGCACCCTGGGACCTTCCTGCAAGGACGCGGCCACTCTTCTCAGCTGGGCGGTAAGTTACCCACCCCTCTCCCGTCCCATTACTGATGGACCGGCTGGGGCTGGAGATCCGGCCCGTGTAGACCCACATCCTGGGGCCTAGATTGGGTAGGGGGGAGGCCGATGGAGAGGGGAGCAAACCGAGCTGTGCTAAAGATCGGGCCCCAGAAAGGGGCTCGGAGGCCGCTCTGCTGGGCTGGGGGACCTGCCGGAGGGAGGTCCTGAGTGGGTTCCGGGGCTGGAGCACGAGGACGGGGCAGCCCGGAGCCGGCAGGGGGAGGAGGGAGGGCGACGAGGGAGTCCCTGGTCAGGAAGAAGGAAGCCTGTTGGTGGAGGGGTCACCAGGGCGCTCTTTCTCTGGAAGCTCGCCACCAAGAGGCCCTCCTGTGCGGCCCTCAGAGGGGAGGCCGCAGCCGCAGCCCCCCGCCCAGCCGCATCTTGGGGTCTGTGAAAATTCTCCGTGACGGCGCCCTGAGTTATAACACCTGCAAGGAATCGAACCGTGGCGGAGAACGAGAAGCCGTGGAGGCCGCATTTTGGAGGCACTGAGAGTCGTTCCGGCAGTTTCCTGTGGTGGGGCGGGGGGAGCTGCGTCTGTGTGCGAGAGACCCGAGGCCACTTCTGAGTGTCTCCCCCGGAACTCTGCGCTCAGCAGGGGTGGGCGTCGAGCAGGCCGCCTGCCTGCGAGGCTGGCAACCACCACCCTTGGGTTTCCCGGGGCGGGGATGGCTGCTTCTGCAGTAACTTCAGAATTAGCAAACCTTCGTGGCGGACGTTTCCTTCTCCGGAACACGGGATAACTGCGAAGACGGTTATTGCTATTAACGAGGCGGCCCCGATTTCTAAGGACCCATAGGCGCCGAGGAATGGGAAGCTTTTCTAGCACGGGCTCGGCCCGCGTGATGGATCCACGCAGACACCTCCTGGTGCTGTCATCACAAGGCCCCACACTGGACACAAAGTCCTCCCCAAGGTGTCCCAGGCGGAGCCACGAGCCCCACGCCCTCTCTCCCTCTGGCATCTCGAGCCAGTCGGTGCCGCGAGCCGTAGGCAGCCCCGGTTCCCTTACAGGAAATCCTATCTGCACACACAGCACAGGCTGCCGTGCTTGAAATCAGAATTTCAACTCAACGACGAGTAACGCTTTAAGCTCCTTGTTCTTTCAGAACTGGTTTGAATTTGGGCTTCCGTCACTTGCAACCCAAGGTTAAAACAGGCGGTGACGAAGGGGCGCCTGGCGGGTACAGTCGGTCAAGTCTGATCTCGGCTCAGGTCATGATCTCTCGGGCTCGTGAGTTCGAGCCCCGCGTCGGGCTCTGTGCTGATGGTGTTGAGCCTGCTCGGGATTCTGTGTCTCCTCCTCTCTGCCCCTCCCACACGTGTGCGCGTGCACTCTCTCTCTCTCTCTCTCTCTCTCTCTCTCTCTCTCTGTCTCAAAATAAACTTGAAAAAAATTTTTTTTTTTTAAATTAGAAAATAGCCCGTGATGAAGCCACAATTCAGGTAAAAAGTAACCCGGTGGCCCGGGAATCTCAAACTCCCCGGAAAACTCAAAATGTAGCACCAGGGGCTCAAGACTCTTGAAGGAGGGTTTCGGGATCTGGTGCCCTGGCTGCAAACTCTCCCCTCCTTTTCTTTCTGGGCCACTGATTATTGCCGTGGTTATAATTACTGTCCTATCGGAGTTTGTTTTCCAATTACAAAGTAATCCATGTTTACCGGGGCATTTTAAACCCCACATTTCTGTAAATTTAAAAGAATAAACAAGTTGGGGTTTCCCCCCCCCCGCATGAATACCTTCTGTTACAGCATTGTCTCCAGCAGGCAAATGCTAGATTCAACATCCGTGTTCAGTGACAGAGGACGGGGAACGTTCATCCGGACGCCGCTGTCCCTCGGGATGTGACGCACGCGTGGAAACGAAGTACGAAGACCGTGAGGAAACACAGAGAATGCTCATGAAAATACACGCATACAATAAAGCAGAACACACACCCCTGTGATGGCAAAGGTCCCGTGTCCCAGGAGGGGTCCCCGAACGCGAAAACAACAGATAGAGTGGCAGGCAGGCATCGTGGATAATTTTTCCCCATTTCATGTCTTTTGTGTGGTATTTTTTATCCATAACTAGAAATCCAAGGGGGAGAAGTTTCACCTTTACCAATTTACTTCCCTCGCGGTTGGAAGTGGGAAAGGGAAGAGACCTCAGCTTTGCAGCCCCCGTGATTCAATTAACACAGGGAATAAACGAGGAGCAAATAATAGCAGTAGAAATGGGGAGTCACCCTCCGGCCCAGCCCCCGCTTGGCCGTCAGGCAAAGTCGCCCCGGTTTGGTGCAGCCTGCAGGCTTTGGTGGTAACCCTCCCCACCGGCTACCACCCTGGCTTAACGACATTCTCTACTGTGGATCACACTCTCGGGGGAAGCAGGCAAGAGCTGAGCCGGCCAAGGTGGGGCCCCCCTATCAGCTGGAGCCCGCGTCTGGGAGTCCGACGGAGGCTGGGGACTGGTCGCGGGTCGGCCACTGGCTGGGAGCCGCTGGTTTGCCCAATGGCAGCATCTTCTGTCCCCGGAGCACCTGCTTCTGAGACGACCCAGTAGTTAAGGGTGTAGACTCGGGCCGGACAGACCTTGGGCTTTACCACTTGATAGCCGTGACCTTGGGCAAGTTAGGGAACCTCATCAGAAAAACGAGGCCTCTCACTCGCGCTGTGTTAGCTGCTGTGCGGTGGCAATGGCCTCTTAGCTTCCTGTGACCACGAGCTCCAAGCTGGTGGAGGTCACTAGTGACCATCGAGAGCACTTTTAACAGAGCAGTGCAGGTGGACGTAGCTAGGAGGCCACTACGAAATCCATTCGTTCCGAACGGTCTGTGTGTTAAAATGGTGAGAGCTGACAGAGGAGGTGGGGGGGCTTCCCAAAGATGGGCGTACGAACCCCCCAGAAAAGGAGAGGTGGACGGTTCAAGAGAAGGCGGAGCATAAGCTCCATGAAGAAGAGGCTTTGGTCCCTGCGGGATGCCCTGGGCGGGAACAGAGCCTTGAGCCAGTAGCTGCCCGGTGTCTAAACTGAGCACCCCTTCTCTGGGGCCTGGCGCCCTGAGGCTGGGCTGTGCAGGGCTGCGTGGTCAGCCGGCACCCCCCGAAAGTGCTGGCAGAGGGATTCATGCAGCCAGCACACGGGGGGGCCCCGGCCTTGATGAGATGGGGCACAGAGAGGGAGGATGCACACTCAGGAGACACACACACACACACACACACACACACACACACACACACAAATCAGTGAGAACTCCAGCCTCTTAAACATTTCACATCCTTCTAACGTTAAAGAGACTTTTGTGGAAAGTGTAGGTATTGTGTGGAAAAAAAAAATATTTATGTGGATTCAGTAAGCCCTTGAGTTTGAAGTAAAATTATTAATGCACTATTGAAATTGAGATGAGCTCCAAGAAAAGCATCTCATTTTTCTAGAAAATTTTTTATGTTTATTTATTTTTGAGAGAGAGAGAGAGAGAGCACAAGTGGGGAAGGGGCAGAGACAGAGAGAGAGAGAGAGACAGAATCCGAAGCAGGGTCCAGGCTCCGAGCTGTCAGCACAGAGCCAGACGCGGGGCTCGAAATCGCAAACCTCAAGATCATGACCTGAGTATGCTTAACCGACTGAGCCACCCAAGCGCCCCTTAAAATATTTTTTATCTCTTCTATTTGTATCTGTGTCTTGCAAGAAGTTCACCTCGAAGCACTTCCGCTCGTTTCTGGGGGATTGAAATGAATTTTGTCCCCCTACATTTCTTTGGGTACTTTTCGCCACTGTTAGAATTCAGTTACAACAAGCATGCGATATTTATACAAAAATATGTGTGATTTTGTTTTTCTCTAAAAAAAGCCAATATGCAAAGATCTTGCAGTGGTTAATGCTGGGTGGAGGCAATCTGTATAGATTAGCATTCTTATCTTTGTGATTTTCTGTATTATTTTCTCTTTCAGTTAAAGATAAAAGCATATGGGGTGCGCCTGGGTGGCTCAGTCGGTTAAGCGTCTGACTCTTGATTTTGGTTCCGGTCACGATCTCGCGGTTCACGGGTTCGAGCCCTGCGTCGGGCTCCACGCTGACAGTGCAGAGCCTGCTTGGGATTCTCTCTCTCGCTCTCCCTCTCTCTCTCTCTGCCACTCACATTCTCTCTCTCTCAAAATAAATACGCTTTCAAAAAATAAGCAAAAAAAATAATAATAAAAGCACATGGAGTGGAGGGAGGGCGTAACTGATTATTTCCAACAATGCTTCTTCCAACAAAAAATACATCGGCAGTTGCCACAGGCCCAGGGCTTGGGATGAGAGAGGGGAGGGGCCGTGTCCATGCAGGACGCAGGGGTGGGTGAGGCAGAGCAGGCACATCACACCTGCCAAGGCCCGGCAGCCGCACGGACCTCCCGGTCTTGCTCTCCACCTACAGTAAGTGGGAAAGTGCCAGGCGTGGGGTCAGCCCGTGCCCATCTTCCCTGGTGCCAACACGAATTCTGGCCCCCGTTGCGGCCGCTGCCACTCCGGCCCACTGTGAACGGAGGGGATCCGGTCCCCCCTGGAGATGATGACACCCACCAGGCTCCCTTCTGCGTGCCACACCCACCAAGGAGGCCCGTGCGCTGGACGCGCCCTGTGGAAGCCTCGTGATCCCAGCCGCCAGCCCCGTTCTCCTCAGCCACAGGCACCTGTCTGGGGCCCCACAGCACACCCTCCCGAGCCTGTCTCGGTGACTCTCCCCCAGGCCCCTGCTGGGGTGGCCTCCCGGCATTACCGAGATGACCCCGCTCAGCACCTCCTTTCGGGGGGAGGCACCGATGTCTGGTGACCTGTGGACGACGATGCCTGGACAAGCCCTGAACCCTTCCAGCTGACGATTCTTGCCCTGCTTTCCTGACTGCCCTTCATTCATTCATTCATTCATTCATTCGCTCATTCACTCATTCACACACCGCCTGCACGGTACACACCCAGAGCCTCTGCGGTCTGGGTCCTCAGCGGACAGGTCAGGGACGGCTGGGCAGATGGGGGAGAGAACAGAGGGCAGTCCCCTTCTGTCGGGGGCCGGGCAGGCAGGCTGACGGCCTCCAGGGCTCTGGCAGTGGCTCCACAGAGCCGGTAGGGGCCTCTGGAGGAGACATTTAGGCCAGCACCTCCTGAGCGTGTCCACCAAAACCTCCTTCTGTTGTCTGCACAGCCCTCCCTCCCGCCCTTCTGACTTGCTTTCCAAAAGCTTTGGTCAATCAGGGGCGCCTGGGTGGCTCGGTCGGTTAAGCGTCTGACTCTCGATCTCAGCTTAAGTCGTGGTCTCCCGGTTCGTGAGTTTGAGCCCCCGCCACAGGCACAGAGCCTCCCTGGGATTCTGTCGCTCCTTCTCTCTGCCCCTCCCCGGCTTGTGCTCGCTCGCTCTCTCTCTCTCTCTCTCTCTCTCTCTCTCTCTCTCTGTCAAAACAAAAATAAATAAATAAACTTACAAAACAAAACAAAAAAAGCTTTGGCCAATCAGGAGGAACGGTCCAGATGAAGCGCTAACCAACAGCCAAAGCAGCACAGTGCTGGGCCAGCCAGAGCCAGGGTGGGCACCCCGACTGATGAAATCCCGGTCCCACACGGAGGGATCTGCCCTCTTGCTTGGCCCGGATCGCCTGTCGGGTCGGCATCGGGCCCCCGCTGGGCTTCCTGGGACACCCCCCCACCCCCACCCCCAGCTGCAGTGGCTCTTGCGTTCCCCACCACAAGTGACAGCCCCGTTCTCGCGAGGTGAAGCCCTCGGCCCCCCGTGGTCGGCAGATGGCTGCCAGCGGCTCCAGGGCGACACGCCCTCAGGCTGGGGTCTAGGGACAGGGAGTTGCTTCTGGCCATGTCCTTGGATGCACTCTGATTTGACCGACTTGGGCCACAGGACCCCTGGAACCAGTCGCTGCGGCTGTGGGCACTGGATGTCTTGAGCCGCCAGGACCCCCGGACACAGTCCAGGGAGGCTCCCTGGGGTGGGGGGGGGGGAGCAGGTATGGGTGACTCTCCAGGACCGCCTTCACAGACACTAGCTGGGCAGCGAAGCCTCAGGTGTCAGTAGGCGGGGAGCCTGCCTCCCCGTGTTTCTGGAAGGACGGCACCACCTTCCCTGCAGAGAGTAGGAAACCGACACTGATTTGTCCCCCAGCTCAGGGCCACCCCCCACCTCAGGAAGCCTGTTCTCTGCGCACTTCCCAGGCTAAGTCACGGTCAAGAACTGACTACGGCCTCTGGTTTCCAGCCTTCATTACCGCCCACGGGCCTTCCCTTCTTCCCCTGGGGACTCTGGGCGTGTGTCTGTCCCCTGTGCCTCTCGGTCCCTGGGGACCTCGCCCCTTGTGGATGTGCCTGCGGCTCCTGGTGCCACCTTGTGAGGTCACCAAATCTGCCTGGGTCCCACAACCAGCAAATCTCTGGCTCCTGTACCCCCAGTAGTTCTGGAGTTTCGTCTGACTCCCCCAGAGTCCTTATGTTCCTGGGAACATGGCACGGGTTGGAGGTGAAAATCAGGCAGAGGGCACGAGAAGACCAACAACGCCATCAGGCCCTGCGGCCTTCAGAGATGCTCCCTCCTGGTGCCGCCCCCTCAGACACCACAACACGCTCCCTCTGGGCAAGGTCTTCCCCACCTGTCGCGCTGCCACCAATGCTAGGGGGACCGTTTAGGGACCTATGAAATCCAGTCATGGCGGGGGGTGCTGAGGGCCCTCAAGCAAATGGGATGCACCTGGTGGGGCCAGACAAGCCCGTGTCTGCAGTGGGGACGTAAGGATGTAAGCAGGTCCTCACCCCCAGGACCTAACTGTCCCTCCCCCACCGCCAGAACAAACCCAGTGCCGTGACCAGGTCCGTAACCCACCCCACTCCATCTCCCAGAGGAAGGACGAGCACAAGGGTTTTGGCAAAACGATTTTATTGTTTAAAAAATAAGTGTCACGTCTGACATACAAAAAGTCATTTTAAAAACTTGGTTCTGAATGTGTCTCACGGTCTGAGACATCTTTAAGTGGCCACTATTTCCATAAAAACCAGGGGCAGTTTCTCTTTGCACAAAAAGGCAGGGCACATTCCTGCTGCTTGGCGGAGAGGAGCCTTCGTGCCCGCAGTCTCCCCACCGCACGCGGGACACAGTCCCTCTGGGAACGGAGCCCCCCACGGCACAGAAACCCAGGACCCAGTGTCCCGGTGTGGGACAGAGAGTGCCCGGACACGGCCCAGACTGCATCACGCCCTGGTTCCCGCGCCGGCCCCACACCCCCTCCAGGTCTCTCGCTGGCACCGGACCCACTCGGCCTTCCCGGCTGGAAGCACGCAGCCCTGCACTCCGGGGCAGCGACCGCTCTCGGGCCCAGCGGAGGCCCTGCCGGCTGCGCTCAGCCCTGTTCTTCCAAGAGGAAGGGCCCGGGAGGGTCAGGCGGTCAGGGCAGACCTCAGGGCGGGTGCCCTCGGGGCCCTCGATCAGCGCTAACCCAGGGTCCTGGCCTCTCCCAGTTACGAATCTCATGACGTTTTACGACTGACCTTTCTAGGCTTACGTAGCGGTACAGCTAAAGACCCAAACTGGACAAATTTGGGCCGTGTCTGTTTACACTTCCGCTTTCAAAGCTAACATTCAAATATGCTCCCCTGGGCTCTCGGCCAAAGAAAATGCGTTTCCTCGGCCCTACACCAGAGGGGCAGACAAGGTGCAGAGGCTTCCTTTCGAACACCTGAGAGCAGCACGAGAGGTCCGCGCAAAGACCGGCCTTGGGAATCAACAAGTAAGCAGAAGCACAATTAACCTAGACCTCCGCCCCGTCCAGCCTTCCGGGCAGACACAGAGGCGCGGACACGTCCCGGGAGGGGGCAGGGGATCTGCTTTGCCAACAGATGCGCCCCCGGAAGCCGGCTGGAGAGGAAGTTTCCCCCAAAGGGATCGTTCTCCCCAGCTTGCTAGGATTTCGGAAATGCCTCCTCAAATCTCTCGCTGCCCCTGTCTTGTGCTGGTGACAGCATTACTGAGCTTGCACCTTGCGTAGCAACGGGCCTGGGGCCTCAGGTGCCACGCTCACCCCCCACCACGGGCTGCCGGTGCGGGAGGTGGGAGCGTAGGCCCCGGAGAGGACCTCGGCCACGGCCACGGCCGCGGCAGGTCCTCGGGAACACAAGCTGCTCCCTGGTTCCTGCTCCCCAGGGGAGGGAAGGCAGCTCTAAACGGGGGCGGCGCCCTGCTCTAGCTGACCGGGCGCCAAGAGGCGGGGGATCCAAGACCATGCGGCGCCCACCTTGAGCCCCAGGCCGGCAGCACGAGGCGGACGCCAGACCGCGGGGACTGTGGCTTGGGTGACCCACCGATTGGCAGAGGGAAGACGGCAGGCAGGGCCCTGACCCTCTTCCTCCAGGAGGGGCCACCTGGAGGGTGGCCAGGGGGGCACGGGAGGGGGACAGGCAGCAGAGGCTACAGGTAAGCATGCGGCCGGCCGGCAGCCGGCCTGGCGACACTGGGAGGCGGCCGCCCTCTTAAGGCCCTGGCCCCTCCAGCCTTTGTGTTTCAAAGGGTGAGCGCGTGCGGATGGTGCTAGCCTGCCACCCAGGGCGCCACCAGCCTTTCCTGTGCCTTGCTCCTTCCCGAAAATGCTGCCAGGTAGCGCTCCTTCCGGAACACGCTGCCAGGCAGCTTCTCTCAAGTGGACTGAATTCTGCAGGGTCCCGGGTGCTGAGGACAAAATCGAACTGGATAAAACTGATGCCGAGTCTGCTTATGTGAGGCTGCATATGTTTTTATGGGAACAAATTGTTCCGGAAAACTGAATTGCACGCAACACCCCGCCCTGACACACACACACACACACACACACACACGGTTCTGTGGAAGGTTCTCCCTTTCTCTGTCACACTGTCCTCAGCTCTCTGTGCCAACGGGGAGAGGAGGGACCCAGGCAAAGCAGGAGCGCGCCCTGGGCCCGGGGACACGAGCCTGTGCCTTCGGGAGCACTCCCCTGGAGGAGCGTTCCCAGCCAGGTCACTGGCAGAGCTTGGATTCTGCGGCTAACGGGGGGGGGGGGGGGGGGGGGGGGGGGGGGGGAAGAAGCCGCTGTCTGCAGAGACAAGAAGCAGGGAGGGTCACCGAGACGCGACTATTTTCACGTGCGTTTAGCAGAAACCTTTGCTCCCAGATCAAAATCAGACTCTCAGCCTACAACCACCTGGAAAGTCCCTCAACTCTTTCCCCACAACAAATGGTAATATGCTCGTTCTAGAGATGCTAATTTGACGAGGAGGGGCCCTTCCGCCTCGCCTCGTCCAGGTCGACAGCGACAGCGAGGGCACACGGGCCGCTGACTGCCTCCCCAGGGAGCCGCTCCGGAACCGGACCCGCCGCTCTGGGCAGGAGGGGGCGCCACGGGGCCAGCACCCCTGTGGTCATCAGAGGCCTCCAGCTTCAGTTTCCAAGCCATCAGTAAACAAGGACCCCTCCACTTGCCTCACGGGGTGGCTGACAGGGTAGCAGAGACCGAGCGAGCAAAGCCTGAGTGACGGCTGACTCCCCAGGGAAGGTGTGTTTCTTGCTGAGGATCGGGGTCCAGAGAGGGTGAAGGCCTTCACCCCCCGGGGGCCCGGTTCTGAGAACGGCTCCTTCCCAGCACAGGGACAAGGGAGGGAAAGGGAGACGCAGACGCGGAGTTACTGGCTGTGTCTCCTGGTGGCCTTTGCTGGTGTGATTTTTAAGATGGCACTTGACCGTGGAGAAGAGGATCCTGGGCCCTCTGCCCGCCCCCATCCCGTGCACACAGGTGCAGGGGGGCATTCTGAGGCAGGGCCCTCCTCCAAGCACCGGACGTCCTGGGCTCACCCCCGCACCGACTCACTGTAATTCAGAATGGTGACATCGGAAGCCTGCTGGCCCTACATCCTGGAGGCCTCCGTGGGCACGTGGGGGGCCCTTTCTCTCAGTGCTGCAGCCGCAGAGGACGAAGTTCCCAAGGAACACACGGGCGGTGCTCGGAGCCAGCAGCCCAGGGAGGCAGAACGTGAAAATGGGAAGAAACGCACCCGGGAACTGCTAGGAGGGGCTCCTCTCTGGTCACACGTGGAGAGGGCAGGGATGGCGCGAGAGCGCCCCCATGTGGCCACAGGTGGCACCCGGCCTGCAGCCACCCACGTCCTCTCATGCCCGCTGGCCAGCCAGGTGCCTAAAAGCTAAAATGCCGACCCTCCAGAAAGAGAGACTTCCCGACCCGGCACTGGGGTTCTGCCTCGCCAAGGGGAGCTCTGTTGGTGCGAAGAGAGGTGTCCTGTCTGGACGGGTCACTGGAGGTCAGGGGAATTTTAAGAAGAGAGCCTTCCACATCGAGAGCCCCCCTCCGAGGCACCAGATTCACACGCACGCATCTCAAAGCGAGACCAGAATTCTTTTAAATCCATCGCCTTGAAGAAAGTGTAAACAATCAGAAGTAGAGAAATAGATTTGGCCGGGCTCCTCCTCCCCAAGGAAAGCTCTCTGTGGGCCACCCACACCGGACACAACGTGTGACTTTAAAACAAGACAGCAGTCACAGAAACATCGGTCTCATTCCTTTACAGTCCTGTCTTGGGGGCATGACTCTGCGGGAAGCTGGAATAAAAATTCAATATGTGAGAATATTTTTTAAAAGAATTTCAGACTCACCGCCGTCCCCCTCCCCCGCCCTCCCCCGCCGGAACCTTGGGGGTTTCGGAAAAACAGGCATTACTGACCCGCCGCTAACCAGGCACAGAGCAGCCACCCTCCTCTTAAAGAGAAGCTGCCTATTTCTTTTCCCAGCTCTTTCACAGCGTGTTAGAGGGAGGGGCCGCTGGACAGCAAGTAGGTCGCTCCGTCCGGCATCATCCACTGGGAGGGAGCACAGTCGGCGGGACGCCTGCCCCCTCCCCCCCGCCCCCCGTGGCCCCGCGAACCCGCCATGTCCCCGAGAAGGCCGCAGCTGCCCCACCGAGGGGGCCTGACTCCCGTCTGTTCAGGTCAGGGCACCTGGATGGTGGAGACCGTTTGCACGGGGTCTCTCCCCACATATGATGTGTCACCATCAGAGAAAGACTTAACTGGATCTTTCCTGGTAAGGCACGAGGGTATACTGAGAGTGGAAACGCCCACCGGAAGTCCCCTGCGGTACAGAGGACCCTCATAAGTGAGGGATCCCTGGAATGGCCGAATCATCTCTGCGCACCGTGCATCGCGAAGGGGGCAGGGGGCCGGCTGGAGGAGGGAGAGCAGGCGGGGACCTCCCCTGACGCAGAGAAAGCTGCGACATTTCTGGGACCTTTTAACTTCCTTGTGTTTGGTGCTGTGTAACACTACCATCCTTCACCCCTCTGGGGGGCAGCAGAGAGACCGAGCGATGAGAAAAGACCCCACCATCGTCAGAGTCAGAACCGAGAGGAAGGGAACCCAGAGGGAGCAGGAGAGACAGCCACCAAGAGGCCAGAGCAGAAGGCTAAATGTCAGAGGCTCAGGAAGAAGGGGAGGAGGGGACAGAAGAAACGGGGACTCGGCCAACTCGAGGTCTCCGGACAGTTCCCAGCAACCTGCTCTGCGTGGGCTCTGCACCCGGTGGACACCTGTGTCCCTTCTCTCTACCATCCATAGTCTGTTTCCATGGGAGCCAGCTCAAGGATCACCCCCTCCGGGAAGCCTTCCTGGGTTAACCTAATCACGGCATTCTTGCCGAAGTTGGGAGCCTTCCCCCCTGCCCGGTTCTGTGCTGCTGGTGTTCATGGGGAAAGGCCACAGGTATGCTCTTAAGGTGGATACTTCTCTCCTGAACAGGACCGGAAACTTCTCGAGAGCAGAAACTCCGTTTTTCCCTTGCATCTGTGTCTACCCACCACAACTAGACAGGGACCGTCAAAGGGATTGGGACAGGGACCGTCAAAGGCCGTCCTTTCCTCTCTGGCGGCCTAACCCCGAGGCATCGGGTTCCGGGCAGCCAGGGCAGGTGGCGGGACAGAGGAGAGGGGACGGCACGGGGAGAGCGAGAGCGGGAGTGAGCAGAGGCCACTGGGGCCCTCATCCCAGAAACGCCTCATAGTCCATGTACCAAACCAGCTGGCCGGAACTAGGCAGGACGCCTGAAATGGGCCATTTCTTGGGCTCGTGGCCCACGCGGCTCACCAGCATGGTGATCTCACGCTTCACCCTGCCCATGACCAGGACCGCCACCTTCCTGGCGCGGTTGATGAGGGGCAGGCTGAGGCTCATGCGCTGGAACGGCCTGGAGGGGCTCTCGGTCAGCACGACCAGCTGCTCGCCGTCCAGGCCGCTGGGCGACTGCGGGAAGAGGGAGGCCGTGTGCCCGTCCGCGCCCATGCCCAGCAGCACCAGGTCGAAGCTGCTGTTGGCCACCAGGGCCGAGATCTCGCTGGCGTACGTCTGGGCGCCCTGGTCCTCCTCGGCGCACAGCCGCTGGTGCAGATGCACGGGCATGGGGTGAATGTTGTAGTAGGGGACCCTGACGTGCTGGAGCAGGTGGGTCTGCAGGTGCTGGAAGTTGGACTCGGGGTCCCAGAGCGGGACGCAGCGCTCGTCCACCAGCCACAGGTGCGTGTGGGCCCAGGGGAAGCCGTAGTGCCTGGTGGCCAGCTGCTGGAACAGGGGCACGGGGCTCGAGCCGCCGGACAGCGCCAGGTGGAACGTGCCAAAGCGCCGCACGGCCCGCACGGCCGTGGCCTCGATGTCGTCGGCCAGCTTCGCGATCAGCTCCTCGGGCCAGGCCGAGATCAGCGGGCTCTCTCGGTACTTGGCCTTGAGAACCTGGAAGCCGCTGGGCATCGGCGCGGGGCCGGGCCCCGGCACCAGCCGCTCCGGCTGCCGCTGCGAGAAGCACAGCTGGGCGCCGCCGAACTCGAAGTCCAACAGGTGCCCGTTCTCAGCGCCTCCCGGGTAGAGGCGCGGGACCTCGTGGGCCAGGCTGTCCAGCAGGGGGGTCCAGAAGCCCCAGGAGGCCAGCAGGTTCTCCGTGGTGACGAAGGAGTCCTTTCGGCCGTGGAAGATGCGAGATATGAGGACGGAGTAGGCGTCCTGCTCCCTCACGGGGCGGTAGGCGTAGAAATCGGACAGCGGGCGGCCGAAGAGGCGGAGCCCCGGCCGGGCCCCCAGCTCCTTCCAGCTCTCGGAGGGCAGGGAGGGCCTGAACAGGTTCCGACTGACCAGCACGGCAGGGCTGCCCAGCTCACCGTGTCCGATGTAGAAGACGATCTGCCGAGGGAGGCACTGGCTCTGGTCGGCGACCCAGCGCTCGTCGTTCTGGACACAGTAAGCCTGGTTCCTGAACAAGATGCGAACGTAGCCCACTCTCTCGTCCAAGGCTTTGCCGGACATCAGGATGAAAGGGACGCCCTCCCAGCGAAGGTTGTCCATGTGAACGAGGACGCCTGAGGTGACAGGGGACGGCAGGGCTCACGCTCTGGCACAGAGAACCGAGGACTTCCCGGGGCGCCGGCCTTCCCTTCCTCACCTCCGCCAGCCCTTCTCCTTGCTGCCCCCTCCTGCAGGCAGCCTGTGGAGCACCCGTGACCTTGCTATGTCCACCCTTTCCAGCATCTTCTCCTGCCAGCCAGCGCTCGAAACGCAGCCTCTGGGCCACCTCGGACTCCCGCCTCCGTGAGTGAGGTACCTTAGAGTCCCAGTCCCCCTGAGAGACAACCAAAGTCTCACGGTGGGGGCGAAGTCGGGCCAACCCCGACTCCTGCCGGGAAGGAACGCTTCCCTCCAGTCCGCAGAGCACCCGGGCGTACCTGAGGCAGGGTGGTGTGCGGGTAAAGGGGCCTGCAGGGCGCCGTCACGGCCGTAAGAACCAGAAGCTGAGCGTGCTCCCGACTTGTGTTCCTAGCCTGGTTTTCCCAAGTCCTCTCTCTGCACGACCCTGGGCAAGTCTGTGCCACCCTCACCGAGCCTCTCATTTCCTGACCTTTAAATGGGGATGATAATCGTACCTGCCTTGCGGGTTTGTGCGTGCGAGGATTTAACGAGGTAACGTACAAAAAGTGCCTGGCACGTCGTAAGTGCCCAATAAACAGCCACTGCTCTCGTAGTGGAGTTTACTGCCCGCAGCATTAGGGAGCCAGCCCTCTCCAGGAACGCCCTGGGCCCGTGGAACTGTCCACGGGACGTCGCCGGTGGACATCTGTCTGAGCCGCAGGGTGGCTGCCTGCTGGAGGGGGCCCGGGCTGGGCCCGGACACAACCGCAGCCTCACTGGGGGGCTAGATGTAAGGGGGGGCCAGGTCTGAACCCGGCTCAGAGAGCCCTGCGGGTGTGTGTGGACGTGGCCCGAACCGAGATGACTACCGGGTGCCCTACCCCCGCATGGACCCAACAGGTGACCTACCGCTTTAAGATGGGGGAGGCCGGAGAGGCAAAGGAATCTCCTCCTTGCCGACAAGCACCCTCGTGAACACCCCACCCGAGGTCCCTTCCAACCCAAAGCGAAGCGTGTTGGAGCCTGGAAAGCTGCCCCCGGCGGCGGCTGCCCACGCCCAGCCCCCGAGCCCACCTGCGAAGGTCGGCGTCAGGCTGCGGAAGCTGTCCGGCTTCTGCTGCTCTCTGCGCACCTGCTCGCTGTATGCCTGGTACTGGCCCAGGACGGCGCTGCCCTTCTGCAGGCCCCGCAGAGCCCGGAAGGCCCGGAGCTTGTGCTGGAGCACAGACTCTGAGCTGCTGATGTTGTGGGGCAGCTCCATGGCCACGAGGGTGAGGACCTCGGTCAGGTGGTTCTGGAGCACGTCGCGAATGACGCCGTACTCCTCGTAGAAGCTGGTGCGGCCTGTACAGCAGAGACGAATCAGAGGCTGTAAGGAACAGTCAGCGGGGCGCCCGGTGATGGGGGCGGGGGGGGGGGCTTAGTCGGCTGAGCGTCCGACTCTTTGTTTCAGCTTAGGTCACACCCTCACAGGGATCGGGCCCCGCGATGGGCTGTGCACTGGCAGTGTGGAGCCTGCTTGGGATTCTCTGTCTTCCTCTCTCTCCACCCCTTCCCCACTCATGCTCACTCTCTCTCTCAAAATGAATAAACTTAAAAAAAAAAAAAAAAGAGGGCAACGTGCCAGACTTCCCCAAGGCACACCTGGCCCCCTGCCCCTGCCGCCTGCCCCTGCCGTCTTCATCCCCCAGTCCGTAGAACTTCCAAACATGACTTTATGTCAGAGCAAATCTCAATTAAGAGAAGGAAAGAGGGTGTCTCTGAACACTCTAAGTGAAGCTGTCAAACCTTTGGGCCTTCCCGGGAATCTGCACGGGGAAGGGTCTGGTCCCGGAGAAGGCCAGACTGCATTTACCTGCAGATCTGTGGCCGGACTCCCGACCCTCCCCAGGCGTCAGCTGGGAGGGAGGTCTGGCCCCGCAGGAGGCTGCAGCATCGAGGCGAGCGCCTGGGCTCTGGGCTCTGGCTGCCACCTGCTAGCATGGTCCTGGGCATTACCCGATTCCTGGGTCTGTCCCTGCATCCCGCCATTAAGTGGGGCTAACAGGTGCCACCCCGTTACCAAGGGCACAAATGTGCCAGGCAGGGTGCAGGGGCCGAGGAGGTCCCTGTCCTCAGCTTTCAGTGGGAGGGAGGAAAAAATAAGTCAACGAAGGAATTACAGACAGAGAGTCAGAAGAGGGCAAAGGGCGGGTCCTCTGAGGGCAGGAGAGTTAGCACTGCCCAAAGCAGGGAAAGACTGGCGAGGAAGCCTTCGGGCGCAGACAGCCCGAGGCGGGAAAGAGCTCGGCTGGGAGGGCCTAACGGAAGGTGAGCAAGACGGAGAGGCCAGGAGGGCAGGGGCTGGTGGCACGTGGGTCTACATTCAGAGGAAGCCAGTGGGGAGACTGATGCAGGAAGAGACAAGATCCTGGCCCACTGCGGGGAGAACGGTGCAGGCCAAGGAGGCCAAGGAGGAGGCTGTGCGGTTGCCCCAGCGGAAAGGCAACCAGGCCGGGGCTGATGTAGCAGCAGAGGAGCCGGAGGGAGTGGACGATCTGTTCTGGGGGCAGAAGTGACGGGACCTGCTGACCGCTGGGGGCAGGCACAAGAGAACTACTAGGTTTGGGGACTGAGCCAAGGATGGGCAGCGGTAGGGGGCCACGGGGAGAGGAACAGTCTGGCGGAGGGGAAGCCATGAGTTCCCCTGGGTGTGTTGAAGACTAAGACATCCAGGGGAGGACGCCGAGTTGTCAGGTGGACAGGGTGACAGTGAGGGTGAAGGAGAGCGACACAGACAACACCGAGCACAGAGCCCCGCGGCGGCAGCCCCCCGCCTGCCCACAGGCTCCCGAGGGGCAGCGCCCACGATTATCCCTGTTCCACGCTGGAGGGAAGAGCCAGCCGTCTAGGGCTCGTCCCAGCACAGTCGGGAGCCGGCCGAGCCCACGGTCGACTCCACAATATCCTCCGGACGCAGCACGAGGTCTGATTATCGGTGCCTCGGATACACACAACCCAACAGGCGTAGAGCTTCGGATTCAAATGCACAACCCCTCACACGGCATGGTTCATATTCCGCCGACCGGCCAACGCCCAGGCCGTTTCAGAGCCTTGGACAGAGAGAGTCTGCCATCACGGCAGGAGGGGCAATCGTCCGTCAAAGGCTTTGTGTGAATCATCTAGAACTCAGGATTGCTTCTTTTGCCTGGCAACTCCTAATGCCCTACAAGTCTCGGCTTCTGGAGGGTTGTACTGACCCCTTGGCCTGCACCCCCGGGGGTGTCCGGGGGCCCTGTCTTCCGCAAGCCCCGCTGACTGCCTCAGTGTCCGTCCGTCTCTCCCCCTGCCACGCACAGGAGCTCCCGCAGAGTAGGCGCCGCACCTGTCCGCCCACTGCTGCTGGCCCCGCACCCGACACGGCCCCGCAGCTGCACCCACGGAACACCGGGCAGCAGAGAAAACGGACATCTACACGTCATCACGAATCAATCGCAAAAGTATCACATCAAGAGGAAGAAACAGGATTGCTTTGATAAAATAAAAATTTTGAAAACAGGATAGGAAACGACTAGTATAAACACGTCAACAAACGAAAAGTACGGTTGGAAGTCAGAAATTCAACGGATGGGTTTTATGGATAAGAAACATCTGAAAAGAGTCAGTCATGAGAAGACAGATCTGACAAGACTATCCTGGGTGCAGGATAAAGGGGCAGAAAGACCCACACTCACACACAATCACACACACACACACACACACATGCACACGGTATGCCTCTCCTTCAGGATGAAACAATATATTGTTTACGGAATCAGACTTACCCACAAACAACGAAGACAGTAACCTACCCCAGATCTGGAATAGTGAAGGGGAGGAAATGGGACAGAATTTGGGGAAAGACACAATAAAGCTCTTTTTAAAAACAGGGTGCCTGGGTGGCTCAGTCGGCTAAGCGGCCGACTTCAGCTCAGGTCATGATCTCAGGGTTTGTGAGTTCAAGCCCCATATCAGCCTGCTTGGGATTCTCTCTCCCTCTCTCTCTGCCCCCCCCCCCACTTGTGCTCTCTCTCTCTGGGTAAATAAACTTAAAAAAATTTTTTAAATGGTTTGGTTGGGGGGCGCCTAGGTGGCTCAGTTGGTTAAGTATCTGACTTCAGCTCAGGTCACGATCTCATGGTTTGTGGGTTCGAGCCCCATGTCAGGCTCTGTGCTGACAGCTCGGAACCCGGAGCTTGCTCCAGATCCTGTGTCTCCCTCTCTCTCTGCCCCTCCCCTGCTCGCTCTCCCTCTCTTTCAAAAATAAATAAATAAACTTTTGAAAAAACGGCTTGGTGGGTACACTCGATGTGTTATATCGTAGTTCTTACACGTCCTACATATATTTAGTATGAATTCTTTTTGATCTAGTTAATATTTAATTCAAACAAGCAAAAAGAGTGGCCCCTAATTCAGACCTGGCTGGCCCCGCACGCTCCCTCACAGGGGCCACCCAGGGTCCTCGGCACCAGTCCTGAGCCACCTGCCCCAACCAGGCTCGTGGCGCGTGCTCCTGCCAGCTGGGCGGCGAGGAGGGCCAGGCCATGACTGGCGGAACGTGCCCTGAATTCAGCCCAATGTGCCACGCCCGACGGAGCACCCGTGTCGCGGGGCAAGAAATGGACCCAGGAGCCTGCTGGCCAGAAGGCACCTCTGTCCTCAGGGGCAGGAGTCTGACTCTTGCTCTCGGCCAGAACTTGAGGGTGCAACCCCGGCCACGCTAAGCCCTGAAAGAGTGGGAGACTCCAGCCCAGCTGTGCCAACCGAAATGCCCAAAGTGCCCCCCCGCTGAAACGGTGCCTGAGCTCCTCCAGCCCCACAGGGCTCTGGTCTTCAAAGTTCTTACGATACGGCTGAGAAGAAGGACATCAAGAACAGATAATAACTATATAATAACAGTGTTCATCAGTCCCTTTACTCCTCACAATACTGATATATAAGCAGGTCTTACTTTTAAAATACAAGTTTTAAGGGACACGTGGGTGGCTCAGTCAGTTGAGCGTCCGACTTCGGGCTCAGGTCGTGATCTCGCAGCTCGTGAGTTCGAGCCCCACACAGGGCGCTCTGCGGTCAGCGCAGAGCCCGCTTCGAATCCTGTGTCCCCCTCTCTCTCTGCCCTTCCCGCACTTGCGCTCTCCCAAAAATAAATACACATTTTTTAAAAAATACACGTTTTAATTTTAAAAATACAAGGAAACGAAGGTTCAGAGAAGTCAGGTAACTCGTCCAAGGCCACAGAGCTGACAAAGAGGTAAAAATGCGATCAGACTTGGGCAGTTAGCTCCAGAGCCCGCAATTCTTACCACGCAAACACCTCCTTTTTAACTTCCTACCACTCCCAGTTTTTAACAACCATACAAGTGAACGTGCAACTCGGGAGGGGGCTGAATGGCATGAGCACCAGCGGATTTCAGGAGTGGAGCGGAGGAAGCCACCTGAGCTGGGCTCTGGAAGCATGGATCTAGGTCAAAGGTCAGGGACCCGATGCCTGCTGGGGCCGGGCCACGGAGGCCCCAACACACGGTTCATACGACAACGTAAGCCCGCCCTGGCAGAAGCAGCCAGTCTGTGACTCGGAACAGCAGACATCGAGCGAGAGCAGACAGAAAGGGCCTTGGACGCTAGACTGGGAGGTCTGAGGAGCTATTAAAAGTTCCTGACCACAACCAGTTAAGCAGAATCACCGTAGGCTCCACCAATTTTACTCCTACGTGTGCACCCAAGAGCAGTGAAAACACGCGCCCACACAAACACTTGTACGCGGACGTTCACGGCAGCATTATTACAATCGCCGAGAAGAGGAAGCCACCCAAACGTCCATCCACCGATGGATATGTAAAATTTTATCATTCACGATAAAAAAGAAATGAAGTCTCGGTACACGCTGCAACATGGCTGCACCTTGAAAACACGTCACCCGGAGAAAGAAGCTAAACACGAAAGGCCACCCGTTGTGTGGTTCCATTTATACGAAACGTCCAGAAGAGGCAGCTCCGTAGACACGGAAAGCAGATTCGTGACCGCGTGGGGTAGGGGCATGTGGATGAGGATAAGGGGCACAGGGGTTCTTTGGGGGGTGGAAAATGCTTTCAAATTGACAAATCCACTGCCCTGGATCCTTTAAATGGGTGCATTGTCATATGTGAATTGTATGTCAAATACGACTCTTTCAAATAGTGTCAGAGCAGGAAGGAGAACCGTAACAGAGGTGCTGTGGGACAATCAGGCCGTCTCCGGTCTAGCTGCAAGACAAACTTTCAGGGAAGGGGACTGGTCCGACAAGGCAGCGTTCGGGGCAGTTAAGGGAAGGAAGCAGGGCTAGGGCAAATGACGTAACGGGAAAGACAAAGACGTTATTCGGGGGAGGAGCACATGCTTCATGGTGACTGGCTCTGGAGTGTGGTCCGTGGAGCCAGGAGGTACGGGTTCGAACACCTGTTCTGCCATCTTTCAGCCCTGCAGCCCCACGAGAGCCGCTCTGTCTCACACATAAAAGAGGGACAGTCCCATCCCTCCCTCGCAGGGCTGCTGCGAGCATTAACGAGTCAACACATCTACGAGGCTTGGAACGGAGCCCAGCACGCGGGAAGTGCCGGGAGATACCGGCTAGTATTTTTATTATTATAGGAGCTGCAAAAGAAGGACCAGCAGCTGGCAACGCAGAGAACAGTCACCATTTGGAGATAAAGAAGTTAGACAACGCAAGTGGTGTTTCCTGAGAAAAGTTCGATGGCGGTTTAAGTTCTGAATCTGCTGAGTCTGAAAGTGGTGACATTTGGTGCACATATCAAGAAGACAGCTAGAGGTTTAAGACTAGAGCTTGGGTAGGCAATGAGTGCCAGAGACATATTGGATTTCATCAAGCCCAAAATGCCGACGATGGCAAGAGCATCACGGTTTTACTACCGCTGAGAAGCAGAGACGGGCTGCCAACCACGTCAGCTATGGTGCCCCATCAACGGTGAATGCAACTTCAGAGATGTTCAAATATTCAAAAAAAAAAAAAAAATGTGCGCCCTGCAATCAATGCATTACAGATTTAAGAGTATAAAGAGGATAGTTAAAGCTTGGAGAACAGATGAATTTTTGATGGAGGGAACACAGCAGAGTCCTTCAAGGGCCCTGTTATCTGTTTACCATTCATTAGTTTAGCAAATCCCTAAGTAGCCCTCTTCCTATTTTTATCCTCTCTCAAGGCCGGGGAGAATGCACTTCACAGGTTTACTACCCGCTGTGTAAAAGAGAGCTTCCTTTATTCCTTAATTTCAAGCTTCAGGGGCGGCCGTGTTTAGCACAGCCCGGAGACTTGCAGCCCCTCCCGGTTAAGCTCTGCCTTTTCAGAACCGCCTTTCCGGGACAGACCACACAGCCGACCGCAGGACAGGGGTCCAGCCGGGGCACCAGCTCCCCTGCGGATGCCAACCACTCCGGTTTTCCACCAGTTACTGTGGACTGATTCTTCCTGAAAACGATCTCTATTCACTCCTGGTATCCTTTCCTAGATCAAAAGTTGAGGGTTAAAAACCCACTGGTGTCTGAATAAGGACACAAAAAAGCTCAACCGGGTTGGACAACTAGGACCAGGACCACAAACCTGGCTTCCAAACGGCTCAAGGCCAGCGCTACCCAGGATCACAAGGTCACAAGCACGGGAGGCCCACCGCTTTGCCCCTTAGCCGGGCTACCCCTCAGACCCTCGGGGGGCAGCATCCCACGGCAGGCAAGACAAGCTGAGTCCCATGTGCTTCAAAAGCTCCCACAGACCCACCACACCGGCGAGGACAGGAGGGATATCGGCACCAATGCAGGCAAAGCTGTAGGAACACGAGGTACGAACACCACTGTTGGATACGTTCTAGAAAACGGTCTCATGAGATGTAATGAGCTGTAACGTAGTTTCCACCATTTGGCTAGTAATTCCACTTCAGAAGTACACTCAAAGGAAAAAATATTTTTTTTAAGGCTCACAAGTGTTCTAGGATGACGGCGGTCAAACAATTTTGTGAATAAATTAAAAGCTACTGAATTGTACACTTTAAAAGGGTAAATTTTATAATATATGAATTATATCTTAATTTTTAAAGCCTGCAAAGTACTATTTAAAATAGCAAAAAGGGGGCGCCTGGGTGGCTCAGTCGGTGAGGCATCCAACTTCAGCTCAGGTCATGATCTCACGGTCCGTGGGTTCGAGCCCCGCGTCGGGCTCTGTGCTGACGGCTCGGAGCCTGGAGCCTGCTTCAGATTCTGGGTCTCCCTCTCTCTCTGCCCCTCCCTTGCTTGCACTGTGTGTGTGTGTGTGTGTGTGTGTGTGTGTGTGTGTGTGTGTGTGTCTCAAAAATAAAGAAATGTTAAAAAAATTAAAAGTAAAAGTAAATAAATAAAATAGCAAAAAGTGAAATGCCTAAGAACACAGCAATCCATATTCTGTGACAGAAACCGAAATTTCACAGAAATAGTAACTACAAGGTATACACTCTACAGATTGTTGACAGGTGGAAGCTGAAACACATGTTCACATCCATATGTGAGAGAGAGATGAACCAGGCGAAGGCTGGACGTAAAGGAGCATCATAGACCAACTACGGGTGTTCGCGTAACCCGGCACGAGTCACGTGCGAGTCCCAGGGAGCCCCAGAGAGAGAGGCAGCTTCCTCTCCTTGACGACTTGCAAGGAGAGCAGCATTTCCACTGGTAAAGCATTTCCATGTATGTGATTTCATTTAAGCCTCCAAACAACCCCAAGAGAGAGGCAACAGAGATCGTCATTGTCATTCAGAGACGTGCTGAGGATCGCACCCTTCAGAACGGGGACCGCAATCCCCCTCCCCGCTGCCTCCACGCTGCGGGAGATCCACATTTTCCCGGGAAAACACAGATTTAAGAACCACAAAACTGAAAGCTAGCCGTGATCCCCACCCGTACCTTCAGGGAGAACTAAAAATAAAGAGGAGGGAGGGCCAAGGAGAGAGCAGGTCTGCCGGCGCTCTCCCCGGTCAGGAGGCCTGCCAGCCGCCCTGAGCTCACCTTGCAGACGGCCCTGCAGAAAGGGGGGCCCGGGGCCGGAGGGCAGGACAGCTGGTGCGCACCTGGGAGGACCCAGGCTGCCTCGGTCCCTGCGTGAGGGGCACTGAATGGCCACTCCAACCCTCAGAGGTCAGCGTGCCCTGTGCTCCTTCCCCGGTGTGGGAACGGGGGGTTGGGACCCTCCCCGCCAGGGGCAGTTACAGCACCCTCGAGAAGTGTCCCTCTTTCTGCCCGCCTGGGTGGCTCCATCAGTTCAGCGTCTGACTCTTGATTTCGGCTCAGGTCATGATCTCACGGTTCGTGGGATCGAGCCCCACGTGGGGCTCTGAGCTGACAGAGCAGAGCCTGCTTGGGATTCTCCCTCTCTCTCTGCCCCTCCCCTGCTTGCTTTCTCTCTCAAAATAAATAATCTTAAAATAAATAAATAAATAAACACATACATACATCTATACATCCATCCATCCATACATAAATAAAAACAAAAGAAAAGAAAAGAAAAGAAAAGAAAAGAAAAGAAAAGAAAAGAAAAGAAAAGAAAAGCCTTCCACCAAGAGGGGAAAGCAGGGCAGCAGAGGGGCGCGGAGATGCCCTGAGCACATCCTGGCAATAAGGCCAACTGCCGAGGGCCCGCACGGACTGCGCCACAGGCACAGGGGTGAGAAGCTTGGGTTCTGAGGTGCCACAGAACTTGGATCCCATCCCGGCGCCCCCAGAATAAAGGGCAGCCCAGCCTGGACAGCTGTCCCTCGGGCCATCAATGATGCAGCCCTCCCCTCAGAAGAGCCTCCCGGCGGCCACCATGAGGGCCAGCAGGGGTCATCTCCACACAGCCAAGGTCACTCCTTGTATAGCCCATGGTGCTGCTTCAGGAGATCCGGCCCCCCAGGCTTTCTGTGGCTCTGAGGGGGCGGGGCACCTTGGGTGCGACTGGGGAGGGGGCCCTGGGGCCAGGGAAGGAAGTGCTTTTCCTCTCTTCCTCCCCTTCTCACTCTCTCCCTCCTGCCTGTGCGGCAGCCTTCACACTGCAGCAGACTCCTCTGGGCCAGAGGCTGCAGCAGGGAAGGAGAGAGCCACTCAAGGGCCAAGGAGAGAGGGAGCTGGGGAAGCCAGCCTCAACCACTCGGATGACTGGACTGGGGCCCAGCGGCGGGGGAGGGGCGGGGACGGGACATCCAAACGACCTTGCCACTCAGAAGTCCCTTTCCAGGGCCCAGGCCCGGCGTGCAGCCCCCTCCCTTTGCGGCACTCGAATGGCAGTGTAGCCTGCCATCCCTGAGGGTCCCGGAGCTGGGCCACCCTGGAGGCTCCCCACGCCGCACAGCTGAAGCGGCACCTGCCCCCCGCGACGGGAGACCGCCACTGCACTTTGGCCTTCTGAAGCCTGACGCCGACTGCTGCGCTCTGAATCCCACCTTGGAAGCTCCCAGGCCGCCCTCAGTCCCACCGTAGCAGCTGGCCGGCCACCCACGAGGACCCACAGCAAGGCACGGTGACCTCCAGTAGGAGGCCAGCCCCTCCCCCTGCCCGCTTCCCATCCCAACTGTGGAAGGCACGGCCAAGGCCCAGATGTGCTGGCCACGGGACTCACTGGCCACAGGGGCACAGCCTCGGGGCCCACGTCTCCTGTCCTCTCTCTCCAGCCTGAACTAGTGCGACGGGCGACTGGTGGGCGGACAGGCCGACCAGGGAGATCCAACCCCCAGGATGGCATCTCCGATGAGGACGGGGCAGGCCACACCCTTACGGGTTAGAGCCCCTGGGGGGGCGGGTATAGAATCCCCCCTCCCCCCACCCCCGCCCCAGTTGCCTGCCCTGCCCTGTGTCTCTGCGCTTCTGGGCTGAAGGCACAGGGCCCAGCTAAGGGCAAAAGCCTTGTGCTCCGGGGCGTGGCAGCAGCACACCCCCTTCCCCTCCGAATCCACGTCCCGAGGCTGCTGGGCCTGGGCCTTGGTCCCACGCGGCAGCCTTGATGGCAGGGCCACCGTGCCCACCCTCCTGGGCCGCGGCTGTCTGGTACTGTCCGAACCTAGATTCTCCCTGCCTCCGGCCGTGCTTTGGCAAACAGTCCTGCCCGGGCCTCTGTCTGCCTTTGTGCCTTGCCTTCTCTTTTCCTTTCTCCAAAACCCAAAAGTATCTTTACTGGGTAAGCAGGCCTTCAGTCTGCTCAGCCCCTGGCTCCCTAGGGATCCCGCAAAGAGACCTGCAAGTGACATCAGGTATCGAAAGGGAAATGCGGTGGAAGGTTGGAAGGGATACGGGGCGATGGTGCCAGCTGGTAACCCCAGCCATCACCGCTCCTCCCCAGAGCAGGGTGGGCACAGGAAGGGGCCGCCAGAAGCGGGGGAGGCGTCCCGGTGTCCCGGCCCTGCCGGTGGCTGAGCCAAGTCTGGGCAGAGGCTGGTGCTGGGCTGCAGAAGGTGACGGCGGCACCCTGTCACCATCCCACGCCCTCAGCACCAGATCTGAAGTTCAGCTCTCTGCCGGTGAAGCAGGAGCCGGGCCCAGCCCGCACCCCCACGAGCGCGGCGGACACACAGCGGCACAAGGAGGTAACCCACAGCCTGAGCCCCTGCTGAGGACAGAACGGGAAATAACGGAAATGCTGGGGCGGGTTCCCGAGGCCCACGAAGGCTCAATGCGGCGGGGAGAGGGTCAGTGTCCTGACAGGGGCTCCGGAATGGAGAAACCCAGCTCCGCTCGAGGACGGCAATGCCCTCAGAGGCTGGGTTCACGGGGCCCTGCCCGACTGCCCCAGCCCGGCACCCCCGCTCCTGCCCGCCTCCCACGGCACTGTCGGCCTGCATCAGTCATTTTGGAGTCTGTCCTAATAGACCCTCTCCCCCCAGCGAGAGGTGTCGGGGGGGCAGAGGCTGTGCCTCATTGCCCTCCGTATGGCCATGGCCCTCACACGGAGCCTCCAGCACCAGATACATGTTTGAAGAGGAAAGGAGGGAAGCTGGAGAGAGTAACCAAGGGAAGGAGAAAGGAAAAGAGAAACAGGCAAACAGGAGACAGACCTCCTGGACCCCCAGCCAGGCCCGAGGGGTCTGCCCTCCTCTCTGCCCAGGGGCACACCATGGGCCGAGGACAGTGGCCTCGGCCCCGCAGACAGCAGCCAGCGGGATGAGCTAGACGCACTGCTACGGAGCCTGGGTGCCAAAGCCAGACCTCTCACCCCAAGGACCCGGCCCCACCGCTTCCTGCCGCGTGACCTTGGGCACATCACCAAACCGCATCCGTACGTGGAAGCTAATAATAGGACCCACCTCAGATGGCCACTGGGGGGACGGACACAAGAAGAATTAGCTTTTATGGTCTTGGCTGAGAACCACTGCTCTGACCATAATACAGTCAAGGCTCAAAAAAGTGGAGGGAGTCACAGAAGGCCAGCACTCCGCAGAGCCTCAGCAGCGGTCTTCTATACGGCCCGCCCATCTCACAGCTGAGGGGAGTGATGTGCTGAGGTCACCCAGCAGAGACAGGCCAGAGGCTCCCCGGTCAACGCTGCTCATTCATTATTCGTTCAGCGCTTGTGACGTGCACGCCAGGAGCCTGAAAGGAGGCACCTGACCCCCTCGGTCCGGTGGGAGAGGCACACCCGGACAGGACACAGAACAGACTGGAGGGCGGACCAAGGAGGCACGTGGTGCTCCGAGGGCGTGAGGGGAATGGAGCTCGTCAAGAAGGCCCCCTGAGAAAGTGACGGCCGAGCTGGGAAGGAACAGGAGGGACGGGAGGCGAGGAGGAGGTGAGGAGAAGCATCTGGGCAGAGGGCGCCACCGGTACCAGCCCTGGGGCAGCTCTGATGGGCCCCACCACACCCACGTAAGGTCTTGGCCACATAAGGCCAAGTTTACTCACCCAGCCTGCGTTCCCTAAGGGCAGCGAGGCCCAGGCGGGCTCTGCCCTGGGGATTAGCACAGGCCAGAGCTGGGCCACAGCAGGCCCCGCAGGAACACCACATATACCGGCGGAAACTTCCCTCCGAGAAGCACCAGCCGGGGCGCAGAGGCTGGGCAGATCCCCCGGCCCTCCCATCTCACCGGGCACAGGGCCGGCGGAAGCCGGGGAGCCACGGAGCGCGGGGGCCATTCACTCACCCTCGGCATCCACAGTCTCCTTCATGATGATCTCCACCCGCTCCACATGGTGCCGGCTCCAGAGGCCATCCAAGGCCTTGCGGTTCTGGTCTCGGAAAGGCAGGATCTGAGCCACGGCCTGCCGGGAAAGGAGGCCAGTTGGGCGCTGGTTCTCAGGGTGAAGAAGGAATCCTGACTCCCAGAAAGGGCCCACGCTTCTCTACCCTCTGCTCGGAGGAGACGCTCCCAGGATGCAACAGTCCCTGGGCTTTGGGGCCTCACAGCTCCACGCGCACTCCAAAAACTTGTAAGTGACCTCCGCAGGGTTACCTGCTTTTTATTTTGAGAGGAAAAAAGTACTGCAGATTATTTATCTTCTATGACCATCGACTTTTAATAAAAGAAAGAGATCTTTTCACCACTAAAAATGGAGCAAGAAAAGCTTTAGATTGAATGCATTCAGTATTCTTTTCTCATTTTCCCAGGAACAGGTGAAAACCTCACCAGGTCAGACACTGGTCTGAGGACCATTCTTTGGGGATGCTGCCGCTCCAAACAGGGCTGGACAGAAAGCAATGCCTCTGTCCTGGAAAACTATGAGGTGCCCACCCACGTGGCCCTGGGCTCACCAGCCTGGTCAGCACCAGAGGGCGCCGTGCTGTGTGCTCTCTGCCGGGGTTTCTAGGCAGAGATGTTCCAGAGGCGCTCCAAGGGCCTGCCCAGAGTGAAGTGGCCAGCCAGCCTGCATCACCCAGGAGGCCACCCCACACTCTGCCACAGAACCTGGCTGAGGAACATGGACTTAGGGTCCCTACGCAGTGTGAGACCTTGTTACCAGCCTTCGGCTCAAAACAGAACTCAGGAAGACACGGATACTGAAAAAAGGCAGTCGGATGTGGAATAAGTTAATTCTAGTCTCCCCACCGGGACCCCGTGGAAGCCAGGCCGACACCAGAGTCCTGGGGCCACCCGTGTAGATGATGCAGGGCAGCGACGAGAACGCGGCTGGACAGGCGGACCAGGGCCACGCAGTCCTGCCCCTTGCCGCCCTGCTTCTCCTCCAGCCTGTCGCCGCCTGCCCGCCCTCGGGACGACCACGGCGCCTCGGATTTCACGACGGCTCAGGCCTAATCCCACATTAGCAGTGTGGCTCCGCCGGTGGGGTCTCCCCGCGCCCGGCTCACTCCGACTCCTGGCTGCAGCTCACCTGCTTGCCCAGGTAATGGTCCACCCGGTACATCTCCTCCTCTCGGAAAAAGCCCCCGAGTTCCGTGGCCAGCTGCTGGGCTGAGAGGTGGTCATGGCCGAAGGGCTTCTCGAGGACAACCCGCAGCCAGGCGCCCGGGCCCGGGCGGCAGCTGCTGTTAATGTTGCGGGCAATGTCCGCATAGGCAAAGGGTGGCACCGAGAAGTAGAAGATCCTGCCGGCCTCCCGGAGGCCCCCGTGTTGGATCTGTGCCTCAATGTCCTTGCTCAGGGCCATATAGTCCTTACTCGTCGCCAGGTGGCGGTACGCACTCAGCCGCTGGAACTGGCCCTTGAGCTCGGCGCAGCGGTCGGGTGCCACGTCCTCCGGGCAGGAGAGGGACTCCAGGACCTTGGCTATGAATGCTTGGCCCTGCTTGGTGGACGTCAGGGCAGCCCCATGGAAGCTGAAACTGTAGTCCTTCCCCGCCTCATCCAGGTACAGCTGGAACAGCCCCTGCCATAAGTATTTCCTGGCCAGGTCCCCGGTTGCTCCCAGCAGGATGACGGAGACGTGTCCCCGGAGCTCCTGGGCCTGCAGGCACCCCAGGAGGGCCATGCACATCGCCACTGTGAGCATCTTCCAACAGCCAGGGTGCCTGGGCATAGATGAGACAGACAAGGAACAAGGAAAGATCAGACATGGTTCAGGTGGCTGGGACATGGAGGTAAACACACTTCCAGGCTCTCAAACATTTCCTGCCTGGCAGGAAACAACCACGTTTCTCAGAAAAATGTTATAATCCCACGGCTTCCCCGCTGCTCCCTCCTCAGCAACTTGGCTTCTGTGCCAGGAAGCTGGTGCGTAGGGAGCCTGCCCCGTAAACAGGGATTGCACGCGGGGAGGGGGTAGGCCAGTTGCTAGAGACGGACCGCGGTGCCGCAGGAGGCTCCGGGGAGGCCCGCAGGGCTGCCGCAGGATTTGGAGCCGCCCACTGGAAGATCGACGCCAACCTCATCCATGAGCACAGGCCACCAGGCCCACGAGCTCGGGAATGGTCGACGGCCCTCGGGTGACGGCTGGAACTACAAGAAGACAGGATCACCCCCGTCACTCCTCGCTTGGCTTCCCTCGTGTCTGCTGGGCTCCGGGCCCAGAACGATTACTAATATCTCCTACGGCACAGTGAATAACAACACGGAGTCTGGAACCAAACGAGGTGGAATCCTAGCTCAACTCCTCCCTGTTTGACCTTGGACAATTACTTAATCTCTCATAACCTCAGGTTCCTCATCTGAAATGGGGGTGACAGCGACCTATACCACAGGGTCATTAGAAGGAGAAAATGAGTTAATATTTATCAGATGCTTAGGACACCGCCCACCACCCCCGAGCGCTACGTAAGTGGTAGTCGTCACTAGGGTATGTTAATGACAGCAGCGCCCCTGAACGGAGCGCTTCCGTGCATAAGATCCCACTGAGTGCAGGCAAAAGAGCCAATGGTGTGGGTGCCATGATAGTTTCCCTCTTGCAGAGAGAAAAGCTGAGGCTCAGACGGTGAAGGAAGATGAGGAAGGAGGGAGCCCAACAGGCACCAGGCTCTCTGGCCCCCGCGCTGACACACAGCAAGTGTGTGCTGCATCCTCCCTCGTGTCTTGGCTGCTTTTCAGGCTAATTTAAAGCCGCTGACACGTACGAAAGGCAAGAGGCCTCGGACCCGCCACGAATGTGCCGGAGGATCTGCTTTCATTTGCCTTCTGTTCTGACCAAGGTTGTAGGGCTTACTGTGTGCAATTCTTACTCGCGGCTCTCCCGTTCTCTGATTTCCAACCGAGGCCAGTGCTTTGAGGGAAAGGGAGAAGTGAGGGGGGAAAGTAGGCGTGGTCAGCTACTCGGCTCTGAGAACTTGAAGGGGCGACGGGCCCAGCCCGGGGCGCTGGAGCACTGAACAGGGAACCAAGATGACTGACAGCAGGTGTTCCCGGATAAAGGGTCAACACCACCCTCCACCACGAGGTTCGAGTCTGGCTGTACGGTAGGGACACGGAGGTGTGAGGCGATACCTAGCCCCCTTACCTTCCTGCATCCCTGTACCATCCCCCATCTTGAGAGGGACCTGGCCACCCTCTGACAGCCCACTCCCCAGCCCCCCCTTTTCCCTTTGCCTCCTCCTCGTCTCTTTTGATGTTGCAGTTAGCGGCCAAACCAAGATGAGGCTCCAACGACAGGATGTGCGTCAGAATCTACAGGACACCAGACGTTTCCACTATTCAGCTTGATGTGGAGGGTAAAGAGACCAGCTGCGAGGCCTCCAGCCTTCCCCTTGCACTCTCCCTTAACCTGTGCACTCACTCCCGAACCAGATGGGCCACAGGACCAGTCTTTCCGCTCCGCTTCCCAATCCCTGTCCTTGGCCCTTCACGCATTTACGCATTTCCTTCTCAGCTGGCAATCGCCAGTCTGGAGGGAAGACAGAGCTGCAAGGTCAGTGCGGGAGAGAGGCGGTGAGAAATCTGAAGCCCGGAGAACAGCCTGGAGAAGGAGGAGCCTCCAGCTGGCGAGCTGCATTTCAGAGCTCCTGATCCCACACCCGGAGCCAGGGCTCCGGACTGACAAGTGCCGGGGACAAGAGGAGGAGTCAGGAACCTCAGAGAGCCTGGATGGGCAGGTGAGGGAGCCCCAAGGACCAGTCCCTCTCCCCCAAGCCCAGAAGACTGCAGAACTGTCGTGTCCCCAAGCCAGAGCCTCCAGTCACTGTGCTGAACAGCTTCCTCAGTCAAGTGGAAGAATGTGGCATTTGGGTCAGAGGACCAGGGCTCAAGACCACCTCCTGGCTGTGTGATCTAATGAACTCTCCTAGTCAGTTTGGGTCCACGTTTCCTAACTATAAAACAGGGCTAACACCACTGAACTAAATGAGGGGCTTGTGACGATTAGCCTAGATGACGCAGGCGACAAAGCGCTAAGCGGACATTAACTAACCTAGCTCAGTGCCAGGCGCTTCCTGGCTCCTGGGGGGGCATAATGCCACCGCTGCCCGACAGAACTGCGCAGCTCAGCGGCTACAGAGCTCAGCCCCGCAGGCAGCCCCGAGGAACCAACTCGGGCATTGACGGCACATTCCCCAGACCGGTCCTTACGCCCGGCCCCGAGGGGAGGGAGACAGTGACCAGTACGGTCATCCTCCTTGCTGTCCCAACAGGGAAATAAACAGGATCCCCGAAGCCCAACAAAGTCAAGAATAGGGCCCCAGCTCTGGAGCAGGGGTGAGGCAACAGGGAAACCAGACGGCTCCAACACACCCACCGACGGTCTAAACCGCCCTCGCGCGGCACGGCTCCGCTTTTGCGGGGTTTTCTGAAGCACTTCCCCCTGCCTCTCTGCCTGCTCCAAGAGGAATGGGCCTACAGGCACCTCCTAAAATCACACACCTGAAGTGAGCCAAAAAGCCTGGACGTGACAGTCCAACCGCTAATACTGCCATGAACCGTTTGTATCTTTCATTCAAAGTAAGTTTCATTTGGGGCGCCTGGGTGGCTCGGTCGGTTAAGCGGCCGACTTCGGCTCAGGTCCTGATCTCTCGGTCCGTGAGTTCGAGCCCCGCGTCGGGCTCTGTGCTGACGGCTCAGAGCCTGGAGCCTGTTTCAGATTCTGTGTCTCCCTCTCTCTGCCCCTCCCCCGTTCATGCTCTGTCTCTCTCTGTCTCAAAAATAAAATAAACGTTAAAAATTAAAAAAAAAAAACAAAGTAAGTTTCATTTGCAGAGCTCCGGCGCGGGAAGGGCAGCCTGCGGGACTGCGTGTCGGGCTGAGTGGTGGTTCTTCTCCAGCGCCTGCCGTGAATCACCACGCCACCTCGATGACCTCTCACCGAGGCGCCATCTGTCCTGGCCAGGCCCCCCTGCCCCACCTACGAGACGAAGAGACTTAGCGGAAGGATCGCTACTTGACTGCTGCCCCCCAATCCCGGTTTTCCAAGGAAAGGAGAGAACCCCTCTCTCATCAGGGAGAGGCCCCAGCTCCGCCTTCCTGTAGGGCAGCCGGGCGCCCACCTCGGGGGAGGGGAGAGGGGCGCTGAAACGGGAAGCAAAGAGCTGATGACCACGTGCCCTTCCAAAGCTAAGACGAGACTCTTGAAGCTTTAACCGAAGTGTGTGAAGGATGCAGTGTCATTTACGACACTCAGATACTTGCCAGACACACACTACCCCACCGCGTGCGGTGCCGCGGGGCCTCGTCTAGGGAGGCGCAGAGGACCTTCTCCAGACAGGCTCGTCTGGGTGTCAGGACTGCTGGGCCCGTGTCCGCAGTCCTGCCCCCCGAGTCCGATCTGAGGGGTTCCCGCCCGGCATCCTGGGCGGTCCACCTTTGGAAGAACAGCTCTGCCAACGCTCCCAAAGCTGTGAACACCGACTTGGCGGGCCTGGGGGTCTGGATCAGAATCTGCTTCCGGTCTTTGTTTCTGTCCAAGCGAAAGAGGCGGGTGTGGGGCGCAGCCCCGCAGCTATGCCTGACCCGCTCCGGTGGCAGGGTGGCTGCTGGTAAACCACAGGGGGAGTGGCACTGGTCTGCTATTCCCAGCAGACACGGGGCAGGGGCAAGGAGCGGAGAGGTAAAGGTCAGTGGCTGCGGCGGCCTTGTCCCCTCTCCCAATGCCACATCGACACCTTTGACCTCCACCTTCTGTTTGCCAAGTGGGAAGGAGGGGCCTGTCTTCTTCAAATCATAGCCCAGGAGTTTGGAATTTTTGAAAGAATGTGTGGGAGTAAAACAAGAGTTCAAACTAAAGATCATTTTTAACCAGAGTGCGAGGGGAGGGGCCCAGCGCCCTCTCCAGTCACTAACCCCAGTGTTTTCCCCGAACTCTCCAGGTCCCGGCCCATCTGCACAGGACACACCCAAACCAGTCAAACCCTTCAGCTACTCTGCGGCCTCGACTCTTCCCTTCCCGGGCCCCTTGGGAAGGGTCAGGGACAAGAGTTGCAAGATCGGGCTCTGGGGCGTTTCCTCCCCAGATCTCAGAAAATCCTTATTCCTATCACCTTCTCAGGGGTCTTGGGTCCCTATGACCCAAAGGTGTGCTAGAGCCGCCCTGTACCTGCACGCAAGATTCACCTGCTGAATTTTTAGGAATTTTTCAACCAGTTGTTAAACACAGCCATTAAATTAAAGACCAAATCAGGGCGCCTGGGTGGCTCAGTCGGTTAAGTGTCCGACTTCGGCTCAGGCCAGATCTCATGGTTCGTGAGTTCAAGCCCCGCGCTGGGCTCTCTGCTGTCAGCACAGAGCCTGCTTGGGATCCTCTGCTCCCCCTCTCTCTTCGACCCTCCCCCACTTGCATTTTTGCTCTCTTTCAAAAAAAATTTAAAACTAAATCGTACCAATTTATAACCCAAAAAGTTATAGTCAAAGGTAATAAATACTTTCAGTTCACCATTTCCTATTTTACTGTATTTTACTATTAACCTGGGTTCTTGACATTGTTTCCGTCTACTATGTCTGTAAGGCGAAGATATTCTACGATGCGGTGCTTGAAACGGCCGGGGAAGGAATATTTCACCACAGATACCGGCAAATGCTGTAAATCGGCCCCCCCCCCAAGCCCCACCCCTGCAGAATTGTTACACATTTACCAACATAGGGCACCAAATCTGCCTCTCCAGTCTCGGTTTTCTGCCCCTCAACTCCAGGCTCATACAATCAACTGCTACTCTGACACCATTCACTGGGTGTCTACAAGACTTACTATGTTCAAAACTGAAGGGACTTATCCCCTGACCTGCTCCACTTCTCCAGCCTCCAGAAATGGTAACTCTATCCTTCCAGAAACTTTGGGGGTCATCCAATCTCTCGGCAGATCCTACAGTTTCTATCACCAAAATTAACCCAGAGTACAACTACTCCCTGCCTGCCACCACTCCACTCTGGTCCCAGCCACCATCACCCCTGTCTGGGTTCCTATAGGAACCACCTAATTGGCCTCCGGTTTCTTCTGCCTTTTCCTGAACATGGCACTCGGTGCCCTTTTTATGGCCTCCCACCCATGACCCCTTTGATCTCTTCTGCCACTATGCCCCTCTCTAGGCTCCAGCCACCCATCGTCCTGCCTCAGGGCCTTTGTACTTACCGTTGGCTCTGCCTGACCTACTTTCCCCTGCGGATGTCCACATGCTTCACTCCCTCGCTAACTTGAATTCTTTGCTGAAATGTCACCTCGGTGAGCCTTTCTCAGGCGACTCTGGCAAACTGCAAACCTCCCACCTCCACCCCAGCCCCTGCTCTATCTAGTTCTCTCTGCAGTACGTATCATTCTCTAATACGCCGTCTGTGAAAAGCGTATTTGTTTTATTGCCTGCCACCCCTCCCCGTAGGAATGCAAGTGCCAATGGGGGCAGGGGGCTTTGTGCTTTGTTCGCTGATTACCTTCAGTATCCAAAACAGGGCCTGGCACACAGAAGGTGCACTATAAATATGTGCTGAATGGACAAATAAATCCCATTCTGTAGGAGACCACTGTCGCCTGTGTGCGAGCTATCTGCATCAGAATGATGGCACGAAGGAAGAAATCTCTAGTGGTGACTTCAAGCGCTATGGCCCAGTACTCGGGCCCAGCAACAACACCAGTAATGATAAAAGAAACATTTACAGAGCATCTAACTATATGCCGAATCCTAGAGCTTCACACGCATCGGAGCTTTTAAATTCTTGCCACAACCCAGGAGCTAGGTACCATTACTACGCCCATTTGTAGAATGAGCACAGGGGAAGCCGAGGTGCACGGGGAGGGGGGCGGAAAGAACTTACTGAAAGGCAGGCAGCTCAGAGGTGATCGGCTATAAACACGGGCAGTCTGGCTTCAGCACTTAGGTCCCACGTGCCAGTAAAACATGTGACTACGACCCCAAGCAGTGGGATTTAAAACACTGCATTGGTGTGGACACGGATTCTGCCCCTCTAGGAGACGCGATCAACGGTGGTGCCAATAGTCTGTTTCTCTCGTGTCTCAACCACGGGGAAGGCAAACAAGTCGATAAGAAGCACAAGATGAGGCAATCCCCATAAAGCACTTGGCACGAGTTAGCCGACGGTAAGCACCCCAGAAATGTTTGTTTCTATCATTATGAAACCAACAGCATCGTGAGTAAAGGTACTTTTCTTGCCAGTTTCTTGGAACTGCTGCAAAATGAATTAACCATCCCACAACAGAAAAAAGAAATACCAAGAAACGGCTCATCAACAGTTTTCATGACCTTCCAGTCACACTGGGGGTGGGGGGGGGGGCATCAAAGAAAGAGAATGCTAGAAAGAGAATGCTTCAAAGTCCCCAGCCCAGCCCTTGAGGGATTTATAATCTAGCCCAAAGAATAGGGGCGTGAACCCCAGCTGTAAAATGGGGATCATCCACCTCATTTTAACACTGGGCCAAAAAAAAAAACAGATTACAGATGTGAAAATATTTTAGAGGGCAATGGTGGTAAGAGCTCTCCCAAAGAGCCACCAGGCTCTCAAAAAGCAAAATCCAGACTTCCTGGGCAGCAAAAAGCAAAACCAGACTTCCTGCTCTGCCCGTGGGTTAGGGTCTCTCTGGCAGAATCGACCGTGAAATGCGGCATCATGCAACGACACCTCACCTTGTTCAAATTCCATCAATAAAGTCAGAAGTGGCTAGGCCACTGATGACCAAAGGGAAACCTCTAGGTTTCCCTTTCAGATGGCCTAAAACTGTCGGACCCAAGAGTAACTTAGTAAACTCCAGTCTTTGTATAAACATAACTTGAATGTCTGCCTAGAGGGGTTACTTGTTGGGCAGTCGCGGACCTCAAAGAAAGTTACTGTCTGAGAAATGAGCTCTCTTCATGCCAAGCAGGGAGCATTTTTATCTCGAGTGTTCCTAAAACTAACCAAAAGATGAGCCTCATAAACTCAAAACGTCTATCCGCCTTCGATCCGGGCAGAGAATGTGGAAACTAACTGAAAATCTGCCCATTCTACACCAATTCCCCCAATTCGCTACCTTTCGACGAGCCATGCGCCCCGTTGGGAGGACAGGCGGTCGGGTGGGCAAAGAATTTAGGTTTATGACCTTTCCAGAAGTTCTCATTTCCAACCAAACATTCAGGCTGAAGTGACCTGATTCTCAAAGAGGCGGACAGGTTTACTTCTGGAAAACTCTTCGTTGGATGCGTGTGTCGCAAACGCTGATGGAAACCGGAGGGCGAATGCCAGAGATCCAGCTGATCTCGGGAAAGAAAGCACGGGGTTCCTCCTCTCACCGGGCTGACTTCCAGAAAAGCCTAGAGAAAGGGACGCCGTGGGCCCCTCCAAACTAGCCGCCAAGGGGGCTGGCCGGTCCCCGCCGCCACGGGCTCTGCGGAGGAGGAAGTGGACAATTTATTTGGAGGAAGCGGGGCTGGGAGGCAACTCGGGCCGGCGCTGAGCCCCCGCCGGAGTCCGAGCAGCGGCGGGCGGGCGGGCGCGCGGTGGCCGCGGAGACGCCGCCCGGCCGAAAGCCCGAGGCGGCCGGGCCGCGGGGCCGCCGCACCGACCTCCGGCGCGGCCCGGCGCGAGCGCGCCGCCGCCGGCCGACTGTCAACAACGCCCGCGGCCGAAGGAGCCGGAGACCAAGCGGGGGAGGCAGCTTACTTCATCTCGCCCGTCAGAGCCGGCCGCTTCTCCGGGAAACGTCGGCGGCGGCGCGGGGCGCGCGGCGCTGCGGGCCGGGCTCGGGCCAGGCCGGGGCCCCGCGCATCCTCTTCCGCAGGCGCGGCGCGCCCCGCCCCGACAGGTGCGCGTCACGCGGCCACGCGGCCGCGCGGCCGCCGCGCGCTCTGGTTTCTCCGAGCGTAGCCGGGGGGCCAAGTCGGCCGGCCCAGCCGCCCCTTCCCTGCCCCACCCGAGCCGCGTCGGGCCTGGGAGCGCGGGGGCCCCGCGGGCCTGGGCCCCAGACCACCGCGGCCTCGGCGCGCGCGCCCGCGCAGTCAGGCCGGCTCAGGGGCGCGCGCGCGCGCGCGCGCGCGCGGTCAGGCCCCCGGCGAGGGGCGGAGGCGCAGGCGAGACCACGCCCCCCGGCTCGGGGTCGACCGAGGGGTGGGGGGAGGCGGAGCCTCTCGGATGATTTCTTGGTTAGCGTAGAGAGGGCGGGACTTCAGAGTGAAGTGGGCGGGCAAGCGGCCGGCCGCCCCTCCGCACCGGGTTCTGCGGTTCTGCAGTGCATCTTTAGGGGCTGCCCTCTGAGACACCCGAATAGTGGAAGGAAGTGGCGGTGTCGCGGAGGAAGCCTGGCAGCCGGGGGGCCGGGTCCTCCCCAGCATCTGGCAGAAGCTGCCGGACCCGGAACAGGTTACTTGCCTCCTCGGGCCTCGCTCTTCTCCGTCTGTACAATGAGCAGCTTGGTCCGGCTCACTTTCAGAGCCCAGAAGTCGTGATATAGGGGTCGGAGAGCACGCTATTGCCGGGCCTCCACGTTCAGCTTCAAATCTCTGCTTACACCCGTGTGACCTTGAAGACACAAACCGGAGGCTCAGTTACTTCGTCTGTACAATGGGACGATGAGAGCATGGCCTTTTCTCTAGGGCGGTGGTGAGGTGGATACGTGAGATAACACGGTCAGCTGCTTCTGTCAGCACCCAGTCGATGGCATGTGAGCCCTCTACCCCCGTCCTCGCCAGTGTCATGCAGTATCTGACCCTCACCCTGCAGCAACCTCGTACCTACTTTCTCCCAGCCCTACAGGCTGTCAGGGCCCCTAGTGGCGCCCCAGCCATTAGAGAGGCAGCTGCTCCTTCCTGAGAGTGAAGGTCCTGAGCGACCTCGGGCTAATTAAGGCAGGGCTACCCAGGACCACCTCCTGGATGTAGACCCCCCCATCCCTACTCCCAGAGCACCTTAGCTCCGCCCCTTCCCCAGACCCACCTTCCTCCCACCGCAGGGACAGGAGAATGCATGGTCACCTCTGCTGAAGAGTGCAGAGCACCCAGGAGAGGGGATTCTGACTGCAGAGAAGAAAGCTTGTAGCAGCTTTTTCTTTCATGAAGGTTCCATGAGAGGTAGAGCATTGAGAGCGAGCAGAAGGAACTTGGCAGTGGCCAGCAAAACTGTGTGGGGCCAACAGGCCTGGTTACCACACAGGATATTGGGCAAGAGGGTTCCAGGAAGGCTGGGAAGCTGGAAGGGGCTGGGCCCCACTGTCATCAAGGCCAGGGGCCATCTGGGGGCCTGCAGTGAGCTCCTCCACAAAGAATTCGGGCGGTATGCTCGGGTGGGACCTGGGCGGGGGCATGGAGGAGCCAGGTACCCACTGGGCTGCCTCCACAGCTGGATGTGGGCAGGAGGGTCTAGGGGAGGGGCCAGGCAAAACAGTCTGGGAGAGACCAGGACTCTTGGCCAAGAGCCCTTCCCATGTTCTGCAACCCTAGGTGCGCCGTGTCCTCCCACAACTGTGCGAACCGGGGCTGAGGGAGGCATTATGGAAGATCGCAGGTGCCCAAAGACTGAGATGAGCCAAGGGGACCTTTCCTGGGTCCCTGTACAGCCATCATAAGGGTGATCTGCAGGTACCTTTAAAAAATTTCCCACAGGCAAGTCAACCGTTAGCAGCCCATTAAGAATATTCGCGCGTCCCCTTAGGTGTCAGGGGGGCGGGGTCTGCACCTAGGATGAAATGAGCCAAGGATGTTACAACTGTCCTCCCCACCGACAGCTGCTCGTCCCAACTCCATACCTCCTAGTCTGACCTGGACCATCGCTTTGCCTTCTTTCCATCAGGAAAACACTTTGGTCTCATCCAGCTGTAAGCGCGTTGCCCCCGCCAAACCCACAAATCTACAGCCTTGTCCATTAGGGCCCGTGATTGGCTTCTGCTCGTTTGCCAACCCGAAGCTTTGCTCATTTCTGTGCTGCCGGCAGCTACGAGACGCTCCAGGCGACATCACCGGGGGCCAGGTGTGCCCAGAACCCTCCGAAGGAAGCCGGAAGAGAAGAGCAACCCCCCCCCCCCCCACCCACCACCGGCATCTTGCGGCCCAGACGGTGTCTGTGGCTTCTGAATTGTCAAAGAGCACCGTGGGGCTCTCTTCGCCAAGCTCTTTTTTTTTCATCTTCCTAAACTGTGGGGTGGGCAGGAGTCAGGGTTAACTCAGCCCGCTTCACTTCACAGACATGGAAAGTGAGGCCCAGAAAGATGAATGACTCACGAGAGAGGTCTGTGGAGTTAGGAAGAAAATCACGTGGCGGGTTCTATTTTCAGAACGACTCGCCAAGTCAGCTCTGCTCGTTCACTCTGCTCTTTGCACCGGGAGGGGAGGGGGAGAGCAGGTGTTGTGGATTTGCAGCCACAAGTCGAGTTTTTCACCCCCAGACATGAGAAAGCTCAGCGCTTTTTCTCCCCTAAGGACGGGCTTTGTGACGTCCGCATGAAGTAGCTACAAACAGTATGTTTGTTTTTCTATTGCTGCGGTGACAACTTACCACCATTGAGTGACGAAAGCAATGCAAACGTATTATCTTACAGTCCTATGGGTCAGAGGTCCAGCGTGGGTCTCCCTGGGCTAAAACCACAGGGTTGCAGGGCGGCTACGTTCCTTTCCAGGGCAGCCCTTTTCTGGCTCATTCGGGTGCCTCAGGAAGTCAGTTCCTTGTGGTTTAGGACTGAGATCCCCGTTCCCTGGCTGGCTGTCCGCTGAGGGCCATTCGCAGCTTCCAGAAGCTACCACATTCCCTGGCATATGGTCCCTTTCCTCAGTCTTCAAAGCCAGCCACAGAGGGTTGAGTGCTTTGATCTCGCCTCCGTTTTGGGGTTCATGTTTCTGACCCTTCTGGGAAAGGGCCTCTACTTTTTAGAACCCATATATTAGATTGGGCACACTTGGATAACCCAGGATCACCTCCCATCTCAGAGTCCGTATCCTTAGGCACATCCGCAAAGTCTCTTTTGCCGTGTAAGGTGACATGAGCACAGGTTCCAGACATTAGGGCCTGGACATCTTCAGGGAGTCATTATTCTGCCTACCGCCAACTAGAACTTTCCAGACTCCTAAACCCTCTTGATTGTCCAGGATCTTTACCACATGACTTTTTACAAATACCTTCATTAAAATATAATTCACATACTATATAGTTTACTCATTTAAAGCGTACAATTCAGGGGCACCTGGGGGGTTGGGTCAGTTAAGCATCTGACCCTTGGTTTTGGCTCAGGTTACAATCTCACGGTTTGTGGGATAGAGCCCCCCATCAGGCTCTGCGCTGACAGCGTGGAGCCTGCTTGGGATTCTCTCTCTCTCTTTCTCGCTCCCTCTCTGCTCCTCCCTGGCTTGTGCTCTCTCTCTCTCTCTCTCTTAAAATAAATAAACTTACGTTAAAAAAATAAAGCGTACAATTCATCGGTGTTTAGCAGCCACAGAGTGGGGCAGCCATCACCAAGATCAATTTAGAACATTTTTATCACCCCAACAAGAAACCATGTACCTGTTACCCCTCACTCTCCATTTCTCCCCCACCATCTCAACCCTAGGTGGCCACTAATCCACTTTCTGTCTCTGTGATTTGCCAATTCTGGACATTACATATATGTGGAATCATATAATGGGTGGCCTCTTGTGTCTTTCTATGATACACACACACACACACACACACACAAATAACGTGTAGCATCATAATGTTTTCAAGGTTCATCCATGTTGTGGTATGTATCGATACTTCCTTCTTTTTATCGCTAAATAATATTTGATTGCATGGGAATGCAACATTTTGTGTATCCGTTCATCAGCTCGTGGACATCTGTGTGATGGGGATTTCCACTTGGGGAGTATTTTGAATAACGCTGCTGTGAACATATGTATCCGTGATTTTCCGTGGACCTGGTTTTATTTCTCTTGGATACATACCTAGGAGTGGAATCGGCCAGTCGCATGGTAACACGACAATTAACTTCTTGAGAAACTGCCAGAATGTTTTCGACAGTGGCTACACCGGTCTGTCTACATTCCCGCCAATAATGTAGGAGAGTTGCTATTTCTCCACCTCCTTGCCAGCATTTGTTATCATCTGACTTCTTGATTCTAACCATCCTCGTGGGCGTGAGTTGGGATCTAACTGCGATGTTGATTTATGTGTTCTCGATGGTTTTTGTCGTTGAGTCTCTTTTCATGGGCTTATTGGCCACGTGTTTATCTTCTTTGCAAAAATGCCTAGTCAGGTTCTTTGCCCATTTGTCAATTGGGTTATCTTTTTATTATGGAGTTGGTAGAATTCTTTATATATTCTAGATACAAGTTCCTTCCCAGATGGATGGTTTGCAAAAATTGTCTCCCATTCTGTGGGTTGTCTTTTCACTTTCTTGATGGTGGCCTTCGGAGCATAAGGGTTGTAATTCTGATGATGTCCACCTGCTCTATTTTTTCTTTGGTGGCTTGCCTTTTCAGTGTCCTATTCTACAAAGGCTTTGCCTAATCCAATGTCATGGAAATATAGGCTTGCATTTTCTTCTAAGAGTTCAATAGTTTCAGCTCTTACATTCAGACTCTTGGTCCGTTTTGAGTTGATCTTTGTATATGACCTGAGAGGCAACGAGTTTAACTTCATTCTTTTGCATGTGGACATCCAGTTTTCCCAGGATGCTTTGTTGGACTGTCTCATAAGATGCTCCGGAAACATCTGTTTGGATAGCTGTGCAATGCTGACGTGACCAAAGTCCCTGCCCAGTCCGGTGAGACAGACCCTTGGCAGACCGATGCCTGGCAAATAATAGTCCCTTAAAAAATGCTTGCCAAGTGAATGTGGTGGAAGGTGGGGAGCCAGCCCTACCAGGTTCGGGTGTTGGCGGCCCCTCCACTTGGCGCGTGGCCGTGAGTCACTCTGAGGGTGTCTTCTCGAAGCAGCCACCTGACGGGCGGCAGTCAGCAGTCTGAGGAGGTACATCAGTGCCCTTGAGTAAGAGAGGTAAACCAATGATGTCACTAGTGGCTGAGCCAGGTCTCAGGAAAAAAAAAATCCCAAATTTTGTTTTGAGGCTGCCTGGGAGGTAAGGGGTCGAGGGAAAAGAAGAGAGAGGGCTGGGGAGCAGCCGACCTGAATGTGAACCAGGACGGGGGACCTTGAGCAACAAAGCGAGGGGCTCCGGTGCTCAATCAAGGTCAGGGTTTCTTGCCTCAAGCTTCAAGAGGCAAAAGCACAGAAGAGCTCTTGGCTGGCAGATGAAATGAAAAGATAAGGCTGCTGGCAGCCGCCCCAGACATCTCTGCACCAACAAAAGCTGCATCGCATCCTTCGGGCCAAGTGGGGTTGCAGCGTGGGGACGGCCAAGCTTCTGGAGCGGGCGCCGGAGGAGCCTGGGGTCTGGGGAAGGACAGGGCACCCTTGCAGGGGAAACGTGATGGTCAGCAGGACCTCACGAGACAAAGGCCGGCTTCCCGTTGGCCTCTCCAGGAAGCAGGCACCGTCTGCCTTTCCCAGCCCTGACGCTGCAGTTGTCTTGTCTGGGGCCGGGAGTTTGGAAGCCTCTGGTGAGCCAGCAGCTCCCAGGAGGCTACAGGGTCACAGCAGGGGATACCTCCACACTCATCGGGCCCCCTCCACCCCTCCCCTCTGCAGCCGTGGAAATACAGGTAAGGCGCCCCTCATTCATCTGTCCGGTACTCACGACATGCCAGGAGTCTAGGCTCAGGGGAGGCAACTGTGACCAAGGCCCCTGTCCTCGAGGAGCTTCTATTCTACTCCAAGCGGAGGGGTGTGGTGGGGAGGCGTAAAAAAGAAAGTACAGAGGCCCCCGAGACAGGAAACAGCGTGGCATCTCCGAAGAACTGGGAGGGATCCCGTGTGGCCAGACCACCGAGCGAGAATTGGCCTGAGACTGGTGGTAGGCGCCCGTGAGGAATGTGGATTTTCTTCTAACATACAGCAGAGGGCTCTGGGAATCGTAAGGAGGAGAGCAACACGATCAGTGTTCGTTTTGGAAGAGTCCCCAGGGTTCCTGGGCCACAGGCTTAGAGGAGAAGCACATTGAGAGGGTGGGGGGTCATCGAAGGGTCCAGACAGGCTGGGGGGGGGCACAGCTCCAGGGGGTTTTGAAAGGCGTGATTAGTGGGGCGCCTGGGGGACTCCGTTGGTTAAGCATCCGACTCTTGATCTCGGCTCAGGTCGTGATCTCACGGTGTCGTGGGTTCGAGCCCCACATCGGGCTCTGTGCACCGACCACGTGGACGTAGCCTGCTTGGGATTCCCCCTCCCTCCTTGTCTCTGCCCTTGCCCCCGCCCCTCAGAGCTCTCTCTGTCCTTTTCAAAATAAATAAATAAACTTAAAAAAAAAAAGTGTGATGAGTACTCAGGTATGGCAAGGCCAACCGATTAGGAGGTCATTGGCAGGGTAGTTTGTTACGGTTCCCAGGAAGGAGGACCCCTGTGCTGTCCACACAGGGCCACGTGAGGAAGCCCCAGGGCCAGTCAGAAGGCAGAGGGAGACAGGGAAAGTGTGCACAAAACCTTCCCGCGGGAAAGCATAGGCAAGGCAGGGTCCACAGGCTTAGGACTGGCTAGTTTGAATAGTTGAGGCAGGTTCTGGGGCACGGGGGCTGCCCCTCGCTGTGTACCTGGTTCCCGGTGATTCAGGAAGCAGGTGGCCTCAAGTGTGAAAGCCTCACGGAGGAGGTGGATGGGAGTGTAGGCTCTGGATTGGTGGGTTTGTGTGTGCAATGCACACTCCAGGGTAAATCGTTTGCGATCTCTAGGAATTGGCTAGCCTTGGGAGGGCAGTCCTTCCAGAGCCAGCCAGGCTGCAGATGTCAGAGCATCAGGGGGGCTCCTCTGTTTCGTAGAGAGAAGCTTGGGAGAGGACATTGACAGGATTGGCTGATGGGTTAGACACAGGGATGAGAGAGGAAGGATCCCCAAGGATAGGGGGGCTTTTGGTATAAGCATTTGGGTCCCTCACTGTTGAAGCAAGTCTTTGGGGGGCCAGGAGACATAGCTATCCCCCAGGGAGCTTAAACTCTTGTAGGGAAGGCCAGCTGCAAGTAGGGAAGGTTGACAGGTCAAAGTCAGTGGCATTAGGCTCCCTGAAGTATGAGCGGACCTTGCCTAAAATCACAGAGATGTTGCTAAAAAAATATTGCATACTACATAGTACCTATGAATACATACGAATACATAGTTCATAGTAACCATTTAGAAGTCTTTGCTCTCCATGGACTTATATCCATTTCCGAGACCGTGACTTCCATGGCGGGGGCCTCTGCTGCCATAGTCCAGGAATATAATGCTTCCCCTGAACCCACCTTATCTGTGTTAGAAAATCTCTTCATAGGAATTTAAGACGGAGCCTTTCAAACATATGCTCTTTTGACCGTGTAAATAAATGCCTTTTAACTTTCTTGTTTTGTAAGATCGTATTTCATTAAGTTCCATTACATATAACAGTAAATAACTTCTCATATTATTTTGAATCAAGAGTTGAAGGACAGCACCCGTGACATAAAATAATTCCTGTGTGGTTTGATTTGATGGTATAGGCTGATGTATTTATACCTGTCACAAAGCTAGAAAGGAGTCTCTCCCTAGAATATAACCTCCACCTGGTAAGGGACCAGATGAGTGGGGGATGTTATAACACCTAAGTTAACATTCTCCAGTTCTTGATAATTTAGATGCCCCACGGCATCGACTGTGAGGGTGGAAATATTGATTGTTGGTGACAAATTTGATTGTGTGGTTTGGGCCAGGTGATGAAGGACTTGAGTGGCTTTCCCTACCCAGCCTCCCTTGATGTTTGAATAGCCCCATCACATCAACTGGAATTCACGTATTGGAAATAATCATACAGGGGCGCCTGGGCGGCTCAGTGGGTTAAGCATCCGACTCTTGATTTCGGCTCAGGTCATGATCTCACAGTCGTTAGATCGAACCCCACGTGGGGCTCCACGCTGGGCGTGGAACCTGCTTAAGATTCTCTCTCTCTCTCTCTCTCTCTCTCTCTGCCCTTCACCCCTCACTCTGTCCGAAAAAAAAAAAAAAGACTGATCAAATATCTATTGTCATTGTTTTTTAGCCTCTTTTTTATGGCAAGTGTCTTGTCAACTATACTCTAAACACTTTGAAGGTGAACTCTCCAGTGGCAACTATACCTTAGGAACACAAATCTCTCCCCAACACCCAGCGCCAGGCTCTCCTCAGCACATATTTGTATTAAATACTCTCCGTAACACGTGTATAAATGGGTGAATTAATTAATATATCACAGCTGGCAGCTGACAGACCTTTGTCAGATGAACCTTCTTTTCACACATGCAAAAAGTCACATTTGGTTGTGCATCAAAGGACACCATCAAGAGAGTGAAAGAACACCCTGCAGAATGGGAGAGAATTCTGCAAATCTCATGTCCGATACAGGATCAGTATGCAGAATATAGAGAGAACTCTTACAACTCAACAACAACAACAAAAAAACCAGACAACCCAATTCAGAAATGAGCGAAGGACTTGAACAGACATTTCTCTAAAGAAGATGGTAAGATGTATGATGGCCAATAGGCACATGAGAAGATGCTCAGCATCATTAGCCATCAAATCAAAACCACAGTGAGGTACCACTCGCACCCACTAGGAAGACTCCAACCAAACCAACCAAACAAACAAAGGGGGAGAGTAACAAGCATTGGTGAGGACGTAGAGAACACGGAACGGTCATGCGTTGCTGGTGGGGTCGTACAGCAGTGCACCTGCTGCTGTTCCAAGGTTCCGAGGTCCCTCAAAAAGTCAAACATAGAATTACTATATGATCCAGCAATGCCAATTCTAGGTACATCCCCAAACGAAGGGACTCAGACACTTGTATACCAACGACCATGGCAGCATTATTCACAACAGTCAAGAAGTGGAAACCACCCAAGTGTCAGTCAACGGATGAACAGATAAATGAAATGTGGCCTGTCCCTACACGGAAATATTCGGACACGAGAAGGAAGGACATTCTGCCACGTGCCACAGCATGGATGGATGTTGAAGACGTTGTGTTTTAGTGCAAGAAGCCGGACACAAAAGGACAAATAATGTATGGCTCCGCTTACACGTGATACCCAAGTCAGGCACATGCAAGGGGACGGAACGCACAATGACGGGTGCCAGGGCCAGGGGAGGGGGAAGTTTAATGGGGACCGAGCTTCTGTCTGGGGACAGGAAAAAAGTCTTGGAATTGGTTGGCGGTGATGGCTGCTCAACATTGTGAATGGTTTTTTTGGTGGTGTTGTTGTTTTGTTTTTGTTTTTAAAGTTTATCTACTTAGGGGCGCCTGGGTGGCTCAGTCGGTTAAGCATCTGACTTCAGCTCAGGTCCTGATCTCCCAGTTCGTGGGTTTGAGGCCTGCGCCGCGCTCTGTGCCGATGGTTCGGAGCCTGGAGCCTCCTTCAGATTCTGTGTCTCCCTCTCTCTCTGCCCCTCCCCGGCTCGAGCTCTGTCTATCTCTCTCTCTCCGAAAGAAATGAAACATTAAAGAAATTTAAAAAATAAAAAATAAAGCTTATCTCTTTATTTTGAGAGAGAGAGGGAGGGGCAGAGAGAGAGAGAGAGAGAGAGAGAGAGAGAGAGAATCCCAAGCAGGCTCCACGCTGACAGCGCAGAGCCCAGTGAGGGGCTCGAACTCACAAACCACGAGATCAGGACCTGAGCCAAAACCAAGAGTCGGACGCCCAACTGACTGAGCCACGCAGGCACCCCAAGGTGGTGAATGTGTAATGCCACTGAATTGTACGCTCAAAAATGATTTAAGTGGTAAATGGTAAATTGTTGTCACAATTTTCAAAGTCACTAAAAAGAAACGTTAAGTCACATTGGGGCAGCGTCCTGTGGACAAGATGCTGAGAGGCACTTGGCTTATAGAGCAGCATTTAATTAGGGTGCCCACTTGTCTCTCCTGCACCCCAGGATTAGGACAGGCCAGCCACCCCTCTACCTTTGTCTGGAGAGGGTCGGGCACAGGGAGGTTTATCCCAGAGGCTGACATCGGCCAGGACTGGGGCAGCTTTCATGTGGCAGAAATGGGAACTTCTTCGAGGGCCCAGCCCCCGTCTCCCGTGCTCCCTGTCCCTCCCGACGCCCCACCAATGCCTGTCCAGCCGCAGTTTTATTGTAAAAGGCGAATTATGTGTTAGTTTAAGTCAGACACTTTGCCTTGATGACCAGTCCAGCGTGGGAGAACATGTGAGTCCCTGTCACAAAATAAAAAGGCACGTGAAATTCAAGCACATGCCGGGGTCTCTGAAACACTACATTCCCAGAACGCAGGCAATTGGGTAAGACAAGAGTGATGTTCTCCTAATTCTTCTAGAATTAAGCACTGCATGGATGAGGCCCCAAGTGAGTTTATCCGTAATAAGTTCCAGGGTAATGTTAGAGCGAGGCTCCCAGGTACTCGAAGAAATCCACATTGCAAATAGGACCCTAAGGGGTGCGGCTCTGCCCAAACAGGTATTTAGAGGTGAGGCGGGAAGCGTAAATGGAGCCCTACCTAATGCGCGGTGTGCTAATCGTGTTTCCCTGCAATTGCAACATTAACCCTGGCGTGTCTTTAAAGCTTTTGTGTCTAGGGGCGCCTGCGTGGCTCAGTCTGTCAAGCGTCCGACTTCGGCTCAGGTCATGATCTCACGGTTCATGAGTTCGAGCCCCGCATCAGGCTCTCTGATGTCAGCGGAGAGAGCCCACTTCAGATCCTCTGTCTCTCTCTCTCTCTCTCTCTGTCCCTCCCCTGCTCACGTGCTCTCTCTCAAAAATAAATACACTTAACAAAAATTTTAAAAATTAAATTATAAAGTTTATTTATTTATTTTGCAAGAGAGGTGGGGGCGGGGGGAAAGAGTGAGCAGGGGAGAGGCAGGAAAGAGAGAGAATCCCAAGCAGGCTCTGAGCTGCCAGCCCAGAGCCCGGCTCAGGGCTCGATCCCACCAACAGCGAGATCACGACCTGAGCCGAAATCGAGTCAGCCACTTAAGCTTAACCGACTGAGCCACCCGGGCGCCCCAGCAGGCTTTTGGTGCCACCAAACCGGGCACTTTGGAAGGGCTCACCCTTGCTGTTCTTTTGATTCTAGTGAAAACACTTTCTCTAGCTGGTCTTTTGTTATTGGCAATTCCACCCCTAGCCCCTGGAGATCCGAGCTCTCCCTCTGGTTCCCCCTCCAGGCTCTCCTATCTCATCTTTCCGGGAAGATCTCCGAACTCTCCCAGACCCACGCCTGGTCTCCGGAAGCTCCCGCCTTGGACCAGCGGTCGGGGAAAGAACGTCACTGCCAGGGGCAGCTTTAGCCAGATGCAGATTTCTCAGGGGAGGGCTGCATCCCTGGCCCTCGGCGGGGGGGGGGGGGGGGGGGGGGGGGCAGGTGCCTGCCCTGTGAGTTCTCTCCTAAAGATCCTTCCAGGCAGCGGGAGGGAAGGGGGAAAACAAGCCCCTGCTCGTCCACCAGGGGGCGATACTCACAAGACACTGATCCCTGGAAAAAACCTTCTTTCTCTGACCTCAAACGTGCTGCCTGCTCTTTCTTCCTCGACCTGGCGGCTGAAATACCGGGTGCAAAGTGGTCCAGCTGTCCACACCTCGCGCTGGAATGGGGGGGGGGGGTGGATCGTGGCCTCTAAAGACTGAATGGAGCCGGGGTCCCCTACAACATCCCTCTACACACGCTTTTCATGACCAAAGATGGAAGGCAAAGCACGGATTTCTTTCCTTCATCTTTTAAGAGCTTTGCTTAATACTAAATCTAAAAGGTAGAAAATTCTCAGCAGAACTTCAGGGACCCATGCAGATCATGACATGACTTTGGGGGGTGGGGGCAGAAAATTGCTCCCAAACACCAGTCACCGGTAAGAGCGCTCGGGGTTAATGAAGGTCTGCGTGGCCCGCACGGGGCCTCAGTGGACTGGAATTCTGCCATGGATGAGTTTTGTCGGGAATATTAATGATTCCACCGGGGCCCTCCTTCCCAGGCACACAGATTCAGTCTCTTCACCCAACCTACTGAGGATGCAACCCAGGCACCCTCTCGGACCATTTCACGCGCGTTTATCACCTCCGGGAATGCTCACCCGTCGTTCCAGCCCCCCATCCTCGCACCCTGCCCAGCACATGGTAGGATCTGGACGCAGCCCCAGTTGAAATCTAAGCACGGGAAGTGGGGAGAGCTCCGCCGAGACCAGGTATTTAGCCTTCAAAGAGTCTACTCTTTTCCTTAAGAACATCCTTTTTAATTAGATTTTAGGTATAAAAAAAAAATCAATCCGGTGCTTTATTTTATTACTCTTCTGATATATTAAACTGTGCCCTTGGTGGCTTAGAACTGTAACCAGGAGAGTCTATAAAACAAAACAGTAGGCAAGTTAAAATTGCCTATATTTTTAAAAAGTGGGCCCTTAACCTCCTCCTGCAGAAAAGGCCAAGGGCCCTAACAGACAGGAGAGAGGACACAGTTTTCTATGGAGCCGTTTGCCTACCCAGTATCCATTCTCCCTTTCTTCTAGTAACAGACCCTTGATTTTATTCAGTGAGGCACCATGCACAGTTATAACACTGCACTTCAAGCTTCTTTTGCAGCTAAAAATGGCCTCCTGACTGCCATGTGCTTTTTTCGTATTCTTCCTGCTCCTTGCTTGTTGCCCAGAATGCTGATGTGACAACTGGAGCTTCAGCAACTCTTTTGGCTCATGAGGCACCTGTGAGACAGGAAGGCTAAGAGTAGAAGAAGAGAAAAAGAGGAGGAGCCCAGGTCCGTGGTCACCCTGTGGAGCTACCCAGGTATCCCAGGACCTTGAACCTCTAGAATTTTTTTTTATTTTTTTTTCAACGTTTATTTATTTTTGGGACAGAGAGAGACAGAGCATGAACGGGGGAGGGGCAGAGAGAGAGGGAGACACAGAATCGGAAACAGGCTCCAGGCTCCGAGCCATCAGCCCAGAGCCCGACGCGGGGCTCTAACTCACGGACCGCGAGATCGTGACCTGGCTGAAGTCGGACGCTTAACAGACTGCGCCACCCAGGCGCCCCTAGAATTTTTTTTTTAACGTGCAAGAGAAATTTCCATTGTGTTTGTTGCAGCTTCTGTCACTCACACAGTTCTTATCTGTTACACATGTCATAAAGGATCACGTAAGCACCAATGTATTTATTTTACCCATTTTGGGTTTTTTTAAATGTTTTAAAATGTTTATATTTATTTTTGAGACAGAGAGAGACAGAGCGTGAACAGGGGAGGGGCAGAGAGAGAGGGAGACACAGAATCCGAAGCAGGCTCCAGGCTCTGAGCTGTCAGCACAGAGCCCAATGTGGGGCTCGAACCCAGGAACCGTGAGATCATGACCTGAGCTGAAGTTGGACGCTCAACTGACTGAGCCACTCAGATGCCCCGGGTTTTGTTTTTTTTTTTTTTTAAGTTTGTTTGTTTGTTTGTTTGTTTAGAATATATGGGGAAGAGGCGGAGAGAGAAAGAGGGAGAGAATCCCAATGCAGGGCTGGAACCCACAAACTGTGAGATCATGACCCGAGCTGAAATCCAGAGTCGGATGCTTAACCAACTGAGCCACCCTGGCGCCCCTTTATTTTACCCATTTTGGAAGAACATCTTTCTGGAATGCATTGCTCTCTTGCCTTTTTAAACCAAGCGTGCGGTGAACATCTAGGGTCGCTCGATATAACACAGGACACCCGGTGAATTTGAATTTCAGATAAGCAACAGATAATTTTTGGGTATACGCATATCCCCAGTATTGCACAGGACATACTCATACTAAATAATAATGTGATGTTCATCTGAAATTCAGATTTAACTGGGAGTCCCACATTTTTATTTGCTAACTCTGCCAGCCCTCACGGAACAGACTGTTTTCCTGCTGTTACTCATGCTGATGTGTGTGGTGACGCTGTGGGGGCCTATCGAGGCGTGTCGGGCTTTCAGCCCTTCTGTGAAATGGACCCAGGTTGCCATGCTTTTCCTTTTGATTCCACGCTTCCTAATGCTTCCCTATCTTCTTTGGTCATCAGTCTGTCGGTAGCCCTGTCTGTTGCTCCAACAGGCATGTCTGTCCTACCCCTGTCCTCATTGGTGATGTGCCCTGGTAACCCGTGGACGAACACCGCCTTCAGAGGGGCGCGCCCCGGGACCGGAAGTCTGGGTTCGACCCCAGGTCCCCCCACCCCCACCCCGAGTCACCGGGGGCAGCTCATCCAACCCATGTGAGCTTGGATTCCTGCTTAGATAATATGGGGGGGGAATTAGAGCTGCCTCGTGGGTTATGTGAGGCTTAACTGTGGGAACTGCTGGGGCCGTGCCTGGCCCTCCCTAGGCCCTCAGCAGATGGGGTAATTGTCGTGCGGTGGGCTCAGCGACCGGCTAAGCAAACTGGAGAAACAGAGATCTAAGGAGAGAGCTTCTATGAGTAAAACATGAGCAACAGGGATGCGGAGGTCGCTGAGAGGGGGTGCAGGAGGGAGGCCGGGGGGGCCGAGCGCTGAAGTCACAGGAGAGCGTGAGGACACATGCCCAGCCAGTGTGGGTGGTGCCAGTGGACAGCTGTGGGCGTTGTTATCTGTTCCCCCAAATTCAGGTGCTCAAACCCTGACCCCCAGCACCCCAGAATGTGGCTGTTCCGGAGACGGGGTCTTTCAAGGGGTGATTAAGTTAAAATGAGGCCGTTGGGGTGAGCCCTGACCCAATCTGACTGGTGGCCTTATAAGAAGAGGAGGTTAGGACACAGACGGGCACCGAGGGATGACCACGTGAGGACACGGGGAGAGGACGGCCATCTGTAAACCAAGGAGAGAGGCCCCAGGAGAAACCGGCCCCTGCGGATGCCTTGATCTCAGACTTCCAGACCCCAGAACTGAGAAAATAAATTTCCCTTGTTTAAGCTGCCCCGTCGGCGGTACTTTGTTAAGGCAGCCCCCTAGCAAACTAGTACAGGTGTGGAAACAGAAGGTTCTGGAAAGACGGCAGCAGGCCGAGTGCCCGCGTGCCACAGTTCCTCCCTTTATCCAACAGATATTATTATTGTTGTTGCCGTCCTTATCGATGTCAGGGAGCTCAGCAAGGAACACGGTCCTTCCCGTGACAGGGACAGAAACCCAAGAGAAGAAGAAACCACAGAACCAACCACAGGCAGCGGTGAGCCAGGCTGCGGGGGGGGGGGGGGGGGAGGGTGCTGTCCGGGAAGGGGTGAGGAGCCGGGAGACAGGCGCTGGGCCAGGGAACCGGTCAGAAGAGGCTCCGAGGGTGGGGGGCAGGGGCCAGCTGGAGAAAGTTCCAGGTAAGGGAACTGCAAGGGGGCATTTAAAGGAACCCAAAGGAGGCCAATGCTGCAGGAGCCCAGCCCGGCACGAAGGAGGGAGGCCAAGAGGAGGCCGGGGGTGGGTGAGGTGGGCCTGGGCCCCAGGGAGGCGTTCGCACTTACCTTGAGATGGGGGGCAGCTCAGAGGGGCTGTGCGTCTAGAGAAGGTCCGCTCCTCCCGGCCGCGCTGGAAATGGCAGGGCTGACCCCCAAGGGTGTCACCTGAGAGGCCACAATTCGGGCCTCTGGGGAGCCAAGTCTCTCTGAGGCAGGAACACCAGAAGTCGCCAGGTGGTGAAGGTTATAGGTTTGCCTGGAGTGGATGAAGCATCCCACGGGGCACAGAGAGAAAAGAAAGGGAATGTGTTCATTCATTCATTCATTCATTCCCAGGTGTGCATACAGCCTCTACCCCATGCCCGGCCCTGATCTGGTGCTGAGGACCCAGCAGTAATGGAACAGCCAACCTCTCCGCCTTGGGGGAGGTTGCATTCCAGGGCAGGGGACACATAGCAACACACATATAAGTGTACCATGTCAAGACGTGAAGAGAAGCAAAGCGGGGCAAGGAACAGAGTGAGGGGGTGGTCCTAGTGTGCTGTTTGGCAGAAGGGAAGGGCTCTCCGGTAGGGGGCATTTGGGCACAGACCAAAAGATGTGGCTTCCATAACCAGGGTGGTAATTTCAAGGACCCCGGGAATGCTTCCTCGCCCCGGAATCTTTTCTCCGGCTTCCGGGGCCTGGAAATGCCCCTGTCGGCCCTCTGCAGGTATGGTCTCCGTCCTCCTGTTAAACGCGGACGCTCCCGGGAGGAAGGTCAGCGTAAGCCAGTGAACCTGCAGCATCTTGGCCGAAAGACATCGACGATCGGTGCCGAGCAAAGTCACCTTTAGTCCAGGGTGGACAGAAGCTGGATGGAGGTGTCCCCTCCCTGCTCTGCGCACGGCGTGTGCTCCCCAAACACCTTTAAAAACGGACAAGCGAGAAGATCCCCGTGGGGCGTCTGTAAGCTGGCGGGTCTGATCCCCGGGCGTTTATGGCTCTGTTTCAACACGCCAGGAGGCAGATTGGCAGGGTAGGAGATTGTCATACCGTCGCGGACAACGAAGAAGCCGGAGGAAGAGGCAGTGTCTCCGTTCGGGACAGAAGGGCTGTCGCCGATCAGAAATGTATTTGGCTCTGTCATCCCCGGGCCCCCACGTGGCACAGCTCAGGGTGGAATGAACTCCACACGGCCCGGTTGTCAACACGCACGGCGGAGGAGAGTCGAGGCGGAAAAAGCCTTTATCTCCTGTTGAAAACAGAAGCCGCCCTCTTGGACCCCCTCCCTGGTGATGGTGGGTTTGTGTGGGGGAGAGAAAAGGCCAAGCACATGGAAGTCATCACAGAAGGCTTTACTCATCCGGGAAGAAAAACCACTGCGGTGCATTGGACGTCCCTGGTCCCAACCCAGATGATTTGCTAGGCAAAGGTCGAGGGACTTTTTGTGAGTTAAGACGTAGGGAATCTCCTGAGTCAGATGGCAATCCGGAGCTTATCTCCAGGCAGCGCTGCTCCCCTCCCCGTTCCCCAGGGGTTCTACCTCATCCTAAAAAGGGAAAGACCCTGAAGTCAACTCCAGAGTCAGATTTTAGAAGAACCGCCAGCTAGAACACTTTCCACAGACGTAACCCGGTTTTCTCCCGTTGTCGCTGAGCATGAAAGGGAATTGTCGCCCGTTGACCTCACATAAGGCGGCCAGTGGAGAGCACTGGGGCTGTATCTGCCTTCCACCCCCGAGAGGCCAGGCTGGCATGGGGGGAACCCTGTGAGGAGCTAGACCTACGCGTATTGCTTTTCAAGGTCAAAGTTGACGGGGTCATTTGCATGCCAAAGATACAAGGCTTTAGGGGCTAAGAAGAAATCTGTTGTGTGTTAGAAACGTGTTCTTGGGGGGAGGGGGGCGGGGGGAGGGAAGAATCGTCGGATTTGCTAAAACACCACGGGAAAGACAAGGTAAAACACGGGACCCATGATGTTGGCTGCTCCAAAAGACCGCCACTGTTCGTACGTTTCTTCTTTCCTATTGATTTAAAAACGAACGCTTGCTTCATGGTCTTTACTGACCCGGCAGGCGTTTTGCTCATCACCAGTGGCACAGTGAGATGCGCCGTGGCGTCTCCCCCCGCCCCCCTCCATTCTTAGGGTGACCCCGCACACTGCTCTGCCCAGTCCCGTGCGTGGAAAGCCTGCGAGCCCACCCCGGGTGTCCGACTGTAGATCGGCACAGAGCACGCATCCAAAAGTGCCCCATAAATATCTGCAAAAGCAACAAATCTGAGACGTGGGGTGGATGGAAAATCAATGGTGTCAAGTTGAGAGAGAGGGAGAGAGAGAGAGGAGTGTGCAACCCCAGCATGAGTAAGCTGAAGTGTGGTTAGGAGCACAAATTCTGGAGCCGGAGGGCCTAAATCCGGCCACTTAGTGTGACCTGCACTCCTCTGTGCCTTGGTTTCCTTGGCTGTAACTCGGGGACGATGACGCAGTACCTGCCTCAGAAGGCTCTTGGAAGAAATAGATAAGTCAGGGGCGCCTGGGGGGTTCAGTCGGTCGCGCGTCCCACCTCGACTCAGGTCGTGCTCTCGCGGTTTTGTGGGTTCGAGCCCCGCATCGGGCTCCGGTAGCAGACATCGCACCTCACCGCTGCCGGTTCTCGTAGGAAAACTTTCGCTGGACCGGGTAGCGGGTTGGACGACGTCTCCCCCCCACAAGATGCTGTCCGCTGGAATCTGTGAAGATGAACTCACGTGGAAAAAGGGCATCGGTAGATGGAATTAAGGATCTCAGAAAGAGACCATGCCGATACGGGTGGGCCCTGAATCCAGTGACAAGCGTCCTCATCAGAAGAAAGACAAAAACAGCCGGGAAGGCACCGAGGGAGAAGGGCACGTGAACGCGGAGACAGAGATTGGGGCGGTGCGTCACAAGCCAGGAAAGCCAAGAATTGCCATCAGCCACCAAAAGCCAGCAGAGAGAGGTATGGGGCTCTCTCAGAGCCTCCAGAAGGAAGCAAGCCTGCCAACATCTTGATTTCAGACTTGGGGCCTCTAGAACTGTGAGACAACACTTTTCTATGGTCTGAAGCCACCAATTTTGTGGCAATTTATTACAGCAGCCCTAGCAGACTGACGAAGATGATATTCCGGGTCTCGAAACCGGACTACACTGAAGAAAGCTTGCTTTGGTTCCTAAGCCTTATGCGTGGCCTTGTCCCCGGAGACAAGAAAATGACTTGGTATTTCCCCACCACTGCTCTCAAAGGCTTGAAATTCGTCGGGCTAAGTCTGCAGATCATCTGGGGCGGGGGGGGGGGGGCGGGTAGGGAAGTGAGTGGCAGGGCAGAGAGGAGTCCTCAAGGTCAAGTGAGGAAATGGCAGAGGGAGATGGGTCACTTTAGAGAGGGCGATGACAGGCACAGGGGGACGATCAAAGGATCCGCAGATCCAAATTCTCGTCCCGGTTCTGTACTTTACTGGCAAGGTGACTATGGGTGAGGCCCTGCCGTTTCCCGGGCCTCAGCCTTCCTGTCTGTGAAATGGAAGGATCGGGCTGCGCGCTCTCTGGGGTCCCTTCCACTGTGACACTCCACGCGTCTGCGGCCGCCCCCCACGGCCACCAGGGGTACGGCACCGAGGAGGGCAGTGCCAGCAGCCTGACTGCGGCTGGTCCTTGGCTCTGCCTGCCGGCACAGCCTTACCTGTGTGCCAAGGCCCCGGAGCGAGGAAGGTGGGTGAGGGTGGCAGGATGCGGTGCCCGCGGTGGCCGTGGCACTGCAGCATCATGGCCGAGCCTGTCCCAGGCAGGACGCAGGCAACAGAGCCTTCCCTCCTAGTCCGTTTAGAAACAAATCACACACACAGCGTCTCACTTCAGTGATGAAATGTACATGGAATTGATGCCATTGGTCCTCCCGAACTATTTATTTGTGAGACTTCGTCGCCCTGCCCCCGACTTTCTCCTCTGTTGTCCTTTCCCAGACTCTGAGTTTGCATTAAATTCAAAATCTGGGAAGACTTACTTCTCCCCACACCCTCTTCAACTTCTCGGTTTATCTACGCTGCGTTATCTCTCGTGGATTATACTAGGATGCGCTATTTTAACCATATCTGCATTTAAAGTGCTTCTCTCTCCTGGAATTTTCCCAATTAAATCCCTGCCTCAATTTTAAACGATAGCAACGTGCAGAGAGGCAGGAGCAAAAACTTCAAGAATCACAGACAGGTCAGGACACCATTTACACTTCGTGGCCATCTTGTAACATTTCACGTGAACACAAATTTCTTAGATGGGGTTTTCTTGAAGGCAAGCAGAAAATAGAGATTTCTGAACTGTCGAGAATTTGCCCGTGGACAGAGAGGAATTTTCCTCTTCTTTGTACCCTGGGTCTTCCTCTGTCCTTTTTTAGTAAAGTGATGGTGTGGACTTGTCTGGAGCAAAGCAGCCGGTCACCGGTCTGTGCTCCTTCCCGGGGAATCAGGCTGTAATTCTCAAACTTTGGAACAAGTCCCACCTTGTCCAAAATGTGGTCCCAGAAAGGAAGGCATTAAGGGTTCTGCAGTCTTCTTGTTCTTTTTTGTTTTTTGTTGTGTGTGTGTGTGTGTGTGTTTGTGTTTTTTTGCAAGAAAAGCATCTTCAGGGAAACAAATGGGGAGGTGGAGCAAAGCCTTGGACCTGGTCGTGAGGAAGTGTGGGGAGGGAGGAGGTTCTTTGGAGATGTAGGAGCCGGCATCTTGTAGTGTCAGGGGTTTAAATTAAACGGGGGGGGGGGGAGGAGGACAGACCATCCCAGCCGCCTGCAGCGTTGAGTCCGGGCATCATCTCGGTGCAGGGACCCAGCTGACACTTCTTATTTCGGGTCCTGCCTCCCTAGCAGCAGTCTGCAACTTGCCGGCATCCGGGGAGCACAGCAGCTGATGAGCAGAGGAAAGAGGTAACTTTCAGGGAGGGGTGTGTTGGTTTTTCTGATGCCAGATCGCCTCCTTTCACCAGCTCCTTAGACAGCCGGCGGGAAGACCCCCTTTCCTTTGGGTTTTAAAAAGCTTTCTCCTCCGAGAAGCTTCAGCCCTCTCCCCGCACTTTGCGGAACTCTGGGCTCCGTGAAGTTCTTCCAGGTCCTTCCCCGCATGGCTTTCCAGCCGAGCAGTGCAGGGAAAGCTGAGTCAGGCGCGCTCACGGGGGGTAAATTTTCCAAGATAATTTTCAAACGCTGTTCGGATTATGGTTTTTTTTTTTTTAATGAGTTTCTTTCTCACGTTGGTTTCATGGCTTGCGCCTCGTGTCTGAATTAGGCTGCGAGGAATGTAAGTTTGTGGAGGAAATTTCGGTGGGGGTTTTACGGTTAAAAAAAAAAAAAATCTACTCCATTGCAGTCTCGCTGCGGTCCCAGCAACCTGGTTTCTCTGCAGAGGCTCTCACGGTGCAGTCCGCCTCTCCTCTTTACCCTTGCTAGAGTCTGAGTCTCCGATTCCCACCTGCCCGGCCTCCCTAAGCAGCCCCCCCCCCGCCCCGTACCCCCTCTCCTTGCCCACCCACCGTCCGCAAAGGACCCCGCGAGTGAGCCGATGTCCGTGACACTTGGGGTTTGAAGGAGAATTTGGGCACTGCAGCTTTAAGAATGCCGTACTGCGAAATCTTTCTCCTTCAAGTGACTGCAGAAGCCACAGCAAAGGGAGGAGGTAGCTCGGGGAGGAGGAGGGGGTGGAGGGGGGGGGGGGGGGGGAGGAGGAAGGAGAGGAGGGGGCGAGGGAGGGGAGGGGGAGAGAGAAAGGGACACCCACTCTCGGGTCAGCCCTTGGGTTGCTCAGCCTGGGGAGCGCTCAGCCCCAGGCAGAATCCAAAAGCACAGTCAGGACCTGACTCCGGGCTGGTTTCCCTCTCCCACATGCTTGGGGCAAGGGACCCCGCCGACTTACTGATGAGTTTAAGCTTAGTCCTTCCTGGTCTTGGCGCGTGGGTTGGCGTCTGGTTAGCTGGCTTTTTAAGTCATGGGGAATCGAGCTGAGGAATTTGGTCCTTCCCTGTTGTGATCTTTCCAGCCTGGCTTGAACCTCGGGAACGCAGCCGCCGTATTCACTGGGGGTGGAGGTTTGCTTCTCCTGGGTAAACTGAGGTGAGCTTTGGAGGGAAACTCAAAATGCAAATAAATCACTACGGGGCGATCACGGGGGCAGAGGCTGCGGCGGCGTTTGAGACCGGATGGATTCCCTCTGCTTTTAGTAGTAGGTACCGGATGGTGCCTGGAGTGGCCAGGCGGCTGGGGGGCCCGCTGGGGGCTGGTCTAGAGGGGATGCAGAGAAGCAGCGAAAAGCACACTTTGGGCCGCGGCTGTTTCTGGGGGGAGGAACAGGCAGCCCGAGGCCCCCCGAGCTCGGGTCTCCGGGACCAGACTCCTCCCCGCCTGGCCAAGGGGCCGCCCCAGAGACAGGTGCTGCCTCGGTAGGTGCCGGCCGGAGCTCCGGGCTAGCACTCCTGGCTCGGCATTCCCGGACACGCAGGGCTTGGATCTGGGTCCACACTGACCGTGATGTCGTGCGGCGTCCGCCCGGGGGGTCCCGGGAGCTGGAAGGGCCGAGGCCCTTGTGCGTCCTCCCAGAGCGAAAGGTGTCCTTTCACCAAAAAGAAAATCAGCAAGAACCCCCCCCCCCCCCCCGCCGCCAAAAACGTGTTCAGTCTCACAAGAAATCAGCACTAAGGATGTGCAGCAAACCTCTCTAATTTAACATACAGACTGTAGCTATACTATATATAAATTACACGGGTAGAAATTCTCTCTGGGTAACGTATAGATAGACATTATCCAGGCAAGCCCCTGAAGCAGCAACTGGGCTGAGCCTGGCAGGGTGCCATGACCTCCGTGGGTTCCTGCATTGTGTCCTCCTTCTTGCTGTAGACAGGAGCCAGACTGGAGGGCTCATCCTGAGAAAACCCTGCCGGCCCTCGGGCAGCGGGCACTAGAGTCACGGCTCCTTGGGGCACGACAGGTGCCCTGATCAAACCCCGTGGGCATTTGGGGAAATGCGCGCTCACGGACAAATAGTTTACAGGGCCCTGGCTGTCATCACCCAGACTGGAAAAGGAAAGGCTCTCTGCGGTGAAAGCATCCCACCCCCCAAACTAGGAATGTCTTTCTACCTCTCTGCTTCGGCCGGTCCCATTCCGTCCTTCAGAGCCCTCTGTCTTGCTCCGGCCGTTTTTATACATTCCTTATATATTTAAAACCATCTCTGACCTCTGCTTCTAAATCTACCGGGGGGGAGGGGGGGAGGCAGTGTTTGTAGGACCCCCCCCCCACCCCACCGGGGATACGGAGCAACTTTATCTTTCCGGATGAGCATTCTTGGATGTGAAAGATTCCTAGCCTGGTACACCCCAAAATGAGTCACCAGTGTCCCGCATTCCGGGGTCTTTCGAGGTCACGCATTCTGTGTGCGGTGTTGAAGATGCAGCCTCATTTGTGCGTCAGGCAGGGCTCCCCCTCCCCCCCCCCAAGCTGCTAGGATGAGCCATTTGGACGAACCTTGCTGAGTTTTCCCTCATCAGCGGGAGAAGGTGTCGGTGGCCTTGCCACCTTGGGGAACAGGAGAACAGAGCTGGTGAACTCTGGCAAACCCCTCTCCCATTCGGGGTTTTCCCCCCGCCCCTGCCCCGGCCTGGATGACAAAGGAGCATCTTTTAGATGTGCAATTAATTCCCTTCTATCTGGAATCAGCCAAGAGAAAAGCCTCTAGTCAATGGCTGCAAAGGAGTGCCTCTGTGCCCCCCACCCCCCCGGCAGGCCATCCAAGTGGACCAGTCTCTGGTCCCCTACGGGGAGGTCAGGGGAAACAGGCCCTTCGCACATGTGTTCCGAGGGGGAGCAGGTGACCCTGAGCCGGGCACTTGGACGTCGCCGGGGCTTGTGAAATGAGCCACATACGCTGCCCGGGTGAGCCGTGTGAGGGGCTTCTCACTGCAAGAGACCCCTTCTCGCAGACAGGTGCCATCTGGGCCAGAGTGACCACAGCAAGGCAGTCAGGGAAGGAGCAGCCGAGGGGTCAGGAGCCCCTCAGGGACGGGTAGGTGGGGACAGGGCCTCCGCCCCTGCAGGCCCCTGGGTGCCCTCGTGTCTCAGGCGGCCGACAAGGGAGCCGGCTGCTGAAGAGGTAAGACAAGAGCCGTCCGAGGACGGCCAGGGGCCAGCGCTCGCCAGGTCTCGCCAGGCGGAAAAGCCCACGTGATTGGCCACGATCGCCGCTCACCCCCCAAGACCCCCATGTCAGACCCGCTCGCCCCGGGGCTGTTAAGACGGTGGGAGCGAGGAGAGGATTCTCCCCCGCCCTCCCACGGGTCAGATCCCCGTGGCCTTGTACTTGACCCCACAGGAACATCTAGGGGGTGACTGTGGGCCTGGGCTGCTCCTTAAAGAGAATTCTCCCTCTCCATCCCCCGGCGTCCTTAGAGCAGGGCACACTGTGGTCCAGTAATCGTCGAGGGGAAATGAGGCTAGCTGGTCCTTGAGGCAGGTGGGGGCCGCGCCTGGAAGGGGGTGTATCTCTTCCGTCTCGGGCGGTCGGAGGCTCCCGGGCTCCTCGCAATGCGCCAGTGCTGACTCAGGGCTTCTCCAGCTCTCCCTTCTCCCACCCTGTCCGTCGCCTCGGCCGGCCCAGCCCTTGCCGCCGCTTCTCCAGGTCCCCCTGGCGCAGAGGCGGTTGGAACCAAGCTGCGGCTGCGGGCACCCCCCCTCCGCCTCCCCCCTCCCCCCTCCCCGCCACCCGGGCCAAGTCAGCAGTGCTGGCCGCGGCGGGGCTGCAGCAGCGGGCGGGGCAGAGGCCCTGCGCCACTGCCCCGGCTGGCTGGCGGGCTGGCGCTCCTCTTTCTCGCTCGCGTCCCGACGGCCACCTCCCGGCGGCTGCGCGCAGCCGGCGCCGGCCCAGGACCGGGTCCTGATTGGTGCGCGGAGGGAGTCTCTGGCTTTATTTATACCACCTTTTCCTCGCGACTCTACTTCATCGGAGTTGACGGCCGGGGCAGCGGGCGGCCTTCCCCGGTGGGAAGGACGACAAAGGGGGCTCCTGCGCGGACCGCCTTTATGCATCCTCGGATGGGCCGTTTCCACGGGCGCCCGGATCCCCAGCGCCCCCCGAGCAGGGGGGCATGATGTGGAAGTCTGCACAGAAGAGGAAGATGTGTGCTGCCGCCTCGGAAGGGTTGGGAGGGTGCAGGATTCGAGATGAGCCGAGGGGAGCGGTGATCGGGGCCCCGGCTCCGGACCTCCTCCTCCCAGTCGTGGATGCCAGTTTGGAAAGCGAGGCTGCCTTCCCAGGTGGGGGGGGGTAAGGAAGGGCCTCCCAACCCAGGCATCTTCTTGGGTGTGAGAGCGAAGGGACCTTCACATTCTTGAATGCTCCCGCTCGGGATTTCTGGGAGGTCTTTCCCCCCAGTGCCATGAACTTGGGGGCAGAAGGTTCAAGTTGGACATTGAGGAAATCCTGCAGAGAGGGAAGCTTCGCCAGCAAATGCGGGCGGGGTCCAGCGGCCGCTGACCCTCCTGGGTGATGGGAGAGGTTGAGATGGCAGGAGCCGGGGGCCTGGGGGGGACAGAGAGGGCAGCCCCAGGGGGTTCAGACAGCACCTTCTGCCCAGAATAGCAGCCTCTGGTACAGGTCGTCCTTTATGCCAGCAGCACGAAAGTGCTGCTCGACTGGTCCCCGGGGGCCTGTTCCTGGCAAACGCCCCGTCGCCTGGCAAGATGGGAAGTGATGTCACGCTGCGCACCTAAGCCTACTCTTCCGGGGCTGCTCATGGTCGTGGGACCATTCAGAGACCGGTGTCTCTCACGGCCCTGGACCCTGGACTTCCACAGGAAGAGCCTGGGTGCTGGTGGCCACCACTGTCTTTCGTGTCCCCACCTCGGAGGCTGTCCTCGGAGCCTGCATTGCATTGGGAGAAGGAAGGAGATGGGGGAAGGGGAGGGGGAGGAGGAGATGGCAGGGGTCATGGGGTCCGCAGATCCTGCTCTGTGCTGATGCCACCAGTTTTGGGGGGGGGCCGTCCAGGCCCACGGCTGCCCCAGAACTGACACCAGGAGCCCTACTCAGCCTGGGACGGGCACAGCACTGCGGCTGCCAGTCTTCCTGTCAAGGACGTGGGGACAGGCGGTTCTCCAGGGGACTTGCCTGCACCCTCCAGGCACAGCCAACTGGCCAGCGGAGTCCCTGCGGTTCCTGCAGGAAAAGGTCATGAGAGTAAACGGAGGGCCTGGGTTTCAACCGGGGGTGTCCACCCCGGCAAGGCGACGATACCCAGGATCCTGAAGGCAGGGAGGACCAGGTGACGCCGGGATCCTGGGGCTCCAGGGCCAGACCCTGACCCACCGCACTGCCCACTGGCCGTTTCTTGCTTTCTACCCAATGCGGAGTCAGCAATTTCTCTGCTGTTCTCATTCACTGCAAATCTGATTAAGGATCAGAACCCGTCTTTCTGCATGTGATCTTTAGCCTCGCAAATGGAAGATACTTAGCAATCATCTGGTGCCAGCCCCAGGCTCAGAGCTGAGGACAGGGAGGCCCAGAGATTACCGACTTGCCCAAGGACACCGGAGGCTCAAGGCAGACCTGGGAGCCCCCGGGAGATGTATGGACCTGGCACGAGGGACAAGGATGGAATCGTCAGCACTGGACCCATGGGGCGCCCCAACTCAGGTGAAACAGGACAAGGTAAGGAAAGGGGGCACCAGGAGGTAACACAGACCAGAGCTCCTGAGGACCATGGGCACAACTTCCTGGCCATCAGGGTAGTTCTGCCCTGGCTTCTGCCTTTGAGCAGGGTTACAGCACCCCTGGTGTACAATTCTCACGGGGCAAAGTGCCAGAGGCAAAGAACACGGGGCTGCTTTTTAGTCGATTCTCTTTTCAGTTCCGGGAAATCGGGCCCCTGGAGTCCGGTGGCTACCAGAGCTGTAACGCAGGCTTTGTCCAGCAGAGGGCGCCCGAGGACGCGGGAAGGAAGCCCAGCCGCTCGCGGCTCACTGCGGGGTGGGGGGTGGGGGGGAGAGGAGGGTGCTGGCGGGTTGCGGAATGGGGTTTGGGGTTTTATTCGGTTCCATGCGTTCAGCAGAAGAGTTTTTCAGGATTTTGTCTCAATTAATAGAAGCGGGGAGGGCTGGCCATCCTCGAATAAGGTGGCAAAGGACAGATGGGACAGCCCCGCAGCAACACCAAACTGAGCCTCCTGGGCCTCCTCCAGGACCTGCAGGACACCCTCGGGTTGCGGGTCAGGCGTCGTGCCCACCCCTGCTCGGGCAAGTGACGAAAGGCGTTAGCAAACCCAGACAGGGGTCCCCATGGATCCGCCACCGGGTTTGCCTCGTTCTTATCCTACCAGCCTTTCCTTATGGCCCACCTCGGTTGGGGGCTTCTACTGAGAGTCTCAGCTCACTTTGCTGTCCGATGAGCTCCCCCTCTCTCCCCTGACAGTTCCACTTGTTTAATGCTGATTTGGTGTTGCGAGCAGGACTGATCCGAACACCCTTACAAGGAAAATGCTGTGTGCTAATGACCTTCAGCTACTTGGAGGTGAGTTAGTGCAATGGTCTAGAGAGAAGGCAGCCCGTTTCCCCGTATCATGAGATCACCTCTCCCGTCTCTGGTAAAATGTGTTGTATAGATTGCACGTGATCGTACGTAGGTGGCAGCTCCTCAGTTCTCCAGTTTAGGGCAAGTACGAGACTGATGCTCTAAGTGCGTGTGTGTGCGTGCAGCATATGGTTATTGACGGAGATACTGCAGAGCGGAAGCCAGACGCCTTTATGAAGATACAGGTGGTGTTTACGTTGACTTGCCGGAGATGGGGAAAGTTAACCAAGAGATTTGACTGGGGCTGCCTCAAATGGCCCCGATCGGCAACACACGGCTTTCTGACGGCATGCCAGTGTCAGATTATTACCGAAGTCCCCCTTATCCGCGATTTCGCTCTCTGCGGTTCCGTTACCCAGGCAACTATGGTCCTGAAGCAGAAGATTCTCCTTCGGAGGTATCTATCACCAGAGGGTCAAAGGTAGCCTAAGGCTAGCCATTCCCCTCCCCCCTTTCATCATGTAGGCATTGTATCATCTCCCCTTGTCACAAGGATGAGTCCAGGGCAAGGAGACACAGACAGAGAGAGACCAAGTTCATAACTTTGATTACGGTTATAGTCTCATAATTGTTCTACTATATCCCTAGCTATTATTGTACCCCATTTATAAATTAAACATTAACACAGGTGCACACGCATCGGCAAAACCTAGGGTATACAGGGTTTGGATAAACCATCCAAGGTGTCAGGCATCCGTTGGAGTTCTTGGAATGTATGACCAGCGGATAAGCGAGGATTACTGTATCTCTCCCAAGGAATTCTTGATCACGCCTTCTGCTAAATTGTTTCAACCCAAGAAATATTCGTCAGGCACCCACTGATGTGAGAATTGGGGTACAAACCGCGTAAGGTGTAGTCCCTGCCTTTAAAAATCAGTAGCAATTTCACCATATGGAAATACGGTGGCAAAGCACCAAGGGACAGGGGTCACTTCTCAGCGATACATTCGACAGTTCTGATCTTGCCTTTTCCTGGTCAAGAGTGGATGCTGGGACGTTGTGCCAGTGTGATAGATCACTCGAGTTCGGAAGCAGGGCTAGTGGACTCATCCAGTCCTGGGGCTCAGATTCCAATGCCGGGGTCAGCGCCCATTGGTTGCTTTCTTGGGGTGTCTTGCTTCGGGGTCTATCATAGAACGTGGGTTCCACGTTCAAAAGAATTTGCAGACTCTTTGTATCCATGCTTGCAAACAGTACAGTTCTCTCGTGTTTGGGCGGTGTGTGTTTGTTAAAAGCATTCTGTTTTAAAATACCAAGTGTTTGAAATATGCATTTTTTTAACCCTATTTTGACACTTCTTCATTTTGCAACTTCCCAGGTCCCCTACAATGTGGCAGTGGCCTGGGTGTCTCGTGTCCTCCGAAAGGCTGGGCCACACTCAAGCCATTGCCCCTTTGTGGTCTAAAGGTCACCTTGCCCTGCAGCCCACATGTTGCAAATAGTCTGTTCAAGGTCCCAGAGATACCAAGCTTCCTTTGGTGTCACAAATGTGCTTATTTCACAATAGGGAGTAAACTGGGGGGAAAAAAAATTTTTTTAAGTGCCAATTTGGTTTATCTTCAAAACAGGAGGGGTAAGATAGGGCTGGCTTATGATAAAATTGTGAACTTGGCCAAGGTTGTCTTTGATTGCCACCCCCTTCCCCCGCACCCCCCCCCCACTGCCTTTACCCCACCAGCCTACCCCACGGGCTCAAAGGGACCCAGGTCACCATGGAGCCTCTACTTGGAGCCTATGCTCAGCCTGGCAGCCTGAGCCCCATGCTGGTGTTAGGTCTGACCCACCTCTCTCTCTCTCGCCTTAGAAGTTGTCTCTGTCGGAGACACCAGGGCGCGTGGGTCTCTGGAAGTCACCGGCTCTGTCAGACATTTCCTGAGAACCGCAAGGACTTGACTCAAGGGAAGGTGTCCCGTTGGCAAAATCACCCTTGGGTGAGAAAGTCGCTGAGAGACACCGCGGCCCACAGGTACCCACAGGCTCCCTCCCTGTGCACCTGGCCCTGCATTCGGTTTGACCTGCATCGCGTCTTGGCTTCTCTAGGTTCCCGAAGGCCAACCGTGGCTGCTCTCCCAAGGCCTTCCTTCCAGGCTAGGGGAGAAACACAGCTCCAGCGAAGAAGTCCGGTGAGTGCCTTTATCTCCTCCAGCCAGAAACCCAGATGCTTGCCACACGGTCTTGTGAGGGCTGTGCTAAGCGTCCGTCCTATTTATAGAAAGACGTGGGTGAGGCTGATCCCCTGCTAACTACGACGGATGGGGCAATGACCACAAACACGTACGACGGATGGGGCAATGACCACAAACACGTAACTTGGCAGAAGCTGCCAAAGAACTGAGGATGTGAGTTGGGTGCGGCTGCGTAGAGATAAAGGGGGTCCCCTAGGGACAAGGAGCCGCATCGTTGGTGGGAGTCAGCCTCAGGGTCCTCATGTTGGAAATACTTATACATCCTGGGATGAGGGTAGCTTTCTGACTCTGTGTTGAGCTCAGCTATGCTTTAGAGCAGACTTACCTTCGGTGGGTGGTCCATTCCACCAATTCCTGGCTCTTTTTACCATCTGCCCGGTTTTATGAGAGCCCCGCCTATCCTTGGCATTTCCCTAGCATCCCCCCCACCCTCGGCTCCGCTAGGTCAAGGCCCCACCCCCTTCAATGAGATGATTCTTTTCTTCTGTAGAACAATCCACATTTCCTACTGGCGCTCGGTCACTTTTCCTCTTTTTTTTTTTTTTTTTTTTTCTTTTTGATCGATCAGTAGAATAATGTAGTTACTGCATCAGAAATAAAGTGCTTATGCTAATATTTTCTGAGTTAGGAGAGAATTGCCACTTTTTCCCTCCACGGCCCTTGGGCTGTAGGACATGGGTGTTGTAACCATGGCCGAGGGTGCTCCTTAGTACTGTTGTCTCTGATGTCACATTGGGGGCCCGCGATGGAAATGGGCTTAGTGGTTACAGCCTCTGGTTCTCACTGACCGTTGGTGATGGTGACGATGGTGACTAAGGATGGCGAGCGCTGGCGCCAGGGCCCTAGTCTGGTTCCTGTGGCCTCCGGGCAGGGGAGAGGACTTCTTGGTGTGCTCCAAGATCAGTGAGGAGGCAAGTGCGGCTGGAACAGAGTAAGCGAGAGAAAGAGAGAGAAAGAAAGAGTAATGAGAAATGGGGTCAGGAGTCAGTTGGGGCCAGGATCATTTGAACTTTTTAGGCCGCAGAAAGGACTTTGGCTTTGATTCAGTAAGGTGAGGAGGCACTTTGGGGGAGAGACGGGACTAGACTTTATTCTAAACGGGTCACTTCGGATGCTGTGCTGAGGACGGGCTTTCAGGAGCAAGGGTCCAGGGAAACCAGCTAGGGGGCTGTGACAGTTACCCAAGCAAGAGAATGACAGTGGCTCGGACAAGCGTGGAAGCGATAAACGTGATGAGAAAAGCAGAGAAGGGGCTGGATTCTGGCCGCATGTTGGTGGAACCAGCAGGCTCCGCTGATGGACTGGATGTTGGGGGGAGAGAAACGGCGGTCGAGGATGGACTGCAAGGATTTTTGCCAGAGCGCTGGGGTTGCTTTGCATGGAGAAGGGAGAGACTTCAGAGAGCAGCCTAGGGAGGCCAGGAGCAGTCAGGACTTCAGTTTGGTCTATATCATGTTTTTAGCTTTCCATTACATACCCTCGAGACTTTCGATTGGTTGTCGGCTATCAGAGCCTGGAGGTCATAGCTGCAGATATTAACCTGGGAGTCATCAGTGTACGGATGAAATCGATAAGCCGCGAGGCTGGACGAGATCACCCAGGGAGGGAGTGTCGGTGCACTGAGTCCTGGGGTTCCCCAACACAAAGAGAGTGGGGGCTAGAAAAGGAAGACACTGAGGAGCGGTCAGTGAAGTAGGTGAGAAGCAAGACACTGACGTCCAAAAACCCAAACGGAAAGGAAAAAAGAGTTTCCAGGATCAGGGAAGGACCAGCTGCGTCAAATGATGCTGATGGGTCAAACAAGATGGGAGACTTGGAAGCGGCCCCTGGGTTCAGCCACACGGAGGTCATCGGTGACCTTGACAAGGTCTGAGCGGAACAAAAGCAAGCTTCGGTGCTGCTTCCCTCGACCCGGTTGGCAAGAAAGAGCATCTTCAGACTCAAGCTCACGGCAGTAACAGGGGTGGGCGCTGGCCAAGCGGCCGTCAGGTTCTGAGGACTTAGGCTCAGGGGAAGCCCATCCCTTCTGCCCTCAGTCTCAGCAGGTACAGCTGCAGGGCCCGGGAGCTTGTCTTCTTGTCTCCAGCGATTGCAGACAGACCGCCTCCAGGCTGTCAGTCTGTGGGGCCAACCAGACCTTGTCCTGGTCCTACTGGGAGCTGCTAGCCGCTCAGCACTGGGCGGCCCAGCACAAGGGACCCCATCGGACCTTTCAAAATATTTTGTCTAAACTCAGTCACACTACTACCTTTTAAACACCATCTTTGTCGTCATACACAGACCGTTGCATTATCACCTGAACGCACTGGCTAGCTGGATGTGAAAGGCCTTCGGCCTTCAACTAATTCAAAGGACAATTTAGTGACCGAAGAGAAGTCACTTTACCATATGCATTTGGGAATCCCAAACCCCAGAAGCGGATTGGCATGGAGACTCCTTCCAATACCCATCATACACCTCCCGTAACGAACAGTGTATTCGAGTAAGCTCGGTGCGTGGGGAGCTGTGTCCTCACCCTCTTTCACCTAAGGCCCCTCAACGTAAGCCAGTGACAGCGGCCAACATGGGATGCAGCCTGGTATGCAATTTTTTTTTTTTAGTTTATTTATTTTGGGGAGAGCGCAGCCAAGGAGAGGCAGGGACAGGGGGACAGAGGATCTGACAGCAATGTGCCCGATGCAGGGCTCGAACTCACAAACCGTGAGATCGTGACCTGAGCCGAAGCTGGACGCTTAACCGGCCGAGCCACCGAGGCGCCCCAGTATTTTTAAAATTTGGGGGGAGGAAGCGGTAGGGAGGAGGCAGTCGAGAGCTTCTGAAATTGTAGGCAAAATTTTGTGTGATGTGAGTTGTTGGGGTTTTTCCTTGGAAAGGATTCAGAGCCTTCATCAGAATCTCAGAGGATTATGTAACCCCAAAAAGGTTACAAACCATCAATCTGGAGCGATAGGTAATGCATACGTAACAAAATACATGTATCTTACACAATAAGACATGCATCATACACCTTAGTTAATATATACCATCATATATGCCGTAGGGGTTGCTTGTGTTTCTGGCAGTGGAGTCCCGTAGCCATCTTGGAGCAGTCTTGTTCTGGGAGGAACCACTCAAGGGTCCCTTTGACACTCACTGGCTTCCGGGGACAGGATAAGACCAGAGCGTCTGGCTGAGGAAGGGCGGTGGCCAGGGAGAGCCGCCCAGCACCGTGGAGCGTGAAGATAGTTGGGAAGGTACTGGAAGCCTGCAATGGGCCAGTAAGCCTCGGGGAAGGAGAGGGTGGGGTCTAGAACTTTCCACCGGCCGGGATGGACCGGGATGGCCCTGATGAGGTCGGCCGACAGGAAGGAACACCCCTCAAAGGTGTGCGGGGAATGAGTCATCCTGGAGCCCACCTCAGCAACCAGGAAGTCCTAGAGAAGGGGGGTGGGCTCTGTACCCCGGTACCCAGGGTGCTGTGGTAGCAAATGCAGGCGGTTTCCGCTGACTCCGGAGCCAGACCACCTGGGCTCATGTCCTAAACTAGAGGCATGACCTTGGGGAGCTATCTAACCTCTCCGTGCCTCGGTTTATTCATCTGTAAGATGGGAATAATAAAAGCCTAGCGTTTTTCTGAGGGTTACACCAGGTTGTGTCTGTAAAGCACTTGGGCCCGAGCCTGGCCAAGGGAGACCCCCAGTGTGAGTCTTTGTTAAATAATCCAATGTGTAGATTATTAGCAGGACTTCATGTCTCCAAAGGGCTAGACGTTGAGGGCTATGCGTGGGCCCTGAGACCCAGGGCGTCCTCCTCCATCACCCCGCCCAACTGCACCTGGGGGAGCCGGCAGACCTTGACCTGACAGTCCCAGATCTATTCTGGAGCGGTGATGGGGGTGTAACCAGGACTTACAGCCTTGGGGTGGGCTGTTACTCCCAGGGTTCTTTAGATGGGGGAGGGGGGGGAGATTCCTCATCCTTCCCACTATCTTTAGGACTGAAACCGGCCCTATTTTCCCCTTTGAGCTGGAGAAATGAGACGCTCCGGTTACGTATAGTTACGAAAGCTGCGGGCAAGGCAAACAGATCTGGGCAAGTCTCACTTCTCTGGACTCAGGGTTAGGGAATTTTCACCCATCCCAATAAAAATGGAGGGGGTTCCCCCCTGTGCCTGCAGCCTTTGTTAAATAGTGCCCCTGTGTCCAGAGGTTAACTGTGCCTTTGGGGTTCGGCAGAGGTCTAAAACCCAGGTCTGTCACTTTTAAGCTGAATGACATGGGACGGAAGCTTCTCAGAGACTCAGTTTCTCACCTGCTAAATGAGCATATTAAGGATGTGATAGAGCTGCTGGGGGTCAAACGAGACCAAGCCTGTGAAACGTGTAACAATGCAGATCATACATAATCAGGACTTGATAAATGACAGCTAAAAAATGTTATGTATGTAGAAGTATCAAATGTCTAGGGAGAATCGATTATTCTAAGAATAAGCCGACCTCTCTCTGTCCTCAACTAGGAAAAAGGCTGATTGGATGCATAAGCCACAGGACAACTTTAGGAACTAGAAAGTAAACAGAACTTAAAACTACGTTTGGTTAAAATGTCTGCTCAGCGCAGCAGTGAGTAAACATCTCAAGGTAATTCCCCCCTTTGTGCAGCATGGTAACTGTTGACATTTGTTTGCTGTTTTTCAATCTGGTGGTGATTTCTTCACCAATCCAACCAGTCAAGTTGGGCTTTCTTACTCAGAGATGGGGCCTTGAAAATTGTGCCCGCTGACAGTTCTGTAGTGCGAGGTGGGCTCCCTGGGCACCGCCACATGCTGCACACGCGTGGGTGCGTGCACACACATACACACACACACACACACACACACACACATGCCCCTCCACCATCACTCTCGCAAGCAATCCTCCGATGTCAGGGGTACAATGAGGAAAACTCCTCCTGGCAAGAACCCTCTCTTCTGCAGGGTCCAATCTGGCGCCCTGTGTCCCTGTAGGTCCTGTCTTCGAGGCTGTAACAGACAGGCTGCCACAGCCTCCTGGCCACTTGCCCCTGAGGTGGTCCCAGTCAGGGCCCTGCCATAGCACAGCCTCAGCTACGGGATGCCTGACTGTCCCGTTACCCACAGCCCGGATCAGATCTTCTAAGTCAGGGGAGTTAGCGGCCAGCGAACGTTGAAGTCCTAGGGCTTTTGGATGCCTGGCGGGGTTCCTGCCACGTATTTCTAGCCAGTAACAAAGAATGGTGCCTCCTTTTTCCTTTTTCCCCTGAGATGTAACTTACTTGCCATAAATCTTACCATTTAAAGGGGTACCGTTTAGCGGGTTTTAGTGTATTCGCAAAACTGTGCACCCATCACCGCGATCTAATCCCAGAACGCTGTTACCCTTTCTTTTTTAAATTCACCGTTTGCGACAAGATGGATTCATAGGTTGATGGGACAGACGGGAGAGCGAGACTCTTTGGGCGTCCTCCGTGGTTACACTTAAGGCCTGAAGGCCACCGAGCGCGTTGTTTCGCAGCCACGCGTGGGGACGCGGACTCTGTGCAGCTGGGGGCACGTGTTGAAGCCTGTCGATGCTTCTTCCGTCGCCCCCTTTCTCCACAGCCTTGCTTTGCTTTTAAGTTAGGGGTATGTGTATGTCCGGGTGCTGGGTGGGTCCTAGGGGAAATACAGATGAGCTCAGCGTCCTTGAACCTGGTGGGGCTGGGGACAGGTGAGAAGACTTTGGCACCCACTTTGTAAAACAGTCCTTGCTCATACAAAAATGCTCAACCATAAAATAATGACGACGATGATGATGTTGATAATAATAATAGGGCCTGGATATGGTTTGGTTTCTCTGGATGAAAGAGTAGGTTAAGAATCCGGTTATCCCAACCGTTGAGTTGTGAGAGCCTGGTGTCTCCAAAGGGAATTCATCCACCTATTAGCTGCCCAGGTCAAGGCATTTTGGTGGCTCTGAAAGGAAAGTAAGACTAAAGAGGTGCTCTCAGGTGTCCACATGCATAGAGCAGAAAACTAATGCATCCTGGGGGGCTGGCACCCCAGGGTCCCCTAGACGAGCTGGGAATGTGCCAAAGTGCCTCTGTGCACAGGCACTCTGTCTAGTGCAATGCTTCCAGTTGCCCTGAGGGGCAGGGCCTCCATTCATTCATTCATTCTTTCATTCATTCCACATTACTGAATCCTGAAATTGATGCTGTCTGTATACATGAGGACACCAAGGCTTGGAGAGGCTAAGCCATATGCTAAATTGAGGCAAAATGGCAAGTGCTTCAAGAGTGCGGCTGGGGGTCTAAAAGGCAGGCATTGGGTCCTAGTTCCACCCCCCTCACCTCCTTGTGATGGTGGCCAAGTTTTACCTTTCTGGTCCCTGATTTGCTCACCTGTAAACGGGGACAGCATTAGTACCAATCTCTCGGGACTGTGTGAAGATTGCACAACACTACCTGGGGAGGGGTTTACCGTGATGCCCGCCACGCTGCGAGCACTTCATGCAAATTAGCTGTTATTATTGTTCAAGGTCTTGAGCAAGTCAGGATTAGAACCCCCTTTGCCTTTCTATTCCCCTGTACTGCCTCCAGAGCTACTGGCCTCATTTATCCTTCCTGAGTCTTTGAGGATCTGGGAAGGCCATTTTCACCCCACCTGCCCCATGGGGATGGGCACCCTGGGGTGAGGGTGGGCGGGGAATTGTCGCCTACCCCGAACTGCTGGGGTGGGGAGAGGCAGGCCTCACCTGCAGCCATCCACCGGCACCTGGGCATTCTCACCTGCTGGCCGGCTCTTTCCTTTTCTAGGACTGTTCTAGAATCCCTGGAAAAGTCTGGGAGACACCGGGCTCCACACGGACTCATCACTGTGAACCTCAGCATCCTCATCCATCAAATGGGGGCAGCTTACACCTGGCCTCCCTCAGCTCCCTCCAGTGTGCCCAGATGTGACTTTGTGATTACACACGTGGGCAGCAGCGGCTTCCCCGCTGTCCCCACAAGGACCAGTAAAATGAATTTGTTTTCTCCCCCAGACGAATGAGTTTCGGCCGTCACCTCAGGGAGCCGCTGCACCACCACGAAGTCCAGAAGACCTGTGCCCTTCAGTTTTGTCCTCCGGGAGACGGGTGCCTGCTAGATCACAGGTGCATCACAGGGGGTCCTGCGAGTGTCTGTGAGTCTGCAAGGAGGGTCTGCTTCTCGTGAAGCCATCTCCCGTCCTGCGACGACCCCTAGGGCAGAAACCCTTGCAGAGGGAGCCCCGGGGCAACTTGTCTGCCAAGGGTCCCGAGGTCCCGACCAGGTGGGCCTGGGTGGGATCTAGGATGCTTAGGTGCGGGGTAGTGGCCGGGGATCCCCATCCCCACAGCGGAGAGGGGAAGGGGAATCTTTGGAGCCGCCCCTGCGCGGACGTCCCCACCAACGCCGACGGCGACCTTCCCCAGACGGAAGGCAGCCTGGAAACCGCGAGAATGTGGGAGACAGAGCACCTGCCCGAAACTCGTGCCCAGGACACGCGTCTGCGTTTGCGTTCGCGTTCCCAGCAACCCTGGAAGGCCTTGCGTCCCCCGCCACCCACCTCCCCCAACACCCACCCGGTGCGGGACGGCCGCGCCCGACCCCTCTGCCGAGCCGACCTCGACCCCGCGCACCCGGCTCCGAGCGCCGCGCCGCCCGCCTCTCGCGCCCCGGGACGCGCGCGGCACCCGGTGGCCCGCAGCGCCGGAACTTGGGGGCGGGGCGCCGGGCCGGCGGGCGGGGGCCCCGGCGGGGTGCCCGGTCCTGGCACTGGAAAGTCCTTTCCCGTCTCCTTAAATCCGGGGCTTCCTTAAACGCGTGGGACCTTGGAGCTCTCCAGGCTACGACAGGTCCAGACCCGGGACGTTGGTGCCTCCTTCCCTCTTCCCGGGGAGAGGCCGCGGGCTGGGCGTCGCGGCGAGCGCCCCGCGGCCTCTGTGTGCCGTCTCACGGGCCCCCTCGGGTCCCGCCGCGGAGGGGCGAGGAGCCCCGGAAGGGTGGCGATGGCCGTGCGGCCCGGCACACGCGCGCCGGGGAGGCGCGCCCGGGCCCCCGCGGCCGAGCGCGCGCCGTCCCCCCTCCAGGGCGCCCCGCCGCGGCCTCGGGCCGCGCGCACCCCCCACCCCCGACGTGACCCCGGCGCCGGCAGCGCCCCCGCCCCGAAGCGGGCGCGGGCTGGCGCCGCCCCCAGCGCCGCTCGGTTCGCCACCTGGCCCTTTCCCTTTCCAGGTGGGGGAGAGGCCGGCGCCCGGCCCGTCTCCGCAGAGCCGGCTCCCGGGGTCTCGGGCTGGAGAGACACGTCTCCCGCCCCGGGGCCGGGTGGTGCGCGCAGGAGGAGGACCCAGCAGCGGGCTCTGCCTGGGCTTGCCTGGGCTTGTTCAGAGCCGGGCCGCTTCCCTCCGTGGCCGCGCAGATCCGGGGGGACCTCGAGATTTTGCGGGCGCCTTGCAGCCAAGCCCCGGGGAGGAGGGGTCTGGAAGCCCGCGCCGCAGGCTCGCCCGGTCCCACGGGGAGCGGCAGGTAAACGCTTGTGTTCTCAGTCCGTTCGAAAGTTCGCCAAGGAGGAGGCAGGAACTTTCCTCCTCATAATGGGAACCCTGTTGTTGAATTGTGTGGCCTCCGAGTCATACGGAGAAGAATTTCCAAGAGGCAACAAAATGCTCTTTGATTTCATAATCTCTGGAGAGAAAGCATTCCTTTTCTGGGTTTTGCGCGGCTGGGTTTTTTGTTTGTTTGTTTGTTTGTTTGTTTGTTTCCTTCGTCTTCGCTCTCCGCGGTGGGTGCAGAAGGGGGCTCGCTGGTCTAGGGGTGGAAATGGGGACTCTGGTTTTATTGCCGCCGCTTCCCCCACCTACGATGGGAGCAAATCCCTCGGTTTCCTGAAAGTGGGGACGTGGAGACTAGCTCCCCAAGGTGGCTGTGACAAATCTCAGCAGATAGGAAAAGTAGTCCTGTGGCCACTACGGTAACGTGACATCAGGGGCCCAGTCTGCCAGCCTGCATTTTAAAGAGAGGAACAGGGGACCGGGTTTCAGCCTTCCTGTCCCCAAGGTGAACATGAGCTCTCCGACCCCCCAGCCCCCAGGGGCCAGAGCGGGGTGGGGTCCGGCCTGGGAGCTTCAGGTCAGGATGGGGTCCGGATCCGCAAGCCGCAATGCGGGGGACCCTCCCTCACCCTCCGGTTTTGGTTGATGTGGTCCGGTAGCACTGACAGGGCTCATGCTCTGGTGCCTTCACTGTTTCTGGGCCTGGTGGAGCACAGGGAGCAAGGGGACAGCATGGCTGTGCAGAGAGGCCCGCGGCCGAGGCCCTCCTGGTGTGTCCACGCTGGTCTCCTGCAGCGAGGAGTGGCAGTGTTGCCTGGATTAGTGGAACCCCGCAGTGGATGCTACGAGCTGCATCATGGGACAGAATGGCTCACGGTAAGTTATGTGGGGTCAATTCTGCCTCTGCCCCCAGGCCTGAGAAGACTCTGGGACAAATGGCCACTCCCCGGAGCCTTCATACTCTGCATGTGCCGCTAGATGGTCAAACGGGCCAGATCATCCAGTGCGGTGCGGTAATGGCCGAGACGGGTGGCCGGGCAGGACAGAAGGCCAGTATTCCCCTTGGGGGTCTGTCCCGGGGCAAGGGGCCGATGGGGCAGCATCTGCTGGTACCCCGGGGGCCCATCTGCTGCCATGTGGGTTAGTGGCCTGTCTCCTGAGCTTCCCAAGCTTGAGGACTGGCCAGGACTGGCCTGCTCTGCCCTGCCGAGTCCAGCTGTCTGTCTGGCGTCAAGGGTCCCCTGGTTAACAGATGTGGCAGCCACAGGGACCGCACTTTACTCCCCACCCCGAGTCCTCGGTGCACATCACAAATCAGTAATCCCGAACGTGCGCGGGCCCCCGGGCCCTTGCATCACCGACTGCTAGGCAGCACTTTGTGTCGATTATGTAAGCTGATTGCCATCCGGGCCCGGCACCTGCCCTTGTACCTGGGCTCGGAGGTGTAGGAAGACAAAAGTAGGGACCGTGCAGTCCTGGTCGGAGGCTGCCCAACCTCGGGTCACAGGAGCTCAGACGTAGGTAATAAGAGAATAGCTGCATGGACTCATTCGTTCGTTCCTTCAGCAAATATTTATTGAGCCTTTGCTCCGCGCCACCGTTATTTGAACGTGAGGCATACAGCGGTGAACCCGAAGGAAAATCCTCGCTTTTGTGGTGCTTCTCTTCTGCTGGAGGAATCGGGCGGTACACAGACACGGTGAACTTTTAAAGCAACGTTAGGTGGAGATAAACGCCGTGAAGGGCTAGGAGGGTGAAGAGTGGCAGAGAGGCGTTGTTGGTTTTGATGGGGGAGGGAGGGATTAAGTCACTGAGGAGAAACCTGAATAAAGGCGAGGAGAAGGCTCTGCGGGCAGAAGGGTCCTGCGTTTGGCGCATTGGAGCAGTTTACAGGCAAGCCAGTGAGGCCGGAGGGGAGTGGCGGCGGCCGAGGTCCTGGGAAACCCAAAGGCTGATGTTGAGCAGCGTTTGGAGAGTTCTGATCTGTAAGTGTCATAATCTTAGGTTTTATTTTTTTTAATTTTTTTTTTAACGTTTTTATTTATTTTTGAGACAGGGAGAGACAGAGCATGAACGGGGGAGGGTCAGAGAGAGGGAGACACAGAATCTGAAACAGGCTCCAGGCTCTGAGCTGTCAGCACCGAGCCCGACGCGGGGCTCGAACTCACGGACCGCGAGATCACGACCTGAGCCGAAGTCGGCCGCTTAACCGACTGAGCCACCCAGGCGCCCCAGTCTTAGGTTTTAAAACTATCACTCTGGGCTGCTGGGTAAAGAAGTGTACAGAATTAATTAATTCTCCTGTACTGTTAATTCCTGTAACAGTACAGGAGGCTGTTCCTGGGGGCTGGCTAGAAACCACAGTGGCTCGGACTGGGCTGTAGCATGGGGGTAGAGGCGTAGGTTTTGAAGGGGGAACCAACAGAGTCCACTGCTGGAGGGCCCCGGGGGGGATAGAACAAAACATAGAGGAGACCAAGATGATCCGGGGTCTGCGGCTTGCACAGACCGGTGAATCATTTGTTGACACGGGGGACCAGGATTTTACGGGGATCTGGAATGCCGTTTTGGCTGCGATAAAGTTGCCTGTCAGACACCCAAGTGGGGATGGTATTGGGTGCTAGAAACTGGAGGTCAGGGCAGGGGCATCTCTGTGACTCCGGTGGTACCAAATGCCACGGGATGGGGGGAGGTTGCCGAGGGAGGGGATAGTGGAGGTTTAAGCGAAGGTGGGGGCTAGTTGTCTCGGAGAGCGGGGACAGAACGGATAAGGGAAGTGACAGAAGAGTGCCTGGCAAGTGGCAGCTATTTGCTAAAGATTGGATGGACGCGTGCATAGAAACTCGTGGGACTGCTGTGCAGAGCGGGGCAGAAAGCCCAGCCGGGGAATGTAATCCGACGGTAGGTACTCTGGGGTTTCAGGGGCTCACAGGGCTGGGGAGAGGCCAGGACGGTTTTGTGACAGCAGAAGGGATTCGGTCTGAGCCCGGGAGAGCCGCCAGGGCTCTGAGACAGTTGGAGGGAAGGGAGAGGTACACCGAAGGGAATGGCATTCGCAGGATTAGGCACGCAAGAGGCGGGTTTAGAAGTCTGTTACGGGATCAGTGGAGGCTTCTTAGGAAGGGAGGGTTGGTGCAGCAGAATGGCTGAGGCCCCCCCCTGGGGGCCGGAACGGGGGATGGGGGGGGACAGGAGGAGCAGCCAGAGACTGAGAGAGCCTGCCCCCCACCCTGCCAGACGGGGGTGACAGCCTGGGCCCCCTCCTGCTGCCCCCGCCCCATCCCCTCCCCTGCTGCAGCCCAGGTTGTGACACCTGACAGACGGTATGTCCTCAGGTCTCTGTGAGGTGGGGAGGGCCCGAGGATTACGGTCTGTGTTTTTGACAGCTGAAAAGCGAGGCGCAGGGAGGTCGTGGGGCTCCCCTCCTTAGGGTGATGTGGGCGCAGTCCCGCCCCAAAGCCCTCCAGCACTCCTGGCTGGGTTTGCACTTGACTGTCGCCTTGTCTGAGAGGATTGCCCGTCTCTTGTGTTAGGACAAAATGGGCATCTGTTTTTCTTTTTTTAATTTTTTAACGTTTATTTAATCTTGAGAAAGAGAGAGAGAGCGCGTGAGCAGGGAAGGGGCAGAGAGAGAGGGAGACACAGAATCCGAAGCGGGCTCCAGGCTCCGAGCTGTCAGCACAGAGCCCGACGTGGGTCTCGAACTCACGAGCCACGAGATCATGACCACGAGCCACGAGATCATGACCTGAGCCAAAGGTCAGACCACCAACCGACTGAGCCACCCAGGTTCCCCCGGGGCATCTTTTTCTTCGAGGCTGTGTGACAGCGAGCGCTCCTTGCTTCTGTTCAGCCGGGGAGGGCTGGAAGGGGCCTCTTTAAATCTCAGCTTCGATAATCCTGGAGTCCTGTGGATTGAAAGCGGTTGGTGACTGGCCTTGGGGCTTTCCCCTCTGGGTCTGGCTGTAGATGCCAGGCCGAGGCTGCTAGATGCCAGGGTCTGGCGGCCCGTGTGGATCGTTTTTCTCCATTCATAAGCGCCTTGGTTCTCACTGGGGTCCCCAGTGTCCATTAAGCCCACGACTTTCCGGTCAAGGGCTTGACATCCAGGTCTTCTTTGCCACTAGCTGCATGCAGCTGCAAATAGGACTTAACTTTCCTGGGTTTGGTTCTTCCTCTATAAAATTACGGTTACGTTAGGACCTACTTCGTAGAGTCACGGTATCAGATAGATGACACGACGCGTATAAAGTGTGGACCAAGCTGCTGTGGCAGCTGGGAGGCATCGTCAGAGGTCAAGAGCTTCTCTTTCTCAGATATTTAGTACTTTCATAAATCAGAAGAACCTTCCTCTACGCCCGATAGTATTGAGTAAGGTGTTTGGAGTTGTTTGATTGATTTTTGCGTTGCAAATATCCCTCTCAACTTCCCCTTCCTAAAAACTGCTTTCGTTTTTGTTGTTATTGCTAACTAGTGTTGCAAACATTCAAATGGTGTGAAATGCCTTGGGTTGATGCAAATAGAATACCCCCTCCCCCCACCCGCTCCTGAGTCACTGGCTATGGGCCGGTGGCCACTGACCCCAGTGCACTGTGGGGTTGATCCAGTGCCTGGAGCCCACGGTGTCGACCACTCTCACCCTGGGGCCCCACCTTGACCTCTGTGGTGCCAAGTGACCTCTCTCCGCCCTGTCATTTGACGTTTGGCTTGTCCCTTTCTGAGAATAGTGCTGACTCACTCCTCCCAGCTTCCCACCTCACCTCCTGTGGGCGGGCACTCCTGCCTGATTGTCGCCTCCTCCTCCTGGATAGTAGGCGGGGGGAAGGGACCGTCCATCCAGAGGAGAAAGAGTTGTCCTGACGGTTGGAGAGTGGGGGGCAGGGTTAGTTGACTTGGGCTGAGTTGATTCCTGATCCTGGCGCTAGACATGTTCTGAGGCTGTCACATCATGTCGCAATAAAATTAATTAAAACGGATTAAAGATGAAAGTGGATAAGACTGTTGTCCCCATAACCCCTCTATTGTGAAACCCACCACCCGTGGTGGGGTGAAGCCAGTTTAAAATCCCAGCCCACGTTGGGGCACCTGGGTGGCTCAGTCGGTTAAGCGTCCGACTTCGGCTCAGGTCATGATCTTGCGGTCTGGGAGTTCGCGCCCCGCGTCGGGCTCTGCGCTGACAGCTCAGGGCCGGGAGCCTGTTTCGGACTCTGTGTCTCCCTCTCTCTCTGCACCCCCCTTCTCAAAAATAAATGAACATTAAAAAAACGAAATTTTTTCTGTAATCCTAGCCCACGAGATTGAGCCCTAAGCAATGCTATCCCTCCTCCAGGATCTCTGCAAGGCTGGTGGTTCTCAGAATTGTCTCCAAATCCGGAAGGAGATTAACATCCCTTGCCTCCAACCTGGAGAGACAAACAGCTCTTGATCATTTTCTGAGAAAGGTGCTGGGGGTGGGGGCTGTGTTGAATTTACTCACCCTGGGTACCACCCAGGCGTCTCCCTTCCCTGATCACCCCCTCCTTAATCAGGGCATAACCAGATGGGGGGCACAGATGAGGGGTGCAGACGTTCCCTGAGAGACTGTTGGCCTCTAGCAAAGTGGGCAGAGTTGTCCCTGGGCTTCTTCCCTCTCGGTCTCGGGCGTAACCCCCCCTTGCTGGCTGCCCCACAATTCCAATCCGGCACCCCACTTTGGCGCCCGCTGAGGACTGTCTTATCCCCTGAAATGCATCTAACCCCCCAAACACTTCAAAAGTTGCACTCCCTTAGAGCCATTCATAAGCCACATCATTCAACACTGATTTGGCGGAAAAAAAGCCAACGCTTCGGTCGCCTCTCCCGTTCTCTCCCCTGCACCGGAGAATCACACCTTCTCCCAAATGCTTCTAGAAACGCGAGCTGCCACTGTGTATGCGCGGTGCTAATTATGCTCATTTATGTGAATCGTTTCCATTTAAGCCTAATTACTGTACTGGGGGCTAACACTTCTGCTTGTTCTTAAATATGTGTCAAGTTAACTTTGTTATGAGTTGTTTTTAAGGCAGCAGAGAAATGCAGAGAACGTTTTTGAGGTGAGATGGTCCTCATTGTATCTCTCGTTTCCTCAGGGGTACTGGGCAAGCATTGAACATTCCTCAACCCATTTTCTTTTCCTACCGGGGAATAAATAACTCCTGCCCTCAAAGAGTCTCCAGGAGGATCACGGGAGCTGGTCCGCTCGTATTCCTCGATCCGCCCTGTGTTGAAGGCCGTGTTCAACAGCGGGTGAGACAGACGGTCACTGCCCTCATGGACGTTATGGTCCGGTCAGGACGGCAGAAGGTGCATACTTAATGCATACGTAACGAACATTTATTGAGCTCTTACTGTGTGCCAGGCGCTGTTTTAAGCACCTTATTTAATCCTTGTGTCGGCGCCGTGAGGAAGCTAACATTGTCCGCGTTGTTCGCATATGAGGAAACTTAGGCGTAAGTGTGGTCGTGGCAAAGCCGGACTCCGATGCACGTAGTGACTCTGTGTGCACCCTGTTGCTGCCCAGAGGGGGTGACTACGGGGTGCCGAGGGAACGGCAGTGGGGATGCAGGCACTTTGAGGACTGGACTGCAGCACGGGAGGGACGTCCCATTACCTTTGCCGTTCTTCTGTTGGTTAGAAACCAGTCGTGGGTCACCCCTGCACTCGGGGGAGGGGCTCGCACACGGGTGTGGACACCAGGAGGCTGCTGCCCCCCCCACACCCCTCCCCCGCCAGGGTCTCTCCCCCACAGTTTCTGATTTTATTTGTGGACCTTTTGTCCTTGAACTTTCTTGTCACGTCAACAGTTGGCAGCTGAAAGGGAAAAAAAAAGCCAGGACACCAAGCCGCATTTCTTACATTTTTTCTTGATCCTCCCGAATTGCAGGTATCTGCCCTCCAGGGAGTTAATACCGTCGTGGCCGTTTCCATGGTTAACCGGTCCCAGGAATTTTATGAAAGAGAAATCAAGCTTGAGTCAGGGTCAGCCGGGAGAAAAGGAAGAGCCTAGTGAAGAATTCAGACGTTTCGTCAATGCTTTAAAATTCATTCATTCATTCATTCCTTCCTTCATGCGTTCCCGTGGTCACGTGGCTGGGGGGGCACTTTGGTGAACTGCTTCTGCGCTCGATACAGTCGTGGCCGCATCCCTCCGCGACATCCAGGGTAGGGGTAACGGGGAAGAGAGGGTGGACACCCTCTGCCTAGGACCTCTCGCGTGGTTTCACTCCCCGTGGGCAGGGGGACCACCCCGGAGCCCACTGCAGGGACAGGCAGACGAAGGGAACGGTATGTTGCTTCAAGCAGAATAAGCACAATTGTACCTTTTCCTGCTGAGCCAGATCATCGCGTTGAACCCTGGTGGCCGTGGCCGTGCTGTGTAGTGTGGAACAATGGCCTGAAGGCCCCAGCTTCGGAGCGTGGGGCTTTTTAGTGTTGGTGACCGTGTTTTATAGCATTTCCGTCCCTTCCGTTTTCTGCCCCTCACCTGTCTCCCCTTGGTTTTGTCAGTGAATCTGACTTCAGCAAACCTTCTCCACCCTTCTGAGTTCTGCTTCCAAATGACTGTGGGTCAGAAACCCCCATCCCCATACAGGTTAGCGCTGTGTGTAAGGTACGAGTTAATGAGTGGATCTCAAGGGCAAGCTGCCCCCTCCCCCCAATATCAGAGTAAGGGAGCGGGTGCCATTTGAAAACAAAGCCTTGCTTTGATTCGTTGCTTTTGTTTAGTATCAGTTGTGTTATTTACTAGACTTTGAATGCCAGCTGTCATGTCGGGGTGCCTGTGTGAATATCCACAGAAGACCACATTGGGGTAACAGTACTTGCTGAGGAAGGGAAGGAACTTCGGTGGATCAAAGGGCTTTCTTACTCCTCCCTCCCCACCCCACCCCCATTGCTGCTGTTTAATGAGTTAATCAATGACTCCAGGGGTGTGTTAGTTTCCTGGGGCTGCTGTAACAAATTACCACAAACTGGGGGGACAGGGGGGCTTGCAACAACAGAAGTGTATTCTCTTGCAGTTCTGGAAGCCTGAAGGATGAGCGGAAGTCAGTTGGTAAAGCTGGCAGAGAGGATGCTCAGGGCAGACTCCCCAGTGCCACAGGGCGGGGGTGGGGCGGGGGGTCAGGAGAGGCCGAGGGCCCTGGTCTGTGATCTCAGAGAGATCTCCCCTGCTGTGCCGTCCCCGCACCCCCACCCCCTGTCTCTTTCAGCGAGCTGGTTTGTGGCTGACACTTAAAAATTAGAGCTTGGTTCTTTTGGCTTAGGCCAGATAGCAAATTTACTCTACACTCAAATGCAAAGTCCCCTGAGCGGGACGAGGCGCCCCCGGCTCAGCCAAGGAGTTTGCACATCAGGGTGCCTGTTACTCTGCGGAGGGCAGGTTTGGCTCAGTGAACCAGGGGTCGGGCCAGGTCCGTGGACGTCCGGAACTTGAGGGTGTAGGTGGAAAGTGAGCCATCAGCGTGTAGGAGCAGGAACGGCGATGTTCGGGGGTCCGCATGCAGCCCTCCTTGTAATGTCTCTCAGGCCGGCCTTGAGCCGTCCGACCACGCTCGGACCCTGGGTCCTGATGGGGTCACTGACAAACGGACTCGATGCCGGGGCCCATCCTTTGGAGGGCAGAAGTAGCTTCTGCCCCCCGCCCCCATCAATTCACTGCCCAGTGCCGTGGATTCGTGTCTGACTCGGCTTCTCTCTCTTCCGTTCTCTTCCTTCCTGCATCTCAGATCGCCAGTTGCCCCCCAGAGCCGCCAGGCATGCCGGGACCCCGGACTGGGGCTCCAGGAGCAGCTTCCCTCTCGCTGGCCCATTTCACTGCACCTCTGGTAGTGAAGTGACTTCTCCGGGCAGCTTTTGTTTGCCTTCGTCGCTGATATTCTCTCTTTTTTTTTCAGTTCACTTGTTTATTTCAAGAGAGACAGAGACTGCGTGAGTGGGGGAGGGGCGGGGGGGGGCGTACAGAGAATCCCCAAGCAGGCTCCGCACTGTCAGCCCAGAGCCAGACTCAGGGCTGGATCTCATGGACAGTGAGATCATGACCTGAGCCGGAATCAAGGGTCAGATGGTCTGAGCCACCCAGAGCCCCAAATTGTGATGTTTTATGGTCAAACATCGCTCTCCGGTTTTGCCACTGATGTTAGCAGGAAGCGGGTGGTCATAGGAATGTTGGAGTCTGTGAGTTGTCCCGTTGGGTCAGCCCCTGTCTTGTCCAAGGGGCTCCAGCCTTGTCTTTAGATGTCTGTGTCCTTCTTGCAGGACAGGGCAATTTGGAACAGTAACAGGTCTTGGGGAACCTACGTGTGAGTTATTCAGCAGGCTGTGGGTAACAGAGGGGAGGGGAGCCCAGAAGTCATGATGGAGAGAAGTCGTGGGAGGATAAAGCAGTAGGGACGAGCCGAGCTCAGACCTGAGGCAAGGTTTTTTTTGTTTTTAATATTTTTAAATATTTATTTTTGAGAGAGAGAGTGTGTGAGAGAGAGGGGCAGAGAGCAAGGGAGACAGAATCCGAAGCAAGCTCCAGGCTCTGAGCTGTCAGCACAGAGCCTGACACGGGGCTCGAACCCACGAACCGCGAGATCATGACCTGAGCCGAAGTGGGACGCTTAACGGACTGAGCCACCCAGGCACCCCCCTGAGGCAAGGTTTTAAGTGGGAAACCGGATCTCGGGTTCTGAGGGTCCGGAAGCGGGGTGCAGTGCCTTGAGAGCAGGCTGGGTGATGAGAGGCGCCACGCTTGGGTTTGGGGGGGGGGGCATTTTAGCCACATGGGACTTTCCTCATTGTGAACCTCGGTGGGGAGCGATGGTTCCAGAACCTTGTCTGGGTCTGAGGGGACCGTCCGCGGGGACGGCCACCCGCTCAGAGGATGTTGGCAGGAGATGTGGGGGTGTCAGGCCTGCGGCCCCCCCCTCCCACCCGGGCTCCTGGCCTGGCACACGAGCTGTATTTCTCATTTCCTTGTTTGGCATCAGGCACTGCCTCCCCGCCTCTGTCCTTTCTCTTTGGCCTTTGTAGTCTCACTTGGGCCAGTTGTCTGGGGTCTGGTGACCGGGGACAGCAGCCCATGCAGGCCCACAGGGGAGAGTTTCCCTGAGCAGGTGAGGTGTATTCCCGGGAAAGCGGGTTCGGATACGAGCTATCCTGCTCTCATCCTTTTCTTTTAAATGTTCTTTTTGTTTATTTTAATTTGTTTTTAATGTCTATTTTTGAAAGAGAGAGAGCGCGCGAGCAGGGAAGGGGCAGAGAGAGAGGGATACCCAGAATCTGAAGCAGGCTCCGGGCTCTGAGCTGTCAGCACAGAGCACGACGCAGGGCTCGAACCCACAAGCCGTGAGATCATGACCTGAGCTGAAGTCGCACACTCAACCGACTGAGCCTCCCAGGCGCCCCTCTTTTGAATGTTCTTTTTAAATTTTTTTTTTTTTTTCAACGTTTATTTATTTTTGGGACAGAGAGAGACAGAGCATGAATGGGGGAGGGGCAGAGAGAGAGAGAGACACAGAATCGGAAACAGGCTCCAGGCTCTGAGCCATCAGCCCAGAGCCCGACGCGGGGCTCGAACTCACGGACCGCAAGATCGTGACCTGAGCTGAAGTCGGACGCTTAACCGACTGCGCCACCCAGGCGCCCCTTGAATGTTCTTTTTAAATGATGAAATTAGTAGTAACGCTTACAAATAGTCAAACGATCCCGAAGTAGATGGAGTTCGTGGGATAGGCCCATTTCCGGCCCGCGTCTCCCCCCCCAGCTCCCAAGTCCCCAGAGGCGGCCGCTGTCAGCTCTGGGCTTGTGTCCTTCCTGTCCACCCAGCTTTCTGGTTGGTTTCTGTGGAGCATTTGCCGAGCCCGTGACAGACCAGAAAGAACCCGAGCCTCTGTATTTCTGGAGCCTCTGTCTCCGCGGGACTCACCCCCGGGGGTCTGCAGCCAGGCGCTGGGGTGTCCCCCACGTGTGTCTGCCATCAGCTCGGCTCTGACCCCCTGGGGCTCACCAGGCTTGTCTCCACAGGTCTGGGGAGGAGTCCGGCTGCTCTTGGCTCGGGGCTCTCGATCAGCTCCCAGCTCCCCTCCGTGCCCTGCCCTCGTGGGATGTGAAGGTGGACGCTCGGCTCTCCCTTCCCCACCCCTGTGCACTTGGCCTCTGCTGTCCCACTGGGCTGGCAGGTCAGGAACGCAGAAAGACCGCTTTAACGGGCGGGCGAGGCTCTTATTTATTCAGGCGGGACAAAGTATGTGAAAGGTCACTGACGCCTGTGAAGCACCTGCCGCGGGTGAGCCCGTCCGCTGTGACAGTGGAACTGTCACCTCTCTTTCTCTTCCGTGTGAGCCCTTCAGCACTGAACCCCAGTGGGGTAAGCGCTGAGGTTGGGAGCCCCCGGCCTGCGGCAGGTGACAGCCTGGAGAGCTGGGGTGTGTGCCCAGAGGTCCCTCCAAAGATGCGGACCCCGTGATCACCCAGCCTTACCCCAGGAGGGGGTCCCCACCCGTGGCCCGCCGGGCTGAGGGACATGTCCAGGGACTACAGGTGACTATTTGCCCGGGACTTTTATGGAAGAGAGAGAAATATTTTTCATTGTGTTAGGCTGTTGGTCAATCACGGCACTCCTGTCATTGGGGGCTGGGTAATTCTGTTTCGGGGGTGCCCTGTGCGCTGTGAGAAGTTTAGTAGCATCCCTGGGCTGTACCCACTAGACGCCAGTGGCACCCCTCCACCTCCAATGTCTCCAGATGTTGCCAAATGTCCCCTGGGGGACAGAATCACCCCCCGCCCCCCACATTGAGAACCACTGGATTCCAGGATTCAGAAACGGGCTTTCTGTGACCACCGTTTGGGAATGGTGAGCTGCCTCTCGCTTGGGTGCAGTTTTCAGTTTTCTTTGTTCCTTTTCCAAAAGGCTGACCTCATCCGGCTCATTTGTTTGTTTCGTTGACTCACGCTTGCTCTAACCACAAGCAGCCTTCCCACTTTGGGGGATCCCAAATGACTTATCGTGGGGCTTTGTATGTAAATTTGAAAGATTTCTTGCCTACCACTTGGAGGGTAGAAACCCTCACCTTCTTTTTTTTTTAGCCCCGTTCGGTAAATGCTTCCCTGGAGTATCTCAGGGCACGGGGAGCTCCCGAGGTGACGGTGAGCACCTTTGCGGTTCGGTTCTCTGAAATCACTAGACGTGTATTTTTCTCTTGTTACTTTGGGTCTTAGCCCAGCGACTAGCAGATGATCTAAGGGCCAGGGCGGTCTGAAGTTGGCCGGGGCTTGGGGGATTTTCTGAAAGCCTGTGACCCAGGACTGGCTGTTTGAGAGTGAGGAGGAGGAGGAGGAGGAAGAGGAAGGCCCCAGGATGGACCCACCCGGGTCATGCCCCACTGCTGTGCATGCCTCTGGGCTGGCCTGTTGACAGCTGGCTCCTCGTGGGGTCTGAGCTAGCTGCTGGCTTTGAGATGGGGTTTCACAGAGCCCAGTGTTGCCCCGGGGCCCCGCCCGGCCCAGGCAGCCTTCTCCTTCCCTCCTTTGGCGAAGCGGCCTCCGAGGCAGGAGGTCAGGTCCTGCCCAATTCACCACTGCTCCTCAATGGGTCCTGGGCAATGGGTCCCTCAATGGGCAATGGGTCCTGGTTTCCTGGGAGGGGCTTTATACTTAGCGTCTGCCCCTGCCCTGGAAAACCCCAGTTATCAGGAGACCTGTGTGCCCACCGCTCTTGGGGGCCACCCCATTTCTGTCCTTCCGTGGCTCCCAGAGGCTTGGCCTGTTTGACCGCCTCCAAAGCTTGTGATTGAACTTGAGCAGTGGTCAGGGGCCCGCCTCCCTCTCCCATGCACGGTGTGGCCTTGCACTCAGCCGGTGCTGTGAGCTCGAGTGCTCACCACGGACTTGCACTTGACGGGCAGCAGAGAGTGCAAGGGAAGAGAGGCTAGATCTGGCCACCAAGGACTCTTTGTCCGGGTGGCAAGAAAACAGCCTGTGATGCCGCTGGGCCTGAGGCCACCAGCCCCAGCGGCTGTGCCCATCGGCACCCTGGCGCAGACATCAAGCTGGAACCCCCTCTTGTAACCAAACAGTATCCCAGGTGCTCTGCGATCCTTACTGAAGGGCTGAGGACAAGAGGGAGCAGGGCTGGGGACAAGGGGGAGAGGTGGGCCTGTGTGTGATCAGAGCAGAGTTTCGAGGGCGCCTGGAATGTGCCCTTTGCTCTCGGGCGCTGTTCTCCCTGCCTGTACCTGCGCCCAGGCCTGGCAGAGCTGTGAGTCTTCCGGATTCCAGTGTCCGCGGAAGCCAGTCTACTGGAGTAAAGCTGCTTTCCCAAAATAGCCGCCCAGAGGGAAGGAGCAGCCCTGGAATTTGATCCCGAAGATGATGACCATGACCGCCTTGCCCAGGCTCCCGGTCCCACCCAGCTCTACCTCCCTGACCGTCACCGAGGAACTGTTGGTGGGTGGGAGCTAGGTTTTTCCTGTCTCCCCTTCCCTCCTTCCTCTTTCATTTTGTTCTTTCTCACCACCCGCTTTAGGTTTAGGTACAAACTCAGACTCAGGAGAGATGTACCAGTGCCGATCGGCTGGCGGGGGGGAGGAGCGGTGGTCACAGGGTGGGGAGCACCTCTCCGCAGGTGAGTGCACACCTCCCGAGGGGCCCGGGTGCTGGCAGTGAGCCCAGCCCCTGGCAGCCGTGCCCGGTGCCAGGCCCAGAGGCCGCAAACCCAACAGGTCAGACAGGTGGAGCGAGCCCCGTGCCCCGCGGCCCCCGGTCCCGGGTCCTCCCTCAACCCACAAAGGAGGTAACCCACCTTTTCATTTTTTTCTGCTGGTTTGATTCACTGTCAGCTTCAGGGAACACTGACACCTTGAGAAAAAGACTTGTGGGATTAGCGGAGAGAATCAGGAATTTGTTTCTAGAGGATTTACTGCGTTTGTAGGAAATTTGGACTGGGCCTTAGAAAAACATTTCTAATTGTCTGATCCTTTGTTCGAAAAAGTAAACGTCTTACGGAGCCCTGTTGCTTAAGGAGCCTGGTTGCTTCCCAGTGAGTGGGGAAGGCAATGAGAAAAATCCAGAAACAGTGAGAGTTTTTGTTTTGTTTTTGTTTTTGTTTTTAGTAACTGCAGACAGAAAGCCTATGGAGGGATTTATCGGGGCTTGGTGTGGTCTTCCTTTTCCATAAGGAGGAGTTGGGCTGGGGGCCGGATTGTATTTGGAAATTGTCTGAAGTTCAGAAATCACCTCTCCTTGGGAAAGCCCGCCTCTGGCATTTTCACTCCCACTGTACTTAGCCCTTTGACAGTTTTGGGGGGCTGATCTCTGGCGTGAAGACGGGAAGGGAGCCCAGGTCTGAAGAACAAAGCTCGGACTCCCCACCCGAAGCAAACATCAGCTTCGTCCCGTCTGACGTTGAAAACGTTTCGCATCTTCCTCCGAGCAGTCCCTGCGCTCTCCCGTCTCCTGCGGTCATGGAATGTCACCCCCACGGGCACCGGGAAGTGACCACCAGGCCATGACTGCCTGATACTGCCCTCGCTTGCTCTGCTTTGCAGGGAGAGGACGGTGGGGGGTGGGGGGGAGGGCGGTTTCTGCTGTCGTTGAACCTTTTTATAGCAGAGATGTTGTTTCTGTTAAGTGATTTCTTTTTTTTTTTTTTTAAATTCCAAGATCATCTGTGATGCCCAAGTTGCTTAGGTTACGGGATATAGCAGTTAGGATTCCTTCCTCTGCAAGTAAGAGAAGACTCCTGCTCGGAATGACTTAAGTAGTCAGAACATTAACCGTTTTACAAAACGTAGAGCAGCTTCGTGATGCGTCGCGTCCAGTGGCCCAGTGACGGCAGGGAGTTCGGTTCTCTCCGTGTTTCTGCTCTGCTGTCCTCTGTGTACTGACTTTGTCTTCCCCCAGCTCCCCTCCCGTCCAGCCTTGCCTGGCGTCTCTTGTGATGAGTGAGGAAATCTTTCTCGAAGCCCCTGACTTTCCCACGCGTCTCATTGGCCTGAGTGATGCCTCAGGCCCGGCCCCAGCCAGTCGGTGGCGAGGGAAGGAGCCGTCGGATGGACTTCGTGAGGCATGGGCCTGAGGAGTAGATGTTGCGTCACCCGAACCAAATCAGAGCCCGTGAGTAGGAGCAGAGGGGCATGGACGCGGGGACAGCCAACCAGGATCTGCTACCCCGGGAATTTTATTTTATTTTTTGAAGTTTATTTATTTATTTTGAGAGCGAGAGAGAGAGAGGCTGCAAGCAGGGGAGGAGCAAAGACAGAGGGAGAGAGAGAATCCGAAGCAGACTCCACCTGACACGGGGCTCGATGTCCGGAACCATAAGATCAGGACGTGAGCCGCAATCAAGAGTCAGATGCTCAACCAACTGAGCTACCCAGGTGCCCCTGCTACATTAGAAACTTTAAATTTATTCCGTTTTCTTGCTGACTTGGGAGGGGGGCGGTCAATAACTGACAGTAACGCTTGCTCCTAAAATACGTGTATTTTGTACTCCGTTCTTCACGCGGGGGCAGTTTTAGGCAATCGTGTCTTCTGTTGGCCTTGCACTTTCCAGACAGGCCCTTTTCCCAGTGACCATCCAGGTCGGCGGTCCTCTAGCATTTAAGCTCTTCTCCCCATTGATGCATCTGCTGTCTCCCAGAGTTGGCTGTTTCAGGTCTCCATCTAGCAAGGACTAGAAAAGGGGAAGCTAAGGATTCTAAATATTATGAGGCTTTAGATGAATAAGCCCGCAGCTTGGCAAAGGGCAGGGCGGTAGGCTTCTGGCTGGCGGCCCCCAAGAGCCAGCGCCCCTGCTCGCCGCTCACCCAGGGGATCAGTGGAGAGACAGGCAGGCACAGGTGGCTCCTGAAATTTGGGAGAAACAGGGTGCTGGCTGCTCTCCTGGGAAAGCCGGCTCCACCAGACATGCACGGACGGTAATTTCCGAGGCGGAAAACATCCAAGTGAGGTTTTTCTTGGGTCTCGTCCCTGAGACACCCTCCCCCCCCCCATCCCCGCCCCGACTCTCAAGACAGGTTTGTCTCTGCCCAACCTGGACGGAAGTCACTGCAGATGTGGATGGGTCTCTGGGGCTCCTCTGAGCCCCCATCACCTTCCTGCTGCCGGGTCAGGTTTTCTGCAGGAGGTCGGTGCAAGGGTGGAAAAAGGCCTTCCAGCTTTCAACGTCATTGTGAAAGGCAGGAGGACCCTTAACGGCTGGGGGTAAAAGTCATCGGGTTCCTTTCCAAGCCTGGCAGGGGAGTGTGTGGGGGCAGGAAGCGAGGGAGACCCAGAATCCGAAGCAGGCTCCAGGCCCTGAGCGGTCAGCACAGAGCCCGACGCGGGGCTCGAACCGGCGAACCGCGAGGTCATGACCTGAGCCGAAGTTGGGCGCTTAACCGACTGAGCCACCCCAGGCGCCTTAGAAGTGCTGTTCTCGAGGATCAGAACCGCTCACGGTTGCAATTTGGCACGTCTGCGATTTCTCGCCCATCTCACTCTTCACGGGCCCCGCGAGGCCCAGGACGTTCCCCCACCCTCCCCACCCAGCGTGGGTTGAGCACAGTCAGTAGCCGATGGGTGCTGAAGGTACATCAGTGCTTCCCGAGACACGCGCTGTGGGATCGGGAAGGTTTCCTGAGTGGATGTCCACATCTCCTGGATGAAGACGACACCTCCTTTTCCAGGATTGGAACGTCCAAGAGCCATGTTGCCAGAATCCATTTTTCTTTAGCACTTGGAGTTTCAGTGCTAGGAGCTTACTCCCTTGGCAAAGATGACCTCTGGTTTCCTCGTGTTGCCCTGGCTCCCTGTCAAGTGAAGGCAAAGTCAGGGCTCTGAACCGAGCCCCAGGCCTTTCAGCAACAGAAGCTCGCTGGTAGTTGAACCAAAGGCCTTTCGGTAGAAGAGAACATACGTTTAAATCTAAGTACGTTCACTCTGACCTTGGGTTGCAGCTTTGCAAGAGACTCTGACTTGGTTAAGGCTGCTGACCTGGCGTGCTTTGTGTCTCGTAGAACACAGTCAGCGTTCGTGCATTGACTGATCATTCACCCTTCCTGGAGTTCTGGTTTCCCCTCTCTGACTGGGAAGATTGTCCCCGAAGTCCAGACCTCCCCTCTCTGACTGGGAAGATCGTCCCTGAAGTCCAGGCCTCCCCTCTCTGACTGGGAAGATTGTCCCCGAAGTCCAGACCTCTCCTCTCTGACTGGGAAGATGGTCCCCGAAGTCCCAGCCTGCCCTCTCTGACTGGGAAGATTGTCCCCAAAGTCCAGACCTCTCCTCTCTGACTGGGAAGATTGTCCCCAAAGTCCTAGCCTGCCCTCTCTGACTGGGAAGATTGTCCCTGAAGTCCAGGCCTCCCCTCTCTGACTTGGAATATTGTCCCCAAAGTCCAGGCCTCCCCTCTCTGACTGGGAAGATTGTCCCCAAAGTCCAGACCTCTCCTGTCTGACTGGGACGATTGTCCCCAAAGTCCAGACCTCTCCTCTCTGACTGGGAAGATTGTCCCCAAAGTCCCAGCCTGCCCTCTCTGACTGGGAAGATGGTCCCTGAAGTCCAGGCCTCCCCTCTCTGACTGGGAAGATCGTCCTCTCTGTCTGAGGACCCTGGACTCAGGAGGAAGAGGAAGGACCCCCTCCTGGCCACCATAGCTGCCACATCAACCCTGGTGCCTGGGGAGCAGCCTCCGTGGGCAGACACATTCACCCAAAGTCACCGCCTGGATTCAGAAAACGGGGTTCTGTGTGGAAACCGGGGGCAGGAGCAGTAGAAGTTGCATCCGGTCCTGCTTTTCTGCGCCGTGTTTTCCTCTGGTTCATCTTCGGAGCCCGAGGGTGGCCTGGATCCAAGACGTAGCAGGCCCCCGGTCTTCCTCCCACATTCTCTCAGCGCTGTGGACCTTCTGCTGCAGTCAGCCCGTCCAGGAGACGCACACGGGCTCCCCCCGCTCCTGACCTGACCTTTGTGCTCGGCAAGAGCAGTGCCGGGCGCCGGGTCTGAAGCCAGCGGGCGTCGTGAGCCCCTTCCCGCCCCGCACACCCCGTCTTTGGAAGGGCCCGCCCGTCCCACATGCCGTGCTGTGCTCGCGGAGACCAGGCGTGCCGGCCGCTGCTTTCAGTACTTGGGGGTCCCCTGCCTGGTCCAGCCAGTCTGGGGGTTCTTCAGGCTCCTGCCCGCCCCCCGCGCTTGCTTGAGGACGGTCGCCGCGGAAGGTGCCGTCGGCCGCACCCCACACCTGCTGGGTCAGAGGCGCGCGGAGCTGGGAATCCGCACCTCACCGGGTGGTTCTTGGACACGGGAAGGCTGACTGCCGGTGCTCCAGGCTGACAAAGGTGCCCTTCTGGAACTTTCGAAGCTTTGGGATAAAATTGGACGCGTCAGAGGCGTGTTTTCCACACTAAAACTTAAAAGTCCGGTCCGGTTTGCTTTTTAGGCAGGGCTTTATGGCTTCGCCCGTTTGGGGACAGAAGGCTACGGAGAGAACAAACTCCCACCAACTCCCACCGGACGTTTGGCAGCCGGGAAAGGAGAAGCCGTGTGCCCTGCACCCTGCGGGGTGTGTGAGGAGGCTGCCGGGGGGCCTCCTCCTCCCAGTGATTCAACCAAACGCGGATCTAGGTGCTGCCGGGAAGGCATTTTGCAGATGTGGGTGGCATCTACAACCAGCTGACTTTAAGTGAAGATGATCCTCCGTAATGTGGGTGGGCCTCGTCCAATCAGTTGAAAGGCCTCAAGAACAAAGCCGGGGTTTTCCTGAGGAGGAAGAAATTCCACCTGTGGCCTGTAGTGTCAGCTCCCGCCGGAGAGTTTCCAGCCTGGCCGGGCTGCCCCGGCCAGCCCCACAATCATGTGAGCCAGTTCCTTGAAATAAGCCTCTTACTCTGTATCTCCTTCTGGTTCCGTTTCCCTGGTAGAGTTCTGACCGATACACCCTCTCCGTGGCTCCCAGGATGGGGGGGGGGGCAGTCGGTGCTGCTTTGTTCCGTGGCTCCCTTTCCGCGTGGACGTGCGGTTTTAAACTACTGTCCTCTTCTAACTTTTTTCTCTTCCAGGAAAGTGCTGACTTGGGTGTTTTCCCTCCTTGTCAGTGAGTCGTGGGCCGGCCCTGTTGGGATCCGTTGCCGGTCTCCGCTTTCTCCACCGTCCCGTCTTTCCTCCTCCTCTTTCCTTCCCATCCACAGGTCCCGGGGAGAGGCCGCACAGGCCTGCCGCCCGAGTCGCCGACCGGGCCAGCTGTGAGTGTTTCTTTGGCAGTGTCTTAGCTGGTTGTTGTGAGTAATAGTGAAGGAAGCAATCAGCAAGTATACTGCCCTAGAAGTGCTGCACGTTGTGGGGCCCGCGAGGGAAGGAACAGGCGAGAGGCGCCCGGAGCCAGCGGGAGACGCCGGATCCAGGATGTGGGCGGCTGTGCTCCGCCATGTTGGTTGGTAAGGGCCTTCGGGGGGAGCAGCCTCTAGGGCCCCCGGACTGGCCTGCTCGTGGGTGTTGAGGGGGGGAGAAGAGCACCCAGGCTGGGGCCTGGAGGCTTCTGGCTGGGAGAAGTTTGCACGCAGGGATAAGCAAAGCCGGCATTTACAGAGCGCTTAGGACGAATGAAGCCCTGTTCTAAGCGTTCCGAAATGTATTCCCTCGGGAGCAAGAGTCGCTGTTATTTTTGTCTTACAGAGAAGAAAACGGAAACACAGAGAGCAAAAGCCAACAAAGGATGCAGCTGATAGAAGCGGGGGACAGGGTTTGAACCCGAGCAGTGTGGCTTGAGAATCTGTGCTCTTAACCCGGGGCCCGTGTCCTTAGAGATGGGCCTGGGGTGGCATCGCCACCCTGCGGACACCCAGACCCTGTTCCTCTTTCCCCGTGAGGCCGATTGTGAAGGAAGTCATTAGCTTTGGCGAATGCGGCTGGGTGGGCATTCGGAGGCGTGTCTGCCTTGGGGAGACTTTTCCTTCTCCGCCAAGGCCAGCCCCAGGACGGTGACCGGAATGGAATGAGAAGTTGCAGGTGTTTCCGCCCCAGTGGCGGATCAGGAAGCTGCCTCCACGGGAGCTCAGCTAAAAGAGAGTCGAATTCTCTGGGTCCTCCCGGCCCTCCCTGCGGACGCCGGCTTCGGGTCCAGCGGACCGTGCGGCCGGCTGGATTGCCATGGCAACACGAAGTGGACCCAAGCCCCCGGAGGACGGAGAGCAAAGACACAGTGGTGGCTTCTGTCGGTCTTGGACCACAAAGCGCATCCTTGGCCTCCGGTGAGCCCGGGGTGAATAACCCATCAGCGGGCCTGTGCTGTGACAGTGGCCACCGAAGCAGCCTTTGGTCCTTGCCTTTCTCGCGTTGGTGGCTTTGTGCTCTCTGATTGAGCCGCGAGGACTCCAGCTCCCCGTCCCACTGATCGTTTCCGTCCTCCAGTCTAGTGTTTGCAGGAATTCACACACGTCCGTGAGGTGAAGCCAGATGTCGGTGGTTACTCCTCTGGCCCCCCTGGCTGAGACGGGCCTCCAGGGCCTGCGAGGTGATGGCGCTTCCGGTTTGATGCAGACTGAGGACGGCACCTGCTGTGACTCCCCCCCCCCCCCCCCCCCGGCCTCCGCACGCCCCCTCTGCTCGTCCTCCGGCCACTGCCTGGGGCACCGCCCTTGCTCCGGCCCGCCTGCCTGGACCCCATGTAGTGGCTCTCTTGTCTCGCCTGCCTCCGTGCTTCCTAGCAACCGAAGGGGAGCTGAGCCCGTTTCCATCTTGACCCCTTTATGTAAGCCAGAAGACCCCTTAGAAAGGTTTTCTGAGACTTGGAGTCTAACTTTGGCCTTGACACACCTCCTCGGGTCCAAGCTGGTCATCTCCCTCTCAGTGCTCGAGAGCAAAGTGGACCGCCAGGCTCGCTTTAGCAAATCGGATTCCCGGGGGGACTCCTTCTGTTTCTCCTCCAGGGCTCAGAGGGGAGAGGGTCCCTCTGTAATGCACTTGGGACTGGCCACGCCCATGCCTCCTTGGCCACAGATTCCCCTCTCTGCTCCCCAGGCCCGTGGAGCTGGGCGTGGGCTGCAGTGGGGGCCGTGGGATGTCTGGAATGCCAGCCGCGGTGACCGACCAACGCTCAGCTCCCGGAGCTGTGACCAAGGCAGCACTGGGGATGGCTTTGGAGCCGAAGTCTTCACATTTTTCCCAGTTTCGGGCGGAAGTGAAGAATGCCTGCCTTCTCCCAGCCCCACCAGTTAATTCAGGAGCTTGAATTTTTTTTTTGTTTGTTTGTTTTCTGAATTAAAGGGACCACGCTCTTGGATTGTGATTCTAACGGGCCGGTTCGTTTGAGTTCAGCCAAAATTACTTGCGAGTTACCTCTTTTCGTAGCCACCTCTGCTCTCCGTTATGCCGGCAGAGAAGCCAGAAAGGTGGTGCCTCTCCGATTCGGTGCCCGGCCCGAGTTCGCGGATACGAAGGAAGGAAACAAACAGGAGGCTTTGCTTCCATTCCGATCTTTGGAGGAAACGTGTCTTTGTGACGGTTTATTCTGCAGTCTTTCGAGCAGCTAACGTAGGATATCCGCTGGCATCTTTGTATCTGACAGTGGAAGATACGGACTTGGATGTGTATCTAGCTCTTTGTCTTTCTAGAACTCCCGTGGAGACAGGCAGAGCAGTGTTGACTCCGGGAATGAGTTGAGAATGGATTGGGACAAAGAAGGGCTACTTCTGCCTCTCCGCCTCTCTCCTCACACGCGTGCGCACACGCACGTGCTCCTGGCCGTCGATTTGGGGGCACCCACATAAGTCAGTGGCTCCTGGTGACATCCCTGTGCCCTGGACACTTGGCCTTCCCTAACATCAGGGTCGGCTTCATGGTGTGGCATCTGTGTCTTTAGCTGGCCCTGCCTTTGGACTGTGGCCAAATTGAAATGTGTCATAATTTTGGGGGCGCCTGGGGGGCTCAGTCGGTCGAGCGTCCGACTTCGGCTCAGGTCATGATCTCGCGGTCCGTGAGTTCGAGCCCCGCGTCGGGCTCTGTGCTGACAGCTCAGGGCCTGGAGCCTGCTTCAGATTCTGTGTCTCCCCCCCACCCCCATCTCTGCCCCACCCCTGCTTGTGCTCTGTCTCTCTCTGTCTTTCAAAAATGAATAAACATAAAAAAATTTTTATAATTTTTGGACAAGGGCCCCGTGAACTGTGTAGCTGTTTGTGACTGTCAGCCTTCCGTAGGCCTTCAGGCTTCAGGTCACGAGGACTCTGTCATCCCACATCAGGAATTGGGTGCCCATTTTCCAAGAGGTCTTGGCACAGAACAGGCGCTCCAGCCTGCTGGTCTCACCCAGAGGGTGAGGGTGAGTAGAGCTGAGCGGGACCAGAATGCGGTCTCGAGCTGAACCCAGAGCCAGCCAAGGCGCACACGCGAATAGAGAACTCCGGTCCCAAGCGTGGGGCTGCCTCTGGGGTTAATCCAGAATTGTGATTCATCAGAATTCAAGGAAGGATTTTATTGGTTTTGGGGAATTGTATCTATTTGGGGATTACATTAATTTTCTGTAGGTTTTTTTTTTTTTTTAACAGTTTTTAAAGTTTATCTTGAGAGAAAAAGAGAGAGAACGTGAGCAGGAGAGGGGCAGAGAGAGAAGGAGAGAGAGAATCCCAACCAGGCTCTGTGCTGTCGGCGCAAAGCCCAGTGCGGAGCTCCCATTCACAAATGGTGAGATCATGACCTGAGCTGACGTCGACACTCAGCCAACTGAGCCACCCAGGCGCCCCTTGAGATTATATTCATTTCCTGGGGCTGCCCTGACAAAGAACCACAGACTAGGTAACTTGAACAACAAAAATTTGTTTTCTGTCGATTCTGGAGGCTAGACGGGCAAGATCAAGGTGTTGCTGAGGTTGGTTCCTTCTGAGGCCTCTCTTCGGCTTGTAAATGATTGTCCCCCACCCCGACCCCCATGTCTTCACTTCCCTCTGTATCCATCTGCGTCCCAATTTCCCCAATTGTGTCCCCAATTTATAAGGACACCAGTCATACTGGATTGGGACCACCCTAATGATCTCATTTTAACTTAATCACCTCTTTAAAGACTCTGCCTCCAAATAAGGTCACATCCTGAGGTGCCCGGAGGTAGACTTCCAACATATGAATGGGGTGGGGGACCCAGTTCAGCCTGTCCCCTGGGGATTTTTCTAGGCACTTCAGAATCTAGTTTTTTTTTTAAATTTTTTTTTTCAACGTTTATTTATTTTTGGGACAGAGAGAGACAGAGCATGAACGGGGGAGGGGCAGAGAGAGAGGGAGACACAGAATCGGAAACAGGCTCCAGGCTCCGAGCCGTCAGCCCAGAGCCTGACGCGGGGCTCGAACTCCCGGACCGCGAGATCGTGACCTGGCTGAAGTCGGACGCTTAACCGACTGCGCCACCCAGGCGCCCCCAGAATCTAGTTTTAATAGCTTCACAGTATCTCTCCGAAAAGGCAAGAAATCGTCGACTCCTGCGCTCTGCTCTCCCAACACAGGAAGAGGCAACATAAGACTCCGTGGCCAGCAGAATGTGGCTGTGGGTGGTTGCTCAAGGGTGAGAGGCGTGTGTTACTTAACTCTGGCTTCCAGATAGACACAGGAAGAGTGACGGCGCAGGGGATGGGAGCCAGCTGCTCCCCGGGTCCTGTGGGGCCTGAGCGAGAGGAAATGAGTGTGAGCAGGAAGATTGGGGTCAGAGTTGAGGGAAGACCTTCAGGCTGGGGCGGGGTGGGGAGGACCAGAGGCTGAGGTCGGGAGAGCAGGAAATGTGGTCCCGAGACCTGCACTCGGTCACCTGGGGTGTCCCAGGAGGAAGGGCCGGGCCTATGACAGTGGCTCACAAACGTCCTGTGAACTTTGGGAGGGCCCTAAGGCTCTGATGTCCCCGTCCTGGGCCGGGCCTGGCCACCTGGACACTTAGGAAGCTCCATATGTGAGGAGATAATTATTGAAGCCGGTCCCTGGCTTTCTGGAGGTTTATAAACTTTTGTGCTTGTTTGAAATTTTTCGTAATAGGGGCACCTGGGTGGCTCAGTCGGCTAAGTGTCCGACTTTGGCCAAGGTCATGATCTTGTGGTTCGTGAGTTTGAGCCCCACGTTGGACTCTGCACCGACAGCTGGGAGCCTGGAACCTGCTTCAGATTCTGTGTCTCCCCCTCTCTCTGCCCCTCCTCTGCTCATGCGCTCTCTCTCAAAAATAAATAAATGTTAAAAAATGTAAAAAAAAATATTTTTTTCGTCATGAAATGTGTTTTTTGTTTTTCTTTTTTTAAAAGGGAGGGAGGGGCGCCTGGGTGGCTTAGCTGGTAGAATGTGCAACTCTTTTTTAATTATTTTTGAGGGAGAGACGGAGTGTGAGCAGGGGAGGGGGAGAGAGAGAGGGAGACACAGAATCTGAAGCAGCCTCCAGGCTCTGAGCCGTCAGCACGAAGCTCAACACGGGGCTCGAACCTACTGACTGTGAGACCATGACCTGAGCTGAAGTCAGACACTTTTACTGACTGAGCCACCCAGGTGCCCCCAGAGCCTGCAACTCTTGATCTCGGGGTTGTAAGTTCATGCCGCCCTTTGGGTGAAGAGATTACTTAAAAATAAAATCTTTAAAACAAAAAAGTTTAAAAAAAAGAGAGGCAGAATAAAGAAGAAAAAAAAAAAAAAAAGCTCGCAGGGGCTTCTGATGCCAGCCCTGGTTAGGACAAAGATGGGAGGAGGAAGCATTGAACCTGCCCTGGGCCTCCCCTGACCTGGGGGAAGCAGCGCCTCCTGGTGGCGAGAGGCGGCACTACTCACATAGCCGGGTCACCTGCATTCCCAGACCAGGACAGTGTGTGCCCCGGAAAGACCTCAGAGGAGGAAGCCAGGCAAGCCTTTGCAGCAGGCTCTTAACCTTTGTTATACCACGGACCCCTCTGCCTACCTAGTAATGCCTATGGACCCCAAAGACAGAGGCGAAAAATAAAATACATGGGATTACGGAGCAGAACAATTATAATGCAGTGTAATTATCAAAATAGCTGATGAAGCCAAATTTGTTATGTGCCCCTTATCAGCGTATTCGATAAGATTCAGCAGAAGCTGGTCTAATGATAATTGTTTTAAGTTTATTTTGAGAGAGAGGCGGGGGGAGCGCAGGAGTCAGAGAGAGGCAGAGAGAATCCCAACCAGGCTCCGAGCTGTCAGCACAGAGCCCGATGTGGGGCTCGAACCCACAAACCGTGAGATCATGACCTGAGCCGAAGTCGGACGCTTAACCGACTGAGCCCCCCAGGCGCCCCATCATCTCATTTGCTTTAAAGCCAAGTTTTCAACCTACGGAAGCCCAAGGTCCCTTTTAATAAAGCAAAAGAAATCTTACACCCTCCGGGAGATTCTGACGGACTTCTGGGAAGGAGGGGTGCTCATGCCTCTTCTCTCCTCCCCAGAGTCATTAAGGGTCACTGCTTATTCTTCTCAGCGTTATTCACAGTGAGCAAAAGGTGTGCATCGACAGCTGAATGGGGAAGGAAAATACCATGGAATGTTATTTGCCCATGAAAGGAAAACGAAGTGTTCACACGTGCTGCAACCTGGGTAAACCTTGATGACATTACAAGTGAAAGAAGCCACACGCAGAACGACTACCTACCATCCGATTTGGTTGGTGGGAAATGTGCAGGAAAGGCAAACACATAGAAACAAAAAGATGAGTGGTCGCCAGGGCTGGGGAGAGGAGACGGGGGAGTTAACTGCTTAAGGGGCACAGTTTCTGTTTGGGTTGAAAAGTTTTAGACATAGGGGAGATGTGGGGCGCCTGGGTGGCTCAGGGGGTTGAGCTTCCTTCCGACTCTCGATTTTGGCTCAGGTCGTGATGCCAGGGTCGTGGGATCGAGCCCTGCGTCGGGCTCCTTGCTGAGCCCGGAGCCTGCTTGGGCTTCTCTCTCCCTCTCCCTCTCTCTGCCCCTCTTCCCCACTCTCTCTCTCTCCCTAAGATAAAATAAAATAAACGGTTAAAAAAAAATAGCGATGCTGCTTACGTCATCTCTTGAATGTCATCATTGCCACTGATCTGTGTACTTAAAAATAGTTAAAACGGGGCACCTGGGTGGCTCAGTCGGTTAAGCGGCCGGCTTCGGCTCAGGTCACGATCTCGCGGTCCGTGAGTTCGAGCCCCGCGTCGGGCTCCGTGCTGACAGCTCGGAGCCTGGAGCCTGTTTCGGATTCTGTGTCTCCCTCTCTCTGACCCTCCCCCGTTCATGCTCTGTCTCTCCCTGTCTCAAAAATAAATAAAAATGTTAAAAAAAATTAAAAAAAAATAGTTAAAACGACAATTTCTTATGTGATATCTGTCTTACCACAATTTAAGAAAAAGGAGTCCCCTGCTTACAGACATCTTTCTGGTTACACCGAGCCATCCCCCCCCCACCCCCAGTCATGCAGTGGGACCGGGGACCCTCTGCAGACCAGACGGCCTTCTCCACACTCCATCACTGGCAGCTCGCAGGTCCCCTGGCTTAAATGCTACCTTAATGCTGCCTGCCTCCAGTTTCTGTCCCCAGATAGGACCTCCTCCACAACCCCGACCCCCACCACACGGCTTGTCCGATGGTAATGTGACACGTCCGTCCGCAACCAGCTCCTGCTTTTGCCCGCCCCCAAACCTGCTCCCTCCAGTGAAGGCATCTCTGTCCTTTCGTCTCCAAAGTCTAGAGCCTTCCTCACTCCTCGTTTGCCCACGCTCACGTCGGAGCCCCCAGTAAATCCTATCATCTCTGCCCCCAGAGCACATCCATGACCCCAGCCACCACCATCCCTCACCTAGACGAGGCAGGGGCCTCCTAGCCGGGCGTGATTTCTCGTAAGTAACACCTCCGCTCCGCCCTCCCGCGGCTCCTGTGTCGCTCAGTGTGTTAAAGTAAGATCCTCACATTGACTGAGGGCCTTGCGTACTCTCCCTGTGTCTGTTCTCTCCCCTCTCTGTCACTGCTTCAGCCACGGTGGCTCCTGGCTGCTTCTGGGACACGTAGGCTGGGCTCCTCCCCAGGGCCTTTGCATGTGTTGTTTCCTCTACCTAAGATCCTTTCCCTGGCTGGCTGTGCCGATCCTCACCCTCTCACTTCGGGATCTGCTCAGACACCAAACCATTAGAGTCGACTTCTCTGGACACCTGTACAGAGCACCCCCGGGCCCCCACCAGGACACCCCCAGCCCTGTTGCCTGGCTTTACTCTTCTCCCACATTTACCGCCATTTGCCACCCTGTATATTTGTTGATGGTTTCTCATCTCTCTTCTTGACCAGAAGGTCAACTCCCGGAAGGCAGGGATTTGATTTCGCTCAGTGTCACGTATCTTCAGATAATCAGCAGAGGGGCTCGGTAGATGTGTGTGGAATGAATAAATTACTGGAACCCTTTGATTCGCTGAAATTCTACAGTATTCTTCCAACGCTACTCACTTGTAAGCACTAAAAAATTACTAAAAAATTACAGTAGCTCCACTTTACAAAACAAAACTCTGGGGTAAGGACCCTCGGACCTGCTTTCCCCGTATTGGTAGTTTGTGCTGGTTAAGGCAAAGACCAGGCTGCCGTCAGAAAGAGCCCCCGATATCCAGTGGCCCCAAGGAATGGATGTTTATTTCTCCCTCCTACGGCGGCAAAGACCAGCATGCCAGGTTGTCAGGTGACTCAGCCACAGCCACCTTCAGGGACCCCAGTTCTTTCTATCTTCTTCCTCCACCATCCTGCGGATCGTGTTTCTGGTTTGCATGTCGAAGCCGAGGGGCTGGGGGCCTTCCGCCATGTTTTGAGGCCCATGCCCAGAAGAAGCCCACTGCCTCTACTCCACTCACCATTCGTCGGGAGGCCTCGTCACATGACCACACCTAGTTGCAAGGGGTTCTGGGAAAGTAGTCTCTGGCCGGGTGGCCGCGTGCCCAGCTGCTACCCCTTTACCAAGGAAATAGCTGTCGGTGGCTCCATTTTAGAGATGGAGAAACGGAGTGTCAGAGAAGTTAAATAGCTCACTCAAGGTGGCGCAGCTAGCAAATTTTGGCCTCCTGGACCCGAGGCCAGGGCTCTGTCCGTATGCGCAAATAGCCCCGTATTCACAACAACCCTGTGAATCTTCTGCCCATATTTCCTGGACGAGGCACCGGAGGCTTAGAAAGGTTAAGTGGCCCCTTTTAGGTCATGCGGTGTATCGGCTTGCTATCCGTGTGTAACAAATTACACACACTTGGCTGTGTATCCACACCAGTTTATTCTCTCACCGTGTCTGTAGGTCAGAAGTCTGCCGGGGGCGCCCGGGCGGCTCGGTAAGTTAAGCGACCAGTTTCAGCTCCGGCCACGATCTCAAGGTTTGTGAGTTCGAGCCCCACGCCGGGCTCTGTGCTGACAGCTCGGAGCCTGGAGCCTGCTTCCGATTCTGCGTCTCCCTGTCTCTCTCTGCCCCTCCCCGCCCCCAAAAAACAAACATTAAAAAACAATTTTATTTATTTATTTATTTTTTAAAGAAGTCTGTTGTGTGATTCACAGACTGGGTCTCCCGCTCTGGGTCTCGCACGCCCCGCGCCGGCCGGCCGTGTTCTCAGCTCCCTGTGCAGGTGGCTGTGGGTCCGGGCGGCCCTCACTTCCTAGCAGCCACGGCCTCACCTTCCCACATTCACAGTCCCACTCGTGACCGTGGACGGCGGGATCCCCACGTCAGAGCCCCTTCATAGGAATCTCCCCTGCCCTTCCCATTTCTCTGACTTCCTCTTTTGCTAGTCGCCAAGAAAAACTCGCTTCCTGTAAAGGGGTCTCCTGGTGGGGCCAGGCCAACCTGGGTCGTCCGTTGTCCTGAGATCCGCTGAGCCCGTCGGCGCCGGGCCGCTGTGACAAAATGCCACAGACTGGGCGGCTTAATTAATAGACCTTGATTTCTCGCGCTTCGGGAGACTGAAGTCCGAGACCGAGGTGCTGGCAGATTTGGTTCCTGGAGAGAGCCCGCTTCCTGGCTTGTAGAAGGCCGCCTTTTGCCGTAACCTTCCCTGGCCGAGAGAGAGGAAGCAAGCGTCCGGTGTCTCTGCTTATAAGGTCACTAATCCCGTCACACGGCCCCAACCTCATGACCTCATCTAAACCTAATCACCTTGCAAAGGCCCACTTCCTAATCCGATCATTAAGCTTGAGGGTTAGGACTTCATGTGGACTTGAGGGGTTGGGGAGGACAGAGGGACCGGCATTCAGTCCACAACCTTAGGCCTTCAATCACGTCTTCAAACTCCCCTCACAGCAGCACCTGGATTAGTGTTTGATGAAATAACCAGGGGACAGGAATTTTGATGGGGGGGTGGGGGTGGGGGTGGGGTGGGGGTGGTCTTTAGAATGCTGCCCACCAGGGGCACCTGGGTGGTTCAGTCGGTTAAGTGCCCGACTTTGGCTCAGGTCACGATCTCACGGTTCGTGGGTTCGAGCCCCGCGTCGGGCTCTGTGCTGACAGCTCGGAGCCTGGAGCCTGCTTCGGATTCTGTGTCTCTTTCTCTCTCTCTGCCCCTCCCCTGCTTGCACACCCTCTCTCTCAAAAATAAATAAAACATTGAAAAAAAAAATGAACACGTTCCATGGAGACACAAGGGCTTCTGTAGGAACATACACCCACTAGGTGGTGCCCCTTGAAGAGGGAAGAGGCCGTGGCTGGTCAGCCTTGTCCCCGTCTTTCAACTGCCCAACGGTCGCGTGAGCATGCCAAGGGTTGCACCACCTCCTCTGGGGGAGCTGGATGTGGGGGAGCACGGAGCGGGGCCCTATGGGCCGGGTTCCTCTTCCAGGGCCGTCGCTCACTGTGGTACCCGGGTAGGGAAGGCTCAAGACCGTGTTCACCTCCACACAGGGGAATGAGAAAGGTGGCCAGCCCACATTTCTACCAGCAACGTAAGGAATAGTCCCCCTTCCGTTCTAGTTTTCAGGTCACATACGTGGCTTGTTATTCGGGTTGGTGTGAAAGCTCAGCAAATCGTGTAGGGCTCCTCTGATTTCGAAACAGCAGCTTGTCACCCCTTTTAATGTTTTGTTGGTTTTGTTTTTTTGAGAGAGCGAGCACGTGCGTAAGCGAGGGAGGGGCAGGGAGAGAGAGAGAGAGAGAGAGAGAGAGAGAGGGAGACACAGAATCCGAAGCAGGCTCCAGGCTCCGAGCTGTCAGCACAGGGCCCGACGCGGGGCTCGAATTCATGGTCCGCAAGGTTATGACCTGAGCCAAAGTCGGATGCTTAACCGACTGAGCCACCCGGGTGTCCCCTGTCACCCCTCTGGCAGCTGTCCAAGGAGGAGGATCCTGTGTCGTGGCTGGGGGGTGGGAAGACAGAGGAGAAGCAAGTCAAAGCCAGTCTGCCCCTGGGGCCACTGGCTGTGGTTACGGGGCCTCTGGGCTTCTTGACCCCTCGACCTGCAGTCAGGCAGTTGTGGTGCAGGGAAGGCTGTCGCCATGCGCCAGGACCTTGTAGATGGAGTAGCAGACAACGGCCAGCTTGCCTGGCGCAGCCTTTAGAGTGGCGACTTGGGGTCACAAGACTCCATCTGAGTTTCTTACCAGTTCGCCCAAGGAGGAGGAGCGGGAGGGAGGGCTGGGGAAACCAGGAATGGAAAATGTGGCCAATGGGACATCCCATTCCCCATGGCGTGGGAACCGTCGATGGCAGCCTGGAGCCTGAAGCTTCTCTGGGTCTCCCGCTCTCCGGGTCAGGCCTCTCTGGGGGCCCAGCACCCCTGGGATAGGAGAAGCAGAGAGCCCAGGAGCTCTACTGAGAGGCATGGGGCCAGGAGTCGCTGGTTCCTTTTGGTGGAGAACACACTAAGTGGCTTAAAACCACCCAGCCACCTGGCACCCATGCATCTTCCTTCCTGCTCAATGCCCGGACCCCCGGGGCAACGTCAGGGAGCTCAGATTGTGGAAAATGCTCTCTAAGCTTAATTCGAAGTGATTTGAAGCTATATCGTTGTGTGACTTTCCCCCCTTTTCCCTATAGTGGGAAGTCTGAATGTTCTTTGAACGTTGTTCCCCGGTGCAAAGAAGACCAAGCCATCACCTGATCAGACTTGCCTGCAGAATGGCCAGATGCTCTCCTGGGATGGTGGGCAAAGGGCCGTCATCTCAGTAAAGCAGGAAAGACGTAGTCAGTCTAGAGCAGCTTGCCAGACCGGTCCCGTCTGTCTTCCTCCCCCAAATACCCAAGGGATTAAATGACTCTGATCTTGGCGGGTTGCGGGGGTGGGGGTGGGGGCAGTCCATTCTGGGCTCTTTCTTGCCCAGCCTCATGCCAAAGTCCAGGGCTGCTTGCACAATCCAAGCTTAAAACTATTCATCTCAGTAAAAAGCTGAGAGGCTTCCTTGACAGCAACCTCTGCCGGGGGCTGTTCATTATCTGGGGTCCTCTCAGGAGGAGGTCAGGGCCTTCTGAAGTGACTCAGAAGGAAACCAGCTCTGCGGAGCAAAGTCCCTGAAGATGTTTGCTCAAGCTTCGGAGAATTGTTTTTAGTAAATTTTCTTCTGATTAAAGAAAGAACGTATGCCCATTCCAGCCTTGCTAGGAATAGCCCAGACCTGGAAACACACGTGTCAAAAAGCAGTAGAATGGGTAAATATATTGGTCATACGATGAAATACTATACAGTGATGAAAACGAACAGCAGCTTTGTGTGAGAACGTGGTGAGCCTCACAAAAATAACGTGGAGCGAAAAATAGAAGACACAAAGGGAAGATAGGGTGTGATTCCATTGACACAAAGTTCAAGACAGGCAAGCTGTATATACCATTTTGTTTAGGGATGCATACATGAGTGGTTTTGTAAAAAGCAAGGAAATGAGCGAAGGGGAAAAAAAGGTTTGGGGGGAGGTTTCTGGTGTGCTGGAAATGTTCTATTTCTTGCTCTGGGTGGGTATTTGTATAATTATTCGATTGTACTTTGCATTTTAGTTTTCCATATGCATATTTCAGAATACGGTGTTTTTAAAAGTTAGACACAAAAAGGTCTATGCCTATGATAATCTTTACCTTTTATGAATCAAATGTAAAAGCAAATCTAGTGTATACCGAAAACTATAAAAACTTCATGGAAGGAAATTAAGGGCACTCTAAATAAATGGAAAGACATCCCATGTACATGGATAAGAGGATTTAATATTAAACGAACATTATCCAGGGGCACCTGGGTGGCTCAGCCAGTTGAGCGTCCAACTTCAGCTCAGGTGGTGATCTCATGGTTTGGTTTGTGAGTTCAAGCCCCACATCAGGCTCTCTGCTGTCAGTGCAGAGCCCCCTTTGGGGCCCCTTCCCACCCCCACCCCCACCTCCGACCCTGCCCTGCTTGCACTCTCTCTGAAAAATAAAAAAATAAACATTAAAAAGATGGCGTTATCCCCCCAATTTATATACAGATTTAAAGGAATCCCTATAAAAAATCCCAGCTGACTTTTTTTTTTTTTTTTGTAGCAATGAAAAAATTGCTTCTCAAATTGATATGGCATTGCAAGGGGCCCCAAACAGCCTAAATAATATTAAAAAAAGAAAAACAACGTTGGAGGACTCACACTTCCCCATTTCGAAACTTACTACAAAGCTACAGTAACCAAAATATTCTGTTGTACTGGGAAGGAAGGAAATACAGGTGTGAATCTTCATGAGCAGGGATTAGGCAGCAGGCACTTGGATACAACACCAAAAACACAGCAATCAAAGGGGGAAATTGGACATTGTCAAAATAAAAACTTTTGTGCTGCAAAGTAAACTATCAAAGTGAAAAGACAACACACAGAAGGGGAGGAAATTTTTGTGAAGTCATATATCTGGTTAGAGTCTAAGATCTAGAATTATAAAGAACTCCAACCCCTCGGTGCCCAAGAGGATAGCCAAGGGAATTGAATAGTCATTTCTCCAACAAGGATATGCAAAGAATCAACCAACACACGAAGAGCCACATCGCTATTTACTAGAGAAATGCAAAGCAAAGCCACGACGAGATACCACTAGGAGAGCTAGAATCAAAAAGACATAATGAAAAGTGTCAGGAAAATGGAGAGACGTTGGAACCCTCCTGCATTGCTGTAGGAATATAAAAAGCTGTAGCCACTTTGAATAACAGTCTGGCAGTCCCTCAAAAAGTTGGACACAGAGTAACCATATGACCAGCAGTTGTCTTCCTAGGTACATACCCCAAAGAATTGAGAACATGTGTCCACCCAAAAACTTGTACGCAGATGTTTGTAACAGCATTATTCAAAGTAGCTGGAAAGTGGGCTATCAACGTAATTGATAACATGCTGCAATGTGGATGAACCTTGAAAACATGCCACGTGGAAGAAACCAATCCCCAAAGACAACTTACTATCTGATTGCATCTATGTGGATGCCCAGAACAAGCAAATCCATAGACACAGAAAGTAGGTTAGTGATTGCCTGGAGCGGAGGGGAGGGAGAGGTCGGCAGTGACTGCTAACAGTTTCATTTTGAGGTGGTGAAATGTGGAATTAGATAATGATGGTTGCACAGACTCGTGAATACACCGTAAACTATGGGACGGTACGCTTCAAAGGGCCAATTTGATGGCAGGTAATTGGTCTCTCAATTTTTAAAAACACGAAATGTTGAAAAAAGTAAAACCAGCACATCAGGAATTAGTGTTTCATGAAAAAACCAAACCAAACCCTAGTAATCTTAACTTTAAAAAATCGCGTGCTCATTGCCAGAAAAAAATGAAAACACCCCTTGCCCAAAGCAACCATCCCTGCCCTGTGAACGCTCCGGGTACCCACTGTGTGAGGAATGAGGCTCGTCCTCCACCGTTGTTTCTGCTACTAGTGGAAAGAATGCCTCCCTCCGCCACCCACCACACACTCCGCACACAAGCTGGCTGCAAGGAAGGAAGGTAATAGTAGCCCTAGAAATGCCAGTCCTTCCCCGTCCAGGACAGGATGTCCTAGCCATCTGGCTGGAGCAGGGGTAGCCCTGGCGTAGGGGGCGGGGAGGAGGGTGCCCGGGCGGGGCGCGGGGACGCGGCAGGGGGCCCGGGAGCCACGGGGTGGAGCCTAGAGGGCGTGGGGGCGTGGCTCGGGGTCCGGGCGCTGGGTCTCGGACGGCGCTTGGGGGCCACGGGGCGGGGCGTGAGGGCGCGGGGGCGGGGCGTGAGGGCGGGGCGAGATGCTGGGACCTGGGCGGGGCGGGAACGGGACCCACGGGCCACGGGGCGGAGCGTGGAGGGCGCGGGGGGTGGTGCGAAGGGGCGGGGCCGGGGCCGCTGACCCGGAGGGACCGGGAGGGGTCGGGGCGCGAGCTGTGGGCGCGTCGGTGCCCAGACGGCGGCGGCGGCGGCCGCACGCGCGGCCCGGCCTCTGTCCCCGCGGCGCCGCGGCCCCGGCCCCCTGCCCGCCGGGCCATGCCGCCGCCCGCGCCGCCCACCGAGCTGGTGCCGTCGGAGCGCGCCGTGGTGCTGCTGTCGTGCGCGCTCTCCGCGCTCGGCTCGGGCCTGCTGGTGGCCACGCACGCCCTGTGGCCCGACCTGCGCAGCCGGGCACGGCGCCTGCTGCTCTTCCTGTCGCTGGCCGACCTGCTCTCGGCCGCCTCCTACTTCTACGGGGTGCTGCAGGACTTCGCGGGCCCCTCGTGGGACTGCGTGCTGCAGGGCGCGCTCTCCACCTTCGCCAACACCAGCTCCTTCTTCTGGACCGTGGCCATCGCCCTCTACCTGTACCTGAGCATCGTCCGCGCGGCGCGCGAGCCTCGGACCGGCCGCCTGCTCTGGGCCTTCCACGTGGTCAGGTGGGTGACAACGGCGCCGCTTTCCCTCGAGTCCCCGACCCCCCCGCCTGGGCCCCGCGTGCTGCCTCTGGGGCCCTCGCGCCCTTGTGGCTCCCGCGTCTTGGTCGGACCCCTGGCGGGGGGCCCGGCAGATCGTGTCTGCTCATGTTAGGGGGCAGCCCCGGGGCCAGCGGGACGATGCGGGTGGAGAGGTTGGACCTGTCCTGAGCGTCAGCGCCGTGGGCGCCCCTTCCTGCCTGCCCTGGCCCGAGCCTCCCAGCGAGTTGGGTGCCTCAGCGCAGCCCCTTGGAGGGCGGCGGTGGGGGTGGGGCCAGAGCTCGGCCCTCCTAACTTGGAAGACAGCTTATGCCTTCCCTAAGTTCCGGCCATCTCTGCTGCCCTTGGGGAAAAGCGCCTTGTTCCCAGGCAGAGAGATGAGTTAGGTTGGGCTCCAGGCTGGAGAGGGCGGCTGCTCCCAGCCCCCACCCTGTGCCACAGGAGGTGTGATGCATTCAGCCACTCCCAGGCTAGCTGCCCCCTGCTACCTGCAGTGTCTCAGCTGTAAGATTTACAAAGGACCATCTTCATTATTTTGTCTTTGCTCGTCTCTAGACCCAGACCATCTTGACTTCCTAGGGTTCGGCATCTCTGAGGGTGAGGTCAGTGGCAGAAACTGGTCTGGAAGAGGGCCCCCAGCTGCCTGGAGTGTATGGGAGTAGAGGAAGCCCAGGCGGTGCCCTGCCCTGGCATTGAAGCGTCTCATTAGGTCACCCTCACCTACGCCTTCCTGGTGTAATTTCAAGATTCTGACATCTGATGGTGCCCCGTGCTGCACCCAAGGCCGGAATCTTATAGGGCTTGTTTGCCCTTTTTCCTCTCCCAGATAAGAGCACCAAATACTGGGGCGCCTGGGTGGCCCAGTCAGCTGAGCATCTGACTCTTGATTTTAGCTCAGGTCATGATCTCACAGTTCACAGGTTCGAGCCCTTCATCGGGCTCTGTGCTGATAGGGTTGAGCCTGCTTGGGATTTTCTCTCTCTCTCTCTCTCTCCCCCCCCCCCCCAAAATAAATAAATAAACATTAAAAAAAAGTAAGTGTACCTAGTGCTGCCCTAATTATAGGACATCTCTGTTAAATGCTTGAGTGTTTTCCATGGGACTGAGGACACTCAGCAGTTTGGTAGAGACAGGTCACCTGGGTGTCACAACAGTGAGATCACAAGTCTGCAGGAGTCACTTGACCTCTAGGTCTCAGAACTGCTGGACGAAGGCCAGCTGGTCCCTGGGAAACTAAATGGCCTGCTTCTCAGCTGTTCATGTCAAAAGCTTGGCAAGGAGTGAGACAGGACCTCAGATGCTGCAGGGACTCACAGGGGCTGCCTTTCCTCCCCTTGCAGCACCCCCCTGAGCTCTGTGTCCACGCCAGAGACCCAGTCCTTAGCAGTCTGGCTGGGTGTGGCTGGCATGTAGACTAGAGTTCACATGTACTTGAGAAATCGAGCCTCCGACTGGCTTTCTTTGCCAAGAATCTCTTCTCTTTTTTTCCCCTCTTAAAAAAAAAAAAATATATATATATATATATAATATATATATTATACATATATATATATATATATTACAATGTGTTTTTTAAGGGATAAAGAGAACCTAGTACAGATCCTATAGAAGATACATTTCCTGATGAACCTGAGTTGGGAGTTCCTTCAGCTCAGTCCTAGGGGTGTTTTCTGTGATGCTTAGGAAAGGCCTCCTAAGAAAGCCCATTTTGCTGGCCACAGAAAAGAAGGGAATTGTTCATCTTGTCCCTTGAATGTGATCCATCTACTCCTTAAAAGAAAATTACAAGAAGGAGAAGGAGAAAATTATCTATATCCAAGCTAGGAAGGGAGAATGACAATTTATTCTCTGGGGTTCCCTTTCAGAAGCTTAGTGCTTAGCTCCTGGCTGGTCTAAGAGGATTGGTAGAAAACCTGTCTAACAGGTTCATTTATTGACTGAGATCCTCCCAGCCTGTCTTGCTAATGACCTTGCTAAGGCCTCTCCAGCGCCTCTCCTGGGAGTACGAGTGTATAACTGTTAAAGACCTGTCGGCAGGAGAAATCTCATCTTCAGACAGAGGCTGCACGGTCATCCACTTTTTCACCATTTCAGACTGCTGAAAATCAATCTTCTTCAGACCTCCAGTTGATCACGTCTATTGTAGTTTTTATGAAATGATTTTGTAAAAGATTTTATTTTTAAGTAATCTCTGTACCCGGCGTGGGTCTTGAACTCATGACCCCCGAGATCAAGAGTCACACGCTCAGCCCCCTAAGCCAGTCAGGCTCCCCTGAAATGATTTTTTCAAAAAACCAGCAGATATCCTGATGAGTGGACAGAGGACACATCCAGACACGGAGTCAAAACGGTTCATAAACATGCGGGGAAAAGTTTACTCCATTCATACTCAAAATAATGCAAATTATTTAACAGTGAGCTACCGTTTTGTTATTTTTTTTTTAATTTTTTTTTTCAACGTTTATTTATTTTTGAGACAGAGACAGAGCATGAACAGGGGAGGGGCAGAGACAGAGGGAGACACAGAATCTGAAACAGGCTGCAGGCTCTGAGCGGTCAGCACAGAGCCCGATGCGGGGCTCGAACTCACGGACCGTGAGATCATGACCTGAGCCGAAGTCCCGAAGTCGGATGCTTAACCGACCAAGCCACCCAGGCGCCCCTACCATTTTGTTATTAAATTAGAAAAAAATAGTGAAGTAGAATACTAACACGATAAATGCCAGGAAAACAGGTATTTTCCTACATTATTCCTGGCAATGTAGACTGGAATTATCCACATAGAAAGTACTCCTTGGTCCACTGATCCTATTTATAGGATCCTATATATCTTTAAAGAGATCATTCAAAATACATTCAAAGCTGTATATACAGGGGAGTTTGTGTGAGAATTTGGAAGCAACTTGAATGTCCAAAAAATCAGGGAACAGTAGATGACAAATTGCATCCTACCGGAAACGTTACACAGCCTTTAGATACTGGCTGCGAACTCTTTAGGTCGTGTTTTTTGAACGGTATGATAGAAATGAAAAAATCCATCTATAAAACGGAATGCAACCATGTAAAGCAGGAGGCGGGATAGAATCCTGCCCATACACCACTTCCCAGCAAGAGCCTGCAGTGCCCCCAAGACCCCATCGTAATAACTGACCAGGTTGCCTTTACGGAAAGACGTTTTTTTCCCCGCTTTGGAGGAGGGCTGCTTACACTTTATCCTCATGGACACGGTATCTCATCACAAGCCTGCATCTGGCTCCTGACGTCTTGCAAAATGCAGTTCCATTCCTTAGCCAGTGACCCAGGGGCCAGGCAGGATGGTCACCCTCCTGTCACAGCTGGTGAGACTTGCCCCAGGTCACAGAACCATAAATGGGAGGCTCGGGGCCAGAGGGTCCATCCTCTGTTTATGATCCCGTCTTGTCTCTTGGCCTGACGATAATTTTAAAAATTGAGGTGTCATGAAACAATTTATTTTTGACGTTCCAGATTTCCACCATTGTTAACATTTTATCGTGTTTGCTTTGTCCTCTGCAGTTATTTTTCTGGGGCCGTTTAAGAGTAAGCTGGAGACTTGGGGCGCCTGGGTGGCTCTAGTCGGTTGAGCGGCCAACTTGGGCTCGGGTTATGATCTCACAGTCTGTAAGATCAAGCCCCACATCAGGCTGTGCTGTCAGCACAGAGCCTGCTTCGGATCCTCTGTCTCCCTCTCTCTCTGCCCCCCCCCCCCCCGCCCACACACACACTCTGTCTCTCAAAAATAAATATTTAAAAAAAAAAAAAGTTGTAAACTGATGTCCCCGGAACCCCTAAATCCTTTAGTGTATGTGTCCAAAAGAAAAAGGGTCTCTTAAGTAACCACATAAACCTTCCAAAAGCAGGAAAACAGTACAGCACGGAACAATGCTCCCTGACAGTGGACGTCACAGAGACTTTGTCTTCTGCGAATGTCCCCGACAGCAGAGGGAAACCTGGGCTTGTGTTTGGTTTAGTTGTCGGGTCTCTTTACTCTCTTTCAATCTGCAACAGTTCTCCCGTCTTTCCTAGTGTTTCAACAACACTGACTTTTTTGAAGAGTTACAGGTCTGGGTTTTTTGTTTTGTTTTAATTTTTGTAATGTTTATTTTATTTTTGGGGGGGGGCGGTGTGAGCAGGGGAGGGGCAGAGAGAGAGAGGGAGACACAGAATCCGAAGCAGGCTTCAGGCTCCGAGCTGTCAGCACAGAGCCCGACGCGGGGCTGGAATCCACAAACTAGGAGATCATGACCCGAGCCGAAGTCGGACGCTCAACCTACCGAGCCGCCCAGGCGCTCCTGAAGAGTACGGGTCTGTTTTGCAGAAAGTCCCTCTGCCAGGCTGGTAGCTGCTTCCCCAAGAGTGGTTTCAGGTCCTGTCCTTGGGCTGGAATCTCACAGAAGCACCGTCTTCTCATTGCCCCCTTCCAACGGTGACTTTGATTCCCCCCGCCATCTGGTGATATTAACTTTGATCGCCTGATTAAGGTGTTGCCTGTCAGTTTTGCACTGCAGTTACTGTTTCCCCCTTTGTGATTAGTAAATATCTCGTTGCGATAAAGATCTGTCACTCCTCAAACTTAACCCGCTCGCTCGTTTAGCATACATTGAACCTGACAGTGTTCTGAAGTGAATTTCCTGTTTTTGGTTGCCTTTTTAAGGTTGTGTGAGAATAGGCAGCATGAAAGGGAAATCCCTGTAGTAAGAAGTCCCTCCCCGCTGTATCTTAGCTGCTGAGGCTGCCCGACACAGTCACCCCATGTTTTACATTCACCTGGACATGCATCGGGGACCCTTTACGGTTCGCACCTCTTAGAAGGGCCTAGAGCTGTGGTGAGTGGGGGGAGTTCTCTTCTGGTCAGATAAGCCACGTTGGCCAGAAACCATCCCGGGCCCCCTGGGGATCACTCACGCCCTGCCTTCCGAAAGCAGTTGTCCGCTCCGGTCCCCCCGCACGGGGTGGTGGGCTCCTTCAGGGTCAGTGAACTGTCCCCTGCACCTGTGTGCCCCAGGCGCCACTGTGCCAGCTGTCCCTGTGTGTCCTGTGACCACAGGAGGAAGGTGGGAGGGGTGGAGGGGTGGGGCGGGGAGGGGCGCCTCATTTCACCAAGTCAGAAGGAAGGGTCCTGGCCGCCTCAAGCAGTCTTAGGGTTTCTTCCGGCGTCACTGAGGTGGGAGAGGATGGGGGCACGTGGGCCCGCCCACTCCAGAGGTTGCTTGGGGGTTCTGGAGGAAGAGTCTACGGCACCCACCGCAAGTTCACCATCGAGATCCCTGCCGTGGGGGGAGGGGCGCCTGGGTGGCTCAGTGGGTTAAGCTTGATTTCGGCTTAGGTTACCATCTCACGGTTCGTGGCTCGGAGCCCCACTTCAGGGTCTGTGCTTGGGATTCTTTCTGTCCCCCTCTCTCTACCCCTCCCTGGCTCAAGCTCAAAACGAATAAATAAACTTAAAAAAATAAAAATATAAAGGCCCATGCTGTGGGGAGCAGGAAGTTCTAATGTGGACAAAAGGGGAAACGGGGGCCACAAAGGGGAAGGTCCTCTGAGCTCTCTGGTGGGAAGCTAGCTCACCGTGGGGCCCAGTGACGAGGCCCCAGGCAGGTGCGTCTGAGTGAGGGGCGCAGGTAGCAGCTGCCTGAACAGCACCCCGTGTCGGCCAGTGCTCCCCAAAATAACAAGAATTGGGCTGGCTTTACCTGTTCCCCCTAAAAAGTCTTCAGAGGGCACTGCTGCCTCGTGAGGTCTCTGCACAGCGTTTCGTGTTCACGGGATACTGGGCGCAGCACCAGAGGCTGCCCTTGACCTTCCTACCCGGGCAAGGTCAGACTCTGCCCGTCCTTCCCCGGCGTCCAGTCAGCCAGGACCTGGACGGCCAGGAGAGTGGCTCCGAGCGTTGCAGCGTGGCTCCCTGATGCCCACCGGCCCCGGGGCTGCAGAGGCGTGCCAGGGTGTGTGTGCTTCAGAGTCCCTTTGGACAGACACCCCACTCCCTTCTGCGGCCAGAGCTGCGGAGCGACCTCATGGTGGCCTGGGCAGTGGCCGGCTCCCTGCGCTTCTCCCACGACCCACCCCTCTGCCCCACACTCACCAATAAGTGCCCGTTGTTCCCGGGAAGAAACCTCTAGGCGGCCACAGGCCTTGTGACTCCTTTCACCAGGCCCGGCTCCTTGCAGCTGCGCCTCCCTCCGGGCCTGGCTCTGTCCTGCCACCAAGTGCTTTCTAAATTGGCACATTGTTGCCCGATAGTTTTGTTCTCAAGGCAGTTTTTGAGTTAACGGTCAAGGCCTTCCGTGGGCCACACGGCACGCAGACCAGGCACTGGGAAAGGCTCCTGTTCCTTTCCCAGCAGGGGCCAACCCCCTTGCCGAAAGATCTGTGGGAAGAGTGAGGTTTGGGGTGGGGGCAGGTGACTGAGCAGACCTTTCAGGCGGCGGGTGGAAGGTTATTCCCGTCTGTGTGCTAAAGTGGAACTGTCCCTGCCCCTGCAGGTGTCCCCCGCCCATGACTCCAGTGGGAGAGGTTTCAGAGACCATTTAACAGAAGATCCCCACGTGGGCAGAGCTGGGGACTCCCAAGGGAAACCCAGAGCATCACTGTCCTGGGGACGGGCCGCCCCTGCTCACGGTCATCTGACACATGCCAGGGAATGCAGGTGTTAGGGATGGCTTACTCACCACCTGGCTCATCCTGCGGTGCCTCCGGTTCTGCTCCTCTGGAGGAGACTGAAAAGCAAGAGGATGCCAAGTTCCAAGGAGGAGCTAAGCACCCCTCCCCTAAGCTTACCAAGGGCCCCCCACCAGCTCTGTCCGACCGGATGTGGTGGGGTCCCCAGGAGCTGGCACGTGTCTCTCCTGCAGAGTTTGTAGAAAGCCTCTCTGGGGCGCCTGGGTGGCTCAGTCAGTTAAGCCTCCGACTTCGACTCAGGGCATGATCTCGGTGTTCGCGAGTTCGAGCCCCGCGTCGGGCTCTGTGCTGACGTCTCAGAGCCTGGAGCCTGCTTTGCGTTCTGTGTGTGTGTGTGTGTCTGTATCTCAGTCTCTTCTAAGGACAGCAGTCGTGCTGGATTAGGGCCCACCTTACAGACCATTCTAACTTAATCACCTCTCTAAAGACCCCCATCTCCAACTACGGTCACATCCTGAGCTACTGGGGTTAGGACGTCAACATATGAATTTTGAGGGGGACGCAACTCAGCCCTTAACAGCCTCCGAGGGAGAATGAGTCCGACTTGGAGTCTGGCCTTGGTTTCCAGGTGAACACGAGTGAGGGGGTGTGGGCACCTCTCGAAGAACCTCTAGGTTACCCCTCCAAGTGAGGGACTCTGCTCAGCGTGTGGTCTTCGGGCTCCCTCCATCTACGTGCCCCCAGCCCTGCTTCTCAGAGTCACAGGTTTGGAGAGAAAGGGCCTTATCAGTCACCTGCTTTAATCCTGTCCCTCTCCAGACACCTTTCGTAGCCTCCCCTGCACGTGGGCCAATCCAGCCCTCAGTTTGGGGATCGAGCAAGACACCTTGCCCTTTCCTCCAGCCTCCTGACCCCATCTCCTAGGTCAGGTCCTAGCCGGACCTCATCAGGGGTCTTTAAACATCTGAGGATGGCCCAAGGTCCAGCATCTCCTGACGTGCCTGGCTCTGGTGCCAGCTCAACCATCTCAGATTTAGAATGCGGGTCGCAAGCGTCCACACGGAGGCGGAGAGTTCCCCGGCGGTTCTGATCTGCCCCATCTGAGCATCAGGGTGATCCCTCTGACCACATGAGTTTTTAGGTCATAATCAACTACAGCCCTTGGTCTTCTTCACGTGCTGCTATTCAGCTATATTTCACTTGTCCTGATTTTGTGACATGTTTTGGTTGATGGCTTCTTTGGGGGGAGGGAAAAGAAAAAACTGTGGCATGGTACCTGCCAGTACACCCTTCTGGAAAGCAGGGATCATGTCGCACATGTCTTTGTGGAGTGCCTTCCGGATTCATGGCGCCTACAACTCGGGCTGCTCACCTGGCCAGAGAATGGCTCGGCTTATCCGAGGTTGCCCCAAATACTGACTGTCTTCTCACTCTACAGGTTAAGAACACAGGGCGTCTTGCAGCTTCTTATCCGTTTTTATCCTCTGTCCAGTGGTTGTCCTGAGCCAGCCGGCGAGACCCCAGTCGTTAAATTTTAGGGCATTTTATGAGCCGATTGTTAAATACAGCCATTAGCAAAAAGCAAAGTATGTAAACTTAGAGTAAGTTACTTTAAAAAGAGTAACAAAAATGCCAAGAACTACATCTTAATGATTTTACTCTTATCCGTACACTTGAGGTGATTTACAACTATTGTCTCTGTGCAGGGGGAATACTGTTGGGCATACTGCACATCTGTTCCCTACCGCACGTATTGGCGGCTTGAAATTAGCCACAGTGGGGATGTTTACACCGTGGAAAATGGCAGCCCCTCCGGATCAGGGGCTGGTTTATTGTTTTGTCGATTGCATAGAGCAGAGGTCAGCAGCCTTTCCCTGTGAAGAACCAGCTAGTACGTCTTTTCCGCCTTATCTCAGTCGCACCTCTCCAACTCCTGCTCTCTCTGTGGCCTGAGAGCAGCCATACACACGTACACAAGCGAGTGTAAATGAGGCTGTCCTGCAATAAAACTTTATTTTAAAAAAAAAACAGACCTCGGGCCATAGTTTGCTGGATCTAGAGTTACGGGAACGGAGAAGATGTTAGTGAAGATGACACTTACGAAGTGTTCCTTTGAGGACTTCAGCAGAGATAGTAACCCCGTTGGGGCAGGCAGGAAGCCGGGTATTTAAGAGGGTGAGAAGAGGCGTTCCGGCACTTGTCTTGTCTCTTAGGTTTCCCTTTTCACGTTCATCTTATTCGGGAAGGGAAATGAAAACACAACCAACTTCACATCATGGAACTACTTTCATTTGGCAACTGCAACCACAGGGTGTCGGCACAGACCAACTAACGTGTTTTGTGAGACTCAGTTGGCTCTTTAGAAGTCACAACAAGGAGGACTGTGTCGTCTATGTTACTTACAGATCGTGTGCTTCACACGTTTGGTGTCTGTTACATTAATGATACATGTATACGTACATGCATTCCTACCTAACACACACACACACACACACACACACACACACACAAATATACTCTTTGCGGAGAGCCGGTTGTTAAACATCGCCAGCATGCCAGCCCATACCCATAAATTACAAGTCGGGCAGAACCTGCTTTGTGGGTTACTAGGCTCTCCCTCCCTCCCACTCTATTCCCACCCTTCCCTCACGTTACCTCTTCTTCCCGGCTCCCCCTTAAATATCTCCCCAAACAGCTTCTGCCCGTCTGTGCTTATGTTCAAATAGTGACTCTGATTGATCAACCCACGTTCCTAGGATGTATTTTTTCTAATGTTTATTTATTTTCGAGAGAGAGAGAGAAAGCGTGCGTGTAAGGGAGGGGCAGAGATAGGGGGAGACAGAAGATCCAAAGCGGGCTCCACGCTGACAGCAGAACTCCAACCCACCGACCGTGAGATCATGACCTGATTCACCAACCGAGCCACTGTGGCGCCCCGGTCAACCTACGTTCTTAACCCTTGAAAGCCCTCTACCTGTTTGGTCTTCTCTCTGGCTCTTTCCCAACACAAACTTAGCTCCAGGTGCAACCCAGGATACACAGGATATACAAACCCATCACTTTGTAGCTTTCCTATGACAAGTCACAGAGCGGCGTCCGTCTCCGTGTGGGGCCCAGGTCTCCTGTGAGCGCCGTCAAGATGCTGACAGAGGAGGAGTCCCTGCTGACTGAGCGGTTCCTTCTTCCTGCCCTGTGCTCTCCCTTCCTTCCAGCCTGGGGGCACCCCTCCGCTAGGAGGAACCCTGTAAACCATAACGTGGTCGAAACACAAATAACTTCAGGATTGCAGTTTAGTACTTTATAAAGGCTCTTATTTCCTTTTCAATGACAATGATGTCCTTGCAATGAATAGTTAAGGAGTAAATTGGGGAAAGCTGTCTCAGTCACTTGGCTCAAACTCCATTCATTCATTCATTCATTCATTCATTCAGCAGGTCCTTGTTTGGCCCCTACCAGGTGCCGGGAGCTGTTCTAGATGCTGGAAAGAGCCCTGCACCTGCCTTCATGGAGCTCATAGCTGTGACATGTGTTGTCCCCGGGCCCCAGGATGGCATGAGCTTTGGTTTCGTGTGGTAACCCTTTATTACGACACAACAGTTTGACGCTAATATATATCAGCTAAACAGATGACTAACTGACAGAACAGGCATTTAAAACGGACAGACTCCCGGGGCTAACTTGGTACCTTTCTCATAACCCTTTAATTTCTGTGGGGGTTTTTGGCCCTTCTGTGCCTTGGTGACCTCAAGAAAGGCTGCGTCCCGCCTCCCCTCCCGCCGTTGGGCGAGCAGAGGCCGGGGTGCAGAGGTACAGTGACGCTATCCTCCTGCTCCTGTCTGGAGGCCAGGGTGGGGACAGGGGCAGGTTGAACAGGCACCTCTGTTCTGAAAGTGCCCCACGCCGAGTCCTTCCCAGGTCCGGGAGTTGGCTTCCTCCCTTCTGTTCCACCCTAGCCCCCGCAGCATTTAGAGACTCTGATTGACCCCAGCACTTCTCAGTTTGGCAAGACTAATGCACAGCCTCGGTCTCATCATTATTCCACAACTTTCTCTCAGAAAGAGCCGCTGCCGACTGGCTCATCCAGAAGAGCATGCAGCCCCTGACCTCGGGGTCGTGAGTTCGAGCCCCACGTTGAGTGGAGAGATTACTTATAATAGTAAATAAATAAAAATGGACTTAAAAAGAGCTGCTGTTGCTCTCAAAATATAACCGATTTCCGGGGCGCCTGGGTGGCTCAGTGGGTTAAGTGTCCAACTGCAGCTCAGGTCATGATCTCGAGGTTCATGGGGTTGAGTCCCATGTCAGGCTCTGTGCTGACAGCTCAGAGCCTGGAGCCTGCTTCGGATCCTCTGCCCCCTCTCTCTGTCCCTCCTCTGCACTCACTCTCTCTCTCTCTCTCTCTCTCTCAAAATAAATAAACTTCATATATACCTATGTAACTTCGTATATACATATATATGTATATATAACCGATTTCTGAACTAAGCATTTTACTGAAGACCGCGTTCTGTTTACGTAGTGCTTGTCCTTCAGTGACTGACCTGGGACACGGGCCCGTGTGTACTCTTCCAGGGGGCAGAAACTGCGTGGGCCTCCCACATTCCTGGCACCTGCACCACAGGCCGGAATCCTGGGCCGTCAGTCATGACCCAGGACAGCGGTCAGATACGCTGACACACTTACCCAGTCCTGTGTGCCAGGCACACGCCAATCTTTACTGGCGATCTCGTAATGACCTACTCGGTCCCAGGCCCGGTTCTCAACCCCACTTGGTGGGGAAAGACACTGATGTGTTGAGGCCGAGTGGGGGCAGGGCCAGCTTGGACCCAGCCTGTGGCGTCACAGCCCAGGCTCCTAACCACCCCTCGTGCCACCATGAAGCTTCTGGGTGTCCCCCTGGCCCGTTCCAAATGTTTTGCCAGCAGACTGGTGCGGGGACACCAGGAAGCACCCTGGGGCCTGGCCCTCATCCTGCTGTGTTGCCATCAGGGTGAGCTCCCAAAATGTCAGCCCCGTGCTTCTGTGAGAGGGGGTCCCTGCCCCAGGTTTTATGCTTTAGGGGGCCCCCTTTTCCAGGGATACCCCCTTCTCTTGGAGCACGGAGGCCTCTGGGCCATAGACATGTGTCCACCCAAAGCCCTTGTTTCCCCTTCTAGAAACGGCTGCAGGTGCACGGGGCCCTGGAACCCTCTGCTCGGGCAACCCAAGCTGCCCGTGTGTGCAAGGGACCAAGGGGGGCCTGGCTGTTTATGGGGTGTGTGGGCGAGCCATGGGCACATGGGCCGGTGTCTGTGTGCTGCCATGCAGGCCCCTTGGGGGCAGGAAGGAGCTGCCCTCCCCACACCGCAGCGTTCTCGTGCCCGTCTGCAAGGAGCCCAGCAATTCTGAATCAGAACCCGGCCTCCGAGGGAGGTGGGGGTGGTGTCTATCCAGGCAGGAGGCCGGGACATCCCTGTGTCCTATTACCCGAGCTCTGTGACATTCGGGTGGGCCTGGCAGGGCTTGGGCGGAGCGGGGCCGGGGTGGGGGATTCGAGGATTCCTGCCCGCCTCTCTGCTGTGAGGTGCAGGGTTCGGAGAGCACCGATCTGTCCGCGGAGCCTCCGCTCGCTTCGCCCCTGCCGGCTTTGCCGGGAGCGGGGCCTGACCTCGCGGCGTCCCCTTTGTCCCTTGTTCCTCAGCTGGGGGGTCCCGCTGGCCATCACCGTGGCAGCTGTCGCTCTGAAGAAGATCGGCTATGATGCCTCGGACGTGTCGGTCGGCTGGTGCTGGATCGACCTGGACGCGGAGGACCGCGTCCTGTGGATGTTGCTGACCGGGAAGCTGTGGGAGATGCTGGCCTACGTCACGCTGCCCGTGCTTTACCTCCTCATCAGGAAGCACATAAACAGGGCGGTAGGTACCTGCGGCCCCCCCGGCCCCCCAGCCCAGACCTCCGTGCCCGGCAGCCCGGTGCTGGGCTCGGCCACCTCGGGGACAGGCCGGGATGGTGCATCGTGGGCCGAATGGTTGGCTAATCACGCGGCCCTGGCAGGAGCGGGTCCTGTCACTCCTCCGTTGTGGATGAGGAAACGGAGACTGGCAGAGGCCGAGGGGCTCCCCAGACTCGCCCGGACCCTGAGGCCAGAGCCACACGGTGCGTGGAGTCCTGGAGGCGGAGGCGAGCGCCCCCGCCTGTGTTCGGCGCATAGGCCTCTGCTGCCCCCTCCTGGCAGGCCGCCGGGGTTACTCCACCTCCAAGAGCCTTGAACTGCTCGCGGAGCGGGGGCGAACTTGGACGCCCCTGGAAGAGGAGGGCGTGGAATTTCGTAATCGGCGACACAGACGCCTCACCGCGTTACCTGTGGTCGTTAAAAGCGTGTCATAAATGGGGACTCTTCGGGGTCTCGGGAGCTCAGAGAGCACGAGCCGCGCTGGCCGGAAATTCAGGCAAGAAAGCTGTTCCTCCCACGGAGCGGCCAAGTGGTTCCTGGTCCTGCCGGCTCTGCGGGCGTGCAGTACGGGCGTCCTGCCGGCGGAGGCGCTGCGGGGCGGGTGGCGGTGGGGCCGCACGGGGACGGCGACGGGGACCGAGCGCCACCAGTTCGCGGAGCCGAGCCGAGCGGGGCGTCCGAGCTCGGGCCGGGGCTGCTGCGGCCGCCGGGGGCGGGGCCTTCTTTTCGCCCCTGTGTCGGGCTGGACCTGCAGGGAGCGTGTCCCCGGTCCGGTCTCCCGGCGTCCTGTGACTCGGCAGCCGTGTCCCAGCTCGTAGGGGGCTCCCCGCGGCTCCCACCGGCCACTTCGGAGTCTAGACTTCGGGCTCTCTCTTCACGCAGAAATGTCACGGCCGCCCACCTCCCTGCCAACCTCTTCTGGCGCCGCTGGGGCTGCCGACCGACTGGTCTGAAATCTGGCTCCTCGCTGGTCTCCTGGCGGCCCGGGACTCCCTTCTTGGCTCCTTTTTACCCTGGGAAGGTTCTGGGCTCCCTGATGAAGCCTCCCGGGCCGCCCCCGCGGAGCTGCCCTTCTGTGTGTCTGTCTTCTTCCTTGACCTCCCCCGCCCCCAACCCACCCTGGTGGGAGACCTGGTGCGGTGCCTTCGAGCACCCCACGGGAGAAGGGGTTCTCTCTTACAGTTCTGCAAGTGTTTCCAGAAAACGGGAAGACTAGCCAGCGGGGAGGTGTATGGGCTGTTCTCTGCCTCCAGCTAGGAAGGAGAGCTAAAAATAAGTGAGCTGGAGCAAGCTTTGCAAGGGAGAGGACAGCCACCCTGCTCCCCCAGGCTCCCCGGGTCCTGGAAGGGCCCCCGCTACTCCCCTACCCCCCAGGCTGCCTGGGTTCTGGAAGGGCCAGCCTGCTCCCCCAGGCTCCCGGGGTTCTAGAGGGCTGCTGCTGTCGCCCCAGGGGAGGAAGGGAGGAAGCAGGTGCCCCGAGCAGGTGAGGTGCCGCAGCTTGGGTGCTCACAGGTGCCAGGACGTGTGGCTTCTCCCCTCCCCTGGGCTTTCAGGGTCCCGGACACAGGGCCAGGCTGAAAAACACGTCTTTGTTATGAGGAGCTTCATCTCTTTTTAGAAGTTCAGCTGCAAGCTGGAAATGGAGCCTCCCCGCCCTCTCACTGAAGGGTGTTCCCAGGAATCGGGAAGCCAAAAGCCTGTGCCCGCTCACCTTTCCTTTCTCCCCCAGCTTTGGGTGGAGCCCCCTCCTTCACAGGCCTTTGCAGCCTGGGTGGGCTTGCAATCTGGAGGGGAGGACAGGACCGTCATCAGCAACAGGCCTGATAAACAAGGATGAATGGCGTCTAGGAAGGAGGATGGCAAGAGCTACGACAAAACAGGCGAAAATAAAGAGCTGACTATGGGGACAGCACAACCCGGGAAATGCCTTTGCACTTTAAAAGCCGTTGTCGGGCACCTGGGTGGCTCAGTCGGTTAAGCGTCCGACTTCGGCTCAGGTCACGATCTCGCGGTCCGTGAGTTCGAGCCCCGGGTCGGGCTCTGGGCTGATGGCTCAGAGCCTGGAGCCTGCTTCCGATTCTGTGTCTCCCTCTCTCTCTGCCCTCCGCCATTCATGCTCTGTCTCTCTCTGTCTCAAAAATAAATGAACATTAAAAAAAAAATTAAAAAAAAAAATAAAAGCCGTTGTCAGGATAGACCTCCTCCAGGGGGCGACATTGAGCAAACACTTGAAGAGAGCGGGTGGGGGGGAACAGCACTCGGGATGGAGGGAACAGCTAGTGCAGAGGCCCTGCGGCCAGGGTGTGCCTGGTATAAGTTTGGGGAATAACCAGGAGGCCTGAGTGGCCGGAGGAAACCAGGGGAAAGCAGTAAGCATGAGGTCAGAGCTAGGCCTTGTCAGGAACGCATGAAGCGAGGAGACCTTTAAGTGGCAGACTGGCTGAACCTGACTTAGGTGTTCAAGGAACCGTGCGGTGCCAAGAACAAGACTGCGGTGGGAGGAGGGGGGTGGTGGGGAGGGTGATGGAGGGAGACCGGTAAGAGGGAGCCGCAAGTACCCGGAGAGGCGGTGATGGTGCTTGGACCAGGCTGCCTCTGGCAGTGGCAGTGGACGGAACGTCCAGATTCTGATGTCTTTTGAAGTTAGAACCCGCAGGGCCTAGGGATGGGACGCGGGCTGTAGCAGCGGGAGGGGGTTCCTGGGCCGGGCGACCGGAAGGACGCCGTTTCTGGGGCTCGGATCAGGCATTGCCTTCTCGACACGGGAGGCGTCAGACGTGCGTTGGACGCCCTGGTGGAGACGCGCCGCGGGCGGTGGATGGAGGGCGGCGGGCAGCCGCCTGGCTCACGCCTGTTCTCTGTGTCCCCCCAACACAGCACGAGGCGCTCTCGGAGTACCGGCCCATCCTCTCCGAGGAGCACAGGCTTCGGCGCCACACCTCGGCGGCCGACAAGAAGCTGGTCCTCATTCCGCTCATCTTCATTTGCCTCCGGGTCTGGAGCACCGTGCGATTCGTCCTGACCCTCTGTGGCTCCCCGGCGGTGCAGTCGCCAGTGCTGGTCGTCCTGCACGTACGCAGGCCTGCCCTCCCCGGTCCTGGGTCCTGACTGCTCTGGCGCTGGGTCCCGTGCCCCTCGCCCCGCCCCTCCTCCAGCCGCAGAGCAGGTGCATCCCAGCGCACCAGCCAGCCCGGGGCTGGCAGGGATCTCGGATGCACGGTGCCTCCCCCCGCTGCCCGAGACAGGGCTAGCCTTGGTGAGAGAAGGTGGAAGGGCGGTGAGGTTGTCGTGCAGCCCAGGGGCATGAAGGTGCTCTCCCCCGTGGCCTAGGAGCAGCCCCGGCTGAGTTGACCGATCCTGTCCTTCCCAACCCAGAAGACCTGGGGATACAGGTCTGGGCCAGGCCTGCGCTCCAGACCCGCCTCAGGGGGTGGAGGACAGGGCTCTGGGGTCCGCAGCACCTCCCGGCCCCCTTGCGTGTGGGTTTAAGACACCCCCCCCCCCAGCCGCGGCACTCAGGCCTCTTTTCTCCCTGACAGGGGATCGGGAACACATTTCAGGGCGGTGCCAACTGCATCATGTTCGTCCTCTGCACCCACGCCGTCCGAACCCGGCTCTTCTCTGTGTGCTGCCGCTGCTGCCCTTCCCAGCCTTCCGCCCAGAGCCCGGCTGGCCCTCCCAAGCCTCCTGCGCCCTCCAAGACCGGCGAAGCTCAGGGATCTAGACACACCCCAGATGAACTTCCAGTCACCTGAGCTGTTCCCTGCCCGCTTCCGTGCACAGGTGCTGCCTACCTGGGGACAGGTGGTTCCGGGAGTCCCCGCTGCAGGGTGTGCGGCCGGATGGCTGCGGAACTATTAACCTTCTGCTTTTCCAGCTCTTGACGCCCGGTGGGGAGGGCAGCCAGCAAACTCAGCTCCTTCTACCTCCTAGAGCCTCCGGGGGCTCATCCCCACTCACGCCCGCCCGCCCGTGTCCTGCTGCGCTCACTCGGAGGGGTACTCGTCTGCAGGAGGGTCGGCCGTGAGATTCAGGGCAGCCGGTGGCACGAGGTCACTTTTAGGTCGCCCCGCGGTCCAGCGGTCATCGGCCCTGGGACCGCGCACAGCACTGTTTACAGTTCGAGGGGCCCACGCCTATGGGGAGGAGAGCACAGTGAGATGTGGATACCGTGCACTCATCCTAAATAAAATGGCAGGGGGTGTCAGAGATGCGTCCCCCACTTAGATGTCGTGAAGCGGATTTTTGGTTTGTCGGGGGGCATTGAGATTTCCGGGAGAGCCCAGCTTTTTTTCGCAGAGAGCTTTGCTCGTCAGTGAAAGAGCCAGTTCCCTTTAAGCAGGTCGAAGGTTTCCCCGGGAGGTTTCCCAGTGATCACGTGAGCCCAACACAACGCCGCCGGGTGGCCGGTCTCCCTGGGCCCCCCAGAACCTCTGTATGTATGGGTTGCCATACAGATTGTGTCTGAATTTCAAGCACAGGCCGGAACCCAGACCCTCCCTTCACCAGTCACTTAAAATACAGGTTCCCTCGTCCCACGCAAGAGCTAGGACGGGGACAGGAAGAGGCCGTTGCAGAGAATCCCCGTGGATGCCCACTGCCCCTCCGGTCTGCCCTTGTGAACACTGAGATGGGGAGGGAGCCAGTTTATTCGCTCCCTGCTTTAGTTTTTTATAGGAAAGGTGACCAGGGAGTCCGTGAATGATCCAGACACGGACTCCAACGTGAAGGGGAAGGTTTGGGGCGTTGGTTGGGGGAAGTGACACATGCATCACGGGAATGACAATTTACATTTAAGAGAAAAGGATTTCAAATAAGCGTCTGCGTCTCTCTCTATATTCACGGCTCTTCCAGGAACAATTTCCTCGTGTTTCAGGAAACAGTTTCTCTGTTAAGTCACAGAAATCACTGGCGAAGGTGGCGGGTGACAGCATCACTGCAGGAGGCTTGCGGAGGGAAAGTGCCACTTTACCCCACACCTGTCCTTCCCCTGGGCTCCGTCAGAACTCGGCAAAACCGAAACGATCTTCTGAACCTGGAAAACGGTTCTGGATTACAGCCAAAGCCTCATCATACTGTTGGTTCCTTTTTTTTTTTTTTTTTTTTAAGTTTATTTATTTTGAGAGAGAGTGAGAGTGCGTGGGAGGGGCAGAGAGAGAGGGAGAGAGCCTGACACGGGGCTTGAACTCACGGACCGTGAGATCATAACCCGAGCCGAAATCAAGAGTTGGACGACTCAGCCACCCAGGTGCCCTGTTGATTCCTAGTTTATTCTGTTTTTTTTTTTTTTAATGTTTTTTTAATGTTTATTTATTTTTGAGACAGAGAGAGACAGAGCATGAACAGGGGAGGGGCAGAGAGAGGGAGACACAGAATCTGAAACAGGCTCCAGGCTCTGAGCTGTCAGCACAGAGCCCGACGCAGGGCTCGAACTCACGGACCGCGAGATCATGACCTGAGCCGAAGTCGGCCGCTTTACCGACTGAGCCACCCAGGTGCCCCTCCTAGTTTCTTCTTAAAAGCAAAATCCGTCACAGGAAGACAATGGGAAAGGAAGAGTTGTCGACAGAACTAGGTCCAAAATGCTTTTTTTTTTTTGGTTTCCTTTTTTTTTTTTTTTTAAAGAAAAAGTTTTCTTTATGAAAATCAGCAAGAGGCAGTCGTCCCCTTAGAGACTAGAAGCCCCGGGCTGCCCTACAGAAAGCTGCTTGTCAGGGGCGCGGTCTCCTTACAGAAGCGGCCAGCCTAAGAGGAATCCGGGGTTAAGGACGATACAGGAGGTCCTGGGCACATGGCTCGTAAAGACCTTCACATCAGCTTCTAGAATGGAGCAGACATTTAGGAAGCTGCTTCCTGCAAAAAAGAAAACGGTTCCCTGCTGAGTTAGCGTGTGGGGCACGGTGGATGATGGGAGACTAAAACCTCGGAAGGGGGCCCAGAGTCCCGGGCTTAGACGGCAGGGCTGGCTGTCCGCCGCCCGGTGTGACTTCCACGGCACTGGCGAGACCTGGGTGTCCCCAGGCAGGCCGCGGTCAGGAGAGGCCCGCAGAGGCAGTAGGGGCGCAGGAGAATCTCGGGGTGCCTGGGGCTGCCTCAAGTTCTCATTCCGCTTGTCTGATGCCGCTGCCGTGCTGTCTGCTTTTGCAAAGCCCACCCACGGGTTGCCCCTGGCTATTTCCACTTCAGCTTCCTCCACTGCCCGCCCCGTCTCTGCAGCAGGTGGATGTGTTACTGTAAGTGATGGAGACCGCGTGGGCAGGGGACAGGCTTGTCCCAGGGGCCAGGTCAGGGGGTGACGGGATTCGGAACCGGACGGTGGTGGCGATGAGGTCGAGTCTTAGGACTGTGGGAGGGGCTCCTGCTTCCGATCGAGCAAGAGAGGCTTCATTCGTCTTCCGCTTCGCTCAGGCCCCAGTGGGTTTCTTTCTCTCCCATCAGCCCTGCTCGTGTCCATCCGCCTACAACCCCCCCGTCACCGATGCGTCGCAGCCTGGACAGGTGCTGCGGCCCCCTCGGCGGCTCCTGGGCTGGAGCCCTCTCTTCTCAGGCACTTTCTGAACCTTGGTCTTTGAATCGGGTTCGCCAGGCACTGTTTTGTCATTTAATAAAGAGTAGGATTTGGTCCTGGGCTGAGGGTGCGAACAGCTCTCGCTGTGTGCCCGACAGGAAGAAACGTTTTATACAGACGTCCTGTCCTGGCACAATGAGCGTGCGGTCTTTTGGTGGGTGCGAAACTGTGATGAAACCCTGGGCATCTTGGGTCGAAGCCAAAGTCTTGCTGTTTTTAATGAAATAAAGCAGCTATTTTTCTTTTGCGTGTTTGGTGAACTGACTGGCGGCGATGGGGGTTGGAGGGGTGGGCACAGACTGGCCTGTGCCGTGGGGCGGCTCCAGAACCTTCTACGCGGCTGGGACCTGGAAACAACATCTGGGCCCTTCTCTGTGGGCAAATATAGTCAAGTGGCGGGGGGGGGGGGGACACCGTTGGCACAGCCAGCTTCTGAGTGTGCGTGCTAGGGTCTCGGGTGTATGGGGGGTGGGGGAATGGGGACTGTAGAATAGAGATTTCTGGCCCTGCCCCATAGGAGACCAACAGGCCCAGGTTCCAAGGACTCACGCCTGGAGCTAAACTCTGATTAGTGAGAAGCTCCCGCACCGGGTCACTGACCCTGTCCCCTTTCCTGCACACCGCCACACTGCTGCATCCTGGGAACTCCGCTCCCCGAAGCGCTGCCTGTGCCTTGGTTCTAGTCTCTGGGTTTTGTGAAGTTAAAAGCACATGACCCCTCGAGAGAATGGGAAGAGAAGCCACGGACTGGGAGGAAACATTTGCAAAAGACACGTCGGGGTGTCTCCGCGAGGCGCACGGTAGCGAAACTCGTCAGCGTGGTCGTTTCACAGCATCGCAAACCAAACTGCCGTGCCGTATGCCCTAAACATACCGCCACGTAGGTCGGTTATTTATCACCAAGACTGAAAAAAGCAGACACGTCGGATAAAGAACTCATCCAATATACACAATGAGCTCTTTTTTTTTTTAATTTTTTTTTTTTAACGTTTATTTATTTTTGAGACAGAGAGAGACAGAGCATGAACGGAGGAGGGGCAGAGAGAGAGAGAGACACGGAATCTGAAACAGGCTCCAGGCTCAGAGCTGTCAGCACAGAGCCCGACGCGGGGCTCGAACTCACGGACCGCGAGATCATGACCTGAGCCGAAGTCGGCCGCTTAACCGACTGAGCCACCCAGGCGCCCCTTTTTTTTAATGTTTAAGTTTATTTATTTTGAGAGGAGAGAGAGAGGGAGAAAGTGCACATGCAAGCGGGGGGAGGGGCAGAGGGAGGAGAAAGAGAATCCCAAGCAGGTTCCGCACTGTCCGCGCAAAGCCGGATGTGGGGCTCAAACCCACGAACTGCGAGATCATGACCTGAGCTGAAATCGAGAGTCAGACGCTTAACCGACTGAGCCACCCAGGCGCCCCTACAATGAACTCTTAACACATAACACTAAGAATTAAGAAATGGGCCAAAGGGGCACCCGGGCGGCTCTGTCCGTTGAACATCCAACTCTTGATTTGGGCCCAGGTCATGATCCCAGGGGCCCCACATCGGGCTCTGTGCTGAGTGTGGGACCTGCTGGGGATTCTCTGTCTCCCTCTGCCCCTCCCCTGCCTCTCTTTCCAAAATAAAATTTAAAAAGAAAAAAAGAAATGGGCCAAAGGCTTTGACAGACACCTCCCCAAAGAAGATGTACACATGGCAAGTTAAGCATGGGCAAAGAGACGCCGCATCGTGTATCCTCAGGGAAATGCAAATTGAAACGATGAGATACCACCGCGCACCCGTCAGAATAGCCAGACTCCTGCCAACGCCAAATGCCGGCGAGGGTGTGGAGCCACAGAAACTCTCACTCATTGCGGGTGGAACGCATCATGGGAGAGCCAGTTTGGAACGCAGTCGGGCAGTTTCTTATAAGACGGAACACACTTTTCCCATCTGGTCCAGCGATGGCGCTCGATATTCACCCGCAAGTTGAAAACCTTCACATCCACACAAAAACCGTCCCATGGATGTTGGTAGCACTTTCGCGCGGACTTGCCCAAACTCGGAAGCGACCGAGATGCTCATCGGTAGGCCACCGAGACCATGGGATATCATTCACCACTGAGAAATGAGCTGTCGAGCCATGAAAAGCCACGGATGATATGCATTGAAGTGAAAAGCCAGTCCGAAAGGCTACGTACAGTACGATTCCGACTCTCAGACATTCTGAAAAGGGCAAAACCGTGGAGGGGTTTGCCAGGGGTTGAGGGAGAGGGAGGGATGAATGGGCAGAGCACAGGATTTTTAGGCCGGTGAGACCACCCCGCATGGCACCATGATGAGGGATACTTGTTCATACACGTTTGTGCAAACTCACACGATGTCCAACACCAAGAGGGGACCCTAACGTTCACCTTCAGACTTTGGATGGTGATGGGCCCAAGTGGGTTCATCCAAGGTCACAGACACAGCACTGTGAGGGAGAGGGTCGGTGGGGAGGCTGTGTGTGTGGAAGAAGGGGGATATGGAAGCCTCTGCACCTTCCCCCTCACTTTTACTGTGAACCTAAAACCATCCTAAGAATCAGTCTTAGTAACATTAACGAACTGAAAATACATCGACTGGCCCCTAGGAATGGTTTGCATCTTTTCTTTACATTAAATTTGCTATTAAGATGTCACACATAGGGGCGCCGGGGTGGCTCAGTCGGTTGAGCGTCCGACTTCAGCTCAGGCTCTGATCTTGCAGTTCATGAGTTCGAGCCCCGCGTCGGGCTCTGTGCTGATGCCTCGGAGCCTGGAGCCTGCTTCCGATTCTGTGTGTCCCTCTCTTTCTGCCCCTCCCCCCACTCTCTCTCTCTCTCTCAAAAATAAGTAAACATTAAAAAAAAATTTTTTAAAAGATAGGGCACACACAAATTTATTTTTATTTATTTTTTAAATGTTTTTATTTATTTTTGAAGGAGAGAGAGAGACAGAGCATGAGCAGGGGAGGGGCAGAGAGAGAGGGAGACACAGAATCCGAGGCAGGCTCCAGGCTCTAGGCTGTCAGCACAGAGCCCGACGCGGGGCCCGAACCCACGAACTGTGAGATTATGACCTGAGCTGAAGTCGGACGCTTAACTGGCTGAGTCACCCAGGCTCCTTACAACACACACAAATTGAAATAGTATTGAAAAATCAGCGCCTTAGTCTCACCTCTAGGCGACGACCACTGTGACGGCAGCTGCGGGTTTTGTTTTTGTTTTTAGCTATTCTCTCCTTTGCATTTGCCGCCGTGTCTCTAAACTGGATGCTGTGTGCTTACCTGTGACAAAACGGAAGAAGCCTGTCCCGCTTATGCTGAGAAATATTCCTGCCACCCTACCTTCCTCCTAGGGCTCCACGTGTCTGTCCCCACCCGTCCTGTCTCCCTTCATCACCCTTCCCTGACTTTCCCACCGACCCCCTCCCCCTCGTCCTGCTTAGGGAGGTCCTGAGCGCCACCCAAAGCACAGTCTGGCCAGGCGACCCCCGGGCTGAACAGCAAAAACCGTAGGGAACGGCCCAACCCCCCGGTGTGCCCTCTGGCCTCCCCTCGCCTGGTCCCTGCCCCTGTCCGAGCTCTCACCACCCTCCTCACCCAGCAAGCAGCACGCCGGTCCATGCTGGTGACGTGCGGGTTTCTTCCCAACACCGACAAGCAATTCTCTGCGTCACCAGCTGCGTGTCCGACGGTTCAATTCAGTTTGACCCCCGTTGGCCTGGAGACAGCGTCAGGTCCTGCAGAAGGAGGGCTCAGTCCCGCAGGACCGCCCCCCACCCCTCAGATGCCAATCTCAAGTCACCTGTGCGTCTGACCGCCCTGCTGTGATCAGGTTCCAACGACCCCATCCTCAGGTCTGATGAATCTGCTAGAGGGGTTCACGGAACTCGGAAACATTTTGCTTGCTCGATTACCGGTTGATTACGAAAAGATATAACTCAGGAACAGCCAGGTGGAAATGACTCCTGGGACAAGGCGTGGGGGAAGGGCACCACTCTCCCCGAGCCTCTGCCTGTTCACCAACTCAGGAGCCCTCCAGACCCCTGTCCTTCTGGGCTTTCATGGAGGCTTAATGACAGGGACATGGCTGATTAAATTATTGGCCATGCGTGATTTAATTCACTCTCTAGCCCCTCTCCGCTCCCAGGAAGTCAACGGCGGGACTGAATCTCATCCCAGTCTCATCCCTAGCTTACCTAGGGGCTTTTCCAAAAGTCATCACAAGGACATCAATATGCCTTTTCCGCTCTCAGTACTTAGGAAGTTCTAAGGACTTTAGGATCTGTACGCCAGGGCTGAGACGAAGACCGAATATATATTCCTTATTCAATCACAACCTCTCAGTGCTGTTCCATGCTGTCCTATGCTGTTCCCTCTCCCTGGAAAATCCTTTGTCCGTCCGGCCTTTCACTTCTGCCCGGAGGGCACTTGTGTCTGCGTCAGGCCTTCCAAGCAGACCTCTGGCAAGCAATGTCTGCAGATACTCCTCTTCTGGCCTGTTCCCCCAGAGCCTGCCCTGTTCCTGGCACAGGGTGGGCCTCTATCAGGGCCAGCCCAGCACGCGCCTGGAGCTTAAGCCTTTCACATCTGGAAAGTGAGAAGCTTTGGGGGAAAGGCGGACTGCTTTTTGAATGAAGCCCGTGGGTCCAAAACAAACAACAAAACCGTCAGAATCGCTTCCTGGAGAAGAGTCTAGAATCCAGGCCCCATGAAGAAAGGCTTTGCCTACTGTTACTAGATCGGACGTTCTTAGTAGCTAATAACTAGCGTTCACTGAGCTCTTGCTTAGGTTTGGGGCCAAATGAGGTAGCCCTTCTCAACATAAAGCCCTGGCCAGCTGCACAGGTTGCAGACCAGGATAAAGAAGAGTACTTTTGTGACAGGGCCTTACCGTATCTCAGGGTGAGAGCGGCAACATTGGGACATTAGGTGGTGCTGTTGAAGTGTGGCTTAGGTGGGTCTCTCAATGTACTTCGATTGGGCAGGGATCAAGAAACTGATGAAATTTGACGTGAGGTCTGCGAGCAAACGGCTAAGGAATCTTGAGACGTCTTTGGTGCAAAAAAGGTTTTCATTAAAGCACGGGACAGGACCCGTGGGCAGGATAGAGCTGCCCCAGGACCCTGAGGAGAGACTGGTTATATACTCTGGAGTTGGGGGAGATAAGGTCAAGAGGAAGTTTCCTAAAGGGATTTTCACATGCTAAAGACTCACAGGTTACTGGAGGCCTAGTTATTGTCAAGCTAAGGTTGTTTTTCCCTCTTAGCAAAGCATTAACATTAAGACAGTAGGGGGTTCCCTGAAGAAATGTTAAATTCTGTATTGGCCTCGAGTATTTGTCAATGGGCTGCAGGTTATAAGGAAACTTAATTTTCCCCGCATTTCCTTCTCGCCTTTGATGTCCACCTCACTACGGAGGGGAAGGTGATGTTGGGGCTGTGGTTTCCGGACATTAGACTGTTGGTAAGAGTGCCTTTTTCTTGTAATTTACGAAGATTTGCAAACTGGTGGAGACTCAGGTCCTGTGATCTCTGTCAGTTCAACCACTTGTGTTCGGTCCTTTGTCCTTGGGCAGCTGAGGAATGTCACGCATGTCCCACCTGGGGCAGGGGAGGGGGTGGAGGGAGCTGCTCCCTCTTCAATCTCCGGGCCCACCATGGGGCTCCAACTCATGCCCCTGAGACCAAGAGTCGCATGCTCTACCAACGGAGCCAGCCAGGCATCAGGCTCTCGATGATCACAGCTTTGGATTAGCCGGCATCTGAGATGAAAATTCAGAGATAGGGTGTTGTTGTTGTTTTAAGTTTATTTATTTATTTTGAGAGCGAGAGAGTGTGAGCAGGGGAGGGGCAGAGAGAGAGGATCCCAAGCAGGCTCTGCGTTGTCAGCACAGAGCCTGATGGGGGTGAGGGGGGGTGCGGGGGGCTCGATCCCATGACCCCAGGATCAAGGCCTGAGCAAGATCAAGAGTCAACCGATGGGGGTGCCCTGGGGGGAAGGAATGGTGGGCGGCCCCTATTCAGCGAGCATTTGAGGAACTCCTCAAGACTATCAGGCCGGAGATCGGAGTTCGGAACAGACCCTCCCTTCCTCGAATCCCTTCCATAGCTTTCCTTCTTGTTCCTGGTGGACGGGACACTGCACTGGGGACGACCAAATACCAGCGAGCAGACCTCCCTGCAGCCTGTCACCAGCCCCAGAGGAAAAGCAAAAGGCAAGGACACAAGGGTGGGGAGTCACGGCGGGTGCCCAGTGCTGTCTGAAGTTGGCCGAGTGGCCTCACGAGGTAAGAGCCCCGGGGACGCGCGTGCAAGGCCAGAGGGTGACTCTGCCCTGGCCGGATGCGGGAAGCCTCCGGGCTGGTTATCGGAAGAGCACTGCTTCTCTGATGTTCTGGAGGGCAGAACCACCTGGGACTCTGGGGTGGGGCCTGAGAGCCCGCAGGTGTGGCTGTCCCCTGCCCATAAACTAGCAAAGCCTGGAGGAGACGGGTTCCGGGGGCTTCAAGAGCGGGGGCTGGGGGTCGCGCGGTTGGACTGCGAGGGGACCTCGAGTGGCCGGGCACCCCCTGTAGGGCTGCTGGCTTCCATAACGTGTGCCTCAGGATCCCAGGTGGGAGCTGCAAGATGCATTATCTGGCCCTGGGGGGTCACATGGCACTAGATCCCACGGAGGTGCTGTAAGTGTCCAAACGGAGGGGACTGGACGGGGTGGGGGTGGGGGGTGTTGATTTATAGCCTTTGCCGATGCCTGCGATGCTCCCACCAAGGCTGATCTCAAACTCTGGAGGGGGAAATAAACTGGGGGGTGGGTGGGCAGGGAAAGTGGTGATATCACAGCGCACTTCCTGATTCCACAGAGCTCTTCCCTTCCTACTGCCTTGGAGTTTACGATTCTACAAGTTGTTGATAACGATGCTGACACAAAATAATTGCCTTGCCCTACTGCCCCCAAACAAATGCTGGCAGGGGGGAGGTTCCCTGACTTCCTTCCCTCCCTAGAAGCCACTTTAGATCCATTTGCAAATTCCTTTCAACATCCTGGTCTATAAATGTGTCTGCTTTTCTGGATCCTCTTAAGAACCAGTTATAACCTCTGCCTGGGTCCCTGAATAACGAGTTCAAATATTGAACACGTGCTTATTTTTTTGTCTGTACAGGAGTCATAGGTTTTTACTTTTTCTTGAGAAAATTATCCTTTAACCTTATTAACATGAGGTCACTAGACGGTAGCTGTTAGATCATTAGAGGATATTTCAGTATTCCCTTTTATTAAAGTGAAATTCACATAACAAAATTAACCTTTTATTTATTTATCTTTTTAATATTTATTTTTGAGAGGGCCTGTGCATAAGCCGGGGAGGGGCAGAGAGAGGGACAGAGAGTCCCAAGTAGGCTCAGATATAAATTAACATTAAAAAAATTTTTTTTTTAAATGTTTATTTATTTTTGACAGAGAGAGACACAGAACACGAGCTGGGGAGGGGCAGAGAGAGAGGGAGACACAGAATCCGAAGCAGGCTCCGGGCTCCGAGCTGTCAGCACAGAGCCCGACGCGGGGCTCGAACTCAAAGACCGCGAGATCGTGACCTGAGCCGAAATCAAGAGTCAGATGTGTAACCTACGGAGCCACACAGGTGCCCCCCAGATGGACCTTTTTAAAGTGCACGATTCAGTGGCACTTAGTGCATTCACAGTGTTGTATCACCACGACTCCAGCTAGGTCTGAAACATTTTAATCCCCACCCCCAAAGGAGATCCCACCCCCATTAAGCCGTCCTTCTCCATTTCCCTCTCCCCCCAGCCCCTGGCAACCACCCACCTGCTTTCTGTCTCTAGGGACTTACCTAGTCGGGGCTTCTCCCATAAGCAGAATTGTTTAACGTGTACCTTTCTGTGCCTGGCTTCTCTCACGTCGCGCGATGGCTTGGAGGCTTGCGAAGGGTGTACTTTGGGAAATTCGGGGGGCGCCGAGTTGGCTCGGGCGGTTAAGTGTCCGATTCTCGGTTTCAGCTCAGGTCACGATCTCACGGTGTCGTGAGTTCGAGCCCCAGTCGGACTCTGTGCTTGACGGTATGGAGCCCGCATGGGAGTCTCTGTCTCCCTCTCTGCCCCTCGCCCACATGCGCTGTCTCTCTCTCTCTCTCTCAAAATAAATAAAGTATTTTTTTAAATGGGATATTTTATTTTTTTATGACCGTTAAAAACAAGCTAAAACAAAAAACAAAAACCAGAAAATAAAACCCAAAAGACAAAACACACAAAAACACCCCCAAAATCAAGAGTTGTCTACCTACGGTAACGTACACGCAAGAGAAGCCACTTGGGTCCGCGAGGAGTCTCGGGACCTGGCTTTCACGCTTTCTGCCCGTGATTCTTGGGGGACACACCCGCTTGTGCACGTGCGCTCTGATAAGCAAGGTCAAATTCTGTCCTTGGAAAGAACGCATAGGAACCTTGTAAAGTCTCAAGCTTATTCACCAGGCGTGTCAGAGTGTGATGGGCAGCCTCCCCGCCCCGGGGACACCTGATAGCATCTTGAGCCAGGTTCCACATCAGAACTCAGAATTGGCTTAAGGAGCGAGAAAGGTAACGTGGATCCGGGTAAGTTTTCTCCCTCCACCTCCCACCCACGGTGCAGCGTTGACGGGTGGCGGTGGTTGGCCCCCCTGGGCCCGGGGCTCGAAGTCTTGTGTGAACAGACTGGACCACCCTCCCCCCTCCCGTCACTGCACCGAGAATGCCCTGTGCGAAGCCAAGGAACACGTGGATAGCTGGATCCATGCTAGTTACCTGTTAGTTACTCCTTATCTAAAGCTGGCCTGGACCCGACCCGGTCCCTTCCCGCCCCTCCAGGAAGCAAGGCCCGTACGCGCTACGCCTTGTAGACCTTGTAGACGGCCTCTCTCGTACCCCCGGAGGCACAAGCAGACGTTTCTGCTGCGATGCTTACACCTGTTCCCAAAGAACCCCACATTCTATGTGGTACAGAAAAATAACAGGGCCGGGGTGCCTGGGTGGCTGAGTCGGTTGAGCGTCCGGCTTCGGCTCAGGTCGTGATCTCACCGTCCGTGAGTTCGAGCCCCGCGTCGGGCCCTGGGCTGCCGGCTCGGAGCCCGGAGCCTGCTTCGGATTCTGTGTCTCCCGCTCTCTCTGCCCCTCCCCTGCTCATGCTCTGTCTCTCTCTGTCTCAAAAATAAATAAAAACACTAAAAAAAATTGTGTGCTAACATTTACATTTTATGTGAGTAAGAATAATTTGGGAACTGAGATCTGAGGCCCGAATCCTTGACGAGTACTTTCTGCATCGCGAGAGGTCAGAGGAGACCTAATGATAATATATACACATTGTTTCTTGAGAAAGAGGCAAATTGGCTTTGGGTCCTTCTCTCCCTCAATGATAAAATCCTAATAAATTTCCCTGTGATGAACCAACCTTTAGGGACGATGGGGGAGAGAGTCAGAGGCCCCACCAGTACCCACTATGGCCCTGCAACTGTCCCCGTTCCCTTAAAATGTGAGTCCTTAGCTCTCCTTCGAGGTAGTTTCAAAACACGTATTTTCTGGGAAATATCTATACACAGTGGATTAATCAGTGTTGCTCATTACTGTCATTTTAAACCCATGGCGAAAATAAGCCTCAAGTGGCAGGTTCCTCTCCTGGTCCCAGACCGGGGCTGGGCAGGGGGAGTGAGGCTTCCCACCGCCACCCAGAGTTCAGAAAACCACAAAGACCACTTGCAGGGCGGGCAGTTCAGGCCACACACCCCAAGTCAGCCTGAGGCGGGGGGTCTGCCTCTGACCCCTGGGCCAGTCCCCTGTCTGAGTGCCCGGATCCTGGGAGCCCAGGGCCCCTCTATGGCGGGGTGGGGGGCGGAACGAGACGGCCACCAGAGGTCGCAGGCTGCTGGGCCCAGGGTGGGGAAGGACCACTCAGAGACACAGCACCTGCCTGGAGCCTTCGAGCCCAAGGGGGGTCTGGGTGGAGGGCGGCCTGACCACTCGCCCCTCCGTGGGCCGTGCTGGGGCGTTGGTGACACTCAGCTGTGCCCACAAGACCCGGGGACCCGCAGGAACCAGGCTCGACCTGGGCAGGTCAAGGAGCCGCGCAGGGACCTCCGTGCCACCGCTGCTCAGCGCGCAGGAGGGCAAGGGGCGTCTGGGCCTCACCGGGAGCCAGGATTGCGAACTGCGGCTGTTTCTTCCTTTGCACAACTTGAGTCCTTCCTCCTCTTTCCCCCCACCTAAAGTGCATTTTCTCCGGAGAATTTTCCAAAACTCTTTGAAACGACTGGAAGCCTCTGGTCTTGGCAAACCTTCTTTGGAAACCGCGGCTATGATCCGGAAAGGACAGGACGTGAAATTGTGGGGAAAAAATGGCCAATCCTCCCTCGTGAGGGGGGCTTAGGGACCCCCCCCAACCCACACACACGGAGGCCCCTCCAGTCACCCCCTCCCCCCCCCCCCCCAGTCTCCTGCAGGCAGGAGCCCTGGTCACAATTCCCAAGTTTGCTACTGATGCAGGAACAGTGCCCAACACACAGAGGCCTCCGGGTTGCCTTGATTTCTGCACCAGGGGAAGGAATGGCCGAATTCACTGCATTTGTCCCACAGCAGATAAAACGGGGAATATATCTTGCAAACATGAAAGCCTGCGGGCCACGTGGGACTCAGCTCCGGATCTTGGCCCCTTGTCCTGGTGCGCTCCACGGAAGCTGCACCCGGGCTGAGCACGGGGTCTGGCCGCGGCCTCGGTCACGCATCGAGGGCCCACAGCAGCAGCTGTGACTCACTTTCCGGACTATCTACTGCCTTTAGAGCGGTAATGATTACACACCCTTCGCATCATACACACTCGGTTCCTTACAAAGGAACCGAAACTCTCCGAGCCAGCGTGGCCTGGGTATTCGAGCGGGAGCTGACTCTCTCGGAGAGATTTGCGGCAGGCTTCCTTTCAGGGACCGCTTCTGAGAAACCTCCTGTGACCCGATCTCTTGCCCTCGCGGGACCGGGAGTGGCGTGGGGCCGGTGGCTTTCCGTGTGCTTGTGGCAGAAATAACCCTGCCGGCCTCGCATCACGAGCCTCCTGGTGGAGACTTGCGCAGTGAGGAAGTACCACCGTCGGGAAGGCTGTGCCTGCCGTCGGGGGTGGGGGGCACCCTCTTGCTGAGCTAAACCCCAGACGTTGAATTTAGAAAGAAGGGGAAAGAAGACGCACGTCGGGACTCCTGAAAGGGTTAGTCTGTGTCGGGCTGGCTGTAAAAAAAAAACAGGCTATTGGCTGTGACTTGGCGGCCAAAGTACAGCCAGAAAGTTTCTGTCTCCATTCAGAGCACTTGTTAGTCTGGCGGAAAGGAAGGAAACGGCAAGCCGCACTTTCAGGGCCATGGAGCAGGTTCCGGCCAAGAAGGAAGGGGTAAGCGGGCCTCCCGGGGAAGGAGCTTAGAACAGTCTGCTCAGCGTTGCTGGACGGGTAGGGGGGGTGGACCGTTGGAGGGAACCTGCCCCTCAGAGTTCACTTGCACAGGGACTAGCGGCCAGCTTTAGAGACATTTCAGTTTAGAGATTGTTTGGGGATCGTTCTACTGGAACAGCCTTGAAAAGCCCCGTCACCAAATGGAAGGGACGCAAAGAGTTAATTTGTCCCAACTGCCTTACCCTTAAAAGTTGGAGGTGAAGGGATTCTGAAACCAGCAGCAAAAGCCCTCGTACATGGTTTGTGGCTTTTTTTTTTTTAACGTTTATTTATTTTTGAGACAGCGCGCGAGCAGGGGAGGGGCAGAGAGAGAGGGAAACACTGAATCCGAAGCAGGCTCCAGGCTCTGAGCTGTCAGCACAGAGCCCCACGCGAGGCTCGAACCCGTGAACTGCGAGATCGTGACTTGAGCTGGTCAGAGGCTTGACCGACTGAACCACCCAGGCGCCCCTGTTTTTGGATTTCTCTTGATTTGGGCTGCAGAAGGTTTTCACTGGGCTTTTCAGCAAGTCGCACGGCTGGGCCAGCGTGGGAAGAAGGTGGGCTCGGAAAAGACCGTGCAAGACCCGAATCGAATTCAAATCTGCAGTGGAGATTCCCTTGTTTCAGAGACAGATTTTTCTGGACCTCGTCCCCCCCACCCCCACCCCCGCACCACCCCACTCCCTCGATTGACGAAAATGCATAACGACAGAAAGATAATAGGAATGTATTATGAATGCTTTGAAAGGATTTGTGTCTTATTCATCACAGCAGCATTTGCTTGTATTTATGGAGGCAGAGGCACATATTTGTGCAAGTTATTATTTAATCCGTCCTGGACGGAAGACCGTGTCCACAGGCAGGTCAGGAGCGCGCCCTGAAGCTTGTGGGTTCTGAACGTGTTTGGGAGATGGTTTCATTCCCGTCCCATCCTATTCTAGCTGTGGGAACTTGGGCAAGTTATTTCACTGTTCCGTGCCTCAGTGTTCTCATCTGCGAAATGGGGATATTAACCATACCACCTCATGGGGCTGCGGGAACAGTGAGATGGGGTAATGCATGTAAATTATCCGGCCCATGGATCTTAAAGTGAAGTCCAGGGGGGATTCAGGAGCCCGGGGAAGCCTGCAGAAAGCCGGCGCTGTGCGGGCTGGGCTGGGGGGTGGGGGGCGGGGTACAGCTTTCCGTACCCTCCCCCCCCCATTGGCTGCGTGACCATGACCTCAGCGGCCTTTGGGTTCCTCATATGTAAAGAGAAAAAAACCAGAATCTGACCAATGTGCATCAAGGACTTTCTGCGCAGAAAAAGTACTCTTGGCCTGGAGGGGGGACAAATAGATTAGGAAAAAAAATACGCCAAGTGTTTTAGAAACGAAAAACGCGTCCTTTTTTTTTTTTTTTAAGTTTATTTATTTAATTTATTTTAATAGTTTAAAAATATTTTTAATGTTATTTTTGATAGAGAGGGGCGCCTGGGTGGCTCAGTCGGTTAAGCGGCCGACTTCAGCTCAGGTCACGATCTCGCGGTCCGCGAGTTTGAGCCCCGCGTCGGGCTCTGGGCTGATGGCTCAGAGCCTGGAGCCTGTTTCCCATTCTGTGTCTCCCTCTCTCTCTGCCCCTCCCCCGTTCATGCTCTGCCTCTCTCTGTCCCAAAAATAAATAAACGTTGAAAAAAAAATTTTTTTTATTTTAACTTTTTTTTAATGTTTATCTTTGAGAGAGAAAGAGAGAGAGAGAGCGCATGCGTGTGCGCTAGTGGGGGAGGGGCAGAGAGAGAGGGAGACACAGAATCCACAGCAGGCTCCGGGCTCTGAGCCATCAGCACAGAGCCCTATGCAGGGCTCGACCTCAAGAACTATGAGATCATGACCTGAGCCGAAGTCGGACGCTTTACCAACTGAGTCACCCAGGCGCCCCAATTTTTTTATTTTAGAGAGCGAGAGCAGAGGAGAGGGGCAGAGGGAGAGAGAATCTTAAGCAGACTGCACGTCAGCACAGAGCCCGACGCGGGGCTCGATCCCACAACCGTGGGATCGTGGCCCGAGCCTAAATCGAGAGTCGGGCACTCAACCCACTGAGCCACCCGGGTGCCCCTATTATGTATTTTTTTAAACGTCTGCCTTCCGCATTGGACCCTGGTGTTGGAGGGCAGCTGATCTGCTCACCAGACTGGCGTGGCACCCGGACTACGGTCAGCTGTCAACCACTTTGTTTAATGAACGAAGGCATGCGGACCGGCAAGGTCGGTGAGAACCTCCCGGAATGGCTTTGCTGTTTCCGCAGAGGGGAGCCCCTGACCCGTACGGGTCTGTAGAATGTGGCCGCGTCTTGAACTCGAGGAGGAAGATGGACCTTAGATGTTAAACGGTAGGCTCTGTGCTTAGAGATTCTGTCTGCGACCCGCGTTCCTCCTGGTCACGTTCACTGGGACCCCACGGAGGCAGTCGGGCCGCGGACTGTCCACGGTGCCTGCCAGCATCCCCCATTCTGGGGCACCAGCCAGCCCCCCAGCAGCGCTTGGCCAAGGACTCCAGACCGTAGGACCCATCGAGGTGGGAAGTGGCCGAGAGTTGCACTTGGCAGAATGAGGGAAGCCTGTTGTGTTTCTAGTTAATCGTTTACCTGGAAGAGAATTAAAGAGGAAAACTGTTTATCAATTTTCCCCTTCCTTCTCTCCTCCTCCCTCCCTCCCTTCCTCCCTCCCTCCCTTCCTTCCTCCCTCCCTCCCTTCCTCCCTCCTTCCCCCCCTCCCTTTCTTTCCTTCTCTTCTTCCTTCCTTCCTCCCTTCCTCCCTCCCTCCCTTCCTTCCTCCCTCCCTCCCTTCCTCCCTTCCCCCCTCCCTCCCTCCCTCCCTCCCTTTCTTTCCTTCTCTTCTTCCTCCCTCCCTCCCTTTCTCCCTCCCTCCTTTCCTTCCTTCCTCCCTTCCTCCCTCCCTGCCACAAAATCAAACAATAGAACAGTCATAGGGGAGTGGTCTTTGTTTTGTTCTCCACTGTATCCCCAGCACTTAGAACCCTGTCTGGAGCTCCACATGTTGAAGTGAGTGCGTCTCCGGTGGGGGGGTGTGCGCGTGGATGTGCCTACTTGTGCACCCCCTGCCTTTAGAAGTCACAGGACGGCGCGGCAGAAGCCCTGGAACCCGCTTTCTCTCCTGGGTGCCATCGCCCCCACTTTTGTCACCTGCGCCCTATGCCGGCTCCGGGGGATGGTGGGGACTAAGGGAGACTGGAAACCAGAGCCCAAGGCTCATACCTGGCTTACCAGAAACTTTCTGCTGAATTAACCGTCTTTTAAAATGTTTATAAGAGAGCGCGAGTGAGCAGGGGAGGGGGCAGAGAGAGAGGGAGAGAGAGAGAATCCCACACAGGCTCCGCGCTGTCAGACCTCAATCCCACAGTCCCTGAGACCCCGGCCTGAGCCAAAATCGAGTCAGGTGCTTAACGGACTGAGCCACCCAGGCGCTCCTGAATTAGCCATTCGTCAATCCATTTGGTGGGGGGAGGAGGAGGGTGAGGTTTCATTTATTGGGGGCTCCTGCTGTGCAGAGGGCTAACCAGCTCGGGCTCCCCAGAGCACCACAACAGGGCAGGAAGGACCACCGGCTCTCTGCCTGCCCTGGTCCTCACTTACCCCTCTGCAGAGCTCGTACCCTCTTTGGGTTAGGTGGGGGTGGGGACACCCAGAGGAAGACCTGAGGCCCTGCCCTGCCGGTGGGGGGGAGGGCACGTGTCCCCTGGACTGGGCCTCCTTGGGAATACGTGCGTGAAGGTGCTTCAGCGGCCGCCTCCGAGAGCCCCATCCAGGCCCCAGTCAGGGGATTCACCTCCACGGCTAATCGCTCTCGTAATTACACCTTGCGACGGCTCTGAGGGAGCGTTATGACCCTCCTTTGGAAGATGAGGAAACTGAAGACTGTAGCAATGAAGCTAGAAAGTGGCAGTGGACACATGCGAGATGAAACCTGTAGATTCCAAGAGAAAAGATTTTTCACTTCGATTTTTCTCCGGCTTTCCGTGACTTTGCTAATGACCGTCCTCTGGTCGTCGAAAAGATTGCCTTCTGTGCGTACTCAGTTTCCTCGTGGGTGAAAGGGGGATGTTAGCACAGAATGCATGTGTGTGAGAGGCCCCAGAAATCTGTATTTAAATGTTTTCCCCGGGCGCCTGGGTGGCTCAGTCGGTTAAGCATCAACTATCGATTTCAGCTCAGGTCATGGTCTCACCCTTTTGTGACCTCGAACCCCACGTCAGGCTCTGTGCTGACAGCGTAGAGCCTGCTTGGGATTCTCTCTCTCTCTCCCTCTGTCTCTCTCAAAATAAATAAATAAACTTAAAAAAGTATAGATTTTCTCACCCTGCCTTTCATCTGTTATAGCAAAAGTCCAAAGGCTAAAGGAAGTTAATCAGAGGCCCTAAATAAACGATGAAAACTTTCCCATTCTGGGGCACCCGGGTGGCTCAGTTGGGTTAGCGTCCGAATTCGGCTCAGGTCATGATCTCTCGGTTCATGAGTTCAAGCCCCGTGTCGGACTCTGTGCTGACAGCCTGGAGCCTCTTTCAGATTCTAGGTCTCCCTCTCTCCGCCCCTCCCCCACTCATCCCTTTGTCTCTCTCTCTCTCTCTCTCTCTCTTTCAAAAATAAATAAACATTAAAAAAATTTTTTTTCCCATTCTCTCCTCCCCGATTTTTAGGGGACTTTGTGTTCAAGGCAGTACTGAGTACATATGCTACGGTCAGCAAATACAGCCACACGTCAGGAATGTTACGGAAACAATTCGGACATTACAGTGTTGGAGGAAATGACCCTTCCGGGTCTTTCTGACCTAGCGATTCTCATCCCCCCACCCCCTTCCGGCCAATCAGTGGGACATGTATAGTGCCTGGAGAACTCTGGGTTGTCGCAGGCAGGGGAGGGATGGCCCTCCAGTGCATATAGGACAGCCCCCCAGGGCAAAGAATTAACTGGCCCTAAGTGTTGGGGTTGAGGGAATCTTTTTTTTTTTAAGGTTATTTATTTATTTTGAGAGAGAGAGAGAGAAAGCACTGGCATGGGAGGGGCAGAGAGAGCGAGAATCCCAAGCAGGCCCCGCACCGTCAGCGCAGAGCCTGACGCGGGGCCCGAACTCACATGAGCCTGAGCCGAAGTCAGACCCTTAACCAACTGAACCTCCCAGGAACCCGGAGGGAAGCTTTTCTGCCAGGTTAGATGGTAGAGGGTAGGCATAGGGCACACTCGAAACACTAAGGATCTTCGGATTCTCTCCCGTGCTTCCAGAAGACTTCAGGGTAAAGTAGGGGTTCTCATGAACCGCAGCGGCTTTCTGCGACCTAAGTCAGGATCTCTCCTCCCGCAGAGGCTGACGCTTGTGCTTGGCCTGGCAACGCTGATCGCTGCCTTTGGGTCATCCTTCCAGTATGGGTACAACGTGGCCGCCATTAACTCCCCTGCCCAGGTAGGTCGTTGGGGTGCGTGAGACACGCCCCCCACCCCCCGTAAACGGGAGGGGGTTTTGGAGCAGCCACCAAGGTGGCAGTGAGTGCACACTGGTGCACACAGTGGGTCTTCAGGTAACAGGAACGCACGGCCCAGGGCCTTGGGGATGAACCCGGCCCCGGCCCCGGCCTCGGCTTCTCATGGAGCGCCAGGCCTGGTTGGGTGCCCCGGGGTTGGCCTCGGGGGTGCGGCTGGGGGCTCTGGTCTTCTGCGTCCTCGTGCTCCCCAGACGAGTCTGGAGGGTCAGGGGTCATGCAAAGGAACGGAGGACTGGAGTTCACAACATCCTGGGCCGCGTGCACATCGGAGGCCCGGACAGCCCTCCCCGCGGGCGCCCCTGCTGATGGCTTGGTCCCTACTCCCTTTCTTCCCCCGACTGGTGTTGGCGTCTTGGGCCCCGGTCATCCAGCGGGCGGCCTGACCGCGTAGGCGCTTCCGTCTGCAAAGCCGGGTCCAGGTACACGGGCGCTCTGCTCTGCTTTGTGCTGCAGTTCATGAAAACGTTTTACAACAAGACCTACTATGAGCGGAACAACGGCTACATGGACGAGTTTGCCTTGACGTTGCTGTGGTCTGTTTCCGTGTCCATGTTTCCCTTCGGAGGCTTCGTCGGGTCCCTCATGGTCGGCCCCCTGGTGAATAACTTTGGCAGGTAAGGAAAGGTGCGTTTCCAACTCCTGTAGCTCCCAGACCCCATCGGTTTAAAACGCAGGCCTCAAGCTGAAATCGTCTGTTTGTAAAATTAGGTACTAACCGCTGTGATGATTGCTGGTGTCTCATATGGTCTTAAGAAGACCAGATGTTGACCTGGGGACGCAGCAGGGTCTCGGGGCGACAAGTGGGAGCGATGGGTGTCAGAATCCCGGGGCAGACCCAGAAAGACCAGAAAGTGCTTGGGAGGTCAGAACTCCCTCTCTCTGTTCTCTTGCCCTACGGGTCTTTTCCTTACCAGAAACCAAAACCAAGTTCTGCCCTCTTCGTTTGTTTTTTGGTTTTGCCTTTATTTTATTTTTTTAAAGATTTTTTAAAGTTTATTTACTTTGAAAGAGAGGGTGTACGTGAGTGGGAGCGGAGGAGGGGCAGAGAGAGAGAGAGGGAGAAAGAGAATCCCAAGCAGGCTCCGTGCTGTCAGCACGGACGCGGGGCTCGAACTCACAGATCGAGAGATCGTGACCTGAGCCAAAACCAAGAGTCAGACGCTTACCAACTGAGTCACCCAGGCATCCCCGCCCCCTTTTTTATTTGCCTTTAAAAGAGTCAAACACCAGATAATATGGCCAACGTGTCAATCCTGATGTAGATCATAAGTGTTCTTAAGCCCTGCCTCCCAAACTAACACAAACTCACTACTCTGTTCTTTCACCTCGGGATCAAGTAACAGGCAAAATTGGGTCCAAATTAAATGCCTGTAAAACCTTGAAATGGCTGAGATTAATGTGAGGCACTTGACTGTGAAATCCTGTAGACCCAGGACACCTCTCACCGTGAGTGTTCTGGATGTCAAGGGCTGAGTTTGTATCTTTGCCCCCAGTTCCAGAAACATTAGAGATTCTCGTTCCATAGTTGATTCCAAAAAACGTCCTTAAGACATCACACCCCCTTGTGTAAATTCCATGGGCATGAGAGAGAGGCCTTGTTATGAACAGTATTAAAGAGCTCCTCCCCACCAGCCCTTTCCCTGGGCAGATGAGCACACAGACGCCGGCCGGGTAAGATCTCTTCTCGCCACAGATCTTGCTAGGTTGAGAATCAAGGCCAGAACCCAGTGCCTTCTCCAGTAGTTTTCAAAAAGAGTCTGAAACTAGCAACATACAACCTCTGGTTTGGGAATCTAAGATCCTAAGGCCCTCCTGGAAGGTTGGTGTTGAACTCAACAGTTCTCCCTAGGGGCCCCGGGGACCAGGACATCAAATGAGGTCACAGATCTGCAGGACAAGTCTCCTCCGAGTGAAGGACTTACCGTTTTGGTCCACGGAGGCAACGGACAGTCACTTGTCCAGCTTTCTGCTTTGGAATGTGATAAGTTTTTGGGGCGCTTGGGGGGCTCAGTCAGTTGAGCATCTGACTTGGGCTCAGGTCATGACCTCTTGGTTCGTGAGTTCGAGCCCCACGTCAGGCTCTGTGCTGACAGCTCGGAGCCTGGAGCCTGCTTCGGATTCTGTGTCTCCCTCTCTCTCTGCCCCTCCCCTGCTCACACTCTCTCTCTCTAAAAAATAAACATTTAAAAAAAAAAAAGAATGTGATGAATGTGGTTTTCTGAAGAATCTGTTCCTGAAATAACAGTAGCAACTAATAGTTGGCTGATGGGTTGACTTTAGGGTTATTAATTCCCCTAATCCTTACAAAAGCCCCATCATCTCCTTTTTCAAAATGAGAAAACAAGGCACAGAGAGATGCTGTAACTTACCCAAGATTATACAGCTGGGAGGAAATTTCACCCCCCTGCATGTCCCGAGGAACTGTGATTTCAGGCAAGTATCTTAATCTGTTGCCTTATTTTTAATCATATCCATAGTATCTTTTTCACACGAGATGTTTAAACGTTCGAGTGGGCAGATTTCACTCTCGGTTACGGTTCTTGGCTTTTGCGCCTGAAGACGGCCTTCCCTACCTGGAGTCCCACGGAGAGCCTTCTATAGTTCTAAAAATAATGTTATCATTCTGTGTTTCCCAGGGAGATCTGGCGTTTTATCTGGTGTGGCCTTTTAACATTGAAAGATTCGCATATATGCTGTTGAATTCGATCTGCTACTATTTCGTTTAGGACTTCTCCCTCCATGTGGTCTAAGTGGGGTTGGCCTATGAGATCCTTCTAATGTCATTCCCTGATCTGGGCCGCAGGATTACACTAAAATCACGCGAGCGTATGGTTTCCGGAACCCGTCAGCGTATCGTAGCAGGCGGCCCTCTTCCTCTGCTCCCCACCGCTGACGTGCTCTGCACTGTGGTCATTGCCGTTGGCTCCCACAGAGAATGTTCCCGCTGCAGGCTGTGCACTTGACCTCCATCGGTCTCCATCACAGTGTCAAACAGCAGCAAAGGCCGCTGCTGTAGCCGGGCAGACCCTTGGCGAACATCTGCGAAGACAACAGCTGAACCCTTAACCCAAACTAACTGAGATTTCGTCCTCGGCAGGAAAGGGACCTTGCTCTTCAACAACATCTTTTCCATAGTGCCCGCCGTCTTAATGGGGTGCAGCAAGGTCGCCGGGTCTTTCGAGATGATCATTTTGTCCAGACTTTTGGTGGGAATATGTGCAGGTAAATGGTGCTACTTGCGACGCCTCTGTCATTCAGGATAATCAAGGAGGAGGGGGAGGCGGGGGCAGACGCCGGGGTCTGGATCGTTCTGGAACCGCTGAAGCACATAGACACGAGCTATTCCTGTGTCCCGATGCTTCTCAGATGCAGTCAAGGGACCGAGCTTCGCTGTGATGCTTCCTGCAAAGAGAGCTGTTCTGTGAAAGACAGAAATCCAGAGTCCTGTTTGCAAGGGCACTTCCTTTCCTTTCCTTTCCTTTCCTTTCCTTTCCTTTCCTTTCTTTTCCTTTCCTTTCCTTACCTCCGTGTTTTCCAAGCTATAGGTGGGGCCAGTGAGTGGGTGGTGCCTCTGATTAGTGAGCAGCTTTTCCTTTTCTTTTTCTCTTTTTAAGTTTATTTATTTATTTGGGGGAGGGGGAGGGGCTCCTGCCCGAAGCGGGGCTCGAACTCACGAACCGTGAGATCATGACCTGAGCCGAAACCATGAGTCAGATGCTTGACGGACGGAGCCACCCAGGTGCCCCAGCATTTTCTTTTTCTAGGCAGAGTGTAGACTGTGTCGTGTGCAGTAGGGGTAAGGGCGGTCTTCTGAAACTTGTTTCGGTGACTTATCCGTATACGTGGGTGAGAACCAGGTTGCGACGATAAACGTGTCTCCCCATTTTTACCGTGGGTCGTGGTCAAAAACGCATGAGAAACAATCTAATGTAGGAATCCCTCCGCCCAAGAAGAGTTAATGATAGCAACCTGTCACCTTCTAGAGGGAACGTGAAGTTTGCAGAAGGATTTTTAGGGGTTCTTTTCACCTATTCCTCCAGGGTCCACCTGCTGAAGAGGGTAACACTCACTCGCCTGAGGTCTCTGGTCTTGTAACCTCCGGAGCTGCTTTGCAAACCCTCCAGAGCTATGGCCCCCCAGGCCGCACTCTGGTGGTCGTAGAAAACTCCCCCGTGATTCCTTCCGACCGAAAAGATGTGGTTAAAGCCACGCCCGTGGCCTTCCCCCGACGTGACATTCTTTTGTAGACTGTGTTTCCCAGGGCTGGAGGGGGCAAGCGGGACACCCGCCCTCGGGGCCGTGCACCTTCAGGGTGGGCGCCCCCAAAGGGCTGCATCCTGGGCGCCTCGTCAAGCAACCCTGCACCCGGCCCTGGCATTGGCAACCAACTCTCGTTTTCTGCTTCCAAACACAGGGATGGGGTGAGCGGATGATTTGGCCTCATGTCCGCAAACCCCTCAGCTGGCCCTCCTGGGCGGTGGGGGAGAGGGCGAGGAGCCCGGTGTCGGGGGAAATGGCAAGGAATTGCGAGGCTGGGGGACAAAAGAGGAAATCAGCCTCCCTGAAGAGAGAAGAGGTCATGTCCCGGAGGGAATGATGGGCCCCATGGCAAGCGTCGCCCTACTGCTTTCCCTGAGAGCGCCTGGACGGGTCTCTGCCGCCTTGGTCTGGCCCTGCTCCCGCCTCCCGCCTCCCCCTGCAGCGGGGCTCCGCTAATAAAGAATAGACGATTCCGGGGCGCCCGGCTGGCTCAGTTGTTCAGCGTCTAACTCTTCGGCTCACGATCGTGGTCATGATCTCACGGTTCGTGAGTTTGAGCCCTAGCGTCAGGGTCTGCACTGTCAGCAGAGGCTGCCTGGGATTCCCTCTCTCTCACGCTCTCAAAATAAATACATTTAAAAAAAGGGAAGAAAGAAAAAACAAACGATTCCTAGAAGTCACCGGCAGTGGACAGGTGCAGGCAGGCGCTTTTCTCTTGACCATCCAGCACTCCAGAGCTGGTTCCCACAGGGAGATATTAGGCTCCAATAGTTAACAAATCACCAAAACCCCAACCTTTACTCTTAAACAAGCATTACTTCTAAGTCCGTGGTTCTCAAACTTTTTGGCCTCAGGATCTTCTTTTCTTTTCTTTTCTTTTCTTTTCTTTTCTTTTCTTTTGTTTTCTTTTTTCTTTTCTTTTCCTTCTCTTCTTTCTTTCTTTCTTCTTTCTTTCTTTCTTTCTTTCTTTCTCTTTCCCTCCCCCTCCCTCTCTTTCTCTTAGGTGTTTTTATTATAGCACAGGGACAGGGCCCATGGGCAGAAAGAGTTGCTGCCTCAGGACCTTTTTACACTCTTAAAATTATTGAGGGCCCCGAAGAGCTTTTGCTCGTGTGGGTTGTATTGGCCAATATCTACCATTTACAAATTGCAGCCAAGAAATGTTCGTTTAATTCATCTAAACGGCAACAGTAAGCCCGTCACACGTCTCTGTGAAAATAGGCGTACATTCTGAAACAAAGAGTTTCAGCGAGAAGGGTGGCATTGCTTCACGGGTTTGCAAATGTCTTTAATGTCCCGCCTCACAGAAGACGGCTGGCTTCTCAGACCTGCTTCTGTGTCCTGCTGGCCGTGACCTCACACGGCGGGGAGACTCTGGAACACTCCACCGTGTGGGCACTATACAGGGCAGTATCTCAGGATTGTTGGAAGATGGTTTTGACCTCACAGGCCCCCTGAAAAGGTGTCGGGAGTTTCCTAGGTCCTCAGATCCCCCTTGGAGAAGCGACGGAGTCATAATCCATTCGCAGTGAATTCTTGCGCACGGTTCCCGAGAAATTCTGGGCGGTGTGTGAGTCGGCAGCTGCTGCTCAGACACCCTAAAAAATGAGGGAGCAGCTGGTCCCCCAAAGGGGGTGTGGCGAGAAGGGGGGCGCAGGAACAGACGTGAGCAGGACTTGAGACACAGTTCACTGGCTTTTAGTCAACTTGTGTGGCCAGAAGACCAACTGCTTTCGTGGAAGGAATTTCAAATGTAAAAGCTGCTTTCTCTGACTCCAGCGGCTGGGGTTGCCCGGTGGAGTTTGTCTGTTTATCTATTTATGAGAGAGGGCCTGAGGGACCAGCGAGGGGCAGAGAGAGAGAGGGAGAAAGAGAGAATCCCACGCAGGCTCCGAGCTGTCAGCACAGAGCCCCCTGTGGGGCTCGAACCCACGAGCCGTGAGACCGTGACCTGAGCCGAAGTCAGATGTTTAACCGACTGAGCCACGCAGGCGCCCCACCAGTGGAGCCACTTTTAAGACAGGTTAGAGATTGCTTCCCACCGGCAGGAAGGGGACCCCGTCTCTCACAAACCTTCTGAGGTTTGCCTTTTCAAGTTTGTCCCTGGTCAAGTGAAAAAGAACTTGCCGCTGAGAAGCGTCCCCCGCCCCCTGACCCCTGAGTGCTGACCATGGAGCCTGCCCCTCAAGGGCCCCTGCTTCTTCCCAGCCCTGTGGGCACTAGGCCTGCGGGGTCTCCCCCCACCCCTCCCACCAGACTTCTAAGGGCTGATATTGCTGTGACAACTGGAAAGAATTGGTGAACAGCGAGCCTCTTTTAAAACACTAAGCAGAGGGGCTCCTGGGTGGCTCAGTCGGTTGAGCGTCCGACTTCAGCCCAGGTCACGATCTCGCGGTCTGTGAGTTCGAGCCCCGCGTCAGGCTCTGGGCTGACGGCTCAGAGCCTGGAGCCTGCTTCAGATTCTGTGCCTCCTTGTCTCTCTCTCTGTCCCTCCCCTGCTCATGCTCAGAAACAAACATTAAAAAAAAAAAAATGAATGTGTTTGAAGACAGAGCCTGTCCCGGTGAGACTAATGTTTCCTGATGGTGTTTTCACTTCAATCCTGCCAGGTCTGTCTTCCAATGTTGTCCCCATGTACCTGGGAGAGCTGGCCCCTAAAAACCTGAGGGGGGGCCTCGGGGTGGTGCCTCAGCTCTTCATCACCATCGGCATCCTCGTGGCTCAGATCTTCGGCCTTCGGAGCCTCCTCGCGAGCGAAGAAGGTAAGCTCAAGACGCCTCTGGACCACAGCCCTCTTTCTGCCTGGACGTTTCTGTGGGCTGCTCTTTCCTCTCCAGTCGTGTCCAGGCAAGTGTCCTTGCCTCACTGCCCTGGCCCCATGGTATTGGTGTGGTATTTGCACAGAACAGGCCCCGAACAAGGTGGCGGGGCCCATGTGGCTAGTATTTTCCAGTCCCTCCTAGGACACAGAGGAGGGGGCTTTAGCGTGAGCAGGAAGTGTCATTGTCTGACTTTCTCTTGGCTTGCGTGGTGGCCAAGCGAGGGGCCCGGGGCATGGTAATGACCACCGCCAGTGTGCTTGAGGCCTCACTCGAGCCTCCCAGCAATGCTGCTGCCTGGTTGGGAGGGTGGGGGTCCTTTGCCGGTCCTACTCTGTAGACCAGGAAAGAGGGAACCCCCTAGGGGTAAAATGGTGAGTCTCAGGGCCGGTACCCCTTCCAGATGCTGACTCTGGAGCCTCCCCACTTTCCTCGGGAGCCTGGGCCCAGCACACCATAAGTGCACGGTGACTGGTAACTGTCACTGCTTCTGCATGACCTCCCCCTTCTGGTCTCGCAATCCCCATTAATGGTAACACCAGCCAAAACATACAAAGTGCTTACGGTGGGCCAGGCACCAAGTCTTTAGATTAAGTCCATTTAATCCTCCAAATAGTCCTGTAAGGCAGGTATTATCATTATACCCATTTTCCAGATGCAGAGCCTGAGGCATAGAGAGGTTGGATACCAGGTCCAAGGTCTCATTAGGACACAAATCCAGGTGGCTTGGGCCGGGCTCCACATGAAACGACCACTGTCTTCCTTCCAATCACCCTCGTAAGGAGCGGGGACCAGGGCAGGGGCTAAGTTCCTGTCTCCCAGTGATGTCACCTATATACCCGCAGGACCCAGGGCAGCCTCAGAGCCCCGGTGTCGGTGAAGTGCTCTCTGGCGTGCCCAGCGAGGGGGGCCTCAGAGCGGGCCCGACGGAGGGAGTAGGACCAGCCTTCCAGATGTGGGCAGACGGGGCACACCTGTGGAATCTCCCTGCCACGTTCGGGGAACCGCAAATGTGTGGATTGCATTTGTCCCTCCATCCTTTATGGAGACCATTCTGTCGTCGGTGTCCTTCCTCTGGACACAGTGTGGAGGGCGGGGCTTGGCCTTAGTCTCCAGCTCAACTCCTGGCACGTGCATGTCTACACAGGAGGCTGTTCTTTGTTTATTCCTCTCCCACATCAGGAGTGAGACCCCCTAGGGGTGACGGGGCCATCGCCTTAAGTCGGAGTCCACGCCTGTATTACACTGGGTTAAGAGTCCGCAGGGGAAGGGGGAGGCCTGCTGCGGCCCTCACCCCTGGCCTTCCCACCCCCACAGGGGGCCGCCGTGCTGACATTTACCATCATCGCATCCTTGCACCTCCCCCGCCCCCCATGTTTTTTTTTTTTTTTTTTTTTTTTTTTTTTTTACCACCTTTTGCAAAGATAGAGTTAATTTTCCGCTCCTGGACTTCATCTAGTTGGACCCCATTGCGTAGATCGCTGCGTCGGACACTGAGTTTCGGGGATGGGCTCCCGCCGTGGTTTGTACAGACTTCTATCGTATGGCTACGCCGTGGCTTCTGTGGCCCCTCTGTGCTGTGGACGTGGCCTTGCTTGCGGCTTCCGTGTCTGTGACCAGTGCTGCTCCGACCCTGCCGGACCAGGCGTCCTGGTGGCCCCGCATATTCAGGGCGCTGTGTCAGAGCACGGGACGGTGTGGGGTGTCGTCAGCTCTGTGTCGAGTCAGGGGACAGGGTGGCCGGCCGGGCTCCGGGGCGGGAGGGGCTGGGGAGGGGCGAAGGCAGCTCTCACCTGGGCACTGGCCTCCTTGCAGGCTGGCCGATCCTCCTCGGGGTGACCGGGGTCCCCGCGGCTCTCCAGCTCCTACTATTACCCTTTTTCCCCGAGAGCCCCCGGTACCTGCTGATTCAGAAGAAGGACGAGGTAGCTGCCCAAACCGGTAAGGCTCCACCGTGCAGGGGGCGGAGGCTGCGGCCTCTCTGCTCCGGGAAGTTGGGGTCCCCTGAGCCCGCCCCCTGCTCCCCTCCCTTAGCGCTGAAAAGGCTGTGTGGCTGGGACGACGTGGGCCCCGAGATGGAGGAGATCCGGCAGGAGGACGAGGCCGAGAGGGCCGTGGGCTTCGTCTCCGTGCTGAAGCTGTTCCGCACGAGGTCCCTGCGGTGGCAGGTCATCTCCGTCATCGTCCTCATGGGCGGCCAGCAGCTGTCGGGGGTGAACGCGGTACGGGGGCCGGGGTGCGGGGCTGGGAGGGGCGCTGTCGTCATCACAGGGGGCCCCGAGCACCCCGCCAGCCTCTGGGGGTGCCTTCCAGATCTACTACTACGCGGACCAGATCTACCTGAGCGCGGGGGTGAAGGAGAATGACGTCCAGTACGTGACAGTGGGCACCGGGGCCGTCAACGTGCTGATGACCGTCTGTGCCGTGAGTCCCCGACAGCCACCAAGGACGAGGGCATCTTGAGTGTGTGTGTGTTGGGGGGGGGGGGTCCTAGCTGAGGAAAGAGCCAGATCTGAGGTGGTGACGTGCCTCTTGGTCTCATCTCCGGGCCACTTGTCAGATGACAGCCTGTCTCTTGGAGGCGGGGGGGGGGGGCAGCCTGTGCCCGCCCCCAAGATGGAGACCCCCTGCCCTCCACTCTGGAAGCTTCCGCCGTGTGAGGTGGCTCTTCCCCAATCTGTCCCATGTGTGGTTACTACCTGTGCCCTGCTGGGGGGCAGACACACGGGCAGGTGGGCACACAGCTGCCCCTTCGGAAGGGGGGTTTGGGAGACGGGCGGAGGACTTCCTGCGCAGGCGGCTCTAGCAGGGGTGCGGCCTCCTGTCTAGCGGGGCTGCTGAGCCTCCCTGTTTGCCCTCCGCCCCCTCCCCTGCAGGTGTTCGTGGTGGAGCTCTTGGGGCGAAGGTTCCTGCTCCTTCTGGGTTTCTCCGTCTGCTTCACGGCCTGTTGCGTGCTGACGGCGGCCCTGGCCTTGCAGGTGAGGAGGGGGGGGGTGTGGTGGCGGCTGGAGCGCCCTGTCTGTCCGCTGAGCCCTCACTTGCATGGTAAGGAAAGTGACCAACATGATCTTTTCGCAACTACGATGAATCAGACGCCTGGGGACCATCTGCCCCCTGGGGCCCCCTGGGAGCCTCCACGTCTAAGTAGCCCACTGCCGGGGCGCCTGGGTGGCTCAGTCGGTTGGGTGTCCGACTTCGGCTCGGGTCGTGATCTCGCGGTCTATGGGTTTGAGCCCTGCGTCAGGGTCTGTGCTGACAGCTCGGAGCCTGGAGCCTGCTTCAGAGTCTGTGTCTGTCTCTTTCTCTCTGCTCCTACCCCGCTAGTGCTCGGTCTCTCTCTCTCTCTCTCAAAAATGAATAAATGTTAAAAAAAAAAAAAAAAAAGATTTTAAGTAGCCCACTGCCCACTTCTGGCCGATTTCCCAGAGGCATCCGGGTGGCACGGCCTGCTGGGGAGCCAGGTGCCCTCCTTGCCCGGCCCGGCCACAGCCCCTGGGGACCAAGATGCCCCACCCAGGTCATCTCTGCCCTGCCAGGTGTGATCCAATGTCCTCTCCCCACAGGACACAATATCCTGGATGCCTTACGTCAGCATCGCCTGCATCATCGCCTACGTCGTGGGACACGCCCTTGGGCCCAGTATGTTCCCTAGAGCTGGCTCTCCCTGGTTTTGTCTCCTCCTTTCCTGAACCAGAAACTTCTCGCTTGGGTCCCCTGGAGAGGCTCCTTGGAGGCCTCATGCAGCCCCAGAATGGCCTCTCCCCCTGCCTTCCTGTCGCGCAGGGGTTTGCTCAGAGGGTTATTAGAGTGACCGCGCTAAAGCGGCCTTCGCCGTGTGCGTTGAAACAGGCTACCCCGTGCGATTGGCGTAGAGAGCCTTGCGGTGGTCCCGGGCCCCTTTTAGGGACATCACAGGATGTCACCTGCGGTGCCATATTCTTGCTGTTGGCCTTCTCGCGCTGCTTCTCTGCCAGCCCAGGAGTCCCGGAGACACCCCGCTCCTCGGGCCGGATGCCTCGGGCGCCCCGCGCACGGCAGGGCCTCCGGGACCCTTGGCGGGCTTGCCTGCTTCCAGAGGAGACAGCTCCTCCTCCTTCCCCCTCTGCCCCCCAAGGCCCCGTCCCCGCGGTGCTCATCACGGAGACCTTCCTGCAGTCCTCCCGGCCGGCCGCCTTCATGGTGGGGGGCAGCGTGCACTGGCTCTCCAACTTCACGGTGGGCTTGATCTTCCCGTTCGTCCAAGTGAGTGCCAGCCGCCCCGCCTCCCCCCTGCCCCCTGCACAAAATCCTCACGCGGTTAAGGGAGAAGCTTCTGGAGAAGGTGAGCCCCACTTGCCCTTCCCACAGGTGGGCCTCGGAGCCTACAGCTTCGTCATTTTCGGCGTGATCTGTCTTCTCACGACCATCTACACCTTCCTGGTGGTCCCCGAGACCAAGGCCAAGACCTTCATAGAGATCAATCAGATTTTCACCAAGATGAATAAGGTGTCAGAGGTGCACCCGGAAAAAGAGGAACTGGAGGAATTTCCACCCTCTACTCGGGGGCAGTAACTCGAGGGAAGGAGCCCGCTGAGCGGGTCTGCGCCGGCTTCCCTCCCGGGCTGTTGTCCCGGCCAATAGCCGTGAACGTGCGGGACCAGGCGCCGTCCATCCGGGGTGGAATGCACCGGGGCTGTGCCGTCTGTCTCCAGATGACCGCCGCCAACCCCGAGTCACGGGGAGCAGGCGCCCCTCGCCGCGCTGGGCTAGCCGTCAGGTCCTGATAACGTCAGCTCTCACGACAAAAATCATTAGCGTGGTGGCGGGATGGAAAGAATCACATCTGGCCAGAGAAACACCTCTTCTGAAATCCATGGGTCTTCTGGGGACCGGAGGCCTGCGTTCAGGGGAATTCTTCCTCTTGCCCGATCCGTCTCCAGAAACACCAGTCCTGGAAAGTGTGATGTCTGAGAAGCTACGAAGCAGGTCCCTATGGAGACTTCAATGGAGTCGGAGCTTGTTAATTCCGGATTATATTGCTGAAGGGCAGTGAATGGCATTGCCTCTGAATGCTCAATAAAACACATACGATCCCTTTTACCAAGACATGCTTCTTTCCTGTGAGCAGGTGGAAGAAGGCAGCGGGAGGGGTGTGTGTGGGAGGGCGAGGGGGTCCCTGGTCCTTTGAGCAGTCCGATCTTGCTGGAGCGTCAGCCCCTTGAGAGCATGGGTTTGGCCACTTTTGCTTATCCCGGAATCCCGCTGCCTAGACCCGGCCTGGCGTACAGGAGGCCCCCAGACAGTATTTGCTGGAAGGGGAGAAGCAGGAGCTGAGATGGTGAGGCCACCTGTAGGATGTGAGATCTGCTCCCTGCTCCGGGGAGTTAGGGAGGCAGACCCGGGGCCGGCTGGGGGCGGTTGGGACGGGAGCAGCTTTTGTGGGGGTGGAATGGGGATCCCTCAGGTGATGAGCTAAATAAATAACTTAGAGGAGAAGTAAACAGTTCGCGGCTGTGGTCGGACCACGCTGTGTCCCCGTGCGGGGACCCGTAGCGTGGCAGGAGGCGCAGGAAACAGGGAATTTCTCGGCACTGAGGAGCGGTGCAGCCGGATGTGTGAATCAAGGAACCTCCAGCCTGGGGGAGGCTGGACCTCACATCCTGGGTCCTGCCGCTTAGTAACGGTGCACCGTGGGTACTTACTCAGCTTTTGTGTACCTCAGCTTCCTCTTCCATTAAATGGAGCTAAGAACAAATGTCTCACGTGGCTATGGGATTGAAATAACAGGCGTGTGGTGCTTCGATCAGCGGGCTGGCTTGTATTATCTCCGCGGTTGTTTTTAAGTGCTTGGGAATGAGCGTCGATCTTGAGGACAAATAAACTCACGGGTAAAATGCAGCGAGAGGCCGCTCTTCATACACAACTGCGGTTAAACAATTAAGTAAATGGATGGCACACGGGGGGAGGTTACAGCTAAGCCGAGATAGGAGTCTAGGATGATCCACGTGGTCATAAATGAGCGTTGGAGAAACCGGTATGAGGTCACGTTCAGTTTGCCATAAACACGGACGGCTACAAATAGGAACGCTTACAGACACGTGTATTTACACGGGTTACAAAATACAGGAGCAGGGGCACCTGGGCGGCTCAGTCGGCTAAGCGCCCGACTTTGGCTGAGGTCATGATCTCGCAGTCTGTGAGTTCGAGCTCCGCGTCGGGCTCTGTGCTGACAGCTAACATCTTCTGTCCTGAAGATAACACAGGCGTGGGGTGATCACCGAGTCTGAGGGAGTTGTGTGGCAGTAATAAGGACCCGGTGAGCCTCCGGTAGGGGGGGCCAGTTGGTAAGAAACAAGGGGGTCCCTGCAGAGCCAGCAGCGGTCAGGCCGAGATGCCAGGGAGAGTTCAGAGGGAGAGCTGTTGGATTTAGGGACCCTTGGCCCCCACAGTAAGGCACCTGGCCCCCTGCCGGCTTCCTGATGGGCCAGGAGTGAAGGGTGTGGGGAGGTGTGGGGAGAAGACGTGTTGAGGTGTTTTATGGAAAACCTAGAAGTGTCTAGAAGGATGTCGGCCATATGGCTCTGGAACTCAGGAGAGAGAGACCACATTCACATCGCTTTTATTACAGTATATCGACAGAATTGTCGTTTATTATTGTGTTAATCAAATTAAACTTTATCATAGGTATGTATGCATGGGAGAAAACAGTGTATTCAGGGTTCAGAGCTGTCCGCGATGTCCCTTGGGGTCTTGGAGTGGATCCCCTGGGGATAACAGGATGACTGTATTTCTTGCTGTCTCCCTTCACAATTTCTGGTTGAGTGTGTGTGTTTTATCACATGACGTGTACGTATACATAACTTATAAAAAATAAATATACATACACCGGAGGTTTGTGTTCAAAACTTAGTGACTGATGGGGACGCCTGGGTGGCTCAGTCGGCTAAGCATCGGACTCCTGATTGATCTCACAGTTCGTGAGTTCGAGCCCCAGGTCGAGCTCTGCGCTGACAGTGCGGAGCCTGCTTGGGATTCTGGGACAGAGGGCTTGTGGGACAGAGTCTGAAATCCCACTCTGGAATGGGAGTGGGGCGGGGTTTTGCCATCTGAAAGTCTGTCCCCTTAAGGGCTGGCTCCTCGGTCCCCAGAGGAAGAGTGAGGAGATAAGGACCTGTGATCGTCACACCCTCATGTGCGCGGGGTTCGTCGTGGAATCATGGGAGACTCGGGTCTTCGTCGTGGAATCATGGGAGACTCGGGTCTGTCACCCGCATCGGGCACAGCACAGCGACGCGCACATGGCCTCTTCTGTCTGCAAGGAATTTAGAGTCAGCCAGGAGGATGGAAACCACATTGCCCCGTGGTAAAAAGGGACAGAAGGGGGGACTGCTGCATCTGGTTCTGAGTCTGCTGTGAGCCCTGTCTTAATCAGCTGAGCAGCCCCAGTGGCCCTTGCTGGCACTTAATAAATGTTGAATGAATGAATGAATGAATGTTGAATAAATGTTGAAGAATCGTCTTCGGGGAAAAGGTAAACCATGGGCCGAGCCTTCAGGAACGGGTGAGGCTCGTACAGGAATAGAGGATAAGGCGCTTGGAAGGGTAGCAGGGAAGAGAGCGGCGTGCCCGTCGTGAATCGAAGACATTCACTCAGCAAGTATTTGTTGAGCACCTACTGTGTGCCAGGCATTGGGTATAACGGATCTAATGGTCAAAAACATAAGTAAACAAATACTTAAAGTTATCGCAGGGAGTATTCAAGGTAAAGTGTTGAGAGAGCGGCAGGTGAGGGGTGAGGGGTCCCCGAGGAGACGTCCCCAGGAGGTGACATTTGTCCCGTGGTCTGGAGGAAGGATGTTTCAAGCGCAAGGAATGGCATGGAAGGAGGCTGGTTTTGCCATCGACTTGACTTGACTTTGCCGCCTACTGAGTCGACTTGTGATTGGGGTCGACTCAGAGGAAGGGAAGGCACACGGAGTTTAACCCTTGTGATTAGACCGTGAGCACTGGGGCCAACCGGAAGAAGCATGCCCAAAGTACAATGTTCAACCAGCTGATACAGCAGCCCTATCTGGCGGACTGGCACTCAGGAGTCGAAAGGTAACTGCGGTCAGCAGAATAACGCCCCCGCAAACGTGTCCCCGTCCTAATCCCCAGGATCTGTGAATGCGGTATTTTTACCTGGCAAAGGGAATTAAAACAGCAGAAGGAATTAAGGCCGCTGATCAGCCAACCCTGAGATGGGAGATTTTCTGAACGGTCCAAGAGGGATCCGTGTGATCACAGGGAAGAAGCAGAACCATGAAGACGGCAGCTTGAGACTCAGTCCAACGTCGTTGGCTTTGAAGATGGTGAAAGTGGCCATGAGCGGGGAGTTCCAGCGGCTTCTAGGAGCTGGAAAGGCAAAGAAACGGATATCCTCCTGGAGCCTCCGGAAGGGAACGCAGTCCGTGGCACCTTGACGTTAGCCCAGGGAGACCCACCTCAGACTTCTGACCTTCCAGACCTGGAAGGTAACACATCTGTGTTATTTTAAGCCGCTAGGTTTGTGGTGATTGGTTAGAGCAGCCGCAGGAAGCTGATGGGGACGGGCTGGGAGAATTCTGAGAAGAAGTTAGTAGAAACTTGGATGTGTGTATTTCATTGCTCCCTGGGTGGCCTAGCTGTGCCCCCAACGGGAAAAGGCAGGTGAGTGCCACCCAAGGGAGAAACCAGAGTGTGATTCAAGGTCGCTGAGGACAGACCACTGGCACAGCGGGCTCAGGTGGTACAAGAGAGGGTGGGGACAGCCTACAAGAGCCAGCCCTTGTCCTGTGTCCTTCTTCCCCTGGCCAGCGGACCCACCCGCAACCCTGGAGCACCGTGTGGCTGCGCGCACCCCCTTTCTGCCGTGGAAGGACCGCCTCCTCCCCCGGGGGGTCTAAAATACAGACAGGTGGGGGCATCCGCTTTACGCAGAACAGGGGAGCACGATGGGAGCTGGAACAGGGAAAGTCATCCCCTCACCGCGGAATAAGCCTGGCCCAGGCTACCGGGCTCTCCATGACTCCGTACAGAGTGTCCCAGGCCGCAGCCCAGCCAGCAGGGGTCACAGACACGTGCCTCTCCCAACAGATACCGACTCCGGGCCTTGGAAGGGACGCGGGGCGCCGCAGAGCAAACACAGCCCTTTACAGACCGTTCACAGCCACCTGAGCTGTCGCGAGCAGACCGTCAGGGTCTTGTCCCTGTGGTGCGCCCTCAGCACTGGTTCACCTGTGCACGCCGGTGCCTTCTGCTTGGGTCGCTTCACACACACACACCGTATACAACGTGTTTCCACGTCCCTCTGGAATTTTCTTTTCTTTTAAACAATGCTTATTTATCTTAAAAAAATTTTTTTTAATGTTTATTTTTGAGAGAGAGAGACAGAATGCAAGCGGGGACGGGGCAGAGAGAGAGGGAGACACAGAACCCGAAGCAGGCTCCAGGCTCCGAGCTGTCATCGCAGAGCCTGGCGCGGGGCTCGAACCCGTGAACCGCGAGATCGTGACCTGAGCCGAAGTCGGACACTCTACCGACTGAGCCACCCAGGCGCCCCCTTCTATGTACGTTTCATAATTCTCCTTTATATTTAGGATTTTTCTTGTTTCTTGAGATAGGCCTGGATTGCAATGCATTTTCCTCTTAGGACTGCCTTCGCTGCATCCCAAAGGGTTTGGGTTGTTGTGTTTTCATTTCCATTTGTTTCCATGCGTTTTTAAATTTCTTCTCTAATTGCGTGGTTGACCCATTCATTCTTTAGTGGGATGTTCTTTCACTTCCATGCTGTTGGAGGTTTTCCAGACTTTTTCCTGTGGCTGATTTCAAGTTTCATAGTATTGTGATCTGAAAGTGTGCATGCTATGATCTCAATTCTTTTATATTTATTGAGGGCTGTTTTGTGGCCCGGTATGTGATCTATCTTGGAGAATGTTCTGTGTGCACTCGAGAAGAAAGTATATCCTGCTGCTTTGGGATATAGAGTTCTAAATATATCTGTCAAGTCCATCTGGTCCAATGCATTGTTCAGGGCCATTGTTTCTTTCCTGATTCTCTGTCTACATGATCTGTCCATTGCTGTAAGCGGAGTAAAGTCCCCTTGCCATTACCACATTCTTATCAATAAGATTGCTTATGTTTGTGATTAATTGTTTTATATATCTGGGTGCTTTCAAATTCGGTGCATAGACATTTGTAATTGTTAGCTCTTCCTGATGGATAGACCCTGTAATTATTATATAAAGCCCTTCTTCATCTCTTATTACAGCCTTTAATTTAAAGTCTAGTGTGTTCTTAATTCTCCTTTCAAATGGAGCCCAGCCTTCCAATCAGGTGATTTGTCATAATTTATGTAATCATCCCCCCCCTTTTTTTTTTATCTAATAGAGTAATTCTGAAATAAGCACCTTTGTTCAGTGTTTAATGGCTTATTTATTACTAAAGGTAATTAGAAATAAATAGACTGGAGGCACCTGGGTGGCTCAGTCAGTTAAGCGTCCGACTTTTGATTTTGGCTCAGGTCGTGATCTCACGGTTTGTGAAATTGAGTCCCTGCTGTCAGGTCAGAGCCTGTTTGGGATTCTCTCTCTCCCTCTCTTTCTTCCTCTCCCTGGCTTGCTCTTTCTCTCTCCCTCTCTCTCTCTCTCAAAACAAATAAAATAAACATTTTTAAAAAAAGAAATAAATAGGCTATATTAAAAAAAATTCTTTTTGAGGGGCGCTTGGGTGGCTCAGTTGGTTAAGCATCCAAGTTCGGCTCAGGTCATGATCTCACTGTTGATGAGTTCAAGCCCTGCATCAGGCTCTGTGCTCACAGCTCAGAGCCTGGAGCCTGCTTCAGATTTTGTGTCTCTCTGTCTCTCTGCCCCTCCCCTGCTCACACTCTGTCTCTCTCTCTCTCCCAAAAATAAATAAACATTAAAAAAAAGGAGAAAAAAAATTAATTGACTCTTTCCTCCAAATGGATAATTAGTCCAGATGTATAAGCAGGAGTGCAGAGAAACAACCCAGGAGAAACATAACACATCCAGACAATCAGGCCCGACTTGGTTTCCAAGACTCCCCATTTCTGGGGACAATGGTGGACAGTGGTTTTTCTCCTCCTTGGTGCACCTGGGGAGCTCCCGGCTTGGGGCTTGGTGGAGGTGAGGGAAAGCAAAGGAAAAGGAGAAGGGATCCTTGTCAGGGGGGGGGGGGCAGAACCTGAGGGCAGAGTGTCCCCAAGGCCCAGGAAGAAATATGAGTCAGGAGGAAAGGACAACCCCTGCCGATGAGTCAAGATGGGGACCGAGAACCGACAATGGCTTTGACCTCTCGGAGGGCACGAATGACCTTGACAAGAGCAGCAGAGGTGAGAGCTGGAGACAAAAGCTTGGCTGGAGTGGGTTCAAGGGAGAAATGGGTGGGACGGAGGAGAGACAGCTAGGACAGAGAGCTATTTGAAGGAGCTTTTGGCACAAGGGGACAAAATACGAAGCTTAGTGAAGGGAGATGACGGAATTGTGTTAGGTTTTTATAGGGCAGGAGTCATGTTTAGACACTGAGAGGGAGTATGCAGTAAAAAAAAAAAAAAAAAAAAGGAAGGACCAGCGATGCAGGACAGACGGGGGGGGGGGGGGTGGGGAGCAGTTGCAAAGAGAAAGTCCCGGAAAGAGCAAAGACAGGACCTAATGTCTGTTACCATTCATTTGGGTATATGAGTTCTCTGCTTTCACAACGTCGTTCGTTTGTAGTTATATTTTATTCACAATCGCTTTATAGGAGGCACTGACTGCACAATTTGCACATAGGGTATGTTAATATACTGACAACAGCCTTTCTCAGTTGTGCAATGCACCACCACTCTATCACATGGTATGCTCACACATTCTCTTCTAGATATTATTTCTGTGACCAATGAGGAAAGTAAGGCTCCTAGAGGCAGTATCGCTCGCCTGAGGCCCCACGGTTAGTAACAATAATTCTGACGTTGTCTCCATTTCTTGCAAAGTGATTGTTTAAAGTTCATTTATTTCTTGAGAGAGAGAGAGAGAGAGAGAGAGCAAGAGAGGGAGGGTCAGAGAGAGAGGGAGAAGAGAGAATCCCAGGCAGGCTCTGTGCTGTCGGCGCAGAGCCCAATGCTGGGCTCGAACTCACAAACCGTGAGCTCATGACCTGAGCCGAAGTCAGATGCTTACCCGACAGAGCCACCCGGGCGCCCTGTGTCTGCAAAGTGGATTTTTTTAACAGTGACTTTTTAGCAACTTTTCCCCGGGGTCTGGTTCCTCACCTCACCCCAAGGTGGTTTTATTCTCGGCAGAGAATCCGTTGTCTCCCAGGGGGTATCGGCAGAAGTGACCGGGGGCAGCTGAGAACATTACCTCATCCTCTCTCTTGAGTTGCCCAGTGCTCTTGGCTGCAGATGGGGCCACGTTTTCCAGGTCTTGACATTTTATACCGAAACCTACTTCGAGTGACACGACGTTCACGGACACGAAGGCCGTGCTGCTCCTGTGCCCTTGCACGGTGTCCACGTTTCCCCTGGGCGGCTTGTTGGGGTCGCCGGTGGCCGGCCTGCGGGTCAACAGATACGGCTGGTCAAGAGGAGACGTGTTGCCCTCACCTAAACCACACCGTCTCTTGGCGAGCGTGCGTGTGGTGGGGAGCTGGTGTGATCTTGGAAATCAAGAGGCCTGATGTCTCGTCCCCCCCACCCCGGGCACAGACGTCATGCCCTAAAAGCCAGTCCCTGAATTACCTCGGGATGTCTCTCCGTGTCAGTTGCTCGGAAGGGCATCGCCTCCGTCGTCCACCCCGTGGCCGCGTCCAGCCTTTGAGAGCAAAGTGCTTGGCGGTACTTAGCGTCTGCCTCAGCATCACTTCTAGCAGGTGCTCAACAGGTGCCGGTCGCCGGGGTGTGATTCACGGCCAGGTGACCGTGGCCCCAAGCTGTGACAGCTGCAGCCTCTCCCTGGGCGGCCTCGCCAGCGTTGTTGTTCTGAGGTTTGGGGTTCAGGCTGAGTCACGGCACGGGCCCCGGTCTCGTGTCTCGTGCGGGAATGAAGAACGGGGCTTTGTACTTTGCTTGGTTTACACAGCAACCTCTATGCCAAAGCCCGGGTGCCGCAAGGATGTGAGTCTGCAGACGAGGAAGGACGCCTAGGTCAAGGTTCCCAGGAAGGAAGGGCCGTGAGCCAAGATCTTAGGGGAGGCACCGTGGAATCCCCTTTGGCCAGATCCTACTGTCTGAGGTTCACAATTACACTTGGACTTGATGTCCCAGGGTTGGCCGTTTGCAGGAAAGAGTGGAAAGCCCTCTAAGGAAAGCTAACATTTAAAAAAAAAAAAAACCTAGCTATTCAGTTTGCATACGTAAAAGAAAACACTGCCAATTAAAAATTAATTCTTTTTTTAAAACTTTTTTAATATGTATTTATTTTTGAGAGAGACAGACAGAGGGTGAGCAGGGAAGGGCCAGAGAGAGAGGGAGACACAGAATCCGAAGCAGGCTCCCGGCTCTGAGCTGTCGGCACAGAGCCTGACACGGGGCTCCAACTCATGAACTCTGAGATCATGACCCGAGCCAAAGTTGGACGTTCAATCAGTGGAGCCACCCAGGTGCCCCAAAATTAATTCTTTATTGACGCAGGACCATAAGACCTCTTGCTCTAAGTACCTGATTAACAACCTGCCATATGTTGTGTGCTTGAATGAAGAAAACATTCAGCATATTGTAATTATGCTGAATTATGCACTATGTGATTATCCGTCATCCAGGCTTCTTTGCGATTTGGACTGTGCTGTTCTGAACTTCACCGAGGGTGACTGGGCTGTTCCAGAAGCCCAGGCTTGGCGGCCACTGCCTCGCCTGAACCTCCACAGTCGCAGATCTTGGGACCTCGGTGACGGTCTCATCGCTGCCCTGAGCTTCCCTGAGGCTAGCACGGCTCTTGGGCATCTGGAAGGGCTGGAGGAGAGGCCTCGGGGCTGGCTGACTGCACGGCCAGCGAGGTTTGGGCTCTGAAGAGCAGTCCCCCAGTTATGGGGCCAGGGTCCCCCAGGCAGGCCCCCACTGCCTGCTTGGTGGCCAGTCTCTAGAAAACCAGCCTGCATGTCAGTTAATTGCCTGGCGAGTCCCGTGTGAACGGGGCGGGGGGGGGGGATGTTTTCACGAGCCCACTCAGGAGAGGTTTGCTTTAGCCTCGCCCGCCTGTTCCCAAGATCATGGATTTCAACACTGAAAGGGACTTTATCTCTTGGTCTGTCCCTCGTAGGAATTCCTTGTTCATCCGTCCTACTATTGTCAAGACTCTGGTTGAATGCCTTCATTGACAGGCAGTTCATCACCTCCAAAGACAGCACATTCCAGCGTGGGCTCTGGGGCCAGACAGCATAGCTTTGAATCCTGCTAAGTTACTTGCCCGTCTCATCTTCCAAACCGAGAAATGGGATCATAGTATTTGTATCTACCTCTCAGGATTGAGAAGATTAAATGCACCATGTGTGGGGGGCAGACACCTTTCCGTGTGCCCTGGCTGGTCCCGTCCTAGACACCTGCTGGGCACCTCCGGGAGGGCGGGTCAGACATCACGCCCACTTTGCCGTTCAGGTGTGGTGGTTTTTATGTCTAAGAGATCCTGCCATCTCAGCCACCCTCTGTCCCCAGAGGCCGTCCCTAAGCCATGTCCTTGAGGGAAGGGAACCCCACTGATGAATAACGTCTTCACCATCGTTCCCGTTATCCTGACGGGAGCCTCAGAGTGAAAGATTTTCAGGTTCTGAACCTGCACAGACTGGTGGGCAGGGAAGGGTCTGGTGCTTTGCTCTCCGAGAGGGACGGGTGAACTTCTGACAGGAGCCCTCCGAAGTCCGCTCGAACGGGGAATATAGTAGAAGGATCACTGGCCTGAGAAACAGGAGACCTAGGTTCTAGATCTTGCTTTGCTGTTTCGTATCCAAGGCACCTGGAACAGGTCACTTAACGTCCCCGTGGCTCTGTTCCTTGTTCTTCGATGTGCATCGTATGGGCACCGAGACTGTATTATGGGAGGGGATACCACGGGGGCAGGACGCAGGGGGAACTGAGCATACAGCACCCTCGTTCTTGCGTGCGGGCAGCGGGACACTGCCTCAGAGCCCCCTCCATGAACGTGGGGACTTCTGTTCTTGACAGGGCTAAGGGTCCCATCCGGTATTGTTTCTTTCCCAGGCCAAGGCTCTGCCCGTCTATGTCGGCTTCTAAGAAAGATGTGCCTCAGGGGCTCTGGGCTGGCTCAGTCGGTAGATTGTGCGATCCACGATCTCAGGGCTGTGGATTCAAGCCACACGTTGGGTGCAGAGATGACTTAAAAATAAAATCTTGAAGGGGCGTCTGGGAGGCTCAGTCGGTTAAGCGTCCGACTCCGGCTCAGGTCACGATCTCGCGGTTTGTGGGTTCGAGCCCCGCATCGAGCTCCACGTTGACAGTGCGGAGTCTGCTTGGGTTCTCCTTCTCTCCCTCTCCCCGCCTTTCCCCTGCTCCTGGTCTCTCTCTCTCTTTCTCAAAAGCAAGCAAGCAAGCGATTCAAAAAGCAGGCCGTGGAGGCAGGAGGGACCTCAGCCCATGCAATCCCCACCTTCCTGTGAGAGAAAGAACAGCAGCTCCGGGACATGCGCTGTGCTCTTTGTTGCCGATACGCCTGTAACTTACCACAAGACCTTTATGGGTCCTGTGTACCTCAGTTTACCAATGTGAGAAATGGGAAGGGTAGATCGCCGAGGTTCCCTGGGGCACAGACCCGGCCATCCCCACAGGGGCCACTAGGGGGCAGCACCTCCTTTGCCAACACAACCCGCCTACTCAGCCCTCCCAACCATCTTCAGCAAAACCTTGGCTCTCCTTAGATTTTCACAAAATGGCACCAACACAGAGGCCTTTTGGAAAATTCCGGCTCTGGTGAGAGGCACACCCACTGAGGACACCGTGGAACAGCTAACAGGCTGTTCCTAAGGGATATTTTATTACCAAGGCTCGTGAGCCCCGTGAATTTCCAGGACTTCATGCTTCTGCTCCCAGGCAGGCCTGGTCTTGCCCTGGAGGGGGCGGCCGCCCACGGCTCTCTCTCTCTCTCCTCTCTCTCTCTCTCTCGGACAACGTGCAGCTGGCTTTGTGGCTGTGTTTGAGGAGCAAATTCTCTGTCACTGGGTTAGAATGTGCCCTTGGAGCCTCTGCGGCTCCCAGGAGAAAACTTAGGGAGAGCAAAATTAACCCCAGCAATTCAGTTGCGTTCACAACGACAATCCGAGGGAAATAACCTTAACCTGAAATTAGTATCATCTGAAGCCTTTTCAGTTTTTTCTCGGGTGTTTCTGTTTGTGTTAGTTTTTAAACTAAATTCAGCCAGGTTCCTATTCTGTGTTGTTTGTAGTAGCGAACAGTTGGAATCATCGATTCACAGTGAGCAAGAACACAATTAATAATATTTACAGTTTTCAGAAAAGTTGTAAAAAGGTCAGTTGATAGGGCACCTAGGTGGCTCAGTCAGTTGAGCGTCCGACTTCGGCTCACGTCCTGATCTCACGGTTTGTGAGTTCGAGCCCCATGTCGGGGTCCGTGCTGACAGCTCAAAGCCTGGAGCCTGCTTCGGATTCTGTGTCTCCCTCTCTCTCTGCCCCTCCCCGGCTTGTGCTCTCTCTCTCTCTCTCAAAAACAAACATTAAACCTTTTTTTAAATAATAAAATCTTGAAAATAAAATAAAAAATAAAAATAACTTGGAAAAATTCTTCTCTGTGTATGCCACCAACTCAATGTGCAATTATTCAATCACGTTACTGTCTTTTTACGTCTTAACAAAGTTTTAGGGATTTAAACACATCTTTAACATTCAATTTTGTTTTCTAATTAATGTAAAACCCAAGGTTCCAAAGCCAACACTACTAAACAGGATGCACTCAGAAAAGCCCAACTTCCAGCCCTGTCCCCCACTCCTCTCCTGCCTCCCCTTTTCGGTAACCATTGTCATTCACTTTTGGTTCCTTTTCCCCGTGTCTTCGAGCACAGACAGACAGGTGTAATCCTGTTTGTTTACGTGTTCATTTACAGGAAACGTAAGCCTCTCTTCCCACAGGAAGCTAAACCCCTGGGCTGTATGGCTCACTGTCTCATCTCCAGCTCATCGCAGACCCTCATTTCTGGGGGACAGGACGAATCCGATCACATCCGTCATGCCGTTTCCTGGCTGGACAGGCTGCCACAGCCACCCATCGCTCACAGGAGAAAATCCAGAACGCTGTAGTGGCACAGAGGCCCCAGCGCACCTGACCTCCCGGCGACACCGCTACCCTGCAGCTCCCCTTGAACCTGCTCCTCCGTCCACACCGAACTGTCCCATTAGCGTGAGCTCTCCCGCTGGGCCCTCCAGGTGAGGCCCTTCAACCCGGTGTGTACCAGCCCCTCTGGGGAGGGGGTCGTAACCCGTTGTCCCAGGAGAGCGTGACCGGTCAGTTAAATGTCCTGCTCATTGGACTCGAGCTCCCGGTGTGGAAACACCCCTCCCGCCCCGTCTCTGTGTCCCAGCTCTCAGCCCCGCGCCTGGCACATGGCAGGTGCTTCACAAGCTTGTAGAAGTGAAAGGGAAGCCTTCGGTAGCTAAAGCAACTTGGATGCAGGAGACCTGGGTTTAGATCCCGGCTCTACCGTCTTCTATCTGGTTGCTCTTGGGCGAGTCCCCTGGCCGTCCTGCATCTCGGCTTCTGTTTCAGTAAACTGGGGGAATTGCGGCTTCACTGAGGGCGGCCCTGAGCGGTAAATGAAGTCAGGAAGTGGTGAGGCCGTGCTGAATGACAGCGTGCAAGGGCAAAGGTAGTAAGGAGAGGGGAGGAAGGAGTGGAGAAGAACGCGGGGGGCTGGGTGGAGGGGGCGTTGAAGAGTGAGCCGGGAGAAAGGGGTCTCACTGAAGAACACGCATGGATTCACTCAAACCACGGCTTACAGGACAGGCAATTATCCCACACGATAGTAACTGGAACTGGAAACCGCGTCTAGTGTGGCAAGACCCGGCCACCACCGGACTTGAAAGGACCACATCTGCGGGGAGGCGTTCTCTCCTCCCCTCCCCTCTCCTCCCCCACTCTTTTGTTGCTGCTGCTGATTTTGAGAGAGAAAGAGAGTACCATCAGGAGAGGGGCAGAGAGAGAGAGAGAGACAGAGAGAATCCCAAGCAGGCTCCGCACTGTCATCGCAGAGCCCAAGGCAAGGCTCGATCTCACGAATCGTGAGATCGTGACCTGAGCTAAAGTCAAGAGCCGGATGCTTAACCGACTGAGCCCCCCTGGCGCCCCCTCCCCGCCCGCTCTTTCTTTTGCTCACACATCACAGTCAGTGCTCCAGACCTCCCCACTAGCAGTCCCCAAGGTAAGACTCTCTTTCCTTTTTCCTAATCCTGGTCCTGGAACCCCTCCTACCTTGATCTCTGTCCCTTCGCCCGTGTCCCTGCGGGGAGGGCACGGGAGGGGTACTCGACGTGGTACAAAGGGATAGAAAAAGAACTTTTCAAATGACAAATTCTCAAAGTTATTTTATTACACCCAAGTCCCACACGGAAGTTCGGGCTGCTTCGTAATTTACGCAAACCTGCAGGCTTTGGTGGGAAGGTGGTTAGCGCCCCGATCCCTTCGCATTTCTATTCCAGTCAGTTCCCCTCGGTGTCGTCTGACTCACGTCACCTCGCCTCCGCTCGGGGACGATGGTTTCCCCCATCTTACTCAGAAACCCGACAGGTGCCTCGGGGAGGGTGCGATCCGGACACGGAATTTCTCGGAGCCAGGCAGGGTCGTGGGCTCAGCGGAGGTCCGCCTCGTCCTGCACGCCGCATGCTTCGAGCTCCCTACTCTTGGTGGCGTTCCTTCGCTTTCTTCTTTTCAGGAAGACTCTTCAAGTTTTCGAACTTATTGTCAAACTTGGTTAGGTAAAGCTGGAACTCAGAACCTAGAAGATACCCCATAAAAAGAAGAGTTAACACAAAAGAGGTCAAACCTTTGGCGGTCCTCGTGAAAACGGCACGTGGGACAGCCAGATGCCATTCCCCACACGGGCACTTAGGGAAGGATGTCTCGTTCCTTAGAATGCCCTCCATGTTCCCACCCCATTGGCTTCTGACATCTTCACTGTGTCTGAGTTTAGGCTTGTGAGCTGCCAGAATCTGAGGGGTGATCTGTCGAAGGGGATTCTAACTCATGGACCTTGGTTTCCCATGTGATGCCCAGGAGCCCTTACCCTAGGGGACAGAGGTGTTTTCTCGTAAATGAATTTCGAGACATCTCTATTTGGCCATTATCTTGTTTTTGTAACTGACCTTCTTTGTCAGGCTATTATTCATTGGTGGGTTGATCATATTAACCCATCGGGGTGAGATCAGATACAACTACGAGGTGTCAGGTGGGTGACACAACCGGGCTGACTGGAGACCACTGCTGGGCGTGACAGCGGTTCTCTTCTCTGAACAGCAAAGGGAGGCTGTTGTTCAAGTCTCTTGGCCGGGGGCAGGGGAAGAAGCCTTCTTACTATCTACTGGGAGCTGAAGTAATAATCCTAAATAGCCAGTCTCAGAAGGGGGGGCACAGCGGACACATAGGCAAACGGCAACGTGGAGCATCTCGGTCAGAGAGGCGAGGATGTAAAATGTCTGAGCTCCCTCCTGAGGGTACATTGGAAGGACACTCCCCGCTCGTGGAAAGAACATGTGAGACGTAGCATGTGGGCAACGATACAATCTGCACGTGCCCGTTGCAAGAGTCACGTACCATTTTATTAGGGAAAATGGGAACACGGCAAAATTAGAACAAGGAGTTAGATGAGTGGGTCTATGCCCCCCTTGGCTAGGCTGCTGGTATTCGGACCTACTAAGGAGGATGCCACCCTTTGGAAAAAGGAATTGGTGCCGTTAATATCATATATAGTATAATATGGGGGAAAATATCATTATAACTGGTGTCGTTCTTCCTCTGTCAGTATTGTTGGAGGGGCAAACCAGTGCAAGAGAAAACAATCAATGAACCAGGAAGGAAAGATGGAGACAAAATCAAAAAGGGGCCTTTGTTGGTGGGAGGGGAGAGCGTGTAAGGAGATTTACAAGTTTCGAAAGATACATATAAGGTTGGGGTAATAGTGGGGCGCCTGGGTGGCCCAGTCAGCTAAGCGTCCGACTCTGGATTTCGGCTCAGGTCATGATCTCATGGTTCGTGGGTTCGGGCCCTGAGTCCGGCTCTGCGCTGAAGGTGTGGAGCCTGCTTGGGATTCTCTCTCTCCCCCTCTCTGCCCTTTCCCTGCTCATGCTCTGTGTCTCTCTCTCTTCTTCTAAATAAATAAATAAACTTAAAAATAAAGTTGGGGTAATACTGAGTAGGCAATGTTGATTGGAGACCAATTCTATTAGAAGGATATAAAGGTTTCAGTATTCATTAGGAGACATAGATTACAAAGGCCATGAATTCAGGGAATGGGAATAGTTCAGCACCATTTTACAGAGAAACAGACAAAATAGCGACGGGAAAACTGTGGAATATTTGCATTCTTGCAACCACAGAAACGAGGTGAGCCAAGAAGCCTGACCCGGTGGGTTAGAGGGTCCCAGGTTGGCTGGACTGATCATGCCTTCTTCCGGCACCCTGGTGTCTGGGGTGTGATCCCCGAAAAAATGTAGTAAACAATCCGTGCCCGAGTTAACCCCACCTCGGGGGAATGTGTGGGAGTTGGGGATGGGCTTGGGAACAGGCCAAGATAAAGGTATGAGGGAAATAATTTGAGTTGTGTTTAATAAGGTTACCTTGAGCCTACGCTCTTATGGGAGTGACTGGATGTTGCTAAGCGTCTTACTTTTCCTACTGTGTCTGGCCATGCCCTTCGTAGACTGGCCCATCGGAGCCTCCTGCCCTTTAGATGACGCTCCGTCTGCTACTATTGCCAGATGAGATGGGTCCACCCAGAGAAGGAAGACAACTGGACTGAAACAATTGCAGACGATAAACAAAAGTTGATCTTACGCTCGTTGGGGAGATTCATGAAGTTGGTTTCCACCACTCTGTTGTTCAGGGGCTGGGTCATGCGGTAGATATTGTGGAGGGTCTTGTTCTGGTGATCCAATATGGAATTCTCTAGCTTCCAACCCTGTAGGCCACATGAAGTGGATTATGGAGGGGAAGAGCTACCGGGTAGTTTAAAGGAGTATAATTAGCAACGGAACCAGAGCTTGGATTTATTTATATAACCCTCGTAAAGTGGGTGTGAGAAGATCTCAAATCCTGCCACGTGGCAGGGAGAGCATTCATCCTTCCATCCATCCATCCATCCATCCATTCTTCCAACAATCTCTTTTCATCGTTTTCGAGGACTATTTGGTCACCAGTCGAAAGGAGGGAAAGCAGTAAACAGATTTTTGTGGGTGGGTATCCTTGAAGAGGGTATCCCACCTTTTCCTGGATTGGGGAAATGAAAAGTCTAAGAAAAAGAAATATCTGTTGCCGAGGAGAGACATCACCCCGGAAGGAAACGCCAGCTCTGCCTCTGCAAAGCTTTAATTAACCCAACAAATATTTACGACGCACCCGCGCTATGCTGGGGAACAGAAGGTGGTGGATACAGCTCTTCTCCCCAAACGGCTGCAGGTGTGTGAGCATGGAGACGAGCTAACGGTGAAGCTGTCCTTGCACAAAGCCATTTATGAAGTTGGACCGTTAGCCCCATGGAAACGGGGGTTTGTCTATCAAGGGCCTAGAACAGTACCCGGCAGGAGCAACGCTCAGTAAATATTTGCTTTCTCCATGCGGCTCTTCTCCTCTGCCTGGGGTCCGGTCCCCGTCCTTTTGCCACCTCAACCGGGACTCCTTGGTCTCTCTGGCCCCTCAACTTGTCCATCTCCGCCACAGCCCTAGTGAGATCGCCCACGGCGGGACAGGTGAGGACAGTAGCCCTGTGCATGGAGAGCACCGTAGGAGCCCAGGTGTTGGCGTTAGGTGAGATTTAGGGGAGCGCGCTTGTCAGCCAGGCAGTCAAAAGGGGAGACTTTGCTGGGGTGATGCCATGCATTACCTGTGCCCTGGAGAACATGATGGGACTTGCCAGCACAAACCAGTAGACGTTCTCAGTACAGGGAGGAGTGGTGAGTGACCCTTTGTAGCTGTAGTAGTGATGCACGTTCTCGGGGAGCATGTCCCGAATGTCAAGGTCACTCAGAACTGTGCTCTGTCCTAATGGAGGGGACAAAAGACAATGGAATGTTAGGGGGCCCTGGTGCCCCTGGGGTCGACGGCTCCGGCTCCGACCTGTCCGTGTCTGAATCCCCCGATTCAGCGGAACACAGAAACTGATCGTTGGAGACATTCCCCCAGTTTCGCTTCCTGGAAGGGAAGAGCAAAGACTCTGGGGAGAGACCCACTCAGATGCCTCCTCCCGGATGAGTGCACCAGTGGGTGTTGACTCCTCAAAAGCTGCTCCTTCATCTGTGAAAAGGGAATGTTCAGTCGGATTGCTGTGAGGGTCAAGGGGGCCATCGAACTCTCACGTAGGCAAGTCCCGATGAGTGTGAACTGCCGTCACCACTGCTGAGCAGAGGACACGCTTTATGATAAAGGAAAGAAATTAATCACGACTGCTAGGGGTTTCTGAGTAAGAACTCTCAAGATTTCTTGGTTTGGGCTTGCTTAGAAATGGGTGGATAGAGGGGCGCCCGGGTGGCTCAGTCGGCCGAGCGTCTGACTTCGGCTCAGGTCATGATCTCACGGTTCGTGGGTTCAAGCCCCATGTTGGGCGCCGGTGCTGAGCTCATCCTGCCACACAATCTGAGAACCAAGCTCAGCCACAGTTGGGGTGTGGCTTCAGTGGGGAGAGGGGCTTCAGCAGGGTGTCCGAAGACTCCCCAGCATCCATACCCCTCACAGCATCTAGAGAATCCCTCTTCCGTTCGTGTCAATGACACTGAACCCCTGAGCTTAACATTGTCTTCACTTTCCATTTTGCGTTTTTTTAAATTTTTTTTTTAACATTTATTTATTTTTGAGACAGAGAGAGACAGAGCATGAACGGGGGAGGGGCAGAGAGAGAGGGAGACACAGAATCGGAAACAGGCTCCAGGCTCTGAGCCATCAGCCCAGAGCCTGACGCGGGGCTCGAACTCACGGACCGCGAGATCGTGACCTGAGCTGAAGTCAGACGCTCAACCGACTGAGCCACCCAGGCGCCTCACCATTTTGCATTTTTTTAATGGCAAAGAGGTTAGTTTTTATATATACACAAATAGGCTCATTAAACCAAGACCTCAGAGTCTAGCAGTGCACAACCCCATGAATAAGCAAAAGAATTCTAAATTTTAGTCTTATTGGAAAGACTTCGAGATACAACCTTCTAAAGGGCTCTAGCACGTAGATTTGGTTTCATAACCGTAATATATTCAAGTTAGTCAAGAATTCCAGAACCATGGTGCAGCTGCTACGGAGAACAATACTTTAAAAATTAAACATACGGGCGCCTGGGTGGCTCAGTCAGTTAAGCATCCTACTCTTGGTTTCAGCTCAGGTCACGATCTCATGGTTTGTGAGCTCGAGCCCCACATTGGGCTCTGCACTGACAGTGCAGAACCTGCTTGGGATTCTCTCTTTCCCTCTCTCTCTGCCCCTCCCCACCCCTCTCTCTCAAAAACAATAAACACTAAAAAAAAAAAGAAGAAGAAGAAGGTGAGTGTCTGACTGTCACATTAGTACGTGTTCATATTTGCAGCCACGAATAAAAACGGCAGCAGTCGGATGTCCGTGTGTCTGGCCAGCCGCATCCAGCCACTTGGCTACATACGGGCTCTGAGTAGGCGGGACTTGTCTGGAGCTTTGCCAGGTGAGCCCGTGGAGGGGTGGAGGGGCCAGGATGCGGGGCCTGTCAGCATCCTGGCCGTGGTGGAATCTCGGCCGGGCAAAGAGGGATCAAAGGCACGAGGGGTGACAGGAGGGCAAACGGGAGCCCCGTGGGTTGGGGGTCAGGAGGTCAGGACTGAAGTCAGGGAACTGGAGTCTGGGAGACGTGGTCAAAGTCAGAAGCACAGAACCAAGGCGCCAGAGCTGACGTGGTCGCAGCTCGGGTCACGGGTTTTAGGGGTAGGTGGCCCTTCGGACAAGGATTCTGCCTTCTGGAGGCGGAGGAGAGGGAGACCAGTGCTGCGTGTCTGTGTGTCCAGGCCTGACAAGGAGGGACTTCACTCTCGAGGTGTCTCTCAGCCTGAAGCGAAGGAAGACCTGTCTCTAGTGCCCAGGGTCGTCACTACCAGCCGGGGCCAGAGGTGAGAGCCACTGAGAAGACATCCCTGGCGAGTGGCACCCTGGCCATCCAGAGCCTCCGAGGGCGGGAATCAACAGGCAGACCGTACGAACAGAGGCTTCTCGGAGGTGTTCACGGCCTGAGCCGACGGCGGGAATTGCTGGGACGAGGGACCTTGCCCAGGGAGGGGGCGCTCCCCTGGTAAGACCCGCGCACCACCCTCTCTGCCGGCATCACCCTGTCCCCACCTCGTGCCCTCGCGGCCACTGTTGACTTTCCTCACCTGGATACCTGATGTTGTTCAACTGAGAAATGAAGGTGCCGTAGTACGTGTTTTCACCGTAATCCTCGACCTGTGGGAGAAGCACAGAGCGGTCGATCTAAGGGAGAAGGGACCTCCATCTGGTACGGTCTCCACCCACCCAGCCGTTCGGTGGCCCTGCGGGTTGGACAAGCCTCAAGGGCAAGGAGGAGGCAGCTCATCCATGTCCCCACTTGTGTTGGGACAGATAATCTGGCTGCTGTTTGCCACCAACTGCCTGGGCTCGCTAGTCTCTTCCAGGGACACAGGCTGAAGCATTTTGGCAACTTCCAGAGAAAGAGCTTCTCGGCGGTGACGGGTGAGGCCCTCAGGGAATGGGGGTAACGATGCCCCCAGTGACTCTGTTTGGGCAGGGTCAACCTCAGGAGGGTTCACGGCGGTGAACAGGGCTTGCTTGGTCTCATGTGCTGCCTTCTTCATCCTCAAGACTTGTGACTGAGCCGAGGACAGTCGTCTGTCCACGGGAAAGCTGCTCCGATTCTGCCCACCGCCAGGTCGCTATTTTTTTGTATGGGTGTTGACTTTTTAGAAGTCAGAAGAGTTGCTGGGGCACCTGGGTGGCTCAGTCAGTTAAGCATCCGGCTCTTGATCTCGGCTCAGGTCGTGATCTCACGGTTTGTGAGATCGAGCCCCGAGTCGGGCTCTGCGCTGAGAGCTCGGAGCCTGCTCGGGATTCTTTCTCTCTCCCTCTCTCTCTGCCCGTGCCTCCAAATAATAAATAAATCAACTTTAAAAATCTATAAAAAGAAGTCAGAAACATTGCTTCTGGTGAAAAAGGTGAATTTTCAATGGTTCTCTTCAGTCAGTGGTGTTGATCGATTCTTCTTCCCCTGTAATGTAGTCTTTTTCTCTCAAAATATCTTACTACCTGCACTCACTCTTCTTGTGATGATGTGAGATGACAAAATCCTACATGACGAGGTGAAAGAGGTGAAGGACATAGGCAGGGTGACATAGCAGGAGGCTACTGTTGACCCTATGATGAAACATCAGAAGGAGTAACATCCACTTCTGGGCTGCACTTGACCGTGAGTAACTAAAACCTCAGAAAGTGAAGTCAAGGATGGGGTAACTACTGTACAATATACAGCCTAACTTATCACAGCCTGTGTCAGGTTAATACTAAATTCCAGTAAAATATAGCAACTTTGCTCCAAGATAGCTCTATTTCTTTCCCACCATTTCTCCCATTTTTGTCATTGACATTACATCCATATATATCATAAACCCAACAATACGTAGTATAATGATTGCCTTAAACAATCATTTTTTTAATTTTTAATTTTTTTTATGTTTATTTTGAGAGAGACAGAGACAGCATGAGTTGCAGGGGGAGGGTAGAGAGAGAGAGAGGGGGGAGAGAGGGAGAGAATCCCAAGCAGGCTCTGTACTGTCAGCACAGAGCCTGATGCAGGGCTTGAACCCACGAACCGTGAGATCAGGACCTGAGCTGAAATCAAGAGTCAGATGTTTAACCGACTGAGCCACCCAAGTGCTCCTAAAAGAAATTTTTTAAAGACAAGACAAAAATACATGTATATAGTCTTTTATATTTACCTACACATTTACCATTTCCAGCATTCTTCATTTCTTTTTGTGGATTTGAGTTACTGTCTGATGTCATTTTCTTTCAGCCAGAAGGATTTTCCGTAATACTCCTTCAGAATTATCTCAGTTTTTCTTTACCTGGGAATGTCTTTGTATCACCTCACTATTGAAGGATGTTTAGCTGGGTATACAATTCCTGGTTGACAGTCATTCCATGGCCTTCCAATGACTTGTTTCCTTTTTTTAAAAAAATGTTTAAGCTTGTTTATTTATTTTGAGAGAGACAGAGACAGCATGAGTAGGGGAGGGGCAGAGAGAAAGAGAGAATCCCTCCTCTGCACTGTCCACAGAGCCCAATACAGGGCTGGAACTCACGAAACCGTGAGAACATGACCTGAGCTGAAACCAAGAGTCAGACCCTTTACCAACTGAGCCACCCAGACACCTCCTTTTTTTTTTTAAAGTAGGCTTCATGCCCAGCATAGAACCCAGTTCAGGGCTTGAACTCATGAACCTGAGGTCAAGAGTCGCATGCTGTATGAACTCAGCCAGCCAGGCGTCACTTCTGCTCAGTTCTTAAATTTTATATTTAGCCTGGATTCCTTGGGGTCTCTAGGGACCACCTAGCATCGGCATAGCTTTGTGGTCAGTCCACGATTGTAGCAGAGGTTGTGCTCAAACCCCTCGGGCCCAGAAGATTTGCACCCTCTGCTGATGGATCTGTGTACGATTTGAGAAGCACATTCAAAGTTCAGCCAGTCATCGGGTCAGCCTCAGCCTTTACTTTCTCTCAGGCCATCTTGGGAAGCTTACACAGCCTTCTGTGGCTCTCTCATTTCCAGGATCTCCCATTAAATTTCTGATTAGTCTGTCACTTACCACTCACCCCAACTAGGACTACACCCTCAGACTGTCAGAGCTGCAAATTTCCCTCTTGTTTTCTGTCTTTTCTATCAAGCTTGCTGCTTTTACTGATAATGCCCTGGGGCATGGGTTTTCAACTCTACTCCAAGTCAAGTGAGTCCCTCACCCCCAGGCAGTGAAGCTGCTGGTTCTCCTGTCCAGCCTGCCCCAATAAAACTACCTTTCTGACCGGGACACCTGGTTGGCTCAGTCGGTAAGCATCCGACTTCAGCTCAGGTCATGATCTCATGGTTCGTGGGTTCGAGCCCCGCATCGGGCTCTGTGCTGACAGCTCGGAGCCTGGAACCTGCTTCAGATTCTGTGTCTCCCTCTGTCTCTGCTCCTCCCCAACTCACACTCTGTCTCTCTCTCAAAAATAAGTAAACATTAAAAAAAATTATTAAAAAAACCAAACCTACCTTTCTGACCAAGCTGGAGGGTGGGGATAGGAATGGCCCCACTGTTCTTACTCAAAATTCTAGCCATTTTTCACAGAAAAAAAAATGCCTCAATTTGTTGTTTTCCTTTGGTCCACTTCCAGAGCAGGGATATGGTTGTTTTTGACAATTTCATCCAACTTAATACTTGTTTGGGTGGAAATTGAATTCACTGACCACTTCTTGCCACCTAGCCACAAGTCCTGACCTCCAGACTTTCTGAGAAAAGCAGAGGTATTGCCTTTATCTGGCAGGTTGCTGGTTTCCTCTTGCCATCAGACCAGTTTATGTCTAGTCAACTGTGCTGCGATCCTAGGTCTTTGAAGTCATTTGTCTGACTTATCCAAGGTCCCCAAGATTGGTGACACAAAAGGAACACTGACTGTAAGCAAGGGCTGGAAAAGGGTAGATGTTCATTGAGTCAGTGCTTCCAAGAGTGATGAGCTTAGAAATAGATGAGGAGGGGCTGGAAGGAAGACCCTTTGTCTACATTTAATACTTTGGACACCAATCAATGACTTCACACGTGTAGTTTCAGCCTACCTTGATGAGGGCTGCCAGCACAGCTAAGCCATCCGGTGCGCTCTGGGCTATATCGTAGCTCTTGTATTTAGAATTGTAGTGAACGATATGAACCTGTGAGAGAAAAAGGCTAAGTCAAGGGCAGTCCGTGTAGACTCAGGTTTTCAGGGAGGAGCGAAAAGAAAGATGCTCCACCCGAGGCCTCAACCTGTCCCACATGAACAACTCTGACTTTCCCCCATCGGGGTATGAGATCTACCGAGACCAGAGAGTTCTCCAAGAATGGAAAGAGCATGAGTGGGATCTGGGGAGATCAATTCAAGGGCAACTCAAGGGCATTTCCCTGACCCCAAGCTGGTAGCGTCCAAAGGGCTTGTGTGGGTTCTCTTGAGAGAGGGCATGAATCACCTTGCCCTGGAGGACACTGTAAACCTGTCATCATCCTCAGGACAAATCTACACAAGAAAGAGAGCCCTGAAAATCTAGAAATTCGGCTGAAACACGGGCACCTGGGCGCTCAGTGGGTTGAAAGTCCGATTCTTGATTTCAGCTCAGATCATGATCCCAAGGTCATGGGATTGAGCCTTGTGTCCAGCTCCATGATGAGTATGGAGCCTACTTGGGATTCTCCCTCCCTCTCTCTCTCTCTCTCTCTTCCTCTGCCCCTCTCCCCAGCTTATGCAATCGATCAATGAATCAATAAAATTTAAAGATCACATCCCACAAAAAAAATTAAAAAAAAAAAAAGAAAGAAAAAAATTGGGCTGAAACCAAAGAAGGCTGGCCCCATCCTGTGGGCTGTAAACCTCTACCCTGCTGTAGGTTCCATGAGCCGGGGACGCTGCCTGAACCGCCAACACAGAGCAGGATCAGTGAATAGTTACAAATGAATGAAAAATAAAGTCAACCTTATAGTGACTTGACTGTCAACAGGACACAGTCTTTTTGGCTAAGGAAAGCGACGGTGGGGTTGGAGGAAAAGAGGGCCCGGCCGGGGTCCTCACAGTACCTCGGCCACATATCTGATCCCATCGATGGTGTGCTCGGAGCCGCTGATCTCTGAGGACTCACCGCCCCAGTGAAAGTGCATCTGCTTGGCTATGTACTCGGTGCCATCGGCGGCCGTCATGCGCATGGTGGGGGGCAGGCTGATCTGCACTGGGGGAGAAAGTGAAGGCTGCAAGTGGTGGAGAGGGGGATGCGCCGGTCAGGCAGCTCCCCTGGCCACCTGCCTACTCACGGGGCAAGCCAGTACTCTGCTGGCTTAGAACGCCGCGAGCGGGGTCACCCACGGGGAGGAGGCGGCTGGCACACAGGGCAGGATGGGAGATCGGGAAGGCACACACCTTCCTACCCAGAGCCAGAGGTCAGGGGCAGGGCCAGCTGGTCAACCCGGGGAAGGGGGGAGGCCCTGAATAAACGTGGCCAGTGGGCACAGAAACCAGAATTCCACTCTCCACTTCTAGACCATCTTGGAATTTCCCCACAGTGTAGGAATAGGAAGGGGGGGGGCTCTCGAGACTAGTTTCATGCCTTTTACTACCCAGAATGCTGTTGTGAGGCTGGGCTGGGGTGTTTAAAATCCTCATCCTGGGGGCGCCTGGGTGGCCTAGTCAGTTGAGCATCTGACTCTTGGTTTCGGCTCAGGTCATGGTCTCACAGTTCACGAGTTCAAGTCCCACATGGGTCTCTGCGCTGACTGATGGCACGGAGCCTGCTTGGGATTCTCTTTCCCTCTCGCTCTGCCCCTCTCCCGCTCACGTTCTCTCTGTCTCTCTCAAAATAAATAAACTTTAAAAAGAAAAGAAAATCTGGGGCACCTGGGTGGCTCAGTGGGTTGGGCCTCCGACTTTGGCTCAGGTCATGGTCTCAAGGTTTGTGAGTTCGAGCCCCGCGTCGGGCTCTGTGCTGACAGCTGGAAGCCTGGAGCCTGCTTCGAATTCTGTCTCCCTCTCTCTGCCCCTTCCCCACTCCTGCTCTGTCTCTTTCTCAAAAATATTTTTTTTTTTTAAAAAAGAGGAAAGATTAGGTGTTTGATGTCTGTCAAATGTCCCCTTCTTTCCCTCCAAATTGCCGAAAGCAGCAGGGAGCTGTCATCAAGTTCACATGCTGTAAAGCTGGAATCTGGCCCCAAAGATTTTCACATGCCCTTTGGCAGAGCAGGTACTTTGTATTTAGTGCTTAAAATGTGGCCCGCCTCCAAATCAATGCTCGCGTGAAAAGAAAAAAAACGGAAGAGCCTTTAAAAGAAGATGTACAGGAGCGCCTGGGTGGCTCAGATGGTTAAGTGTCTGACTTCGGCTCAGGTCGTTATCTCATGGTTCGTGAGTTCGAGCTCCATGCTGACGGAGTGGAGCCTGCTTACGATTCTCCCTCTCTCTCCCTCTCTCTCTGCCCCTCCCCCACTCGTGCTCAAGCTCTCTCTCTCTCTCTCTCAAAATAAAGAAACTCTTAAAAAATATTTTCAAAATAAATAAAGAAGACGTACAAAGTCATCTGCCGAGAGATTGGAAAGCAGACGACCAGGCCAGAGCTTTCCAATTGGCCAGTTAGCCCCATGTGAGCAATACCAAAGCTCACATACGTGGGGAAACACGTATGTTTCCCCAAAACACAATTCCCTGCAGAGTGTTTTGCTCCTCAGGTTTTATCAACAGGATCACACAGGCTAGATCAGAAAATGGCAGCAACTCAGAGCATGTCCCTGCACCTTTGAAAAGGTGAGACCAAATACCTGTGTCCCCAAAAATCAACTCGCTGAACTTTCCAGATTCTGAAAATCGATGTAACTTTTAGCAAAAGTTGTTCTTCTTTACTGGAAACTAATTCAACCAGCTTCTTATCCGGCCAGGAAAACCATGTGATCTGAGCATTTTCTGTGCTCAAGAAAGGACAGCCAAGGGTCAAGGCCACGAAGGTCAAAGAAACACTGAGGAACTGACCCCAGTTGGAGGAGACTAAGGACATATGACGGCCACGTACAATGTGAGATCCTGGATTAGGTCTTGGGCCAGAAAGAGGACATCGATGAGAATGGGATGAAATTCACATGGGTCCATCTAAGTAGTTAATCGTGTCGTTTCAAGGTAGTAAGGTTCTAGGATGTTAATATCAAGGGAAGTGGGGGGACACTTGTGTGGCCCAGCCGGTTAAGTATCTGACTCTTGATCTAGGCTCAGGGCATGATCTCATGGTTTGTGGGTTCGAGCCCCAACTCGGGCTCCGAGCTGACAGTGTGGAGCCTGCTTGGGATTCTCTCTCTCCCTCTCTGCCCCTCCCCTGCTCACATGCATTCCCTCTCTCTCACTAAATAAACAAATATTTTTTTAAATATTAGGAGAAGTGGGAGAAGGGGATATGGGAACTCTGTACTATTTCTGCAATTTTTCTAGTCTCACACTATTTCAAAATGAAAGGGGTTTTTGTTTTTGTTTTCCAAAGATGAAACCAGCCTTGCTCCCCGCAGCCTTAGGAAGTCAGAACCTACTGAGAACCGTGCGTCACTCGTGGGCGCCGACTTGGGGATTTGTCCTTTCGCACGGAAGTCTTTTCCCCTCAGGAGCATCTGATCTACGTCAGGCTCTGTGCCACGTACTGAGCTAGAAGGAAGAATGAGAGATCATCCTCCCCTGAAGGAGCCTACCAAACAGAGTGACTGGTGGTACCTATGAAGAGGACAGTGTTGCTTTTCCCACTGAAGACTAGAGGCCCAGTGGCTCAGGCCTGTAAGCTTTTCTTGAGCCTAGGAATATATATTTGGGGGGCTAAAAAATAGAGATAAAGATAAGTAGATATATATATTAATCAGTGAGTACTGGTCCACCAACTGTAGCTAATTCACAACTAAAGAAAGTGAGAATGAGCTTTAGAAACTTTTGTAGCAATTTAAGGTTGTTTCCATAGCCAAGTGTGTTTTCTTTAAAAAAAATTTTTTTTAACGTTTATTTATTTTTGAGACAGAGAGAGACAGAGCATGAATGGGGGAGGGGCAGAGAGAGAGGGAGACACAGAATCTGAAACAGGCTCCAGGCTCTGAGCAGTCAGCACAGAGCCCGACGCGGGGCTCGAACTCACATACCGCGAGATCGTGACCTGAGCCGAAGTCGGACGCTCAACCAACTGAGCCACCCAGGCGCCCCGCCACGTGTGTTTTCAATTTCTTTTTACTGACATATAATTTTATGACTGTTGACTCTAATAATAAAAGATGAGGTACATAAGAATGTAAATATAGGGGCGCCTGGCTGGCTCAGTTGGAAGAGTGTGCGACTCTTGATCTCAGGGTCATGAGCTCGAGTCCCATGTTGGGTGTAGAGAGTACTTGAATAAATAAATGAACTTTTAAAAAATGTAAATATAGAGTAGAATTTGAAATTAAAAGCACAATACCAATTATGTTAGCACTCCCCAAAATTAAATTACATATAAATCTAGCAAAGCGTGTACAAGATCTCTATATGAAAACTACAAACATTCTGATGAAAGAAATCAAAGAATAAATAAAGGGAGAGATATTCGATGTTCCTGCGTAGAAACATTTGACGTTGTCAAGGTGTCAGCTCTTCTCAACGTGATCTATGGATTCAATGCAGTCAAATTTCCAGCAAGTTATTTTGTGGCTCTCAACAAACTGATTCTAAAGTTTGCATGGAAAGGCAGGAGACCCAGAATAGCCAACTCAATGTCGAAGAAGAACAATGCTGGAGGACCAATAATCAACACAAGGTAGTATTAGCAAAAGAACAGACAAATAGATCAATGGAATAGAATAGAGAGGCCCGCAATAGACCCACATAAATATACTCAACTGATCTCTAGCAAAGGAACAAAGACAATAGAGTGGAGTCTCTTCGTTAAATGGTGCCGGAAATACTGGACATCCACGTGCAAAGAAATGAATGTAGACACAGGCCTTCCACCCATCACCAAAGTTAACTCAAAATGGGCCACAGATCTACATGTAAAACGCAAAACTATAAAATTCCTAGAAGATAACACAGGAGAAAACCTAGATGACCACGGGGGTGGTGATGCCTTTTTCGAGGGGACACCAAAGACAGGATCCATGAGATAAATAATTGATAAGCTGGACTCCATTAAAATCCAAAACTTCTATTCTGTGAATGAGATCGAGCCCCGTGTTGCTGGGTATGGAACCTGCTTAAGATTCTCTCTCTAAAACAATAAAATAAAATAAAATAAAATAAAATAAAATAAAATAAAATAATTAAATTAAATTAAAAACAAAAAACCTGATAAAAAATGGGCCAGAGACCTTAATAGACATGTCACCAAACATATACAGATGGCAACTAAGTCCTGTGAAGAGAAACTCCACCTTGTACGTCATCAAGGAAACACAAATGAACAACAATGGGGTACCTCTGTATGCCTGTTAGAACCGCCACAAGCCAGAACACTGACACCACCAAATGCTGGTAGGATGTGGAGAAACAGGAACTCATTGCTCACTCACTCAATGCAACATGGTGCAGCCACTTGGGAAGACTGCTTGGCAGTTTCTTGCAAAGCTAAACCCATTCTTACCATACAGTCCAGTACTCATGCTCCTTGGTATTTCCCCAATGGAGTTAAAACTTATGTTCACACATCTGCACATAGATGTTTATAGCAGCTTTACTCATAATAATTGCTGAAACTTGAAAGACGCCAAGATGTCCATCCAAACAATGGGACATTACTCAATGGTAAAAAAACAAAAACAATGAGCTATCGATCCAGTCATGAAAAGACACGGAGGAACCGCATTGCTAAGTGAAAGAAGCCAATCTGAAAAGGCTACACGCTGTAGGATTCCCACCGTATGACATTCTAGAAAAATCGAAACTGTGGAGACAGTAAAAGGATCAGGGGTTGTCAAGGGCGGCAGGGGGGGAGAGAGGAGCAGGCAAAGCACAGAGGGTAATTAGGGCCATGAAAACACTGCATCGGGGCGCTTGGGTGGCGCAGTCGGTTAAGCGTCCGACTTCAGCCCGGTCACGATCTCGCGGTCCGGGAGCTCGAGCCCCGCGTCAGGCTCTGGGCTGATGGCTCGGAGCCTGGAGCCTGTTTCCGATTCTGTATCTCCCTCTCTCTCTGCCCCTCCCCCGTTCATGCTCTGTCTCTCTCTGTCCCAAAAATAAATAAAAACGTTGAAAAAAAAATTAAAAAAAAAAAACAAAAAACAAAAAACACTGCATCATAGTATCATAAGGAATACATGTCATCCTACATTTGTTCAACCCCATAGAATGTATAACACCAAGAGTGACCCCTAAGGTAGGCTATGGACTGCTGGTGATTGTGATGTGTCAAGGTCAGTTTATCCTTGGGGAAAAAAAATGCACCATTCTGGTAAGTGATATTGGTAACGGGGGAGACAATTATGTAGGGGCAGGGGATACATGAGAAATCCCTGTACTTTCCACTTAATTTTGCTATGAAATTAAAACTGCCCTAAAATAAAGGAAGTCTATAAAAAAATATGTATATATAAATATATTTTTATTTATGTCATTATTATTTACCATTATTATATCATCATCATTATTATAATTATTTATTATTATTATCATCATTATATTTTATTATTATTTATAGCAATTATTATTTGTATTATTTGTAGTATAAATATAATCTAGATACAATAATTTATTTACAAATATAATTCTATATAAATATAGAAGATAAACCTCAGATCAAGACATTTATATTTATATTATAATATAAATAATTTATATTTTATAAATTATATAAACATTATTTATATTATATATAACATGTTATACGTAACACATATATTATGCATACAATATATATTTATTTATATTAAGATATTATATTTTATATCTTAGGTCTAAGATATAAAAAGAACCCTACAAAATCAAAACTAATAAATTTTCTTATAATGCTTATTTATTTTTGAGAGAGAGAAAGAGACAGAGCATGAGCAGGGGGTGGGGGGAGCAGAGAGAGAGGGAGACACAGAATTTGAAGCAGGCTCTAGGCTCTAGGCTCTAGCCTCTGAGCTGTCAGCACAGAGCCCGATACGGGGCTCGAACCCACGAACCGTGAGATCACGACCTGAGCCACAGCCGGATGCTTTAACCGACTGAGGCGCCCCAAATTAATAACTGTTTAAGTATATCATACCACCTTTACTGTTAAACTTATTCATCAAATGTTATTAAATTTGAAAATTTGTCGATTAGGGTTTTTTTTTTTTCCTTCCGTAGAATTCTTGAAGCTTGGAGCTTGCTGAAAATGTATAGGCAATTGTAAAGAGTTCTGAAAATCTTTCAAAATACGTTAAAAAAATCTAAGTGATGTGAGCCGTGAGTGCGTTGCCATACCTTTGATATGATGTCGGGTAGCCTCCAGCTTCCAGAAAGCCCGGCGCGGTCCATCGGAGGAAGGCCCAGGGCCCTCTCCAAACCGGGAGGAGGAAGTCACCAGTCACCGCAAGGTGCTGGGAAGCTGGGGTCTTCTAACACCTCCCCTCTCCCGGATCCCCAGCACAGAGCCCTGCACAACAGGCATGTAACAGGAACAGCCCAGGCGCCAGCGGGGGCGCTCGATCCCGCGATACCCCCGGCTGGCTATCCTGGTGGGTCAACCGAGCTTCTCCCCTGCCTTCAGCTGCCACCTGTGTCCCCTCTTCATCGAGGGCAAAGAGAGCAGCCGAAGCTCCTGGTGGCCAACCTGCTGGAAGCTTCAGAGCCAACTCTGGAAGCGGGAGCTTGACATTAATGATAAAATGAGGCTTTCGTGAATTCTCTGTGGAGTTCAGTGATCCAGGCCACGTGTACCCGAGGCCTTTCACGGACCCGCGTTCTCCTGTGTTCACCAGCCTCGTCAAGGGCAGCTGGTTTTATCTTCTCAATTGTGCAAACAGGAGATATAAGTCCTGTGACCCACGCACCTAAGCGGGTGGGCAGTAAATTAGCCCAGCCCGGGGGTGGGGGTGGGGGGAAGGGGGAGGGGAGGTGTCCGAGGAGGATGTGGGGAGGGGCCAGGCTTCCAGGGTCTGGGTCTGGCTCAGCCACCAGAGACTGCATAACCTTAAGTCCTTCGGCCTCCCAAGGCCTCTGGCCTCCACCCCAAACGATGCCCCCTGTGGGGGGTGGGAGGCTCAGAGGAGATGGGCCCCCTTGGAAAATCAAAACAGGGTGTTCAGTAAACAGAGAGCAATGGGTTTTACAGCTGTCCAGTCCAGGCTTCTGAAGTGGGGGTCCCCAAGACTCAGGCCAGACTTTTCCTATCTCTGACCTCCACCCCCTTCCTGGAAGGGAACAGAATACAAAACCTTCTTCTTTTTATTAAACAAAATCTTTTTTAACGTTTATTCACTTTTGAGAGACAGAAAGAGACAGAGTGTGAGCAGGGGTGGGACAGAAAGAGAGGGAGACACAGAATCCGAAGCAGGCTCGAGGCTCCGAGCTGTCAGCACAGGGCCCGACGTGGGGCTCGAACCCATGAACTGTGAGATCACGAGCTGAGCCAAAGTCAGACGCTTAACCGACTGAGCCACCCTGGTGCCCCAAGCTTCTTCCTTTTTAAACCTCCGAGAAATACTGGCCCAATTGTCAGACATTTTGGGCCCATCAGACTCAATACAGGAAATATGGAAAATCAGACCAGCGTACAGATCAACAGAACACGCAGGCGGGTCAGTGGCCTCAGCAGCACTGTCTCCATCGGCTGGAGTTCTCGCTGGCTGGGCCAGAGTGAGCCTGGGGAGAGGCTAATGCAGAAGGAAGGAGCCAGACAGGAACTGAGGCAAAAGACAGGCCCTGCTGTGCAGCTTGGGGAGAGCCCCCCCCCGCCCCCCCCTGGCCCCGCCGTGGCCCCAGCTCCTAGCCTGTGCTACATGTCCGCGGGGGCCACCCTATCATCTAGCACCTGCTCCCTCTGCCCAGCGCCCGTGGACCGCAGCCAGCCACCTGCCCCTTACCTGTGTGGCCGTTGTTGGTCATGGGGAACTGGCCCCCCTGGGACTTGTAGCCTGTCAGTTTCAGAGCCTTCAGGGAGGGGTTGTACTGAACGTTTCTCCTCTGCAGGTCGATGGGTGACTGTCTCCTCCCCCCGCAGCTGGGGTACTCCTTCGACCACCGTGTTTGGTCCAGTGCTCCCTCTGTGACAGGAGAGAGCCAAAGGGGTCACAGCTCTTTGGGGGGCTCAGTTCACAGCAGGGCCCGCCCATCAAGAGGCCAGGATCAAGGCCAGAGGTCTGCGTTCTAGAAAGCAGAGCCTGGCCTCCAGAAGGAGGGAAGAGGGGCATCGTCAAAGTCGTCTCTGGGGAGCCTGCTGTCTGCGGGGCTTTGAACTCCTCCCCTGTTTCAGTCATTGGCCCCGAGAAGAGAGTCAGGGCTTAGAAAAACAATGAAAGTCTTTATTATATACCTTTAGCTCCCCCCTGAAATGGGAATACACTGATAAATGCTCTGGAAGTCTCCCTGGGCTTGGCATTGCTGTGTTACTTTAGGGGTCCTTTCTCCATTTGCTCCCAATGGCACAGTTTTCCTTCCCCTCCCCCAACAATAGTGCAGTCCCCTCCCCCCACTGCAGGACCACCCACCTGTTTACCCGCTCCAACCCCTGTCACTGGGTCCCAGGATGGTAAAGACCTCTACGGATTCAGGGCAGGAAGGGAAAGAAAGCATCAAGGTTCAAAGATGACCAAAGTGATGAGGTGAAAAAAAAAAAAATCAAAGTAAGGAAATGTATCTTTTTTGAGGTGGGTAATAATTCTAGGGGAGAGAAGGAAGAAAGCTAGTCGTTGCCAGGGGAGGGGGGGGGTCCCCGTGGGTCCTGCTCATACCTGCCCACTTGCAGTTGGGAATCCAAGCTCTCCCCACCTTACCCGGTGGCTGCAGGGGGCGGGGGCGTGGCTTGTTTTAAGGAAGCCGTTTGCATCAGGGGCCGCTCCCAGCCTCTTGGTTTTGCAATATACAGGAAAGTCAAGTTTTTATTTCTCTGCTCTTTATTTAATACTATAAACCAATATTTAAGCAATTCTTTCCTAGAGGCAGGATGCCAAGATCACGGCCAGAGGTCCCCCGCACAGCCCCCCTCCCCCACCACATGAATCAAAAGGCTTTGGGGCCCTTGTCCCTAGCAGTGTTGTGGCTTTCTGAGTATTCCCAAAAGGCATTTGAAGTAGCCACCCCAAGCGCTCCTGGGCCCCTGATGGCTTTCCAGAAGGCCCCCAGTCTCAGAGGCTGGGCTGAGACTGGGAAGGACAAGACCTGCCTGTTGGAATTCTCCCCCTTGCTTGTCCTTCTGAACCACCCCGAGTACCAAGGAGCCCGGGGACTTCTCTGCCCCAGAGCGGGGCGGTTGGTCAGAGGGGGTCGCTCTGCCCTCTGAAGCTGGACTTTCTGAGCCTCCCATGACGTCCCTAATTCTGTTCCCTTTGACTTAACAGACATACATCCACCCCGAATGTATGCTTCCCCCTGTGCCTGAAGCTGGGGGCACCGTGTGCAGAGTGGGTCCGCCAGCGACCCCGAAGGCCGTCCAGAGCCCCATCCCTCGGTGCAGTGCAGAAAAGGGGGGGCACGGGCAGGAGCTCTCCTCAGTGCCCCGTGGGAGGAACGTTTCGTGTCCAGATGTGCAGATTCGGGTCTCAGCAGGCCCACGGCAACTGGGAGGCGGCACCCTGGGGGCTGTGCAAAGTGGAGATGTTCTGGGTGAACCTCCTACCATGAGCTCCCCACGAAGAAAGCTCTCGCAAACCCGCACACCCTCTGTGAGGCCGCAGGGAGCCCTCACAACTTCATTTTCCACATGCAGAGATGGAGAGAGCAAAGGGCTTTGCAGTCAGAGGGCTCTCCAACCAGCGCCGTGGCCGGAAAAGGTTCTAAGGCAAAGCACCTGCAGACGATGTGGGGGTCCGGGAAGGGAGAGCGAATCCCTCTTGTCCTAATCGGGGGTTCTGGGTTCAGGGTGCTCTCCGTAGCCTTGAAGGGCAACCCCAGCAGGGGTGAGGGTAGCGAGGGAGCGCACAGCCCCCGAGGCGCGGGCTTACCCGAGTAGGTCCACTGGGAGCCATGCTGGGCCCGGGCCCCCAGGAAGAGCAAAGCTAGCAGGGGTAGGAAGGCCGCCATGGAGCCGCAGGTCTGGAATCAGGCTGATGCAGGGGACGCTCTTCTTTTAAACACTCAGAAACTGTCAATAACAATTTACCGAGTCTGGTTGATTGACCTACCTCCGCTGCACCCACTAAAACAATAACGCCTTCCCACAATGGCCCTTGTGACTTGGTTGACTGGGCCAGGTGGTGTGGCCTGACCTTGCCCGATCCCCGCTGGCGTCATCACCACGAGCGGTTAGCCCACGGCTTTGGTTGTTCAATGCCCTAACTTATGACAACTCACTTGAAGGGCCACACAGTGCGCCCTTTGTGGATGAGCCACCACAGGAGAGGGAAAAGGCCCCAGGCAGAGGGAAGCAGGATGGGGAGGATTTCCCGGGACAATGGCACTTCCTGTGCCCTTGCTCCTGGCACGCGGGGCTCTGGGAACGGGTGAGGGCCATCCCCAGGGCCGGGAAAGCCCGGCCGGATTCCGCTTGGTATTTCCTGCCCTTCCTCGGCGGTCCACACAGGCCGCCGCCGCTGCAGACCTTGGAGGCCCCGCCAGCCCCTCCACGTTTGGACGTGGACCTGAGAGTCCTACCCGGAGGCCCCTTGTGCCCTCCTGCTCGCGCTCGGATCACCCGTAGGCCACGTCCCCGTGTGTGCCTTCGGGCCTTCGCGCTAGCCCGGGCGTCCGTGTGTCTCCGTGGGGAGCATTTGTCCTGACGGCTGCAGTGTGCTCGGTCACACCCACGCGTGTTGGATCGGCCCAGCGCCTGACCCCTCCAAGTGTCCACTTGGGCAAACCGTCCTTGAAACTGGCTGAGGGAGAAACTTCTGAGTTTACACCTGCTGACAGGCCAGCGTTTCCCACGCACGGGGCAGGCAGTGTCCCCGCTTGCTGGCCAGGTACAAGGGTCCGTCCTGTTCTGCAGAGGAGAGCCAACCCCCCCCCAGCCCCCCTCCCCAAGCGCATTCCGCGCCCTTGTCCCTGGGGGTCCGGGATGCCAGACGGCAGTGTGGCAGCGGGAATTGGGCCTGGTTAAGAGCAAGGGTTGTGAAGTCAGACCATCGGGGTTCGGATCTCTGCTCTGACACCCACGGGCCCCGCGTGTGACTTCAAGCGAGTTACCCACCCGCGCCATGCCTCAGTTTCCCCACCTTTAAGAGGATTTCACGCTAGTGCCTCCCGGCTGGGGATCCAACAGCACATTTGTGTGTAGTTCTCAGAACGGCGCCTGGTGCGTGGCAAACGGCCTCCTTGTCTACCAGACCCCTCCATATATGAAGAAAGTGACGTAGGATGGCCGGCCGGCCTGCCAGAGAGGGACCCGGAAGTAAAAGTGAAGGACTCAGCCCCCCGCCCCAACTTCGTGGAACTTTCTTGTATATTTTCAGAGGTTGGAAGCCCACGCTCCAGTCGCCACAAAGTGAGTCGCGTCCGGCCCCGTCGAGAGGGCCACCTCGTAGGTCCCGTGAGACCCCACCTGGGCCAAAGACCGCAAGGATAGCCACTGAAGATCACAAACCGAGGCTCTGAGTGTTTTTCTCGGGAAACTGAAGCAGGGCTCTGGGAAAGAGGGAGCACAGAGGGAGTCGGAGAGGTCACGGCAGCCGGGGGTGCGAAGCCAGGGCGGGGGAGGCAGGGGGGAGGGGGTGCTGAGTGAGGGGTAGGGGCGACCTGCGGAGGGGGGAAGGGAGGAAGGGGCCCGGGGCCGTGTGAGGAGACAGGGACCGCTCAGAGAAAGGAGCGGGTGTCCACAGCCGGTGCTGGGAAACTGGGGAGTGTCTGTTATTACCCGCAGCTCCATTTCCCACGGGTTCCCCTGTCGCTTAGCGCTTAGGAACGCCCAGGGAGCCCAGGCGCTTTTGTTGCCCCACAGAGTCCTCGTGGTAAGTGCACAGTCACCTCTGCCAGTCTGCAACTGCAGCAACCTCACAGTGGAGCGCACACCACACTCACCCATCAGACCTACATCCCTGCCCTGGTTTCTCCGAATCTTTGGCTCGGGCAAGAGCCGGGCGGGCCGGGAATCTGTGCAGGTGGCTAACGTGGACAACAGGTGGTCAGAGTGAGTGTATTAACACGGTGATCGCACCAGCCAGGACCCGCCTGCTAACGAGGGCGCGTTGCTGCGGAAAGAGGGTCCCTCCCTCTCCTGTGCAGCCCGCTGCAATGGCAAAGTCGACAGACAGACAGGGTCCCTTCTGTTGCCTACTCTCTAACTCACTGTCTTCTTCAACCATGAAATTTTCCATTGACTTTGAACATGCGTTTCCGCCTTCTGGTATTTGCAAAGCCTGTTGCTTGTTTTGGGTTTGGGTTTGGTTTGGTGTCATTTTAATTTGCGTTTTTCGTGTGTCGCATTCGACCCTGAACTTGCTTCTGCCTTCATCCAACTGCGTCTCCGGCTCATCAAGGCTGTATCTTATTCTAAACTCCTGTTTTTCTAGGCCTTTGGTTTGAGGGGCTGGTCTGAGATGAGTTGACAGGTGTGCCATTTTCATCGCACCATCACGTCAAAAATGAGAAAGGAGCTTTGTTCTTTCTCGGTGCCACCACAGCTCCGTGACGGAGACCCACGGAGGCAAAGAAGAGGCAAGGACGTGTGGTCAGCCCAGGTGAGCAAGGAAGTGCTCTCAGCCCAGGTAAACAGGGAAGCACCACCAACCCAGGTGAGCAGGGAGGGGTGGTCAGCCCAGGTGAGCAGGGAGGGGTGATCAGCCCAGGTGAGCTGGAAGAGGTGGTCAGCCCAGGTGAGCAGGGAGGGGTGGTCAGCCCAGGTGAGCAGGGAGGGGTGGTCAGCCCAGGTGAGCAGGAAGAGGTGGTCAGCCCAGGTGAGCAGGAAGAGGTGGTCAGCCCAGGTGAGCAGGAAGAGGTGGTCAGCCCAGGTGAGCAGGGAGGGGTGATCAGCCCAGGTGAGCAGGGAGGGGTGATCAGCCCAGGTGAGCAGGAAGAGGTGGTCAGCCCAGGTGAGAAGGGAGGGGTGATCAGCCCAGGTGAGCAGGGAGGGGTGGTCAGCCCAGGTGAGCAGGAAGAGGTGGTCAGCCCAGGTGAGCCAATGCTCAGTTCTGCCTAAGGGTGGCATGGAAGAATGGATCAGGCCACACAAGAATATGCACGCTCTGCCTGTGGTAGCACAGACGGGCCATCGTTTTATTTGATTCAGGAGTTCCAGCTCTGGAATCGCGCAGAACGAATCATTCTGGACAAGTGAACTTTCTGGATAGTTAAAGGCTCAATTTGGCCTAAGTACCAGCACGTTTAGTCCATTTTGGATTAAAACTTCCGAAACGTATCGCACTCACGCCTGCCGTCTCAGATCAAGCCAAACGCAATTAAGTTTTTCCTAATGACTGAGGCTCACTAATATGAAAATCAATTATCCTGCGTTGTAATATATTAAAGCCCACTGGGCCTCTAACTGTATGAGACTCTTCTCCCTACGTGACACAGCCCCTAACTGTTATATTTTTGGCCTTCTTAGATATTGAGGGGGGAAAGTTAGAGAGCGTAATTATGAAAGCAACGTACACCGATGTTCCTGAGTGACATTGTAGTTGTTAACGTCCACGAGGCCAGGGCACGGCCAATCTGGACAGGAGTGAGACTTGGGGCTATAATAGGCTCTGGAAGCCCCTTGCTCTGCCAGGAACGAACCCCGTAGTTGGTGGACAGTGTGGAGACTGGGAGGCTGGAGGTGGCAACGTGTATCTGTGTATTTTTTACAAGAAGCGTGGCTCACATAGCCTGCCAGCTGTCGCCTCTTGCGCTTGTCTGTTTACCTGCCCCCATCTCCTGGCTTCTCATTTACTGCTTGTGATCTGGCCAGAAATCAGACGACTGCACATCTTAGAATTAATTACATGCACAAGAAGAACCGGAAGACCCGAGAGCCGGGAGCCCACCGTCTGTACTAAAGCCAAGATATGCCAACCCTGAAACATCTATTTTTTGTAGCGTATCCTTTATGTCACTCTTTTTTTAAGTCGTCTCCTCACCCAGTGTGGGGCTTGAACTCATGACTCAAGAGTCACTTGCTCTACCGGCTGAGCCAGCCGGGTGCCCCTGAAACATCGTTTTTGACGGCTCAAAACGTTTCTGTTTCCTTTCTGACTTCCAGCTATGTCCATATGAGTGAAGCAGGAACACAACGAAATTGTCATATTAAATAATCTTCTTGCAGAATATTCAGCCATATCCACCCGCAACTCAGTGGGGACGCCCATGCATTCTCTCACCAGCCTCCCTAGAAAGACACCCAATCTTACAGGGTATTTTCCATTTCATCCGTTCCCCTAGAACTCAATGTCTATCCTTTAGGCTGTCTACCAACAGGCGTTTTCCTCCATCATATCTACCCTTCTTCCAGGAACCCACATCAAAAAAAAAAAAATAATAATAATAATAATAAAATAACACCCAGACCAAAACCCGAGTGGAAATTCCCCTCTCTACTGTTAGTTTAGGTATTAGCAAAATAGGAACCAAATACCTAACAACGTTTACAGCTCAGCTTGCCATCGACATTCTGAGCCGCCGTCTGTGTAAACTCACCGTGGAAACTGCTGTTGGAAGTGGCTCTCCCATTTGCACCTGCTCGCTGGACCTTCTACTCCTTGGAGCAGGTCAGAGTCTCGCTTATAGCCTTTTCATGTACGTCGCCCCCACTTTACTTCTGTAGGGCAGGTATGTGTCTTTCAGGTCCGCCCCCAAACCGGTCAGTAAGTAATTCCAAATCTATACTGGTCCTGCCTGACTCTCCCCTTACGCCCAAGCGAGTGGTTATGTACGTAGACTGTATCAGTTCCCTGTGGCTGCCGTAACAGACTGCCACGGAGTCAGCGCCGAAAACGACATCTGCTTATTCTCTTCCAGGGGCGCCCGGGTGGTGCAGTCAGTTGAGCGTCAGACTTCGACTTCGGCTCAGGCCACAGTCTCACAGTTTGTGAGTTCCAGGCCTCCATTGGTCTCTGTGCTGACATCTTGGAGCCTGGAGCCGGCTTTGGATTCTGTGTCTCCCTCTCTCTCTGCCCCTCCCCTGCCGTGCTCTCTCTCTCTCTCTCTGTCTCAAAAATAAGTAAGTAAACAAAAAAATAGAAAAAAAAATGCATTCTCTTACAGACATGGAGGTCAGAAATCCAAAATCAGTTTCACTGGGTTCAAGCCAGGGAGTTGGTAGGGCTGGTCCTTTCTGGAGGTTCTGAGGGGAGAATCTGTTCCCTTGCCCACCCTTAGGCACGCACTCCCTCCTAGAATCCCTCCAATCTTTTGTTCCAATCATCACACCTCCTGTTTCCTCCTTTGATCTTGCTTCCCTCTTAAAGGATCCTTGAGATTACATTCAGAGCCCACCCAAGAATTCCAGAATAATCTCCCCATCTCAGATCCTGAATCACATCTGCAAGTCTCTTTGGTGACATTCACAGGTTCCAGGGGTCAGATACCTGTGGAGACAATATTCAGCCTACCCCAAGGAAGGATGTAGGGACCCACCAAACTAAATGAAACCTGAGAGCTACTGACAACTGGATTTAGACTCTAAAGAACAGAGTAGGGGCGCCTGGGTGGCGCAGTCGGTTAAGCGGCCGACTTCAGCCAGGTCACGATATCGCGGTCCGGGAGTTCGAGCCCCGCGTCAGGCTCTGGGCTGATGGCTCGGAGCCTGGAGCCTGTTTCCGATTCTGTGTCTCCCTCTCTCTCTCTGCCCCTCCCCCATTCATGCTCTGTCTCTCTCTGTCCCAAAAATAAATAAAAACGTTGAAAAAAAAATTTTAAAGAACAGAGTAATAAATCAGCGATGTCATGGGGCGCCTGGCTGGCTCAGTCGGTTAAGCGGCCAATTTTGGCTCAGGTCATGATCTCCTGGTTCTCTGCTGTCAGCATAGAGCCCGCTTCAGATCCTCTCTCCCACTCTCTCTCTGCCCTTCCCCCACTCTCACTCTTGTTCTGAAAAATAAATGAACGTTAAAAAAAATTAGCAAGGTCATGAAACACACCAGGAATGGAGGGGGCTGTAAACGAGCAAGATGGACAATAGCCGGTCTGTCGACAGAATGCCTACGGCCAGGCACTTCCTGAGCTTTTAATGGTCACAATGATATGACCAGAGTCAGCTGGTTGCATTAGCACAGCAACCCAGTAAGCTGAAAAAGTGACAGTAGCACTTTAGGAAAGGATGTCAAAGACCCAATGTGGTCAATCTGCCAGGGGCGGGCAGGACCCACACCCCCTGGTGTATATCAAGGGGGACAGAGGAGTCACCTTTTGGCCTGAGTCACAATCTGGGGGGGGGGGGGGGGGGGGTGGTCTCTGCAGCAGAAATATAGAGTCCTTTGCTTTGTGCCCTGCAAGCCTCTGCAATATTGATCGAAGAGTGAAAAGGAGGACATCACAGATACACCGACATTTAAAATCTTTAAGATTTTTCCATTTCAGCAGAGGAAACCTAACTTATTTTTTAGCAACACTTCTACCAAGAAAATTAGAAATGCTGGACAAAACAGGTTTTTTTTTTTTGAAAAATCTCTTTGAAAGCATCAGAGATCACCAAGGCAGGGATATATAAATAGGAATATGTCACCAGAGGTTGGGTTTGTCCCACGAATGCAGGGTTAGTTTAACATTTGAAATCAACGTAACAAAAAATAGGAGAAAAAGATATTAAAAGCCTTTCAACACCTGCAGAAAAAACATCAGTTGATAAAATTCACCATCCAAAAGAGAAAATCAAAATCCACCTATGATTAAAAAAAAAAAAACCCTCTTAGGAAACTAGGGGAAAAGGGGGAATTTTCTCAATCTGATAAAGAATATCTACAACAAATTCTACAGCAAACATTGTACTTAATGGTGAAATATCGGAAGTTTCCCTCTGAGATTAGGAAAGAGATTAGGATACTTGCTATCTCCACATTATATTAAAATTCTCCTGGAAGGAGGGAAAGTTTTAAGAATTAGAAAGGCAGAAATACAACTCTCTCCTTCATAGATGACATACTAGATACATAGACAATCCAAAATCCAAAGCTATATTATTATAATTAGTGAGTTTACAAAGTTGATGTATACAAGGACAGTATACAGAATGCAATTGTATTTCTATAGAACAGCAACAGACCATTAGAAAATAAAACTTAGGGGCAACTCGGTGGCTCAGTCAGTTAAGCATCCGACTTCGGCTCAGGTCATGATTTTGCGGTTTATGAGTTCAAGCCTTGGGTTGGGCTCTGTGCTGACAGCTCAGAGCCTGGAGCCTGCTTCGGATTCTGTGTCTCCCTCTCTCTCTGCCCCTCCCCTGCTTGCTCTCTCTCTCCCTCTCTCTCTCTGTCTTTTTCTTGTGCTCTCTCTCAAAAAAAAAAACATTAAAAACATTTTTAAAAAAGAAAAGAAAACAAAATTTTTTTAGTAAACTCTACCCCCAACATGGGGTTCAAACTCACTAACTCAAGGTCAAGAGTCACATGCTCTGGGGTGCCTGCGTGGCTCAGTCCAATTCTTGATTTCAGCTCAGGTCGTGATCTCCTGGCTTATGGGATCAAGCCCCTCATTGGGCTCTGTGCTGACAGTGTAGAGCCTGCTTGGAATTCTCTCTCCCCCTCACTCTTTCTCTCTTCCTGTTTCCTGTTCGCTCTCTCTCTCTCTCTCTCTCAAAATAAAGAAATAGACATTAAAAAAAGTTTCATGCTCTACTGACTACATAAGCCAGGTGCCCCAAAACTTAAAATCTTTTTAATTTTAAAAATTATATTACTACAGGAACTCTCAGTACTGTTTTCTAACTTTGTTTGTACCGTAAATCCAAAATTATTGGAAAATAAAAAGTCAAATTTTTTAAAGATTATATCATTTACAATGGCATCAAAAAATCAAATGCCCATGAATAATTCTAACAACAGATGATTGAGAAAAATCAAAGACCTCAACAGACAAGAAGATAGACAAGAATTTCTTAAACAAGACATTTTTTATTAATTTATTTTTAAACAAGATTTTTTTTTTTTAACAAGGTATATTTTTTTTAGAGATTACTCGAGGAACACCTGGCTGGCTCAGTCGGTTGAGCGTCCGGTTTCGGCTCAGGTCATGACCTCACAGTCCGTGAGTTCGAGCCCCGCATCAGGCTCTGTGCTGACAGCTCGGAGCCTGGAGCCTGCTTGGGATTCTGTGTCTCCCTCTCTCTCTCTGCCCCTCCCCCGCTCACACTCTGTCTCTATCAAAAATAAATAAAATTTAAAAAAATAATAATCAAAAATAAATAAAAATAAAGAAAAGTGTAAAAACATTTCAAACTCTCACTCCTTGCTAGTGGAAGGACATGAAATGGATTCCGCCATTTTGGAAAACTGTCCGTTTCTACTAAAGTTGAAAATACACAAACCCAATGACCTAACAATATGTAGACACCCGGCAGGAATCTGGACGTTTGTGTACCAACAGACAAGTACAAGAATGTTCACCATGGCCCTATTCGTCGTAGCTGAAAACTGGAAACGACTCAAATATCCATTACCAGCAGAATGGATAAATAGATAGTGGTGTATTTATTTATTTTTTAAAGATTTTCTTTTTTTAAGTAATCTCTACACCCAGCTGGGGGCTTGAACTCACGGCTCTGAGATCGAGAGTCTCACACTCCACTGACGGAGCCAGCCAGGCGCCCCAACGGTGGCATATTTACACGATGGAGGAGTGAATGAGCGACTGCTACAGGCAACAAGGTGGACGCATCTCACAATAGGTTGAATCAAAGAAGCCGATCACAGAAGAGTAAATAACAAATGATTCAAAAAGTTAAACACACGATCCGGCAATTCCACTGCTTTTTTTTTTTTTAAGTTTTTATTTATTTATTCGTTTAAGTAATGGCTACCCCCAATGCGGGGCTTGAACTCACCACCCAGAGACCAACAGTCACATGCCCTTCTGACTGAGCCAGCCAGGCGCCTCTCCACTTCTTGATATACACCCGGAAGAAGGAAAGCTGGGACTCAGACAGATACTTGCACACCCATGTTCCCAGTAGGATTATTCACAATGGTCAAAAAGTGCAATCAACCAAGGGTCCTTTGACAGATGAATGGATAAACCAAATGTGACACACACACACACACACACACACACACACACACACACTGCAATATTATTCAGGCTTTAAAAGGAAGGAAATTATTTTTATTTCTTTTTTTTCCAGCTTTATTGAGATCAAACTGACATCTAACATTGTGTAAGTTTAAGGTGGACAATGTATTAATCTGATACACGTATATATCACAAAATCATTACCACCATAGTGTTAACTAGGAAGGAAATTCTGACAGGTACACGCCACAGCCAGAAGAAACCCGGACAACGTGCCAAGTGAAATAAGCCGGACACAAAAGGACACATATTGTACAATTCCACTTACAGGAGGATGTGGAGTAGGCAGATTCATAGACGCAGAAAGCAGGATGGAAGTTTCCAGGACATGGGGCGCCTGGGTGGCTCAGTTGGTTAAGTATCCGACTTCTCCGGCTCGGGTCATGATCTCACAGTTCGTGAGTTCGAGCCCCGCGTCGGGCTCTGTGCTGACAGCTCCGAGCCTGGAGCCTGTTTCCGATTCTGTGTCGCCTTCTCTCGCTGCCCCTCCCCTGTTCATGCTCTGTCTCTCTCTGTCTCAGAAATAAATAAACGTTAAAAAAAAAATTTAAAAAAAAAAGAATCTGCAAAGTCTAATACGTTTCCTCCCTGGCCCTTGACAGGAAAAAAAAAAAAAAATGCCAGTAAAAGAGAACCCTCTACAACTCATTTGATAAGCCTTGTATATTCAAGGGACATCTCTCTCTTTTTTTAAAATTCTTAAATTTATTTTTATTTTTTTGGGGGGGGGCATGTGGGCACATGCAAGTGGGGGAGGGGCAGAAGGAGAATGGAGAGAATCCCAACCAGGTTCCACACTCAGAGCAGACCCCCACGCGGGGCTCAATCCCCAACCATGAGATTATGATCTGAGCCAAAACCAAGAATTGGACACGCTGAGTGAGCCAACCGGGTGCCCCTCAGGGGACATCTCTTAAGAGAAGGTCTCTCTGGCCACTCATCCTAAAACACTCACCTGTCACTCCCCATCCTTCCTGTCTCTTCTTGCATCATTGTTCTAAGTATGATCAAATTTTTTTTTAATTTTTTTAACGTTTATTTATTTTTGAGAGAGGGGAGGAGAGAGGCAGAGAGAGAGGGAGACACAGAATCCGAAGCAGACTCCAGGCTCTGAGCTGTCAGCACAGAGCCCGACATGGGGCTTGAACTCACGGACCGTGAGATCATGACCTGAGCCGAAGTCAGGCGCTTAACCCACTGAGCCACCCAGGTGTCCCTCAAATTTTCTTTTTAAGTTCTGAACCTGGTCTTTATTCCATGCTAGAAGTTGTTAGCATTAAGGATGGGGAGAATTCGAGTGCATTCTTAAAGTAAGAACATTCCCTTTCTTCACTCCTGGGTTTGCTCAGGCGCTGGGCTCCTTCTTTACATCACCTATTGTTGGGTATCTCATAGAAACAAAAATGTGTTTTTTAGATGTCTTATCTAAATTTGTGGATATTTCCTTTTCTTCCAGCAGCCCTGATTCCAATTTCTCTAAGCCCAGATTTCAACGCTTCCACCTTCATGAACATGAATAAGCTTTTAACGAACCATTCAAATCCTTATAACTTGCAAGGGCGCCTGGGTGGCTCAGTCAGTTGAGCGTCCGACTTCGGCTCAGGTCATGATCTTGTGGTTCGTGAGTTTGAGCCCCACATTGGGCTCTGTGCCGACAGCTGAGAGCCTGGAGCCTGCTTCCGATTCTGTGTCTCGCTCTCTCTCTGCCCCTCCCCCACTCACGCTCTGTCTCTGTCTCTCAAAAATAAACATTCAAAAATTTTTTAAATAATAAAATAAATAATAAAGTAAACTATTTTTAAGACTATTCAACAGGAAATAAGATAGTGACAGCAAGCATCTACTTGTCCTCATTTTGGTAAATGAGTACAGCTCTGTACCGTCCAGGGCCAGAAGGTCCTAGTCACTTAGTTTTCTAGATCAGACGGCTTGAGAAGAGGCCCCGACAACACCTTACGTTAGATTTTGCTTGTCCTCCCGTAACCGGTGACTCACTGAAGTACTCTGGAAGACACAAAGTGCTGTTTTGCTTTTCTTCGATTGCCTCTCAATGTCATGCTTTCAGAAAGAAAACTTTTCCGTGGGCTCATCACTTGGCCCGTGCCCTCTGCGCGGACACACAGAGGACCGCCGCCATATTGAATGAAGCGGGGCTCCTCTGAGGGTGCAGTTTTTCTAGCTGAAGTATATACTGTGCGCTCATGACATCCAGTGGTCAGAAAAATACTGTGCAGATTTTTTTTTTTTTTTTTTAAGTTCCAGATACCATCGACAGTGTAACTGCAAACTGTTGATCCGTAGAAGGATAAAGGATCCACAGTGAAAGAGGGATGAGTTTGGTGTCTCCCTGAGGCAATGCTGGGGAGCGTCCGGGCTGACCCAGGAAACCTATTTGATGGATGCCCATAAAAGTTCATTTGAATATTCAGGAAATCCCATTCCCCATACCTTCCAAGATGTGGTTACGGAAAAAGTGATCCATTGTCTTTCGTTGAGGTAAAATTTACATAACCTCAAATCAACCTTTTTAAAGAGTACCCTTCAGTGGCACTTAGTACCTTCAGAATGTTAGGCAGCCACCACCTCCGTCTAGTTCCAGAACTTTTTCATCAACCCCAAGAAAATCCTGTACCCATTACACAATCACTCCCCATTCCCTCCTTCCTTCAGTCCCTGGAAACCACCAGTCTGTTTTTTATCTCTATGGATTTTCCCATTCCGGTTATTCCATATAAAAGAAACCACCCCGGGTCACCTGGGTGGAGACCTGCGACCCTCGGTCTTGGGGTCATGAGTTCGAGCCTCATGTTGGGTGTAGAGATCACTTAAAAATAAAAAATAAAAATTGGGGTGCCTGGTGGCTCAGTTGGTTGGGCGTCTGACTCTTGATTTCAGCTCCGGTCATGATCTCATCATTCTCCTTCTCTCTCTGCCCCTTCCCCTGTCTCTCTCTCTCTCTCTCTCTCTCTCTCTCTCTCTCTGAAAAGAAAGAAACTTGAAACAATAAAAATTTTAAAAATCTTAAAAAATAAATGCAACCATCCTAATATGCGACTTTTATGTCTGGCTTCTTCCACTTAGCATATTTTTTCTGAGGTTCATCCACTATAGCATTGTACCAGCATTTCATTCCTTTTCATGCCTGAGTAATATTCTATTATACAAACATATAACACTTTATTTATCAACTCATCTGGTGATGGACATTTCAGCTGTTGCCCACACGCAGCTATTGCCGATGGTGCAACCGTGAACATTTGTGTACAAGCATTTGTTTGAGCATCTGGGTTCAATACTCGGAGGTATATAGCTAAGAGCGGAATCACCAGGTCACAGGGTAATTCTACTGAACTAGTTGAAGAAAAAATGTTTAGAACCCTTGAAATCGATAGAAGGAACTGGAATAGATTTTTAGACTCCTTGAAATTGATAGAGGAAGAATTTTATTTAGATCAGGACCAACTTTTCCCAAATGACCCTTGATTTTCTTTCTTAGGTTTCCATCATTCATGTGTATCTAAAGGAATTGGCTCAGCCTAAAAGTACCCACGGGAATGAGTGCAGATGGAAGAGATAAAAGAACCCATTCAGGGGAAAGTTAATTTGCCTAAGGATTCTCTGTTGTTTAGTTGGATATGACAGTTCAGCAAATGGAAATCCTTGCCCTAAATCTTTGGTATGAGCTGTGTCATAACATTTTGTTTGAGAGTAGCCTGCAGACCTAGAATGAATCTGGACAGCCAAAGTGAATTAATTAAGCTGAAAATAACCCTCAAAACAATGATTTCCCTGGTGTGTTTTTTATTCAGACCTTCCGGGTCACTAATTTGTCATGTTTTCTTTAAAAGGAGAAAACAATGGGGGAGTGTATTTGGCGCCCTCTACTGTGACATATTCTTGATTTAACATCAACGGAGAAGGAGCCGTTTGGCATAAATGAATGTTCCAGTAAGCCCCTGTTATAAATATGTTAGCCATTTTGGATGAAATGCTTTCTAAAACAGCACTCGATTTCCTGTCTTCTTAAACAGAAGATTCTGAATGTGATCATCAACATATTTGTCGGACCCAGTTTGAGCTACAACAGTGGCCTTCTCAAGAGTAGGGGGGAGCTTGGAAAGGGTGTTACAGCGCCTGCAATTTACTCTAAAATCCTTCAGCATGATACGTACACGTGACTTAGTTTCAGTCTACTTCCCAGAGACAGCCAGCTCTGCTCAACGGGAAATGCAAATCTCCAGAGGCAGTTAGAACCTACATTCGAAAGACACGTCGAAAGCCCACTTTGGTGGAGCACCTGGTTGGCTCAGTCGATTAAGCATCCAACTCTTGATTTCGGCTCAGGTCGTGATCTCACAGTTCGTGGGACTGAGCCCCTCATCGGGCTCCGCATCAGCACAGAGCCAACTGGGGAGTCTCACTCTCCCTCTCTGCCCCTCCCATGTGCGCTCTCTTTCTCCCAAAATCAGTAAATCTACCGCATCTTCTTTGTCCATTCATCAGTCGATGGACGTTCGGCTCTTTCCATACTTTGGCTATTGTTGATGGTGCTGCTGTAAACATCGGGGTGCATGTGCCCCTTCAAATCAGCATCTCTGTAGCCTTTGGATAAGTACCTAGTAGTGCCATTGCTGGGCCATAAGGTGGTTCTACTGTGAGTTTTTGAGGAACCTCCATACTGTTTTCCAGAGTGGCTGCCCCAGTCTGCATTCCCACCGACAGTGCAAAAGTGTTCCCTTTTCTCCACGTCCTCACCAACATCTGTTGTTTCCTGAGTTGTTCGTTTTAGCCATTCTGACCGGTGTGAGGTACATAGACAATGGAATACGACTTGGCCATCCAAAAGAATAAAATCTTGCCCTTTGCAACAACGTGGATGGAACTGAGTGTATTCTGCTAAGCGAAATAAGTCCGTCAGAAAGAGAGAAATATATGATCTCACTCAAATATGGAATGTAAGAAACAACAGATGAACATAGGGGAAGGGAAGGAAAAATAAGATAAAAACAGAGAGGGAGGCAAACCATAAGAGACTCTTAACAACAGAGACCAAACTGGGGGCTGTTGGACGGGTTGTGGGTGGGGGTATGGGCTAGATGGGCAAGGGACATTAAGGAGGACACTTGTTGGGATGAGCACTGGGTGATATACCCGGGGGATGAATCACTGGAAACTACTCCTGAAATCATTATTGCACTGTATGCTAACTGGGATGTAAATTTAAAAATAAATTAATTACATTTAAAAAATACATCCGCGGGGCGCCTGGGTGGCGCAGTCGGTTAGGCGTCCGACTTCAGCTCAGGTCACGATCTCGCGGTCCGCGAGTTCGAGCCCCGCGTCGGGCTCTGGGCTGATGGCTCGGAGCCTGGAGCCTGTTTCCGATTCTGTGTCTCCCTCTCTCTCTGCCCCTCCCCCGTTCATGCTCTGTCTCTCTCTGTCCCAAAAATAAAAATAAACGTTGAAAAAATAAAATAAAATAAAATAAAAAATACATCCGGTCATTTTTTTAAATTTTTTAAAAATTTACTTAAGTAATCTCTACACCCAGCATGGGGCTCACACTCACAACCCCGAGATCAAGAGTTGCGCACTCTTCCAACTGAGCCAGCCAGGTGCCCCCCCATCTGATCATTTTTGAAGTCTCTTCCGATTACTCAATTTTTAACAATTTTTTAAAGAAATTTCATATATAGATATTTAATTATCCGCATCTGATCTCTCCACAGTCTGAAATCTTTCTCTGGCCGAAGTCTGTTGTTTGTCGTTTCTGTTGACTCTCACTCACGATGGCTTGTTTCCTTGTGTGTTTGCAAATCATGTCTTAGGAGCTTGTCTTTAGTTGAACTTGACATGTGTGGTCCTGGGGGCTAAACTGGGGGTGCTTTTTCCCTCCGGAGAGGAGTGACATGTGACAAGATGTTACTTTTTAAGTCGGCCACAAAATGGAAAAACGGTGAATGAAATATAATAAAATGCCCTGTGGTCTGACACCGTGGAAACTGTAGGGCCCCAGGAGGTGAGAAGGGGAGTAGATCTGACGCGGGTGTTAAAGGGAGTGAGAGAGATGGCTTGTGATGTCATGAAGCCATGTGATAACCTCTTCCTTTAGAAAAAATTACTCTCATGGCCCCTCAGGAATGAGGAGTATTATCAAATACAATCACTTTGGAATGCTTGCTAACTTAGCTGGACAAAAATTTGCCAGGAAAACAAAACAAAACAAAACAAAACAAAACAAAACAAAACAAAACAAAACAAAACTCTGCGGGGCGCCTGGGTGGTTCAGTCAGTTAAGTGGGACTTCAGCACAGATCATGATCTCACAGCTTGCGAGTTCAAGCCCCACATCAGGCCCGTGGCTGTCAGTGCCAAGCCTGCTTGGGATCCTCTGTCCCCCTCTCTCTGCCCCTCCACCCCCCAAAAAAATAAATAAACATTTTTTTAAAACTCGGATATAGAGGACTCTGATACAAGGTGAGCGGTAGTCCCGGGATTTCTGTGCAATACAGCAACAGATTGGAAGAGAGATCTAGAAGACTTGTCTTAAAATAGCACGGGTGCCTAATTTTACCTAAGTTGTGTTTGGGGAGATGCCTTGGGGGAGATGCTGGTGGGGACCATAGGGCAGCCAAAGACCCTCCGCTGGCACCCCCACCGAAGGTCTGTCCATAAGCTGCAGAGAAATCAGTCCCTGTCCCCTGCCTCTGTGTCAGGGAGATGTTGAGCTCCTCCTGAAGATGACGTTTTCTTTCTTTTTAAGTTCATTTATTTATTTTGAGAGAGAGAGAAAGCGTGAGTGCGGGAGGGGCAGAGAGCAAGGGAGAGAGAGAGGATCTCAAACAGGCTTTGCGCCATCAGTGAGGAGCCCTACGTGGGGCTTGAACCTCCGAACCAAAAGATCATGACCTGAGCGGAAGTTAAATGCCTAACTCACGGAGCCACCCAGGCGCCTCAAAGCAGATGTTTTCTATATCTTGTTCCACCTGTTCCCTAAGTCGTGGTGTTTGGAGCATAAGTGTCTTATAAATTGCTGATTACAGGGGGGAAAAAAACATTATCCACACAGCAGGCTAGCGCCAAAACCTGCATTTCACGGATGCCAGGCTAACGGTGCCTTGGGCAGCTTGCTGAGTTCCTAACTAGGTTTTATCCCATTTGTCCCAGGAAGCTGGGGAGAGATTTGGCTGGCTGACAATCCTTGTGGTTGTCAAAAGCCCAGAGAGATCCTGCTCGAGGCCCAGGAAGAGGCAGACGTCTTCTGTGATTGCCCACAGCCAGTCTCCGCTGGGAGGGGGGGATTCGGATGCCCGCGAAGACTGGGTCCTTTTCTCCTTCAGAATCTCATGGGTGCAGGTGGCTTCCTGAAGAAGGCTCCCCCCGGGTCTCAGCGTGGACAGAGAAGGACGATGAGGGGAATCTGACACTCGGTGGGTCCGAGGGAGCTAGAAAACAGCATCCAACATCCCCTACGGAGAAGCCCTTCATCCATCCAATAAAAATGTATCCAGCCCATGCTCTGGGTTGGACCTGTGGACGCAGAGGGGCCTTATACTCGCTGGATGGACGGGGGAGGCAGCCTGGAGAGCAGGCCGTTAGAGGGTGAGGGACGGACAGAGGCCAGAGGCCAGAGGCCAGAGCCCAGGGCCTAGAGCAGGCAGTGCCCGGCCACAGGCTGGGAGCCGGGCTGGAGTGCAGACAGAACGCTGTGGGAGAGGTATTTGCTTTATAATGTCCTCTGTGCTGGCGTCACGTAAAGCATCATAACGGGCTTTGTTGTTTTGTCGTTTGGGCCAGCCGATCAGAGGGGACGAGGGTCAGTATCCCAGGTGAAAGGACGCCCGCAAACAGAAACACGGGTGGTTGCCGACCCTGCACTGTCCCCCAACCCAGGAGGGGGGACCGGAGCACAGGGGTTGGAAATAACACTCTTCCCTAGCCTGCGGTCTCCGGCCCCTCGACCTGGCCCTTGGGACGTCACGTCTTCAGGTTTCTGGGTTGTACAAAAAGAAGGTCACCTCATTCTAGACCTGGCTATCAGCGCTTTCTAGAGAGCTAAAGAAATGCGTGTTAATATCGCTAATTCCGTGACTTTGTCTGGGGCTTTATACTTTCCAGCCCATGCTTTGCTTTTGAGACCAGAAACCGACTCTGCGGGCACTGGGCTGGCCTCTGAGAACCACGGCCACACCTGAGGGTCTGCATGAGGTCTGCCCCTCCTCTCTCTTCCCTCCTTGGCTCGTCTTTATGCTTCCCGGAGTCTCCTGCCTAGGAAAATGGCTTGATTAGTACAAGAACTTCCTGAAAGACCCATCAACTTTTCAATGGAAAACCACCAACGGGACGCCTGTGCCCTAAGATTCTCTGAATCCCTTAAAACACTTGCTAATTGCAGGGTGACTGGGTGGCTCAGTCAGTCAAGCATCTGACTCTCAGGTCATGATCTCACGATTCATGGGTTCAAGCCCCTCGCACTGACAGTGAGGAGCCTACTTGGGATTCTGTCTCCCTCTCTCTGCCCCTCCCCTGCTCGTTCTCTCTCTCTCTCTCTCTCAGAATAAAGAAATAAGCATTTTTCTAAAACACTGGCTAATTTCAAAATCCTCCTGTCCCTCTTCCCACCAATCCTGGACTGTTGTATGACTCCTGGCCCATCCAAGCCAAGCCTCCGTGTCGACAGATCCGCTTTAAACCACACTTCCAATGACCAGTAAATGCTGATCTTACCTTGCCCCCCTCAGAGGACCTGCTGAAACTTTGCAAAGTGGCGACGCCCCTTACCGTGGTAAGCAGTCAATTCTGCTTTCTTTTAGCAACAGGTTGTGTTGGTAATATGTGGGGAGCCAGCTTTTGGCCGTTTCTTTTTCCGGCAGCCTTCTGAGTTAGGCGATAGAGATGTTTCTCCCCCATCTAACAAATGGGGAGCCTGAGGTATGGAAAGTCGTAAGGTGTTTCCAGGGTGGGGCCGGGAACCCAAGCCCCAGCCTCAGGGGTTTCTTCCCGGACAACAAGCATCAGCTAGTTCCCGGGAGGAAAATCAAGCCGCTAAGCCAAGGTTGGATCAAAGGGGCGCCTGGATGGCTCAGTTGGTGGCTCAGTCGGTTAAGTGTTTGGCTTCAGTTCAGGTCATGATGTCGCAGTCCATGAGTTCGAGCCCCGCGTTGGGCTCTGTGCTGACAGCTCGGAGCCTGGAGCCTGCTTTAAATTCCATGTCTCCCTCTCTCTCTGCCCCTCGCCCACTCACACTCTGTGTGTGTGTTTCTCTCTCAAAAATAAACATTAAAAGAATTTTAATAAAATATTTTCTTTCCTTCCTTTCTTAATTTTTTTTTCATCTTTATTTTATTTTGAGAGAGAGGTAGAGAGAGAGAGCATCGGAAGGGGCAGAGAGAATCCTAAGTAGGCTCCAAGGGCTCAGCTCAGAGTCCGACACAGGGCTCGATCCCACGAACCGTGAGATCATGACCTGAGCCAAAATCAAGAGTCAGATGCTTAACCAATTGAGCCACCCAGGCACCCCAGTATCACTTTGTTTCTAATCAAGATTTACTTAAAACAATGAAAAATAAGAGACATGTGCCTGGGTCTCTCTGCAAACAACTTCCTCTCGCTCCTGCCTCTTCCCATCCCGTGCCTTTAACCTCCTCGTCTAGCACGCGGTGTGGACACACATGTCTCTTGCATTGCACCGCAGTGGGCCATTTTTATTTTTAATCATCTCTTTACATTATTTTTTAATGTTTATTTATTTTTGAGAGAGGGAGAGAGAGAGCATGAGCAGGAGAGGCGCAGAGAGAGAAGGACACACAGAATCCGAAGCAGGCTCCACACTATCGTTGCAAAGCTGGACGTGGGGCTCAAACCCACGAACTATGAGATGGTGACCTGAGCCGAAGTCAGACACTGAACCAGATGAGCTACCCAGGTGGCCCTATTTTTAATCCTTTGTAATCACACAACTTCCTTTCAGGTACTTTTTATGTACTTGGCGTTAGACCTTTTCATACCCAAGGTGATCGTGTTTACAGACTGAATTGAGAAATCCCTAAAATCTTTCTCGGGAAACCCGCTCTGTCGCCAGGTCAGGCCTTGCTCCCACACGCAGGGGGTCAACGGTCACCCAGGAGCCAGGACGGTGTGAAGTCCCACCGTGGTCCCTCGCTAGCCACACAGTTAACTGCTCCCTGCAGTGCCTCTGTTGGGGAAGGAATACCAGGCTGAAGGTATCCAAGTATTTGGAGGGAGTAGCCCAAACCCCCAACAAAAAGGGGGTGTTAATATTTGAAATTTATGCATCACTCCATGCACACAGGCCGCTTGTGTGTTGACTTAACTGTTCAAATAATACTGGAACCTTACAGAAAGTTTGGGGCGGGCACGCCTGGAGAACTGCCCTCAATTCCACCCCCTAAATATCATTTTTCAGACCTAGGGTGTATTTCGTCCAAAACACTAATTTGTTTTTCAGATTATAGGTTAGAAATCCTTAGTGATAATGAAAAGATGTCTCACAGTATGTTTTTAAGTGGGGGGAAAAAAAGCAAGCTACTCAACAGTGTGTTCAAAATTAGCCCATTTTTTAAAGAAAACTTTTTAATGTTTATTTTTGAGAGAGAGAGAGAGAGAAATAGCAGGGGAGGGGCTGAGGGAGAGGGGGACAGAGGAGCTGAAGTGGGCTCTCCACTGATGTGGGGCTTGAACTCACAAACTGTGAGATCATGATTTCAGCCAAAGCCAGATGCTAAACCGACTGAGCCACCCAGGCGCCCCCCCCCAAATTAGTCCCTTTGTTGGGGGCACCTATATTAATATTTAAGCAAAGGAAAAAAAGATGAATACAACCCAAGAATTCCACTTCTAGGTTTAAACACAAGAGAAACGATAGCATATGTCCACACAAAAACATGTGCACGAATGGTCACAGAAGCATTATTCACAACAGCCAAAAGGTGAAAACAACCCAAATGTCCACCAGCTGTTGAACGGATTAAAAATGTGGTATATCTGGGGTGCCTGGCTAGCGTGGTCAGTAGAGCATGGGACGCCTGATCTCAGGGTTGTGGATTCGAGCCCCATGTTGGGTGTAGAGATCATTTTTTTTTTTTAATTTTTTTTCAACGTTTATTTATTTTTGGGACAGAGAGAGACAGAGCATGAACGGGGAAGGGGCAGAGAGAGAGGGAGACACAGAATCGGAAACAGGCTCCAGGCTCCGAGCCATCAGCCCAGAGCCCGACGCGGGGCTCGAACTCCCGGACCGCGATATCGTGACCTGGCTGAAGTCGGACGCTTAACCGACTGCGCCACCCAGGCGCCCCTGGTGTAGAGATCATTTAAAAGAGATCATTTAAGGGGTTCCTGGGTGGCTCCATAAGTTGAGCATCTGACTCTTGATTTCGGCTCAGGTCAGGATCCCAGGGTCGTGGGATTGGGCCTCGTGTCGGGCTCTGCACTGAGTGTGGAGACTGCTTGGGATTTCTCTCCTTCTCTCTCTGTCCCTCCCCCGTTCACGCTCTTTCCCTCTCAATTAATAAACATTAACAATTTTAAAAAGAAAGAAAGAAAGAAAATGTGCACAGATGCATCACATTTGTTTGCAGTTTGGGGCATTCCTCGAACCTCTAATTGCAAGTTCCTTCGTGGGACTCCTGCCCAGATGAAAAACTGTGCTTTGCAGCAAACGGGACATAGTATATATATATAGACTCTTCAGGGTGAATGAGAATAAATTAAACTCATAGTATAGGAAGCACCTGCCAAGATGTAAGCGCCTGCCTGGGGAGCTGGGATCTGCAGGTCTGGCAGTAGCAGTAAAAGCGTCTGTCCAGAGTGAGCCCAAGGACACCATTAGGATGGGACGAGGAGAGGGACCTTGGCCCTGCCTGCGGTGGCCCTTCTCCCGCCAGGAGCCTGTGCGCAAGCATTAGCGAGGCCCGGGACGGCGTCCAAATGGGGCACTTTAATTGGAAAGTCACAGAAGCGTCTTTGTCTTCGCTGAAGCGTCTCCCTTCCCTGGATCCAAAAATCCATTTGCTATGAATGGCATCTGTGCTGGATGTGTTCATCCTCAGCCTCGGGGGTTTTGATTGTTTTCTTCTCTTCCGTTTTGATCCCACGCGGTCGCAAATCAGCTGAAAGATATTCTAAAAATCTCAAAAGGATCGACAGTGAGTTAATTTTCATCCGCCTGCCATCTGGGTACATACCGCCAAGCCCTTGGGGCACCGAGGGAGCGACTGCAACCCCCAGGGTCTCCCTGCACAGCCAGCAACCCAGGATGGAGCCGGTGTCATCTGGAAATGTGTCCTTCCATTTCTCTCCTAAATCCAGCCGCTCTCAGCCTCCCCGGAGACTCTTTCTCAGCCCTCAAGGCCCCCGAGGTCTGCTCCGCTCGGGGGGTGGGGGTCCCGCCTTCCCTCCATGCCGCCTCCCCGGAGGGGTCCTCTGTGGGCCGGACAGGAATCTTCTATTAATGCTGCTTCAGCATGAGTTACCACATCACCCTGGGCCGGGAATTAGGGCGAGGCAAGCAGGTACTCGTCCGGGGCACACAAATCAAGGAGGGGCTCAAACCTGAGTCATGCAGAGAAATCAGATTTTAAAACATCACACTTAACGCCAAAATCCACGATGAGCAAAACAGCACAATTTTATGTTATTTTTTTGAGATTTTATTTTATTTTTTTAATGTTTATTTATTTTTGGGACAGAGAGAGACAGAGCATGAACGGGGGAGGGGCAGAGAGAGAGGGAGACACAGAATCGGAAACAGGCTCCAGGCTCCGAGCCATCAGCCCAGAGCCCGACGCGGGGCTCGAACTCACGGACCGCGAGATCGTGACCTGGCTGAAGTCGGACGCTCAACCGACTGCGCCACCCAGGCGCCCCTGAGATTTTATTTTTAAGTGAGCTCTACACCCAACATGGGACTCAGACTTACAACCCCAAGATCAAGAGTTCACATGCTCCGCTGACTCAGCCAGCCAGGTGCCCAAATATCACAATTTCTCTTTTTATAAAGTTTCTTTTTTTTTTTTTTAAGCTTGTTTATTTATTCTGAAAGAGAGAGAGCATATGCCAGGTAGGGGCAGAGAGAGAGGGAGAAAGGCTTCCAAGCAGGCTCTGAGCTGGCACAGTGCAGAGCCCGACACGGGGCTCGAACTCATGAACTGTGAGATCATGGCCTGAGCCGAAATCAAGAGTCGGCAGCTCAGCCGACTGAGCCACGCAGGCAGGCGTCCCGCAAATGTCACCAACTCAGCTGCATCCAGGAGGTAACGGCCTACCTTTTCTGGGAAGTCCTTCCACGGGTGCTGTGGGCATGGCAGGCGGCGCTCAGAAGCTCCTCGGGGGGTGCGGCGGGGGAGCAGTTGGTCACCCCGGCATCTTGGCTTGGCCTGCCTGGTGCAAACCCTGAGTCAGCCATTCGCTGGTGCAGCTGTCCCACCCGGCTCTAATGACCTGTGACTTTTTAGCTGCGTGTCCTCAACTACCCTCATCGAGGAGCAAGCTTTCAGTTTGGGGACCGCCCCTTAGGAGACCCAGTCGGCCAGTTACAAATCTCCCCAGTCTGGGGCCACCTGCGTGGCTCCGTCGGTTAAGCGTCCGACTTGATTTCGGCTCAGGTCATGATCTCACGGTTCATGAGTTCGAGCCCACGTCAAGCTCTGCACTGACATTGAGGAGGCTGCTTGGGATTCTCTCTCTCCCTCTCTCTCTCTGTTCCTCCCCCCACCTCTCAAAAGAAACAAATAAGCTTAAAAAAATAAAAATAAAAATAAGCCTACCCAGTCTGCATTGCCCTTCTAACCACCAGAATATCCTAGGGGCGCCTGGGTGACTCAGTTAAGCGTCTGACTTCGGCTCAGGTCATGATCTCATGGTTCACGCGTTCAAGCCCCACGTCGGGCTCTGTGCTGACACCTCAGAGCCTGGAGCCTGCTTCTTTTTTTTTTTTTTTTTTTAATTTTTTTTTCAACGTTTATTTATTTTTGGGACAGAGAGAGAGACAGAGCATGAACGGGGGAGGGGCAGAGAGAGAGGGAGACACAGAATCGGAAACAGGCTCCACGCTCCGAGCCATCAGCCCAGAGCCCGACGCGGGGCTCGAACTCACGGACCGCGAGATCGTGACCCGGCTGAAGTCGGACGCTTAACCGACTGCGCCACCCAGGCGCCCCCTGGAGCCTGCTTCTTGCGTCTCCCTCTCTCTCTGTCCCTCCCTGCCTCAAATAAACATTAAAAAAAGAACAAAGAAAAAGAATATCCTAACAGGCTCTGACAAATGCTGTGCTGAAATCCATCCTCTCCTTGGCACTTTCCTGACCATCAGGAAGCCATCAAACAAACAAGTAAGAGTAATCTAGGGAATTCTGATAAAAGAGGTCCAGGGACCTCGCTCCTAGGGAACCACAGAGTGCAGAAAATCAGAGAGATTTTCTACCCTTTTGTCTGGGAAACGCTCCCACACGCCCCCACGAGTGTGGGGTCGGGACATCTTGTAATTGGAACTCAAACTGCAATACAATGTAGCGGCCACTCGGATTCTGCAAGCTGCTTTCTCCTTCCAGCTCCAAACCCCTTCTGGAGAGAATTCTAATATCCAGCAGATAATGAAGACTTCGTGAGTCTTGTGCCTCAACCGGAAGCTGCTACAGATTAAAAATTACATTCAGAATTTAAGTTAATTTAATTAATTTAATCCTGTGCAGGGGTTACAAGTCACGGGTAGAGACACTAGTTAAGGGGAAGCTCCTGGGACTAAGCTTAGTGTTGTGGCAGCCCGTTAAAATCCAAGGAAGGACAAGGTGAAGTTCATCTTGGAGCAGCAGGATGCTAACTGGTTGGGGGCGAGAGCTGTCGGTCCCCCGGTGCCTCCGTTCACTAGCTGCAGCCTTGGGTGAGTCAACCAGCCTCTCTGTGCTTTGACAAGTGGAGATGATCGCACGGAACCCATTCTTGGTCTTGTTGACAGGTAAGTGGGCCGTACCTGGCAGGTAATGAGGCCTCAGTAACATCCATCTGTGATAGGTGGAGGGAGAAGTTTCTCGTTATCTTGAGGTCCTTGTGAAGCCCCACGGAAAGCCTACTCTCAGTGAATCACAAGGAGCCACCCTCTTCTGAAGAACTCAGCCCCTGCTTTTCCATCCGGAGCTCACACACTGCGTGCGTCCTCTGACCTCTCCTTCCTTGGCAGTGATGGGCATTTTGGAGTGGGTCGTCTGAGGGTTCTGCACTCCTTTGCCTCTAGAAATGCCACCCACCTAGCTGACAGGCATGATCCCTCCGCGTTGGCCACATCAACGGGGTTTCTCGGCCTCTAGAGTTGCAGCTGTCTGGGCCTCCATTTAAGTGACAACCGTAAGAACTCTGAAGAAAAGAGAGTGGGAACAGATAGGGATTTAAAAAAAAAAAAAAAAAGCCCCCTAGAGACCTGTCCCTGCTGCTGTTGGAGATCTGGGCAGCTCCCAGGCCTTCGTTCCAGCTTTGAGAGATGATTCCCGTGCTGATGAGAAAGCTCTACCTGGGGCTCTTACAGCTCAAGGCTGCCTCCTGAGGTTAGGATTATCGCATCATTTCAAAGACAAAGGAATTAAGGCTCCAAGTTAGAGACCCTTCCCTCTGTCCTTTAGGCTGATTTCCTCTTGCCGGTCTGGAGCCCCTTAAGTCCCCACGTGCTCTCCTACATGGGCTCCTCCAAGGGGAACTCTGCTCAAAGGTGCCTGCTCCTTGCTTCCCCAATTTCCCTCGGTGGTTGTTGTTGTTGTTTTTTTAATGTTTGTTTATGCTGAGAGAGAGGGAGAGAGAGAACAAGCGGAGGAGGGGCAGACAGAGAGAATCCCAAGCTGGCTCCGCACTGTGAGTGCAGAGCCTGATACGGGGCTGGATCTCCGTGAGACCATTTCCTGAGCTGACATCAAGAGTTGGATGCTCGGGGCGCCTGGGTGGCTCAGTCGGTTCAGCATCTGACTTCGGCTCAGGTCACGATCTCGCGGTCCATGAGTTCGAGCCCCACGTCGGGCTCTGGGCTGACAGCTCAGAGCCTAGAGCCTGCTTCCGATTCTGTGTCTCCCTCTCTCTCTGACCCTCCCCTGTTCATGCCCTGTCTCTCTCTTTCTCAAAAATAAATAAACGTTAAAAAAAATTAAAAAAAAAAAAGTTGGATGCTCAACTGACCGGGCCACCCAGGTGCCCCTCCTGTGCATATTTTAAGTTGAGTCTATTTCCTCCTTCCTCCTCTCACCTGGGCACCCCTAAATACCCTCCTAGCAGTGACTTTGTTTAAAAACCATAGTGTGCTCCGTCTTCCTAAATCCGTGTCTTGCCCGATCCCTACTTCCACCTGCTGATTTTGTGAAGTCACCCCTGAAGAAGGCAAAGGAGAGGGCTGCTGACAGCAGAAAGCCCTAAGACACGCCCTCAAAGCTACCACAAAAGTAGAGGGTTGACTGCGATTTACGATGAGGACATGTGGATATCTTTCAGCGAAGGACTTGAAAGGGTGGGGAGTTGAGAATCAATCAAATTTCTAGAAAAAAAAATTGCAGGGGAAGAGTGGAATTTCCATCTCAAACTGGGTCAGCACTCATATACGTTGCTGGTGGAAGTGCCTGGAGGTACAGGTACTTTGGAAAACAGTTGAAGATGATCACATTCGTGAGCCACATCTGGTTGTACATCCAAGGTATGCATGCATCTTGGAGAAACTTGCACCTGCACTCAGGAGACATTTGCAACAAGGTTCATCCCAGCGTTGTTGGTGCTAACAAGTAAAAAAAGAACTAGGAAACCACCCAGATACCCATTGATTAAAAACAAAAAGTGTGTTGTTACTCACACAATGGAATACTACATCCCTGAAAATGAGCCATCTATGACGGAGCTTACAGACGTCAAGCTGAGCCCCCAAAAATTGTAGCAAAAGGCTACAATGTATGATGATATCTATGTCAAGTTCAAAAAGTATTAAACAACTGTAAAGAGAAGCAAGGGAATAATAAGCACAAGGTTGGTGGATCCTGGATAAGATGCTGCCCCGTCTGGGGCCAGAGAAGAATACACAGGGACATTAATGGCATCGCTGATGTCCCATTGCTTAAGCTGGTGATGGGTACACAAACGTTAGTTATTCTCTTCTTTTATTATTCTTTACACCAGATACACTGTATGTATTCTTTGATATATGTGAACCACTTAGTAATAAACACGAAAGCCTCATAGTCTGTTACGAGGAGAGGCCAATCACTCAGGACCCCTGCCGGTCCTCTGTTCTCCTCCGATCGCTTACCACCCTCAGGCCCCTTATCCAACCCTGAACTTTCTATCTGGCTACAGACCCGCCTTCTGGAAAAGGCAGGTCACTTTTGCAGCCGGCCAGCAGTTTTCAACTAGAGGCGCACATACGTGTCACAGATGGAATGAGTAACCCAGGTGGGTCGTAGGCTGCTGCAAGATTCACCTCCCCCCAATCCTGGTGTCAGTCAGCAAATGTCTTTCAGGAGCTGTATCTGAAGTGCTTCAGGGTGGTCTTCTGATATCAGCCTTGGATGCTCTTATCCCCTCCCCGCCCACCAGGAAGGTGAGTGCTTTTGATATGGCGCGGCAGAAATCGCTCAACAAGCACTCGGTCAGTGATCAGTAATAACTAAATGCCCGTAACAAAGTAAATGCTCCTGCACTGGACCGGAGGCAAACGTGAGCCCCGCCTGCTAACAAAGCCTCAGGAGCTGTGGAGACCGGGAGGGCGTTTGGCAGCCTGTGGATCTGGGGAAAGATGGGAGGGCATCTCTACCAATCATTAACATTTGAGCTGCAATTTGAGGTCGAGGTGCTGGCTCAGAACGCTATGCTGTGGCCTCTAAAAATCTTGCAACAGCAGCTGAGATCAGGTTCTGCATTTGATTTCCTGCTAGATTCATTGGGTCTGGCCAGAGAGCCTTGTCTTTCTGTCTTTATCGCTCTAACCATGTTAATGTAAAATGAGAGAGATTGTTTTGGAGCCCTTTCAGGGCCACGCCTTAGAATTGCTCTGAATATGAGCTCTATGAGTCTGATTTCCGTAGTTATAAATGCTGAGGAGTTGTTGGCTGTTGATTTAGCTGCTGAGTCATGGGGCCCGGATCTAGGTTTTAAGCAGTCTGAAACATCCAGTGTATTGGTGAAATCACAAACTCTGCTTGCAGAATTCACATAATTCTTTAGGAAACATTTTGCAATTTCCTTGTTTTTTTTTTTTAATTTTTTTTTCAACGTTTTTATTTATTTTTGGGACAGAGAGAGACAGAGCATGAACGGGGGAGGGGCAGAGAGAGAGGGAGACACAGAATCGGAAACAGGCTCCAGGCTCTGAGCCATCAGCCCAGAGCCCGACGCGGGGCTCGAACTCACGGACCGCGAGATCGTGACCTGGCTGAAGTCGGACGCTTAACCGACTGCGCCACCCAGGTGCCCCTTGTTTTTTTAAGCTAAATTTAATCCTAAAATTCTTGCTTAGCCAATGGGAAACACAATACTGTGCACCAGTGCCTTGGAAACCTAAGCCAGTAGCTCAGGGGATAAAAATGTTAGGAGTGAAGGAAGAAAAGAGGGTTTTGCAACTGGCCAAAAGAAATATTAAATTCGAACACACATTTGAGTCTCTACCTGCAAGGCAATGCAGAAAACAGAGATACGTGACATTTTAGCTTTCAGATTTACAGACCAAGAAGGCAGCTGACAAATACAAATTTAACGATAACAGAAAATGAAGTAATTGCCTTAGCTCTTCCTTGGACGAGGGGAATGTGCTACGGGGCTGATTCTAAATGGGTAGCAGTTCTTTCCGGATCAGAAAGGTGAAATCGCAGCACCCACACTTTGCTGTTTTTCATTTGCCAGACTACCGTGGAATACCGCCTGCTTTGAGCTTTGAGAACTCCCCTGGGTCTGTGTGAAATTCCAGTCCCAAATCATAACGCCTATGGTTCACAGGTATCGGGTGAGAAGGGGAGGAACACGAAGTCTCCTTTGCAGATGCAACATTAAGAGCCAAAGGCCGAAGGACCACAGGGGACGCACGTGGAGAAGTGCTCAAAAGGCATCAGCTCCAACTGTGGGGAAGTTAACTTCCTTTCGGCCACGTCGCCTGATACCCTTTGACCGACGCACAAGAACAAAACGACCGGGTCACCGCGGCAGGCGGGCGGCCAAGCGCGCAGCACGCAACCGCGGGCGGGCGCACGTGGCCCCCAACACCGGGCCCCGAGGCCGCGCAGCAAACCCGGCCTGGGAACAGGGTCGAGGCCACCAACGTCTCCAGGCCGACCCGGTCTCCTGCACCCCGCTGCGGAGCGGGGCAGGCCGGGAAGGGGGTGGGGGGAGGGCAGCGCAGGTCGTCGCCAAGGTCGTGGGCCGGACGTGCGGCGCCGGAGCGACGCTGCGTGCGTGCGGGACTCGGAGTACGTGACGGAGCCCCGAACCCTCATGCCGGCCGCCCCACCCCGCCCCTCCCCGGGGCCCCGGCACCGCAGACCCCGCTCGGCCAGAGGTCCCAGCGCGGGGCGGGAGTGGACGGCGTCGGGACGGGGGCTGGCCCGCACCCCTACACAGCCATGGGGAAGTCGGGGTCCCCCCGGCCCCACTCTGCTCCCCGTCCTGGGGAGTCGCTTCCCCCTCCGGGCCGCAGCGGCCGCTGCAGTCCCGCCCCCTCCAGGGAGGTGCGGGCCCGAATGACGGCACGCCAGGCCAATGACGAGGCGCCGTGGCGGGGGCGGGCCGGGGGGCGGGGGAAGTGGGCGGGGCCTCGAGGAGCTGGGCAGGAAGTCGGGGCAGGCGGCGCGGAGACCCGCTTAGAGCACTCGGCGCGCTGAGACCTTGCGGCTTATCCTCGCGCTCGGTGTCTGCGGCACCCTCTGCTTCTTTCCCGGGCAGCGCTATCCGGCGGTCAGGTAGGGGCTCGGGGAAGGGCTGCCGAGCCGGCGCCCAGGCCTGGGGGGTCCTGCCCTTGAGTCCGGCGGGGACGTGGAAGGGGCGGGTCGGCACGTGCGAGCCGGCCTCCGGGACCAGGGGCGCGGCGCCGGGCTTTGCCCGGGGCGGGGGCAGGATCTGATTAGCCAGCGATTATGGACTCATGGGGCCTCCTAACCTGCGGGAGCCCGGGAGTAGGACGCCGCAGGCGCGGAGGGTGCAGGGCTTTGGGGAAGATACGGGCCTAACTCCGGTGCTCCTTAGCGCCAGGCCTTTCCTAAAATGGAGGAAGGGGCAGGGACGGGAGAGATGCCCAGGAAGCCGCGATCCCCTCCCCCCACCAGCAGCCCCTGCTCCCGGCTGGGGGCCCTCGGCCTGCAGTCGGGCGGCTGGGGCCGGAAGGAGCAGCGACTAATGAATGGAACTTCAGAAAGTCCTTATTCTTAAGGAGGCTTGCGGCAGAACCGTTGCATAAAGGGGAAAGCCCTCCAGGCGACCTCGCCCAGGTCAGGCTGGAGCTGCTCCCGCTGCCCGGCCTGGCCACTCGCAGTCGGCCCCCGATCTGACATAGAAAGGATGTCTTTTTACGAAAACTTCCTGTTCGTTTTCCCCCTACAATGTGGGCTTCCCTCTGGGTGGTGTGGCCCGTCGGTGACTCGCAGCCGAGGACACACGTCGGCCCTTGACCGCCCGGTCCACACGTGCTGCCCCTGGAGCGGGGTCCAGGCCGATGAGCTGTGGAGACCAGCCCTCCTTGCTGTCTCTGCTTATTGAACGTTAATGACTGCAGGAATAGTTTCCTATCCAATTTAAATTTAATTTTATTTTCACACCCTGAAATAAGTTGAATACTTTGTCTTAATGTCTCTAACATGAAACAAAATATGAGATCTTACAACTGCCTGAGGACATAGTGGAATAAAGATATGTTTAAAAGTGCATCTGTCTCTCCCTCTCTCTGCCCCTCCTCCACTCTCTCCCAAAATAAATACACATTTAAAAAATAAAAGCGCATTTAAAACCTATAAAGTGAGGCTGGCAGCCGCGGGTGGGGGGGAGATTGACAGCAAAGTGCCTGAGGGGACTCTTTTGTCTGGTGGTGGCAATCATACACAGGTATAATTTGCCAAAACTCGGACTCAACCAAAAGCATGAAGCTAAAAAATAGGTGTAAACGAATTTGCCTTTTTGTAAGGTAATAAAAACTATATGCCTTTTTTTGTTGGCTAATGAATAAAACTCCATTGTTAACCTAGACAGCGAAGCCACAGGAGTGACTTCAGTGTCTAATTTTGAAACATAAAAAAGAAAGATGCCATTTGCTGCTTCAGAACATTCCAGGCAAGATACTGGAGAGGAGCCCAGCTAGATAATGGCTCTGAACAGTCGCCCAATTCCACTAGGCCTCTTTCAGTCCTAGAAGTTCATTTCTTCCTTGGGAGCCCCTGGAGGGGAAGGTGAGAGAGGGCTTTCTTTGAGGATCTGGTATTTGCTGTTTGTGGCAGATCTTTTGTTTGTTTGTGCTTTCAAAGAAGGCCTCTTCCCATGGAGCATCTTAGCATTCGAAGATAGAATCTGTGTTGGGGGGGGGGGGGGGCTGGCTGGCTCAGAGCATGTGACTCAATCTCAGGGTGATGAGCTCAGGCCCCACAATGGGCATGGAGCCTATTTTAGAAAATTAAAAAAAAAATTAAAAAAAAAAAGCAAAAATAGAATCTTTATTCTTTCAACTTAGGACATTTCCTAAGTGAGTTTTTTTGAATGGGTAAAATGCCTGTTGAAAGAAATACTAATTAGATGTCACTGTGCATCCGGTCTTGGTAAAGATCCAAGTACGGTGAAGCGTGAAACTGGCAATGGCAAAGATTGCGCACAGACCAAGGACACTCCTGGCCTCAAAATTTCTGAGCATCCAATGTCCAGCAGTTGAACATCTTACTGCTTATGTCCCTAGCTATTCACTGTTTCACTACAGATCAGGTTTTCCTCCTCAGATCACATCAGGGTTGTTGGTTTTTTTGTTTGTTTTTTGCCCTGGGTGGGTTTGCTCACGACCTTCACGTCCCCTTGGTCCTTACTTGGTCCTTCCATTCCCACGCCAGCCCTCGTTGGGAACTGTTGACAATAACCCGTTTCAGACTGCCTCCCCCTCTGCTGTTCCGCATGCCAGCAGCACATGAATCTTTCCGGTGGTTTTGGGTTCTCCCTGGCACACATTTTCTGGCTTTCTTTGCTTAGAGGACAAGCCCTGGGCTGCTGGGGTTTTTTAGGCCCTGCAGAGCTGGGTCCAGCAGGCTTCCCGACTCTTGTCAGCCTTGCATTCAATATCTGTCCGGTACGAATTCTTTCTTCCTAGTCCAGGAACCCTCAGAAGTGATTCTTTAAATGAACGACCCAAAACTGCATTATGGTTTATGGAAATATGAACTGTGTTTCCCCACAGAAAGTCACCATGTCTATCCTCAAGGTGCATGCCAGAGAGATCTTCGACTCTCGTGGGAATCCCACCGTTGAGGTGGACCTCTATACCTCCAAAGGTACGTGGGCCTTCCTTTCCGCAGTTCTGCTACCACACTCCCCCCCCCCTCTTTTTTTAAGTAAATGACAGAGCCTTAGGTAAGAAAAGGTGGGTCGTGAAAGCCTTCCGTCTGATCCCCATGTGCTGGTAGGTTGTGGTTCCTGACTGGGAGGAGGTGGGGAGGGTTGCCAGACACGGGGTCCTTGTCCTGCTGCTTCTTGGTATTTAAAACAGAAAGCAGGCTGGTTCCTAGGTCAGTGAGGAGAAGAAAGACCATTCCTCGTCCTTAAAAGGGCCCATCGCTCGTTTGCTTCTTAGCTTGCTGTCACCAGCATGGCCGATCTGATGTGGTGGGACGGAGCTTCCTCCATTGAAAAGGAAAGATCAGAGGAGTGCAAGTGTATGTGAAGCCTTCTCTTTGTTTCCAGAAATCACTCTTAGACCACGGATTGGGGACAGCTCTTAACATTTGGGTGTTGGGCCATTCCATAGGCTCTTGTTCTCTGCCTAGCTGTAAGTCCTCCCTCGAGGGATTTGCCCACGTGGGAAAAATGGAGGCTTCTTTTTTTATGTTTCTTTTCAGAGCGCCCGCAAGTGGGGAGAAGGGGAGAGAGAATCCCAAGCAGGCTCCACACTCAGCGCGGAGCCTGACGCGGGGCTCGATCTCACAAAACTGAGATCATGCCCCGAGCCAAAATCAAGAGTCAGACAGTCAGCCGACTGAGCCACCCAGGCGCCCCTTAAATGGAGACTCTTAAAAGCTTTTGGTGGTTTTTAACTTTAAGGAAATTTGGTGTGTTCCGTCCAGCAATGTCTGAGCTGTTTCTAAACGGACCTTGGGTGGGGTCGGAAAAGGAGCTTCAGGCAGAATCACCCAGCGGCGCTGAGCGCACAGACCTGCCGCTCAGAGCTGAGTCATGGTCTGTAGAAACCCCGGCCCTTCCCTTCCTGCCCTGCCCGCGGTTCCTTGCTGTGGCGGGTGCTGTCGGCACAGGGTTTCTTCACAGCACGTGCTTCGTGCCAAATACCCCAGGGTTCGAGGAGAGTGCTGGGAATTTCCTCGCGGCTGGCAAGACTGGCTTGCTCACAGCATGGAACTTTCCATTTGGAAGTTAACGGACTTGAACCAACAGTGAAAACAGGATTCAAGATACTAGAAGATTGTTGGGGGGAGGGGGGGAGCATTCTCTTTGAAACACTTAAAAATGACCAAATATTTTTTTGAAATTTAAATGAACGGAAAGTTTTCTCTTGTGTGTCTGTCGATGCTTTTCAAAGACAGGAAATAGTGGATTTGTGAAGAGCCTTCCATCGCTTTTTTTTTTATTTATTTATTTACTTTTAAGAGCAGTTGTAGGTTCACAGCAAAATCCAGCAAAAGGTACAGACAGCACCGGCCCCCTGTCCCCACACGTGCACCGCGTCCCCCACCGGAGTGGGACATTTGTTAACATCGGAACCTGCCTTGGCCCATCGTCGCCCAGAGTCCATAGTTACATCAGGGTCACTTGCTTGCTTTCGTGGCTCCTTCACCTCGTCCAGTGCCTGGTGGGGACCTAGAAAGCCAGGGCCCGTGTCAAGAGACCACGTGTCCTGCACACGCCATCACTGCAGTGACGCAGGCAGACTAATGGACCGTTTATTTAAAATGCCTGCTTGATTTTTTTTTTCCTTTGTTCCTTTGCCTTCTCACATCTCAGGTGGGGAAATCCCTTACGGTTTCAAGTAGTTTCTAGAGGCCGCCTTCACTTCCTGCTCCCCTGAACCTGTCTGCCTGCAGTGTGCCAGGTCCCCGCAGCGTCTTTCTTAACAGCGTCCTTTTCCAAGATCAGCCACGTTTATGCTCCGTAGTCTGGGTCTAGCCAGACGGCTGGTTCCCGTGTCCCCAGGATGGCATAGCGTGGTGCTCGATCGCCTTCCAGTGTTCCCAAGCTCATACCTGTACTGTCCTTATTTTTTATATCTCCGCAGGTTTTTATTGGTTACGCATGGAAATGATCATCTTTTTGATATAGTGGATTAAAGAATATATTAATTTCTCTTGGTTTTACAAGTTTATTTGTTTCTTTTTAGAGGTGGGAGGGAGAGAGAGAGAGAATGAATCTCAAGAAGGTGTCACACTGTCAGCCCAACGCGGGGCTCGAACTCACGAACCGTGAGATCATGACCGCAGCCGAATCAGATGCTTAACCAACTAAGCCACCCAGGCGCCCCTTGGTTTTACTTTCCGACTTCAGTGTAGCTCTAGAAGATCTTAAACCTCATAAGTGGCTTGCATTGAATTTCTGTGGGGCGGTGCCCCCGGGGGGTGGTCACAGACCAGCTGCAGGACACGAACGGGGAGCTTGTTAGAGATACAGGCACAGAGTCTTAGATTTCCCGTTTTGGAACCTGCATCTTAACAAGGTTACCAGGTGATCGTTTGCGCACCGGAACATCTGAGAAGCTCTGCTTGAAAACTTTTTCTTGAAACTAGAGAGATTCACCAGCTTTGCCATAGGGTCCGCGTTGGAGAATGGTCCCCACGTGAAGGGCAGGAGAGACCAGACCGACCATCTGAGTCCCCCAGGTGGTGGAAGGACGTGTTTTCCGATGGCTGCCATCTGTGAGTGGGTGGGACTCCGCAAGGGCTGGGACTGTGTCTCTCAGTCACGATTTCTTCCTCCCTCAACGTCCAGGTCTCTTCAGAGCCGCTGTGCCCAGTGGTGCCTCAACTGGTATCTATGAGGCCCTCGAGCTCCGGGACAACGACAAGACACGCTACATGGGCAAAGGTAAGAACCCCTCCCTGCCTGCCTCTGGAGCGTGGCTGCGTGCCTCGTCCACGCCTCCAGCCCCTGCTCCCGGCCTGTCACAGCCTCCCCGCTCTCCACGTGCCTTGTATTTGAGGATGGCACACCCTGATGCGGCCCATGGTGTTGATGGCGAGCGTGTACTCTGTGCCTGGGGGAGCTGGGAGGGTTGGCATGTTGATTCCAGCCTTCCTAAACCTGTGAGCTCAGGGGCAAGAGTTTTATGCTCATTTGTACTGCACTTGGTCCAATCTGGAAAATTCCTGCTTAGGGAACTGTAGCGCAAGAGCCTTGCCGTGTTCCCAGGAGAGCTCCGCGGGCCTTCCAGACCATCAGTCCTCTCCAAGGGGCTGGTCTCAGTAGAGTGTGTGGAAGGCCTGGCTAATGGCTCACCTACAGACCAGTCCTGGCAGCTTGATCTTTCTGTTGGGGGATTCACGGACCTGGCAAAGCCAGCCTCTGCTGGGCTGTGCGCAGATCGACCTGTTACCGTCTTGCAAAGTTCGCCTTACCGTAGACAGAATCTGTGTGGCCAAATCACAGAACAGCAGCTGGGGCCTAGACCATGCCTTCTCAACAGAGCAGTATCGCCCCAGGGGTAGGAATTGGTTCTTGGGGGAGGCAAAAAAATTAAAAAAAGAAAAAAAAAATCCTACATTATTACTTTGTTTTATGGTCCTCCAAAGGGCCACAGTATATAAATGGGAGTATAGCATATCTGTGGCATTAAATTTTCAGAGAAGGGCGATTCGGGAAAAGGTCTGAAAAGACTGCAGGGGAGGGGTGGTGATGAAGCGAGCTAGGGAAGTCCGCAGCCAGCACTCCCGGGGATTATCTCCCACGGGTTCCCGCTGCTCCCGGCTCAGGCGGATACTGGTCCCAAGCAGGCCTTGCAGCACCTCGACTGTAATGAGGGTGAACCCGTGGTCCCGAGGACTCTTCCTGCCTTCCTGTCTCCTCTCTTTTCTCTCATTCCCTGTCCTTCACAGCCTGTTCTCTTCTGAGTCTGTCTTTTTTCCTTCTCTGTCAATCTCTACTGGTCAGGTGTCTCCAGACCCGTTAAGTATATTAATGAGTTCCTGGCACCAGCCTTGTGCACACAGGTAATACACGGGGCATCCTTTAGTGTCTGCGGCTGGTTCCCAGTGCATGGTCTTCCAACTAACTTCCCTTCAGACATTCTGAGATGGTTGCTCTGTGTGTGGCTCTAATCCTTGGGGGTCCTAGGTAAGAGCACTCAGACTGGGCCAGAAAATACCCCAATCTTGGGGGGACAGAAATGGGGATTTGAAAGCGGTCCCGTTTAAGGTCTCTGGGCGGGCTTCTGAATATCTGGGTTAATATCCTTAGTGGTTCGCTCAGTGCTGCTCACGCCTGTTTTTCATTAATGCCGGTAATTTGATTTGATTGTTCCTTCTAGGTGTCTCAAAGGCTGTTGAGCACATCAATAAAACTATTGCACCTGCCCTGATTAGCAAGGTAGGACCTGCCTCCTGATAACTAATGTATTAATGCCATCAGAGCGTCTCCCGGGCCAGTGGGCTTTCCTGGTTATGGAAGAGCTTATTCTGAGAGCTAAAGGAGCCAGTTGGATTCCCTGTCCTGCATGAGAATGACCTCACCTTTACTAATCCGCCCCCTGCCTGCGTCCACACCTAACAGCGCATGGAATTGGATCGGAGCGACGGGAGACCGTCTCATGATTTTTCCCTCCAACTATCTCGACCTTTGGGAAGTTAAGATCCAGATTTTAAGAGCGGCTCTTGGGTGTTGAGCAGAGTATCCACGGTGACCGACCATTTTTCACGAACCGTGGAATTATTTATTTTTACTGGCTTTTTTTTTTTTAAACAACAGAGCTCTGGTTGAATAAAATTTGACTTGGAACCTCAGTGTGTCATAAAAGTAGGGTGAAGTAAGGAGGGGACCCACCAGCCCAACCCACTCCTGCCTCAGCCCCACCCCGCCCCAACTCCTGTGGCACTGGCGAGGGCAAGAAGGATTTAAGAGCGCTGGGCTAGGGAAGCCTTCTCAGGCCTGGAGCCAACCGCAGCGGCCCGCCCGTGCCTCCCGGGCGTGTGCCTCCCCTCCTTGAACTCATCCTGTTCCCCAGGGGCGCACAGGCTCCTCTGTTGTTTGTCCCCGGCTGGCTTACCTCGGCCTGGCCTTCGCGGGCCTCGGTGATGGGTCCCCAGGCGGTTTCTCGTGGCTGCTCTGCCAACTCACGTGCTCCGACCTGGTCTCCCGGGCACCTCCACGCACCCCTTCGTTCTTTGTGCCCGGGTGCCCTTGCCTGGTGTGACCAACGCAGTGAGAAGGGCCTTCCTGGGCATCTCTCTTCCCTCTGGGGAAAGGAAGCCGTCTTCACGCTCTTCCTGGCGAGGGTCTACCTGGAGCCGTCTTGCGTGGCTGATGGCTGACCTTGGCCAAACGTGCTTTGTGAAAACTGCAGAAGATACCAAGTTATTGACATGGCATGATGCAGTGATACGTGGTTTTCCTTTCGTATTTTAATTTGTATACAAAGCACTTTATAAATAAAATCATAGATTCTTGTTAATTATGAAGTGTTTAAAGTAATGCTGACTTTTAGCAAATTGTTTTAAGCCAGCTTTTAGGACACCAGTGTTTTGGGGTTTTGTTTTGGTTTTTTTTGTTTCTGTTTTTGTTTTTTTTGCTTGAAGTAATCTCTGTATCCAGTGTGGGGTTCGCACCCACAGCCTCGAGATCCAGAGTTGCATGCTCTGTTGGCTGAGCCAGCCAGGTGTCCCTTTAAGACACCAGTTTTGGGGCACCTGGGTGGTTCAGTTTGTTGGGCATCCGACTTTGGCTCAGGTCATGGTCTCGCGGTCCGTGAGTTCAAGCCCCGTGTCGGGCTCTGTGCTGACCGCTCAGAGCCCGGAGCCTGCTTCGAATTCTGTGTCTCCCTCTCTCTCTGCCCCTCCCCTGCTCATGTTTTTTCTCTCAATAATAAACATTAAAAAAAAAAAGACACCAGTTTTATTATTTTATACTGGAAACACTCATTTTGATCAGTCATCAAGCATTTTGCTGAATGATTGGACTACCTACTTGCAAAAGTCCTATCTCCCTCGAGAACGTGAAGTTTGCCGTCACTGAGGGTACCCGAGAGGGGTGGTCCTGTCACTTAACCTTCGAGGACCACAGCTCGTTGGCATGAACAGAGTTCTGTTATTTATTGCCCAAAAAAATTGCACTACTTAGCATGGTCCAGGCAGCTCTCTGCCTTACACAGGATGTAATTTCGGACTCCCAAGTAGACCAACCTCTGTGACGCCAGGTCCGCATCTCGGGCAGTTGATCGTTGGCTCCCTAGTGCTTGGAGAAACGTCTGAGAATGCGAAACCAAGCAAAAGGCGGTTTTGTGACTCCCAGGTTCTCTTGTTTCCTGCCCCCCCCCCCGCTTTTTTTGCCTCCCATACAAATGCATAGCGTAGAACTGGTTCAGGATTGGCACAGTTCCAAAGTTGTCTGGGTTCCGGGGAGGGGAGTGACCACGCTCCCCCAAGCGGCTGACCCTCCCTTCTCCCCGCAGAAACTGAGCGTTGTGGAGCAGGAGAAGATTGACAAACTGATGATCGAGATGGACGGGACAGAAAATAAATGTGAGTGACGGGGGTGGAGTCGGCCGGCCTCCCAAAGACCTTCCGACCCTCTGAGGGTCACCATGTGTGACCAAGGACTGTGCAGCGTGATCGTCCGTGGGCTCTGCGGGGCCCATCAGCTCACCATAATAAAATCTGTTCTGGGGGTGTCTGGGTGGCTTAGTCAGTTAAGCATCGGATGCTTGATCTCACAGTCGTGAGTTCAAGCCCTACGTTAGGTTCTGCGCTGGGCATGAGGCCTACCTAAAAAACCAAACACGTTTGTAGATATTAGGAGAAATATCAGGTGACAGCTTGTGCGTGGGGTTACTTCAAAGAGGCTTCTGCTTTACGGTGATTGAGGCAGTTTGTGGAATTTGCCAGAATTCCATAGATCAGAGAAAGGGCTTTCTCTTCTGGGGAGAAAGTAGATGAATCCACACGGCGTGCCGCCATGTTCCTGGGTCGGACGCCGGAAGTAGGTGCAGTAAAGAGGAATGGTTCTGGATCCAGGCCGGGTGCGCTCCCGTGTCGGAGTGCGGGCCAGAAGGCTGGCAGGAGAAGGGTTAAGGGTTACGGGTAAGAAACTGCTTCATTGAACTCTTCTGTTCCAGCTAAATTTGGTGCAAACGCCATCCTGGGAGTGTCGCTGGCAGTCTGCAAGGCGGGGGCCGTTGAGAAGGGGGTGCCTCTGTACCGCCACATTGCCGACCTGGCTGGCAATGCTGAAGTCATCCTGCCGGTTCCGGTGAGTGGCTTTGAACTTCCCAAGCGAGGAGCCGGGAGTACTTGCCGGTGGGGGCCTGAGGCCTCCCACCGCTCGATCTCATCCACACGTGACTGTCCCAGCTCTGTGGGTACAGGCCAGCTCTGGAGGTCTCCGCTGCAAACACCTGCCCTTTGCTAAGAGTGACCTGAGCTGGGGACTCCACCCCCCCCCCCCCGTACTCCACATCCTTCCTTGCCGACGGGGGGATGAAAATCCCACTGGCCTTGTTGGGCCGGGGGTGTTCGCTGAGGTAGCAGCCAGTCCGGGACCGCAGGTGCGCCTGGTGGCGGTTCCTGAGGCGTCAGGGGAGACCTGGTGAGCATCTCCTGGCCGCGAGGGGGCTGCTTGCTGGGATTGTCTGGGCCAGATGCCACATCTGCCTGTCTCTCCCCAGGCTTTCAACGTCATCAACGGCGGTTCTCACGCCGGCAACAAGCTGGCCATGCAAGAGTTCATGATCCTCCCCGTTGGTGCCGCCAACTTCAGGGAAGCTATGCGCATCGGTGCGGAGGTTTACCACAACCTGAAGAACGTCATCAAGGAGAAATACGGAAAAGACGCCACCAACGTGGGGGACGAAGGCGGCTTTGCCCCTAACATCCTGGAGAACAAAGAAGGTACGGGCCCTGGAGGGGTCCCTGGGCGCACAGCACCTGCCCGCACCTGCCGCTCGGCTGTCGCTCTTTGTACCTTTCATGCACCTGCGAGCGGAGTTCCAGGAAGGGGTGGGAGCCGGGCCTTTATTTTGTAAAGTAACCAGGAATTTCCTTACTAATTTGACTTCTGAGCAGCCCGGTTAGTCTGAAGCAGGCTCGGCGGTGGGGCACGGGCTCACTGTACAGCTTATTCCTGCCATCCTTGGCCACGTCGCGATGGCAGAGGTTTGAAGTCCGCTCCGTGTTGGGGCTGCTGTCTGCCCCACGCCGGGACCAGCGGCCGCCTCGGCTCGTTCCACCACGGGAGCCTCACGCGGCGTCGTTTGGCCTTGAGTCCTTAGGCACAGAGTTAAATGTAAGCGTTGAGTAGGGCGCAGAGAGTCTCGGGACAAGACTGAGCTTTTGGTTTTAGGAGGGAAGGAGGGTTCAGCCACGTTTTGTCGCCTTCAGTGGCAGCTAGCGAAAGAAAAGAGTGGCCATCCTGCCCTTTGGGTCAGTTATATGAAATGCTCATGTTCAGCCATTCGGACCTATAAAAAATGATCCTCTCACGGTTTAACATGGTGGTGGAGGGGCGCCTGGGTGGCGCAGTCGGTTAAGCGTCCGACTTCAGCCAGGTCACGATCTCGCGGTCCGTGAGTTCGAGCCCCGCGTCAGGCTCTGGGCTGATGGCTCGGAGCCTGGAGCCTGTTTCCGATTCTGTGTCTCCCTCTCTCTCTGCCCCTCCCCCGTTCATGCTCTGCCTCTCTCTGTCCCAAAAATAAATAAAAACGTTGAAGAAAGAAAAAAATTTAACATGGTGGTGGAGACGTGTGGTGTGGGACAGGCGCCGAATGTCTCTGTCTGCTTCCGTCCAGGCAGCACTGCCACGTGAGACAGAGCAGAGCCTGGGCTGGGGTCACCCTTGCCGTCCCGGGCCCTTGGTCCACTGGGCTCCCTCTTGGATCCCAGCCTTTCGGCACCGTCGAGAACCCATTCCTTGGGACGGCGGATCTCAGCCGGGCACCGTAACTGCGTCTTGGCCAGCACAGCTGTTCCTGGGTGCTAAATTTGGGAGCATCTGTCCGTGAGAACGCCTCGTAGAGTGGAGACTGAATTTCTCACTCGGTTATCTGCCGGGGCCCTGACCGACGGTTTCTTGCTCCAAAGCAGAAAAAAGTTAACTGGAATCACTGAAACGGAGGGCTGGGGCCAGAGCATCTCGTGGTCTTCCTGTTAGGGTGCCCATTTGGCAGGGGTCACAGGGAAGTTTTCGCTCCACCTGCCTGGTTTCTGATCTTGTCGCCACCCTCTCTTCCCAGCTCTGGAGCTGCTGAAGAACGCCATCGGGAAAGCCGGCTACACCGACAAGGTCGTCATCGGCATGGACGTGGCCGCTTCTGAGTTCTTCAGGTCGGGGAAGTATGACCTGGACTTCAAGTCTCCCGATGACCCCAGCAGGTACATCACACCCGACGAGCTGGCCAACCTGTACAAGTCCTTCATCAGGGACTACCCAGGTGAGTGCTCGGGGCGGCCCCTTCTCCGGCCACTGCCTGCAGTGCTCTGCTGGCTGGTGGTGGTGCTCCCGGGAAAGTGCGTGGGGCACCTGCGCCCCCACCTCCCTGGGGGAGGGCTTCACGGAGGTGCCGGTGCAGCAGGTGGGTCCAGGATGCCAGCCAGGCACTGACGTGTGCTAGGTTGTTTGCAAAGTGTCAGGGCTTCTGTCCCTGTCACCACAGCCACCTGAGCAGATGCGGTCCTGGCTCCCTTGCACAGGTGGGAGCGAGCCTTGAAAACCCGACCTGCAGTGTCTTCCGTCCACTGCGAGCCGGCGCTCCTCCGGGCACCATTAATGCCGGTTCACGCGGGGGGGAAGCTGAGGCACAGAGCGGGTCAATAATGTGCCCAAGGGCGGTCAGCAAATGTTGGAGCATGAATCAGACCAGGAGGTCCGTGCATGAACTCAAAGCTAAAAAACGTGCCCGTGGTGGAGCCAAGACCAGCCCAGCCCTTGGCTTCCTGAACCTACCGCTCTATGCTCAGTGGCACTAAACTCAAGCCACCCTGGGCAGGGAAGTGTCCCACTTAGCAGCTCTGGGGTCCCGGGACTACAGCTGACTTGCCTGTCACAGGAGTCGGTGGGTAGGCAGAGTGTCTCCAGGGCTGGGTCGGGGAGCCGGTCCTGTCCCACACGGGAGAGGGGTGAGGCCAGGCAAGCAGCGAGCCGGGAGGGGAAGGAGGCTCGGTTGCCCTTCAGCACTGGGGTCTCACCGGCAAAACCTGGCTCTCGTTTCCCCAGTGGTGTCCATCGAAGATCCGTTCGACCAGGATGACTGGGAAGCTTGGCAGAAGTTCACTGCCAGCGCCGGCATCCAGGTGGTGGGGGATGATCTCACCGTGACCAACCCGAAGCGGATTTCCAAGGCCGTGAACGAGAGGTCGTGCAACTGCCTCCTGCTCAAAGTGAACCAGATCGGCTCCGTGACCGAGTCCCTCCAGGCGTGAGTGTCCCGGGGGGGGTCAGCTGTCAGGGAGCGACGCACAGAGTCTCAGCCAGAGCTCCCGGCTGGAACTAGAACGGGCTTCTAGTGGGCGTCCCGGGTGGCTTCTGGATGAGCCGTGGCACCAGGGGGCTCGGGTGTCGGGCCGCTGTGGCCCGGGCCTGACCCCTTTGTGGCTCCAGGCTCGTGACTTCATTTTACACGGAGAATATCGGTCACAGGCACGGTCAGGAGAACAAGTCTGTCTGCCCAAGGAGGCTAGACCCTATTTTGTAAACGTGACCTAGAGGGCTGAGAAGGTCCTCAGGACTCTGTGACTGGAGAGAAAGGTGGGGGTTCTCGTCATCCCCAGGAGTTGAGAGCTTGGTGGCAGCTCCTGGCTCCGACCCCTCCCGCGGTCTCCTACCAGGGGCGGTGAGCCCCTGGCTTCAGGAGGGGCTGCCGTGCCCTGGAAGTGGAGTCCCGCCGTCACAACCATCTGGGTTGTTTCCTGACTTCAGGTGCAAGCTGGCCCAGTCCAACGGGTGGGGCGTCATGGTGTCGCATCGCTCCGGGGAGACCGAGGATACCTTCATCGCTGACCTGGTGGTGGGACTTTGCACTGGGCAGGTAAAGAGCTTCTCTGACCTCAGCTGCCCGAGCACAAGCGGGAAGGGGGGAGGTGGACGGGGTCCCGGATGCCCCTTCATCCCCTGGTTCCTAGGGTCAGAAATTCCGCCCAGAACGCCCACGAAGATTGAGAGTCCACGGCAAGCACACGTGACCTTTCCTTTCCTTTTCTAGATCAAGACCGGTGCACCTTGCCGTTCTGAGCGCCTGGCCAAGTACAACCAGATCCTCAGGTAAAGAGGAAGCCCGGGGGCACTGGGAGCTCTTGGCTCTGTGGGGCGTGTGCAGATGCGGGGCGGGGGGCCCGTGTTGTGGGTGACTTGGGCGGAGAACCTTGCCCCTTGGCCCCAAGGCTGGAGCCGGTCCTGTGCTGCCACCTTCTGGTGGAGGAGGGAACAGGCTCCCCCTTCAGACAATCACAAAGCCGTTAGAGCTAAGAGAGATCCCCAGCGGATATGTAGTTCAGCAGCCGTGTTTTGTGGACGGGAAACCGGGGCTCAGTGAAGAAGGAAATTCAGGGCAACAGGAAGGTTTCCACTGTTCAGGGCTTCTGGATATCTGGTCCCTTTTTATCATAACGTGTCCATGGAAACCTCCTTAACGTGGAGACTTGCCTCCTTTTTTGTCCCTTTTGTTAGTCTCGCAGGAAAAGAAACCTCTCTTTCGTAGTTCTGCCCACGTTACCCTTTCCTTAAACAAAACGTGACCGGCAGAGCACGCACCCTTCCCCGCCACGCAGATACGGCAGCTGCTGGTACTCGTGCATGCTTCTTCTCGTCCACCTGCCTTTCGCCTTTTTGGCTGGAGAATTTTCAGCACATTCCAGCCATATGATTTCACCTATGAATACCTTAGCACGTCTCAGAGATAACAGTTACGTTTACTTTTTGATGCACCGTGCTGTGAGAGTGCCCAGGGTTCAGTCGTGCCATGACAGTCGTGCCCAGCATTCCTGGGGCCCGTCTCCCCTGGTGCGACACCAGGATGCAAACGCTTCATTCAGGGCCTTCCCTCCTTTTGTCCCCATGCCATTTATTCAAAGAGATTGGGTTGTCCTTTCGTTAAAGAGCGTTTTTGTTATATTCTGAGAAGTAGCGGTCTTGACTTACCTTCTAGTCTGCCTCTGGGAAACTCTGGGGGCAGAGAAGGCAGGGAAGGCTGAGGGGCAGCAGGTGGCCCGCTTGCTGGGGGAGCCGGGTGGATGGGGAGGGCCCGATGCTCCTGTCTTCCTGCTGGCTCCGAGGACCGCATCGAGGAGGCTGGGCGAGTGCCGGGGCCTGGTCCCCGGGTGGGGAAACGTAGGCCTTGGGGGTGGAGATTTCACTTCTCTTTCTCACCCCGTCCTCTCTGTCCTCTGCTTCCCCAGAATTGAAGAGGAACTGGGTAGCAAGGCCAAGTTTGCCGGCAGAAGCTTCAGAAACCCCCTCGCCAAATAAGCTCCGGGCGACGCACCCCGAGCTCTGCGGTCCTGAGTCAGCTCATTAGATCTCTGCTCCTGGCGTCCTCCGGGCACCTCGAGGCCCCCGGCCGGAGCCTCTGCTAGTCAAATGTCCTCTCCCTTCCTGTGATGTTCTCACTGCTTCCTTAGAACCGCTGCAGAAGCCAGGCTTGACCATCTGGAACCCTGCTGGAAATCCTAGCTCTATAATCATGTGATTGGCCCAGATCAGTGTTTTCTCACCTCACTTCCCACCAAGTGTCTGGAGCTGAGTCTGTGTATGTTGTAATCACGAGGTGTCCACAGGCGAGATCCCCAGTGGTTTTGTTTGCAGAATAAAAAGGCCTCAGTGACCCATAGAAGTGTGTGTGTGTGTACAAAACATTCTGAGTCTGTCCATTCGTCACGTCCTGAGTGTTCATGGAGTGTTACACTGGGGTACAAGCCTGTAAGAGTTGGGATGCTTTGTGTCATGACAAAAAGGGACAGGAGTTGAGGACATTTCATAAGTCCTTGGGCAGGGCATTTGAGGCAAAAGGGGAAGGGGGGCATGTCGTATCCTTGAACAGAAGTAGAGTCCTTGGGAGCAGAACATGACTTCTTACTTGGGAGAAAATACAAACACAGAACTATTACAGGTGACCTCAGGGTGGTGGCTTCTAGATCACGTGAGCCTGTAATTGTCCAAACCGGAAGGCCTCCTGGATAGAGCACAGCCAACCATCCTGGGCAAGCTGGAAGGTGGTTTCTGGGTTCCTGGGGGAAGAAGGTAAAAGGATAGTTGAACGGCAGCTCTGGGGAGGTGGGAGGGCGTTTGGAAGGCCTTGGAATCCCATTTAGATGAATACAATTTAATGCCATTCTTCGTTCTTCCTAATATTTCCGCTGCTTGAAAGCTACACGTAGTGATGCCCACAGCATTGTGTACTGATCAGCTCTGCAGAAAGCACTCATACTGTGTTCATGAACACCCGAGCGTGAGGAGGTACATTTACTTAGAACTGAGAGATGGAAGTATTGTGGTTACTCTCTGCCCCTTGGAAGCGTCTCGTGTTTTCTTTCTTCCCCTTATTTGGTCAAGTCTCGAATTGTGGGTTTTGTTCTGTTTTGTTTTAATGTTTATTTTTGAGGCAGAGCAGGGGAGGAGCAGAGAAAGGGGTCGGGGGGGACAGAGGATCCAAAGCAGGCTCTGTACTGACAGCAGAGGGCCTGATGCGGGGCTCGAACTCAGGAACCATGAGATCTTGACCTGAGCTGAAGTCAGACGCAACCGACTGAGCCACCGGGTGCCCCTCGAATTGTGTTTTAATCCCCAGCCTGAGGACTAGGACCCCTCCTCGTGGGCATTTTTATTTATTGTTTATTAGTTTGGATTTAACTCCAGAGGCAGAATCAGTGCGAAAAGGCACATCGAGAGATTTATCGCAAGGAATTGGCTTCTGAGACTGGGGCACGGCCGGGCAAATCCAAAGTCCATGGGGCAGCCCGTCAGGACCGAGCCCGGGCACAGGTGAAACCTTGATTCACAGGTGGAATTTCTCCCTTGGGGGAACTTCAGGCCCTGCCCTTAGGACCCAACTGATTGAGTCAGGAAATCCCGGTTCTCTGCACACCCAGGTCTTCCGCGATTATTTACTTAAGGTCCAGTGACCGGTGGCTAATTGCATCTGCCGGATAGCCTCACGGTAATACTTAGATTCGTATTTGATAGAATAACAGGAATCAGAGTCAGGTTGACAGGCCACAAAGCCACCGCCCGTCGTCCACTCTCCAGTCTCCAAATATCCATAACCAAGTCCTATTTCCACCCCGTGTGGTATAACTCCCGTGGCCGAAACCACCCCGTCCGGATGTCAGTGACTGGCTTCTGGAATTGATTCTGGAGGGAAAGGAAGCCTTCCTTCAACCAGGCTTGGCAGTCTTACTAGAATTCGATGCCCAACCTTAAAGCGGCCAAATTTGGTTTAGTGTCCTCGTTTACTGACACCGGTTTAAAGCAACAGCAGATAAAGCCATTTATCACTCCGGTCACAGGGCAGGTGGAGGTAGGACCCCTTTCAGAGGTGCACCGCCTATATAGAAGGTTGCCGGCGTGGCGCTGGGGCCGTTCGTGGCCCAGCGTGGACCGGGAAGAATCACACCCCAAAGGACCTTTCCCGAGGAGCCCAGTCAAGCAGGTCAGGTGACATTAATTCTCCGTTTCTAGAAAGCCAGTCTTGGGCCTTCTGCTGGCCTATAATGTGAAATGTCTCTGGATCACAAGTGTTCCAGGAACTGCAAGTGCTTTTTAGTAAACACCTTTGTCAGCATTCTGTTAGCAGCCTCTGGACTTGCTTTATGAGTTTTCCCTTTTTAACTTCGTATTACAAATGCTTTTCCACAAAACGTACATTTCTCGTCTGTGGTTATCTTCCAGCCTCCTGCCACTCTGACGCCAGAACAAAAATCAACGGAAAATTTGAAGCAGTTCGGGGCGCCTGGGTGGCTCAGTCGGTTCGGCGTCCGACTTCGGCTCAGGTCATGATCTCACGGTTCGTGAGTTCGAGCCCTGCGTCGGGCTCACTGCTCTCAGGGCAGAGACCGCTTAAAATCCTCTGTTCCCCTCGCTCCCTGCCCCTTCCCCACTTGTGCACGCGCATTGCGCTCTCCATCTCAAAATAAATAAACACGAAGAAGAAAATCTGAGGGGCGCCTGGGTGGCTCCGTCGGTTAAGCACCCAGCTTTGGCTCAGGCCATGATCTCGTGGTTTGTGAGTTTGAGCCCCGCGTTGGGCTCCACGCTGATAGTACAGAGCCTGCTTGGGATTCTCTCTATCCCTGTCTCTCTGCCCCTCCCCCTGCTCGCTCGCTCTGTCTGTCGGCCCTCGCAGTGGCCCATGCAGAGGCAGAGTGCAGTAGCCGAGAGCACAGGTAGAGCTGGACGGCTTTGGATTCTGGCCTTTCCACTGACCAGTTGTGCCCAGCGTCCCCATCTGTAAAATGGGGCTAATAATACCGCGGTGCTGCCTCCCGGGTTATTGCTCACACCAAGCCAGGCCCCGCAGTTAAACAGGCACAGAGCTCCTCACCTCAGAAGAGGTGGGGGGCACAGGGAAGGGAGGGAGGGCCTCAGAGCGTACAAGGCGTCGTGGCCAGGAGGGACCGGAAGGGGAGGGTTTGCAGCGGGCGCTGCCAGCCCCCCGGGGACGAGGACGGGCACCACTGAGCCGGTCTGAGGTTCAGCGACCTGACCCAGGTATAATTCGCATTCAGGGACAGGCCACATCTGTGCCACGGTCACAACACAGAACATTTCCAGCACCCCCAAGACTTCGTCCAGCCCCTTCCCAATCTCCACCCCACCCCTTGGGCTCAGGCAACCTAGTGGTTTTTTCTTTTCATTCTAATTAGCTGTCGACATCTACAAAGGAGATTTTTTTAAGCATTTTTTTAAAGTTTATGTATTTATTTTGAGAGAGAGAGTGAGCGTGAGCACGAGAGAGGGAGCGACGGGGGCGGGGGGCGGTGAGAGAGAGGGGGAGAGTCAAAGAGAGAGGAGGAGGGGGAGAGAGAGAATCCCAAGCAGGCGCAGCAAAGAGCAGGAGGCAGGGCTTGATCCCACGACCTGAGCAGAAACCAAGAGTCAGACGCTTAACCGACTGAGCCACCCAGGCGCCCCCGAAAAGGAGATTTGTTGTAAAAAATCCATTTTCTGGTTCTAACGGGTTGAGAGGTCGGCCGGCCGCCCCGGCCCGTGTGCAGGCAGCGGCGGGCCGATCACTTCTGCTTCCCCGACTTACACACCTGCTCAGCTCCCCTCGGCTTTCAAACGTGCGACCCTGCTCCACGGGCCCTTCTGCAGGCTGATACCTTCCCGGTTTCTTCCTTTTCTGTGAAAACCCTCGATCCCCCAGGGCTCTGGGAGTTCAGGGCCTCCCGGGCTTTTCCGCACTGACACAGACCTTGAACGCCCCAGCTCATCCAGACCCAGAAATGGGGTGACCCTGCACCACCCTCTTCCGATTCCACCCGTCGGCTCTAACGGCAGGCCAGCCTGGCCAGCGGCCTCCCCCCTTCCTCCTGCCCGTCCTGCTGCCAAGTTGGAGGACTGCTGTCCACTGGGACCAGGGATGACAGCAGATTCATCTGCATATGTGACCTAAGATGGTAATTAAACCCAGGCGCCCCAGGGGTGGGAAGTAAGCACATTAATTCAGGAGCAATTAAAAGCCTCCAATATCACTGTCACGCGGCCGCCACTTCTGAGACTAACTGATGACACTCGCCTTTTTGAGGGGGGGCACGTTCCCCAGACTCTGAGTCCTCTCCGGGACCCCTGATGATATCCTGGAAGAGTTACTGTGCAAGAACCGTGCCCTCGTCTTTTTTGTTGTTGTTGCTGTTGTGACAAAATATACGTAACAGAATTTCCCATTTTAACCCTTTTCACGTGTACAATTTAGCAACGTTAAGTATAGCCAGCTCACTTGTAACCATCACCATTATCTGTTTCCAGAACTTTTTCAGTGTCCCAAACAGAAACTCTACCCTCATGAGGCAACGACTCCGCCTTTCCCCCATTTATTATACTTTCTCTCTCTCTGGATTTTCCTGTTTTAGGTATTTCATGCAAGGGGACTCTTACAAGTTTTAGCTTTTTTGGCCTGGCTTACTTCACTTAGCGTAACGTTTTCCAGGTTTATACACACCAACACTTTATTCTTTTTTTTTTATGGGTGAACGCTATCCCATTTTACGGGGACTCCTGGATGGCTCGGTAGGAAAGACGTGCGCCTCTGGATCTCAGGGTCGTGAGTTCGAGCCCGATGTTGGGTGTAGAGATTAAATAAATAGATTGGGGTGCCTGACTGGCTCAGTCAGTTAAGCATCCAACTCTTTGTTTCGGCTCAGGTCACGATGTCACAGTTGCATGAGTTCGAGCCCCACATCGGGCTCTGCGCTGACAGCCTGCTTGGGGTTCTCCCTCTCCCTCTCTCTCTGCCCCTCCCCCACTTGGGCTATCTCTGTCTCTCTCCAAATACATAAATAAACTTAAATAATAAATACTTTATTTTTTATTTTTTTTCTTAAAAAATTTTTTTTTTCAACGTTTATTTATTTTTGGGACAGAGAGAGACAGAGCATGAACGGGGGAGGGGCAGAGAGAGAGGGAGACACAGAATTGGAAACAGGCTCCAGGCTCCGAGCCATCAGCCCAGAGCCCGACGCGGGGCTCGAACTCACGGACCGCGAGATCGTGACCTGGCTGAAGTCGGGCGCTTAACCGACTGCGCCACCCAGGCGCCCCAATAATAAATACTTTAAAATGTAAACTGATTGCATATTAAGAAATATTCCTTGGGGCATCTGAGTGGATCAGTCGGCTAAGTATCCGACTTCCGTTCAGGTCATGATCTCACAGTTCCTGGGTACGAGCCCCCCATCGGGCTCTGTGCTGACAGCTCGGAGCCCGGAGCTGCTTCGGATTCTGTGTCTCCCTCTCTCTCTCTGCCCCTCCCCTGCTTGTGCTCTGTCTCCCTCTCTCAAAAATAAATAAACATTAAATAAGAAAAGAAACCACCGCCAAATCCAAGGTTATGAAGATGTGTCCCTATGCTTCCTCCTAAGAGTATTATAGTTTTCACTCCTCATAGGTAGGGTCTCTGATCCATTTTCTTTTTTTTTTTTTTTTTTAATTTTTTTAACGTTTATTTATTTTTGAGACAGAGAGAGACAGAGCATGAACAGGGGAGGGGCAGAGAGAGAGGGAGACACAGAATCTGAAACAGGCTCCAGGCTCTGAGCTGTCAGCACAGAGCCCGACGCGGGGCTCGAACTCACGGACCGCGAGATCGTGACCTGAGCCGAAGTCGGACGCTTAACCGACCAAGCCACCCAGGCGCCCCTCTGATCCATTTTCAATACATGCTGTAAAGTAAGGGCCCAACTTCATTCTTTTGCACATGGATATCCAGTTTTCCCAGCACCGTGTGCTGAAAAGATTGTCTTTTCCCCACTGAGTAGTCTTGGCTCCCTTATCAAAAGCCACATTACTGGGATGCCTGGGTGGCTCAGTCAGTTAAGCAGTTAAGCTCTTGGTTTCGGTTCAGGTCACGATCTCACGGTTCGTGGGTTTGAGTCCCACAGTGGGCTCTGTGCCGACAGCTTGGAGTTTCCTTGGGATTCTCTGTCTCCTTGCCTCTCTGCTCCTCCCCTGCTCTCTCTCTCTCTCAAAAATAAATAAAATAAATGTTTATTTATTTTGAGAGAGAGAGACAGAGTGTGAGTGGGGGAGGTGCAGAGAGAGAGGGAGACACAGAATCTGAAGCAGGCTCCAAACTGTCAGCACAGAGCCCGACGCAGGACTTGAACCCATGAACCGTGGGATCATGACCTGAGCGGAAGTCAGATGCTTAACCAACTGAGCCACCCAGGAGCCCCAAGGAGACTTTTTTTTTTTTTTTTTTTTTTTCAATAGCAGAGATTTACAAAAAAGAAAGAAAAAAGTGGTTGGAGGTTAATAGCATGATCTCAGAAACGATCAACTGAACGAGAAGGGAAAACCTAGAGAGTGAGGTCAGCCAGGCCTTCAGACATTTTCAAAAGGTGGGATCAGGAGGAAGCCATGGCCTTGGACTTGCGAGACCCCAAGTTAGCTCATGGATCCCGCAGTCCGGGGGACTGGGTGGTGAGAAACGCAGGCCTGAGGTTGTTGGGACCCTCAGGGAAGGGGCGATGACCCTGGGGAAGCCTGTGTCTCCCCAGACCAAGGGACTCTGCTTAGCAAAAACAAGGGAGAGGCCAGGGGAGGGACCCCAGGCCCTTCTGGAACCCACTTGCCCTTTCCTGCCTGCAACAAGAGGCATTGTCGGGCCCTCCCGTCAAAGGGGGTGAGCCCAGTGCTAGGGAGTAAAAAGGGGTCACCCGCTGGCTACCTCCTCTGGAGTATGTCTTCGGTGTCTTTCGGCTTTTTATTGTTGTTGTTATTATCATGATTCTTGACGTAAAATTCACATAACACAAAATTCACCACGTTAACCAGTTTAAAATGCACAATTCCGGGGGCGCCTGGCTGGCTCAGTCAGTAGAGCGTGCGAGTCTTGATCTCAGGGTCACGAGTTCAAGCCCCACGTTGGGCATGGAGCCTACTCAAAAAAAAAAAAATAATAACATTTAAAAAAAAGTACAATTCCAGTTAGATGCATTCCCAAAGTCTTGCAACCCTCACCACTCTCTCATTCCAGGGCACTTGCATCATCCAGGAAGGAAAACTTGTACCTATAGCAGCCTGTCCCCAGCGAACCGCCCCCGGCTCCCGGGAGGCCTTCTCCCACCTTCTGTCTCTAGCGCTGGACGCTTCACGTAAGTGGAATCATGAAGCGTATGTGTCTGCCTTCTTTCACTCCGCATGTTTTTTCAAGGTTCATCCCCATCGTGGTATAGGTCATGCTTCCCTTCCTTTTATAACGTTCCCTTGTATGGAAAGGCCACCACCACCTACACCATAGGTATAAACCTTTGAGTTTACACCTATGTTTCTAACAGTTTAGTAGTTTTGTTTCCTGTAGTTAGGTCTTTGATCCATCTGAGGTAAGGTATCCCACGGGGATATTGTGTCCATCCATCAGCGGGTGGCTATTTGGGTTTCTACCTTTTGGCTATTATGAATAATTCTGCTGCGTACATTCATGTGTAAGTTTTTGTACCGACGTAGGTTTTCGGTTTTCTTGGGGAGATTCCCAGTAGTGGGATCGCTGGGTCATGTGGTGACTCTATGTTTAACTTGTTGAGGAAATGCCGAAGTATTTGCCACAGTGGCTGTACTATTTTATATTCCCGCCAACACTGGGAATGTTAAACAGTAAGAACTTTACACATCGTCACCAATATGTATTATTCTCTGGATTTTTTTTTTAATGTTTATTTATTTAGAGAGAGAGAGTGAGCAAGCAGGGAGGTGGAGAGAGAGACAGACAGAGAGAGAGAGAATCCCAAGCAGGCTCCGCACTGTAAACGCAGAGCCCAATGAGGGCTCTCACAAGGCTCCCACGAACCATGAGATCATGACCTGAGCCGAAACTAAGAGTCGGACGCTTCACCGACCGAGACACCCAGGCGCCCCTGGGGTTTATTTTTATTATTGCGTACTAGTGGTGTGAAGTAATATCTTATTGTGGTTTTGATTTGCATTTTCCTAATGACTAATGATGCTGAACATCTTTTCATGTGCTTATTAGCAATCTGTATGTCTTCTTGGAGAAATGTCCATTCCGGTCCTTTGTCCGTTTTTTAATTGGTTTGTCTTTTTGTTGTTGAGTTGTAACAATTCTTTACCTATTTTGGATACCATCAGATATATGATTTGCAAGGACTTTGGTGCCATATTTAAGAAACCCTAGTCTAATCCAAAGACTTGAAGATGTACACCTGGGTTTCTTTCTGAGTGTCAGAACTCTGGTTCTTGGATGTAGGTCTTTGGTCCACTTGACCTCACTTTGTTCATGTAAGCTGTTGCATGTGGATGTCCCGTTGTCCCTGCACCATTTGTTGAGAAGATGCCGTTTTCATCTGAGAATGTGCTCAGACATCATGGCCACCCCCACACCCTGCCTCACCCTGGGCTTTGCTTCTTGTTATCATTGAGAAAAGAGCCCTTAGAGGGGCGCCTGGGTGGCTCAGTCAGTGAGGCATCTGACTTCGGCTCAGGTCATGATCGCGCAGTCCATGAGTTCCAGCCCTGCATCGGGCTCTGTGCTGATGGCTCAGAGCCTGGAGTCTGCTTTGGATTTTGTGTCTCCCTCTCTCTCTGCCCCTCCCCTGCTCATGCTCTGTCTCTTTCTCTCTCTCTCAAAAATAAATAAACATGAAAGAAAGAAAGAAAGAAGAAAGAAAGAAAGAAAGAAAGAAAGAAAGAAAGAAAGAAAGAAAGAAAAGGGCCCTTAGGGTGCAGTCAGAGGGGAAAGTGCTGCCTTACCTTAGCTGAGCTTAAGCCTGGCCAGGATTGGGAAAGTCAGCATGAAACCTTCAACCTGCTGGCCCATGTAAGACCAGGACTCCTGGCTCCACATTGTAATGCCTGTGGCCACGGGGCAAGAAAGGACCCCCAAGCCCTCCCCCCAGCTTTCTGCTGGTGCAGCTTCAACAGCCCCTAGCATGAGAGCAAGGTGCCCTCCACTCACCATCCTAGGGTGAAGTCATAGCCAGGGCAGGGGGCAGAGGGCTGGGGGACACACAGTCCAAGGAGGAGCTTCATTCCCATTAGTCCTGACCCTGCTCTGGGCTCTCATCCTGGTACTCCTGAATTGAGCAGTAAACAAGATTGTGTCTGAGGGGTCCGGGCTCACCTTGTGCATAGGATGGGGGGTTGGAGGGTTGGGGTGGGCTAGGGGCATCCCTGGGCCACCAGGGGGCACTGTGGGAACTGCCCCGGGCCCCTGGCCCCCCCAGCCTCGCCCTGCCGGCTGGCTGTGCCAGGCTGGCTGGCCTTCCAGCCCTGGCTGGCTGGCACAGGTTTGCCCATACCTGGCAGTTCTTGGGGACTCAGGGCCAGAGCAAAGCCAGCTCAGAGCTCTGGGCAAGAGCTCGGAGAGACGGATGGAGCTGTCATCGGATAAAGGAAAATTCCTGGAAAACAAGTCCTTGTTAACACCTACTCTCTCCCTTGTCACCGCAGAGGCTGTGGCGACGCACATAGTAACTGTCCCCTATCGACAGTAACTGTCCCCTATCGCGGTGGCTGCAGCGCCTTGGGACATGGTCAACGTGAGCTCTTCTCTGGCTTGCTGTGGTCTCTGAACCTTTCAGGAAGCACCTCCCTCCCTCAAATGTCTTGCCTGTTGAGGACTTTTGTTCAAAGTAGAAGGGAACAAAAAGGAAACAGAGGCAGAGAGACAGAACGACGTGCCTCCCCCCACCTGCTGTGCTGTCCCTAAAGCCGAACGCTGCGGTCCTAAGCAGTGGGTCTCCTCTGGCCTGCCCCAGCCTCACGGGGACGCCAAGCAGTGTGGTAGCAGCCGAGCGGGGCCTCCCTCCAGCACAGCTGTGTTCGGCCAGAGAAACAGGCCAAGGGTGGCATCTCCTGGTGAGCACCCTGGAGGTGAGCGGGGCCCAGGAGGCCACGTCCTGTGCACCAGGCACGTGCAGCCACGTGCACCCACTTTGAAGGAAGCCAGCAGGTTCGAGGAGGACCCCGGGGGTCACACCAGACCGCAGCTTGGGTCGAGGATTTCTCGCAGGGGCTACACCACACACACCCCTGTTCAGAGGGGGTCTGGGGCTTGCAGTCCTGCTCTCGCCTTCTCTGTTCTTATCTGGTTCCACTCCGGGACGATCAGCAACTCCACGGAGGGCGGGGCCCCTGGATGCCCAGTCTGGGGAAGGGAGGCCTGAGGTGGGGGGAGGGGGGGAAGTGACCAGACCCTGGGGTCTCTCCTCTGGGGCATCACGCTCATGCCTTTCCCCTGCTTTTATGGAATGTTGGGCCTCAGCTTATCAAATGTAGGCAGCCTCCAGAGAAAAGGGGCTGAAATATTAGGCAGAGAGCCTCTGGTGTTAAAAGATGCTTGCATAAACCCTATAACATCAGCGTTGGTGAAATCTAAATCTCGGAGTAGAAACAGAGATTTCTATTGGGGGGCACCTGAGGGGCTCAGTCGGCTGAACGTCGACTCGTGGTTTCAGCTCAGGTCATGATCTCGGGGTTCGTGAGTTCGAGCCCCGCATCGGGCTCTGTGCTGCTGACAGCTCGGAGCCTGGAGCCTGCTTCGGATTCTGGGTCTCCCTCTCTCTCTGCCCCTTCCCTGCTCACGTTCCTTCTCTCTCTCTCTCTCTCTCTCTCAAAAATAGACAAACATTAAAAAAATTTTTTTAATGAATAAATACATAAATAAATGAACATTCAAAAAAAGAAGTCAAGACACTGGCTAAAATAACTAAGGCTTGAGCGATTTGGGGGGAGCCTGTCAGTATGGGTTGCGGCCCCTCCTCTTGAAGGAAGAGGGCTTGCTCAGATGAATCCACCGACAAACCCAGAACCAACATGTCCATACTCAGGTTACCCCAATTCAAGGGAAGTATAGAGACCAGAATAGAAGGTAACCACTGACCTCAAATGGTTGAGTCCCAAGGAAGCACGCCCTTGCCTGCGCAGGTGTCCTTCTATCCGATACCTGCAGAATAACAATGACAGCCTCTGTCTTGCCATCTTGCCGTGTTCTAATTCCCAGTCACGTGCGGGTGGGGATGGGAGCCCCCAGGGTTTTGGCACACGAGATTTGGAGAGCAAAATCCCTCAGGAATGGCACATGGCCGAGGGGCGGCACGTCACCGGACAGGACTTGGGATCTCAGGATGCGGCTCTTGCCAAAATAAGTGTCTGTCACGCATGAGCCTCTGGCAGACCAGCTGCGTGTGACAGACCGCGGGTGATGCTGGGACTTCATGCGGGTGCCAGCGCACACTAGCTCCCTACCTTGGTTCCCTTTTCTCCTCAAGGGATTTCTCCCTCTCCTCCTCCCCGCTCCTCCCCTTCCTCCTCCTCTGTCGGACCCTGTGAGGAAACATCAGTGGGACAACAAAACCAACAAAAGTTTACAAGATACAAAGCTTAGAAAGTTTGACACGTGGGTCCCTATCCATGGTCCCTGCCTGCCTTGAGATGGTAGGTGGAAGCTTCCGTTTCACCTGTCTCTAATTGTCTCCTTCCAGGAAGGATGAAGAGCCCACAGGGTACCTGGAGAGAAGGCAGAAGGCAATGCCTGGAGTGTCCTGGGACCCACTCTGGTTCCCACACTCCCTAGAGCTAATCTGATCCAAAGGCGAAAACAACAGCAGAGCGATTCCTGTTTGTCCACCTGCTCGCCCTCCTTGCTTGGTTATTGAGCACCGACCCTCGGCCAGGACCTCGTGAGGGGCCAGACCGAAAGGCGAACACAGCCTTATGGACCAGAGGCAAGCCGAGGCTCAGAGCTGCTGGAGGGTTAGGATGGCCTCTGACGGCATGATGGACCCGGCGGGTGGTGGCCTGATGTCGGCAGAGAACATGGACTTAGGGTCTGCTTAATTCAATCTTTTGGTTTCCTAGGGGCAGTGACCAGTTCAAAGGGGATTAAACCTAAAAGGACATGTACTGGCATGTGGCTTCAGGCATGCCTGGATCCAGAGGCTGAAAAATGTCACCAGGACTCAGTATCTCTCCATCTCTCCACCCTGTTGTCCTCTGCGCTGGTTTAACCCCCAAGCAGAGCCTCCAGGCCTGGTGGCCCCCAACACCCCTTTATGTTGAACTCAGCAGCCCTGGCTTCTTTCTCCCAACTGTTGCAGCCAAAATCTTGAGTCTGACTCTTATTGGCTCCAGTTGGGTCACATGCCCATTCTTGGACCAATTACTGTGGTCGAGGGGGATGAAATCACTGATTGGTTAGATCTGGGTCACATGCTCATCCCCCCCCCCCCCATTGTGGGGACAGGTTAGCCTGACTCAACAATGTGGGCTGAATTGGAAAAGGGGCATTTCTCAAAGGAAGAGTGAAATGTTGCAACTGGGAGAAGGGTGAATGAATGATAGGCAGTCCATTCTTGAGGCTATGACTCTTGCCATCTTCTGGCTGTGTGACTTTGGCCAGGTCAATTAGCTTCTCTGAGTCTCAGCTGGAAATAGAACTTGTTTCAGTGTTAATGGTCACTTCCTTTATAAAAACAGGAATATGGCAGAGGTGTCCTGGGGTTCCTACTGTATTTGGACCTTTCATTAGGATAGATTATGAGGTCATTAAGAAGTGGGCAGAAGACGTGAATAGACAGACACTTTTCCAAAGAAGACATACAGACAGATGGCCAACAGACACATGAAAAGATGCTTGACATCACTCATCATCAGGGAAATACAACTTAAAACTACGAGATATCACCTCACATCTGTCAGCATGGCTAAAAATAACAACACAGGAAACAACAGATATTGGTGAGGATGCAGAGAAAGGGAAACCCTCTTACACTGTTGGTGGAAATGCAAATTGGTGCAGCCACTCTGGAAAACAACATGGAGGTTCCTCAAAAAATTAAAAATAGAACTATCCTGGGGTGCTTGGGTGGCTCAGTTGATTGAGCCTCTGACTCTTGACTTCAGCTCAGATCATGATCCCAGGATCATTAGGTTGAGCCCCAGGTTGGGCTCGGTGCTAAACATGGAACTTGCTTGAGATGCTCTCTCTGCCTCTCTCCCCCACTCTCTCTCTCACTAAAATAAATAAAATGAAAAAAAAATTAAAAAACAAGAACTACCCTATGATCCAGCAATTGCACTGCTAGATATTTACCCAAAGTACGCAAAAATACTGATTCAAAGGGACACAGGCACCCCGATGTTTAGAGCAGCATTATTAACAATAGCCAGGGGCGCCTGGGTGGCGCAGTCGGTTAAGCGTCCGACTTCAGCCAGGTCACGATCTCGCGGTCCGTGAGTTCGAGCCCCGCGTCGGGTTCTGGGCTGATGGCTCAGAGCCTGGAGCCTGTTTCCGATTCTGTGTCTCCCTCTCTCTCTGCCCCTCCCCCGTTCATGCTCTGTCTCTCTCTGTCCCAAAAATAAATAAACGTTGAAAAAAAAAAAAAAAACAATAGCCAAATTATGGAAAGAGCCCAAATGTCCATTAAATGATGAATGGATAAAGAAATTGTGGGGGCTCCTGGGTGGCCCAGCTGGTTAAGAATCTGACTTCAGCTGAGGTCATGATCTTGTGGTTCATGAGTTCAGGCCCCGCATCTGGCTCTGTGCATACAGCTCAGAGCCTGGAGCCTACTTCAAAGTCTGTGTCTCCCTCTCTCTCTGCTCCTCCCCTGCTCGTGCTCTTCCTCCCTCTCTCTCTCTCAAAAATAAATTAACTTTAAATAATTGTTTTTATTTTTTTTAATTAAAAAAAGAAAAAAATTCTGGTGTGTATTATACACAATGGAATATTATTCAGCCATCAAAAATAATTAAATCTTGCCATTTACAACGACATGGATGGAGCTAGAATATATTATGCTAAGCAGAATAAGTCAGAGAAAGACAAATACCATACGATTTCATTCATGTGTGGAAGTTAAGAAACAAAGCAGATGAACATGGGGGGGGAAAAGAGAGAAAGGCAAACCATAAAACAGACGTTTTTCTTTTTTAGTTTATTTATTTATTTTGAGAGGGAGAGGGAGAGAGAGAGAATCCCAAGCTCAGTGCAGAGCTCGATGCAGGGCTTGAACTCATGAACTATGAGATCATGACCTGAGCTGAAGGCGGACACTTAGCTGACTAGGCTACCCAGGCGCCCCCATAAAACAGACTCTTAACTATAGAGAACAAACTGAGGGCTGCTGGAGGGGATGTGGGGAGGATGGGCTAAATGGGTGGTGGGCATTAAGGAGGGCACTTGTTGGGATGAGCTCTGGGTGTTATATGTAAGTGATGAATCACTAAATTCTACTCCTGAAATAAATCTTACACTATATGCTAACTAACTAGAATTTAAATAAAACCCTGAAGCAAGCAAGCAAACAAAAAAGGAATTCCGTTCCTTTGGCCCTCGTAACCAAAGAATGAGGAAGAGGGAGGGAAAATGACCCTCCAGTAAAGGTAAAGCCCTTTCTTTAACAGCTTTCAGCAAAGAGAAGACAGAGGAGCCCCCAGGAGAAGGAGCAGTTCAAGGGCACAGGTGGGCTAAGCAGCCTGACCCCTATGTTCTCCCCCTGGAGCCTCGGAGCAGTCAGGGCTGGGCACAGACAGACATGTGGCACCTCCGTCCTTGCTGTGAAGTCCTGAGCAAAAGGGACTTTCCATGGTTTTGTTTTGTTTTGTTTTTAATGTTTATTTTGAGAGCGAGAGAGCACGAGCAGGGGAGGGCAGAAAGAGAATCTGAAGCAGGCCCCACGCTACCAGCGCAGAGCCCAACTGGGTCTCGAACCCAGGAATGATGTGATCATGACCTGAGCTGAAATCAAGAGTGGGACGCTTAACTGACTGAGCCACCCAGGCGCCCCGTGGGTCCTTCCATGTTTTTGCATGATGCGGGCAAAGCAGAGGGTTTACATCAGGAAGGACCCAGCCCTGAGCAAGGCTGGCCGTGGGGGCATCCACCGGCCCCGGGCGCCCCTGGGCACTGCTGGAGGCTCGCCCAGTTAGCTACGGGTAAGTCCCCGGCACTGGAGCTCTGCCTCCGGCCAGATGGTTTTGTCTTTCTCCAGGGGGAGGCGGGAGATGACCCTTCCTTCTGTCCTCAGGGCCCCTAAACTGGTTTGCCTGGAGCAGTGAACAAAACCCCAGTCCTCCAACTACTCCTCCCACCCTCTCTTACAGGTTTCTTCCCTATTATGCCCACGACGGTTTCCTACAGAGCTTTCCACGCCAAAAGTGTACTCAGTGATCTTTTCCGTCCGTCATGCGCAACCACGCTAGGATAGAAAATGGAACAGAAAATGCATGGGAATCTGAACCATTTTTCAATAAGGAAAAGAAAACGAACTGACCACGCTTCTGTCTCCAGGCACTGAAAGCATTCTCGCTGTCTCTCTCCTGGAACACGGCCCCAAGAGGACTCAGTCCTCTGTCCCTCCCACTGTTGGTCTTTGCAGCTTTCCATCTGGCGCCTCCCACAGACCCTCTGCCACCTGAGTCATCGGCCCACGGCCGGGGTGGGGTGCACGACAGCGGCCCCACCTCTGAAACGCCAACGTGTAAGTATCAGAGCTGGGATCGTGATGTTCTGGGCCCGTTATAGCAGCAAAAGCCTCACTTCCATTTGCTCAGATCTTTGCAGGGCAGAAAGCCCGTTCAATATATTACCTGTTCCTACTCATCCCGTTAACATCATGGGTTCCCACCGTTTTTCCTTCTTCTTTTTTTTTTTAATCTTTATTTTTTCAATTTTATTGAGATGTAATTGACATACCCAAGTCTTTTTTTTTTTTTTCTTTAAGTAAACTCTGCCCATCATGGGACTCAAGCTCAGGACTCTGAGACCAAGAGTCCCACACTCCACCGACTGAGCCAGCCAGGCGCCTCCCATTTTTGCCTCGCAATCATGGAGGATTAGCTGTAGGAGTCAGATGTGGAAGAAAGGAATGGGGGAGGGAGGTATCTGGCTACGAACGGGTTAAGGTTTGTGTTCTCTCTAGTACTGCCCTCGGGTGAACCTCACTCTTCCGCTAGTTACTAAAGCAAGATAGTATCTTGAAGATCTTGAACTATTAATATTCGTGCTTTTCTTTTTCCCACTCCTTTGCCCCTCCCTTAGGAAAGGCGTGCACATTGTTTCAAGAATATGAGAGTAAGAATGCAGTAAGAATGTAAAGCCAAAGGAACAATCAATATCCCCTTTTGGGGACTCAGCCGGGAAAAGCTAGGGAAGCAGCAGGGTTTATGTCACTCAGAGAGAATCGGAAAGAGGACAGAGCGATCTCTGTCTTGTCACCCCGTGGCCTTTTCCTCTCTGTGTCTTCTGCGTCTCTGAATTTCTCTCTCCTTCCAAGAACCCCAGTCATTGGATGTTTTTAGGGCCCACCTGAACCCAGTATAACCTCGTCTTAACTTGATCACATCTGCAAAAACCCGATTTCCAAATAGGGTCCCATTCACAAGGACAGGGGGGCTGGGATTGGGCCACACCTTTTTGGGGGAAACCGTTCAACCCACAACAGGGTCCTGCAGGCAAAGATGACAAATGCCAATACCTGGGGTGCCAAACCTATTATCTGTGTGAATAAGAGCCGGGAGGCCAGGGTGGCTGAAACAAAATGGCCCAGATGGAAAGAAGTGGAAAACGAGGCCATAGAGAAAAGGCGGGGCCAGATCACGTGGGACTTTGTAGGCCCCTGGTAAATCCTCTGGTTTCTCTCTGAATGAGTTGGAAGCCAGTGGATTCATTTAAGGGGAGAAAGGCAAAACCTGACTCCAGCTTTAAAACAATCCCTCTGGTGTCTCTACTGGGCGTGGAGTGTCAGAGTTGGTGGTGAGGAAGCTACTTCCGTAATCCAGGGGAGACAAGATAGTGTCTGGACCAGGGCAGAAGCAGTCCGGGTGCTTAGAAGTGGGCAGAGCCTGAATCTACTTTTTTTTTTTTTTTTTTTTTTTTTTTTTTAAGAGAGAGTGCATGCATGCAGGGGAGGGGCAGAGAGGGAGGGAGAGAGGAAGAATCCTAAGCAGGTTCCGTGCTATCAGCCCAGAGCCCGACGCAGGGCTCAATCTCACAAACCGTGAGATCATGACCTGAGTTGAAATCAAGAATCAGACACTTAACCGACTGAGCCACCCAGGCACCCCAAGCCTGAATCAATTTTGAAGGCAGGATTTGCCAGTAGGTTGGATGTGGGGTGTATAAAAGAGGCAGATCAAGGATGGTTCTGAGGTTTTTGGCTCCAACAACTGGACCGATGGAGTTGCCATGGACCCAGATAAGGAAACCCCGGGAAGGAGCAGGTTTAAGGGAAGAAAAGCAGGAGTGAGGTTTGGGCCCCGATTGGTTTAAGATGTCGCGTCGACTATGCCACGAAGGCCTGTGGATCTATGAGTCCAGAGCTCCGGGAAGAGGTCTGGGCTGGGGCACACATCTGGGAGCTGTCAGCATGAACTCAAATACACGTAAGGCACCCAGCTTGTGAGTGCAGAGAGAAAAAGAAAGACCTGAGGTCTGGGCCCCAAGCCATCCAATGTTTGGAGGTTGGAAGACTGAAAGGGGCAGAGGTCACCTAACTATCCCCCAGGTTTAAATATTTTTATTTGTTATATTTAACTCTTTACTTATTTAAGTAAACTCTACACCCGACGTGGGGCTCGAACTCACGAACCTGAGATCAAGAGTCGCAAGCTCTACCAACTGAGCCAACCAGGCACCCCATATTCGATTTAACTCTTTAAGTAACTAAGGTTTTATTTTGTGTACGTTAAGTATGATTCCACATTGACTTTCCCCCTCCCCCCAGATGGTCACACTAGATAACTACTTTATCTGGAAGGACCCTTCCTGGTCTAACCTCTGGCTTAATAATTATTGATTAACCATTCTGCCATGCGTCCATGTCTTCACTGGCAGAAGTGCAGTCGTGGACCAAGGTAATTCAAGATGACCCGTTCAGATCTGTTCTCAGAAGTGTACCAACCTCAAAGGAATGGCTCGTAGTTAGGAAGTGCAAAGCATCATGGGGGCTTCTAAGATACCTACTTACTTGCTGGACCCAAAGGGAGGCTCTGCTCCCAGGAAAGTCTTGCACAGTCAGGGAACAAATATTTGTATGACGGACCAGTTATTACAGATAGCTCTGACGTTCTTATCCTTTGTGAATAAATAAAAAGGTTGAGATTTTGAGTTAAGATGTGAATGAAAGAATCACTTTGCTCTTTTTAATGAGCATCAAAGATCGATTTGTGAAGAAAAAAGAAATCGATTTGTGTTCCTCCATAAGGGACAGGTTGACAAAGAGGCTATTGGCCAGAATCGCAGCGATGTGGCTAATGTATCCCTGATGCATTTCCTAGTGCAGGGAACAGTCATATAGACATTAAATGCATTTTATTCTTTGGGATGATTTATTGCATTTATGTGATCCCTTTCGAATTTTTGTGCTTTTTATTGGTTTCATTAGAAATAGAAAATATTTTGTTAGGAAAAATATCTTTTGAGATTTTTTCCACTTCTTCAGCTTTCCTATTTTTCATATGAAACCACATATTAGTGCACATTAATGGCAAGGAGATACAACTTAGATTACCGGTTTCTGAGACTTATAATGAAAGGAAGATGATTTTTAAAAAAAGCAGATCGCCGTATTATGAGTGCGTATCATATCTATTTAACAAAGTGGTATTATTTGGAATAAGGAAATGCTGAAGGGCATCTGGTTCAGGCAGTGTGGCATTTATAATCTGAAGATTCCATCTCCTGAATCAGATCTTTGTCAACAAGCATCGCTGACAGGAAAATATTTGTGAAATTATTTGTAAATTAGCCAAGTCGCCAATGAGCCAAATGATCCTGTAAAGACTTTGACCTTTTAGACAAGCACTATTAAATAATGAACTGTAAAATAGAGATGACCATAATACATGGATCCATAATGATCATAATGTACGTACAGTCTTAATAGCCTTGGCATCCATCGGAAAACCTATAACTTCTAGGACATCGTGAAGAGGGTGTTTTGGACTCAGACCAAAATAATTTAATTAAACTGTGATATTTTACCAGATAAAAAGCAAGAGTGAACTACTTTCTGTTGCTGCAAGGTATCATCAGAATACATAAGTAGGGAACCTGGGGTAGATGCAGTTAAATCCCCACTCGAGGGGAAAGACCTTCTTCGGCCATAAGCAACCGCAGCATTTGTGAATTTGGAGGTGAACCAATACGCTTCTTGGAAGATAAATTCCTTTTCCAGAAGTGGCCATGACACCTTACCGTTTGTCACAGAATATGCAAAAATAAACGATGAGTTATTTCGAACAGTTCAACTAAAGGTTTTTTTTTTTTTAATGTTTTTATGCTGCATATTTTGGTGTTAGATGAGAAATCAATCTGCTAATTTTCTTCGCTCAGAATCCTCCAAAATAATGATTCAGGAAAAGTGCAGCTGATTACTGAACATGATTGTGCAAAGACAAATGACTAAAGTATTTGGTTATCATGAATTTGAACACTTAGATAGTTGGAGGAACAAAGACACGATTTATCTCAAATATTTAATACATATATTTACATATACATATATGTGTGTGTATATATGTATATATATATATATATGTATATATTATGCTTTTATTTTGCTCTTTATTTTCCAATTAGAAAAATCTTAGTTACCTACAGCTGAATTTAGTCCATCAAGATCCATCCAATGTATGTTACGTATTAAAATGTTTAGAATTTAAACATCACTGTTCCAAGGTTTGTATTTATATCAACATTTGGTTGTTCTGGGCCAACAGAGAGTGAAAGCATGGAACTCTCTCTGCTTCATGAAGACTTCATGAAGTCTCTGCTCTTGGTGCCCCTCTCTGTCCCTACAGCCCTGAATTATTCTGCTATTTGATGGTTACTGCAGGCAGAGGTCATTCTCACATGACTTTTTAATGAATTAGCTCTTTCATGAACATCTGGTTTCAGGTCACAAGACAGTGGCATGAGAGGCTCAAGGCTGAGGAGGTGCCACCCACACATCTGTGAGGCTGGTGCAGAAAGACTTGTCCTGTGGGCAGAGAAGGGAGAAGCAGCCTGATTTCAAAGTCCTCGCACAGCCAAGAGAGAAAGCCTCTAAGTCAGCCTTGCTTGGATGACCTTTCCCTCTTGCAGTGGCGTGTAATCTCTGAGTCATGGACCCCCTTTGAGAACCCGAGGATCACTATGGCTCCTTCTCACCAAGATGTGCGTGTGTCAGCTGCTCACACACATCCACGTGCACATTTTGGTATGCCCAACCCCGGGGGTGGGGGGCGGTCATGGGTACCCTAGGATCCTTGGCATCGCAATCAGATTGTGCCTTAGAATTGGGGAAAAGAGCCTTACTCTTGTTTCTTAAAACGTGGGTCATACCCTTTATATCACTTTTTTTAAGTAGGCTCCACACCCAGTGTGGGGCTGAACTTATGACCTTGAAATCAAGAGTCCCATGCTCTACCGGTCAGCCAGCCAGGCACCCCTAACTCCCTTTTAAAATAACATGATGTGCAAAAAAAAAAAAAAGAAAGAAAAAAAAGGAGCGCCTGGGTGGCTCAGTCTGTTAGGCGACTGACTTCGGCTCAGGTCATGATCTCACGGTTCGTGAGTTCGAGCCCCCCGTCGGGCTCTGTGCTGACAGCTCGGAGCCTGGAGCCTGCTTTGGATTCTGTGTCTCCCTCTCTCTCTGCCCCTCCCCTGCTCGTGCTCTCTCTCTCTGTCTCTCAAAAAATAAATACATGTTAAAAAAATTTAAAAATAAATAAATAAATAAAATAAAATAAAATAAAATAAAATAAATAAACAAAACAAAACGAGTGTTGTGCACAAGTCAATTTAGAGGACCTGTACTTGGGGCACCCAGCAGGCTCAGTCAGTAGAGTACATGACTCTTGATCTCAGGGTCGTGAGTTCGAGCCTCATGTTGGACGTAGAGCTTACTTGGAAGGAAGGGAGGAAGGAAGAAAGGAAGGAAAGAGAGGGAGGGAGGAAGGAAGAAAGAAGGGAAGGAGGAGGAAGGACTTGTCTTAATGATATAACAAAGAATAAAGCACTGTCTAGTCTAGACTACTAGTGGTTTCACATACGTTACTTGCCTTTGCCCCTCCTCTAACATTTGTTCTGTGGCTTTGTTTTTTCAAGGAACCCCCACAGTTGAGTCAGGAAGCTGAGACTCTAATTAGCCCAAAGCTGAAGGGATGTCTCCTTCCTATCCTTAAGCTTCAGTTTCTGCATCTATAAAAAAGAAGGGATTAGATTAGTAGGCAGTTCTCAAGAGACCCTTTTTTTGGGGTCTGTGAGGTCAAAAACATTTCATAACAAACTAAGATGTTACTTGCCTTTGTCGCTCTCATCCCACGGCAGGTGCACAGTGGGGGTTTGCAGAAGCTGTGTGACATGTGATGACGTCATTGTGCTGAGAGCGTGTGGAATGTGTGCTGGTAGAGTCTTGTGTTTCAAAGATGCTTAATGTGATACATGTCAGGAGGTAAAACCCACCGAAACAAGATTATTCTCTTAGTTTCCTTATTTCTCACAAAGTACCACAAACTGGGTGGCTTAAGACAATAGAAATTTGTTGCCTTGCAGTTCTGGAGGCTAAAAGTCCAAAACTAAGATGTCAGCATCGCTGCTATCTTTCTGGAAAGAAAATTATATGTATATGTATATGTATATGTATATGTATATGTATATGTATATGTAAATTTATATCTATATCTATCTATATCATCTATAAAAGATTTTATTTATTTTATAAAGGATTTTATTTTTAAGTAATCCCTACACCCAAGATGGGGCTCAAACTCATAACCCCAAGGTCAAGAGTAGCACACCCCATTGAGCCAGCCAGGCACCCAAGGGTTGCTTCCTTTTGAGGGCTCTGAAGGAGAATCTTTTCCAGGTCTCTCTCCTGGCTCCTGGTGGCTGCCAGCCACCCTTGGTGTCCCTTGGCTTGTAGACGCATCACTCAAACCTCTGTCCCCATCTTCACATGGATTTCCCCCTGAGTGTCTGTGTCTGTATCTCTACGTGGCCATCTTTTTCTTTTTTAACATGGTCATCTTCTTTTTTAATGTTTATTTATTTTTGACAGAGAGGAGAGAGAGAGAGAGAGAGAGAGAGCATGAGCAGGGGAGGGGCAGAGAGAGGGAGACACAGAATCCGAAGCAGGCTCCAGGCTCTGAGCTGCCAGCACAGAGCCCGGTGCGGGGCTCGAACTCACAGACAACGAGATCATGACCTGAGCTTAAGTCGGACGCTCAACTGACTGAGCCACCCAGGTGCCCCTAACATGGTCATCTTCTTATGAGGACATCAGTCCTATTGGATTAAGGGCCCACCCTACTCCAATATGACATCATCTTAACTCATTGTCTCTGCAACAACCTTATTCCAAGCAAGGTCACATTCTGAGGGAATAGGAGTTAGGACTAGGGACACAATTCAACCCAAACAGTAATCAATAATATTTAAGATGCTGAGACCAGAGTCTGACTAGGTGACTTCAAGGGTTCTACCCTGATGAAACATCATAAGATTCTAAGGTAAATTTTATTTTATTTTTTTTATGTTTATTTTTGACAAAGAGAGACAGAGACAGAGACAGAAACAGATCATGAGCGAGGGAGGGTCAGAGGGACAGGGAGACACAGAATCCGAAGCAGGCTTCAGGCTCTGAGCTGTCAGCGCAGAGCCCAAGGCAGGACTTGAACTCACCAACCGCAAGATCATGACCTGAGCCAAGGTCAAATGCTTAACTGACTGAGCCACCCAGGTGCCTTTTTTTTTTTTAAGATAATTTATTTTTAAATTATCTCTACATTCACTGTGGGGCTGGAACTTGCAACCCTGAGATCAAGAGTCACATGATTTACCCCTTGAGTGAGCCAGGCGTCCCATTGGCTACTATTTTTCTTAAAATTAAAAAAAATTTTTCCTTAACATTCTAAGTACAGAGCATAACAAATAGATTTTTATTTTTATTTTTTTAAGATTTATTATTTTAAAATGTTTATTTATTTTGTGGGAGAGAGAACACACGTGCATAAGCAGGTGAGGGGCAGAGAGAGAGGAAGAGAGAGAATCCCAAGCAGGCTCTACACTGTCAGCACAGAGCCTGATGCAGGGCTTTAACCCATGAACCTTGAGATCATGACCTGAGCCAAAATCAAGAGTCGAACACTTAACCGACAGAGCCATCCAGGTGCCCCTAAGATTTATTTTATTTTTTATGATTTTCTACTTTTTATTAAAAAAGTTTCTTATATTTATTTATTTTTGAGAGAAAGAGAGAGAGAGAGAGAGAGAGAGAGAGCACAAATGGGGAGGAGCAAAGAGAGAGGGAGACGTAGAATCCAAAGCAGGCTCTAGGCTCTGAGCTGTCAGCATAGAGCCTGATATGGGGCTGGAACTCACCAACGGTGAGATCACAGCCTGAGCCGAAGTCAGACACTTAACCGACTAAGCCACCTCGGTGCCCCCTAAACAATTTTTTTTTATATGTTTATTTTGAGAGAGAGAGAGAGAGAGAGAGACAGCGTGAATGGGGGAGGGGAAGACAGAGAAAGAGACACAGAATCTGAAGCGGGCTCCAGACTCTGAGCTGTCAGCACAGAGCCCAATGCAGGGCTTGAACTCATGAACTGCGACATCATGACTGAGCTGAAGTCGGACACTCAACCCACTGAACCATCCAGGTGCCCCTAAAGATTTTATTTTTAAGTAATCTCTACATCCACATGGGCTCGAACCTATGGTCTTGATCCTGAGATCGAGTCACATAGTGTACCGACTGACCCAGCCAGGTGCTCCGACAAATAGATTTTTAAAAATGTTCTTTTTGCATATTTGCTTTAGATATTTTTTAAGGAAATAAAATATTACAATACAGCCAAGATTCTTCTCACGCCACAGTCCTGCCAACCTTCATAGGCTTAACCTATATTGAAGTGGTCTGACTCTCCATAGTGACTTTTTATAATTGTACTCCTTATACATGTACCCACATAATACTCCGGCATTGTATAGTATGTTTTTTATAAATCTATAAATGATTTCACTCTATAAATGTCTGTTTGCAAATTGCCTTTTTCCTTCAGCATTACGCTCCTTAGAATTTTTTTTTGTATCACTACACGTAAATCATTTTACCTTTATTCGTTGTTTCCTAATGCTCTTCCTTTCTTTGTAGATCTGAGTTCTGACCAATGTCCTTTCCTTGTCTATGAAGAACTCACTTTAATACTTCTGGAAAGTATGCCTACTTGGCAACAATTCTCTGTTTTTGGTTTGAGAGATTCTTTATTTCTCCTTACTCCTTTTTAAAAGATTTTTTATTTTGGGGGCACCTGGGTGGCTCAGTAGGTTAAGTGTCCGAGTCTTGATTTTGGCTCAGGTCAAGATCTCATGGTTCATGGGATCAAGCCCCGCCTTGGCCTCTGTGCTGATAAGCAAGGAGCCTGCTTGGGATTCTCTCTCTCTGCCCTTCCCCTGCTCATGCTCTCTCTCTCTCTCTCTCTCTCTCTCTCTCTCTCTAAATAAATAACTTTAAAAAAAAGGATGTTTTTGTTTTTAAGTAATCTCTACACCCACGTGGGGCTCAAACTTATGACACCGAGATCAAGAGTCGCATGCTCTTCTGACTGAGCCTGCCAGGCGTCTGCCTCCTTGACTTTCGAAGGATAACTTCACTGGATACAGGATTCTAAGTTAGTGAATTTTTTTTCTTTCAAAAAAAATTTTTTTTAATGTTTATTTATTTTTGAGATCGAGAGAGGCAGAGCATGAACTGGAGAGGGTCAGAGAGAGAGGGAGACACAGAATCTGAAACAGGCTCCAGGCTCTGGTCAGCACACAGCCCGACGTGGGGCTTGAATTCCTGTACTGTGAGATCATGACCTGAGCCAAAGTCAGACGCTCAACTGACTGAGCCACACGGGCACCCCCTCGGGTCAATGTTTTTTAAAAAAAAAAATTTTTTTTTTTAAGTAGTCTTCATGCCCAGCCCGGAGCCCAGTGTGGGGCCTGAACTCACAACCCTGAGATCAATCAAGACCTGAGCGGAGATCAAGAGTTGGATGCTAGGGGAGCCTAGGTGGCGCAGTCGGTAAAGCGTCCAACTTCAGCCAGGTCATGATCTCGCGGTCCGTGAGTTCGAGCCCCGCGTCAGGCTCTGGGCTGATGGCTCGGAGCCTGGAGCCTGTTTCCGATTCTGTGTCTCCCTCTCTCTCTGCCCCTCCCCCGTTCATGCTCTGTCTCTCTCTGTCCCAAAAATAAATAAAAAACGTTGAAAAAAAAATTAAAAAAAAAAAAAAGAGTTGGATGCTTAACCGACTGAGCTACCCAGGTGTGCCCCTCTTTCAACACTTTCAATATTTCCATCCGTTTCTTGCCTGCGTGGTTTCCAAAGGGAAATTCTGTGTCATTCTTTCCTCTCTCCTCCATAGGTAAGTCCTTTTCCTCCGGCCTCTTTCAAAATTTGTCTTTGCCTGTGATTTTCTGCAGTTGGAATACGACATGGTGGGTGTAGGGTATGAGGTCTTGGTCTATTGGTGAGCCTGTGTCTGTGGGCTGTGACTTCCCAGGGCTTCTCAGCTCCCTTACCCCCTTTGGTAAGGTAGAAAGGCTCGAGGGGGTTGCAGCTGGCTATTTCCTTTCTCTTGGGTCCATGAGGCTCTGATGAAATGGTTTCTTTTGAGGGCAGGGCTTGTTAAGAGGAACAGAATCCTGGGGCTATGTACCAAAACGGTTCCTTTCCCCTTTCCCCTGCTGAGGTGTGAGGGGGGTTTTTTCCTGGATCTTTACTGTGAGGATCTGGAAGGGCTCCTGGGGGTAAAACTCACAAGTGTGAGGGGCCCCTGGAGTTTTTAGCTTTCAAGCTTATCCACGCTGAGCCTCCAGCAATATGTCGACTAGAATACCTTCTCAGGTACTGGTTCCCGTGGAGTTTCTGCTCAGGTAAGTTGTGCTTCTCTGCACCTTTGAGTTCACCTCTCCCAATTTGGCAGCTTGCCCTGTGACCTCAGTTCTCTGACAGGTCTAAAAATAATTGCACATTTTCAGATTTCTCAGCTTGGTTTCCTGCTGTGTGAATGAAAGCAGCTTCCAATCTCCTCGCACTGGAAGTCAATACTTCTAAAATAATTCATTGTAACTGGTTTACGATGGTCCCTCGGATATGACAATCATTTATCCAGTGTCTGGCTGATGGAAATTCTAGTTGTTTCCATTTTTCCCCCTATTGTAAGCAATGCCGTTGTGAACATCTTTTTGCATGGCTCCTTGCACATATGTGGATGAGGGTTCTTCAAGGTGAACACCGGGAAGTGAAATTGCCAGATCGTAATGATTCGCACTTACCTTGGACTTGACTCCAGAGTGCCAGATTGCCCAGAGTGGCTGCCCCCAGCGTGCACTCTTGAGCAGCGCAGGAGTTTCCTCTCACTAACTCCTCATCAGGGCTTGCAACTGTCACACTTGTACACTTTATCATCTCATGGGTGTGAAGCAATGTTTTGCGGGTTTCCTTTGTATTTTCCTGACCACTAGTGAGGATCATTCACTGAAGCGACAATTCCTGAGCTCCTGTCTTGTGCAGGTGCTGATCTGGGCTTGGCTTGTGGGGGGCACATCCGTGGACAAAACAGACACGGCCCCTGCCTTCCCTGCCCTCGTGAAGTTTTTGTGCAGGTGTGCGTGTAGAGAGTAGGGTGAGGATTAGCGACGGAGAAGGGGTGGATTACAATTTGAAGTAAACCGGTCAGGGTAGGAGGGGAAGGAATTATCGTACAGATCGTTGAAGGAAGAGCCACGCAGGCAGAGGAAAGGCGTCTCGGAGGCAATGGTAATGGTAGCAGGGAGAGAGCAGGGGGCGGTGAGGCCAGAGAGGTGGGGGCGACGGCTGCTAATGCAGAGCTTCACAAGCTGGTGTGAGGACTGTGCTTTTCTATCTTGAGCACTGCTGGGAGCCCATGGTGTTCAGGACAGCACCACGTATTTCTAGCTCCCGGCCCTCAGAATGGAGTGGGATGACACTTCCTGGCTGTCTTAAGGACGTATCAAGCCGTGCGAACAGTTCTGGCCACTGAGCTTTGAGAATTCGCTTTAGAGGCAGTTGATTACCAGTGATAATTTTCTAGAGCTTTTTACTCTTCTGCCAAGGCAACCAGAAACATCCAAGTAGGATCCTGAGCTGAAAGCCCCAGTCTCCGATCAACGGTGGTGACGAGCGGCTCCCTGCTGCTGCCTCAGATGGATGTGCTGCATGAGAAAAATGATCACTGTTTACTTATTTGAGAGAGGGAGAGAGAGAAAGCTTGTGTGAGCGGGGGCGGGGCAGAGAGAGAGAGAGAGGGAGAATCCCAAGCAGGATCCACACTGTCAGCTCAGAGCCTGACTTGGGGCTCGAGCTCATGAACTGTGAGATCATGACCTGAGCTGAAATCAAGAGTTGGATGCTTCACCGACTGAGCCCCCCAGGTGCCCCAGAAATGATCGCTATTTTAAGTCCCTGAAATTTTGGGGTTATTTGTTACCACAACATAACCGGGATCATCTTGACTGATACAGGGTCATTGTCAAGTTTTGAACTGCACAGTGAGAGAATCTAACCTACCTTTCCTTCCTTCCTTCCTTCCTTCCTTCCTTCCTTCCTTCCTTCCTTCCTCTTTCTTTCTCTCTCTTTTTCTTTTTTTCTTTCCTCCTTCCTCTTTCTTTCTCTTTCTTTAAAATGTGTATTTATTTTTAAAAGAGAGAGAGAGAGCAAGCATGAGCAGGGGAGGGGCAGAGAGACAGGGAGAAGGAGAATCCCAAGCAAGCTCCATGCTGTCAGCACAGAGCCTGACACGGGTCTCGAACCTACAAACCATGAGATCATGACCTGAGCTGAAATCAAGTTGGACGCTTAACCAACTGAGCCACCCAGGCACCCCTATTTATTTACTTTCAGGGGGAGGGGCAGAGAGATAGAGAGAGCACAAGCAGCAGGGGACGGGCAGAGAGAGAATCCCAAGCAGTCTCTGAGCTGTCAGTAAGGAGCCAGATGTGGGACTCGATCCCATGAACTGTGAGATCATGACCTCAGCCGAAACCAAGAGCTTACCCCACTTACCCCACTTAACACTTAACCCACTGAGCCATCCAGGCGCCCTAAGCTATACTATAAAAAATCACAGCTACCAAGTTGGGAATAGACTATCTAGAGGGTCAGAAATTAAGAGCCCACTGCAATAATCCAAGCAAGAGACGACAGCGACTTGCACTATGATGGTAGTGGCAGAGGTGGTAAGAAGCAGTCAGCTCATGGACATCGTTAGAAGACAGGGCCAATAGGATTTTTCTGATGGATTGGATGTGGATGTGAAAGACTCAAAGGTTTTAGTTTGAGCACCTGGAAGAATGGAGTTGCTATTGACTGAGATGGGGAAGACCTCAGGTGGGCAGGTGCTTAGTTTGGGGATATTAAAGTTGACATACCTTAGGCATCCAGGTGGAGATGCTGAAAGAGTCTGGGGTTCGGGAGGGAGGTCTGGGTCAGAGACGTACCCTTGAGAATGATCAGCAATTAGGTGGTCTTTAAAGTCATGACAGTGAATGGAATGGAGTCAACAGGGGACAGATTGTAGGTGCAGAAAAGGACTAAATCTGGGGGCTACAACACTCAGAGGCTGGGGAGAAGCAAAGGAATCACTGAAAAACACTGAGAAATACTCACTTGTGAGGTAACAGGAAACCAGGAGGATCGTGTCCCGGCGGCCCAGCCGAAAGAGTCTGTCAGGTAGGAGGTCGCGATCAGTTGTATGAAAAGCTGCAAATAGATCAGGAAAGTGGCAGATAGAATTGGCTCTTTGTTCTAGCAACACGGGGCTCCGTGGCATTGTCGGTAGGAAAAGTTTTGGTCCAGCAGACAGCAAAAAATAAACAAAAATAAAAATAAAAAAGATGTATCAGGAAAAGGGGAGAAGGGCTGAGTGGTACTCATGAATGATGGGAGGGGAGGGGTCAAAGCAGAGGGCTAGACTTCCATAGGACTGTAGGTGATTCATCTACAGTAGCAGGCAGGAAGCCAGCGGGTGGGGTTCAGAGATAGAGAGATAGATGTGGGGAGTGGGCAGTCTGCGGACTTCCTCTGCTGATCACGTCAATATCCACAGTGACCTCAGAAAGAAGGGAGGGGGGTTGGAGGTTTGAGGAGGGAGGAAGGGAGGTGAATAACTTGCTGGAGCATTGGGTGAGAAGTGAACCTGGGTTAAGTATCCTATGATTGCCAAGGGCATTAAGAGTCCACTTGAGGTTTGTGGTCATGAATTTAAAATGAAACCAGGCCGTGTGATGCCAGACGCATTTGGCTGGGCAGGTGCAGGTGCCGAGCAGGCAGCAAGTTGGAATTATCACCAGGGTTGTGGTTTGGCTCAGGGGATATTAGGAAGTGAGGAGGCAGGTTGCTGAGGGTGTGTGGAAGGCAGAGGGGTACAGTGCTTGACCATGGAATGTAAACAGACACAGAAGAGGAGGAGGGCGTCGAGTCACTGGGGATGTGGTATTAGGACCAACTCAGATTTATTTCAGGAAGACAAGAATCTGAATTCTTCTGGAACACATATACACACCATTATCTATACACGGTCTAATCACATGTTCTCAGAGAATACTTGAAATTAAAACAATGCCCGTAGCTTTGTATACTTAACATTTGTCTATTTTAATCTGTATTAACATGAGTTAATAGAAATATTAGAGGACAGAGAATTTATTTTAAATGAGATCACAAAAGTTGATTTGATACATTTCAGTGACTTCAACTAAATAGTTTTTTCCCCCAAAGTGTTATAATCAACTTCATTCAGAAGTTTTCAATGGGGCACATGGGTGGCTCGGTCGATTAAATGTCCGACTTCGGTTCAAGTCATTATCTCATGGTTCGTGGGTTCAAGCCCCGTGTTGGCCTCTGTGCTGACATCTCGGAGCCTGAAGCTGCTTCACATTCCGTGTCTCCTCTCTCTGCCCCTCCCCTGCTCACCCTCTGTCTTTCTCTCTTTCTCTCAAAAATAAACATTAAAAAAAAGTTTTCAAAAATTTACACCTGACAGTAGTCAATGCCAAAGCTCAAATCTGCTATATACTCATACTGACTATGAGTGAACTCAATCTTACATGTAGTTAAGCAATGTCCACAGTCAACTATGAGGGCTTCATGTGCATTTTTTTAATTCTTTTTTTTTTTTTTTAATGTTTATTCATTTTGGAGAGACAGAGACAGAGCATGAGTGGGGGAGGGGCAGAGAGCGAGGGAGACACAGAATCGGAAGCAGGCTCCAGGCTCCGAGCCATCAGCCCAGAGCCCGACGCGGGGCTCGAACCCGCAAACCGTGAGATAACCTGAGCTGAAGTCGGAAGCTTATCCGACTGAGCCACCCAGGTGACGTGAAAAAAAAAAGGTTTTTTGTTTTTTTTTTTAAAGAAGAGTAAGAGACACCAGGGATGCACACACGTGGAAAAAGCCAGGTGAGGACACAATCAGAAGGCAGCCACCTATGAGCCAAGGAGAGAGGCCTCAGGAGAAACCAGACCTGCTGGCACCTTGATCTCAGACTTACAGCCTCCAGAACTGTGAGAAAATACATTTCTGTTTTCAGCCATTGAGTCTGTGGCACTTTGTACGTCAGCCCTAGCAAATTAATACAAAGATGTTATGTTAACTGAAATAAGCCAGGCAAATACTGTTTGATTTCACTTATATAAGGTATCTAGAGTGGTCAAATTCATAGAAACAGAAATAGTAGCAGAATAGTAGTTCCCAGGGGCTGGCGGAGGAGGGCAAAATGGGGAGTTGTTGTTTCATGGATATAGAGTTTTGATTTTGCAAGATTTTCATCTTGCACATGGAGGCTGGTTGCACAACGGTGTGAATGTACTTTATTGAGCTGCACACTCAAAAATGATGAAGATGATAAATTGTTATGTGTATTTGACAATTAAAACACATATACACATGCATGTGCGCGCGCACACACACACACACACACACACACACACACACACACAAAAGAAGCCAGTTGTTAGAAGGGTCATCTATGTGTGTATTGAAACTGCCAAGAATGAGGACATGAGAGATGGAACATCGTTTTGTGTTTACTGGACATACAGATTCTTCTGCCGATTGTCTGTTCTTTACTTCTGTATGTATGTATGTATGTATTTATTGAGCAGGCTCAAGCAGGGCAGACAGGTATAGAGGGAGGGAGAGAGAGAATCCCAAGCTGACTCCCAGCTCATCGTGCAGCCCAGTGCAGGGCTCGATCCCACAGCCCTGGGATCATAACCTGAGCTAAAATCAAGAGTTGGATGCTCAATTGACTGAGCCACACAGGTGCCCCTGCCAATTCTCTGTTCTTACCTTCAACCACTTTTCTGTTGGGTTGTCTTTCTCGAATAGATTTTTTTTTTAATGTTTATTTATTTTTGACACAGAGAGAGAGAGTCAGAGCATGAGCAGGGGAGGGGCAGAGGGAGAGGGAGACACAGAATCCAAAGCAGGCTCCAGGCTCTGAGCTGTCAGCACAGAGCCCGACGCGGGGCTCGAACTCACAGGCCGTGAGATCATGACCTGAGCTGAAGTCGGTCGCTCAACTGACTGAGCCACCCAGGGGCCCCAACTTGAATAGATTTATAAGCATTCTTTATGGATTCTAATCACTAATCCTGTCATGCTTATGGAAATTACAGTGATCGTTTCCCAACGTGTGATTCCCGCTTATTTTAATGTAATTTCTCATAAGAAGTCTTTGAGATCATTTTAGTCAATTGTGTCTTTCACCAGGTTGTGCTTTTTAGGTTTTATTCAACAGCTTCTCATACATTGTATCTAAAATTTCTGTAGTTTTGCATTTCACATTTGAGTCTTTAACCCATACTATTTGATTTCTGTTTTGGGTTCGGGAGTGCATCTTCATGAGTATATTATCAGGGGCTTCTAAAAGAAGTTTAAAAAAAATTCTGTAAGATTATAAAAAAAATCTATTTATATTTAATTTTTTTAATGTTTACTTATTTATTTTGAGAGAGAGACAGAGCACTAGTGGGGAAGGGCAGAGAGAGAGGGAGAGGGAGAATCCCAAGCGGGCTCCTTGCTGTCAGCAAGGAGCCCAATGCGGCATAGGGCTTGAACCCAGGAACCATGAGATCATGACCTGATCTGAAATCAAGAGTCAGTATAAATAAATAAATATAACCAAGTATTGTTATTCCTGCACTTTATCCTTAATTACAGAGACTGAAATTCATTTCCTTTATTAGTGGTAATCAGTTTACCCAAAGTTTTTCTGTCCCTTTGTCACCTCTCCCTGACTCTAGACGATTCCTTTCACCCCGGGATTGTAGTTGCGTATTCCTAGGTTAGAGGAGGAACATACTTCTGTGTATAGCAAAGAGCCATCACAGCTTGTCTAGGCGTTCTCTTTCCTATATCTGTAGTAAGAATTTGCTATTAATTTGAAGGTAATGGGGCTCTTTTGGAGATTGGTTGACGGCCTTTTGGGGGGATGTTTGGGAAATCATTCTTATGACATTTTTAATTAAACAAATTTTATTTTTAAGTAATCTCCACCCAATGTGGGGCTCGAACTCACAACCCCGAGACCAAGAGTTGAATGCTGAGCCAGGCAGCTGCCCCTCTTATGATGTTTTTATTGATCAAAAGAATATGAACATTCTGTATTTTGTGGTCTGCTTCTTTTGTATTTTCTCTATAAGAAAAGCCAAACATTGGGGCGCCTGGCTGACTGAAAGGGCATGTGGCTCTTGATTCTGGGGTCATGAATTCAAGTCACATGTTGGGGGTAGAGATTACTTAAAAATAAATAAGTAAATAAACTTAAAAGAGGCCAAACATCCAGCATAAAGATAACTATTCTATTTTTTAAAATACTTTTTTTAAATGTTTATTTTGAGAGACAGAGAGAGAGAGAGAGAGAGCATGTGCAAGCAGGGACGGGGCAGAGAGAGAGGGAGAGAGAGAATCCCAAGCAAGCTCCACACCATCAGCTCAGAGCCTGACATGGGTCTCGATCCCACAAACCATGAGATCGTGACCTAAAGGTGGATGCTCAATCGACCAAACCACCCAGGTGCCCCAAGGTTAACTATTTTGACATGTATCGAGGGTAGGGGCACCTGGCTGGCTCAATCGGTTAAGCAACTGGCTTCAGCTCTGGTCATGATCTCAAGGTTTGTGAGTTCGAGCCCCACTTTGGGATCTGTGCTGACAGCTCAGAGCCTGGAGCCTGCTTCGGATTCTGTGTCCCCCTCTCTCTCTGACCCTCCTCTGCTCACTCTCTGTCTCTCAAAAATGAATAAACGTTAAAAAATTAAAAAAATATATATTAAAAAAAGTAAAAGGTTAACAGAGTTTTTAAGAGTAATTTAAAAAAACATTTTTAATGTTGAGAGACAGAGAGAGAGAGACAGAGTATGAGCGGGGGAGGGGCAGAGAGAGAGGGAGACACAGAATCCGAAGCAGGTGCCACGCTCTGGGCTGTCAGCACAGAGCTCAAACTCATGAACCGTGAGATCATGACCTGAGCCGACGTCGGACGCTTAACCGACTGAACCACCCAGGTGCCCCTAAATTGTCTTTTTAAGATTAAAGAGAGTAATTACTCTGGAAGTTGGAGCATTAGAAGGAAACCTTTGGGGATGATATTTTGAAATTAAGATGTCTTGTGTTGAATGAAAAGGAGGGAGGGAGCATTAAATTGAGGGGCCAAGACACGACCACCACAGACACTGAAGCTCGAACGGCAGAGGATGTGTTTCGTTTCCTTTGGTTTACAGAGTCACTTGCCTGTTTGCTCTGTTTGTAAATACGCCTTAGATTGAAGAAATGCATTTTGGTGCCAAATAGCCCCTGCTTCATCAATGCTTAAGATTAAATTCTGGATTCCCAAATAAAATGTCAGAATCTCAGATTTATTTCCTATGGACTCCCCCTTCTGAGGGCCCCTTTGTGATCAATTCCGGTCTTCTTTGTTCACCGTTTAGACAAAACAGGGCTTGTGGATAATTTTTAACTCCCCATTACTATGCCTTTATTCTCTCTAGAAAACTGTACCTTTCCTCCAAGGTAAATCTAAGTAATTTACCAAAGATGCGGAGGAAACGTTTATCTTGAAATGCAGCTTCCCCCAGGGTGGAGTTTGCCGGCTCCCTGCCTTGCTCGGGTAACAGTGGACAGCTGTTTATAACAGGAACCGAGGAATAGCACGTCTCAGTGAGATGGCAGGCAGACAAAGGAGGAGGACTGAGAACGATCAAACTTGGAATTGGGCCAGGACAATGAAAATCAGCATCTCCTCCCCTTAATTCTCTCATGAAGCCCTACGAGACTTTTCAATGACCACATGTGGTCAGAGGTCAGATGTTGGGTTTAGATCTCATCCCAAAGGCACCCATTGCCTCCGGACAGCATGCTGTGGCATTGGCTGGCTAAGCGTAACTCAGAGAAAAGCATCATTGATCACTGGATCTGATGGTTTAGCGGAGCAGGGTTTCCTTGAGATCTACCTGTAGGTGTGTTGGTGTATAGACCCACTTCTACTTTGGTTGAAAGAAAATTCATCGGAGTCTGGAGTTGAGTGGAGAATCTTAATTGCCGTCCATAATCAGTCACATCCGCACAAAGGAAAAGGGCTTTGAATTTTGGAAAGATGTTTGTTTCACTTAAAAAAAAATTTTTTTTTTTTAATGTTTACTTATTTTTGAGAGAGAGAGTGAGAGAGAGAGACAGAATCCAAAGCAGGGTCCAGGCTCTGAGCTGTCAGCACAGAGCCCGACCCGGGGCTTGAACCTGTGAACCATGAGATCATGACCTGAGCTGAAGTCAGATGCTTTACCGACTGAGCCACCCAGGCGCCCCTGTTTGTTTCACTTTTGTACATGTTTTTGCATGTGTGACAGGTGCCTCCTGCAGTAAGGGCCAGAATCACCCAGGGTTCCATTCCGGCTCAGTGGAGGGACTGTCAAAGGCCATCGGGGGTTACTTACTGGCTCTGAGAGAAAAGATTGAGGAGGCAGCAATTCTGATGTACAACACATTGTGAAGCGAACCCCCGGTGTTGGTAAACCTAAGGTGAGCGATAAGCATCCGCAGACAGACCACGGTGGCAAGGAGTAGTGACCTCTGTTCTGGCTCCACCTGAAAAAGTGCAGGGGCGCCTGGGTGGCTCAGTTGGTTAAGCATCCAACTCTTGGTTTCGGCTCAGGTCATGATCTCGTGGTTTGTGGGTTCGGGCCCCACATCAGGCTCTGTGCTGATGGCATGGAACCTGCTTGGGATTCTGTCTCCCTCTCTCTCTCTGCCTCTCCCCTGCTCGCTCTCTAGCTCTCTCTCAAAAATAAATAAATAAAATAAATAAACAAACATTAAAAAAAAAAAGAAAAAGTGCAAAGGGAGGTGGCTGGGGCACAGTGCTGGCTGGCGTTTGCACCACATAATCTTGGAAGGCAATTTCAAAGAAAATGCCTAGAAACAAGCTTCAGTCTGTTACCAGGCTTGATAAAGCACCCCAGTTTTGCCGAAGGCATTTTAGAGGAAAATAATTTACTTGTTCTAAAGCTTGAGTACTTCTGGTGAATTATGAAGGCTAGTTACCAGCCATATGTTCAAAGAACTTGAATTCTTTTTTTTTTTAAATTATAAAAATTATACATGCTTGATATGAAGAGAAAAAAAATCAAACAGAACAGAGTCAAATGAAATCAAGTCTGTCTCCTGTTCCCTCGTTACTCTTCATTCCATGCCCAGCGGACTCACTACAAACATTTTCCTGGTGAATGTGTTTTTAGACTTTTTTTTTTTTTTTTTAATTTTTTTTTTCAACGTTTATTTATTTTTGGGACAGAGAGAGACAGAGCATGAACGGGCGAGGGGCAGAGAGAGAGGGAGACACAGAATCGGAAACAGGCTCCAGGCTCTGAGCCATCAGCCCAGAGCCTGACGCGGGGCTCGAACTCCCGGACCGCGAGATCGTGACCTGGCTGAAGTCGGACGCTTAACCGACTGCGCCACCCAGGCGCCCCTAGACATTTTTGAAGCAGATACAAATTTGTCCCTCTTTTTAAAAAGATCTTTTTTTATTTTTAAGTAATCTCTACACCCAGCATGGGGCTTGAACTCACAACCCTGAGATCAAGAGCTGTATGCTCAACTGACTGAGCCAGCCAGGCGCCCCTACAAACTCGTCCTTTTAAAAATCAAATAGGGGTGCCTGGGTGGCTCAGTCAGTCAAGTGTCTGACCCTTGGTTTCGACTCAGGTCATGCATGATCTTAAGGTTTGTGGGATCGAGCCCCAAGTTGGGCTCCGTGCTGAATGTGAAGACTGCTTAAGATTCTCTCTCTCTCTCCCTCAACCCCTGCCCCCCTCTCTAAAATAAAAAAATAAAAATAAATAAAAAATTAAAAAAAATGCAAATAGATTCATACTTTTGCTTAATTGTTCTATGACTTGACTCTGAATCCCGATCGTCATTCTGTATCAACTCAGATTTACCTAATTCTTTTTGAAATCTATAAAGTATTCCATTGTATGTTTGTACTATAATTTATTTAAACATTCTTTGTTGATGGGTGTTTGGGTTTTTTCAGGTTTTCACTATTATAAATAATGTTGCAGTTACATATATGTTTGTATTATTTTTATACATTTATGCAAGATTATTTGTAGAATGGCTTTCTAGAAGTAGAATTTCTGGGTCGATGGGTGTTTAATTGTTTCATAGGTTGTTGCCAAATTGTGTTCTAAAAAAGGGAATGACTACATTTTTACCAACAGGGCATCAAAGTGCCGGTTTTCCCACATCCTCATCAATACTGGGTATTGTGAAGGTAAACTTTTTCCCTAATCTGAGAGAGTATTTTAATTTGCATTTATTTTATTATTATTAAATCATGTTTATTGAACACATTTCTCTATGAATTTTTTGTTCATGTATTTTGTCCATTTTTCTGATTTTTTCTTACAAATTTGTAAGAGCTTTATTATATTATGGTAATTTATTATAATTATTATTATATTATACGTATTGAAAATATTTTCCCTCAATTTTTTTGTTTCTTGCATTGTTGTGCTGTTCTTTTGTGTCTTATAGAGATGTAAAATATGTATGCATTAAAATTTATTGGTGTTTTTCCTTTATGGCTTCTGGATTTCCTGTTATGCTTAGAAAAAACTCCTTCAATCCATGATTTGAAAAGCTTTTAGTATTCCTCTAATTACTTTCATGGTTTCATTAAAACAAATCATAAAATATCTGACATATACAAAAGAGTAAACATAACCTATAATGTGGGTTATAGAGAAAATAAACTTTTAAATTCAAGCTAACGAATAGAGGCTCAATGGGTCTTACAGAATCCTGTAGACCATGGTAAGGTCTCTCTCTACACCCAATGTGGGGTGTGACCTCATGACCCTGAGACCAAGAGTTGCATGCTTAGGGTGCCTGGGTGGCTGTGTTGGTTAAGTGTCCGAGTCTTGATTTCGGCTCAGGTCATGATCTCATGGTTTATGAGTTTGAATCCCATGTTGGGCTCTGGGCTGACAGTGTACAGCCTGCTTTGGATTCGCACTCTCTCTCTCTCTCTCTCTCTCTCTCAAAATACATAAATAAACTTAAAAAAAAAAGGAACATAAATCTAGTTAAAACATTTTTTTCAGCATTTTTTTTTCTTATATAGTTATCTGGTTGTCCCAACATCACTTATTAAATAATCCCTCTTTCTCCTGGCTTCTTTCATTTATTTTTTTAAGTTTATTCATTTTGAGAGCAAGAGAGAGAAAGAGAGAGTGAGTGAGCGCATTCACAGTTGGGGTAGGGGCTGAGGGAGGGAGAGGGAGAGAGAGAATCCCAAGCAGGGTCCTCACTGGCAGCGTGAACCCCGATTTGGGGCTTGAACTTACCAACCAGGAGAGCATGACCTGAGACCGAACCAAGAGTTGGAAGTTTAACCGACTGAGCCACCTAGGCACTCCTCTCCCAGCTTCTTTGAAATAATGGTTTATGTTTCTGATGTGACCTCTGCATACAAAATAAAATCACTTCTACCTCTAGTAAGATACACAAAATAACTAACAAAAATCCTTCTTGATATTTTCAAATTCAATAACCAAAAGTAATCCCCATTTTCTAAAGCTTGCTGAAAAGAGATTTAGGAAATGCATTCTAATTTCATAGCGGGGGGAAAAAAAACCCACTAGATATTTGACCTCTTTCACCTTGACCATGTTATTTAACTTCTCCAAGCCCCAGTTTCTTGACCTTTAAAATGGAGATAATAATACACTTCATGGGCTGTTGTCAGGACTAAGTGGACCAAGGAATACAACATGCTTTGCATGGTGCTTGGGATGTAGTAAGCTTTCAATCAATGGTTTAATAGTTTTCCTTATTAAGATGTATTGTTATTACATTATCAGCCTCTCAGGAAGGCTGTACTCTCCAGCTTTACGGCTGGACCACAATTCTTGCATGAGATTTTGCAGTTAAAGAGACCTAGTTTGCTAATTTTATGGCGCGATAGCATAATGTTATGCTTTGTAACAATGTGAAATCTTTAGACTTCTAAATCTACATGTTTTAAAAGTAGGCTCTATGTCCAACATAGGGCGTAAACTCACAACCCTGAGATTAAGAGTGGCATGCCCCTACTGACTGGGCCAGCCAGGGGCCCCTTAATCTACGGTTTTTTATTTTTTTTAACGTTTATTTATTTTTGAGACAGAGAGAGACAGAGCATGAACGGGGGAGGGGCAGAGAGAGAGAGGGAGACACAGAATCGGAAACAGGCTCCAGGCTCTGAGCCGTCAGCACAGAGCCCGATGCGGGGCTCGAACTCACGGACCGCGAGATCACGACCTGGGCCGAAGTCAGCCGCTTAACCGACCGAGCCATCCAGGCGCCCCTATCTACGGTTTTTTAAATAAATGAAGTGATGGCAAGCCCTAATACTACAATAAATGTGGTTTCCTGATCTTGAGAGGGTCTCTCCTCTCCGCTGAATGGTAGTGTAGGATTCACAGGCATCTTCTGAAAAACTGTGGTCCATTTGCCCACCACAGGGCTGAACCTTTATTAGAAAGAGTGCTCTTGTAAATGTAGATTTTGATGGAAACTGAAGCCATCTAATACCCTTTACTCCTCATTATTTCCAAACTGATGTCGAACAGTTCCATCCATATCTAGGATGTCCAGAGCCTTTTACTGAAATTTATTATGCTGTAAAATTCGGTTCTCACATTATTAGATATATAATGAGCTACTAACTACTCTTCCCATTTCATAGCTGCAGGAATTGCAGCAAGACAGGGTTTTTCCTGCTGGAAGTTACTCAGAAAGGTAACGGCACAGACCTATTTGTTTTTAGCTCTCTTGGGTCACAGTCCAATAATATCTGCTAGTCCAAATTATTCTTAAAAGAAACTGCTGGATGTGGAAATTATAATCTGAATAGATATTCCAAAGAGAAAATTATCACTTTATTTGAAATAGATGAGTGAATTATTTTGCATGTGTTCTATCCCTTAATTATTCTATTATATACAGATCTGAACTCCTTCAGGGAGAGTGTATGGTATAAGGACACCAATAGCATTTACAGTATATTAACCAACCAACAATAGGTTGATGATTCGCCCTGGATTCATGCCAGGGTGTGTGAAAGAACTCAATAAACATGATATGCATTTCAAAAACTGCTAGTCATAATTAAAATTTCCAAACCCCTCATTCCTATAAATTATATTAACTAGAATATGAACATTTGGCCTGCCCCTCTCTCCCCTTACAGCACCGTAGACCCCGTGATTACCAGCCTTTCGGGAAGTGGGACAGAATACTATGCTTCTCAAAGAAAAAAAGGTGGTATTTGGATGTTTTGTGTGAAACTTACGGCATAGGGTTGTGCACACTGCTCTCTGTCTAAAATTCCCTCTGCGACTGGGGTTCTAGTCCCTTCTTTATTCCTTGATGAGACTTTCCACCCTTTTCATCTTTGCTATATTCTTTTCAAAGAAGCAGCGCGATCTGAGAATTTCGTTTTACTCTTTCTTAATCTTCTGCCACAGACTTATTTTGAAAACGTTCCTTCTCATCGGAATTTCGAAAGGGTCCTTAAAGCGAATCGCTGCAACCCGCTCCGTGTCCCCCGCCCCCCCCCCCCACCCCCTCCCCCCCGGCCCCGGGATAGGAGTCCGCGTCTGAAGTGGCTGAAAAGGCAAATTGTGACCCTGATAATAACGAGAGCAACGGGACCCTGGGCGGTCGGCCCGGGGGACCTGCCCGCGGCGCGCCGCGACCCCGGCAGCGCACAAAGACGCGCCCGGGTGGGGGGCCCAGCCCACCGCCAGGCCGCCGCCCGGAGCGCGCGCTCGAGCCCGGGCCCTGGCATCGGCACCGCACAGCGCGGCCGCTCCCCTCCTTCTCTTCTGCTCTTTTTATTAGAAAGGAAAAAAAAGGAGAGAGCGACAGAGAGAGAGAGAGAGAGAGAGAGACAGACAGAGACAGAGACAGAGAAAGAGATAGAACGCAAGAAGTCCCGCCCCTCCGCCCGCCCTCCGCTTTCCATTGGCCCGGCATCCGCGCGCGTCACTTCCGGATGCGCCAATGGCGAGGCGCGATACTGCGAGGTGGGCCGGGCCCGAGCGCGGAGTGGGCGGCGGGTCGGTGCAGCAGCCCCGCCGCGGCTCGGCCACCATCGCCGAGGCGCCGCTGCTCCCACAGACGCTCGCGAGCCGCCCCCCGCGCTCCCAGCCTCCTCTTCCTCCCGCACGCCCGAGACGCTCGCCCGACTCGGGTCTCGCCCCCGCCTCCGCCTCCCCCGTGCTCTCCCCTCGCTCGCCTCCCACCTTGTCTCTGCCTCATTTTCTCTCCTAGTTGAGGAAAAAAAAATCACCATCATCCTCAGGGAGCCCCTCGCCCTCAGAAAAACAAAACCAGACATGATCCTGGGCTCCCGCTCCTGAAGGACCGGCCGAGCGAGGAGCAGGGAGCTAGTGGAGACCGCCCCCGAGGTCACGGGAGGGAAGCCCCTGCAGCCCCCGGCCCTGTCCCCGCGGCCGGCCCCCTCCTCGGCCCGAGCCCGGCGGCCCCCAGCCCCGCGGGCCTCCCGCCCCGTCCCCCACTTTCCCGGGAGCCGGCCGAACACACCTCCATTGATGGTGTAGCGCATCCGGGGAAGGTAAGTGTCCAAGTTGCCGGCGCGTGGCGGCCACCTTCTCTCCTGGCCCCTCGTCCTGGGCACGGACATGGGGTGGCAGGGGGCCGGCGTGGACGCCCGGCGTGGACGCCCGGGTCCGCCGGGAGCCGGGAAGGGCAGGCCGGCGTGCGAGCCGCGCGCGCCCGGTGGTGGTGGTGGGGGGGCGGGCATAAAGGGCCGGGGACTTCTTCGGCCCTGTGCGGGCCAGGTCACTGTCCCACTCGCCTGCTGACCCCTGTTCTCTCTCTGCTGCTTATTCATGCTCTTGTTTGACTTGTCTGAGGTTAAACTGTTTCATGTGACTGAATTATTGGCCGAACTGGGGGTGGGGGGTAGTGGGGGAAAGGAAAGGAAGTCAAAGACCCACAGTGTACATTTCTTGAATGTTTGTGGATTTGGGGGTCTTGGGGGAGGACTTTTCTTAAAGTATCATTTTCCCATTAGGGAGAGATTCCTTCTTTGTGTTCTAAATCTCCAGTTCTCTGTTCTGTGTGATTACTAACCCAAAATCACTTGGAGCAGAATAGAATTCTTACTACCATGTTCGAGTTTTGCTCTGTGAAAGAGAGTGGCTTCTATTTTTATTTTTATTTTTATTTTGTTAAGGTTTTGGAAAGGAAGAGAGGTAGTTTTACATAGGTTGTGAGTGTGTGTGTGTGCGCGTGTGTGTGCCTGTGTGTGCGCGGGGAGGGGGAAAGTATTGCAGGTTTCCTTTGAAACTGGTTGCTTGAGAAGTTGTTGAAAGGAAAACAAAATGATTCATTGTTGAATTGTCATTTTCCTCTGCCTCTTTTCCAAGGTTTGCTTACAATTTTTTCTGGATTACAGACTTCAAACACTGATTTAAGCAAAATGTGTCCTTGAGAAACTGGGTGCTTTAAATGTTTCAGTATGTGTTACTATTTTAAGGGACATTTAGAAAGTAGTTTTGTATGAATCCTGAAATAGCTTTCCCCAAAGCAAATTTTTTAAACCCAGAAAAGATAACTAGTAAAAGGGAAAGTTGGCGAATTGCAAAAAAACATTTTCGTGGAACACAAATGAATGCATCCTATGTTTAGATAAGAAACAGTTTTGATAATTGCTTTCCATTTAAAGAGAGACCTTTTTGTCTGGTGTGCACTGGTTTCTTTAGTCTCAGTCTGTTGGGGGAGGGGAGACAGGATGGATCTATACAATAATAAAATCATCTTTGGGTAGCGATTTCCTTCCATGGATTTGCTTGCTGAGTTAATTCCCCCGTAAATCATAAACCAGTTTTGATTTTGATGGCCTGCATGGAGAGCTGGCTTCCAGCTCTCCCTGTTGTTGTTGAGGTCGAAGGGAAAAGAGGCAGAGGCAGACACACACACACACACACACACACACACACACACACAATACCAGGCTGAGGGCTCATTGTTCTTCCATACACACATTCATTCTCTCTCTCCCATATTTGGGACTAGGTTTGCACAGACAAACACAGCTCTTTTTGGGAGAGAGGAGAGAAGATGGGGGAAGGGTGGACGCTTTTCTTTTTCAGCTTTCTTTCACCCATCTCATGTCTGGCCTTTTTTTGCAACCTTGTAAGAGGCAGAAGAGTATATTAGAAACTAAAGGACACTCTCAAACATGTTCAGAGACTCCTCTTCTCCACCTGCCTTCTTTCCTTTGCAGTTCTAGTTTCTGCTGCTCTTTCTTTTTTGTGTATGTAAAGATAAAATTCCTCTTTCTACGTCGTGGCCTTATAGTCTGCTTTCCTATTCCTCATTGCCCCTGACTTTGGTGAGGACAGTGATTTGTTCCGTTGACTCTTATCGTAGTGAATATGACCAGGGTCTTTTCTAGGTAGCAGTGGTGGATTGTTTCAGTTAAGATGACGAAAATTGTATTTGAGTGTCTGTGTGTTTTGACATATTAGTGGCCTGATGGTTGATAATCAGGTATGCCGGCTATGGAACTGTCATGTTTAGTTTTGTTTTGTAAATAGGGGTTATCAAAGAAGATCTGGTTTTTTCTTTGTGCGGAAGTGGGGGAGTGGTGTAGAGAGGCTTCCTTGAATACTGGACAAGGAATAGGATGACAGAGTCCACCTGGGTTAAAACCAGCTCTGGGCCAAGGATGGAGGTTGGTGTGAATACTGTGGGTTGCAGAATAGCACCTTCTACTGGTTAATTGCTTCCAAGGATCTTGACGAAGAGAATGGGGGAGGGGAGTAACGGCTGAGGCCTAATGATTTTCTTTTGAACGCAATTGTAGTGCCTTCCTGCAAATGCCACTTCCCTGAGCTGCTGATACAGATGCCCTTTGACTGGTACTGGTGCGTTGAGGCTTTATGTGTTATTGGCTGAGTTATGACAGTTTGTTCTATTATCATCAGTATTTACACACAGTGATTTCTAAGGACCCTTTTGAATTGATACTCTGATGAGAAATATAGTTTGTCTTGGAATATTAAACAAAATTTAAAGGGATTTATTTGGGTTCTTGGTGTTGGAAACTGTACATACACTAGCAGTCTTTAAAAAGTTTTCAGTATCTGGGCTCCTGGGTGGCTCAGTCGGTTGGGCGTCCTGACTTCGGCTCAGGTCATGATCTCCCGTGGGTTCAAGTCCCGCGTTGGGCTCTGTGCTCACAGCTTGGAGCCTGGAGCCTGCTTTGGATTCTGTCTCTCTCTCTCTCTCTCTCTCTCTCTCTCTCTCTGCTCCTCCCCCGCTTGTGCTCTGTCTCTGTCTCTCTCAAAGATAAATAAAACATTAAAAAAAACGTTTTCAGTATTATTAGTAAAAAATCAAAAAGACCTGCTCTATAGAAAAGAAAAATCCTTGCACTGGACCCAGGGGTTTTCTTCTGGGATTAAATGCAGTTGTGGGGTGAGATGGGGGGGAGAGGAACTCACTAAAATCAGCAGTTTTGCAGATGTCATAGTGTTGTGTTGCAATAATGTTGTTTTCAATTGTCGTATAAACAAATAAAATTAAGTCTGATAGGACGACTTATTCTATGAAATAGATTAAAAAAAAAAACACAGACAAGAGAAAATGTGAAATGAGCATGTGCACAGATTGACACAGAAGGCCAAATTCCTGCTTAAAGACTTCTAATCCAAGGTGTAGTTTCAGAGATAATTTGTTTGATAAATGCCTGGAAGGATTTTTATTATCACGCATCCTACCCCATCTCAATTGTTTTAATGTAGTGAATTGCTAGAGAGAGAGGTTTGCAGAGGCAAGGGCGACAGCATAGAATAAACATCTTCTGTTCCAGACTGGCTGCTCTAAGGAATGTGATTTCTGATCCACTTTGCTTTCACAACTTAGAGTGTAACCCCTAAAGTTGTATATCTTTTACAGTGAAGTGTGAACAGTTCCAATGTATTATTTATTCAGTAGGAATAGAGTCTGGTCATTTCAATCCATTATATTCTCTGCCAGTGTTTTGTTGCGAGGTGACTAGAGTAATTCACAACAAAAAGGTTCACAACAAAAAGGTAGTCCAAATCAAGAAATAAATGTGCCAGAAATAAATTGTACAAGAAATAAATTGTACTTTTTCAATTTTGTCCTGGTGGTCAGTCAAAACATTTTTAAAAAGTGGCGCGGTAATTACTGTCAGGTCCTGCAACAATTATATGTACTATTGAACAGAAACATGCCAGGTGCCTTAAACACACACATACAAGAATATGACCTATGCCCTTCTAAAACCAGTACCTGTTGAAGATTATTATGGATTTAATAAGCGTTCATTACTTTTATTATTTAAAAAGTTTTTTTTTTATGTTTATTTATTTTTGAGAGGGACAGAGTGTGAGCAGGGGAGGGGCAGAGAGAGAGGGAGACACAGAATCCGAAGCAGGCTCCAGGCTCCGAGCTGTCAGCAGCACAGAGCCCGACGCGGGGCTCAAACCCACAAACTGTGAGATCGTGACCTGAGCCAAAGTCAGACACTTAACTGACTGAGCCACCCAGGCACCCCCACTCATTACTTTTAAAATTAGTTTTGAATCTTTAACATCTTGCTCAAATCTCAGTAATGAAACATTCAAGTAGTAAAATAAGTTGTGTATACTGAATTCTTCTGGGAATGCTGTGCTTTCCTACTAACTGCTTTTGGCAGCTTCTTTTGCAGTTGATTTAAAGGCTAAGATAGCAGAAAATTCAGATGTTTAGAGTCATTAGTGTAACATAGCTGTGAACTTCGGTACACACACATACACACCCTGAAACATTACACTATTGTTTTACATATTCACTTTCTGATAACACTGTGCTCTAGCTGATCATAGAGTTTTTCAACAACTAGGAATTCCTCTTGAATCATATTTAAGTGATTGTTAATTATTAGTAGTATCTTGGTGATTATTCCAAATTTGTAGCTTGCTTGTCCTGTTTAAATGTGATTTTGGTGTGCCTGTTGGCTTGTGCTTGGTTTCTTGTCTGACTGTTCAGTGTTTTTTAAAATAGTGAGGAAAAATGAGCATTTATGTATTAGGAAATGGTTAATATTGCTTAAGCCATTTTAGTGAACATTTGACCACAAATAACTCAGACATACTCAAATACTAAATATATTTACTAGGGGGCGCCTGGGTGGCTCAGTCGGTCAAGCGTGTGACTTTGGCTCAGGTCATGATCTTGCATTTCGTGAGTTCAAGCCCCGCGTCGAGCTCTGTGCTGACAGGTCAGAGCCTTGAACCTGCTTCGGATTCTGTGTCTCCCTCTCTCTGCCCCTTCCCTGCTCATGCTCTGTCTCTATCTCTCAAAAATGGATAAATGTTAAAAAAAAAAAAAAATATATATATATATATATATATATATTTACTAGAATGAGGTTTTGGTTGGAATTGTGATTTGCATAATTAACCTGTAATATATAAGTAATATATTACTTACAGTAAGTAATGTAAGATATGCCATGTGTCTGTATATTAGGTAACTAGGTCAGATAGGACTGCTAATGTAATAGGTTTTTTTGTAAAGCGACCCATTTGTGTTAGTGTAAAATTGTTTTCATTTGGTAAACTTTACCAGTGTGTCAACAACTGTAAGCAGTGTAATTAATTGTGAAATATTTCCTTAAGTGGTTACGTTACAAAATGAAAAGACTTCTAATTCATAGACCACTTGGTATTTGAAGAATCCTCACAGCCTGTTTTGTCTTGGGCTTTGGCATCGGAAGTTGAAGTTACTGGCCATGCCCTAATTAAAACTGGTAATACTTGTGATTTGTAAGGGTGTTGGTTAGGCTTATTTGGTTGTAAGGAACAAAAAATCTTCCAAGTTATTTCACGTATGGGAGAAAAGAGGAACAGAAATGGACACCTAGAGAGTCAGGCTTCACAGAAGAACAAGAAGCCCAGGTTCTGATGGGCCTCACGGATGCTGGAATACTGTTAGGGATAAGGATGCTGCCTAGCTTTAGCGACCAGATTACCTTGTTGCCTCCTCAGCAGGAAGGGTTTGTTGAGCCATACGCTAGTGCCTGGGCTGTGTATGGTTGTGCAGGCTATGTGTAGCATAAGGACAGCACTCTAAACGGGACAGTATTTACTTTGTGGGCCTGTACTAATCTGAAAGAGAGCTTTGAGCAAGCCTGGCCTTGCAGCATCTCGAGACAGAGTCTTGGAACAGCGGGGGAGAGCCCTTCGTACAAAAACCTATTCTAGCACACTTGGACACACACATACTCAGCCAGGTGCTGTGAGTATGCACGTATACATTCATTCACACCTATACATGTTTACCAGGCTCCCAGAGGTCTGATTCCTGACCCTGTTGCTTCTGGGGGTGGGGAGCAGGGTAGGTAGACTGGTGGTAGCCCTTTGTTGCTTGTGGGGTGAATGTACTTCGGGGGTAGTGTGAGCAGGTGAGAATGTGGGCATGTGTCTGCATGTATGAATTCAGACCAGCTGCCTGGGGAGGCTCTCGAAACCCTTTTCCTCCCTAGGTAGAATCTGGTTGCACTGGGGAGGTGTATCCACACTACAAAAGTTTTACTTGATTCCGATGAGATGCAAAGGCTCCCGCCACTGATTTAAAAGATGTTTGGTATATGAAAACATTCTTCAGGTGGATTTAAACTGGATGCGCCTTAGTAAACCCAGTGTTGATGTTCCCTTGCTCATCAGTCCTCTTTCCCTCCCCTCTTTATGTTTCTGTGAGCCTGCTCTCTCTGGTTGGGCCACCACATAAAGTTGTTCAGGTTGGATAGTAATATACTGACTTAACTTTTTTAACTGAAGGAAGGTATTCCGCACAAGACACTAAACAGCCAGGGCTGGCCCGCCGAATCCTCTGCTATTCACTCAGCCGTTTTCTCTCTGGTTTCTTTGTGTCTTTATGCCTCTGCTTCTGCTTCCACTACTAAGGACTTCTTCTGTATTTCATTAACGTTTCTCAAGAGAGAAGATCTGCTAAGACTGTTGGTTAAGGGTTTGGAGCCAGACCGCTTCTTAAGCTACCTACCAGCCCCCCAGATGGCAGGCTGCTCACCTGTTCAAGCCAGCTCTCATTGAGGTACACAGTAGGAGCTGAGGGAATGGGAGGTATTCGGAGCCAAGGCCTGTGGAAGGGAATTTTTTCTACTGTTATATCCTCTCATATTTTTCCCATCTTTATTTTCCCTGACATCTGGTATGGCTGTTGTTGCTTTTGATGGCTTATCCAACAGTTTATGTTGCTTTAAGAAACTACATAGTCATAAATGGTAGTCATTTAAAATCTCTTTTTTAGGTGAGATCATTTTATTACATATGTCTTGTTACAGTTTTCCTGTGAATCTACCTACCTACCTGGTCTATCTTCCTGCCTACCCAAGTCCTTGTTTCCCAAACTATATTTATTCATGGCATACTAATATGCTGCAAATATTTTAAGTGTTCTGAGGTCAAGTAAATTTATAATGCACATTATTGATACCTTAACGGCTCAGAAATATCCTATAGTTTACAGAGGTTTTTTTTTTTTTTTCTTTTAACTTGTTTGTTTGTTTAGTTTGTTGGTTTTCTTTGCTTCCCCAAAGAATACTTATGGGCTTCTTATGGAAGCTAATATTCTTTTTTTTTTTTAATTTTTTTTTCAACGTTTATTTATTTTTGGGACAGAGAGAGAGACAGAGCATGAACGGGGGAGGGGCAGAGAGAGAGGGAGACACAGAATCGGAAACAGGCTCCAGGCTCTGAGCCATCAGCCCAGAGCCCGTCGCGGGGCTGGAACTCACGGACCGCGAGATCGTGACCCGGCTGAAGTCGGACGCTTAACCGACTGCGCCACCCAGGCGCCCCTGGAAGCTAATATTCTAAAGAACGATTTGAGAAACACATGTAAAATTAATCCTTTCTTAATCAGGTGGCTTGCACTTTTCTCCTTAATAATGAAGAAGTAATTTCTGGGTGATACTGTTATATAACTTTGCTGCTCTGTACTGTTTCTGTTCAAGCAAGCTTTGCATTCCAGTACTTCCAAGGGTACAAAATGACTGCTTTTTCCACCTTATACATAACGTCATTCTGGAGGTTTTTTTTTTTTTTTTTTTTTTTTTTTATGTAATCTCTCCACCCAGCGTGCGGATTGAACTCATGACCCTCCAGATCAAGAGTCACATGCTCTACTGACAGAGCCAGCCAGGTGCCCATTCTGGAGTTAAGATTGTTGTATCTATAATTTCTTATTCCAGCTTTAAGTCAGATCAGTCAAATTAATATTTTCTTTTTCACCCCACTCCACTAGTTCTGCTCTTACTTAGGGTTTAATCACTTCTTTTTTGGACACTGGTAGTGTGTAAGCACTGGCAAGAATCTTTCAGCAAATATTAAAAAAATATCCCAAGTACTTGACTGTGTAGTTTTTTGAGGTAAGCCTTATAGGCATGTAAAGATGAATAGAACAGCCTTCTAGAAATTACTGTCCGTACTGGCTGTATACACATAACTGTAGAAGATAAACATAAGTGTTTTAGAGACACAAAATGCCATGGAGTTGTATTAGTTATGTACTGCTGCATAAAAAATTACCTCAAGACTTGGTGACAACACGGTAAATATGATCTTATAGTTTCTGTGGTCATTTGTTTGGGAGGGGCTTAGCTGGGTGGTTCTGGCTTCAGGTCTCTCTTGAGGTTGCAGTCAAGGTGTCAGCCGGGGCTGTGGTCATCTGAAGGCTTGACTGGGGCTGGAAGGTCTGCTTCCAGATGGCTCACTCAGTTGGCTGTGGGCAGAAGGCCTCATTTGCTTGCCACATGGACCTCTCTGTGTGGTTACCTGAGTGACCTCATGACATTGCATTTGGCTTCCCCCAGAGGGAGCAATCAGAGAGAGAGAGAGAGAGAGAGAGAGAGAGAGAGAGAGAGAGAGAGGAAGCAAAGAGGAATCTTTAATGCCTTTTCTGACCTACTCTCAGAAGTCATACACCATCACCTCCATCATATTCTGTTAGTTAAAATCAAGTCACTAAGTCCAGCCCATGTGCAAAGGGAAGGGAGTTTAGCTCCACCTCTTGAAGGGAGGAGTATCAAAGAGTTTGTAGATTTATTTAGAAACCACTGCAGGGGTTCAAAGGAGAGAAATCTAGAAGATTTAAAAAATGTTTTCCCCTTTGATTATCTTCAAGCAATGCTTTACTTTAACTAGAGAATAGTTGCTGGTTCTTAGAGGAGAGTGGCGTGACCATAACCTCATGTTATACATCTTCTACTCTTGTTAAGGTATCACTTATTCCTTACCCTCTTCCTGTTGTTCTTACATCAGATTTAATCTCTTTCAGATTTTTTTTTAGTATCTATTTTTGAGAGAAAGAGCACAAATTGGGGAGGGGCAGAGAGAGAATGAAACACAGAATCCCGAAGCAGGCTCCAGGTTCTGAGCTGTCAGCACAGAGTCTAACGCGGGGCTCGAACTCACAGGCTGTGAGATCACGACCTAAGCCGAAGTCGGACAGTTAACCAACTGAGCCACCCTTGTGCCCCAGATTTAATCTAAATTAAAACTGTGGTTAGGACACCTGCCTTAGAATTTTTTTGGTTTGGCCACTCTGATTTCCTACCAGTTAAGTACCTTTTCTTCAGTTCTATACTTCCTCCTCATTTTATCACTTCATTTTTTGGGGGGGGGGCTCCATTGAGGCATTTTATTTGCCTGTATGTGTTACATCCCGGGAAAAAGAATCCAAGATTTTCGCTCCTGTGTGTTTTTGTCTTGTTTCTGTAAGGCCCGTGTTGCCAGCTGAGGTTGTCAGTTCATTGAAACCAAACTCATGGGACAGGAGCAGGTTATTCTGCCATTTTTTCTAGATCTTTGAGTTGCACATCAAAGCTGGGGCTGATCATCCACATGTGTTTAACCTGCCTGTGAGGTTCACAGTAATTTTCCCGGATCTGTGAACATCAGTGATTTCAAATTCACCAATGTAACCATGCTTCATCATTATAGTTAGAAACTGGATGATGGGGGCACCTGGGTGCTCAGTCAGTTAAGCGTCTGACTCTTGATTTCAGCTCAGGTCATGATCTCAGGGTTGTGAGATCAAGCCCTGTGTTGGGCTCTGTGCTGAGCGTGGGGCCTACTTAAGATTCTCTCTCTCCTTCTATCTCTGCCCCACTCCTGCTTGTGCATACTCTCTCTATTAAAAAAAAAAAAGACATAAACAAACCAGTGACTTTGGAGCATGGCCTAATAACATGGCATTTGCCTCTCTTTTTGGCATTGGTGACGCTCTTGAGAGCATGAGCCAGGACATTCATGTGCAGCATTATGGCAGCATTGAAAGATGGTGGAAAGAGACTCTTATCTTGTGTTAATGTTTATTACTTGCATTTGTATCTTAGTATTAATTATGTCTTTTCCATTAGATTGAAAACCCCTTGAAGTCAGAAAGTTTTCCTGTAACTACACCAGTGTGTATGCTCACATGTGGAATTAAATGTATTCTAAAAGACACAGTTAATTGTATCTAAGATGTTATCAGTAGTAAGATGCCATTATTTCATGTATGGCTAAGAATGAAAAAAATGCTAACGATTTAACTGTTACAGTTAACAGTTTAACTGTAGGACCTGCCTCAGTTCCAGTGCTGTACAAATGGAAAACATCATGCATCTTGAAATCATTGAACGATGGTCATATATTTAGGCCATCATTCTTTTCGCAGCTTTATATCCTGGAAAACATTCTTTAAGATAGATCTTAAAGCAGATTATTTTTTCTCATAGGAACAGTGTGATAGGTGGTGTTCTTGTGTAAACATTTAGCATGAAAAACTTAGATATGACCAAGAGTACAATAAAAACAGATGCTACCGTAAACCTATAGTCATTATAGTTAAATTATGATCCAGTTCCCATAGAGTAGGTATAACTGTTATATATTTTGATTTGTAATATGCTGTATTTTTTGTATATATAACATACAAAAATATTTAGCACCCTACTGCATCATTAGTTTGGCCTAAAATGTCAACTTATTTTTTTTTTAAGATTTTATTTTTTTATGTAATCTCCACCTGCAATGTGGGGCTCAAACTCATGACCTCAAGATCGAGAGTCTCATGTTCTACCGGTTGAACAAGCCAGATGCCCCTAAAGTGTCAACTTTTATATATTTAATATTTAAATATTGCTGTTTCTCATAATTCTGTTCAATTTCTCCCTCAGCACTGTTTTCCAGAGTGACCTCGTTCTACCTAGTATGTCCAGTCTGCAAGTTTATAAATCTAGCCCTAATCTCTTTCCTGAGATCCACATCTATGTTGCCCTCGGTCTCCTTGGATGTCTTTTGGTCTCCCATCCAAGTACTAACCAGGCCCGACCCTGCTTAGCTTCCGAGATCAGACGAGATTGGGCACGTTCAGGGTGGTATGGCCGTAGACTTGGATGTCTTTTGGGTACTGAGCCTCAAAATTTACCAGTCTGTGTTTGATCACTCTTAACCATTATACTATTTATTTTTATTTGAGAGGGAGAGAGAGAGAGAGACTGTGCAAGCAGGGGAGAGGGGCGGTGGGGGGTGGGGGAGAGATTCTTAAGCAGGCTCCATGCTCAGCGTGGAACCTGATGTGGGGCTAGGTCACAAGACCCTGGGATCATGACCTGAGCTGAAATCAAGAGTTGGATGCTCAACTGACAGAACCACCTAGGCACCCCTCATCATATTGTTTAACAAAATAGTTAAGAGAACGCTAGACTCAATCCCCAGTCTGCTGCTTAATAACACTATGGCTTTAGGCAAGTTACTTACCTCTCTGGGTCTTGGTTTTCTCATCTGTAAGATGAGAGATAATAGTACTCATCTCACAAGTTTGTTATGAGGACCAAAGTAATTAATACATATAAGTTGCTTAAAATGTCCCTGGAAAATAGTAAGTACTCAATAAATATTAGCCTTTAAAAATTATTATTACTGTTATCATTGTCATTTAGAAATCTAACTTCCACTGTGTTTGCTTTCTTAGTTATCTGCAATACTCAACAACCAGGAGATACATAGGAGCAGTGGGTCAACTCTAGAGGGTTCAAATGACTTCTGAGTTGCCAACCAAACTTTTATTATTTCTTGGATATAGGAAATGCTGCAGAATTGTACATGATTAAATACCAAGAGAATGGCACCATAGAGTAATGGTGAGGTTTGGGCTATTAATGAATGATCAGAATATGATAGCTCAGTTGGTTCTCTTCCTTGTGATGTTCCTGAAGGAGATTTACATGAGTAGAGCAATGGCAAGTGGGAAATTTAAAGTATTATTATTAATTGGGTTTTTGGCCAAAATGCCCACGTGGAGCTGTCTGATATCCTGGGTTGTAGCCTGTTGCTTAAGCTTGAGGCCAAGGCATGGGATCTCCCTTTGTCCTAAATCCCACTATCTTACTACTGCTACAGAAAACCCAAACATCAGCCTTTTGAGCGTGTGTGAGAGAAATGAGCATAGAGCAAGATAGTGTGGATCGTCATATATGTGTGTCAGTCATATATGTGTGTCACGTTTAATTGGCATTTAATCCTCAAATCAGTAAACGAGTCCAATCAGTGGTTTGGACTCTGACCCAATCAGATTAGTAGTCCATTCTCTCAGGGAGGTTCAAGAAGGTAGGGGATGGAGAGAGTGAGCGAGCGAGGAGTCTTGTTGGTCCAGCTTCAGCTCTGTAGTGAGCTGGTTTAATGGCCTGTGAGGAATAACTAAATATGGTTGGCCATCTGTCTAGCAGCCCTACATTATGACTTATTTTTTTTTAGGACATTCTCTGGAAGCTAGGGGGAACTGCAAAGTGTTGTTTAAATTTAAGGATAAGGTTACTCTTTGACAGGAAATTAAGGAGAAATATTATGTGAAAATAAGATTTGCCATTTGGAAAAGTGGTCTACCATTAATGATAGCTCCTATAGCATTTTGGTAATAAGCTGATTTTAATTTTGGTAACAGGAGTATAATCTTTGAGGAATATAATTATATATGATTATGTTAGTAGAGCAGAGCTGAAGCCTAATCATATTATACTCAGTCTGAGACAAGAACATGATAGCAGAAGGGGGATAATTAACTTGGAGGCTGGAAGAGAGGTATCCGGAGTGTTGCCCTCAGATTCTGCAACCTCAGGTACATTGCTATCTTGTCAACTCTAGGAGGGCACAGGCTGCATCTGCTTTGGTCTCCTCCACATCCTTTGCATCCAGCATGTGAAGAATGTAGCAGACATTCACTCGTCAAGTGAATGATTGGATAATATAATTATATAGTTTATCGAGGTCGATGATGCAGGAGATTTGTCTTAATTTCCTGACCCCAAGGAATATTCTGGAAGCTGTTTTTTTTTTTTTTCAAGTAGGCTCCACACCCAGTGTGAGGCTTAAAGTCATGACCCTGGGATCAAGGGTAGCACGCTCTACTGACTGAACCAGCAAGGTGCCCCAGGAAGCTGATTTTTAGATGGATTCTTTCTTTTTTTGTTTATTTATTTATTTGTTTTGAGAGAGAGAGAGAGAGAGAGAGAGAGAGAGAGAGAATATCAAGCAGGCTCTGCACTGTTAGTAGAAAGCCTAACGTGGGGCTCGAGCTCATGAACTGTGAGATTATGACATGAGCTGAAATCAAGTGTCCTACACTTAACCAACTGAGCTACCCAGGTGCCCCTTGGAAACATTCTTTTTTTTTTTTTTTTTTGTAATTATTTTTGAGAGCGAGAGAGAGAGAGAGAGAGAAAATGCATGTGAGCTCTTGTGAGCAGGGAGTGGCAGAGAGAAAGGGAGACAGAGTATTCAAAACAGGCTCCATGCTTTCAGTGCAGAGCCTGATGTGGGGCTCAAACTCACAAACTGTGAGATCATGACCTGAGCCGAAGTTGGACTCTTAACTGACTGAGCCACCCAGGCGCTCTACACTCTTCAATATTTTTTATAAGAAAACCATCTGCTGGGGGTCCTGGCTGGCTCAGTTGGTAGAGCATGTGACTCTTGATCTTGGGGTCGTGAGTTTAAGCCCCACGTTGGGTGTAGACGTTACATAAAAATAAAATGTTTAAAAAAAGGATACCGTCTACTACAGTGAGTTCATTATTCAGTATAGAATTGTCACTAAACTTTTTTTGATCTAATGATGGCTTCAGATTTTTATTGCTAAGTAAATTTTCTAACAAGACAAATTGGATTCTTTCTGATTTGAACATTGCAATTTTTGTAGCATAATCTGCCTTTTCTTTAATGTGATTCATTATTATAGGAATATTGACTGATATTTTCCAAGTTTTTATACACTAAATGTGATTAAAGACCTCTTGGAAACATTTAATTCCTACCGTTTATAAATTAGAAAAATGTGCATACATCTTGTTGCTATTATATTGAGAAATGCTATTATGAACACTTTATTAATATTCCTTAAGATATTTAGCTTTACAAAACATCTACATTCTTTTTAAATATTTTATTTGTAATGGCCTAGCACCTTTTTCATAGCATAGTGAGAATTTTAAAGTCTTTACAGAACCCTTTAGCAGTTTTTACACTATGGAAAAACTTGAATAACTTGGTTGGTAGGTATGCTTGAAAGAGTGTGCTTTTCCTGATAGTGAACACCGGCTTTTCCTCCCACAGCTCAGGGTGACTTTATTTTTGCAAGTTAGAGGACACAGTTTATTTTTCCATCTGTTGATTGTCATGTTTTATTTGCCCCAGCATGCAAGTACACTGTATGTAATTGTGTAATCATCATAAATGAATTTACTTTGAAATGTTATTTACAAATTATTTTTGTCACCTTAGACCCAAAGTTAAGAATGTTGTTATAAAGTTGTTGTGTCTGAGGACTTCTTGAAACCCTGTGTAAGAAATTGATCTTAACGGGTGCCTGGCTGGTTCAAGTTGGTGGAGCGTGCCATTCTTGATCTCAGGGTTATAGGTTTGAGCCCCGCATTGGGTGTAGAGTTTACTTAAAAGAAGATCTTAAAAAAAAAAAAAGCTGATCATAGTAATTGCCTTTTAAGGAGGCATTCTAGGGCACTGGGGAGGGGGATAGAGAGGGATCTCTTACTGTTTGTTGTATATAACTATTACCTAATTTAAAAAATTGGAAAAACCTGTGCTTTTTATTTTTAGACTCTTGCCATTTTCTTATATGCATTAGTGAAATACCAGTTTAATTTATGTATGAAATGCGGCATACATAATGACCTAGACACATAGGTGCCCTTGATGAATTTTCTCACTAATAGGAATAAGGCATGTACGCTGTTGAGTACTTGATAGAGGAAAGTGCCTCAAGAGGTGATGGTACTATGGTTTAAGAAGGAGAATTAGCTCTGGCAGGGGGCATTAGGGAAGATTTGGTGTAGGAGGAGGTGTTTAACCTGTGTTTTGAAGGATTGGCAGGATTTGGACATGTGATAAGTAGCTAAGAGGATTTCAGGCAGGAAATTGCATGGAGCAAAGGCACCGAGGCTGGAAAGATGGGAAATGGGGAGTACTTTTGCTGCTTCTATGATGAGGATTATGAAATTGTGTTTTGATTTCCTTTTTTTAAAAAAAAATTCTTTTAAAATGTCCTGTAGCAGATGCAGGCATACGTAGTTCTTTCAACTCAGGTGATTTATATTTGAAGCTGTTATTGGTAGCTGCTCAGACCAAGATGTAAGAGGATTTTGGAGAGGAGTCCTTCGGGCTGATTTCTTGGAGGAAGAACAGACTGGTTTGGCTGGAACCATGAAGCACCTGAAAGACAGGTTAGGGTCGTAGCATGGAGAGATTTAACCAGGGGAAGGCTTCATTTGAGAGCCTGATTCATTCAAGTTAAATACAAATTATAATTGTATAATTAATTTACACTCATTGTAATCACATTTATATAGTTCAAAAAGAGTAATGCGTACTCCCTCAGTATTCTTCTAGACAGTTTTTATGCACACGTAAGCACATGTTACACACTATACATACTGTCGTAAATTTTGCTTCTTTATTTAGTATTTCAAGCACATACTTTTCAAGTCAATACCTGTAATTATACCTCAGGTCTTTTTTTTTTTTTTTTTAAACTGCATAGTGGGATATTGTGTGGATGTACACTTTAATTTCCCATTGATGGACACTTAAATTGGTCCTGATTTTTTTTTTTTTTTTAATCCTTGTTCCTGTACAGTTGTATAGGTATATCTGTAGTGTAAATTCTCGGAAGTGAATAAATAGGTATGTACATATTTAATTTTGAGAGCTGTTGATAAATTGCCCTCCTGGATATGCCGGTGTGCACAAGGAGTATTTTATGGTTTGGTTTCCTTATTTTCTCACCAGCCCTGGATATTATGAAAGTTCTTAATCTGTGCTAATCTGATAAGTGAAAAATGTACAGTATCTTATTTTAATTTGCATTTCTTTGATGATCTTCTTGTATATCAAATTTTAAAGTACACATTTTAAAAAAAGTTTATATTTATTTAAGTATTCTCTTCACCCAACGTTGGGCTCAAACTCATGACCCTGAGATCAAGAGCCCCATGCTTTTCCAACTTGAGCCAGCCAGGTGCCCCTAAAATACACATTTTTGGTCTCTCAGTGATAGAGCCAGGTGGTTTATGTTATATGGAGAACTTCTTTCTAAGTAACATTTACTTGTTTTAAAAATAACAGCTTTATTGAGATATAACTCGCATTCCATAAAGTTTACTGTTTTAGAGTGTATACTTCGTAGTTTTAGTCATTTATCTTAAAATTGAGTGTCAACCATTTCTTTATTATTTGTAGTAAGTAAAGCTGAACTTGAGGTCTTTTCTTTCTTTCCAAGTTCGTGAGTATATTAGGCCCAAAATATGAAATGGGAAACGCAACTTTTCTGGTTATTTTTCCAGTCTGTAGGCCTCTCTTTTGGGGAAGTGCAGTCGTGCTAGTTGGGTTCTGAAATGGAATTACTCATGACAACTGTTTTGGAATCTCAGGGCTGTGGTACTGGATGAGGAGCGATTTCTTTTAAATAACTTGTAGCTGAAACTGATTTCTAACTGCTAGAGGTGACTTTTTCTGGAAATTTTTAAAAATGTGAAATCTGATATGAAAAAAGCTTCTGAGGTAAGAAGATTTTAAAACTCTGGTAATTGTTTAAAATTTGTAAGTCTTTTTTTTTTTTTTTTTTTTTTTTTTAGATGGGTGATTCAACTCCTTGGTAGTTACTCTGGTCATTTTTTATTTCAGATTTTTTTAAACATATATTAACGTGTGTGCGCGCGCATATGTGTTTTTGATACAGTGATTACATTGCTTCACTTTAAGAACGCCGTGATCTGGCCTATATGTGTTCCTGGTTATAATTAACACAGATATTTTAGTGTGGAGAAAAGCATATTGGTCATTTGTTAGGCTGATTTTTTTTTTTAAATTTTTTTTTTTTTTTCAACGTTTATTTATTTTGGGACAGAGAGAGACAGAGCATGAACGGGGGAGGGGCAGAGAGAGAGGGAGACACAGAATCGGAAACAGGCTCCAGGCTCTGAGCCATCAGCCCAGAGCCCGACGCGGGGCTCGAACTCACAGACCGCGAGATCGTGACCTGGCTGAAGTCGGACGCTTAACCGACTGCGCCACCCAGGCGCCCCAAGGCTGATTTTTTTGAGGAAAGCTTTTCTGTCTCCTAGCATGGCTCTCATCTAATAGGGTCCCAGGCGGCTCCTGTCCAAGGACACCTATAGCACAGTAGCCCTTGTTATTGGCTGAGTCTGGACCCTCATCCGAATGGTCGTTCGACTTGGGAAAAGGTGTTGGTGCAGGCTTATGGTAGATGGTTTTCTGTTGGTTTTGATAAAATTGAATGGATCATTCTTTTCTTTTGACTTTATAAAGTAATACTATAAACATTTCGTTTCCTATTCTTTTTAGTAAAAATATCCTTAAAAATGCGATTCTCTGCATTTTAACCCCCTCATTTTTTATTATTTCTCCATCTTTTTATGCTTCTTCTATTTGGAAAGTTATTTTTGGTTAGTTTGGTTTTAGTCTTTTAAATTAAAATGTCTTCTCTTTTTCCCCCTTGGCATCTCTTGTTACTAATTTTTTCATGTTTTAGGATTTTTTTCCCTACCGTAAAGTCCCTTGGCCTTTGGGTTGCAGCTTTGATTAAAGTGGATTTTTTCTTGGGCTTTTAATTAGATTTTCTTTTTCTTTAGCTCTTCATATGGAGATTGAGGCTGATGCTGACTGACACGTGGGTCAGTGGCATGATTACTTAGGATGAGACTAATGTGAACATTGAGTGGCTTGAACACAGTGTTCAGCATAGCTTGTGGGTGTTTCCATTTCTGCTGGAGGGCTATTTCCTGACTTAGAAGCACTGTCCTTAAAAAAAAAAAAGCACTGTCCTAAAATAAAAATAAATAAAATTCTTGGTTACTATGTTCATTGAAATCAAGGTGAGACATGAGAACTGGGTGACCTGTGGAAAGTGACGTCTATAAGTCCAGAAACAATGTTTTGCTCAGAGACGGGATATTGATTTGATAGGAGAGAGTAAGAGTCTTTTAAACACACTGTGTATGTGCTGTGTCATTCATGATTTTTCTTGCTTCACCAGAAATATCCTGAATGATGATAGCCTATGAGCATTATAAATAAGCTTGATGTATGTCTTCTAGTTAGCGGGAGAAGACCTGGGCCCCGATTCCACCTGTGCCGTGGACTCCGTGTATGATGAATTGCCCTGCCTCCCTAGCTCTTGGATGGCGACGGTGGTTACATACACTGAGATGAAAAAATAGATATGGAAATACTTTGAGAATGTAAATGTACTCTATAAATCTAAAGTACGTTAGTTTCCTTTTTCTTTCCCAGGAACTCAGGGCTCTTGGAGCCCACAATCTTTCCTTAATCTAGCAGTATTTATTTTCTGTAATGTTGCCAAGAGAAGTCTCCTGTCATCTTGATGTTTTTCTTGTGCCAGCACTACATGCAGATGTATTTGTTCCAAATATTTTTATGTAGGTACCACTAACTGTGCGGTAAGTGTTCAGCTGTGGTAGAGAACTACTGTTTTTAGGTGTTTTATCCTAAAATAAATACTTTTGTTTGCATTTTATGACAAGAGACATCAAAAAGACATTTTATGAGTGTGATAATACATTGCCTTTTCTTTTTTTAACAAGCTCAGCAATTTTTTAAATCCCAGAAATCTGTAAATATGCTTTTCTGTGGTGAATACAATGCGGATGGCATCAATAGGTTGTTTGAGTTCGGAATGGGAGCAGGTATTCGGTTTTCCTGCCACCTTAATCGCAGGCCTGTGAACTTTTAATATAAAGATTCAGAAAGAGCTAGAGTTAGGTTGTAGCCCCTGAAATGTCTTAAACCATTTTCTCTCTCAAGTTGCTTATTCCAGTCCAATTGTTCAGGAAAGAAGCTCGGAAGCTTTTTTGCTTGGGAGTCAGAGGTTAATTTGTAATTAAAACGGTTAATATTGGTTGTAATATCGGTCCCTCTTTGGGGAGGGGGGTGGACGGAGACTGTCCTGAATCAGGGGAGAGTTGTCTGGGTAAGTCTCTTCTCTAGGTGCTCATATAATTCGTTTTCTCATTTGGTTTGTATGTTTGGGGTGATTTCGCCTTTTAAGAAAGCGCCCATATTTTTGTCACTCCCTGAGAAGAGTATGAGTGCCGTCAAATTTCTTGCATCCCCAAAGTCCATTTTGCTTGCACGTAGTCACACGGTTTCTAGGATGCCATTTGCAACCCATGCTGATGCGGGGCTGGCTTTGAAATCCAAGGCATCTTTTGAGTATCAAAGGACTGTAGGAGATGGGTAATGTTAAGGTTGCAAAATTCTTGCAGAGTACCACATGCTGTTGATATGCTGACTGTCGTGATTTATGATCCTCGGAAATTTAGCCTTTGATACAGCTGTCATCAAGGTGGGCCTCAGCTCTGTCTGTGCATTGCTCCGAAGTGATTCACTTTACGCTCCCGGTATAAAAATAGACCCCTTGCTTCCCTGATGTATCACCCTCCCCCCAAGAGCTTCTGTAAACCTTCTTAAAATTGAGAGAAAATACGTGTAAGACACTACTAAAAAGAATCTCACCTCTGGGGTAAGTGTTAGAGATTTGAATGTTGCTAAAGCACCGAGGAGGGAGGGGTTTGCCTATTTTGAGCTCATCTGTGACACTTGTTTAGAAACCTCCGATGACACTGAGTTGGCACAGCTGCATTTCTGAGGTTTGGTTTTTAACTTTAGGTTCAGTGACAGTCATCTCTTCATTTACAAGGTGATTGTCTAGGAGTAACTGGGCCCCCATGGTACCATGTCACAATCACTGTAGGACCCATTTACAGAGATGACCTTTGGAGGGTTTTAGCCTCCTGCTCATCGTATTACCTTAAAAAGGAACCGTGGCCATTTGATGTAATTTTGGCCACAAGACCTGTTGTTTGAATTATATGGAATTAGAAGTCAGTATTTGAAGTTCTGTTTCATTGGATGTTATAAGAGGGTCCATAAGAATAATGGATGACTATGAAGTTTTAGCCTAGTGCATAGTTAAAAGTGTATTTCAGAGATGAGGTAAACCTGTCATGCTTGTGACTACCTGGTTTCTGCTGTGAATTATTGAGCCGATGTTTGTTTTTACTGTGTTATTTAAAATTTTTTTTAATGTTTATTTTTGAGAGAGAGAGAGCAAGGTAGGGAGGGGCAGAGAAAGAGGGGGACAGAGGATCCAAAGTGGGCTCCACACTGACAGCAGCAAGCCTGATGTGGGGCTCAAACCCATGAACTATGATGAGATCATGACCTGGGCTCAGCCAACTTAGCCACCTAGGTGCCCCAAACTGACGTTTGTTTCTAGATGCATGGAAAAAGCTATATGCTTGGTACTCTTTCAATTATATAAACTTAATTGGTTATAAAAATGTTACTTGGACTTCATTAAGTGAAGAAGGCTCTCTTCTAATCTATCTTTTTTCTGTGAAGCTTCACCTGTTCTGTTGATGATAAATTCTGAAAGAGGATTGTTCTAAGTTTAGAGTGATGATGTACTTTATTTGTCCTTAAATGATTTCTGACAGAGCTTTTTTCCTTTGTATTTTCTGTTTTGCTTGAGTTTTAGAGAATTGTAGTTTGAAACTGATGTCTTTTTCTTCTCAAATACAGTATGCTTCCTTTTCTTCTCTTACAGTTTTTGTGTGTGTCTAGGAGCGATGTGTGTAATTTGGAAAAAAAAAAAAAGATCTTGAAAGAGTCATACTTTCCATGTACCTATACTAATCATGAAAAGGAAAACTCAGTCATTTTTCTAAAATGATAGACACGGTGATTAATAAGAGAGACATAATGATATTTATAAAAATGGTCTGTAAATTCAGGCTTAGCTTCTGTGCAAAGGCTGCTCTCCTCCAAGTCTCCTTTTCTCTGGGTGGTCGGCTCTTAGGAAGGGAGGCTGTGAGTGGTACACTGGGCCATTCATTTGCCAGTACTGTTTCTAGTGTCTTTTACAGGGCACAGTATTAGGCACTGGGAGCACAAAGATAAATAAGGTGTGTCCCTGCAGTGACAGAGTTCGTGAGGAAATGATGTGAATAAAATACAGTCTTAGAAGAACTTTAATAAAAGTAGAAACTTTATGCTCCCCCATAGCCCAGTGTGAGGTGTGCATGTGCTGTGGACATTTACATGGTACTTAGGGACAACTTACCTGTTAACAAATGGATTCTTCAGCCCCTCTTTAGGCATCTACATTTATTGCGGATGTGTGGCCTGATGTAACCAGGGTGAGGTTTTCTTGTCACTGAAGTTTTCTAGGGAAGTAGAGGGTAATCTCTTCTGGGAAAAGGTTGAGCACCCTAACCTTTGTCTTTCACTGAACCCGAAATACCTTTCTATATGTTTTGTTTACTTTTAAGAACATGCTCTCAGAGCTTATTTAAAATAATTTTGTTCATTTTTCCCAAACCCCTGTTTTGGAAAAAAGAACTGTTTTTTTTTTTTTCTTTTTTCTTTTTAATGTTTATTTTTTGAGAGAGAGCACAAGCAGGGGAAGGGGAAAGAGACAGACAGACAGACAGACAGAGGGTCTGAAGCGGGCTCTGTGCTGAGAGCAGAGAGCTGATGCGGGCTTGAGCTCACAAACGGGGAGATCATGACCTGAGCTGAAGTTAGGCACTTAACCAACTGAGCCACCCAGGTGCCCCAAAAAAGAACTCTTTTCTAATAAAGAATAAAGATTACTATACCAGAAGGAGTTAGTATTGCCCTTGACCTTCTCCTCTGCCTTGGAAACCTGCAGATTTTTTTTTTTTTTTTTTTTTTGTGGACACATGATATAAGTAAATTAGATGCTGATCTGATTTGCATGTTTTCTTCGTTGGGTGGCAGGGGGCACAATATTTAATTTTTTAATTCATTCTCTCTGGCCAACCATTCTTCCTCCCTAAGTAAGAAGTAACGCCTGGCCTTTTTTTCCCCCTGGAAAATGGCCTGCTTAGTTTTCAGAAAAATTGTGGTACTTCTGTATGGAGGATTTGAAGCATTGTTTAAAAATAAATTTTTAACGGGACACCTGGGTGGCTCAGTCAGTTAAGCATCTTTCGACTCTTGATTTTGTCTCAGGTCATGATCTTGCAGTTACATGAGTTCAAGCCCCGTGTCAGGCTCTGCGCTGACAGTGTGGAACCTGCTTGGGATTCTGTCTTTCTCTCTGCCCCTCTCCTACTTTGTGTTCTGTCTCTTTCAGATAAACTTAAAAATAAATTTGTTAGTATTAAATAATACAAGAACCACCTCAGGACATTGAAAATTAAAATCTAAGCTTTTAGTTATACCTATTACCTCCATATTTCTTATACTGGCACTAAATCTATTTATTTACCAAATAGATTTATTATTTATTTGTATTATTATTTACTATTTGCTAGATAATGTACAAAGTGCTTGGGAGACTTGTAATATAGTGGCACTTGCCTTCGTTAGGAATCAGTCAATCAGTCATTCAATCTTTTTTCTTCTGTTTAGGTTTTTTGTTGTTGTTGTTACTGTTCCTTTAACTGTCTTGCATTGTCAGTATTTATGCTCTTTTTCCTGTCCCAGTGGAGCATGTAAATTAAGTCCCAATCATGGTGCTTAAACCTATAGCTCCAGAGAGAAGCAGCTGGCACTGAATTCTGCTTGGCTTAACTTTCCACCCAGGAACTGTCAGTGAGTCAACAGGTACAGGATATGTGTTTTCCAAGTTTAATACTGATATAAGTGGGATGTAAAAGAAATAAAAGTTATTACCTTTGCCCTCACAACTTAGGAGGCAAGCCTTGAAGAGTATATTTAGAGATCTAGAACAAAAGTGGAATATAGCCAACTACATATTGTATAGCATAAACATAAATATATGAATATATAATCACATTTAGGTTAACTAGAGATTATTGTGGGTTAAAGTAATTGACTAAGTACTTATCCAGAAGCTAAGAGCCCGGCCTTAAAGAGTGGGTGCTGTTTGAATAGGCACTGGGAGAGCAGGTTCTGATGGTCTCAGCAGGGGGTCAGGTTAGCCTGAGGCAAGAAGGAGTGAGCTGTGTACTGAGTCTGGCAAGGGAAATCTTGCTGGAGTGAGGAATCTGTGGGCAGGAGTGGGGTGAGATACGTTAGGTGAGCCAAATGTTGGAGGCTTGGAATGCTAAGTGCAGAATTCGTGCTGGCACCTAAGAACGGGATGCTTGGGTTGGGGGTAGAGGTAGGAACGTGGCAAGGCAGCCAGAGACTGTTAAGTCTGAGTACTTCCGGGTTAGGACATGCACTGGCCAGGCTTGGGAAGGACGTGTTTGTACACTTGTGTGCTGTGTTCACATTGTTTCCCATCCCTACTTGTATTTGGTCAGATGGCTAGACAGACTGAAGGGAAACCCCAGTAGCCACAGGACAAAATAGACTTTGGCAAGTCTAAGTGGTTGGTTGAAGTATCACTGTTGGCTTTTACTTAGCATCATAATTCATAAAAAATAGAAAATTTACCAAAACTCCTATCACCAAATATAGATGTTATTTTATGGGTGTTATAGAGTTAATTTACATGCTCCATTGGGACAGGTTTTTAAACAGATCATAAATCATAGTTTCATCTCTTTTCTTGCCTCCTACCCCAAACATCCACTGTTTCATACATATTCTTCCATCCCCAACCCTCTTGCCCCCCTTTTTGGCTGTCTCTTGTTTATTCTTCAGGTCTTAGTTTAGGCATGCTTTCATCAGGAAACCTGTCCTCACTCAGGGTTGTACCTAGCCGTGCTCTCCCATGACACCTGTACTGTCTGCCCTGGGCCCTCGCTTCTGATACTGCACTGTGATTGTACGCTCGGCCCCTGCTACCTGGGAGCTCAGAGAGCTCAGCCACAAGGCTAATAGCTGTTGAGTCCTCATCTGCCAGGGTGGGCCAGGCCCACGCCTCCTGCTTAGTCAGTGGAAAGGTTGGGCTTACTTATCATTGTAATTGAGTTTTTAAAATTTAACATCTCCTAAACACTTTTCTGCTTTTATGCATTCCTAACTATTGTTTATTATGGTAGTATGTTTTTAATGTTTATATTCCTTAAGTACTTCCCTGTTACTGGGCATTTTGGTTGTTTCCATTATTCTTTTTCCTCCATATCTATACCAATACCATAAACTTGCTTGTACATACAGCACTTCTTTTTAATACTTCTAAATTAAAAATAATCAAAGAAAACCATACCTGAGCACATATTTTTATCTATTGTATATTTTTTATTTATTAAAACATTTAAAAAAAATGTTTATTTTGAGAGGGGGGAGGCGCAGAGAGAGAGGGAGAGAGAGAAGCCCAAGCTGGCTCCGCACTGTCAACACAGAGCCCGATGAGGGGCTCAGACCCACAAACCTTGAGATCATGACCCAAGCTGAAATCAAGAGTCAGACACTCAGTGGACTGAGCCGCCCAGGCCTGAGCTACCTAGGTGCCCCAACCACATACTTATTTTTAAAAAAAATTTTTAATGTTTATTTATTTTTTAGAGAGAGAGATAGAGACAGAGAACAAGCCAAGCGGGGGAGGGGCAGAGACAGAGAGTGAGACAGAATCCCAAGCAGGCTCCAGGCTCTGAGCTGTCAGCACAGAGCCCAATGCGGGGCTTGAACCCACAAACCGTGAGATCACGACCTGAGCCGAGGTCGGACACGTACCCGACTGAGCCACCCAGGCACCCCATCACATACTTATTTTATAAAAGATGTGTGTGTTCATTTATACATTGTGTCTAACTTCATGGTGAGTGGCCTGTAAAATAGCATTTGTTTTTGCTCAGATTTCATTTTGAACAAGGAAAATATGCCTCTGTTCCAATTCAAAGTAAATTATAAAATGAGCAACTGTGATTGATGCCCAAATAGGGTAAGAGACGCTGATGGGGTGATGGGGTACTGTTTTAAGTAGGGTATTAGGGGACAGCTTCTCTGAAGAGGTGACATTTGAGCAAGGCCTTGAACAGGGTAAGGAACCATGCAGAGATCTGGGGATAGGGCATTCCAGGCAGAGAGAATACTAAGTGCAAAAGTCCCAAGATAGGAGCCTGCTGGTGTGGTCAGGGAGCAGTGGAACAGCTCTGAGAGCTGTAGGAGGTGAGGTCAGAGGGAGAGGCACAGGCTGGGTCTGATAGGTCCTTGTAGACCATGGTAAGGTCTCTGCCTTTTATTTTATGCATAACGGGATGCTGCTGGAAGGTTTTGATCCAGGTGTGACAGTTTGATTTCTCTTTTAAAAAGATCCTGCTGTTGGGGCGCCTGGGTGGCTCAGTCGGTTGAGCGTCCGACTTTGGCTCAGGTCATGATCTTGTGGTCTATGAGTTCGAGCCCCGCGTCAGCCTCTGTGCTGAGCCTGGAGCCTGCTTTGAATTCTGTGTCTCCCTCTCTCTCCGCCCCTCCCCCGCTTGTACTCTGTCCCTCTCTCTCAAAAATGAATCAACGTTAAAAAAAAGAAAAGATCCTGCTGTGTAAAAGTTAGACTGCTGCCAGCTGGAGGCTGGTGAGGAGGCCATTGCAGGAATCCCGGTGAGACGTGGTGGCTTGGACGGGTGGGGGTGGTGGAGGTGAAGAGAGTGCTCATGTTTGGGATTTGGTAAAATGCCATGTGCTGAGAGGTGAAGTTTTTACAACTTGTTATAAAACAAGCCTAAGGCAAAACCTCACATTGAAAATGAATTAATAGTGTTTTAAATGCCTTTCTCTTCAGAGTATCTGGTAGATTTTATATCCTTGAAATTACTGAACTTTCAGTTGGGGAAAGGAACCAGTCAAGGTAAGGGCTGGGACCGGGTTGTATTGTTAATCCACTTGCTGATGGAATAAGAAAGATTCCATAGCAGCAGATGTGCAAATTTTCATCTGTAATGGCCATTTATTTAATATAAAAGGTATGTCTGAAGAATTATGCTTGGATAAATTATATACTGAATTCTGGTGCTTAGTGTGATTGTGTTCAACTTGACCTGTTTAGCGTTAACTGTGAAATATGTTGCAGCAATAATAAGGAACGCAATGGGTACCTTTCTGCTGTTATCAAAATCCGTTAACAAGTTTTGCTGTGCTTGACTGCTTTTCAATGTTACGCTTTATGGTTCATACCAAAGCTGTAGATGTAAATGACATCCATTCCACAACGGTTTCTAAGGCCGTACAAACTGTGATGTTGTATTTGGAGTAAACATCTGTTTACTCCATAGGAATGATAGATGCTAGACAGGTTATGGTTTGCTTTGGTTCTACTTCTCTACTTTGCATAGGATTTTAGCCAGGTAGAGAAAAGTATTTCACAGTGTTCTTGAGCTTTGTGAAACTACCTTGGTTTATGTGAATGTTCTGCATGGAAGGCCACTATTCTTTATTTTTTATGCTAGTTTAGCCAAGGGCATCCTTTAGTGTAGGAGGTCTTGTGAAAGTGGGCAAAGCACTAAATTGAAGCGGAGTGTCTTTTTTGGTAAAAGTTGGTTTTAGGAGTATGAAATTTAAACTTACGGTATCTGCTGTTTGCAAAATGCAAGATATTAAGTCATAGTGTTGAGTGTTTATTGGTTTTTGTTTGCTTTTCTAGGGTTGGGTATTTTTTTGTTTGTTTGTTTGTTTGTTTTGAATAATCTCTACACCCAACGTGGGGCCTAAACTCATGACCCCCAAGATCAAGAGTTTTATGCTTTTGCAACTGAGCCAGCCAGGTGCCCCTAGAGTTGGGGTCTTTAATGATAGAGTTTTAGAATCTTATTTTCCATAGCTACTTAAAGATTTAGAACAAAGATTAGGAGCTTTTTTGGGATCCCTTTATTAATCTGGGGAAAACTGTGGACTTTTCCCAGAAAAAGGCATGCACACATTCGTGCAACAAACAGATATATTCAGCATATGTCTATCAAATGGTTACTCTCCTGTCAGGCATAGTTATTAGATGTTTAGGATACATAATGAAAAAAATCCAACAGTCCCCACACTGTGCCCCTGTGGAGCTTATATTCTAGTAAAGTTAGCAAGCAATAAGCATGATACATAAGAACATTGTGGAGTATATTAGGATATGGTAAGTGCCGTGGAAAAAATAGAATACAGGAAGGGAAGAATAGCCGTGGCTCTGATTTAAATATGGAAGTAAGGATCGGCCTGATAGGATGATATTTGAACAAAAGGTTAAAGATGGCACACCAGTTAGCCATGCAGAGTTCTGGCTTTGGAGCTTTCTGTGGCTCAAATGAGGGGAATGCCAGCACAAAGACCAACAAGAAGAGTGGTGTGTTAGTTTCTGGGAGCTGCTGTAACAGAGTAACACCGGTGGGTGACTTAAAATAATGGAAATATATTCTCTCCTATAATCCAGAGGCTCTGAGGGAGGAGGGATCCATGCTCCTCCCCTGGCTTCTGATGGCAGCCGGCAGCCTGTGGCAGCCTGTGGCAGCCTGTGGCAGCCCGTGGCAGTCCTCGGCTTTCAGACACATCATCTGTCCTCACACCTCTTCCTGTTTCATCTTCTTCTGCTTGTCATTGGATTTAGTGCCCAACCTAAATCCAGGATGATCTCATTTCAGGATTCTTAATTATATCTACAAAGACTGTTTTTCCCAATAAAGTCACATTCCACAGGAACTGGAGGTTAGGATTTGGATTTACCTTTTTGGGGACCACCATTCATGTGTATTGATTCCTAAGATAGGTACAACTGGTAGTACGTACTGGTAAGGGGGTAGGGGCAAGTGGGTCTCTGGTGCCCCTGGGGTCCTCTTAAGGACCTTGCAGAAATTGAACTGGGAAGTCTTTGGAAGGTTTTGAGCAGGGATTTGACAAGTGATTTGCATTTTAAAGGGATGTCTCTGACTGCTGTGTTGACTACAAATTGGGGCCAAAGGATGGGGTTGAGGGCACAGGTGGGAGGCTAATGTAATAAATAATCTACATGAGAAATGATGGTGGCTCAGACCAGGGTGGTAGTAGTGAGGGTGGTGAGTGTTTGGCTTCAGGACATACTTCAAAGGTAGAATAATGGTATTTTCTGATGAATTTTCATGTCGGGTAGGGGTGAAAGCAGTCAAGAATGATTCCAAGGTGGGGTGTCTGGCTGGCTCAGTTGGTAGAGCATGCGACTCTTGATCTTGGGGTTGTGAGTTCAAGCCCCGCGTTGGGCAAAGAGCTTACCTAAAAAAATAAATAAAGATAAAGACTGACCTACTTTAAAAAATTAAAAAAAAAAAAAAAAGAATGATTTCAAGATTTTGGGACTAAGCCAGAAGGATGCGGTTATCAGAAGCTAGCATGGGAAGGGTATGGTTAGAGCAGGCTTTTTGGGGAAGATTAAGAGCTTAGGTTTGGATACTGAGTTTAAGGTAAGTAGTAGATTGCAGAGTAGAGATGCTGAGCAGACAGTTTTAAGACAGTAGAAGAGTCTGGAATTAGGTGAGAAACCTGGATTGTAAATACATAGTTATAGTTATTGGCAAATGTAATTAAAGCTGGGAAATTGGAAGAGATCACAACAGGAATACAGAGAAAAGGTCCAAGAACTAAACATGGGGCATTAAAAGGTCTGAGAAAAGAACAGTCTGCCACAAAATTCACCAAGAAGAGATCAGCATAAAAGGAAAAACCAAGAGAGCATCTTGGAAGCCAAGTAAGAAAAAGGGAGAAAGTGTTACAAAAGTCTGCTAAATCAGGTCAGATCCGGATGGAAAATTGATCATTGGATTTAGCAGTGTTGAGGTCGGAGATGAACGTGACAAGATTAGTTTCAGTGGGTTGGGTCAAAACCTTATTGGAGTGGATTTAAGAATGAAAGAAGAATTTGAGAGAATGAATATAGCACCTTTTTGGAGGATATTTGCTGTAGGAGAATAGCAAAACAGGGCTGTAGGTAGTTGAAGACCTTTTTTTTTTTCCCATATAGGAGAAATAATAGTGCAGAAGTAGCTTGCTGCTTCAGAATTTTGTTTAATTTCAGGGGATTAGTAGGTCCACTGCATCCCTCTGTGAACCTGCAATTTAGAAATTCTTGGCCTTTAGCTTGTCAGCATCACCATGCGGCAGCATCCTCACTTCCTCCCTCAACATGGCCCTTTGGTATTAAAGAGTTTGCATGGCCTAGGGATTAGATCACAAAGAATGAGAATTCCTGTTTCCATTCTTTCTTATAAGGAGTAGGCCTGGGTGCAAATTACTTACCTTACATTAAAAAAATTTTATTCTTCACTTAGTCCTTACAGTGGCACTGTTCTACATGTATTTAATCTTTACAGCAATCCTATGTATTTTTTTACAGTGTTGGGGAAGTGGAGACACAGAAAGACTTGGTAACTTGCTGAAAGTCACCCAGCTGGGAAATGTGTAGCCAAGGTTTTTTTTTTTTTTAAGATTTTATTTTTAGGGGCACCTGGGTGGCTCAGCGGGTTAAGCATTCATTCCACTCTTGATTTTGGCTCAGGTCATGATATCACGGTTTGTGAGATTGAGCCCCCGCGTTGGGCTCCATGCTGATGGTGCAGAGCCTGCTTGGGGTTCTCTCTCTCCCTCCCTCTCTGTCCCCCTCCCTCCAATAAATAAATAAACTTAAAAATTAAAAAAAAAAAAGATTTTTTTTGTAAGCAGTCTCTATACCCAGCATGGTCTCAACCTCACCATCCTGAAATCAAGAGTCACGTGCTTCTCCTACCTAGCTAGTCAGGTGCCCCCAGATCCAAGTTTTGAACCCAGACAGTGTGACTCCAGAGTCTGTGCTCCTAACCATTGTACTATGCTTCCTCTCATAGTTCTTAAGCTGTGGTTGCTAATAAAGTGTGTTGAGTGTAGGGTGAGGCAAGTGGGATGGAGGTGGTAGGTGTCGAAGGACAAATGATGCTTTTGGGAAGTCTTTGAGATTTTCATCTGAAAGATTTTGTAAAAGAGGCAATGTCCTCATAGATTTGTCCCGGGTAACATATAATGAGTACTGTAAGATTCTTTTAATTTTTTTAAAGATTCATTTATTTATTTTTTTTTTAATTTTTTTTTTCCAACTTTTTTATTTATTTTTGGGACAGAGAGACAGAGCATGAACGGGGGAGGGGCAGAGAGAGAGGGAGACACAGAATCGGAAACAGGCTCCAGGCTCTGAGCCATCAGCCCAGAGCCTGACGCGGGGCTCAAACTCACGGACCGCGAGATCGTGACCTGGCTGAAGTCGGACGCTTAACCGACTGCGCCACCCAGGCGCCCCAAGATTCATTTATTTATTTAAGTAATCGCTACACACAACATGGAGCTCAAACTCAAAACCCCAAGATCATGAGTCGACACCTCTGACTGAGCCAGCCATATGCCCCTGAATATTGTAAGATTATAATAGATTTTATTATAGGGCTTGAAAATAGCTGCTTTTCTTACAGCAGATTGGCGAGCATCCTTTTCCATTGTATACTGGCTGTTGGCTGGCACAGAGATCTGCACTGTTTCCAGCGGGTGAAATTGCTCCCTCTCCACCTGTACTTTACTTTCTGGTTCCTTTGACAGTAAGGCTTGATATGTCGGTGTGCCCTGGATGGCATTGTTCTGTTGCACCAGATGACCTAAATTACTGGCTCTCTTTGGTGTAGGGTGGTGGTTCAAGTACGCCTTTGGGGCCCTGGAGTTAAAATGGGTGATTCTGAGTCAGTGTGGCTTGAGCATGTCACTAAGCATTTCTTGATCCAGTTGGATAGTGCAGATTCTGTTTGCTTTGGTACAGCTTAGGCATGTTCTTCTCTCTGTAATCTCTCCCCAGGAATCGACTAGCCAGGGCCAAAGAGGAGCGGAAGTAATACACATGAGGGTACTGGGGCCCAGAATGATAGATGATCAGTTACCCCAAGGTGTAAGTCAAGTTAGTGATTGAGCTGACATTAGAACCCAATTTTCTTAATGTTCAGGTTAATGCTTTAAAAAATGAATGGGTTACTTTAAAAAAAAATGTTTATTTTTGAGAGAGAGAGAGAGAGAGAGCGAGCGTGCGCGAGCACAAGCAGGGGAGGGGCAGAGAGAGAGAGGGAGACACAGAATCTGAAGCAGGCTCCAGGCTCTGAGTTGTCAGCGCAGGGCCCAACATGGGGCTCGGACCCACAAACTAACTGTGAGGTCATGACCTGAGCCGAAGTCGGATGCTTAACCAACTGAACCACCTAGGCACCCCAAATGGGTTATTTTAAAAAATACAAGCACTGCCATGCAGTTACATAATTTTCATCCTTATAACAAATGCATAATGCTCCAAATGTTTTATTTTTATTATTATGAGTAGCACTATATAGATTTTTTTTCATTCAGTAAATATTGAGTGTCAACTTTCTGAGGATTTGGTAGTGAATCAGTAGGAAAAATGTCTGTTCTCCTGGAACTTATAACAGATTGGTGTCTTCTCATATTTACAATTATTAGTGTAGAGTATGAGTGAGTTCTTGTTTTATTACAGATAAAATTGTTCAATAACTGTATTTCTGAACAAGATTTAAAAAAACTGTATGTAAAAATGAAGTCTTCTAGTGGTACCTGGGTGGTTCAGTCATTTAAGCATCCGACTCTTGATTTTGGCTCAGGTCATGTTCTCGTGGTCTTGAGATCAGCCCTGCGTTGGGCTCTGTGCAGTGTGGAGCCTGCTTAGGATTCTCTCTCTCTTCCTCTGTCCCTCCCCCGCTTACATGTTTTCTCTCTCTCTCTCTCTCTCTCTCTCTCTTACTCAAAAAAAAAAAAAAATGAAGTCTTCTAAAGTATTTATTTTCTTTGATTAAAATGTATAGTGTTTGCCCCCTTATACACAAGTGCTATTAAAAATTAAAATAAATAGGGACCTCTAAAAGAAGTATTTTAAGTATCATCAATTCTTGATAATTAAAGAACTTGGTTAATTGGTTTTTTTCACTAATTAGATAAAATGTATAAACAGGTCTTGTGATTTTTGGCATGGCTGAGAAATTCAGTTTTTTGAGACTTAACAGATAAGATCTATAGTAAAGTCAAATTTCAGGTTGCAGAGTTGACTAGTAATTTCTCATGCCTTGCTTTGTGTGAGTCTCCCATCATCCTGCTTTCATTTCTGGAAATTTGGTAGGAATTTGAGTGTATGGCATTAGATGTGAATCAGTGCACTCTAAGAGGCCCGGTTTGAACTTTGAGTCAGTGAAGTGTGCCTATGTTTAGTAATACAGACAGGCTCCTTTAAAAGAGTTATAACCAAATCTCAGATTGAAAGAAAGTAGATGGTCTGTTCTAAGCACGCATTAAGAAACTGCTTTCTGTAGCTGACTACAGCAGAAAGACTGTTAAGACAAGTCTGTGCAGGGTGATCCCAATGAGAATTATTTTGATACCTTAATAGTACACTCATTAGGTAAATTTTATATAATGACTGATACTTGCGGTGAATCAGTTCTTAGCTGTTTGTTTAGTATGTTGACTATAACTACTTAAAAAAATTGTTTTTTGATGTTTGTTTATTTTTAAGAGAGACAGAGCATGAGCTGGGGGGCTGGGGGGAGAGAGGGAGACACAGAATCTGAAGCAAGCTCCAGGCTCTGAGCTGTCAGCACAGAGCCCGATGCAGAGCCTGACCCCACAAGCCATGAATGAGATCATGACCTGAGCTGAAGTTGGGTGCTTGTCCGACTGAGCCACCCGGGCACCCCTGACTATAACTACTTTACCCATTCTTCAAGAGAGGTGGTATTATTACTGATTTCCAAGGGGAGGAAATGGAGATTCAGAGAGGACTTGCTTCTAACAGTATCAGATTTGGGGTCCAAACAAAGATCTTGGGGCTTGCTGGTTGAAGCTTTTTCTGCCATTCCATATACCTTTCCTTAAAATTATGGCATATTTTGTACTAGAATGACCTGTCTGAAACAATATTTTTAATTTCATTTAGAAAATAAAATATTCATTCTCTTCTGTTTTTCCATTTTATTGACACTTTCCTTCAGGAAGTTCTAAAAACTGAACGTAAGATACTTTTCCTCCTCTCTCCTCTCCTCATTCTCCCCTGACCTCCACCACTGCAAGGATATATACTGCCACCCTCCTCCCCCCCTTCTCCTCCTGCATTCTCCTTCCTCCCCACTTTCCTCCTGTTCCTTTTCTTCTTCTTTTTTTTCCCTCTTCCCTTTCACAATTAGTTCCATTCTAAAACATTTTTTAATGTTTATTTTTATTTTTGAGAGAGAGAAAACGAGTGGGGCAGGGGCAGGGCGGGGGGGACAGAGGATCAGAAGCGGGCTCTGCACTGCAGCGACACAGGGCTCAAACTCACAAACTGTGAGATCATGATCTGAGCTGAAGTCAGACGCTCAACCGACTGAGCCACCCAGGTGCCCCATTATTAAATTTTAATAGTATAAAATGTAAGAAAAAAATATTCCTTGACACTGGATAATATGTTTTTTTCTAGGAGGGCAAAGAGAAAATCTGGATTTCTTAGAGAAGCCAACGCCTTCCAGAAATTGAAACAGCCATAAAACTTACTGTTTTAAGTAGGTTGCAGTGTAAATGTTAGCAGATAAAATATTGATAACTTTCTTGCTCTAGTTAGAATTCCTTCAGAGGTTCAAGTGCTTATTGGCTTCACTCAGAATGAGTAGTTCTAATTTTTGACTTTGATGTTACTTTAACATTCAGTAAGAGAGAACGTGTTTAAGTGGAAGGTCAAATATTGATGGTGTGTAGAAAGGGGAAAGGAAAACTTATCTTTAAATTTGTTAAATTGTTCATTATCTACTTAAAATGATACCGTCTTAGGGGAAGAAAGTGATAACTTCGATGAAGTAAAAAATTTAGAAAGTTACTAAGCACTTAAAGTGGATTCATTTTAGGAAATTTACATAAGAAAAGGTTTGTGAAAATAGGATATATTGTTGTATTTTGGATGATAAGCAGATATTAAGAACTTTGGGATTATTATAGTTTGTATGAAACCTATCAATTTGATGTTTACTTAAATTGTATGTTGAAATTATTAACTGTATTTTCAACTAAAAGATTTCTTAAACAGAAGTGTAGCTTTGGTTTGAGAAGCAGTGTGACTGGTGGTCACAGCTTTGAAGCCAGACACCTGGGTTCAAATCTCCACTCTGCCAGTAGTAGTTTTAGTATTACTGAGGAAGTTGCTTCACTTCTCTGGACCTAAGTTTCCTCATCTATAAAATAAGGAAAATAATAGTACCTACCTTGTAGGATTGCTGTGAGAATTAGGTGAATTAATATGTACAGAGTGTAAGTAAGTGATGAGAGAGGTCACATGTTCCAATGCTTATCGAACACCTTCCATGAATATTTGAGGCTAGGTGCTAGGAAACACAGATGTTGGGAAGATTGAAAAAGATTTAGGGAGAAGAGGTGAACGTTATGAGGGGAGGTATGGGAATTAGAGAGTTCAGATGATTGAATTCTGCTCTGCTAGAACAATGAAGTGATTCTGAGGAAAAGCGGGTGAGAGTTGTACCATTCAAGAGTTAAAATACATGGCAACACTGGCACAATTCTGTGATTATCTCCTTGAGATGCCCTCCTTTAGGTATTGGAATACACGTTCTCCTTTACATGATGGAATAATAATTCTGGCTTGATTCTTATTTTATTTTATTTTATTTTTTTTAAGTTTATTTGAGAGAGAGCGCTCGAGCGGGGGAGAGGCAAAGAGAGAGGGAGAGAAAGAATTCTAAGCTGGCTCCACACTGCCAGCATGGAGCCCGATGTGGGGCTCGATCTCATGCACTGTGAGATTGTGACCTGAGCTGAAAGCGAGAATCGCACACTCAACTGACTGACCCACCCAGGAGCCCTCTGATTCTTTTTTTTTTTTTTTTTTTTTTTAATGTCATTTGAAGTAAGTTAGGTTGGGTATAATTTTTAAATAGTTTACTAAAATGAGGGGAGAAATAGGAAACTCCAGAGGCAGCGAGAATAAACCAGAGGGAGTAGAAATGAAACCTGAAAGATGATGACTGGAAGAAAAGGGAATCAAAGGAGGAAAGGTTCTGTTGAGGCTGGAGGACAAATGTATCCAAGTGTTCAGGCTTGCTGGGGGCCGTGGTCAGAAGGTGGAGTGTGTGTGTGTGTGTGTGTGTGTGTGTGTGTGTGTGTATGCATGCGTGCGTGTGTGTTGTGGAAGGGTGGTTGTGGAAGTCGATGGTTTCAAGGGAGGGAAGGTAGAGGTCATTGGAGATGCGGTACCTAGAAGCCAGACAGCTCACAGTTAGATGGGTACCCTTTTGTTGCCATCACCCTGACTATGGTAGGACCTGGTGAGAAGGGAGAAGAGCAGATGTTAAAGACTTCTGTAAACGAAGGGGAAGGACCACCCAGAGATCACTCTTGTAACAAACACTCTGTGGCATTTCTTCTGTGCAATTCCTCTTTCTCTCGTTATCTTTGAGTATCATTGATGGCATATGTGTATACTATTTTGTAACTTGCTTTTTATTTTAATTTTTTAAAGTTTATTTATTTTGAGAGTGAGCACGAGCAGGGGAGGAGCAGAGAGAGAGAGAGAGAGAGAGGGAGAGAGAATCAGAAGCAGGCTCTGCACGTGTCAGCGTGGAGCCTGATGGGGGGCTCTGTCTCACAAACTGCAAGACCGCGACCAGAGCTGAAATCAAGAGTCTGCCGCTTAACCAGCTGAGCCACTCAGGCGCCCCCTTAACTTGCTTTAAACATAAGTTTTACATTTTCCTTACGACATCAAATGGTAATAGTTCATTGTGTAAAAGTCAGAAAATGGGGTTAAAAAGAAGAAACTAGAACCGCTAACGTTAGCTCTTTGTGATACACTCTTCCAGAGTTTTTCCCTACGTAGTCAGTATAAATATATTTTAAAAATGGTATCACATTATATACCTATACTTGTATGTGTGTGTGTGTATGTGTATATATACACACATATTTGTGTGTGTGTGTATGTATGCATGTATTTCAAGTAATCTTTGCACCCAATGTGGGGCTCAAACTCACAACCCCAAGATCAAGGGTTGGATGCTCCATCAACAGCAAGCCAGGCTCCCTCACATTAGGTATATTTTTGTAATTACTGAATATTCAATAAAGTATGAGTATTTTCATGTCATTCAATGTCAGTAAATATACTGTCAGGGTTACTTTTAATAACTGTAGTGTTCTAAGAATCTGCTATAATTTACTGACTGAATCCAATTGTTATTAAGCATTTCTAACATCTGTTTTGCTCACCTAATTGTGTATTGGGTCTTTAAATTGATATGGTTCATAATGGTTGCGTAGTGTTTTGGTGTATGGAGGCGCTGAGAGTTGACAGTAGTGAAGGGTGGTTTTTAGCCATGGACCTGATTGACACATAATTTATGGAGGCCAGTTCAACCCTGTGGTTATGGCCATACGCATTAACATTATATTTGTAATATGAACTCTTCAGGGATTTTGGAGGTGTTTTTGTTTTTGTTTTTTTTGTGGTAGAGGAAATTAAGCATATCAGCCTGGTTCTCTGTGTCATTTCCTGGACCAGAAGATTTATATTGAAGATGCTGGATGCTTAACAGTTTGGAATTCATTTTGCCATGTTTACAGCAACATACTCTCATTTGCCTTCCTTCAGTGAAAAAGGGTAAATAATCACTGACTTTTTTTCCTTAATTAAGCATTAAAAGCCAAATTGGGCATTTACATGTTAGGAAAATCATGACAATGACATAAATTGCCTTGCATTTTCTTGTGTGATGTCCTTGGGAACAGTACATGTGTTTTGCAGAATGCTTTGATTGAAAATATTTACACAGAAAATGAGCTTGCAGTATGAACACATTGAAATAACTAATTTATCACCCCTAAAATACATTTCAGTGACTACAGTATCCAAGGAGTCCTAAAAGCTGATTCTAAAGATAGGCTTGGATTGGAGAGACTGACTGCTGAGTTTTCACATTACTTCTTCAGAGCACTTTTCTGAAATGAGTTTTTTACTTATTTGTTAACTTGTTCATTGTTTGTACATGACTTCATATTCACCAGTATATCCCCAGTCCCAGTTAATGAAAATTGTTAAATGAGTGAATTGTATTAGATCAGTTCTCAATCCATTTAAATTACTAAAGAATTGACTTCTTTAGGAGAGTAATTTTCCAGATACACATGAGTAAATTGAAGCCAAGAGAGTTTATCTGGGGTGTTCTGGTGATGTAGAAGGATAATCTGGGAGTCCTCCTTCTCCCTAAATAGTATTCTTCCCTCTGAATCACCTAGGTAACAGCCACAACTCTGCCATTTTGACCATTTCAACCATTCCATGTTTTTCTTGATTCTTTTCTTGATCCCGAAATTGTAGTTCTTATTTTGGTGCTACTTTGATGTATCTAGGACAGCACTGTGCAATAGAAATTATAATGTGAGCTTTAACTATGAGCCATATATATAATCTTACATTTTCTAGTAGCCTTATTAAAAAAAAGATAGAAGGGGTGAAATTAATTTAAATATTTTTTTAATTAAAAAAATTTTGTTAATGTTTATTATTTTTGAGAGAGAGACACACACAGAAAGCAGGCAGGGGAGGGGCAGAGAGAGAGGGAGACACAGAATCCGAAGCAGGCCCCAGGCTCTGAGCTGTCAGCGCAGAGCCTGACGCGGGGCTCGAACTCACAGACCGCGAGATCATGACCTGAGCTGATGTCGGCCACTTAACCGACTGAGCCACCCAGGTGCCCCTAATTTAAATATTTTTAATGTTTTTTAAAAAAGTTTATATTGGGAGAGAGAGCACACAAGCAGCAGGGGTGGGGCAGAGAGAGAGGGAGAGAGAATCCCAAACAGGCTCTGTGCTGGCAGCAAAGACCCCAACTCAGGGCTTGATTCTATGAACTGTGACATCATGACCCGAGCTGAAATCAAGAGTTGGATGTTTGACTGACTGAGCCACCCAGGCACCCGAAAAGGGGTGAAATTAATTTTAACAATTACATTTTATTTAACCCGGTATGTCTGGAACATTATTTTAGCATCTGGAACATTATTTTAGCATGTAAATAATATAAAAATTACTAGTGAGTTTTTTTACATTGTTTTTCATACTAAGTATTTAAAAGCCAGTGTGCTGGATTTTACATTTATGTCTCAGTTTGGATTAGCACACTGCAAATGCCCAGTGTGGCTAGTGTTTACCATATTGGACAGTGCAGATCTAAGGAATCATTTAGAAACAAAACTGAGAACCAAAATGCTAATAATATAGGTAATGGCAAAGATACCCATTTCATAGCCTTGGTATAGATAGGTTCATATAATAATAAATAATGCTTTTTTGCTGCAGGCTGAATTTATACATTGAATTGGTATTGTTTAACCAAGATAATAAAAGTATATTATTATAGGTGTTTTAGAAATTCAGGAACTCTGAAGCTTGGTCACATAGTCCCTCCTTTTCATTCATTCATTCATTCATTCATTCATTTATTTATTAATTACAAAAAAAAATTTAATGTTTATTTATTTTTGAGAGACAGAGAGAGTCAGAGCACGAGTGGGGAGGGGCAGAGAGAGAGGGAGACACAGAATCCGAAGCAGGCTCTGGGCTCCGAGCTGTCAGCACAGAGCCCGACGCGGGGCTCAAACTCACAGACCGCGAGATCGTGACCTGAGCTGAAGTCAGACGCTTGACCAACTGAGACCCCCTCCTTTTTAAATATAAGAAAAAAGTGGATGGAGAATATCTAATTATATCTGTAATATTTAACTAATTGCATGAGGGGGAAAGAGATCTGAAGCATCCAGCACAATATTAACATTGGTAGGTCTGGGTGGTAAGTACATGGTGTTCCTTATGTTTTCTAATACTTGTCTATGTGTTTTAAATATTTCATGAGAAAATTTAAAGATGTGAAAAACTTGATTCATAAAGGTAAAATGTGAACGAGACATGGTGATGTGTTATAAATTCTGGTAGTGATGCTTTGCTGGTACTTTTTCATAGTGATGGTATCGTTTCTTTTTCCTCCAGTTAATAGTGAGTTGCAGAAAAATGGCAACTTCCGTTCAGCAACTGCTTTCTGTGGATGAGATTTGTTATGAAAGACATGCCATCTGGATATGATTTAATGTAATTTCATATTAGAGCTATAGCATTTCAAAGAATGGAATATTTCTTAGACATCTCTGTTTAAACAGATGTTTGACTTGAAGATCTTTAAACTGAGATGTCAAGTAATACTGACATTTTTGAAGTTTAACAATTTTTAAAACTTTTTTTGGCAATTCAGTCAAAAGAACTTTTTTGTTTATTTGATATTATATTAAAGATATAGGTCAGATACTCACTTTTTCAGTATAAATAGGACTTAATAGGAATCTCAAGTGTATTTTGTAAAATTTTATTTGTAATGATGCTTCAAGAGGATAAGGTAAAACAGAGTATCGTATATCAGGAACAAAATATTTGAAGTAACAGTTGGTTTCAGTCCAATGTAGAAATAGGTTATAAGTGAAAAAAATATATATACCATATACACCAGAGATAGAAAAGGGAGAGGAAGTTACAGTTGACAATTAGGAATTGTATATATTTAAGCTGTATAGCGGATGATTTGATATACATATACATTGTGAAATAATCACATTGAAACTAATAATTAACATATTCATCACCTCAGACAGTTAACCACATTTTTTTGTTGTTTTCTGGCAAGAACACTTAGGATCTTAACCTTCTTAGCAAATTTCAAATATACCAGAAAGCATTGTTAACTTGTTAATATTGTTGTACATTCCTAGAAATACTTTTTTCATTCAATAAATGTTTGTTACTGAGTGTGTATTTTAATATAAAATAGTTGAAGCCTCTACCTTCATGGAATTTATAGAGGTGACAGCTGTTTGCATTTTGGTGTCTTTTCTTCCAATCTCTTTTTCTAGTCTTATGTATCAGAAAATTGGGGTCATGTTCTTATACATACAGTTTTGTATCTTTTCCTAAAACAGCATTTGCAGCATCAATACTTTCTCACGGTATTAAAATCTTTGAAAACCTCATGTTAAAAGAGCTTCCTACTGTGATCTTTTTTCTTCGTATAAAAGTATATATTGCTGATTATAAACTTTATATGAATAGAACTGCATAATTTAGCAAACAAAAATTTCTAATAGATCTGAATTCCAAAACGATGAATGTTAGTAGGTTGGCATATCTTTATATCTAACTTTTAAAAAAATGTTTTTTTTATTTTGTGAGGGAGAGGGTAAGCACGAGTGGGGAGGGACAGAAAGAGGGGGAGAGAGAAGAATCCCAAGCAGGCTCCATGCTGTCAGCATAAATCCCAACACAGTGCTTGAAATGTGAGATCGTGAGCTGAGCTGAAATCAAGAGTCGGACGCTTAACTGACTGAACCAGCCAGGTGCCTCTATTTCTTTTTCTATAAAAACATATATCATATGCCTTTGCTGTCCTTTTAAATTTACAGAAACAGCGTCGTACTCTACATTCTGTACTGTAATTTACTTTTTTGTACTTAACTACAAATTCTGAGCTTTTTGGGGCGCCTGGGTGGCGCAGTCGGTTAAGCGTCCGACTTCAGCCAGGTCACGATCTCGCGGTCCGTGGGTTTGAGCCCCGCGTCAGGCTCTGGGCTGATGGCTCAGAACCTGGAGCCTGTTTCCGATTCTGTGTCTCTCTCTCTCTCTCTGCCCCTCCCCCGTTCATGCTCTGTCTCTCTCTGTCCCAAAAATAAATAAAAAATGTTGAAAAAAAAAATTAAAAAAAAAAACAAATTGAGCTTTTTTCCGTATTGGTACACACATAGCCTATCTGTTTTTGGTAATTATATTCCATAATATGGCACATTTAATGTCGTAATTTAGCTAGTTCGCTCTTGGTGGGTGTTGAAGGCTTTGTCTGGGTTTTGCTGTTGTGAACAGTGGTGCAGTTAGCATCCTTGGCGATGTTTTTACATAAGCCTGTGGGTATTTTTGTAGGATAAATTCCTAAAAGAATTACTGAATCAAAAATTAGATGCATTTTGAATTTTAATAGAAATTGCTAAATTAGCCTCCAAAAAGATCGTGCCAGTTGACCTCCCTGTGGGCAGCGTATCAGCCATAGCTTTTTAAAACGCGGCGTTTACAGAGTGCTTGCGGTGTCCGTAGTACTCTGGCGTCGGTGTGGTCCTTCTCACGTTCTTTAGGTGCTGGTAGTCCGCGGAGGAGAAGACTGAGGACACGGCTAGTACGCAGTAGGACTGCAAGGAAACCGAGGCCATCTGCTTTCCAGGCCTGTGCTCTTAATCATTAGGTGACATTTCCTCTTAGATCTGCATCTGACCAAAACTTTTGTTGCGTTTTGCGTCCGTGAGAAAGTCAAGTCCTAATTATTTGTAATCTGTGGGGGCGTGACCCCTTCTAGTCAACTGTCTTTGAACAAAACTAAGTACCCACTCTGTGTCAGGTACTGTACCTTGCAACAACATCTTGCTTAGTCTTCACAGGAATGTTCTGAGGTAAGAGTGTTCATCTAGCTGGCCCATAAATGTCTTTTATTTTCTTTGGTAGAAAACTCTATTGCACCGTCCCATACGGTAGCCATTAGCCTCCTGTAGCTACTTAAATTTAAGTTAATTAAAATTTAATAAAAAATTTGGTTCTTCTCTCGCACTAGCCACATTTCGAATGTTCGGTAGCCACACGTGACCGGTAGCTGCTGTATTGGATGGTGCAGATAGAGAATATTACTGTCATTGCTGAAAGTTCCATTGGACAGCACCGGTCTAGAATCCTGACTTAGGAGTTAAGAAAAAAGGACATGGAAATGATAATTAAAGTATTGTGAGTAAATGGTATTTTTATTATCTTCTAGAAGAGATACCGTGTCTTACACTTCTTTACTAGAAATAATTTTTTGCCATGGTCAGGATTAGAGTGCAGAAGTGCTCCTCTTGAAGTATGTTATGTAAATAGATTTTCCTTTGGTTATTTCTATCTTTAAATTATGGCTAGAAATCAGAATTCTAGAAACATGTTCTGTTTATTCCTCAGACTAACCAACTGCATATAACATTTGGGAGAAAGTCATGCTAACTAAGTGAAGAAAAGGCATCATTCGACTGGGTGCCTCTGTGAGGTTGTGGTCTCCTCACTCCAGACTAGGTCTGTGACCCTTCCAGCTTGTCCTTCTCTATCCCGTTTGCCCATTCTTCTGCCATCACTTTTATTTGAACTGTTTATTAGGCCTTGTAGATTCTTTCTTTGTTTTCTTTTGTGTGTTTTTTTTTAAGTTTATTTATTTTGCATGAGAGAGAGAGAGAGGGAGGGAGGGAGAGAGAAGGGGGGAGAGAGAGAGAGAGAGACAATGAATGAGCAGGGGAGCTGGATGCTTAACCAACTGAGCCACCCAGGCGCCCCAACCCCTAAATGTAATTTATAAACCTTGTTAGTCTGTTCATGGTATCCAGTACATTCTACATAAGAATATAAGAAAAATGACTTTCAAGATAGACTTTGATGTATGTTGATTAATGCAAGTTGGACAGACTTAATTCCCTTTAAACATCCAGTTCCATTTGTAAATATAACTAACATTACATTGCATTAAAAATTTGAATAAACAAATGCCTGACTGGGGAAGCTAACAACCTTTTGAAACAAAACCTTTTCCAAGTACTCATAGGACTTGTGTAAATATAATTAAACTTAAAAATACACTGAATTTCCCCTCACCCAAACATGTCTTTCCTTGTTTTCCTGTTTCCGTAAATGCTTCTCAAGTTGTCTAAGCCAGAAGCCCTGCAGAGTGTGGACTCCCTCTTTCCCCCCACTTTCTGTGTCCAAGTATTGTTTCTTTTTCCTCTTTCTTCCTGGTCTGATTACCCTAGTTCAGGTCACTGTCTCTCTCCTAAATTAGAACTTTGAAGCCTGCTCAGATTCTGTGTCTTTGTAATGCGTTCCTCACTATAGTTCTTGTGATCTTTTGTTTTGTTTTATAACAGCCTTATTGAGATATAATTCATATACCATACCATTCACCAATTTAAAATGTACAGTGTAGTTATTTTTAGTATGTTCCCAGAGTTAGTTGTGCAGCCATCACCATAACCAGTTCTAAAACATTTAATCACCTCCAGAAGAAATCCTGTACTCACTAGCAGTCACTCCCCGTTTCCTTCCCACCCATCCCCCAGCCGTAAGCAACCACTAATCTACTTTCTGTATGTATGGATTTGCCTATTCTGGACATTTCACATAAGTGGAATCATACACTCTTATGACTGGCTGCTTTAACTTAGCATGTTTTCAAGGCTCATCCTTGTTACAGTTTATGTACATCAGTACTTTATTCCTTTTTTATTGCCAAATAGTTGTCCATTGTGTGGATACACTACATTTTATCGATCCTTTCATTAGTTAATGGACGTTTGGATTGGTCTCACTTTTTGGCTATTAAAAAGCTGTTGCAGACATTGATGTCCAAATTTTTGTGTGGACATGCCTTTTCATTTTTCTTGGGTATATACCTAACAGTGAAACTGTTGGGTCCCATGGTCCCTCAGTGTTTAACATTTTGGGGAACTGCCAAGACAGTTTCCCAGAGTGTCTATACCGTGTGACAATCCCACCAGCAATGTACAAAGGCTCCAGTTTCTCCACATCCTCGATAACACTTGTTATTATTTCTGCCTTTATGGTTTATAGCCATTCTGGAGGGTATGAAGTGATCTTATTGTAGTTTGGATTTTCACTTCCCTAGTGACTAATGAGTATCTTTTCTTGTACTTATTGGTCCTTTGCTGTCTTCTTTGGAGCCTTTTGATCTTTTAAAAATACAAACCTAATTGTATTGGTTGTCTGGGTAAAACTCTCCAGCGTTAAACATTGTTTCCCTTCTTTCCCAGCTCAACTCTTACTTTCTTTTTTGGGCTTCAGTTTAGATGCAGTTTTCTTCAGGAAGCCTTTCCTGATCCCCATTATTAGCAATCAACCCACTATGTTGTTTATCTACACTTCCTTTCCCAGTCAAGACAGTTCACTTAGTGACAGGGATTGTGCCTGGCACATTGTTGGCTGAAGAACTGAATATATGGATACATGTAGCCTTTTTTTTTTTTTTTAACATTTGAAGTTTTTTTAATGTTTATTTTTTGAGAGAGAGAGAGAGAGAGGGAATGAATGAATGAACAGGGGAGGGGCAGAGAGAGGGAGACACAGAATCTGAGGCAGGCTCCAGGCTCTGAGGTGTCAGCACAGAGCCCGATGTGGGGCTCGAACTCATCAGCCTTGAGATCGTGACCTGAACGATCGTGACCTAAGTCGGATGCTTAGCCGATTGAGCCACCCAGGCACCCTGTTTTTTTAATTATTGTTTAAATTCTGTCTTGGAATTTCAATTGGACCCAAGGCAGTATTGCGTGATTTTTGTGCATGCTTTGTTTTCCTGCATGTTTTTACAGATGATCATATAGAGAGCGGTGCATGGCTCTTGCTCTGCATAGACAGAGGCCAGGCAAAGCCTGTGCTGACTGTGCTATATGGCTGCTCTCTGTCTGCCCTGGGGGTGCTCTTTGACTTGGAAGAGGCAGAGCTAAGATAAGGGAACGGGAGGCTGGAGAATGGGAACCACAGAGTAGATTAGAAGCCTGGGGCTCTGAGTAACAGTCCCCTAGGACAGGCATACGGCAGCAGGTAGCAGAGGTCCAACCTTTAGGTAGCTTTTTGCATGGGAATAAATATATTCGGTCAGCTGGTGTCCTAGTTCTACCTTTAGTTCTCGAATTATAGGCCAGATGTTTATTTTTAATAATACTACATGGAAAATCTGGTCATGGGGATAGATCTCTTTCCTTTGAGTTAGTTTTCTAAGAAGAACTCCTGATTTCTGAACTAAAAAAGTAGATTACCCCTTATGCTTTTACAGGCTTGTTTAAAACAGAACAGAACCTGGATTTATTTCTGGGATTGTGACTTTACCGGGATGACTTTACTGATCATTCTCTGTCAGAATATCTAGAAATAGTCTCCCGCTTTCGTGCTCCATAGCTACTATAATTTACAGACGGGAAATTTCTGAGTTGATGTTTCCTCTTGTCAGCATTCTAACCCCAACTTCCTTGGCTCCTCCGTGCCTAGATTTTTGTTGTTTGCAGGGCCCTGATAATATTTTAAATTTTCTTCCTTGCCCAAGGGTGTAAAATACCGATGGAAGGCAAAATATCCACGGTCCATCATGTTCAGATATTTTAAACTCCCCGTCTTCATTTATATGGCTCACCTTCTCCATAAGCCACGGCACTCTTTACCTTACAGGGAAGCAAAAAAGGAGCTGACCTTAAGGCAGAAACATCTGTGTTTGGAAGAGAAGTTTTGGGAAAATGAGGAGGGTGTTTTAAACAGTAGTCATCCTGAAGCATTTAGTGCACTGTCAAAAGAAAGTTTTCTTGAGGCTTCATCCAGAAGCACCAAAGCTGAGGCCTAAAGAAGTGATGGTTCCTGGCCTCTGTGAATAGAGTAGATGTTGCTTGACCTCAGCTGACAGGCTTTGTCTGTCTTCAAACAAGATAAGCACTGCCCATTCTAGGAACCAAACAAAACTTTTTAAAGAGCTGATTTGATGGGAGTTACGATTATTTTCACAGATTTGTTTGTGTGTTTCTAAGATATTAAGTAAATGGATACAAGTCCTTTTGCTAAACAGACAAACAGTGTTCTATCCAGAAAGCTGGTTTAGAATTTATTCAGTTATCAAATATTTGAGTACCTGTTATGTGCACTGTATTCTCACCAGAATCTGTAGGAGACTCAGAGATGAGTCACACATTGGCCCTGCTCCTGTGGAGCTTGTCCTCCAGTAAGGAGATGATGCATATATGTAATGTAAATACAGCTATTTGTAAATACGAGGTCAAGGGCTGTCACATTCAGAGAGGGGAAGGAATGACATTCGTGGAGGGGAAGGGGATTAGACAAGGTTGCATATGGAGAAAGAAGCATTTGATCTGAATATGGAAGTAAGGTTGTTTGGTGGGGAGATGAGGTGTTTTGTTTTGTTGTTTTGAAGGTTTTGTAGTATGGGAGTGACATAATTGGAGTCGTGCTTTAGGAAAACTGTTTCTAGGATGTTTTCAAAGATACAGAGTGGAGACTGGGTGGATAAGTAAGGGGAAGCTTCCCTTTCTAAGTGGTGGTGGAAATGGACAGCTATGATAGATACAAGACTTGTGGAACCAACTGGGTTTGACAGTTGTTGAAGCAGGTCATAGTCTTAAATAGAAGTTTCTAGGCGTCGGTAATTAGGAGTATGGCAATAGCATTGACGATTTGGGAACATGAGAAGAGAAACTGGTTTGAGAAGAGGCTAATAAATACAACTCCTCATTGAGAAATCTGGGTGATTTTTGTCATTAGGCAGATGGAAATACTTAATTAGACCTGGGAAGAAGTCAGGGTTGAAGGTAGAGATATTCAGAATGGGGATAGTTGAAGCCTTGAGATGGAATGACATTGTCAGAGCGTTTAGTATCAAATGTGTCTTTACCATGAATGTCACATTGCAGAACCCCCAAATCTTCCAGTTTTAGGACAGGCACGCTCCAGAAGAGAGGGTGTTGTTGAAAGAATTGAAACTCTTCCTTTGTTTGAGTTTTTATTTCTCTTTGGGGTTCTTTCGGTTTGATTCTCATTGCAAATCACGTAAAGCAGCGTGGTTTTGAGCACGGAGACAGAGACACAGGGCACAAGTCCATCTTGCACCGACCCACACGTGTCCTCGTTAGAGGCATATGACTTCTTTGTGCTTCAGTTTCCTCCTCTACAGAATGGGGATGGTAATACCTACCTTTTATAGAGTTGTTTATGAATTATTCCATAATTTGGCTTGGTGCTTGAAACCTAGCTCCATAGATGGTGGCTACTGGTAATACCGGATTACTGCGGGCTTCACTGCTTCCGATCTTAAGAGGCACACCACTTCTCTTTTTAAATCTGAATTTGTACAGAATCCTTTTCTGTTTGTTTTTTGTTTTCACTCAGCCTAACGGACACCAGCTAAATTTTCACAAAAAATTTTCCCTAGTATTAATAGAGAGTAAAAGGGAATAATTGTTGGAAGTACAAACAAAAAGCAAAACAAAACCCAAACAAACGTAGAAACAGCTGAGCTTTTATCATCACAGGCCTATCCATCTTGTTACTTGTTCCTGGGTTTCCTGCCACGTCTTCCCCACGACCCCCAGCCCTCCACGTGGTGGCCACAGTGTTCCATACCAGGAAGCTGTCTGCCTCTCACCTCTACCTAATACTCTCCAGATTCATGTTAACAAAGCTGTTTTACTGACCCAGGACCTTTTCTTCTCATTCTGCTGGGGTTTTGTTTGCATCTTACTCCAAGGCTGACTTTTCTGGACTGTGGTCATTGACATAAATGATTGTGAATGATACATAAATGCTCGCCCACTGAAGTACAACTGATAGGCCTAAGTCTCCTTACTTGTGGGGAATGTGTTTGGAATCATTTCACAGATGAAGCTTCCTTTTCCCGTATCGGAAATTGGCCTTGATCAAGTCGAGTTGCACGGTGTAGCGGTGCATTGATCATCCATAAATATAAGATGCGAATTAAGAGTCTTGTGTTAGCAGAAAGCTTGTTTCTCACGTTTGAATCTTGTAGCTGTGTGTGGATGCGGGTGTGGGTGGGTACTGAATTCGGTAACGTTCTCAACGCCTCTTTTCCAGTCGAGCCTGGAGGGTGTATAATTAATTGTACACAAGCCGCAATCAGAATAGCAGAGCAACTTAGTTATTGGGATAAAAGCGGAACCCAAATCTCTTGATTCGGATTAAAAAACAAAACTGTACTAAACTGTCTTCTCTGAAGGAGAAGATAGAGAATTTTGTAGTCTCAATTTTGGTTTTACTTTCCTTACCTTAGGAGGAATCTAGTTTGAAAAGTTTAAACTCTTGTGGAAGTGCAGTAGTCTTTCTTTTTCTTCCCGATTGCGGAAGATCTTCTCCATCCTTCCCTTTTGAAAGGATGATGCCCCTTTCCATGGCACAGCTAATAAATTCGGAGGTGTAGATCAGCTCAAATAATTCCCTCATATAAAAGGACTCTACATTTTAAACTGACGTGTCTACGGTAAAATATGAATTCTTAATTCTTCTTAAGGAAAATTTCAGTGATTTAATTCTATTTGTTTTTGTTGAAACAGTCTGTATTACATATTTTCTTAGGTAGTACCTTGATGTTGAAGTGAGAGAATAATCCCATTTTGTGTCCTTCTGTGAGTACTAAATATTCCACATCTTTGTGATAGGGAAGAGGAGTGTCTTTGGTAACTAGAATGTTTGGCATTTTGGTTGGACTAAGACTTTAGAATGAAAAAAAAAAGGAAAAAACCTGAAGTCCAGCTTTTTAGTGTATCAGTATTTTTTTAAAAAATGCTTTTATTTATTTTTGAGAGGGAGAGAAAGAGCAGGAGCAGGGGAGGGGCAGAGAGAGAGGGAGACACAGGCTCCAGGCTCCGAGCCGTCAGCACAGGGCTCGAACTCACGAACCGTGAGATCATGACCTGAGCCAAAGTCGGAGGCTTACCTGACTCAGCCGCCCGGGCGCCCCAGTGTCCGTACTTTCTGTCAGCTCTTAGTCCGTTCCAGAGTTTGATCAGCTGCAGGGGAGAGTTGAGAAGAAAATGAAAATACAGAGCAGCCTGTCCAGTTTATCATCCTCCTGTCATATTTGGTTATGGGAATTTGGGGTGCCCAGGGAGGCTCAGTCTGTTGTGTCTGACTTTTGATTTCGGCTCAGGTCATAATCTCATGGAGCTTGAGATCGAGCCCTAAGTCGAGCTCTGTGCTGACAGCATAGAGCCTGCTTGCGATTCTCATTCATTCATATTCTCTCTCTCTCTCTCTCTCTCTCTCTCTCTCTCTCTCTCTCTCTGTCTCTCCCCGCTCTTCCCCCCCTCCCTCTTCCTCTCCTTCTCCTTCTCCCTCTCCTCTTCCCTCCTCCCCTCCCTCTCTCTCTCTCTCCCTCCCCCCCCTTCTCTCTTTAAAATAAACAAAAAAAGATTATGGGAATTCTGTAAACTCCTGATCCCTTTTGGTGGAGCATCATATTTAGTATTAGATTAATGATACAGAAGAGACTTTCATTTTGGTAGCCCATGTAGTTCATTCCCCACTTAGTCATGGGTAAAGGGCTTCCAGGGGCATTTGTATTTCTTCAGTGTTAACTTTAGAAAAAATTGTTTAGTGTGAAGAAGGAATGGAGTAGTAACTTGCTAATCTAGGGAAAAATTATACAGGACAGTGGTTATTAGAAACACATTTTAGGGGTGGGGTGCTGGGTGGCTCAGTTGGTTAAGTGTCTGACTTTGGCTCAGGTCATGATCTCACAGTCTGTGAGTTCGAGCCCCGAGTCGTGCTCTGTGCTGACAGCTCAGAGCCTGGAGCCTGTTTTGGATTCTGTGTCTCCCTCTCCCTCTGCCCCTCCCCCACTCACTGTCTCTCACAAAAATAAATAAACACTGAAAAAAAATTATAAAAAGAAAGAAATACATTTTAGGGGTGCCTGGGTGGCTCAGTCAGTTAGGCGTCCGACTCTTGATTTCAGCTCAGGTCATAGCTCATGGTTTGCGAGGTCCAGCCCCGTGTTGGGCTCTGCGCTGACAACGATGAGCCTGCTCGGGATTCTCTCGCTCTCCTCTCTGCCCCTCCTGCGTGTTGTGCTCTCTCTGAATAAATAAACTTAAACAAAAAATACATTTTATTTGGCAGGAATAGGAAAATGTTTACTTTGTGACATTTGCCAGCCGTTGATGCTGTTTTTGTGTGTGTTGTTTTTATGTTGAATGGCCGAGTAGCTTCATTGTCTTTCACCACTGGAAGCAGTGAAGAAAAATAAGTGACTTCTAATGAGGGAATTGTTTTTAAAATTTCAGACCCACTGAAACTAAAGAGATTATCTTCAGTGCGCAGTTTTCTCCTAATGTTAAACTGATTCTGATCTTCAGAGACAACTTCCAAAAGTACAGCAAAGCAGACTAATATTTTAGAAAGAATATTACCAGTAATAAAAAGGACAGAATTATGATAGTTTGATGCATTAATTTTAATAACTTTTTTTCACAGCTCTTGTGTCAAGATGAGAAAAGTTAAACAGAAATATGGTTCTCATTTTGATTGTACTGAATTTATTATATGAAGTGCTAACCTCCTTTCAGATGTGGAATCTGGGTTTAGGTCCTTTTTGTTTAAAAGAGTGAGTGAGACTAATTTTTCTGTAGCAGCAGGATTAAAAATTCTTTTCATTGAACATCATACACAGTAATACAGTAGAAAGTGCAGTAATTTGAATATACCGGTCTAGGCAGTAGTTGTTTCGGCTACAAATAGTCTTCTGCCTTTTTTTAAAAGAGCAAATTGTTAGAGATCATCTAATGCTGTTGCATGAAATAGTTGCTTATAAAAATTATATTGGTTCCTTGTCCTGTAGCTGCTATAAAATTGGTGATTTGGTCCTTTCATTAACATGTTTCCTTTATAATAGGACTTCTGTTCCTGTGGTCTGCCACAGATTTGGGGTCTTGCAATTTAGGAATCCATCCTAAGAATGTAACTTATTTTTGCTGATGTGACTGCCTAGAGAATCTTTTTTGCTCCTCTGCAGATTGTCAGTTAAGTCATCTGCTTTTTATATTTTTTTTGTTCTTTGTACCGATTCCACGTGCCACTTGGTGCACCGTTTAGTCTTTACCTTTCGCTGCCTGTAAGCCCCCCCCAGAGACACATTGTCCACGGAACTAATGAAGCTTAAACTAAAGGGACCCTCACTTGCCTGAGCCCGTTGGGATTTTATATCCAAAATTTTGTATTCTTTTCTTAAAGAAGTCCCTGAAATTGTATATACGTTAGACCCCACGAAATCCGCCTTTGCCAAAATAGAAGACTGTCAGAGGAGATGAAAAACAAAAGTAAATGCCGATTTTAGCTTTGTGTTCTAGGTAAAAAGGATATAAATAGAATACTTGAATGGGTTTGTGTGTGATGTCAGATTTAATTTATCGTGATAACCCTCAGTAGTGCACCAGATGTTTTGACTGTATTTGGCTTCATATTAAATTAAGCATAGCCAGTGGCCTCCAAAGTCCATCTGTACTGTTGCCAAAGGTAGCACCGAAGACCGCGCCTTTCCTGTCCGTTACCGCTGCTAGCCGCTGGCTCTTTCCTTGCCATCATAGTCAGGCTTTCAAAGCGCTCATAGAAAAGGAGAGCCTTTGTATTTGAACTTCATAGTCTACAAATCTGCTGTACTGAGTGAAGAGGCTTGCGTTTTTCTTTTCATCACAATAGGTGGTCATTTTTAATTTTTTGCTTATCTATAAACCCGTGGAAGCTAATTAAATAAATAAGGTTAGCTGTTTATTGAGGCCTGAGGTCTGGCGAGAGGGAAGCCATTACACACAAGTGCCAATTAAACGTAGGTACGCCTGAGAAGATTCTTCTGTACCTGCTACTGCTAATCATGGAAAAAACAATTCACTCATCGGTTTTGTCATATAAATAAATACATGTGAAGGAAGATCTGAAAATCCTTGGTTTTATTTATACCCAGAAAGACAAGTACTGAAATCACTGGAAACCTTTGTACAAATTTAAATGAATACACCTTGACTTTTACTTGATTCTCCTTCATCAGCGCAATCAGAGAATGCATGGATTCTTTCCCCACGAGTGAGGGTGAAACCTACGTCTGCGGTGTTCTTACACGAGGATCGTTAAGATGGCAGACCTTGCAGATCAAACAGTTTCCTCCCTTACATGCTCTCACTCTTTCCTAGGAAAGCATTTAGACATCTCTGAAATTCGACCTATAAAGCATGTGCTAACACCAGAACAAATATCTTGGAAATTTTATCATAATGTTTTTTTTTTTAAGTCCTAAATGTCCTCTATTTAACATGAAATTCTTTTGTATTAACCTCCTTTCATATGCTAGCTTTCACCAGACTGCAGAATTGCCTGATTTGACTTTCTAATGTAACTGTAATGAATCTTCTGGGAAGCCAAACGATTGAACACACATACTCTGCAACTCCATTGTAAAATATTCAGTCAGTTCCGTCGATGTCGCTGATTAAAAAAGAAAGGAAAAAAAAAAAAAAGAATTGGGGGGTGGGAGAGAAAAATGAAAAACTCCCTAACATGTATTAAGGCTTAAAACCAAACATATTCTCAGGGATTTCAGCCTTTACTGGGCATCATGATGTACAATAATACCTCGCTTACTTCTATTCAGGAACACCTTAATAAAAACATCAAGTGGGTGGAGGCAGAATCAGCTTTGTAAAGCCAGAATTAGGGCACATGATTAAATTCAGTTTTGACACATTTATCTGAAAAAGCACTTGGAAAAAAACTGGCCCATTTGCACAAGCAGACAAATTGCTCAGTGCATTATGCTTGAGTACCCAGCAGAGTTAAATATTTGCTGGCCAGTAAATGCTGCACCTACATACACCAGAGCCCACATGTGTAATGGTGATCTTTCAAATAAATGTGTGTCCCTTATAAGAGACTTGGGGTCTTATTTAACAGCCAGAGAAGTGAGAGGAAGGCTTTTCCAGGATGCGTTGTTGTAACTAATTTATCCCAGGTATTTCTAATTGTAGCAATATGTGTTTGGCTTATCCATGTGAAAGAAATTGAACACCAGAGTTTAATAATTAAGGATTTATTAGTTAAAACTGAATGTTATAATGAGCCAGATGCTGCTGCATTGAAACAGCCATTTTCATTAGCATTTTTAAATCGAAGAGAATTGAATTTAAATTTGGAGTGCCTTGTCTTTGATGAGTTAACGTTTTAAAATCTTCTAAAATCCATCAAATATTAGGTAAATTTCCTTTAATTTCAATGAAAGACAACAGTACATTGAAAGATCAGGATAGGTAAGTCAATTAAAGCCTCTGACTTTTAAAAATACTGAATTTCTTGTTTTGATTATTATAAAATAATATTGAAATTCTTGTGAAAAGAAATAATTGCAAAAATGTGTAGATTTGAAGAATGAATTTTACTTTTGCCTGGAAAAGATATAAATCATTCAAATGGAAGAGGCAGTGGTGAATGGGAATGGGGATATGTGTCGCCCCCCCGCCCCCCCCCCCCCCCCTTATCGTAGGGAAGCATTTTTAATAATAGCTTGAGTGGTTTGATAAAGCATCCAAAGGAGACTCCCAGGAGAAGAAGATTATACTGGAGAGAGAGAGAGATCTTTCCATGAATCATTTACGCTAACCTCTTGCTGAAGCACAGCTTGCATTTTTAATGAAGGATGATTGCATTTCATAAACAGACCTTTAAAAATTAAAATAATATTGATCCTTCCTCATTTAGGCCTATTAAAATAGGATGCTATACATCTCTTTCTAATAGCTCAGGACAGATTATTATTATTACTTTCAACAGTGTATACACCGTTTAATACTTTTTAATCAGAAATTTCTTTAAATAGGACTTTGATTAAAATTTTTTTGGAAAATGTTTTTCTTTGTTAAGTAAATGAAAGCAAGCTTCAAGTGAGATGGTTTTAAGGTTTGGCACTTACAATTATTTTCAACATAGACTGTCTCTGGCTTCTTGTATATTCCTTTATTTCTCTTGGTCACATTAGTTTCCTACAAAGGAAATGGGTTTATTATTTGAAACACTGAATGTAGCATAGGAGGGGGATTGGGTAGCTCTCAAACCTTGATTTAGGGGCAACTGGGTGGCTCAGTCGGGTAAGTGCCTGACTTTGGCTCATGTCATGCTCTTGCGGTTTGTGGGTTTGAGCCTCGCGTCAGGCTTTGTGCTGACTGTGCGGACCCTGCTTGGGATTCATTCCCTCTCCCTGTCTCTCTCTGACCCTCCTCTGCTTGAGCTCTTTCTCTCTCCCTCAAAATTAAAAAAACAAAACAAAACAAAACCAAACACCTTGGTTCACTTACACCGTTGTGACTGAGAGCAAGTCAAATTATCTGCCAGTAGTCAGTGTTCTTGCTTTTGAAGTATGTCCCTTAATGAGATGAAATATCTGTAAAGTTCCCTTGAAATGTTCTGAATTTCCACTTTACAGTTGTGTATCATTTTGAAGACTCTTCTCTGAACGAGAGTCATAGGAATTGTATAGTTTAGTGCCTCCCATGTTAATATAACTGGAAGATGATACTGATAGTGTTGCTTTCCTTTTTCCTTTTCTACAAAAGGTTATTTATTTTGAGAGTGTGAGAGCATGAGTGCATGGGGAGGCGCATAGCGGGAGAGGGAGAATCCCAAACAGGCCTGACGAGGGGCTTGATCCCATGAACTCTGAGATCATAACCTGAACTGAAATAAAAAGTCAGATGCTCAACTAACTGGGGTGCCTGATGGCTCAGTTGATTGAGGGTCCGAGTTCAGCTCAGGTCGCAATCTTGCTGTTTGTGAGTTTGAGCCCTGCATCAGGCTCACTGCTGTCAGCATGGAGCCTGCTTCGGATCCTCTGTTCCCCTCTGTCTGCCCCTCTCCTGCTCTCTCTCCCTCTGAAAACAGACAAACAAACAAACAAACAAACAAACAAACATTTAAAAGAAAAATGAAAATGTTCCAGTGCGCCTGGGTGGTACTCCAGTGTGGAGCCTGCTTAAGATTCTCTCTCCCACTGCCCCTCTCCCCAACTCAATGCTCTCTTAAAAAAAAAAAAAGAAAAAATATTCTTAAGTGAAAGAGTTAGTACAAGAACATAAAATTGCAAAGGAAGTGCTTCTCTTAGGTAGACAGATTAGAAGTACAAAGCAAAGTAAAAATTTAGCATCATATGACTACCTTTTGGGTGACAGCCGGTTTTCTTTTTTTTCCGATTTGGGAAGTGGTACACTGGTGAATAGGAGGACAGATGTAGGAGGCAGGTCTGCCTGGATTCAACTCCTGCCCCTTCCACTTACTAGCGTTGTGACGCACAGCCAAGTTATCTGGCCTCTGTATCCGTTTGTTTTCTGTAAGGTGCGGATAATATAGTGGCCATTCAGGGGCTGCTGTGAAAGTCAAATGGTTACTCATAGAAAGCTATGTGCCTTTTGGCTGCTCATTGTATTACGTACTTGGATTTTACTTGTTTTGCAGTGGGTAAAGAAAACATTCGGGGAATGTTCTTGTAGTACAATCAGATGGGGGAGATTCATGACGATTTCTTGGAATTAAGGTTTTTTTCTTCCAGCTTTGTTTTTTATTTTACCTTGATGAGGATATTGATAGTGTAGTCACTTTATTTATTTATTTTTTGATGAAATGGATCCTTAACTAAAGATTTAGTTTAAGAACATAAAACTGCAAAGGAAGGTCTTCTCTGAGATAGTCCGTGGAGTTAACTGGGATTCTGTTTCACTTACTGGTTGCTATAGGAATAGGCACAGTACGTGGGGTTCTTGACAGTAAAACCATGCATATGTTTACGTATTTTCACCTGATATTGTAGAGGGGCTCAGCGGAGCAAAACTAACCAGGCTGGCGTAAGTTTAACTTTGGGATCGTTTGGGCACCCTGGCAGAAACATGGATCCTGTTATTTATTTAGAGAGAAAATGACTCTACTGTTTTTTAATTAAATCTTAAATTACATGCGGAGAGGCTGGTTGATTCTGAAATGCTGGGCTGCTAATCTGTGATGACCTGGCGGGGGCAGCACGTGGAGACCTGTGGTGCTTAGTGAAGGTTCCCCTGCTGCTCCGAGACCAGCAGGGTGTGTGATGTCCCTGGACGGAGGGTGGGACAGTTACTCGTTCTTACTGTTTTGTCTCTTCATAGTGACTGAAGGACAAGATACTACAGAAAATCAAAGAATGTCATTCTAGTTGAGTCTGGAGTATTTTATTAACACTCTCCCATTCCCCCCCCCCCCCCCCCCCCCCACCAAATCATGTCTGGTGACCTTTTGTCTGAAGAAGTATTAGGATAGTTTCTTTTCATTGGGAACAGTATTGACCTTAGGCAGAATTAGGAAAAGGATAAAATTTACTTTGGGGATCATCCCTCTCTTTTTTTAAAGTTTACTTATTTATTGAGAGAGAAAGAGAGAGAGAGAGAGAGCTTGAGAGCTTGCATGTGCGTGCCTGAGCCTTGGACGGGAGGGGCAGAGAGAGAGGGAGGCAGAGAATCCCAAGCAGGCTCAGCTGCTTGTCAGTGCTGTCAGCGTGGAGCCCTACGAGGGGCTCGAACTCACAAACCATGAGATCGTGACCCGAGCTGGAGTCAAGAGTCGTACGCTTAACTGACTGAGCCACCCAGGCGCCTAGTCCCTCTTCTTTTTATGTGACCTTCTTCCGCCCCATGCCCTCCCCTCAGATCCTGGCAGCTTGTTGCCTTACACCTGCCCTACCGCTCAGGTGCTTCACGCAGCTGCCTTCTTTACTTAAGCTTCTGGAGAATAGACTTTGGTATTCAGTATTCCTGCTTTCAGTCATCTGATTGAACGATTACATGTTAGGATGTTGTATCCATAACTGTCTCAGAATTACTGTATTAAAAGCAGGTGTAAATAAATACATAATAGGTAGACATTATTGCATGCAGTGCCAGATGCTGTCTCAAACGTCTGGACACTGGGTTAGGGACATTTATTTTTTTTTTTAAACTTTTTTTTGTTTGTTTATTTTTGAGAGAGCGAGCGAGCGTGAACGAGCACGAGTGGGGGAGGAACAGAGAGAGAGGGAGACCCAGAATCTGAGGCAGGCTCCAGGCTCCATGCTGACAGCACAGAGCCCGACGAGGGGCTCGAACCCACAAACTGTGAGATCATGACCTGAGCCGAAAAGGTTGAGTGTGACCTCACTCAGACACTCAACAGACTGAACCACCCAGGTGCCCTGTTAAGGACAGTTATCACTGTAACAATTACACTATGAAGGAGATACTATTATTTTTCCATTTTACAGGTGCAACCGAAGCAGAGAGAGTAATTTAAACAAGATTATACAGATAGTAAGTGAGAGCAGGGATTCAGACCCTGGCAGTCAGGATCCACAGCCGAAGGGTGGAATCCCTGTGCTGAACTACCTCTCTGTCAATGTGTATGGATTTCCAGTTGGGAGAGTTCCAGGTAGTCTAGGTGGAGTGCCTGTGCGTGCGTGTGTGAAATGTTTGTGTGGGGACGGGTGGGAAGAGAGATGCAGAGATTTTTGCCTTCTCTGCCCCTTCTTCATCTTTAGGCTAGCCAGTGTTGCCTGAAAATCAGCTTTTTCATAGTTTACCTGCTTTTCCCATTTCCTTTCCTTCCTATTCTCCCAAATGCCTGGTTAAGAATATTGATTCTAGAGACAGTGTTGGATTAAAAATCTGACTCTGGGCATGCCTGGATGGCTCAGTTGGTAGAGCATGCACCTCTTGATTTCAGGGTTGTATGTTCAAGCCCGTAGGTTGGGTGTAGAGATTACTTAAAAATAAAAGAATCTTTAAATTTTTTTTAGTGTTTGTTTATTTTTGAGAAAGCACAAGTGCGGGAGGGGCAGAGAGAGAGGGGGACAGAGAATCTGAAGCGGGCCGTGCCCTGACAGCAGTGAGCCTAATGTGGGGCTCGAACTCACAAACCAGGAGATCATGACCTGAGCTGAAGTCAGATGCTTAACTGACTGAGCCACCCAGGTGCTCCCCAAATAAAAAAACCTTTAAAATAAAAACCTGACTCTGTAATTTTGAGCAAGATACCTAACCTTTTCAAACCATAGATAGCTTCCTTGTCTCTAAAATGGGCATAATGGTAAGAATACCTACTCTTAGGTAAAGAGCAAATGAGGGAATTGATACGAAGTGCTTGGTGTAATTCCTGGCAGTTCCTAAGGGTTTTTTTTTTTTTTTTTTTGTAGTGACAGGGTGGGCAGAAGTGGGGTTGGTGGGTGTTTGTAAACAGGGACTGCTTGAAACTTCCAGAGTTAGTGAGAGATCATCATGATAGGGAGCAGGAGGGCACCTGTTTCAGGAAGCATGCTTAGCTGTTTCAAGCACTTTGGAACAGCTCATATAGAAGACAAGCTTGATAATTGCTTTTGAAATGATATGTTCAGTATTCTAGTAGTTTGAAGCTATGAAAGACAAACTGGACTGAAAATCTTATTAACCTGGGAGCTTTCCATAGCCGATAAACAGTAGAGACCATTTCAGAGAGAATGGAAACAAAAGAGAGAATTTTGTTTCTTCAGAGAGAATAGGAAACAAAAAGGCAGATGGATTTTGCACATAGCTCTTGGGCTAACATCAGAACGAATATTTGTTACATTTTTTTTTCTTTTAAAAATAAAGGTGGCGTTTAAAAAAGAAACCTCCGGGGCGCCTGGGTGGCGCAGTCGGTTAAGCATCTGACTTCAGCCAGGTCACGATCTCGCGGTCCGTGGGTTCGCGCCCCGCGTCAGGCTCTGGGCTGATGGCTCGGAGCCTGGAGCCTGTTTCTGATTCTGTGTCTCCCTCTCTCTCTGCCCCTCCCCCGTTCATGCTCTGTCTCTCTCTGTCCCAAAAATAAATAAAAAACGTTGAAAAAAATTAAAAAAAAAAAAAAAAGAAACCTCCCAGGGTACCTGGCTGGCTCAGTTGGTGGAGCGTGAGACTCTTGATCTTGGGGTTGTGGGTTCAAGCTCCACGTTGGGTATAGATAATCTCTATAAATCTCTTTAAAAAATTAAATCTTAAAAAAAAAAAATAAAAAGAAACCTCCCAAGTTAAGTGAGACCTTAAAGTCCTAACTGTTCATAATTCTAAAAGCACGTAGTAAGCCTCCTCTTTGACAATTAAAATCTTTGTTATTCTTACTGTTTAATTTAACCATAAATTCTAAAAGCATGGAGAATTACAAACCTCGGCAGATGCTATAGTAAAGGTTTGTAGGAAGAATTATCTAAGAGAGACAGTATATTTCTTCATCCAATTTACAGATTTTATTCCTATTTCAAATGTTTGTAGTTTTTTCCTTTCTTTACTGTCTTTTTCCTTCTATTTTTAAAAAATTAATTTATTTAGGGGCGCCTGGGTGGCTCAGTTGGTTAAGCGTCCAACTTTAGCTCAGGTCATGATCTCGCGGTCCGTGAGTTTGAGCCCCACGTCAGGCTCTGTGCTGACAGCTCAGAGCCTGGAGCCTGTTTCAGATTCTGTGTCTCCCTCTCTCTCTGACCCTCCCCCGTTCATGTTCTGTCTCTCTCTGTCTCAAAAATAAATAAATGTTAAAAAAAATTTTTTTAAATTTATTTATTCAAAGTAGGCTCTACTCCCAGTGTGGGGCTTGAACTCATGATCTTGAGATCAGGAGTGCCATGCTCTACCCATTGAGCCAGTCAATTTCCCTTTTCTTCTACTGTCTTGACTATACTATCTTTCAGTGTAAATTAAGAGCGTTTACGTATACACAGTCTTTACCAAGAGCCAAAGGATTTTAATAGAAGCATTTGTTTTATTATGCATGTATTAGGGAATGGAAATGTGTTATGCATATTTTTTAAAAAATTTTTTTTTTCAACGTTTATTTATTTTTGGGACAGAGAGAGACAGAGCATGAACGGGGGAGGGGCAGAGAGAGAGGGAGACACAGAATCGGAAACAGGCTCCAGGCTCCGAGCCATCAGCCCAGAGCCTGATGCGGGGCTCGAACTCACGGACCGCGAGATCGTGACCTGGCTGAAGTCGGACGCTTAACCGACTGCGCCACCCAGGCGCCCGTTATGCATATTTTAATCAGGAGGATTTAAGTTAATTTTTGAAAAATAACAATTATGATAATTGTTAATAATAATAAATTATTAGTTACTTTTCAGAAAAAAATATCCCCATAGTGGTAAAACCTTGTTGGTAATTGGCATGACATTCCTTACTATTTTTTCTTTCTGTCTACTGTAGACAGCTTTTGACAGTTACAGAAGATGTCCACAGAGTCCAGTCCTCCTGGGAAATTCCCTCGGGTGACTGACTTTGATGGATCCTGGCCATGAAGTTATACACACCTGTGTGTCAGAGTGAGCTGTGGCACGAAGCCTGGAGAGTTCTGTACCCATCACCACAGCCTCAATTTGAAGCATTTTCGAACTCTTTTTCTTGGCAGTTTATTCAAAGTAATATTTGCTACATTTACTGTCCGTTCGATACCTCCATAGCTTCAGCTGTCAAAAGAAAACAGTATCCAGAGTTTCTGTACCTAACAAAAGCATTTGTTTGTAGCAACTTAAGACATTTGGTATAAAGAAATGATGTGATTCCTGTAATAGGTAAAATATATCTTCGTTCCAGCTCTGTTTTTAAAGGTGCTATTGATAGGTTATAAAAGAAATCTGTGCTATTTATTATGGGCTAGTCAGTGGCAAGAGTATGATTGCATCTGGTGGCTAAAATTAAAAAAAAAAATTATGGTAAAAAGGGAAAAAGAACCTAGAATTACACAAACCAGAGGCAGAACCCACTGAGGTGTCATGAGTATTTGTAGAGGACTTTTGAACCCCAGCTAATGAGTGTTTTCTTTTGATGCCTTTTAGAAAAGTATTTTCTTAAACCCTTGGATTTTGTGAGGAGGGAATCTTATTTTGAGAGTGTTTTTTTTTTCTTTTTAAAAATGTTTGTTTTTGAGAGCGAAAGAGAAAGAGTGCATGCATGAGCAGGGGAGGAGCAGAGAGAGGGAGACAGAGAATCCCTCTGCTCCCCTAATCTGAGCCTTCTCCTTGGGTTCTCTACGCTGTTAGAATAGAGCCTGACACAGGGCTCGAACTGACAAACCATGAGATCATGACCTGAGCCGAAATCGAGAGTCGGATGCTTAACTGACTGAACCACCCAGGCGCCCTGAGAGTGGGTGTTTTGAAGGCACAAAATGATGTAACATTTTATTTTATTTAAAAAAAAAATTTTTTTTCATGTTTATTTTTGAGAGAGAGAGAGAGAGAGTGAGCAGGGGAGGGGCAGAGAGAGAGGGAGACACAGAATCCAAAGCAGGCTGCAGGCTCAAGTTGTCAGCACAGAGCCCGACGTGGGGCTTGAATTCACAAACTGCGAGATCATGACCTGAGCTGAAGTTGGACTCTTAACCGACTGAGCCACCCAGGCGCTCCCATGATGTAACATTTTAGAAGTTTAATTGGAATATTTAGTTCTGAAAAGGACTGGAGTTGGTTTACATGAAAACTTCAAAAAAAATAAAAAGTTAACTTATCAGTCATTATTATTCTGAAGAAAATTCCACACTGTGCCTTTCCTGACAAGGAATCTTAGACATTATCAATCAACTGCCATAGCAAAGTTACAGAATATCAGATAGACGTTAAGGCTAACTTTGCAGTAGGACAGCTGATGATGATGGTGTGCGCAGACGGGAAGTCACTTGCTGGTAAAGATGGAATCAAGATCTGAATCCAGGCAGTTTGATTCCAGAGTCTAGCCTTTCACCAGTGGACCAGAAGCCACTGAAAGAGCCTGGACAGAGTTTAGTAGAAGAATGCCTGTTGGCTCTTGAAAGATGCCCAGCAGGTGTTGCATATAGAGGCAGTGCTGCTCGTAGGCATGTGGCCTGTGCCTCCCTGCTCTCTGCCTCCGCTTCTCGTACTCCACTATTGCAGCGGTCCCTCATTCAGCACATCTGCATTGACCACCACCGATTTAAGGATAATAGCCTCCTGATTCCTCTGGAGCCTTCCACTTTTGCCCCTCTAAAACCCATTCTTATACAGTGGGAGTGAGTTTTTTTTTCAGAAACATAGACCACGTCATTCTCTTACTCAAAACTCTTTAAGAGTTCCTCATCCCACGAGGATTAAAATCTAGATTTCTTCCAGTGGCCATATGCTACCATAGTCTGGCTCTTCTAAGTCTCTTATGTAGCCTCTGACGACTCTCTACCTTGTTGTGTTAGCTTCAGTCACATTGGCATCCTGTCTGTCCTGTTGATTGAGGAACTGACAGCTGACTCTCACTCGAGGTTTACTGCATTTATCAGAACCCCCAGCCTGGAATCCTCTTCCATCAGGGTTTGCTTTGCTCGCTCCATTTTGTAATTTAGACTTCCTTTCAGTATTCCTCCTTGAGGAAGCCTTCCCTGGCCACCAGTCTGAAGTAGCCCATCACACGGGGCACTTGGCTGCTCAGTTGGTAGAGCCTGTGACTTTTGATCTTGGGGTCGTGAGTTTGAGTCCCACCTTGGGTGCGGAGTCTGTTTAAAACAAACAAACAAACAAACAAACAAACAAAGCCCATCACACTCCATCACCTCATCTTGTTTTATTTGTTTCAGATCATTTACCTTCTTTGTTTGCTGATTTACATGTGTATTTGACCCTCCCCTTGACTGTAAGTTCCACAAAAGTGTTGTCCCAGTGCCTGAAGTAGTTCTTAGAACAGTGTCAGCTCTCAAGAAACATTTTTGAAATGAATGAATAAGCCTGTCTTGATCGCCTCCTCATATCTCTGTTGGAGTCATCCACTATATTGAGGTTGTTAATAATGAGCTGGTGGGGAACACTGGGTCCGGGTGTTTAATCCTGACACTATTTATTAATAACTGTGTAACCTTGGGCATGTGTGACATGTTCCTTAACTCCTCCAAACCTCCTCAAAGTCCTTACCCAAAAATTGTGGTGGTGGTGGTGGTGGTGATGATGGTAATTATTATTACTGTTATGCTCCTTTCGTGTAGTGGCTGTGATGGTTAAAGGGGTGGATGGTTAAATACTTGTAAAGGAAGGGAAACAGTACCTGGCACATAGCCTACTGGATCTTGATAAATTTTAGTTATTATCATCACCGTCACTGTCTTTTGAATGTGTGATGTGTCAGAGACCTATTTGTTTAATTAGTTTCTCTTGTAAAATATGGATGCCCTGGTGCCTTATTATGAGATATTTTAATCAGGTCAATACCTATTTGCTTTGGGCCTTCCAGGAATGGCAGTTTTGATTGGATAAGAGGAGAAAGCAGTAATTTAGGAAGGTGAGACCAAGCCGGATGAAGTTCTTGAAATGCTTCATGTCCCAGCCTTTGGGATTGGGAGGCTGAAAGCTGAAAGGGGAAGTTGGGCAAACACCAAGTTTTCCTTCCTTGGCAGTATTAATGAGAGTCTTGAAGTTGGGATGCTACTGGAAATTGCTTGGTAAGTTGCTGGTGCTAGAATTAATGCATGCACCCTGATATAGAAAGCTGCAGTCTCCAGCTTTTGAAGCTCTGCTCCCCTATTCTGAGCCTTCTCCTTGGTTTGGGGCACAAAGCTTGTGTTTGGAAGTGAAGAGAGTATCGGATAACACCGTGGAGGAAGGCTGGAAGGAGAAATGGCGCCAGGACCCGTGAGGCTATTGTAGTAGCTGAACCAAGGCTGTGGTGGTGTGAGAATTAGAGAGGGGAATGAGTGGGTGCCGGTGAGCGTGATGTGTGAGGACTGGGGTTGAGAAATCCCAGGCTGCTGCTGATTGACATGACCAGGGGAACTGGGGTGCAGGTTTGAATCTCAGCACCGCCACTTTCCAGCACAGTGACTTCTCTTGGCATGTTACTTTATTTTCCTGACCCAGTTGCATTGTCTGTAAAATGGTGGAGGTGGTGTTTGTCTCACAGAACTGTCTTGGGGTTTGTGAGGTTTTATTTAGTGTATAGTATATTCTATAGAAATAACTGAAAGTGATTAGTAAATATACCGTCTTTCTTTTTTCCCCTAACATTTGTTTGTTTGTTTATTTATTTAAAAAAAATTTTTTTTTCAACGTTTATTTATTTTTGGGACAGAGAGAGACAGAGCATAAACGGGGGAGGGGCAGAGAGAAAGGGAGACACAGAATCGGAAACAGACTCCAGGCTCTGAGCCATTAGCCCAGAGCCTGACGCGGGGCTCAAACTCACGGACCGCGAGATCGTGACCTGGCTGAAGTCGGATGCTTAACCGACTGTGCCACCCAGGCGCCCCTATTTATTTATTTTTGAGAGAGAGAGAGAACATGGGGCAGAGAGAGAGGGAGAGAGAGAATCCCAAGCAGGCTTTGTGCTGTCAGCGCAGAGCCCGATGCAGGGCTCAAACTCATGAACTGTGAGATCGTGACCTGAGCCGAACAAGAATCAGATGCTCAACTGACTGAGTCACCCAGGCACCCCAGTATATGTTCTTTCTTACTGTCTTCCGTAACAAATGGGATTGGGAGTATTACTAATGAGGCAATCAGATTAGGGAGTAAGGGAGGAGTAGGTTTTGGGGGTAAAGTGTATGTGGGATATCTAGTTAGAGAATTCCAGTTGGCCATTTGTGTATGGGCTGAGTTTAGGGAAGAGTTCTAGGGCCAAATAGTTAGCAAGGAGGTGGTAATTAAAGAAGAATGTCTTGGGGCACCCGGTGGCTCAGTCGGTTAAGTGTCCTACCTCAGCTCAGGTCATGATCTCGCGGTTCACGAGTTTGAGCCCCTCGTTGGGCTCTGTGCCAGGCTCAGAGCCTGGAGCTTGCTTTGGATTCTGTCTCGCTCTCTCTGTCTCTCTCTGCCCCTCCCTTGCTCGTGCTCTGTCTCTCTCTCAAAAATAAATAAAACACGTGAAAAAAAAAAGCATGTCTTATATATAGTAGATACTCAGCAGATCAAGCATGAGTACCAAGTGTTGCTTTATCTCTTTTTTCCAAAGTTGTAATTGGCAACCCCAAAACGGGATATTTGAAAAACAAGCAGATCCTAGGCTGAGCCATCATCAACTCTGGACTGGTTATTTTAGCAGTCACTTAACAGGTCTTGTGCTTCTAGGACCCCCTGCCCCCAATAAGCGTACGCAGTGTTTTCTCTACACTGCAGGCAGTGATCCTTTCAAAACCTAAGTCAGACCTTATCCCTCCTTTGCAGGAGACTCTGTGATGGCCTGACATTTCACTCAGAAAAGCCGAAAGCCTTACAGTGCAATCCAGCTTTTTCACCCTCATTTCCTCCCCTCCAGGCTTGCTCGTTCACTCCAGCCACATTGGTTTTCTTAGTGTTTCTCTTATCTGCCAGGAGTGCTCTTTTCCTTATGTCCTGAGCACTATTAATTATAATGTAAAGCAGACCATGATCATAACTGTATTAGTCAGTACTGAGTTAGTTGACAAGAGGCAGAAATGTAGCTCAGACAAAAAAGGGAATTTGAGGGGCGCCTGGGTGGCTCAGTCGGTTAAGTGTCCGACTTCGGCTCAGGTCATGATCTCGCAGTCTGTGGGTTCGAGCCCCGCGTCAGGCTCTGTACTGACAGCTCAGAACCTGGAGCCTGTTTCAGATTCTGTGTCTCCCTCTTTCTCTGACTCTCCCCTGTTCATGCGCTCTCTCTCTGTCTCAAAAATAAACAAATGTTAAAAAAAAAAATTAAAAAAAAGGGAATTTGAATTTGTGTAATCTGGAAGTTTGTTGTTGTTTAATGTGTGTTTATTTTTGAGAGAGAGACAGACAGACAGAAACAGAGTGTGAGCCCGAGAGGGACAGAGAGAGAGGGAGACACAGAATCTGAAGCAGGCTCCAGGCTCTGAGCTGTCAACACAGAGCCCCGTGCGGGCTGGAACCCATGAACCGTGAGATCATGACCTGAGCCGTAGTCGGATGCCTAACAGACTGAGCCACCCAGGCGTCCCTGTTGTTGTTGTTTTTAAATGTTGTATTTGTTTTTTAAGAGAGAGAGTGCACAAAGCAGGGGAGGGGCAGAGAGAGAGGATTACATAGATCTGAGGCAGGCTCTGCACTGACAGGCTGACGGCACAGAACCCGATGTGAGGCTTGAACTGATGAACCACAAGACTGTGACCTGAGCTGAGGTTGGACACTCAACCCACTGAACCACCCGGGTGCCCCATAATCTGGAAGTTTTGTGTGTGAACCTGGGTCGAAGTTTAGAGAAGCAGCAAGAATCCTTTTTTCCTCCATCTTCCTTTGTCCTTCTTTGTGTTAGCTTCATACTCCTCAGGTTTTCCTCACGTTGTAGCAGAGATGGCTGTCTGTGGCTCTAGGCCTCATCTCTAGCTAGGGGAGCCAGCAAAAAGAGATTCTTTTTTATGGATCTAGGAAGAGTTCTGAAGAGGGTTCCAGTGAGCTGTTTGGGACATAAGCTCATTCTTCAACCAGTCATAGTGTCCAGGAGGACTGATTGGACAGCCCTGGATTCACCCAAACTATATGGTATTAGATCCCCACAAGAAGAAGGGATTCTTTTCCTAGAAAGGGGCAGGAAGAGGCTAGACAGACAAGAACCATCATTAGACTATTTAACAGGAGCATAGATACAACCTATTTTAACAGAGGTACAAACAAAATGCTTTGGTAATACCCAGGAAACATCAGATAATCCTGATTTTGAGGACCAAGGAATCTTCACCAAGATGGCATTTAAACTGGGTCTTTCAAGTAAGAAGCATGTTGAAAAATAGAGTTTAGGTGGTGGAAAAGTGTGCTGCCGGGACTTGGCAGTTGGAGCATGGAGAAGGAAGGGCTGAGGCCAGAAGTTTAATCCTTAAACTAGAGTGTCAGAAGGTTAGGCTTTATTCAGTGGATGATGGAATCTAATAGTTTTTAAGCAGGAGAGTAATCTCATCAGGCTTCTCTTTGCAGTGGTTTAGCTCGGTGATCAAGGAAGCTGAACCAGGCCAAGAATGATCTGGTATAGAAGGGGACAGATTGGAAAACATTTGGGAGACAGAAATGAAAATGCTTAATAATACTTGGGCGTGCCAAATTTCAGTAACTGAGGAAATGTAACCATGGAAGTAATTAAAATAGCCTGGGGCCAAGTGGCCAGCATAAGTAGCACGCACCTACTCACTGACCTACTTGACTGGAGGTAGATAGAGTAAGCTGTGTCAAAGCGCCATTGATGTCAGAGAGAAACCAAATTGTTCCAGTATATGGTACCTATTTTCTTGGGTCAAGGGGATTTTGAAGTTTTCCATTTTAGACCATGGGCATTTTTCTCCATGACGCTGCAATTCCTGTTTTTTTTTGTTTTTTTTTTTTTTTCTTCCCCTCAACTAGATACTAAAAGCCTTTTAGTATGAGGACCATATGTTTGATTTCTTTTGTTTTTTTTTTTTTTTTTTTACCATGAAACTCAGTATAGAACTGTGCATTTGGCCAACTGAATAAATATTTGTTAACCAACATCTCTCCTTCCACGTTTTCTTGTTTTATTTTATTGCCTCATTAAAGTCTGAAGTCTCATTAAAATCAGCCAGAGGTGATCTGTTCCTGACCAAATAGTGTGATCTATTTGCCCCGTTCTGTGTTCCCTGTTCTGTTCTAATGGCTAAAGGGCACACCTGATTCTATAATTTTCTCCATCAGAGTAACTAGATTCAGAGCTTCTCCATCAGTTATATTGCTACCCACAGGACTTTTGTTTTTATTTTATTTATTTTTTAATGTGTGTTTATTTATTTTGGGAGGGAGAGAGAGAGAACAAGCGAGCGAGTGGGGTAGGGGCAGGGAGAGAGAGAGAGGGAGAGAAAGAATCCCAAGTAGGTCCTTGCTGTCAGCACGAGCCCAACGCAGGATTTGATCTCATGAACAATGACATCATGACCTGAGCTGAAACCAAGCGTCGGATGCTTAACCAACTGAGCCACCCAGGTGCCCCCTGCACAGGACTTTTAGGTAGAGTATTTAAGAATGCAGCTGCCATGACTTGTAGTATCAGAGGAATTCCGCTTGAAGTAAATTCTATTATGAACAAATGTCAAAACTGAGTTCCCTCTGTAGTTAGTCTGGACCTCATAATGTTATGAGAGGTATGATATAAAATTCCTCTATCTTGCCATGTATGAAACTTAAATAATTTATATTTTCTACATCCAGGTTTTCTGCAGTGCTGAAGCAAGAAATAGACGTCTTAGCTTTTTGTTAAAACGTACTTGAGCAGTTACCAGTTACTCAAGGCAGCCTTATTGGATCTTTGGATGTAGTTTGAATAGCAATTTAATTTCATAAAGTTCTAAAGAGAATTCTCAAATATATGTCCACTCCCACTTGGAGAGCTCTTTATTTCACAGCCTCCATATTGTCTTAAGATCAGTTTCTGGGACTTGATTTTCATTCATTCACTCGGTATCTATTGAGCACCTAGTGTGCATACACAGTCTAAGAGGTAAGGAGGTAGCAGTGAATAAAACAAACCAAAACATTTCTTTATTCATGGGGAAACATTCCAGGGGGAGAAAACAGACATAAACAAAGACGTACAGATATGTTGGTGGTGATAAGCCCTGTGGAGAAAAATAAAGCAGGAAAGGGGGAAAAGGAGTGCCAGGATTTGGCTGAGGGAAAGGTAATGGTGGGTTTATACAGAGTGGTCGGGGAAGATGACGTTTGAGCAAAGAAGTGAGTCACACAGATGTCTAAGGGAAGTCTATTGTCTGGTGGAGGGAATAGCTGTGAGGCCTTTTTTGAGTTTCATTTTATTGGTTGGCTTTCCTTGATTAGACTATGGATGCATATACCAAAGAACTTTATAGAAAATGAAATATACACCTGTTGAAATAAAAATAGTTAAAAATAATCACATAAACATGTTAGGTACTCGAATTTTTATAATTTTTTTAATGTTTATTTTTTATTCTTGAGCGAGCGAGAGAGAGAACATGAGTGGGGGAGGGGCAGAGAGAGAGGGAGACACAGAATCCGAAGCAGGCTCCAGGCTCTAGGCTCTGAGCTGTCAGCACAGAGCCCGACGTGGGGCTCGAACTCAAGAACCAGGAGATCATGACCTGAGCCGAAGCTGGACGCTTAACCAACGGAGTCACCCAGGTGCCCCTTTTGTTTTCTTTTTTTTTTTGTTTTTGTTTTTAGGTTAATTTGTGAGGGGTGCGGGGGAGGGGACTCACAAGTGGAACAGGGGCAGAGAGAGGGAGAGACCGAATCCCAAGCAGTATCTGCCTTGCCATCGCAGAGTCTTGACGCTGGGCCCGAACTTGGTCTTGACCTGAGCCCAGATCAAGAGTCAGATGCTTGGGGCCCCTGGGTGGCTCAGTTGGTTATTGTCTGACTCTTGATTTCAGCTCAGGTCATGGTTCGTGAGTTCAAGCCTCGCTTCGGGCTCTGTGCTGACAGCTCGGAGCCTGGAGCCTGCCTGGGATTCTGTGTCTCCCTCTCTGCCCCACTTGTGTGCGCACGCATGCACGTGCGCGCTCTCTCTGTCTCTCTCAAAAATAAGTAAACGTTAAAAAAATAAAGAGTCAAATGCTTAACTGAGCCACCCAGGCGCCTCCTTGAATTCTTTTCTTGATATTGGACTAGTATTAAAAATATGTGTGGAGTGAGGCGCCTGGCTGGCTCAGTCGGTAGAGTGAGCAACTCTTGATCTTGGGGTTGTGAGTTGCTAGCTTGCACCCCATGTTGGGTTTAGAGAATATTTAAAAATAAAATCTTAAAAAAAAAAATGTGGAGTGTGTGAACATGTGTATCCCTGGCTGTTTGTGTATGAAGGTTTTAACCAAGGCAGCCCTAGTCATTATTATAGTGTAGAATGCTCCTTTTTTTTTTTAAGTTAATTTTTTTTTGTTTTTTGGTTTTTTGAGAGAGAGGGAGAGTGAGTGGGGGAGAGAGACAGAGGGGGGAGAGAGAATCTTGACGGGGCGGGGGAGAGAGAATCTTAAGCTCCACGCTGAGCTTGGAGCATGACATGGAGCTTGATCCCACAACCCTGGGATCGTGACCTGTGCTGAAATCAAGAGTCAGACGCTCAACTGACTGAACTACCATGGCGTCCCTAGAATGTTCTTTTTTTTTTTTTTTTTTTTATGTTGTATTTATTTTTGAGAGAGAGAGAGGGAGAGAGCGAGCCAGCGTGAGCAGGGGAGGGACAGAGAGAGAGGGAGACACAGAGTCCGAAGCAGGCTCCAGGCTCTGAGCTGACAGCACAGAACCTGACGTGGGGCTTGAACTCATTTACTGCAAGATCATGATCTGAGCTCAAGTGGAAGCTTAACTGAGCCACCCAGGTGCTCCCCCCGCCCCCCTGAATGTTCTTACAGGGGAAGTTGTAATCGGTCATTTGAGTTTAGCAGTTAGCCTGTGTTTATTTTGCTTCTGCTGTTAGATTAGTACAGTGCCGAGTATCGGAGAAGATAATAAAGTAGAAGACATTAGGCTCTGGTCTGATTGGCCAGACTGTCATCAACACAGATACCATAAAATAAACCAGCATGGTTGAATGGGAGTAGTACTGAACTAGCGTTCCTAAATATCTTTCTGTAGTGACAGAGTGTGCATACCAATTCAGTTCTATGGCGTTTACCCCTTTAGTCCTGAGCAAATCCTGGGAGAGTTAGCAAGAGAGAGATTCCTTTTTGGAATAAGTGTCAGAGAAGAGTTTTGATTTCAGATGGGTTCAAAGTGCTTGAGGGGACTGCTTTCATTGCATAATGATTCTAGAACTATGGTTGGGTAAACAAGTTACTGGAAACAAATATGATGTATTGATTTTCTATTGTGGAACCATGGTGTGCTATGGAATGTTGTGTTGTAATATTTGATTTTCATTATTGGGTGTAAACAAGCTGAATCCTTTGATATACGTACTTCATAAGAATGGCACTGTTCACCTTGAAAACCAACAGTGTTTTCCTTATACCATATAATCATATTAATTTGTATTGCCAACTGGTTGAATTAGTCCCCTCCACCCCATGACGAGTAGATTTTTTATTTTGTTTTATTATAGTTGTTAAGCATAGAGCAAAGCCATTTCCTCCTCATCCTTCAAGTGATGTATGGGTAATCTTTTTATTGCATGTACACTGATCAGTGTGTCAGGTATAATGTCATTACCAAAACGTTTTCCTTTTAAACTGTTAACTCGCTTCATAAGGTCTTTTTCCTCCTCCATTCAACATTCATTAATTGAACTGGTATTTATTGAGTGCGTATTTTGTTGTAGACATGTCTTTGGGATTTGCTGATGAGGAAGACGTTTTTCTTGCCTTCATAGAGGGAAAAGTATGGAAGAAGAAACAGACTGTTAATTACAGTATTGTGTGGTATATGTGTGTGTGTTTTTTTAATAGACTCTTTTCTTTTAAGTTTATTTTGAGAGAGAGAGAGAGAGAGAGAGAGAGAGAGAGAGAGAGAAACAGCATGAGCAGGGGAGGAGAAGAGAGAGAAAGAGACAGCGAATCCCAACGAGGCTCACAAACTGTGAGATCACAATCTGAGCAGAAGAGTCAGACGCTTAACCGACTGAGCCACTCAGGTGCCCCTGTGTGGTGTGTGTTCTAAATGGAGAGGAAGAGGGTTCTATTTGGGTATACTTAGCAGGGGTACCTGACTCGGAGCAAGAGACGTCTAAATTGAAACCTGAAGAATGGTGAAGAATCGGCTAACTGAAAGATGGTTACGGCAACATCGAGGAGAATGGAAGGCTGTTCTGGGAGGGGAAACCCGTACGCAGTGGCCCAGAGGCAAAACAAAACAACAGAAAGGGAGCATGCAAAATAGATCTCTTTGCACATGGCAGACAACATAGAGTTCCTGCTGTCTGGAGCCCTTTTTTTTTTTTTTTTTTAATTTAAGTAAGTTCCACCTCCACCGTGGGGCTTGACCTCACCACCCTGAGATCAAGAGTCACATGCCTACCCACTGAGCCAGCCAGGCACCCCTGGAACGTAGATTTTGAGGGGGGAAGTTGCAAGGAACTTTCAAAGCCATTGCTAAATGGCTAAGTGTCCCATCGTGTTGACGCTTGAGAAATGCCGGAGAGGTTTGCAACAGTGGATTGGCAGGATTGGATTGGCCATTTGCAGAGACCACGGCGATTGCAGTTGAAGGAAAAAAGAGGGCACTTCTGTGGTAGGAGGCCTACAGCTGTGACGGTGACGCTTCCTGCGCTTGCTGTGAGCCAGGACCGGGGCGTCGGCAGTGGGAAGCGGAGAGAAGTGGGTGGACTCAGAGATCTTTGGAAGGTGGGACGTCCAGGGCTTGACGACTGAAGGAAGCATCACGGTGTTCGTAGGTTTCCGTCTTGGGCCAGAGTGATCATGATGATGGTACTTAGGCCGGTTGTTGATTTGTTGCCTCTGACCTCCGATTTGCCTTTCGGTGCCTGCTCTGTGAAAATGGGTGCGGACCCTTTAGGTGCTTACCCCTGGGCCAGTGGCGGGATGTTAGGAGAGAGACTGAGGAAGGAAAGGGTCTTAGTTGCTGCTTCTAGTGTGCTTGCCTGGCAGGCCGCGGCAGCTCTCCGCCGCTGCCGACCCCCCGGCTTTGGGTGGTTTTGTAGTAGGGTGCCTCCGGTGAGACACTTGCCCACAGAACTACTTTCTTTGTTATTCTAGAGGATAGATGTCCAGCAAGTTCCAGGGGGTGGATTTCTAGAAGTTCTAGCAGATGTGAGCCCTTTCCAGCAAGGTCTGGATTTCAGTCCTAGTTTTGGGAGAACCCTTCCTTGGGTGCTCTATCTCGGCCCTAAGGATGGTGGTGGTTTATTATCCCATGTTGTTGTATTTTGTATCGTCTTTTCTTCAGAGTTCTTTTTACTTCTTTCTAGCTAATTTCTTATGACTTCAGTTCCTAGTTGTAGTTAATAATTCTTTACTTGAAAAAGCCTTTTTCTTCAAGTTACTGTTTGGTTTTTCTTTCCTGTTAGACCCAGGCTGATACAGTGTGTGTAGTCCGGCGTGAAGACATGCGTTGGAGATTTCCCAGGGAGACTCTGAGGAAAAAGATAACAGTAGGGCCCAGGCCACAGTCCTGTAGACCGCTGCTCTGAGGCCTGTTCAGATGAAGAGCCTAATAAGGAGGCTAAGGAAACTTGGCCACAAAAGCGGGAGAATGAGGCATCACTGATGGTACTGAAAGGTCAAGTAATAGAAGGAGTGGAAATTGTCCACCAATGGCACAGGTAGTAAACAGCTTAAAAATAGTTATTTCCTTGCTTGTTTATTTGGGAAGCACCACTAGAAATTCTGCCTGGTTAAGTTTACTAAGTATGTGGCTTCCCATACTAGTAGCATGGGTTCTGGAACCTTGCTGCTTAGGTGACAGTGCAGGTTCCACCATTTACTAGCTGTGGAGTCTTGGACGGTGTATTAAGCTCTGTGTGCCCTGTCATCTGTGTGTGGAGTGGAGATAATGTTCACCGGATTTGATTCCTAGGGTCGCACTGAGGGTGAAAAGGGTTAACGTACAGATAGCGCTTGGCACGGTGTCTGACACGCAGACCCGAGGCAACTGTGACCTCGGTGCTGCTGGAACACCGGGCGTGGTGGCGGGTGATGGGGTAGAAAGACAGTCAGGGCTGTGGCCTCCCCCTGAGGGTGTCGAAGAGGCTCACTCAGGTGCAGTGAGTGTTGAGTGTCAGGCAGAGGCCTGCATAAAGTGCCCAAGGGATACTGAAGAGTCCTGAGGGAGGTGAAGGCTGGGTTGGATCTTAGGGCGTTTGGGGAGGAGGAACAGCATTAGCAGAGGAACCGAGAGTGCTGGACAGCGTGGTCTCACGGTGGAGTCGTGGCTGGCCCCTGGAATTGGGCTGGGGTGATAGCAGAGGTGTGTATCCTCCGAACGCTCCCTCAGATCCCCTGTTTATTTTGCTCTGTGTCCCGAAGCGTGCGCCATGAGAATCTAGAGCTGCCGAGAACTTCTCTTGGGTGCCAGCGCCCCCTTCGGCTGCCACTGACTGAGCTTTGAGTGTTGTAAGCTGTAGTGTTCTAGAAGGGGAGCGAAGTCCTGCAACTAGTGCTGCTTTGCTGGGTTTTTCTCCCAGCACTGAATAATTTTGTCCACTTCCTGGATGTTGATACAGCTCAGAACTGCTTACAGTTCACACAGTTCAACTTGCAGTTCTTTTGAAAAGTTCAACAACTGAAGAAATGGGAATTCATCAAAACTGTGGCTCTTCTTCCAAGATCTCACATTTCCTGGAGATTTCAGAAATGAGAGTGTGATTAACTTTTGGTTCCTTGGAGGAAAAAAAGCAACAATTCAGCCTGAAAACTCAGCGATTTCCTGTCTTATTAGAATGTTCTTTCTTTTCCTTTTTTTTTCCTATCTAGCCAACTACTCCTCCTTAACCAGAGCTCAAGTATCCATTGTCTAAGGAGTCCTTCCCTGACACTTATGAATCTTCAGCCCTACCAAAGCACTGTCCTGAGATAAGTCTGTTGTGACGCTGATAAGCTTTCACTGAGGACCCTTAAGTCAAAAAACAAGAACAAAGCAACAAGGGTTCTTTTGAGGTACCTTAACATCCTGGTTGAGGATGTCCCTTGGCTGGAACAACGCTGTTATCCTTGAATTCTCTGGAGAGTTTTTCTTCTGCATCTTTAGAGGGAGTATGAATATATTCTCTACAAAAAGATTAGAAGAAGAATCTTTTTTGTTTTCGGAAAGAAGAGTTAAACCATTCTTTATTGGCTAGGACTTCTGGGAATTATACAAGAAGGAAGCTAAGAAGGAAGATGTCAAGCTGTGACCCTCTGAAGGTTTTTGTTTTTGTTTTCCCCTTGCTTCTCTTACTTGTAACAAACACCTATAGGGAACTCTTTGTTTTTGGTAAAGACCAAGTGTTTATGTAAAAGAATATTGGGAGACTGAAGGAAAAAAGACCCTTGGGGCAATTTTACTTTGCTTGACTATAGCTTGTGTCAAATGAGAAGGCAGTCGAAGTCCGATTCTTCTTATAATTGCCTCTTTTGCGTATTTGGGTTATAAATCAAGGGCAAGAGCCATTTCCAGATTATTATATATTTGGAATTTTGGGGTTGTTTTGAAGGTTGATAAAATATTTCATATTGGTATGATACACACTTTAAGAACAGGTGTAAATTTGGTAGTTTAAATATAGAAGAATTGAAAGAATTATATGCTGAACACGCCACACCTACCACTTAGATTCTACAGTTACATTTTACTCTATTTGCTCTGTGATATGCATTTACTGTATTTTACTGTACACTTGATACTTGAACAATGGGGGAAGTTAGAGGTGCTGACCTCTTGTGCAGTCAAATCTACATATAACTTTTTTTAATATATAAATTTAAAAAATGTTCATTTTTGAGAGAGACAGACAGAGTGCAAGTGTGTGAGGGGCAGAGAGCAAGGGAGATAGAATCCAAAGCAGGCTCCGGGCTCTGAGCTGTCAACACAGAGCTCCATGTGGGGCTTGAACTCATGAACTGTGAGATCATGACCTGAGCCAAAGTCGAATACTTACCCTGCTGAGCCACCTAGGTGCGCCTGCATATAACTTTTGACTCCCCCAGAACCTAACTACTTATGGCCCCCTGTTGACTAGAAGACTTACTAGTAACTTAAACAGTCGATTGATTTTTGTATGTTACATACATATTTTGTATGTTACATGTATTATATACTGTATTCTCTTTTTAAAAATATTGAAGCATAGCCGACATACGATGTTATATTAGTTTCAGGTCTGCAACATAGTGATTCAATTGTTAACATTACTCAGTGCTCACCACCGTAACTGTAGTCACAAGAAAAAGAAGATATATTAACAGTAATGTGCTGTATTTATTGAAAAAAGTCCACAAAAAAGGAGGAAAAGTCCATGTATAAGTGGACCTGCATAGTTTAAACCCGTGCTGTTCAAGGGTCAACTCTATTATATAATCATGTATCTATCCTCTATGCATTCCTTTATTTGTGTTTAAGGATTATCATTGCAGCATTCTGTATTCTAGCAAAAGGCTACAAATATCATAGGAGAATAGTTACATGAAAATGGTATACCCATGCAATAGAACTGTATGTGTATTCAGGTCAGCACACACAATGCTGTGTATTGTGTATTTGAATGCAGTGTTGTGTGTGTATTGATCTGAAATAATGTCCAAGATAAATGAAGTATATAAAAAAAGCTGCAGAACGGGGCGCCTGGGTGGCGCAGTCGGTTAAGCGTCCGACTTCAGCCAGGTCACGATCTTGCGGTCCGTGAGTTCGAGCCCCGCGTCGGGCTCTGGGCTGATGGCTCAGAGCCTGGAGCCTGTTTCCAATTCTGTGTCTCCCTCTCTCTCTGCCCCTCCCCCGTTCATGCTCTGTCTCTCTCTGTCCCAAAAATAAATAAACGTTGAAAAAAAAAAAAAAAGCTGCAGAAGGATATGTGAAGTATACCGCTCTTTATTTGCATAACAAAAAGTATTTATGCATATATGCTGTATATGCATGGAATATCTCCAGAAAGCTTAAATAAGAAGCTCATAAAAAGTGGGTGTCTTGCAGCCTCTTACAATAATATATATGTATATAATACATTGTATGTATATAGTATTTTATAAATAATATATAATATATATAACACATACATATGTTATATATATTACGAATTTTAAATATTGTTGCCTGCTTGTATTAACTGCTAGAAATTTTATGTACCTCCCTGAAATTTTCAGATGTCAAGATGTCAAACTCATAGTTGTTATTAGATTTTAGTTAGTAACAAAATTGGAACCAGATAGCTAAGGTTGAATTCTTGCTCTCCTTTTTACATGTGGTATAAATTTTACTGTCAATAAAACAAAGATAATTGTTTTTTTAAAAAAAATTTTAACGTTTATTCATTTTTGTTTTTTTTTGTTTTTTTTTGTTTTTTTTTGATAGAGTGTGAGTGTGGGAGGGGCAGAGAGAGAGGGAGACACAGAATCCAAAGCAAGCTCCAGGCTCTGAAATGACAGCACAGAGCCCAACGCTCGAACTCACAGACCGTGAGATCATGACCTGAGCTGAAGTCGGATGCTCAACCGACTAAGCCACCCAGGTGCCCCCAAAACAAAGATAATTCTTATATAGTTATTAATAGTTTTATCTTAGATCATCTGTGGGAAGTTCCTAATTTAAGCACAGTGGCTGGCACATTGTGCTTGACAATTAGTAAATATTAGATGTTGTCAAGATGCATACAGTTTTGTAGGAGTGGCAAAGAATAAGTAATTGAAGTGTTTTGGGGCACCTGGCTGGCTCAGTCAGGAGAGTATACGACTCTTGATCCTGGGGTTGTGAGGTTGAGCCCCACAGTGGGTGTAGAGGTTACTTACAAATAAATAAACTTACAAAAATAATTTAAGTATCTTATATGGGTGTTTCTATGGGGATGTAGTAAGTAAGGGGGAAATCAGAGAATACTATAGAGAAGGGATCTTTGAAAAGTTTAGAGGGGTGAGAGTGAGATCAGTTAAGGAAGGCCATTCCGGATGTGAGGAGTCCTTCTACAGAAGAAGAAAGGAGGAGTTCATAACGACTTGAACCAATCCAGGTTATGAGAGGGGAAATGGCTGCTGCTAGCTCACATTTACTGACCGCTTAGCTAAGGTGCTGCTCTTAGTGCTTTTTGTGTTTTAAATTCCTAGAGTAGCCAGGATATCTGTGCTGTAATTGTCATTTTACTAATGAGGAGACTGAGGCAGGGAGGTGAATAAAGTCACTTGCCCAAGATCAGTCACGAAGTCTTAAGTCCATGTTTGTGTGTGCCTGTGTACCCATCATGCTGCCTCGTGAGACTAGAAGGTAGGAATAGGGCTGACCTTGAACAGCGTATGTATTCACTTCCGTAAACTTTGGGAAATGATTAAAAGATTTGAGGCAAAGAGTGACTCTCCCCTGTTTGTCCACCAGGACAACCAGCGATGGCTCAGGGGAGATGATAAAAGCCTTGTTTGTCGTCGTCTTCCTTTCTTCTATCCCATATCCTTTATGTTGTGAAGAATTTGTATGATTAATTGTCATGCTTTTCGAAAAGTGGAAGTTATTTTAAACTCTGTGATGAATATGAAGCCATTTTCAGGACTTCTCCGACTATATAGCAAAATAAAGGCAAGAATCGACAGGAACAGTCCTGTCACGAACATGTTCTGGCTCCAGCTCCGGTATTAGTTATCAGTTGTTGCGTATCAGATTACCCCAACGCAGTGGCTTAAAACAGTGTTCAGCATTTATGATCCCACATACTTTTCTGGAGTGAGGAATTTGGAAGTGGCTTACCTGGGTGGTTCTGGCTATGGTGTGCAGTCGTCTGAAGTCTTGGCAGGGGCTGGAGGACCTAGTTTCAAGCTAGCTCATTCACGTGGCTGGCAAGTGTAGGCTGACTTTTGGCAGAAGTCTTAGTTCCTTGCCACTTGGGAACGTCTTCACAGGGTTGCTGAAGGATCCTCAGGATACCGTAGCTGGCTTTCCAGAGGAAGGGGTCCATGAATGAAGAGGCCGCCGCGCGCGCCTGTCTGCCTGCCTGCCTTCCTTCCTCCTTCCTTCCATTTAATAATTTTTTTAATGTTTATTTTTTGAGAATGAGACAGAGAGAGAGGGAGAGAGAGAGAGAGAGAGAGAGAGAGAGAGAGAGAGAATGAGTGGGGGAGGGGCAGAGAGAGAGACATAGAATCCGAAGCAGGCTCCAGGCTCTTTGCTGACATAGAGAGCCCGATGCACGGCTCTAACTCACGAACCATGAGATCATGACCTGAGCCGAAGTTGGAGGCTTCACTGACTGAGCCACCCAGACGCCCCTGCAATGTCTTTTATGACGTAGCCTTGAAAGACGTTGTTGTTCCTCCTCCACTGTTGTATTGATTACTCTGGTCAGTCTTGTTCACTTGTGGGATGGTACCACGGGAGGTTTTGAATACCAGGAGACAGAGATCAGTGGGTGCCGTTTAGAGACTAGCTGCCATTGTTCCCATGAAAACATTACTGAATGGAATAATAAAATTTAGAACTGGAAGGAGCCCTAGCGTAGTGTTTTCAAAGCGTGGCCCTGTGCCTGCCTGGCTCAATCGGAAGAGCGTGCAACTCTTGATCATGGGATTGTGAGCTCGAGTTCCATGTTAGGTGTAGAGATTACTTAAATAAATGTTAAAAAAAAAAAAAAAACACCAATAAAACTGTCCAACGTGTGGCCCTAGAACATCAGCATCACGTGGGAACTTCAAAAAAAAAAAATACAGTATTTGACATGGTTTATAAAGACTTAGAGATGGGGTACCTGGGTAGCTCAATAGGTTGTTGGGCAACCAACTTTGGCTCAAGTGATGATCTCTCAGTTTTTGAGTTCGAGCCCCACATCGGGCTCACTGCTGTCAGCATGGAGTCTGCTTCAGATCCTTTCTCCCACCCCCTGTCTTCTCTCCTCCGCTCACGTGTGCACGTGCTGCATATGCATGTGCTGTCTCTCAAAAATATATAGACATTAAAAAAAAAGACTTAGAGATGCCCAACAATTAAAAAAACAAATGTTAGGGACGCCTGGGTGGCTCAGTTGGTTAAGCATCTGACTCTTGCTTTTGACTCAGGTCAGGATCTCTCAGTTGGTGGGATCAAGCCCCGTGTGGGGCTCTGTGCTGACAGTGCAGAGTATGTTTCAGATTCTCTCCCTCTCTCTTTGCTCCTCCCCTACTCACATTTTCTCTTTTTCTCTCTCTAAAATAAATAAATATAAAAAAACCCCCAGATATTAGGAGTGCCTGGCTGGCTCAGTCAGTGGAACATGCAACTCTTTTTTTTTTTAAAAATTTTTTTTTTTTTTCAACGTTTATTTATTTTTGGGACAGAGAGAGACAGAGCATGAACGGGGGAGGGGCAGAGAGAGAGGGAGACACAGAATCGGAAACAGGCTCCAGGCTCTGAGCCATCAGCCCACAGCCCGACGCGGGGCTCGAACTCACGGACCGCGAGATCGTGACCTGGCTGAAGTCGGACGCTTAACCGACTGCGCCACCCAGGCGCCCCTGGAACATGCAACTCTTGATCTTGGGGTTGTGAGTTTGAGCCCTACACTGGGTGTAGAGATTACTTTAAAAAACCAGACTTTATATTTTGAAACTGTTTTATATTAATAGAAAAACTGAGCTGATAGCACAGAGAGTTCCTGTATACTCGACACACACACACACACAGTTTCCCAGACTATTAATAATCTTGCATTAGTGGGTATATTTGTTAAAATTAATGAACCAGTATTGCTACTTTATTATTAAAGTCCATACTTTGCATTAAGATTCATTCTTAGTGATGTACAGTTCTGTGGGTTTTGACAAATGGCTAATGTCATGTATCCATCTTTTTATTATCATGCAGAATAGTTTCACCGCCTGCCCTGAAACTTTCCTGCGCTTCATCTATTCATCTATCCCTTTTCTCTTTTTACGCTGTGTAATTTTGTCTTTTCCAGAATGTCCTATAGTTGAAATCACACGGTATATATCCTTTTCAGGTTGGCTTCTTTCACTTAGCAATGTGTGCTTAAAGTCTCTCCATGTGTTTTTGTTTGGTGTGTGTGTGTGTGTGTGTGTGTGTGTGTGTGTGTGTGTGTGTGTTGATAGCTCATTTCTTTTTATTGCTGAATAACCACAGTTTGCTTGTCCGTTTACTGATTGAAGGACATCTTGGTTGCTTCCCGTTATTGGTGATTTATGAGTAAAGATGCAGTAAATGTATGTACCGGGTTTTGTGTGAACTTGTTTTGAAGTCAGCTGGGTCAATACTGAGGTGTGCGGTTGTGTGAGTGTGTGGTGAAATAATGTACGTTTGGCTTTGCAGGAAGCAGCCATGCTGTGTTTAAAGTTTGGTGTTGGTGCCAAGTGCTTCACCTTCCTGGAGTTGTCTTCTTTTTTTTCCTTTCTGTGTTGTCTTTGGGTTTCCCTAAGAATTCCTTCTTAGATAGAATCAGTCTTGCAGCTCTCCGTTGTAATCCACTATTATTTATACAGCAGCCCTGTTCATTTGGTGGTAAGGCTTTGGGGAGGGGGAACATTTTATAATCTTACATTAAATCCTGGGTTTTTAGTGGGCCTTAGTCCCTGGGCTATGATCTTCACAAGTTTGTTAGCTTCCCCTCCCCTCTTCTGTGAGACAGAAAGGCAGGAGGGGGCTGGACTTGACTAACTGTACTTTCCTTAGGTCAGATAGGCTCTGGCAAAGCAGTTTCCCTTAGAGGACAGGCTTTCCTTATGGAGGATGCTCTGAGCTATTTCAAAATGGCTACTCTCCGCCTGCCCCAAACAGTAGGCGATTTTTCTCTGATCTTCAGGTGAGAAACCTGGTGGGGCTCCTGAAGGCACAACCTATATCCACATCTCCCTAAGTCTGTACCTTCAGGAGTTTTTAATTCTCAAATGAGTCCTTAAGTCTTTGGAAACTTGTCAAAATTACCATTTAAATGTTCCTACCAATTATTGGCTCTAGCCGTTTTGCTTCGGGTAAACCAGTCAGTCTCAGCTGTGATTCTCACTATTTTCTTTTCTCTCCAGATTTTGTGCTGGTGGTTTGCCCTTGAGCTAAAATTCTCTGATGGATCTAAGAAAAGTGATTGATTTCAGGTTTTTTCCTTCCCCGGCTTTTTTTTTTTTTTTTTTTTTTTTTTGCTCTGTAGATGGGAGTGATGACTTCCAGGCTCTTTATGAGTCAGAGCTAAAAGTGGAAGTCTGGTGCCCTGCAATCTTTGTTTAAATGAATCCCTGTGGTTGATTCTGATGAGTGCTAATGGTTGAGACCCACTGATTTAGCCCAGTTCCCTCATTTTACGGATGAGAACACTGAAATTTAAAGAGGGCAAATGATTTTTCTATGATTATACAAAGTTCAAACCTAGATTAGAACCTGAGTCTCTTTTTAAAAAAAAAATTTTTTTTTGAATGTTTATTATTTTTGAGAGAGACAGAGACAGAGAACAAGCAGGGGAGGGGCAGAGAGAGAGGGAGACACAGGATCCGAAGCAGGCTCCAGGCTCTGCGCTGTCAGCACAGAGCCCGACTGGGGGCTTGAACTCACAGACCGTGAGATCATGACCTGAGCTGAAGCTGGTCACTTAACCGACTGAGCCACCCAGGTGCCCCTAGAATCTGAGTCTCTTGGCCCCATAATCCTCATACTGTTTTTTGGTATTTACATATAGTTACTTTAATAGGGATTAATTGTGTTTCACATTGCGGGTTGTGATAAATCTTTATTTTGATACTTCACTGATTTACATCCTTGATATATACTTCAAATTCATTCTAGGATCTAGTTATAATGATACTTATTGTCATAGCTATCCCAAAGCTCACTTGAAATGTTCTCTTTGATATAAATATCAACCCACTTGAGAAGTGAGCTCTTACATGTAGCATGACTGTGAGTAAAATATGTAGAAATTTTTGTTTTCCCCATTTATTCCTTATAGAAATATTTAAAAGCACCCAAAAGAAAACCTTAGAACTGTTCATTTAGTCTTGGAAAGCCTGATGTGTACAAACCATTACATGGGATGAATCAGCTGCATCTGTCAGTTCCTTCTTCCCACGCATTCCCATCATGCCATTTCCTTAATTTTTAGTGCAGACTGGATAGCAGCTGCAATGCCCTATTTCCCCCTTCAAACCAGCATCTCTCCTGTGCTTGCATATATGGCATGCTTCTACACCTCTGGAGAAGTCTGGGAATCTTTGTTCTAGAACAGGAATTGGCAGACTTTTTCTGTACAGGGTCAGAGAGTGAATATTGTAGCCTCACAGGCCATTTTGGTCTCTGTCGCCCCCACTCAACTCTGCCCTTGTAGCATGCAAACAGTCAGTCATCAGCAACGTGTACATGTGCAGACGAGGCTGTGTTCCATTAAAACTTTATAAAATCAAGCTGCGTGCCTTTGTCTCATGGGCCCTAGTTTGGTAGCTGCTGTTCTGGAGTCTATAGAAATACTAGATGCTTTTCACTTGTATGCTTCAAAAGATGCTGCTGTTTTTATTTACTGGATTGGAGCCCTAAGATCGCTTTTGTTACATTGCTTTCAAAAGTAATAATAGGTATTTTGTTGTGGAACATTGCATCTTAGTTTTGGTTTCTTTTTTTGAGACCTGTGTTTTTGGTGTTGAAGAGATACAGATTTTTTTTTTTTTTCCCCTCTCTAAACAAGAGTTGAGCAGGGTTGAGACTTTATGATCTCATGTGAATCTGGATTAAAACAAACAAGGAAAAAAAAAAGACCTGGTCACTGTAATAGCTGAGGCAATCTATACTATCTGTGGTGAATGGTAAAACATGTCTTTTAATAAGTTCTTAAAGATAAAGAATAATAAAATAATCTCAAGTTATGGTGTGTTATAGGTGCCTGTGGAAATATGAGGTTAGAGAGATGGTTTTAATTTACTTTGAGTTATTGTATGCTTAGGAAAAGTGGGTATTGGTATTCGTGCTTTGCAGCTAGCACAAGTCTTGGTTGTCAGGGCTTCTCATTAGCTCCTTAAGATCCTTCTAGGGCTCTGGGGGCTTGGCTAGTGGAAAGGCAGGGACTGCCAGTTGCTGAGAGGACTGGTGCAAGCTGGGAGGTAGCCCTGGGTAGCAGTAGCTATATGAGGCCAAAGTTTGCGTGTTTGGTCAAATGTCCGAACTTGGGGTTTTGCTAGAGAGAACTCCTGGCCGCCTGGGTTTATTCATATATGCTGCAGATCATCTTTGTTTCAGAGATTTCTGCAATATGAGTTATTTAAAACTTAAAAGTAATGCAAATTATAAAAATCTGTTTGTGGTGGTTTCTCGTCCTTTGGGAAGTACTCCTGACTGACCTTTAATAATGGTGGGTAATTGAAATATTATAGGTCTTAGTAACGACTACTATCAGTCCATTTTATAAAAGGTCAGTCTACAATATTCGAATACTGAAGGCTTGCTTAATTAGAAGAGCCTTATGATTAGAATTTAAGTATTTCAGGCTGAAAATGATATCCGAAGGAGACTCTAGAGGGCAGTGTAACTCAGCGTGTTCATGTTTCTAGTATTTAAGTTTTGCTTTGGAGCAGCGATCCATGCGTTCTGAACTATTTCCCCAGGACACGGAGTATCAGTTTGGTAGAATGTGAGTTTTGGAAAGAAGAACTCTGGTTTGGCTTGGAAAGGTTATTTAGATAATATACAATAATTATTGCCCTTAGGGAATATCCATGCTTGCTTTTAAACACTGGTTTAAAAAACTTGGAATTGTCTTATTGATACAACTAAATTGAATTGAGTTTGCTTTTTAGGCATTTGTGGAACATTAAGCATAAGAAATGGTGTATCTTGTGTTTTCAAATATTTTGAGGTGGGAAGTTAAATGTATGCTTTGTTGGAGAATTCAAACAACCAGGAAGAGCTTGACTCAGGACACATTTTTATACAGCTCTTCAAAGTGGAAAAGTTGAAGCTGGAAGCTTGGTTAGTGAATAGCTGTATCAGTGTTGACTTTTCAGAACTTTTCAAATGTTTACATTCAGCAAAACCCAAAGCATATTATGCCAATCATCTTTTCCCTCTAATTTTTCAACTTATGTATGTTTTCAGGGAAATCTAATCTGTATGTTTTTGACTCATTTACATGTAAGTCATCGAATGCGGTTTGGAAAGAACTGTTTTGTATTTCTAGTCCAAGGAGCTTTTGGGTCCTTTAAATTTTTTTTCTCCTTTAAAAGCAAAAAGTGGGGATTATAAAGGCCAAATGAGTGGATTCACCTACAGTTTTAGGTTGGAGATTTTAAACTATTACAAATTTAGGAAACGGTTTTTGTGACTGAATTTCCTGGTGTTATTACAGTGTGGAAATTGGAATGTCCAGTGGTTAAGTGTGACAGTTGGACATTTGGGATTCCGAACTTTTTGTTTTAAATTTGGACCTATTAAAATGACCTTAAACAAAATGAACTCTTTGAAAAGTTTTCATTTTCTTTATCTTGGATAATTTTATGATTGAAACAAATGTGTTTGTTAGAGCGCTTTGAAGTTCTTGGATGAAAGGCCTTATGTAAGTGCGAATAGTACAGGTTTAAGAAACATAGGGATTCTGTTTCCGGTTTGTGTTCACACTAGTTTGTGGCTACCGACCCGAGTTTCTTCTCGTTTTGTCTAGGTATTTATCTCCCCATGACTTTCCACCTCAAGGTGGAATAAAGAGTTATTTTGATCTTTTTCTTGTTTGGAAAGAAGAAAAATTTTTAGTTAAAAAATTTACGTTTTTTTAGTAATGTTAAAACTGAAGTGCAGTTGGGAAGCAGTCATGAGGATTGTGTATTACCTTTGATTGTTGGTATTGGGTATTAGCTTCACCTCTGGTACTACCTGTGTACATCTTTTTTCCACACTAATCACAGAAAACAATAAAATATCTACTCGTGTATAAAATAAAACACACATCTGGGGCACCTGGGTGACTCAGTCGGTTAAGCATCCAATTCCCAACTTAGCACGGAGGCCCTGCTCTCTCTCTCTCTGTCTCTCTCTCTCTCTCTCTCTCTCAAAAATAAGTAAACATTAAAAAAATAACACACATCTGAGCTTTCACCTGAAATTGCGTGTTGTAAAAATTTATAAGAGGGGCACCTGGGTGGCTCAGTTGGTTAAGCATCCGGCTCTTGGTTTTGGATGAGGTCGTGATCTTGCAGTTTGTGGGATCGAGCCCAGCATCCTGCTCTGCACTGATAGTGTGGAGCCTGCTTGGGATTCTCTCTGTCTCCTTCTCTCTCTGTTCCAAGTAGAGGCCCAATGGTGGGCTTGAACTCCTGACCCCAAGATCAAGAGTCATGGGCTTGGAGTGCCTGGGTAGCTCAGTCAGTTGAGTGTCTGACTCTTGATCTTGGTTCAGGTCACGATCCCAGGGTTGTGGGATTGAGTCCCATGTCGGGGCTCTGCATTAAGTGTGGAGCCTGCTTAAGATTCTCTCTCCCTCTCTCCCCCCTCCCCCTCCCTCTCTCTTCCTCTCTCCCTCTCTCTTCCTCTCTCCCTCACTCCTTCCTTCAGCCCCTCTCCCCTACTCTTGTGCTCTCACTCTCTCTAAAAAAAAAAAAAAGAATAAAAAGAAAGGCATGAGCTCTACCAACTGAGCCAGCCAGACACCCTAGGAAGTAAAAGTTTTTAAGCGGCTATAATATGTAGAGAAAGCAATTAAATTACTGATTTTACAAAGGATTTAAGAGACATTGGCTTAATTCTCACTTGTTTTTTTCCCCTAGCAAATGACAGAACATTACTTTGGTATAGATAGTATTACTCAGTTTTTTTTTTTTAACTTTTTTTTAAAAATGTAAATTGCCAAAGGGTCTTGGTATTTTGAAATACGTAAGAGAAACTTTCCTTAACCTAAGATTTAAATTCCATTTAAGTTTAATCCATTCAATTTATGTATTCTAACAGTATATACCACTCAGTTTACTTCTCACACTTTTAAAATCCTCCCTGTGAAGAATACCCCATCTCCATCCTTTGGAGCCAGTTTTAGTTACTATTTTCCCCCAGTTTATCCTAGTTTACCCAGACCCATTGTTTTGTTTTCCCCATTTTACCTTTTCCTCCATTCTGTCAGTTTTGTTCTTGTTTTTGTTCTCCTTGATGACAGTATCTCCTTTCGCTCTAGAGAAAAATTTTCTCAAGCCTGACTATAAAATGTCTTGAATTGTCTGTCTAAATGCCTTGTTTTATGTGGCTTCCCATGTCACATGGAATCTAGAATCTTCAGCGTGACATCTGTGTTCTGGCTCTCTGCTGCCTCTCCGATCTACTCTCTCTCCCTCTCTTAAGCCTCACTGGACATCCCACTGTTCCTCACACGGATCAGACACTCTTGCTTCAGGGTCGTTTTGTTTTCAATTCATCTGTCTAGGCCCTTTCCTCCTCTGATCTCTTTTTCTTCTTGGCGCCTGGCACCCCCGAGGTGTTACATATTTGTCCCTCTTACTGCACTAGAATGTCAGCTGCACGAGGGCAGGGACTTTGTTGTGCTCTCTGCTGTCCTGCAGCTCCTAGGGCGACCCGGGGAAGGCCCTCGAGAAGTAGGTGTGGAGACAATGTATGAACTCTTCACAGGAGGTGTCCACTCCTACTTGCCCCAGTATTTTGGGGGAACAAAAAAAGCCTTTATGAGGGTTTTCCTCCAGACCCTCTGAGGAGACGTGGTCTAGGAGGGCGCTGCCCCAGGACAGTGAGGTTGGACTGTGAGAGAGGTGACACTGTCAGGTGTTTATGACACTGTTTTTAGGAATGCAGGCCCGTGAAATGGAGCCTTCCAAACCAGTCTAACAGGAGTGAGGGCAGGATTCTGCCCAGGCTAGTAAAAGAGAGAATCCTGGGGGCCTCCCGAGCCCTGATTCTGCCCATGCCGAGTGAGACTGGCGAAGAGGGCACTGTGGCAGTCCCATGAGTCCCCGGCTGAGACGGCGAGCGGGACAGGGCGTCGTCCCAGGACACACAGGGTATAGAAGCTGCAACCTGTTTTGCCGTGAAACCAGCGGCTGCAGGTAAGCAGGCCTCACTTTCAGATTCATCCATTCATTTGGCACATGTTTGCTGAGCATGCGCTATATGCCAAGCACAATTTTGGGCTTTAGAGGATCGTTCCGGGAGCTGAAGGTGCCTGGGAGCTGGGCCACAGGCCACAGGGAGGGGCCCACGTTGGCTCAGGAAAGTGCCAACATCCCCCCTTCAGTTCAGAGCCTTCCTTTTTTCTCCCTGGATGCTGAGGCTGGGCTGCCTCTCCATCTCCATTAGGAATCAGTGCTGCCTGTGTCACCAAGGCTGCTGGTGACCCAAGGAGGCACTGGGCAGTCTCTGGAGATTCCCACCACCTCTGGCGGCTCCTTACCATGAGGCTTCCCAGCTCCTCTCCTAACTGCTTCGAATGCCTCAAGGGACAGAGGGTCGTGTCCACCACCTGCTGTTCTGTGCTCTGGACCCTGCTCCATCTGTGCTCCATCCCTGCTGATGGACTCCCTCCCCCAGCTGCCCTGGAGCCTGCCCCTGGCACTGGCTTTGTGGCTTGCTGGGGGCAAGGAAGCTGGCTGTGCCTGGTGAAGAAGCAAGAAATGGAATGGAGCAAGATACCTTTTTTCAGGGCATATCTTTCGGGGTGTTTCTTCGGGGATGTCGGTCAGGGCTGTGGGTGAGGAGGTACCAAGCAGAGAGGGCCAAACTCTAAGGGTCGGTCATGTTGCGTGTTTAGAATGGCTCTCGGTCCCTGACACTGGCACCCAGGCACCGACACCCAGGGCCAGTTCTGACCTTGCCGAGGCCTGGAGGGCATCGGGAGATCCACCAAATGCTCTGTGGGATGTGGTAACCGCCAAGTCTCACCGGCTGGCCTAATCCATTCACCTCTAGACATGGGCTGCAGGACCAGTTCAGACTTCCTCTGGGACTCTGGGAGCTGCAAGCCTGCTGCTGGGAGCTGCAGGGGTGAAGTCACCTGTAAACGCTCGGGTGTGCATCTGAAACCGCCGGGTGAGGCTAAGAACACGCAAAGGCTGACGCGACCTGGTTTCCAGAATTTCGTGCTCCCTGCCTGGCCCACGCAGGGAGTTCTGGCCATGACCAGGCGGTGGGGCAGGCTGTCCTCACAAGTGTAGTGACTTCTTCGGGTCATCTCTAGGGATGCTTCCAGCACTGCTGTTGTTTGATTCAGGGGAGAAGAGATGTAGCTTACAGGCTTGCAGGCTTTTCAGTTTTTATATTAGAACTCTCCCGAGCTCTGAGTCGGTACAGCACTTTGTACTTTTCAGGGCGTATTTGTACAAGACACTTCTGAGAGAACCCAGACCTGCTGCAGGGCTGGCCAGAGCATTTGCAGAGTCTGGACACCAGGGATGTGACTGAACATCACTTCTCCAGGCAGGGGAAGCCAGCGAGTGACAAGGCAGAATAAATCACAGACAGCATGAGCATTTCCGATGGCCTCAAAATACCTGGAGTGAGGTGCTGCTGAACGAGGGGGGGGGGGGTGGGGAGAGCGAAGGGGAGCTTGTTATTATTATTATTACTAAAAATGAAAAGTTTTTTTTTTTCTTTTTCTTAATGACCTTATCTGGCAGCAGCTGGTTGCTGAGGTCTGGTCATTTGGGTGAAACAGGGTTCCAGGATGGAGGCAGTACAGCGTTTTACAAAATTCGAGAAATTGCTGCCTAGAGCCTAGCACCTTCCATCACAGCATGGAACCAGGGGAGAGCATTCCTGAGGCAGACAGTGCATTTTCACCAGTGGCACTTGTGGTGCTGCAGGACTCTGAACAGGGGTCGCTGGCGGGGAGGACAGGGCAAGAGCGCTTGATGCTGATGATAGCTGACAGGTGGGTTCTGAGCACACAGGACGCACCTCCTGAGAACTGCCCAAAATACTTGAGAGAAGGGGTGCCTGGGTGGCTCAGTCGGTTGTGTCTGACTTTGGCTCAGGTCATGATCTCACGGTTCTTGAGTTCAAGCTCCGCGTCGGGCTCTGTGCTGACAGCTCGGAGCCTGGAGCCCGCTTCGGATTCTGTGTCTCTCTCTCCCCGTCCCCTGCTCACGCTCTATCTCTCTCTGTCTCTCAATAATAAATAAACATTAAAAAAATTTTTAAAAAATACTTGAGAGAAATTTGTTGGACCTTAGAGCCTAGAATGGGCAAGTGGGAACAAGGGCAGGAAATCTGACTTACTGATGCAAATGTAACTGTATTTGCATCCACAGGCTGACGGATATGAGGATTTTGGGGTTATGTTTGCAATAATCCTGGGGGCACTCAGGGTTTCTGTTACAGAGTGGGGAGCAGCCATAAAGCAAAGTTTCCTGGCCCCCAGGTGCTCCTCCTCGTCCCCTGCACCCACTGCTGAGAGCAGACAGGGCTGCAGGCAGGGCCTGCTCCCTCAAACAGAGATGGAGACCCAGCCCTGGCCTCACAGGGACCCCCACTGCAGCTGCAGGACACTTAGGTATGACAGTGGGGCATAGGCGTCAGCCTTCCCGGTCTCTACGTCAAGAAAACCCTGAGATGGCTCCTTCCCCTTCCCCTTTATTTTCTTGGCCGTTCTAAACTCTAACCTTACTTTCTCCCCGCCTCTCCATGACGCGACCCCTCCCCCGTGGCCCCCCCCCCCCCCCCCCCCCCCCGCTGCCAGCCTGTGGGCTCAGTTGACCTCACAGCCCCATCTTCCTGTAGGCTTATGGTTCCCAGAAGACTTCTAGGTCTTTGGGGTTCAAAGGTGAACATGTTTACACATTAATAAATCATCACCAAAGGGTCTTAAAAATAGCTGGTTTCCTACCTCAGTCAGAAGATAATTTCCCTCTCCTGTGGACCCCATTCTGTGTCCTCATTTCCCATCTATTTTCCTCTTTCCCCATCTTTGCTACCCTTCCTGTGTTACTTCCCATGGGTAAGAAACCACGTGGGTGCTGGTCTGAAGAAAACTGCTACTTCTGGCACGTGTCTGAGGCTTTTGTACTGGAAAGTCTACGTGGCATTTTACCCATTTACACACCCCTTCATGATACCAGGAGCAGAGGTCGGGGTACCAACTGGCCATTGTGCTCTGGTAATGCCTATCTGGGAGTGCTTTGCCCACTCTGAACACCACCATCTGGACCACAGTTAGCAGCTGAGTTCACTTAACTTGCCTAAACACGAGTCCAAAGCTCTGCAGTTGGCTTACATGAATTAAGAAGGGTTCTTTAACTCAGAATTTTATTTATGCAAAAAATAATTCTTTTTGGTTATTTGATACGATTGAAAACTACCAGAATTGGGGCGCCTGGGTGGCTTATCGGTTAAGCTTCTGACTTGATCTTGGCTCAGGTCCTGATCTCAGGGTTCTTGAGTTTGGGGCCTGCGTCAGGCTCCTTCCTCACAGCAGGGAGCCTGCTTGAGATCTCTCTGCCCCTCCCCTGCTTGTGCTGTCTCTCAAAATAAAATAAACTTAAAAGAAAAAGAAAACCACCAGAATAATTCACATAGTATACCAGCAGTCAGTTATACACTGACCACAAATTCCGTAGAGCTGCGCTGTTCAGCATGGGAGCCACTAGCCACAAGTGCCTATTTAAAGATTTTAATTAATAACAATTAGGCAAAATGAAAAATGCAGTTCTTTAGCTGCACTAGCCACATCCCCAGTGGTCTGTGGCCACATGTAGGTAGTTCTGCCATGTTCACCAGCACAGGTAAAGAATGTTTCCGTCATTGCCAAAAGTTTTACTATAGCTCTATTCTAGAGTGTCCTTCTGGCATTAAATCCAATGTCTTCATGCTGTGGAATTGGTGAGACCTTTATCCAGGTGTGCCTGATGAAAACATCCTTGTCTGTTCCTGTCTGTGTCCTCCTCATCCTTGATTCTGAGGCTTTCTTATCTGTGTCCCTCCTGTCTGACCTGGAAGGATATCTTTGATATCTTTGCTGATCTGCCTATTACGTAGGATTTTGTCTTTCCATCTGCAGTTGCTTGGAGTTTACATTTTAAGTGCAGCGTCGTCTTCAACTAGTTCTACACCAACTTTAGAGAGTAAGTGCCAGGAGTTTGCACTGAAACCTCTACGTATTGGAGTGGGGCTGAGTTGTCGGTCCTGGGAGCCGGTGTCTCTGCGTTTATGCAAGTCTGAGTCAGTAAGATAGCAGACACAGACAGGGCCAGGGACAGCACCAGGGTCTTTAGAGCAGTCTGCGTGTCCTTTGCTTCGAACGCCCTTGGGCTGCTGTAATCATTAACCCTTGCAGGAGGCTCCCTCTGATCTGCCTCTGATCAACCCGAAGCCAAGCCACTTCTATTGAAGTCCTGAGATGGGAGAAGTAAGGAAAGAAACAGAAGCGAGAGAGGGGCAGGCAAGAGCCCGGTGGTGGGGCAGCAGGGAAGGATGGAAATGACCCGCAGAGCACCGTGTCCCCGATCAGCTCTGACACCTTCATGTATTCGTTGTCGTGTTGCTCCCTGGGGGCAGCTCTGAGGCCAGCCTCATGGTCTGGGCGGGCTGGTCATGCTGGGCACTGTGTGCTATGCTGACCTAAGCACTGGTTCCCAAGTCCAAGGGCAGTGCCTGCTTTTCTTGTTACCTACATGTTTGTCCTGATAGCCTGCTCTAGGGTGCACTGGCCCCTTTCCTCTGGCTGCTCCTTGTGGCCGCAGGTCGCCGTCAGGATGCTACGCTTTCCACTGGACCGCCTTCCCTCTTGCACTGATGCCATTCTCTCGCCTGGGCTCTCATGCCCTGTGCCAAGCTGTCCCTCCATGCAGAGGCCCTCGTCACCACTTAGGCTCCAACACCCCATGCCAGACTGCCCTCCAGCAGGACACTCTCCTTACCCCACTTGGGTTGTGACACCCTGTGCCAGCCAGCTCTTCCCCGTGGGGTACCCTCCTCACCCCACCGAAGCTCCGGCATCCCAGGACAGGTCACTCTTTGTCTTACCCACTGCAGGTTGCTATAGCAAATATCATGGACTAGGTGGTGTGTAAATAACAACAATTTATTCCCCACAGTTCTGGAGACCAGACGTCTGAGATCATGGTGCAAATATGGTCAGGGTGTGGTGAGACCCTCTCCCAGGGTTCAGACCGTCCACTTCTCGCTTGTTGTATCCTCGCACGGTGGAGAGAGAGTGAGGGAGCTCTGAGGTTCCTTGTTTAGCAGGGCGATACACGCTTTTGGGTATTAAGAGAATCACATGGTGTGGTTATTAGCAACTTCAGATATGGGATGTTTCATGAAATGGAGAGGTTGTCTATCAGTGCTAGCAGGAATTCGCTTCCTAGCTCCAGATTTGCCAGTCAGAGCGTATTTCCTTTTAGTGATCCTACCCCTTGCTGTCATGTTGCCGTCCATTGTTCCCTAATGACATGTTATGTAAGTATTTGACAATAGCTAGAACAGGGATAGGCAAGCTCTTTCTTAAGAGGGTCAAATAGTATATATTTTGGGCTTTGTGGGCACTAGTCTCTGACTCCTCAACCCTGCCTCTGCAGCACAAACGCAAAGGCAGTAATATGTGAATGAAGGGGTGTGACTGTTGCCAGTAAAACTTACTTATGGGCACTGAAATCAGAATTTCATATAATTTTCATGTGTTACGAAATATTCTTCTTCTTTTGATCTGTTCCCTCCCCCCGGCCCCCCACCCATTTACAAATACGGTAGAGACCATTCTTTTACCTGCGGGCCATGCAAAAACAGTGGGCTGTATTTGACCCTTGGCCCATATTTTACCGACCCCTGAGCTAATAACTCAAAGAAGGAGGTATAGAGAAGTGGTTACTTACTGACATCTTTAATTCATGCAGATATTCAGAGTTGCTTTCGTTACTATCAAAAATAGAATAAATGTGATTCTCAATATGATAGAAGATATAAGTGATGTCATTTTTTATTTTTGTTCACCTTTTTAAAAATTTATTTTTAAAATTTACGTCCAAGTTAGTTAGCATATAGTGCAACAGTGAGTTCAGAGTAGATTCCTTAATGCCCCTTACCCATTTAGCCCATCCCCCAGCCCCCAAATGATGTCATTTTTAACGGTAACTTTAATGTTGGGTCTAATCATATAGAACTTTAAAGTTGGGTTTTTTTGGTGTTTCTAGCTCGCTCAGTTGGTAGAGTGTGCGGTCATTGATCCTCAGGGTTGTGAGTTCAAGCTGCACCTTGGGTGATTGGGTGTAGAGATCACTTAAAATAAGTTTTTAAAATTTTAGAGAACGAGAACACGAGCCAGGGGAGAGGGGCAGAGGGAGGGAGAGGGAGAAAATCTTAAGCAGGCTCCAACTCACTGCTGAGCCCACAATGGGTCTTGATCTCACGACCCTGGGACCCTGACCTGAACTGAAAGCAAATGTTGGATGCCCAACCGACTGAGCCACCCAGGCACCCCAAAAATAAAATCTTAAAAAAAAAGTTGGTTTTCTTCACATCTTAAATGTGGAAAATTGCCAAGGGTTATGGAATAAAATCTTTGATTTGCACATTGTCAAAAGGTTACAATACACAGGAACTGTACGGATTTGCTTAAGATAAAGGCTTCTAAATTTAAGGGAAAGAATTGCCTTCAAGGCTGTTTCAGCTTGTGATTTCTGTTTTGGTGTGTTCTGTCCCTACCTGATGATTTGTGCAAAATCTAATGATGGTAATTTAGAACCGGAAAGTAGGTTGTCTCTAATTTTGATCTTTTCTTAGCACTACAGTTTCTTATCTGAAATACTGAAAGAGCCAAACTGTCCTTCTGTACAGTAGGGATCACTTCCTTCTGCTTGAACTTAAAAAATACAGCCCATTCGTTAGCCTTTGTTGGCACTAAAGAGTGCTTGATACTATGTATTTCACAGCAGACGGTTTTTCCTACTTAACTGTGAGCAGTTAGTTAATTGGAAGAACTGTTACTTCTGTGGATCCTTGCTATGACAAAAATCAATGTACACAGCACAGTCTGAATTAATAGGGCTCGAACTCATTAGGCCACAAAAACAGTTTAATCAGCGGTGAACCCTTTAAAGACCTTGTCAGAGAGTGTCCTAAAAGAGATTCAAGAAAAAAAAATGCTTAGCACTTAAACCTATGTTTTGTTTCCAAGTTTATATTTTTCTTTTTTAAAACTCCCTTGGTTAATTTCTGGGGTTACTCCTGTGTTCTGGCTAGAGGGAAAAACCCTATTATTTGTATATTTTATACTGAACCATAGTCATTCATTGTAATTACAGGCAATTCTCAACTTACAGTGGGTTCAACTTAATGATTTTTCCACTTCATGATGGTGTGAATGTTACGCATTCGGTAGAAACTGTATTTTGAAGGTTGAATTTTGATCTTTCCCAGGCACTAGCCTGGTATGATTCCCCTGATGTTGCCCCACAGCCGCAGCTCCCAGTTAGCAGTGTGGTCATGAGGGTAAGACGACCCCATCCACGGACAACTCTTCTGTACCCATACGCCTGCTATCCATTACCCATTGCTTTGCACTCCCAGTACAGCATCCAGTAAACCACATGAGATATTCACTTGAAATAAGCTTTGTGTTAGATGATTTGGCCCCAACTGTGGTTGCAATGTAAGTGTTCTGAGCACATTAATGGCAGGTGAGACTAGGCCATGATGTAATCAATGCATTTTCGACTTAATGATGTTTTCAGTGTGTAATGGGTTTTTTCAGGACATAACCGGATCGTGAGTCAAGGGAAATCTGTACTCATTTCTTCTTAGTAAAGGCCCTTTCAGACACTCTGATTATTCATCCCTATTTCTAACCCGAGGGCATATTCCGGCTGGCCTGGGTTGTTAGATGTTGTCATTCTGCAATCTTATCCTCTGCCTCCTCACCCTTACCTCCCCCTCCAACCCCTTGTTTTGGTAATGGTTGGCTGCTTTGATGTTTGTGAGGCTTTCAGGACGTGATAGCTGTGTTCTGGCAGATCACCGTTCCCTCTCAGCACCCTCTTCCTGTAATGCAAGTTCTGATTGGATTGTGCAGTGGGTTATTTGTGACCGGTAGGTTAAGGTTCAAAAGGGGAAGTCTATATTGACTAGTAAATTGAATTTTCCTGTCAGATTGCTTTTTATTTTTGGGGTGCAGAGCCTGAGTTTGAATCCGGTTTTGAAACTTACTAACTGCATGGCTTTATTGAACAATGTTATTTAATACCTTTGTTGCTTTGTTTATTCATTTATAAAATGGAGATAATAGTGGCACCCATCCTGTAGGAATAAGGTTATATATGTAAAGTACTTAGAACAGTACCAAACACAGAGTTAGCACTCAATATTTGTATCGTCATCGTCATCTTCATCGTCTTTCAGTTTGGATGAAAAATGGCTAATGTGGGTTTTAAGCAGGAAAAGGACATTTTCAGAATTGAATTTTGGAAAGATTGCTTTCATAGTCAAGAGAAGGTGGGTGTAGGACCAGGTGAGCAAAGGTAGAGGTGGGAAGACCAGTGTTACGGATTGAATTGTGTCCTCAAATTCATGTGTTGAAGTCCTGATCCTATACCTCAGAATGTGACCTGTCACCTTTAAAAATAAAATAGCCAATTATTTTATCAGCAACATGAATTTGTTCAAGAATGGCAGAGAAGTTAGAATTCAGGATAAGCAGACTATGCCAAAACCATAGGCAAGTCTGAAGAGAACAGCGGAAAGGGCAGCTTTTATTAGGTTTTAGGAGGAAATTGAGGAGGGTTGTTTTGGACAAAAGTTCGTTGGAGAAGAACAAGAATTTGAGGTCGTGATGATTTCTCATTGGCTGCTAGTGGTGGTTAGTGCATTGTTGCTTGGACAGGGAGAGATGTTCCTTTTTGCTGGTTACGTAGGCTGCGATGAGCGGTACGTGCCTGAGAGCTCCCTCTTCATTTTAACTAAGGTTGTGTTTTGGATTTTTTTTGGTACTCATTTTCACAACCTTATTTGGAAACAGGGTCATTGCAGTGTAATTAGTTAAGATGAGGTCATCAGGGTAAGCCCTAATCCAGTATGACTGGTGGCCATATTAAAAGGGGAAGTTTAGACAGAGATAGACGCGCATAGAGGGAAGAGTGTGAAGAGACACAGGGAGAAGATGTCCGTCAACAAGCCAGGGAGAGAGGCCTGGGACCGACGCATTCTTCCCAGCACCCAGAAGGAACCAACCCTGTAGATACCTTGATCTCACACTTCTAGCCTGTAGAACTGTGAGACCGTGAATTTTTATCGTTTAAGCCACTCCTTTTGTGGTACTTTATGTCAGGGAAGCCTTAGGAAAGTAACGCAACCAGATCGTGAGCCTCCGAACTAAGTGGAGATGAGAGATGTTTAAAACACAGAACCAATTCTTAGTAACCAGGTGGCTGTGAGGGGGTGGGAAGAGTGAGGGATTGTCTCGCCTGAGGGGATGGTGGTGCCATTAACTGACCCAGAAAGTACACAAAGGAGAGGAGGTGTGTGGCACACGTCGAGTTTGAGGTGCACGTGGGACATGCAGGGAGGGGCCCCGACAGGCAGTTGGATGTATGTGTATCTGAAGCTCCGGAGAGAGGTTGTGTCTAGAGGTTCTCATTTATATACGCAGGAATTGAAAAAGGTGGAGGGGCCAGTTGCTTGGAGTGAGTGTATGGTGTGTGAAGGAAAGTCCATCCGTAGGTCCCCCGAGGAACGCTCAGATTTCGAAGCCGTAGGCCAGAGAACGGCCCTGTGGCACCGGAGAAGGAGCTGAGCGGAGACACGTAGCGGGATGTTGCCAGCGACTCCTAAGGCTGAGACCTAAACCACCCGCATCAGCAGTCTGTGTGCTGAAATGGGTTTTGTCAGTGTCCAGCAGCCCCTAGACAGGAGCTGGTATTCTTGGGATTTATTAGGTGGCAAGATTTTATTACGGGTTGGCTCATTTAACCCTCATGACAACTCTGAATCGGGTACTGTTATTACCTATAGATATGGAAACTGAGGCTTGGAAAAACTAACTTGCCTCAGATTCCACAGTGAGTAGGCAGAAATAGGTCAGGGTTTGAGTCTAGGCGGGCTGACTCTGGGATGCTCCTAACGTGGAGTGAGGGTTGAAGGTTTTGGGGGTAGACATGGGGCAGAACGAAGGAAGTTGGATGAAGAAAGAGCAGAGGAATGAAAATGGAACGTTCCTGTCTGCGCCAGGAGCGGTAGTTGGGACAAAAGGAACAGATCGATCGGCCTGGCGTTCTCCCTGAAAGCCGAGAGAGTGACAGGAAAGTTGCACGGGTGGAGAGCCACCATCCAAAGGGAACTCGGATGCAGGGCTTCTCTTAGTGTGGGTCACCAGCGCTGGCAGCCGAAGGCTGACCTCCTAAGAACTTAGTCATCTTGTCATTTGCCTCTGCCAACCCCTGCAACCTCCAGAAACAAATGAATGAAATAAAAACTTACTGAGAGTTTGATGGAAATGGTTTTTTCTAAACAATTTTTTAAAATTAATTAACTTCTTTTGAGAGAGTGGGGAGAGGGAGAGGGAGAGGGAGAGAGAGAGAGAGAGAGAGAGAGAGAGAATGAATCTCAAGCAGTCTGAGAGCTATCAGCCAGGAGTCTGACGTGGGGCTTGATCTCACGAGCCATGAGATCATGACCTGAGCCGAAACTGAGTTGGATGCTTAACTGACTGAGCCACGCTGGAGCCCCTTGATGGAAATAGTTTTAATTAACTTGAAGAGTAAGGCTTGCTTTCTCAAAGGAACATTGTATTTTTCTATTTGTTTAAGCTCTTAGTAAAGTTTTATATATATTTATATATATAATTTATTATTTTCATAAGACAGATACAAGGATATGGTCTTATTTATATACATTCGTGTTTTCTCTTAAATTCATTCTTAAAAAATTTTTTTCTAATGTTTACTTGTTTTTGAGAGAGAGCAGGAGCAGGAGAGGGGCAGAGAGAGAGGGAGACACAGAATCCGAAGCAGGCTCCAGGCTCCAAGCTATCAGCACAGAGCCCGATGCGGGTCTCAAACCAATGAACTGTGAGATCATGACCTGAGCCAAAGTCAGAAGCTTAGCCGACTGAGCCACCCAGATGCCCCATCTTAAATTTATTCTTAAGAATATTATTTGTAGGGGTGCCTGGATGGCTTAATTGGTCGAGCATCTGACTTCCCCTCAGGTCATGATCTCACACTTCATGAGTTTGAGCCCCACATCGGGCTCTCTGCTGTCTGCACAGAGCCTGTTTTGGATCCTCTGTCTTCCCCTCCCTCCTCCCTGCCCTTTCCCTGCTCTGTGTCTCTCTCACAAATAAAACAAACATTTAAAAAACAATATTATTTATATTGTGAACCCTCCCTCATTTCTAATAGACGGTTAGTATTTAGAAAAGCATCTGATACTTATTGCTTAGTAACATTCTAAACTCTTATTAGTTCTATTACTTTTCAGGTTTACCCTCTTAAATTGTTCCCGGTTAAGCAATCCTACTGTCTACGAATAATTGTCTCTTCCTATTTATTTATTTATTTATTTATTTAAACTTTTTTTTTTTTTTTGAGAGACAGAGTATGAGCTGTAGAGGGGCAGAGAGACAGGCAGACACAGAATCCGAAGTAGGCTCTAGGCTCTCAGCTGTCAGCACAGAGCCTGACGTGGGGCTCCAACTCATGGACTGTGAGACTGTGACCTGAGCCGAAGTCGGATGCTTAACCGACTGAGCCACTCAGGCACCCCCAAAAATTTTTTTTCTTAATTTTTTCTTAATTTTTTTTTTTTTTTTTTTTTTTTTTTTTTTGAGAGAGACTCTGAGAGCAGGGGAGGGCAGAGAAAGAGGGAGACACAGAATCCGAAGCAGGCCCCAGGCTCTGAGCTGTCAGCACAGAGCCTGATGTGGGGCTTGAACTCACAAACACAAGATCATGACCTGGGCCGAAGTCGGATGCTTAACCGACTGAGCCACCCAGGTGCCCCTGTCTCTTCCTTTTTAAAAAATATGTTTCTTTTTCTGGTATTAATCAACTGGAACTTCCAGAAATATTGTTAAATAAAAGTAGCAGTAGTGTACATCCTTGCTTTATTCAAGATTCCTCTAATATTACATATTCATAATGATACTGAATATTGGCTTGAGATGTAGTATTTCTTTATTTAAAAGTTTTTATTAGAGAGAGAGAATGAATGAATGAATGAATGAATGATTCCCAAGCAGGCTGTATGCTGTCAGTGCAGAACCTAACACAGGGTTGCATCTCACAAACAATGGGATCATAACCTGAGTCAAAAACAAGAGTCTGACACTAACCCGACTGAGCCACCCAGGCAGCCTGAGATGTAGTTTTAAAATCATGTTGAGGAAGTATTGTTTTTAATTATTAAAAAAAAAATTTTTTTTAATCTTTATTTATTTTTGAGAGGGAGACAGAGTGTGAGCCAGAGGAGGGGCTGAGAGAGAGGGAGACACAGGATCCCGAAGCAGGCTCCAGGCTCTGAGCTGTCAGCACAGAGCCCGACGCGGGGCTCAAACTCACAAACCGCGAGGTTATGACCTGAGCCCAAGTGGGATGCTCAATTGAGGGAGCCACCTAGATGCCCCAGGAAGTATTTTTTTAAGGGAGAATTTTATCAGTTGCCTTTAGCAAAGGCCTCCTTTAACAGAAATAATTTCTTTGCCATTGTGTGGAGCTCTTGGCTGAAATAAGGATGGTTTTTGAAGATTTCCTGAGGGCAAAGGTTCTCAATTAGCTGATTCTCTGACTGCTGCATTGTGTCATTTAATTCCATAGCAAGGCAAGCTCATGCTGAAATTTTGTCATGATCTGGATGTTACTGGAGTCTATGTGGAAAGACGGTATGACTCTCTGGAAGGGAAGTTGGCTAAATCCATCCAAATCTGATACATCTATTCATACCTGAGGCTTCCCAAATTTCTGGAGCAGCGACTACTGCTGTGATCCAGATCAATCAAGACTTTCCGGTCCCGGCTATCTCCTGGACCCACAGACTGATGGGCTAGAGCTTAGGTTTTTCCAGTTTTCCACTTTCTCTCCAGCTGCTTTTGGGGAGGGATGCTTTCCCCACACCCCCCCTGTGCACGAAAAAGCGGTTCCCTGCCCGCCACGGCTTCTCACTCCCCAGGTTCACCTCTCCACGCCAGGTACCTGCTGAGTTCTGTGGTTCAGGTTGTGCAGATTGTTGTGTTAATCCTCAGATCAGTTTTCTAGGTGTGCAGGATGGTTTAGTGTTGGTCTGGCTGTATATTCTAGAGCTTAGGTTTTTACTTCTTGCCTGAAGGCAATCTAGTCATTACCTAGAAGGCTTGAAGAACAGGGAAGGACTCCACTTGTCCTGGGGCTATGCTGAGCATTCTGGCTTCTTAAAGCAAAAAACGGCTCAAGCTGTCCCTTTCCCCAGGGTTTTATTTCATTCTGTAATGTGTAAGGGGTTGTTGAGGGACAAGCCAGGTGACTCAGTCCTGTGGCCTATCCAGTCCCCATCCGTGTGCTTCTGGCAATGCCTGTGTTTAGTTTGTGTTCATGATGAAGACTTGCTTGTTGGTTCTTCTTAAGGAGGGAAAAAAAACTGTCTCAAAAATAAATAAAAACATTAAAAAAAATTGAAAAAAAGGGCTCAGTCGGGTAAGCGTCCCACTTCTGCTCAGGTCATGATCTCACAGTCTGTGAGTTTGAGCTCCACGTCAGACTCTGTGCTGACAGTTCAGAGCCTGGAGCCTGCTTCAGAGTCTGTCTCCCTCTCTCTCTGCCCCTCCCCTGCTCGTGCTCTGTCTCTGTCTCAAAAATAAATAAAAACATTAAAAAAACTTAAAAAAAGGGAAAAAAGTAAATTTTAGCATGTCTTCCATTTGCTAAATTTCTTATCTAGTAAAGTACTTCCTACAGTTGTAGGAGGTTTTCTGTTTCGTTTTAAACCGCTCGATTGTAGTAAAAACAACTGTGTACCAAATCGTGGGCAAATGTATGCAAACACTGGACATTTGCATTTTTGGCGGAACCATGTCCCTGAAGGTAGAAAGTATGAGACAGTTTTTTTGATTTTCATACTGAATTGTGGAATTTATTTCCCTTTCACTCACTCTCCAGAAGAGTAGGTAGATTAGCAGTTCTTTTCCTCCGTCATAGTAGGGTGGTAGGATGACCAATTGGTCCCTGGGACTTTCCCGGTTTTAAAACGGGAAGGCCCTGTGGCTTGACTGGAGCCCTCTCAGTCCCGGGAAGCTGGGACAGGTGGTCACCTTAGGCGGTAGAGTTGGGAACAATGTGAGTGTTTGAATTTATCGTATAGTCTCTTATCTTTCGGCCTTTGCCCCTGCTACTCCCTCTTCCTAGACTGTACGGTTTGGCTGATTGCTTCTCATTCTTTCCTGTCTCTATTAATTGTTCCGGAGGCTTTTAAACTAGGTCAGGTTGCCTGCCTCTAAGTACCATACTCGCCCCAGCGTAACACTGATCGCTCTGGGCTTTGATTGCTTGTTTAATTAGGAAGCTGGTGCTGGATGGGGCAGCGGTGTGCGCCCATGGTCGCCCATTAGAGTCACCTGAGGAACTTGATAAGTTTCAAAAGCGCTCCGCAGCTTTGGGCAGCCAAGATCGAGACTGACTGGATTAGGAAGGATGAGACGTGAACCCGAGAGCCAGAGAGATACGTACACGAACATTCTGGTTCCACTACTTGCGTTTGTTCAACAGCCGTTTGCGGAGCATAGTGTGCCGCGCTGAGTGCTAGGGCTCTGGAGGGAGAACAGGATTGGGGCGCGGTTCTCCTGGTGCCTGCACTTTAGAGCCTCCCACTGCAGCATTTCTGCCTCTTCCTCAGTCGTCCACGGCACGGCCTGTGCTTGTGCCGTACGTAGTGTGGCCTGACGTTAAACAGTTTAGAATAAAATATTTTAAAGTTCCTAACTTTTTGCACTTAAACACATTTGCTTCAGGGGCGCCTGGATGGCTCAGTCGGTTGAGCATCTTTGGCTCAGGTCGTGATCTCACGGTTCCAGAGTTCAGACCCTGCATCAGGCTCTCTTGCTGTCGTTGCTGAGCCTGCTTCAAATCCTTGGATTCTCTGTCCCCCTCTCTCTGCCCCTTCCCTGATAGCACTCTCTTTCTCTCAAAAATAAATAAACATTAAAAAAAAAACCCACATTTGCTCTAAAATAAAACTTTATATCACTACTAAAATTAAAAAGCCTGTGTCACTTGTTATATGTAGAAGGTGACTGAAAAATAAATGCGGTAGAAGCAAAAACAAACTTTACAAATTACATTTACAGGAGTACCTGGCTGACTCAGTTGGAAGAACATGTGACTCTTGATCTCAGGGTTGTGAGTTGGAGCCCCACGTTGGGTTTAGAGATTACTTTAAAAAACTAACATTTGCAAAAAAACATGTTTATAAAAATAAGTCACTCAGTGTGAGAAACAGAGCTATTTATGAGCATTAGTGGTAGGTGACCATCCAGCTCCATGTATGGCTATGGAAACAGAGATGAGGGTTTTGCGTTAATACAATGATTCAGTTTTCTTTTTAATTTTTAAATTATGTATTTATTTTGAGAGAGAGAGAGAGAGAGCAAGCAAGCGAGCGAGCGAGCATGAATTGGGAAGAGGCAGAGAGAGGGGGAGACACAGAATCTTAAGGAGGCTCCAGGCTCCGAGTTGTCAGCACAGAGCCCGACGTGGGGTTTTTGAACCCACAAACCATGGGATCATGACCTGAGCTGAAGTTGGACACTTAACCAACTGAACCACTCAGGCGTCCCACAATGATTCAGTTTTGAGTTTTGATATTAATTAGCACTGAGCCATTTCATATGTTTAAGCAGTCGGGGAGGACAACATATTTGTTAGAATATAATTAAAATTTTAACGGAGGCCAGCAGCTCTTCCAGCAGAGAGAGAACAGATATGGGACCAAGTCACCATATCCTGTTGGCCCGGATTAGGTGCCTCTTTTCCTACCAGACTGGTTTTAAGAAACTCCAGGCCCCCTTCCAGTTCAACCATCCCATATCCAAGGATCTTCTGTAGGGCCTGCAGAGAAGCCCCAGGGACACAACAGCCTGTGTTGAAGCACTTAGGGATGCACATCCTCTGCACTGTTCCCAGCTGTCATGACAATATGGTGATAACCATCGAAGCTGTGACAGCACAGGGCAGTGAGCTTCAAAGAAGGGGGTTTCTTCTCCAAAAAACAAGATGTGCAGGATGATCCATTGGGGTGCAAGAGAAACACGAAAACTCCTGTTTTTTGAAGTTTTAGTGCCTCGTTATTTTTCATGTACAAACATACATATTTGGGGATGTGTCCTTGTCTATCCTTGGAGTTGGAGTTACAGTTATAAGGGCCTATGAGACCCTCTCTGACCTCTGACCTTGTAACTTGCGTCTCCCACCCCTCCCATTTGCAGCTCCTCTGGCCTTTTTTGCTGTTCCTGAAAGGCTGCTGAACCACTCGCCTTTACTCTGTGCATCCCTCTGCCTGGAAGCCCTTTTCTAGAGATCCACTTTACGCTCTTGGCTAACTTTCTCACCTGTTTAAGGGGTTTGCCCCAATGTCATTTCGCCATGAGTCCTTATGAGGACCGCCCCATTTAATACTGTGGCTGGTGCTCTACGCGTGGCACACTCTTATTCCTCCTTGTGTCGACACTCAGCTTTTTATTTTTTCTTGGCACTTATTGCCTTGGGTGTACGTTTGTATATGTCTGCCGGTTATTGTTTGTTTCCACTCGCAGAATGCACGATCCCTGAGGCCACTTCATTCACAGATGTGTTCCGAATGTTCATTAGAACAGTGCCTCGTCAGTACATTTTGGTTGAATGCAGATAGCATCTGACACATAGTAGGTTTAGTGGGCCTCTTTAATGGGTGAATAAATAATTTAGGAAAACTGGAAATATAAAAATGAATAAAACATGGTTTGTGCACTGAAGTAGCTCCATGTTAGCAGTGAGACCAATATATAAGAAAATAATTTTAAATCTGTGAGAATTGCCGCAGTAGAATTCGGTGGGAGGGTAGAGAGGTGGCATGGAGCGGAGTGCCATTAACTCTGGGGGTGGAGGCACTTCAGAATCAGTGCATCTGAAAGGGAGGAGGCTAAATGAAAAAGCTTAAATGTGTAGAAACCTGCACAAACCTGGAACTCGTTTATCTAGCATGTATGTAGGAAATGAGGAAGATTTATAAAACCAACGTTAATTACTATTTTACTTTTTATTTTTAGAGAATTAGGTTAATATTAGTCTGCTCTTGGAGAAAGATCTTTTGGGAATTTTCAAATGCAGTTTTTTCCCTGGGCAAGCTATTAACCAGAAAGGAAAGTGCTTTTCCATCCACATTCACCAGTCTCCCCTTCCCTTCCTCCAGTTCCACCCTGAACTTTCCATGCCTCAGGCTAGACTGGGTTATCTTCAACTAACTGATCCATCTGTGAGTATTTTTTTGTTAAAAACTCACTGTGTACTTAGCACTATAAATAGAAAAAAGGGCAACATCTCTGTATGAAAATATGTAGGGGTGGAGATTGCTTATTGGAAATACAATGATCTGATTAAAAAAAAACACCCTTATTGCTTGGCCAATTAAATGTGTTCCTACAAAAAAAAAAAAAAAAGTAAACATTTAAATAGGTTATTTCTAGTGTTTTGAAAAATGTGCGTTTTTGGGGCTCCCGGCGTGGCTCAGTCTGTTAAGCATCTGACTCTTGGATTTCTGCTCAGGTCATGATCTCACGGTTTGTGAGATTGAGCCCTGCTTTGTGCTCTGTGCTGACAACATGGAGTCTGCTTGGGATTCTTTCCCTCTCTCTGTCTCTCCCTCTCTCGAGCTCTGTCCTCTCTCTGTCTCTGAAAATAAATGGATAAATGTTAAGAAAAAAGTGAGTTTTTAATCCATTATTTGTAGATAAGCCTACTTTTACTAGATCAGAGAATAGAAATGAGGCAACTTAAGTGAATGCAGTACTTGGGATTTTTTTGTACAGAAACTCCTTTTTAAAAAATTTTTTATTTTTTTATTTGTTAGTTTTTTCAGTGTTTATTCTTGAGAGAGAGAGAGAGAGAGACAGACAGACAGACAGAGAGACAGAACATGAGCCAGGGAGGGGCAGAGTGAGAGAGGGACACAGAATCTGAAACAGGCTCCAAGCTCTGAGCTGTCAGCATAGAGCCCCACGCGGGGCTCAAACTCACAAGCCGTGAGATCATGACCTGAGCCGAAGTCGGATGCTCAGTTGGTTGAGCCACCTGGGCGTCCCAGAAACCCCTTCTTTGATAGACACACTATCTTTCCTCTAACTTGAATTAAACAGCATATTTCCATCATTTGTTTTCTACATTTATGTTATGTAAATCAGTGTTTTTCAATACGTTTACTAGTTTTGCTTTGGTAAATATATAGTAGGGTACCTGTTGGAAATCTGTCTGTCTTCCCTTCCCACCTCCCCGTTCCTTTTATCTTTAATACACCTTGGGCCTCTTTAGATTTTTAATAGTACTTTAAGGACATAAATTGAGGACAAAAATAATCTTTCCGTGATGGACCACTTCATCAAAATCTTTGGCCAGAATGCTTGGGCTATATAGAGTATTTTGACAAACGTGGCCACTGTGTGTCCCTACTGCACTCTTTTCTATGGGGATGGCAGTGCAGGGGAGAGAGGAGGCAAGGGGCTGGCAGCTGAGACAGCCCCTGCCTGTTGTGAGAGATACTGTGCTTCCCTGACCCAGCTAGGCGTCTGTCCAGACACCCTCCTCCTCTGTGCGTGTAAATGATGCAGCGGTGGCAGTAATAAGGATGAAAAGCAAAGTGTTGACCCCCTTGTCCAGGGATGTGGTTTGTAAGCAATGAATTGCTAACCTCACTGACAGGGCGGTTTGGGCCCAGGCTGACTGTTTTAACCAGGTTCTTACAGTGAGTCCACGATGGAGTCCATGATCACAGTGTTAATAATTCCCAGTGCTCATTGCGGGCCCAGCACTCCACATGGGGCTTGTCTTCAACCATTTCATGTCATCATTGTGATGACCTTATGCAGTGGGCACTATTTTTTTTTTTCAGATTCATTTTTTAAAAATTTAAATCCAAGTTAGTTAACATAGAGTGTAAGAATGATTTCCGGAATAGAATTTAGTGATTCATCACTTACATATAACACCCAGGGTTCATCCCAGCAAGTGTCCTCCTTGATGCCCCTCGCTCATTTAGCGCATCCCCCCACCAGCACCGCTCCAGCAGCCCTCAGTTCTCTGTATTTAAGTCTTTTATAGTTGGTCTCAGTAGGACTATTGTTTTTTATTTATTTTTTAATGTTTGTTTATTTTTGAGAGACAGAGCGCGAACAGGGAAGGGGCAGAGAGAGAGGGAGACACAAAATCCAAAGCAGGCTCCGAGCTGTCAGCACAGAACCTGACACAGGGCTTGAACCCAGGAACCACGAGATCATGCCCCGAGCCAAAGTGGGACGCCTAACTGAGCCACCTAGGTGCCCCTCAGTAGGTACTGCTGTTAATCACATTTTCCAGATGAGCATGTGGTGGCTTCCCAAGGTTACTCTGTTAATAAATCCAGAACAGAGGCAACCCTGGCCATCTGACTTCAGAGCTGGTGCCCCAAGGATGCGGAAGCTAGGGGCTCGGGATGAATTGGTGCTGGCTGCTCTTGGAACAGCACCAGGTGAGGACAGTATCACTCAGCACGTAAAATCACCTGGAAAAACACACCGGCCTAATCTCTACCATTGGTGAAATGAAACAGTTTTATTCCCAGAACTGAAAAAAAAATCTCAGCTGACTGGTGCCTTGTCAGAAGTCAGAGGTTATTGGCCTGCACCATTGCTCTGGTCTCATGAACTGTGGGACATTTCTGCTTTTGCTTGTCCAGTTTGCTTGATTGTCTTAATTTTGACGCTCTTCAGGGTGGACTAGAGACCTCAGGGGGGAGACCACAGTCTCATCTGACCCATTTCTCGAGAAAATTTATAAAGTTCTAGAAATCTAACAGCTTTAGAATTTGTAATTCTAGGAATTCATTGAAAGGCCCAATGTTCTATCAAGTAAATTGACTGTTCTCTTTCTTTCGTGTGTCGTACCTGCTGTTTTCCTTACTGTCACACACACTCTCTGAGGAGAGAAATGGAGGCCGTCACAATGATAACCTTTGGTAAAACAGAGGTTTCTAACTTGAACTGACACGTACTTAAGGTCTTGTGTGTTAGCCACTCTTAACGACTGCGTTTACTGCTGAAGCTGGGAATACAGACTTGGATTATAGTTTAGCAGATTTCTTGTAGTGCTCTAAAAATGGATTATTTTTAGTTTAAAGTTTTGCTGCAAGCCCTTTCCCACCACTTAATTGACTCTTCAGTCACCACTTGCAGCCCACATGTCAGCATTCCGACGGACGCTAAACACACACAATATAGTCGACACAATGGTGGGTTCTCTGGGAATTACTGGACTCTTTTCTGTCACTTTTAATGCTGGACGTGGGATCCATTCTGGTTTCCTTCCAGTTCTCTAATGGAGATCTAGGGGGTGTATGTCTGCCTTCTTTCAAAGTTTATCCCTAACAGCTCTTGGTGGTCATTGTAAAACATCCATCTGAAACCTAACAGATTGAGAATGGAATAGATGTCCTAGTATTTGGTTTGCTGCTGCCTGATGATACTTTTGTTTGAGTCACTGAATACTTTCAAAGCATAACCTTTAGAAGTGTGTTCCCACATCTTAATTTGCCACTTGGCACATTTTGTTCTAACAAACCAGAAGCAAATTTTTGTTTCATGAGAAACTCCTTGCCAAACTTTAATTTAGGTCTTCTTAGAGGATTATTAATGAACCTGTGCAGTGGATGCGGACACTCTGTTGACAAAACAATGGCATTAAGATTCAGCAGTGTGTGTTCTCAAAGACCAGGTGTGGCTTTTGGGAGATACTGAAAACCGCCACTGTTGTTAACCAAAGGATGAGCTTGTGATGCTTCTGCCTCTAACTAGTATTTGCAGCGTCCTCGATTTTCCTCTATTTTATCCGTCTTATTCTCTTTTTAAAAAAGCATTTGGCTGATTATGGAGTATAACTTTGAATAAATCAATGGGTAAAATGCCAAACATTGTTTAAACAATCATGTTCAGTTCTTTGAAGCTAGATAATATATCTGTACTTTTGCTTTCATAGCATTTTTAAAAAGCAGTTACTTCAGTGTTTCTCATTTGTGAATACTAAAGTTTTTGTGATTGAATTTGGTTGTTATATCATTTATTTTTTTATTTCTTATGATGGTTTTCCTTCCTTTTTCCTCTTTAAAAAATTGAGATTATTATTATGGAATGTCTAAATTTCAAGAGTCTTTTGCTAGCAGGTAGCAAAATGTAGTACAACTTTCTCTGTGAAGAAAAAGAGATTTCAGCTCTGATGCCTGTGTCTTCAAATGATTGCCGGTTCCTTTGGTTAGATTTTCTTTCTTTCTTTTTTTTTAATTTGAAGTTCTGAAATTTACAACTCAGTTCACCAGGTGATCAAAAGCACACCAGAAAATGCTAATGGTGTGTGTCAGTAAATTTTTCAAAAGAAGTAGTTAAATTCTTTCAGCAGTATTGTTAACATTCACTTTAATTTTATCTAGGGTAGTATAAGTATATGGACTTAAAGAATCAAATGTGTTACAAGATTTATTTTTTCATAAAAATTTTTTTTAAGTTTATTTTGAGAGAGAGCAAGAGAGTGTGCTAGCAGGGGAGGGGCAGAGAGAGAGGGAGAGAGAGAATCCCAAGCAGGCTGTGTGTTGTCAGTGCAGAGCCCATCGAGGGGCTCCATCCCATGAACCTTGAGAACATAACCTGAGCCAAAACCAAGAGTCAGACACTGAGCCATCCAGGTGTTCCTTGTATTCATTTTTTATTTTTTATTTTTTATTTTAAAAAAAATTTTTTTTTTCAACGTTTATTTATTTTGGGGACAGAGAGAGACAGAGCATGAACGGGGGAGGGGCAGAGAGAGAGGGAGACACAGAATCGGAAACAGGCTCCAGGCTCTGAGCCATCAGCCCAGAGCCCGACGCGGGGCTCGAACTCACGGACCGCGAGATCGTGACCTGGCTGAAGTCGGACGCTTAACCGACTGCGCCACCCAGGCGCCCCTGTATTCATTTTTTAAAGTATATATCTAGATATGATTTTCTGAGGAGTGCTTTTTAGAATTCAAATGGATTTTATTTTATTTTATTTTTTATTTTAGAGCAAGAGAGAGAGAGAGAGAGAGAGAGAGAGAGAGAGAGAGCTAGCGTGGGGAGAGAAAGAGAGAGAAAGAGAATATCTTAAGTGGGTTTTGTGCTCAGCGCAGAGGCTGTTGCAGGGCTCAATCCCAGGACCCTGGGGTCATGATGCAAGCCGAAATCAAGAATCAGATGCTCAACTGACTGAGCCACCCAGCCACCCCTTGAATCCAAATGGATTTTAAATTGATAAGATACATATTTGGATATTTTGCCTTAAATTTTTCATAATATAATATTTAATTCCATATAAATTGGAGTCCACAAATGATAAAGCATTTCTTTTTGGTTACCTGTTTAAACAAAGGATACATAAAGAATAGAATCATGAAATTGGATTTTTTGAAATAAAATATCTTTCAGGTTGGATATGTTATGAATTTCTTTTGCACTCTAATAGAATTTTAAAGATAGCTCCTTTTTAAAAGCAGAAATCGGGGCGCCTGGGTGGCCCAGTCGGCTGGGCGTCCAACTTCGGCTCAGGTCATGATCTTGCGGTCCGTGAGTTCAAGCCCTGCGTCGGGCTCTGTGCTGACAGCTCAGAGCCTGGAGCCTGTTTCAGATTCTGTGTCTCCCTCTCTCTCTGCCCCTCCCCTGTTCATGCTCTGTCTCTCTCTGTCTCAGAAATAAACGTTAAAAAAAAAAATTTAAAAAATAAAAGCAGAAATCAACCATTTTGTCAGAGATTAAAAACTTTTTAAATTAATCCGCATTGGTGTGATTTCTTAACAAAACTTGCCATTATAATGTTTGGTTTCTATTTAGTGTCATGAATGAGGTGATCAATAGAAAAAATACATAAAAATGTCAAGTATCAATCTTAATCCAGCTGCTAATAGTTGCTATGTAGCTGTTTTAGCACTGGTTACTATGGTTTTTCTTTAGCCTTTATAAATGATCACAAAAGATGAACTGTTCCTCCTACTGCACTCACTGAATTAGCTCTTCTTTAATGTTGAAGGATAGCTAGGAAGATTTATGGTTCAGACTTCATAACAAGTCTTATTTTAGGATAATGTGCTTTTCTAGTTTGTTTAGGCACCTTTTTGGCCTTTTCCCCAGGAACATTAATCCTTGGCTGGAAAGAATAAACTCTGGTCCTCCATAACACCTGACTGCAAACTGCAACCATAAAGCCTTAGACTCTTAAAACAAACATTTTCAACCTTATAGCACCGACTTCCTGTTTTTAAAGCTTTTCTGACCTTCCTGAGAAAAGACCAGTACAGCTATGGTTACATCCTGTGGTTATTATCATTAAAAAAAAAAAAACACAAAACCAAAGAACTATTGAATTTTTCTAAAGCCCTTGAGTATAAAAGTGATTAATGCACCAAAAAATGTAAATAGCGTTGGACTCATGTCTGATCTTTGCTAGGCTTTCAATAAAAGATAATAGAACCAGGTCAGCTTTTAATGCGTCTCTGTTTGTTCAACGTCTGCTACAATTGGAATGTCAGGAAAATCTCACATTAAAAGGATCTGCCGTATTCTGGAGAGATTGTAAAAGAAGCATTTGGCAGTCATTTCCTTTCACTTGTGAGAAAGAACATGCTTTACATTATAATTGTTTAAGCATACCAGAGTCTGGTAGGGCTCTCATATTTTTCATTGTAGAGTTAGCTTGCTCTGCAGACTGGAGAGGATGATCAGTGTTTAGGCTTTATTGTTAGAATTAATCAAATGATGTAAACGTTAGAAGTTAGCCCATGTCTTCCTTTGTACTAAGTTGTGTTTCCTGTAGCCCAAATATTTGCTTTTTCAAGTCAGTTAAAATTAAACTTGAATAGATGTTCAGAATTTGTCTTCACAATAATCTCACTCACCTCTAACCCCCCTTCCTCCAAGAGAGAAGAAACCACCCTGTGTTGTTTAGGTCAAACATTCTTGAGACTGATGGCTTTTGATCTTTGTCTTAGCCAATGTTTGAGTGGACATTTTGAACTAGATAGAGTCTTTTGACATTTTCTAGAGAGGAGTGATTGAGTTTTAGGCAGAAAAGTACTGGATTGTTAACACTACCGGTGATGTGGAAACTGGCAAATTGTACTCATTTAATGTTTTGAAACATTTAAATTCGTATTTTTTCCTAATGTAGATGTTTGAGACTTTATTTTAAAAGGAGTTTAGTTTATTGGTGGCACATTACCAGAAAAAACATACATCAGAATTTTTCTTTTTTGAAGAAGGGCAAAGCAGTGTTTTGGATTTGTAATAATAATAATTATTATTTTTTAAGTTTATTCACTTACTTTGAGACAGAGAGAGAGAGAGAGAGTGTAGGAGAGAGACGGAGAGAGAGAATCCCAAGCAGGCTTTGCATTGTCAGCACGGAGCCAAATGCAGGGTTCCATCTTACTAACTGTGAGATCATGACCTGAGCTGAAACCAAGAGTTGGACGCTTAACCAGCTGAGCCACCCAGGCGCCCCTGGATTTGTAATAATTATTTTAATTGCACAAATATATATCTGGTTGGTATTTTGAATTCTTGGTATAATGATTCCAGTTGGAGTTTTAGTTTTCTTAAGATTACTTCCAATAAACTTGCTTGGATATATCCCCACTGATTTTATCATATATTATCAGCTCAGAGTACATAAAGGGCCCTATTCAAAGCACCCTATCAAGGTTGTGAGTCCTTGAGCTAATTTCTTCCACAAAACTCTTTGTTTTCTTAATCTGTGATAATGAGAAATCTCTCTTCTTATCTAGGTTTCTGCCCTTCCGAAGTATTGCTTTATTGGAACATTATGATTTCATCTATACAATCTGAGATCACTAGTGTGTTTTAAAATAGAGATGAAAATGTCTTTGAGTGTTTTAAACATGTGCTGTCTTAGAAGTCTGTCTGTCTCCCAAGTTTCTTGAAGGCTTATTTCACACCCTTCATGCATTAGAGGGCTACGCTTGTCTGTTGACTCACTGTGTTGGAAGAGTCTGCTGGGAGCCCTACCTGGACCTGGTGCCCTCTGTTCTTCTCTGTTCTTATTCAAGCGGGATTGGGCGCTGCAAGCTTTGCCCGCCCTGCTCCCCGCCCCCCCCTCCCCCCCCCCCCCCCCGCCCCGTGAAGATGTTTTAATGATGTTGATAACGTTTGCACTTGATGAAGTAACTTATTTAAATACTTATTAGCAGTTTATCACTCAAATAGTTGTTTGGGACTATGGTAAGTGTAAAACAAAAAGGGAAGTTGTAATTAGCACCCAACCTTATTTAATGTTGTCCCTATATATTTAATTTTGGAGAATGTGTTCTTCATAGTTTTACTAAAGTTTAGCTTCTTTGATTTTTAGAATCTGATGTTATTTCTAGTTATTTTTTAAGAGCATATCACATAGATTCAAACAGTACCTAGGTTGAAATTAACTCATAAGTTTGATTCTTTTTTTAAAGTTTTTATTTTATGGCAGTAAGAACACTTAACAAGAGATCTAACCTCTTTTTTTTTTTAATGTTTATTTTTGAGAGAGAGAGAGAGAGAGAGAGAGTGAGAGAGACAGAGAAAGTGTGCACAAGCAGGGGAAGGGCAGAGAGAGGGAGACACTGAATCCGAAACAGGCTGCAGGCTCTGAGCTGTCAGCACAGAGCCAATGTGGAGCTCCAACTCATAAACCATGAGATCATGACCTGAGCCAAAGTTGGATGCTTAACAGACTGAGCCATCCAGGTGCCCCTCATAAGTTTTATTCTTAAATGTAGAAGAGTAAATAAAGGTAAATTAAGTAAACGTAAATGTAAGTAAATGTAAAAGATTCTGGCATTAAAGACATAAGAGCTCACTTTCCCCTAATAATTTGGAGTATTTGCCTAATTAATGCAAAATACGCTCCTGGTTCTCTGTGGATATAATTATCATCACCAACTTGATACAAGTTTTTATATATCTGTTTTTCAGCACTTTTATCTACAAAGAAGCTATGTGAGTTGATCATGAAATGTTGGCTGAATAGAAAGTGATGTGATAAATAAATGGATAGGTAATTGGGTAGGAGAGTTATTTTAAAAATTCCTATTAGTAAATACTGGACCTTGATTTGCATAAGACTTGCAAACTCTGGGTTAGATGACAGTTACCTATTATTTTTTTATTATTGCAGTTTTTTTTTCAAGATTTTGGTTTTAAAGCAGTCTCTACACCCAACGTAGTTGCACACTTCACCGACTGAGCCATGTGCCCCAATAGTTACCTGTTATTAAAATAGTGTGTCATTCAGTAGTGCTAAAAACTGAGAAGTATTTTATGTTCAATGTACTAATTCTGATATCACATACATTTCAGAATATAAATCATAATTTCCTTTAAAAAAAGGGGGGGGGCACCTGGGTGGCTCAGTCGGTTAAGCGTCCGACTTCAGCTCAGGTCATGATCTCACAGTCCATGAGTTCGAGCCCTGCGTCGGGCTCTGTGCTGACAGCTCAGAGCCTGGAGCCTGCTTCAGATTCTGTGTCTCCCTCTCTCTCTAACTCTCCCTCGTTCATGCTCTGTCTTTCTCTGTCTCAAAAATAAATAAACATTAAAAAAAAATTAAAAAAAAAAAAAAGAAAAAAGGGCATGCTATTAATGCTTAACCAGGGCAATGAGAGTACTTGTGAAGTAAGGATTTTGTTGGGAAACCAGGACTTGTGGGAAAGAACATTTTGATTTGGTTTAGTATGATTTGAAAGTGTGTGGTGGAACCCAGAGAGCATTTGAAATGTGGACCTGTTGCTAAGAAGCAAGCCCAGGGCTGGAAAAATAAAATTTTGCAGTCAGTAACACAAAAACAGCTTGAGAGTACATCTTTTCGCTCATGAGAGATGCCAGAGTGTGATTAAGAAGAGGGTAGACATTGGGGCGCTGGGGTGGCTCAGTTGGTTAAGCATCTGACTCTTGATTTTGGCTTAGGTTGTGATCTCATGGTTCATGTGTTGGAGCCCCACATTGGGCTCCACGCCGGTAGTGTGGAGCCTGCTTGGGATTCTCTCTCTCTCTCTCTCTCTCTCTCTCTCTCTCTCTCTCCCTCTCCCTCTCCCTCTCCCTCTCCCTCTCCCTCTCCCTCTCCCTCTCCCTCTCCCTCTCCCTCCCTCCCTCTCTGCTCCTCCCCCGCTCTCTCTCTCTGTCTCAAAATAAATAAATAAACTTAAAAAAAAAAGAAGAGGCTAGATATTAACTATATCTATAGTTAGGAGGAGTCATGGAAAGAAATAGAGAATGGATAGAGAAAGATAGACCCGGGGGAGTGCGTAATGTCAAACTCAAACCACCAGAAATGCCGGTATGGAAACGGCTGTTGTTGGGAAGAGTATCAATTGGTCCGATTTTTTGGAGGGCAGGTTGGTTCATTCTCTTTAACTAAAAAGTGCATACTTGGGGCGCCTGTGTGGCCCAGTCAGTTGACTGACCGTCAGACTCTGGCTCAGGGCGTGATCTCATGGTTGGTGGGTTCGAGCCCCACGTCAGGCTCGTGCTGACAGCTCAGAGCCTGGAGACTGCTTCGGAGTTTGTGTCTCCCCCTCTCTCTGCCCCTCACCTGCTCGTGCCCTGTTTCTCTCTCCTCTCAAAAATAAACATTAAAACAAATAAAAATAAATAATAAAAATTGCATACTTATTGAACTAGAGAGTTCTTCAGTATAGAAGTACTCACATATATGCAAAAAGATGCATATCGAAGTTTGTTGTAGTGATTAGGGACCTGTTAATTATGGCCCTCCCACACTGCGAAATTGTGTGCTGCTATAAAAGTGAGTGGTCTGCTGTAAAGTGAGAGAAGCAAGTTGCTATGTGGCATGGATGGTAGATTTCATTTTCATGAATTAAAAATAGAATGAACCCCAGACAAATAAATGTATGTGTTTTTAAGTATTTGTGTGTGTTTGTATTCATGTGTAGTAAAGGAGAGCCTCGCTTCAGCTTGTTGAATGGAATTGTTTGGATTTCCTGGAGGAACATGTATTACTCTAATAATTTAAAAACATTCAAAAAAGCTTCAAAAAGAACTGTGTGTGTGTGTGTTTTAACTCTAGAGATTTTGTTAGGTGGTGCCACTTTGTGACTTGGAAAAGGAAAAGAAGGAGATGGTTTGCTTGAAATTGTAACTTTATATTCTGTACAGTAATACAAACCTACCTGTCCTAGGACACTCTGCAAACAAAACCAACCATACTCAACTAACCCATGAGTCACTCAGTGTTTGCTTGATTGACTTTTTTTTTTTTTTTTTTTGACATTTTGACACTGGGGTGAGCTAAATTATTTGATGTGAATGATATTACTAGATAATGCTGTAGAAACGCATGTTGACTTGATAGAATCTAGGCAGATCTCATAGTTTTTGTTAGATGAATGTTACCTTTAAACTTTCATGTAAAAATTGCAGTCTCCGTCTCCTTTTGGTGGTCTTGGGGAGTAGTCCCAAACCACTTTCTTTAGAAGAGGTGGCCCAGAGTCTTGGTGGCTGTGACAGAAACAGAGTGGCAGAAAGAGTAAATGCAGGCAGTATAGTTGTTGGAAGTTTAGGGTCAGGAGTAGCTTGGGCCCTGTTCAGCTGGTGCCAAGGTCATACTTTACATTTCCCCTGTGTACCGTTCCGGTCATGGCTTTAATGTTAGTTTAACTAGACTTTCTATTTAATTATAACTGTTAGGGTAAAGTCAGATGTCAGCTCACTTGGCTGCATGCTGAGGCCTGTAGAATATGGAGTGCTTTGCTTCTAACCACATCTGTTGTCTCCTCTCATTATCTGTTAATGGTACTCAACTTGACAGGGTTGTTTTGATAAATGCAGGGTGTTCTAAAACATGGAGCTGGAATTTACATGGAACGGAACTCAGGACAAAAGGAACAAAAAAGAGAAAGCCAGGGCGAAATCCTGTGGGAACCAAGAAGGGCCGTGTGGAATGTTGAAAATAACAATGAGGATTAATTTGGAGATGAGGGTGGTGTATATCTAATATTTTTAATTCATCTCACACATTCTTTCTTGCACCTTTTCACGTGCTTCTATGCACAACTTGTGAAAAATTGTTTTTCTTACTGTAGTAACTCCCATTTTTCATCTATAGATCTCCTAATTTATAAGAGGGTTTAAAATGAATACTTGTTTGAGGAGTTGGAGAGGGTGATTTTGTCACGTTCTGTCACTGACTGGCAGTCCTCAGGTCAAAAGAACTCCTAGGAAGGCTTTCATGTCAGGGAAATAGAGGTCTTTTAGAGAGAGAAAAAAAAATGAAAAGGAAGAAGAGTTCAGCGTGAAAGAGAGGTGAGGATTATCTCGCTGCCCCAGCAGAATTTTGCTTCTGCGTCAGAGAAGCATCGAAGACAAACCAGGGTACTGTGTGCTTTCACATTTTTACATTCTGTTTATGTTGCTGTCTGTATATGAGATTGAGTAATGTATCCAGCATACCTACACTGCTGTTTGCCTCTTTCTTAAATGCCAGATAAGTAGGGAAAGAATTTGGCTTGAATAAATTAATGATGGCTTCTGTACCTCATTAACTCTTTAAAAAAAAAAAAAAGTGTACCTTTCAAATAGCACCCTGGTTAGGGTCTCAATGTTTTTAATGAGTTACCTCGGACACAATTATTTATATCTCTCTATATAAAGCAGGGATCAAAATCTTCCTTTTACCAGACTTTTCAAGGTTAATAAAAGAACTCCTATTTATTGTATAGATGCTACTTATCTGTGAGAGGCTTCTTTGAGCCAAGAACTATGCAGAGAATATGCAAAATGAGTAAAACAGGATTGTTGCTCTCAGTTCACTTATTCATCCCACAAATCTGTATGCTCAACACTCCGGTATTTGATAATGAGCAAACATGTAGAACTTTCTCTAATGGAACTTGCGGTCTAGAGGGGTCTGCGAACATTAATCAGAAAATCACACCAATGAATTAGAAACGGAGATGTGCTCTTCAGGAGAGGAACACGGTTCTCCGGGAACTTAGAACAAAGGAAGTTGACCTAGAGTAGGGCCTCAAGGGAAGCTTCTCTGGCAAAGTGATGTTTGACCTGAGGTTTGAAGGAGGAGTAGGCTTTAAACTGTGTGTCTGTGGTGGGGAGCAGGGAGAATCTCGTGCTCTACTGGGAAGAAGCAGTCATGGTGTGTGCTAGAAATCGTGGTACCTTGGGGAATTTGAAAGACTGGCATAATGAGAGGTGGGGGACGGGGAGCGGATGCGACACAAGGACAAAACAACAGAAGTATCATGAAGTGCAGTCAAAGCATTTAGAATCCCTGACAGACTAGGTACAGTATGAATTCAGGTTGTTCTCACCAGCCCTTTACAGCTCGGTGTAACCCAGCGGTTTTTTAAAGGGTCTACAGGAAAAACAACCCTCTCCAGGCCCTGTTTGTGTCTAGATCTAGCTGGTTAGAAAATTGGAAGTGGGTCTGAGTACAGGAGTGGCTTTTGTAGCTAGGCTTCAGGGTCGATTTCATGGCTGACATGTATGGAGTGATCTCAGAGCACCTTGGTTATGGAGCAGATTTTCATCCGCAGCCCCCCCCCCCCCCCCATGGTCTCAGTGAGGAATGGAGGGTGTTTAGTGGGGCTTGTAGTAGAGCCACGCTTGTGCTGTGTAGACCACCTCTGATTTGTATGATCACAGCCACCTTTCAGGGCAGTAGAGGCATCATGCTTCATCAGTTCTTGCTCTCAGTATGTGGATGGTGTTAGTGGTTCTAGATGCTGTTTCTGTCTCCTGTAGAATAACTTGATTTTTCTTTAAGAGAAATCAACAGAATGATGCTTACTTAAATAGCAAATGGGCATATCACTTTGGTTATCTGTGCCAGCAAGGCAGGACCCCCGGGTTCTCTCTATGCAGCCTCCTCTTGCCCCCTTTGAGAGACTTTGGTCTTACCATTTTGTCTAAATCTCTGACTATTGGTAAGAAGGTACCTAGTAATTCAGTGACTTTATTGGGCTTTGGAAAGTCAAATAACCTTTAGGAAGCTATTTCAGATTCCAGTGAAACTTGCCTGGAAGGCAAAAGGTATACTATTAAAGATACCCAAAGAGATCATTTTAAATTTTGAGCTTATAACTTGCAAATTTGGGTTGACAGTGAGTTTAATACTTTTAATACTTTAAATTCATATGCTGTGGGAACGTGTTTTTAAGAATTTGCTATGGACTGTCTTATTTGAGACAAAAATGGTCTTGACCATTAACTAGCATAAATGTAGTTTAATGTTAATAAATTTTAGAAGGAAGGTGTATGTTTACCAGATTAGGAGTGGGGAGGAAACTAACTTGAAATTAACAGTGGGTAATTCTGTTTAGATGCACATAACAATGGAATTAATGAGGCATCTGGGGTGGGTTATACGTTTATTTAAGGCCACATGGCCAAGAATATGCATTTGTTTTGCTTCCTTATTAGGTGGATTTCAGTCAAGCCTAATTGAAGAAATGCCTTGTCTAGCAGAGGGAACTTTGTTTTCTTGGTGAAAAAGGATTGGAGAGAAGAGAGTTTTAAACAAATGACTTAGAATTCCTAAAGCCTGTAAGGAAAATTGGGGTCAGAAATGTTGACACCAAACAATGCTTCTTTCTCCTGTGCATCTTTGAAACAAATGTTCTGCATGCCTATGATTGTTGGTTATTTCATCTGCATTTGTTAGACGTCAGAGGTGGTTGGCATTAATATTCCTGGCAGAAGCAGAGGCGGCTCTAGGATGTGTGAACTGCTGATCACTCACGGGGATGCGCTGCCTCTTTAATATCTTGCTTGCAGATGCATTTTCTAGCTGACCACGCTATTAAGAGCTGCCATCCATCACGCAGCCTCCCAGTTCCGGCTGTCGGGAGGGGCGGGGGACGGAGCGGAGAAGGGAGGCTGGCCAAGCTAGGAAGGAGAGAAAATTGCAGTCGGTGGCTTTTGTGTGTGCGCGCGCCCGCGCCCGCGCCCGCGGCGGCGGTAGCAGCAGGCAAGGGTGCGCGCGGAGCAGTCCGGGATCCAGCTCGGGTTTTTCCTGCCGCCGCCGCCGCCGCCGCTGCCGCCGCCTCCGCGGGGTGGCTGCTCTTTCTCTCCCGGCGTCTGGGTCACTGGCATGTGGCAGTGTTGGCCCAGCCGCCAGGGCTGAAGGATCGCGAGCCGGAGCAGCGGCCGCATCCCCCCAGCCGCGGGCGGGGCCCCGTGCGGCCACCTCCCGGAGCCACCAAGCTGGGGGGAAATGAGCCCGTGCCGCGCTGTCCTGAGACCGCCTGGGCCTCCTTTTGTTTAGCAAGTGCATTTCACGCCCCGAGTCCCTGCCCGCCCCGCCCCTGCCCGCGGGCCTGAGTTTGCGGGGCCCTGCGCCGGAGGAGGACGAGGCCTGCGGGCTCAGCTCCTGCCGAGACCGGCCGCAGGCAAGTGGCCAGCTCCTCGTGCTGCAAGGGGGACGCGGGTCGCGGGCCAGGAAGTTGGACAAGTGTGGGCACAGGGGCTCTCGGAGGTGGGTGTACCGAGAGTGTTGTAGCTAACCCTGCAAAGATGAACCACTCCGGTGTTAAGAATGATGATGGCTTTCCAGGAATCAGGAATCGGTATTTGCTGTGTCCCATGGCATTTTTGTTGGGCTTACTGGTTTTTTTAATCGCCGAAACTCTAGAGATCCCAATTAAATAAACCAATTGAGAAACACCATTTAGGGCAGAGAAAACACTATTTTAAAAAGACGTGTCTGTGTGTGTATGTTTTTGTCTTTTCTGTGAGGAAAGTGTTATTGAAGATGAGCAAAGTGTTACCCAGTAGTCACTGATGAGAAACTTGTGGAGTAATTTTCAGTGTAAAAATATAATGAATTTGATGGACCTGATTATAAATAATTTTGGGCTACATAAGTGACAAATACAATTTGTTTCTGGGACCAGAACACTAACGTTTTGCCAGACTAGCTAAAATGCAGAGATAGTTTTGAAAGAGATGGCTTTAAATTTAAATTGTTAAAATTGTTTCGGTTTGAGGAGCTGGCTTCCCGCCCCTTCCCCTTGTTTACTTGGCTCTCCTGGAAGCTCTGGGGAGACCTGCTTGACCACTTTCTATTTGCTGAGACTTGTGTTACTTTGTCTTACTCTCAGTTTTTAGGCTTTCCTGGGGCACGTGTGCCTGCTCTCCTTGGGGCATTGTTTGGCCGGAGGCCTCCTCTCAGCCATACGGAAATTAAAAAAAATGGTATGTGAATTAACGTGGGGGGTCAACAGAAATTAATTTTTCCCTTTGAAATTGTATTTGTGTGCTTTAAGATTGAGACCCTGAATTAACGTTTCAGGACAGAGTTTACAAAGTCCATAAAATTCTGTGCCAAAATTACTATATTGAGGTTTTCTTCTCCCTTCCTTCCTTCCTTCCTTCCTTCCTTCCCTCCCTCCCTCCCTCCCCCCTTCCCTCCCTCCCTCCCTCCCCCCTTCCCTCCCTCCCTCCCTCCCCCCTTCCCTCCCTCCCTCCCTCCCCCCTTCCCTCCTCCCCTTCTCCCCCTTCTCCCCCTTCTCCCCCTTCTCCCCCTTCCCCTCCTTCCCCTCCTTCCCCTCCTTCCCCTCCTTCCCCTCCTTCCCTTCCTTCCCTTCCTCTGTATTTCTGGCTAGGAACTCCACATTTAAAGTAGACATGATTTGAAACCTTACAGATGGGAACAATATCCCATGTAAGCCTGTTGATCTGTGGGCAATTATTTCCAGATGCACAACCAAGTCCACATTTTTATGCATGTGTTAGATTTGAGCTCTAAGAGGCACTTGCCTTTCTGAATATTTACATTGCCTAATAAAATAACACAAGGCAGACATTTTAGAGACTTAACAGAAACTTCACAATAGTGTGGGAGCAGCAGTTAGAAGCTTGTATTTGTTTTTTTTCAACTCTGTAACTTAGTAGTGTTTAAAGTATTTTCTAAAGATCTCTGGGACCAGTGAAAGGTGGTTTTCAGGCCAGAGCACTTGAGTGCTCATTGTACTCTGGCAGGCCCTGGCGCTTGGCAGGCGGCGCTTGAAATGTTATTTGATCTGGTTGCGTGATAGAATTGACTAAGGTTACATACACTTTTCCTTCCCCTGGCTGTTGAAGGCGATGCATCAATGTAGTGTTCAGTGACTTATTTAAAGACTTAACCTACATTCGTTCACTGTAGGAAGGGTTCCAGAAAGAGGCTATTTAAATTTTTGTCTTGTTTTTTTGTGGTTTTGTATTTATGAATTGAGGCGAGAGCTGACGTAATGTATGTACCACTTCCTTTGTGTATGGTTTTTTTTTTTTTTTTTTTTTTTTATAGCCAGTGTTCCTATAGGATACATTCCAGTCCGGGTGGTTGTGATTATTTCTGAAATGCTTGAATATATACATATTCCAGATTCAGGTAACTTCAGCTGTGTACCAGTTCATTGTTTACATTGTGTATGGGGGAGGTGAAGAGTGTCACCCTGTCAGTAAGGGTCAGGGAATTGCCTGTGTATTATGCAGACTAGCTTTTCGTTTCAATTACTGCAACTGTGTACAGCTGTTCGGTCAGAAATCATTGGCCGCCCCTTCAGGGTGGTTTTATCTTACACTGGAGGTTTTATGGACTTGTCTGGCTGTGTTCCTTAATCCCTCTCCCATTGCCACTATGCTTGCTTTTAAGCAAATGATAGAACAAGACAGGCTTTTGTTTACTCATGAAATAGTTTACTTGTTGGAGATCTATTTTTGGTTTTGAGGAAATTGGTAAAACATGTAATTTATTAGTAGGTATGACATTTACTATTCTTTTCCAAGGTCAGAGGGTTTTGTTTGCAATTGTGTAGTCTGAGTAGCCAGTGGAACCATCCGTTTTAAAATGTCGTAGGAAGCCAGTATTTGAAACTCTGTCTCTCTCTCTTTCTCCACCCCTCCCCCCCCACACCCACCCACCCCTACCTGGTTTTTATTTGCTATTCTGGGGTTAGTTTGTAAAACAGTAATAACATGGCTAAACTGTTTCTCCCTGTCTCTTACCTCTTCTTACATTGTAACCAAAGGACTGAGAGAGCCATTGACTAACAGCAGCTTGGCCAAGGACTGGGTAATTAATAGAAGGGTTTAGAAATGTCTGTCCAGGGACACGTGTGACCACCTTTAAATTTTAAAATGAGTTTTTGGCTCCACGTTATTGGTAATTATTTCAGATTGAGTAGCTTTGAGTGTTAGAATATAGGACTGTGACAAAGCCAGCCTTTTCTGGTCATAAAATAGATTTCGATGTGCATGACACATTCTTTTTCTCAGTCTGGTCTCCTTACTGTCTGCCTCTGTCTTGAGGAAATACTCACCATCACGGGCTTCTAAGACTGTTCCCTGTGTTTCTTAAAAAGGAGCAAAAGCCACAAACAAAATGGACTGAAATCTGTTTATACATAGAGTCTTTTCCAGAGCCCCAGTTACTGATAGTGGAACAAGGAGATGTGTTGTTGGGAGGACTGCTGGAGCTGGGGAAGGGAGGTTGGCATAGGCGGAAGTATTTTTTAACCCTTTGGAGAAATGGGTCCTTCTCAAAATTACCTGGAATGAGGAAAGAGAGTGCAGCATTTTCTAAAAAATATGCTAATTTCAGTTAGCCTATCTAGAAAATGTTTTCTTTAATTAAAAGAAATGAAAACATTTATATTGACAACAGCAACTGCCAAATCCAGGGAAAAATGGAAGTGTCCTAGATCTAAACAGGTTATTTCAAAAGTTCATTCGTAAATTCATTTTTTTTTAGACCATATTTTTGAATCCAAATTTATTAATGGTGATTAGGGTCATAGAAGTGCCCTCCAAAATCTGTTCAAAAATCCTTGATATAGTTGATATATATTTGTAATGGAAATAAAACAATAATGTTGGCATTTAATTAGCAGAAAAAGCGTAGTTGTACTCAATGTTTAATGCTATATGTGGAGCTCTGCTGGTCTGATGAATCAATTTTTTAAGTACAGCTTGGTGGTTAATAGCTGGGCTGCCTGAGTTCAGTTCCTAGCTTTACTGCTTACTCACTGTGAGACTTATATAATATGTTACTTAGCCTCTTTGTGACCAGGAGGAAAATGATCAGTCTATTTCAGAGGGTTGTGCAAAATTCTTAGGAATATGCCTGGCACATAATAACAGCTAATAATTAATATAGTGAGCACTAATTCTGCTCTAGGTACTGTTTTAGTTGCTAAACAAAAAAGAACGAAGACCCTTAGAGCACTTACATTCCAATGGAGGAAGACAATACAAATTAAAGGGAACATGAGGATTCCGTGCAAAGATAGAACTTTTGGTCATGGTAGTGATTTTTAGAAGCTGAATATGGGAAGTTTAACATCACCCTTTAAAGCACCAGTTTTCTTTCTTGATAAAATGTTGTCCTCATAACAACGAGATGGGGGTTATTAGCTTGCAGGTGGAATAAAGGCAGAACAGACTTTTTTTGGTAAAGAAAAAAAATGGGACAGCAAAAACTTTAAAGATTGTGATTTGTCAGTTTAAGTGTTCAACAGTAGAAGAGGAATGTTGACTTATGCCCATTCATAAAAGGAAATATTATGCAACCATTAGTTGAGCATCCGACTCTTGATTTTGGCTCAGGTCATGACTCCAGGGTCCTGAGAGTGGAGCCTGCTTGAGATCTCTCTCTCTCTCTCTCTCTCTCTCGAGCGCTGCGAAAAGAGAGCACTCTCCCTAGATAGACCTCTCCCTCTCTCCCACCCTCAGCCCTAAAACCTAAAATAACCTTTCCCTCTCCCTCTCCCTCTCTCCCCTCCTCTCCCTCTTTCCTTCTCTCTCTCCCTCCCTCCCCCTTTCCCTCTTTCTCCCTCTCTCTCCTTCTTCTTCTCCCGCCCCCTCCCCCACTTGCTCACTCTCTCTAAAATTAAAAAAACATCATCATGATATGAAGAAGCCTTAATGTAAATCCCTATAGAAAACCATAGAAGCCAAACTGTTTATGCATCGTGATTCCAAACTGTGTGCACAGCCAAATGCATTCACAGAGGTTAAGGAAAAAGGTTAGAAACAGACCAAATGATAACAGTGCTAATCTTTAGATGATGGAATTATGAATAATAATTTCATTTCCTTAGTATTGTTCTGTCTTTGCATACATTATTTAATCTTCGCAGGTTTAAATTCCTCTTAGGTGTATACTAGGTAGCTGAAGTTGAGAGATTAAGCAGTTTGACCAAGGCCTCTCAGCTAGTGTGTGGGGAGGCCAGGATTCCAAGCCAAACCCTGACTCTATTCTTAATTTGACCGACTCTCATCCTATGAGAGGTGACCTTTGTAAAAGGGCCTCCCTGGCCCTCTCCCCCACAGATGTGGCTCACATGGCTTTGAGATGTATTTATGCAAACCAGAGAGCACTCACTGAATCTCACGTAGGAGCTAGTGCTGAGGTCATGCATGTACGTATAGTTATTAGAAAAGAAAAGCCAACATGCTGGCAAGAGGAAGAAATGGAAGAACAATTTGAGAGAAGGAGGTCTGAAAGGTACAGACGAAAAGCGCTTCTAAGTGGGTGGTGACAGGACACGTGCGTGTTCTAGGTCCTGGACTAGAGAATGAGAACCAAGAAAACTATGCAGGAGTCAGTGGAACCTTTGATAGTTTGGTGACAGCAGAACGCCCAGGAGGTAGAGAGGATGGCCAGTGTTGAAGTGAAACTAGTTTGCCTTTGCTCAGAAAATGTGGAGGCGTTTGGCAGTGAGAGAAGGAAGTGCCAGAAGGTGGCTGGAAGAGGCCGCAGGTTAATCACAGTCATTGGTTGATGTTTTAAAGAGGTTAATGGCAATGGCTTTCTGTAGGTAGGATTTTATGATGATTAATATGACAGTTGTATTCAGGTTTGGGGATAAAATGAGGTAATGGATGTGAATCACTTTAGAAAGTAGAAAACATCTTAATTTCAGAGGATTAGTTAGAAGTACCTAGGAAGAGTTAAAAACTCTTTGAAGTATGGGAAATTCTTTACAAAATTTAAAGTGTTTATGCCAGCAAAGATTTGAAATAATCACTTGGTTCCAAAATTGAACAATTAGATCTGTTTCTCTTGTCTTGTTTTCCGTAAACTGAATGAGCTTTTGTAGTTGTGGTTTTAAAAAAAGGGTCAGTTTATATATGACTGAGCTTCAAAGGAACAAAATAGCGTGAATATACTGTGCATCTGAAAGATTGTTTAAGTCAAAAGCCTCCAGATGGTGTGTGCTGCTGTGTTCACAGCTGTATTTACTGCAAGCTCACCAGATTATCTACTAATAATTTAAAAATAGCTGGTTGGAAACAGTGGTATATTCAAGTCTCTGCTGGTTTGGAACCTCAGCAGCAGGAGTGACTTCACTTGTATGCCTTTCGTAAATGCCAGTTGAAATTACTTCCTTCCTTTTGCTTTGCCTTCAGGATTTCTTATTTGGGGCAGCTTGTGTGTTGCATAAACAACCAGAGTGCTCATATACAGAGGCAGATAACCAGAATTAAAAAAGAATTTTTTTTAGTGTTTATTTAGTGTTTGAGAGAGAGAGCGTGAGGGGGGAAGGGCAGAGAGAGAGGGAGACACAGAATCCGAAGCAGGATCCAGGCTCCGAGCTGTCAGCACAGAGCCCAACACCGGTCTTGAACGCAGGAACTGCGAAATCATGACCTGAGCCACGGTCGGACGCTTAACCTACCGAGCCACCCACGTGCCCCAACCAGAATTTTTTAATGTGATCTCTTAGGAGCCAGATTGGAGAACGGCTCTTGATTATCTTTAAAATATGTTTTTGTTGTTTTACTGTCCTTCTGTCTTTTTAAATGTTTTTAAAGTGTTAAATATATTGAGTTGATATCTTACACATATATAACGTCACATAGAGAACTTTCTGTATTTTTTGGAATTACCAACAAATACAACAACAACAAAAAAGCCCTTCAATACTCAAGTCTACTCCCCAGGATAAAGGCTTTTTTTTTTTTTTTTTTTTTCTCTTACAGAGATTTAGTAAATGTTCTTTTGGAAGGACATAAATTACTAAATCTTAAATTTTTTGACCATACATACTATTATTTATTTGCTTAGTAATGCATAAATTAAATGTAAAACAGAGGAAAATAGTTTGAATTTATCTAGGAATTTTAAATATGTGACAGGGCTGGTAAGAAAGGCATACACATTTATTTATTAATTGACTAAAACTTCATAGAAAAACATATCTAGTTTGAACCTTTTGAACAATTATTTTTCTAGTTTTGGTGTTAGATATTTCATTCTTTTGTCTTTTTTTTTGTGTGTGGATATTTAAAAAAATTTTTTTTAATGTTTTTTTATTTTTGAGAGAGAGAGACAGAGACAGAGAGCAAGCAGAGGAAAGGCAGAGAGAGAGGTAGACACAGAATCCAAAGCAGGCTCCAGGCTCTGAGCTATCAGCACAGAGCCTGACATGGGGCTTGAATTCGTGAACTGTGAGATCGTGACCTGAGCTGAAGTCAGACGCTTAACTGACTGAGCCACCCAAGTGCCCCTGGATATTTTAATAATTAGGAAAGTTAGGTTGAAGAGTTTTTACCTGTGTATATATTCTTTCTTTTGTTTTTTAATTCCCCCCTTATTTATCCCCTCTTCTTTGACCATCTGCCCAGGCAGTCTCTTCTTTCATAGGCTGTGCTCTTTCTGCAGAACGTAATTCGCACACTGAATAGGTAAGGGAATACTCAGTCTTGGGATGTTCACCTTTTTTGTTTTTTAAAAACATGTTAGATGTCCATGGAAAGAAGTATATAAATTAGTATTCACTCTCAAGTATGTTGGGGACAGAAGCAATTTACGTTTTGATCTTTGAATGGAAAGGAATACTAAAAAGTGCTGAACAAATGTCCAAAGCAGTTTGGCTTTTTTCGATAGTTATTTTCAGTTTTCTCAACAGGTTTGGGTTGATTGCATAAACATTTGTTACTGAATGAGTAATTTTATTGTATGTGATACATTAAAACATTAAAAGAATTAAAGCTGCTATTTAATAAATTCAATTAATAGACTTTATTTTTTAGAATAGTTTTTAGTTTATGGGAGAATTGAGTGGAAAGTACAGCGAGTTCTCATATGCTCCCTCCCATTCAGTTTCCCCTATTATGAACATTTTGCATTGGTGTGGTACATTATTATGGTTGGTGAACCAGTGTTGATAACTTCTTATTAAACTAAGGTCTATAGTTTATATTAGGGTTCAGTCTTCGAGTTGTACATCCTGTGGATTTTGACAAATGTTTCATAATCTATCTACCATTACAGTATCACAGAGTAGTTTCATTGCTCTAAATACACCTTATGCTCCACCTCATTGTCCCTCCCTCTCTCTCCAAGCCCCTTGCAACCACTGATATATATTTATTGTCTCCATAATTTTGCCCCTTCCAGATGCCATATAGTTGGAATCATAGAGTATGAAGCCTTTTAGATTGGCTTCTTTTGCTTAGCAATAAGCATTTAAGAGTCCTCAATGTTGCTTTGTGCCTTGATAGCTTCATTCTTTTTATCACTGACAATACAATATTCCATTGTCTGAATGTACTACATTTTATTCATCCACCTGTTGAAGTACATCTTTGTTCCAGGTGTTGTCAATTATGAATAAAGGTGTTATAAACATTTTTGTGCAGGTTTTGTGTGGAGATAAGTTTCCAGTGCATTGGATAAATACCAAGGAATGTGATTTCTGATCGTATGGGTAACAGTATGTGTAGGTGTGTAAGAAATTGCCATACTGTCTTCCAAAGGTTCTGTACCGTTTTGCTTCCCAGCAGCAGTGAAGGAGAGTTCCTGTTGCTCCGCATCCTTGCTAGCATTTGGTGTTGTCATTATTTTGGATTTTAGCCCTTTCTGTTTATTAAAAAATTTTTAAATAACTACTCATTTCTCATGTCAGCTGTGTTGCAGTTTTGATTTTCTCTCCCACTTGCCTTGGAGAGGGAGAAATGAGAACCATAAATATTATAGATTACATGGGCCCATTTTCCATCCTGTAGGGGAAAGGCAAAACGGTATAAATTTAAGGAACAGTATAACCTGATTACACTTTTTAAAAAATGGGCATAATTCTTGTATAATGATGTTATTAGTCTATTGCTCATGTAAAATGTAGTATTAATTTTTCACTGATTCTATGCAAGTGTTATTTCCCCTTAGTTACCCTGTGTTCTTTATTTTGCAAAAGATTCCATTTTATTTTTTTCATTAAAAAATTTTTTTTAATGTTTATTTTAGAGAGAGAGAGGGAGGGAAAGAATGAGCAGGGAGGGGCAGAGAGAGAGGGAGACACAGAATTCTGAAGCAGGCTCCAGGCTCTGAGCTGTCAACAGAGTCCGACGTGGGGCTTGAACCCAAGGACCATGAGATCACAACCTGAGCTAAAGTTGGATGATTAACCTATTGAGCCACCCAGGAGCCCCCAAAATATTTCATTTTAAAGGGAAAGGGATGCTTTGAATTTTTTGAAATCCATTCATTCTGCCAAAGATCCCTTTTTGCTAATTATGTATAGATCTGAAGATTTATATTAATTTCTTTACTGTAAAACCGTTTATGGAATGGGCAAGGCACTCAGAAATAGGGAAGATTGGAGGGGCACCTGGGTGGCTCAGTCAGTTGGATGTCTGACTTCGGCTCAGGCCGTGATCTCACAGTTCATAAGTTCAAGCCCCGCGTCGGGCTCTGTGTTGACAGCTCAGAGCCTGGAGCCTGCTTCAGAATTCTGTGTCTCCCTCTCTCTCTGCCCCTCCGCCTCTCACGGTCTTTCTCTCTGTCTCAAAAATGGATAAACATTAAAAAAAAAAAAAAAAAGAAATGGGGAAGATTGGATTCTGCCCTTGGAGTTTATATTTAATAATTATTGGAGCAGTGACTATTTGAGGGCGTATTATGGGGCAGATGTTGTGCCCTTCCGAGACGAAGCCGCAATTACTTCCCAGCTACACTTATTTAGAGCAGTTTTGACTTTGCATGTATCCAGTTACTTATTAGAATTTAACATCAAATTAACTCTGCTCTATATCTACTCAAAGTTTTGGTTGTGAAGATGATTTGGATAGGCTCTCCTGGGGTTGTGCAGTTGATTAATTCCTGTCAGGAGTTCTTAACTCTGTGTTTATCAGCGTCTGGATTGAGTATCAGTACAAGCCATGATTTTTCCCTCAGAGCAGAGTTAGTGAATGTTTGGCTACTTATCCACAATACCCAGTCACGGTAGTTTGTAGTTTATGGAACTCCTGAATCCCATCCCTGGACCTCTCCATCAAGAACTGTTCTGGTGAGCCCTAAACCTCTGTTTGAGTTACCTTTGCATTTCTTCTTTTTGGCAGATTTCCTTCACTTGAATAGTGTGGTGTGAGGCCATTGACATATATGGAGCCCTGTGAACTTGCTGTTTGGGTGCCCTGAATAGTTCATCCAGGAGTTTGTGGGCTCTTGTTCACCAAGGCACGCTGTCCTTATGAGGACCAAGAAGAGAAACTTTTCTCAGCTCTTGGTACCAGAAAGAACGACCCCCCTGAGCAATGTGGTTTGCTTTCTTTTTTTTAATTTTTTTTTCAACGTTTTTTTTATTTATTTTTGGGACAGAGAGAGACAGAGCATGAACGGGGGAGGGGCAGAGAGAGAGGGAGACACAGAATCGGAAACAGGCTCCAGGCTCCGAGCCATCAGCCCAGAGCCCGACGCGGGGCTCAAACTCACGGACCGCGAGATCGTGACCTGGCTGAAGTCGGACGCTTAACCGACTGCGCCACCCAGGCGCCCCTGTGGTTTGCTTTTAACTTACGGATTTAGAATCCTGTGACTGATCAAATTTCCTCTAAGCTATTTGCTTATAAAATTTTGGCCACACATAAGGGAGGTATAAAATGAACCTGAGCACCTCATTCATGGTTTCAGTTTTTTTCTTTTTTTTTTTTTTTAAGTTTATTTATTTTGAGGGGGGAGGGACAGAGAAGGAAGGGATGAGGGGTGGGGGGGGGGGGAGAGAGAGAGAGAGAGAGAGAGAGAAAGAGAATCCCAAGCTCCAGACTTGATCTCATGAACTGCTAGATCATGACCTGACTGAGCCACCCAAGCACCCCGGTTTCATCTTTTTCATCTCTTTGCTACAACCCCCTGCAATTTTCCTTTGTCCCGAGGAAAAGGGAAGCAATGTAGGAGGTGTAGTTACAGTTCGAGCTCTGTAGCCTGTATCACCTGTGAGACTTGCCGTGTGACCTGAGGACACACACCTCTTTCACTGCTGTGTCCTCAGAGTCCTTTTCTATAGATCATGCCTACTTTGTGTGGCTACTGTCAGGGCAAGGGGAAAGCTCTTAGAGCAGTATTTTGTACAGGTGGATGCTGAATAAATCTTAGCCTTGTTATCATCTCACTTCCCTCATCTATTTTAAGTTTTCTATTGTATAAATCTCAGTAAGCTGCATTAAGTAAGACCCTTTTAAAAGTAAGATAGCCTTGAAATTTTCCCTGCTTCCTGATTGTTTTTTATACAAAGGTTTAATTTCTGTCTAAAGACAGTCATTAAAGAAATTATATAGGAGAGTGCTGTGGACTAAATTGTGTTCCCCAAAGTTACACTGGGCTCTAACCCCCAGTGTTTTGGTATTTGGGGGTAAGGCCTTTGGAAGGTAATTAGGTTCAGATGAAGTCATAAGGGTGGCGCTCCGTGATGAGAGAAAGAGACCAGAGCTCTCGCTGTCCCCTTCTGTCCCCCCCTCCCTCCAGTCCCCACACACACATTGTGAGGACACAGCGAGAAGGCAGGGAACCAAATAGGATGGAATCTTGATCTTGGACTTCCCTGCCCCCAGAACTATGAGAAATAAATTCCTGCTGTTAAAGCCACCCAATTTATGGTACTCTGTTATAGCAGCCTGAGCAGACTAATACGGAGTAAATTTCATACATACAGAGTAAAAGGTGGTCAGTAGCTTATCACAGCAACGGAGCTTTCCCAAGTGAAGTGGGGATTATGCTTCTGTTTGCAAAAGGCTTTACGCCTGCAGGACGGCCTTCCCCAACCTCTGGTTTGGTCCTCATAGCTACCTTATGAAGGAAACAGCAGATGCTGGCTTCTCAGGTTACAAAATGAGAGAGCCAAGCCTAGAGACGTTAATTGAGTTCCCTACATTCACAGTATCCATTTTGGAAGTGGCTTAGCCTCTTACTAGCTATTTTTTCTTGCGTCTCTATCCCTTGTTCCTTCCATGACCATTCTAATATTGGCAGTTCAGTCTTCTAATCTTTTGCTTTAGAAAGAACATAACCTTTATTTTTAGTCTTTGTTAGGAACATTATTTTCAAAGTGAAAAGAGATACCTCCCACTTTTTACATTTTAACATGGGAATTGAAACATCTATGGTGAAATTGTTGAATTTATCTTTCTTGTCTCCGGGAGAGTTTTTGCATTCTTTGGCCTGCTGGTTAGATTTGAAGTATAAAATTTCTGTGAAGTATCATAAAGCTAAAAAATGTGATGGTACTTGAAATAGTACTTGTGACATTTTATCCTTTTATTTCGGTCGAGGAATTGATTTGCATTCGGTCTTGCTGATGAATGTCTAGAATGTAGGTGTTCTTTGGAGTTATCCAGTCAGAAGACTGCTTGTGTTCATTTTAGGTAAGGTGATTTAAGTATGTCTTGAACAAAGGAATAAAACAGGAATGTTAGAAGCTATAAACTCTCAGTAGTTAAAAAGGAAAAAAAAAATCCAACTCACAACCCCAACCCAAACTCCACCTTTCGTTCTAAAAGAATTCTGGATCCCCGCAAAGTTTAATATTTATGAGCTGTCAGGACATACTGTATTTGCTCCATTTCACGTTAAATTTTAACAGAGAAACTAAAAAAGAAAATCAATTTTTCATATCCTGATGATAAAAACGATTCATTTGAGATTAAAACCCTAGAGTACATTTAAAAAACTTTATTGAGATAAAAATTCCATAACAGGCAATTCACCCTTTGAAAAAGTGTGCAAATCACTGGTTTTTAGTATATTCAGAGTTGTACAACCATCATCACAGTATAATTAGGAATAGATTTTTATTTAGAAGTTTCTGGTGATTAATTGAATACTCCTAGATAATGTTTTATGTGTAAATTTGTACTTGTGTGAGTAAGAATATAACTTCACTATATATAGCTTTACTATTACAATATATAACTGACTGAAGGCATTCAAAGGCAGCTTTTGTTCACAGTGATCTGACAGCGGAGTTAGCTCTGGCCCAAGGCTATTAAATCCTTTGCTGACTGATGACTCCTTTAAGGTAGATAAAGCAGTTATGAATATGGTGTGAAAATGGGATGGAGTCTCTTTCAGCGTATTATTTGGAGAAACTGCAACTTTTCCAGAGCATTGTTTTACATTTGGTGCACTCAAAATATGTTAGACATTTGCCATTTTCAGCAGTTTGTGTTAAAGATTTTTTCATTTGTTAATAGAAAGGCAGCCAGCCCTTCTGTCTCAGATTAGGGGAATTTCTTAGTGTTGATTCCCAGATGGTTCATAAAATTCAAGTGGGCCCTTAGGCTGCTGGGTAATCATACTTTATTTTCCCAGTCCATTCACTCACCCAGGTTCCTAGATGACTCTATAGTACTTTCTTCTTTTCTGCTTCGTCCCGTCTTCATGCTGGGTTGCCCGCTTCAGTGAGAAAAACCAGTGCAGTCAGAAGGAACTTTCGCACACACCCACCACCACACGGACTACCTTGCAGCATAGACTCCGCTTGCCTGGCTGCGTGTGGATGGAACAGCTGTTCTCAAGCTCTCCAAGGGCCAGGCCAGCCCAGCCCTCTGAGATGCCACCCTCTGCCCTTGCGAATCTTTCGTGTTTCAGGCTCTATTGGATCATTCCCAACAACATGCACATGTACTGCTTTTCTCCTAGCTGAAAACAGAAAAGCCCAATCCTTTTTTGGCCCCACTTCCCCTAATGGCTTTTGCTGGTTTCTCTGCTCCTCTTTGCAGCAAAAAACTCAACAAGAATTGTCTGTGCTTAATTTCTCCGCTTCTCTTCTCCTCTCTCAGATCAATCCATCACCCATCATGCCAGGAAGACTGCTCTGGTGAAGATAACTGCCGGTTTTTCTCTGCCTGGAATATATTTTCCCAGATTTCTGTGTGGCCTCGCGCTGAAGCCTCGGGGTGGGGGGGGGGGCTATATTGACCCCTGGTCTCTGCTCACAGTTCCCCTCACCCTGCTCTGTTTTTTCCCTGGAGTGTTGTCCTGTCACATGATACTAATGTGTTTGTTTCCATTGCTTATTGTTCCTCCCACTAGAAAATAAAGCCCTGAAGGGCAGGGATTTTCATCTGTGTGGTTCACTGATGTATCTCCAGCATGTATAACAGTGACTGGAGATAACAGACACTGTTATAATAGGTGTCTGATAAATAATTTGTTGAATCTCTGCGCTGTGCTCTAGGACTCAGGGCTTTAAAACCGACTTAAATGAATGTAACCAAAACTTTTATCTCTAGTGCAGACCTACTCAGCTGCCTACTTCACATCTCCACTAGAGGTAGGCTGGGGCAACCTTAGGTCATTTGGTTTCACCTGGCACCTTGAAAGCAGACTTCAGAAGAGTGAACAGGAAACAGTGGGTGCTTTTGGTGGGGTATCCTGCGGGGGAAACAAGGCTTTTGGGGAGCCGTGAGACGTTAGGCACGGGAAAGCTCGTAGGAGAGGAAGCGTAACTACCTTTTTGAACGTTGAAAACAGTTCTGAACAGGACTCTACCAGTTAAAAGACAGTGTCCATTATTTAGTTGACTTTAATAACTTTCTAATTGTGGATTCCCTACAACCATTAGTTAGTAGTTTACTGTTTGATACTTGGAAATATGATTTTTAGCTTTCAAAGTAAGGAAGTACGAATATTTGCTATGGAAACTTTGATCTAAAAATATTTTAATTGCTATGTACTTAGCAAATATAAAATATTTTTTAGAAAGCCTTTCCATGTGTAATGGGTAAAATACTGGATTAGGGAATGTGTACTGAAAAGTTCTTCTCAGGATCGATCAAATCAGCCCTCTTAAAATCCTGACTTAAAATGTAGGGTTTCAGTGACCCATGGAGTTAGTGGAATCTCCTCCATAAAGGCCGATCAGGTCACATGGCATCATAATACTGAGGTGGCTTTCTTCAAATTGGGTTTAAGTTACATTTACTAGCTACCAGTAAGTTATTAGATTTCTTGCTCACGAAACTCTTTGAAAGACTCTTACCCTTATAGATTAATGTATGTTAGTAGTTTACAGGACAATGCCGGGACACTGTAGGCAGACTTGTGAGGTAGAAAAATTACTAGTGATTTATTTTATACACACTCAACGTACACACAGTTTAGTATTATATTTCTCTAGGTGATGATAGAGATCAAAGGAACTTGCAATCATTTTCTCTTTTTCGGAACCAGTGAACCAGCAGAACAATCCCATTTAACTTAATTTAGTGCTAGTGGTATTATAAAGGGAATGAAACTGATCACACCGTGCGAAGACAACCCGATTGGCCAGTGAAAAAATTTGTTCGTGTTTGGTAGATGGAGCAAAGATGGAGGAATTTGCCTGAAGTGTTTACTTTTTAACTAATTGCATTTCCTTTATGCCTCCAGAACGTTACAGTGCGTTAATGTAGGTCTGTTTTTAACAGCTTAGTATGTGGTAGGTCTGTGATGAACTATAAAGAAAGAGATCCAGTCCTTCGTTTATAAGTCTGATAATATTATCTTTCTTTTTTGGAACACTCAAATACTCCAAACTTCCTCCTTAGCGTGGTCTCTTGAGCGAGGACTGTGATTCCCACCAAACGGGTGAAAATAGCCGAGAGCTCGGGTTACTCCACTCACTGCCCCTCGATACCTAGTTTGATTTCCGTGTCTAATGCTATCTCTTCTGCATCACAGCCTCCAGACTTAGTGGAGTGGATGATAAAGAAATCAACAGTGGACCACTGGCAGAGAGATTTCTATAGACCAAATGTGATAGAACAGGTAGAGAGAGAGAGAGGGAGGGACCGAAAGCTTATCCTTTGAATGTGGTTGATTTCGGTAGATGCCTTTGATGAAGTTTTGGGGTTATGGGGGGTTCGTTGGATCCGGAGCTCATGGCCCAGAAAGAATTCTTGAGGACGTCTTTGGTGCAAAAAGGTGATTTTATTAAAGCATGGGGACAGGACCCGCCCGGGGGCAGGAGGAGCTGTACTGTAAGTGTGGGGGGGTGACCATTTTGTAGGGGTGGGGGAGAGTTTCCAAAGAGACTTTCACATGCTAAAGACTTACTGGAGGCCTAGCTGTTGTCCAGCTGAGGTTGTTTTTCCCTCTAGCAAAGCATTAACATTAAGATAGTAGGGAGTTCCTGGACTTCAGGCTATAATGGGATCACCTTTTTCTGGTAGACTGGTGGAGACTTAGCAGTTTAACCGTTTGGTGTTTTGTCCTTTCCTGTTTTGGGGTAGCCTGGAGTGTCCGAGGCATATCATAAAAGTCCCGCCTGGGGGTGTGGGGCATGGGGCATGCTGTTAGCCTGCACTTTGCCCTCAGCTTGCCCCACGCCCCCTCCTCACTTTGACCTTAGAGAAGATCCTCAGTAGGTTTATTTTGGTCATATCTAAACATATATTTTTTCTTTGTGTAAGGGGTGTATTAGAGAATTGTTTTGAGAGGTAACATAATTTCACTGGACTTTTTCCAGTACTGTGTCTTTAAAAATGAAAACATTTAATCTCATTTCAGTTTTTCAGTTTCTCAGGAGAACCTCAGTTTGGTCTACTGGGTGTTGAGTTTTATTTATTTATTTATTTATTTATTTATTTATTTATTTATTTTTTTTAAATTTTTTTTAGCGTTTATTTATTTTTGAGACAGAGAGAGACAAAGCATGAATGGGGGAGGGCCAGAGAGAGGGAGACACAGAATCTGAAACAGGCTCCAGGCTCTGAGCTGTCAGCCCAGAGCCCGACGCGGGGCTCGAACTCACGGACTGCGAGATCATGACCTGGGCCGAAGTCGGACGCTTAACCGACTGAGCCACCCAGGTGCCCCCTGGGTGTTGAGTTTTAAAATAAAGGGGCCAGGGAGAGTGTTTTGTTCAGGGTATGCTTTAAAAAAAATCAGTTTCAGCATTTAATACTAAAATACAAGGAAATGGGGCGCTTAGGTGGGTCAGCCCGTTAAGAGTCTGACTTTGGCTCAGATCATGATCTCCCAGTTCGTGAGTTCTAGCCCTGCATCGGGCTCTGTGCTGCCAGGTGGAGCCTGGAGCCTGCTTCGGATTCTGTGTCTCCCTCTCTCTCTGCCCCTCCCTTGCTTGCACTCTGTCTCTCTGTCTCCTCAAGATAGATAAACATTAAAAAAAAAATACAAGGACGCAAAAGCTTGGTTTAATGACAGTGCTAGGATTACTTTTACTTGTTTAAATTAATATTCCCTTGGTAAATAAATCATTTCCAGGTTCTTGATAGATGAATTTAACTGAGAACAGGTTACAGATTACTCCATTAATTTACATGAGTTGCGCCAAATATGAGCATGCAGAAAAAGAAACTTTTTAAAATAGTGTTTATTTTTGAGAGAGAAAAAGACAGAGCATGAGTGGGGAAGGGGCAGAGAGAGGGAGACACAGAATCTGAAGCAGGCTCCAGGCTCTGAGCTGTCAGCGCAGAGCCCGATGTAGTGTCTGAACTCACAAAATGAAAGATCAGCTGAGTTGAAATGGATGCTTAACCAACTGCACCACCCACATGCCCCCCCCCCCAATTTTTTTTTTTTAACTGTTAGTAGACCTGACTTGATCATACAGATTTTACCCTTTTCCTCTTCTTATGCCTTCCCTTCTAAGATTACATTGATATCTTACATATTAGACATGGCGTGTTCAGGTTCTCTTATAATTAGCTAACTTCAATTGATGGAAAATTTATTATGGTTTTCAGAGCAATAGAAACAATAAGTAAAATTTTACTTAGAAGATAATAAGTAAATTTACAATTCTTTAACTTATCAGTTCAAACTTGAACAGGTTTTAGTTAAAAAGACTTGACTTGAAAACTGCTTAAATTGAAGGCATCTGTAAATTATGTATCGGAACTCAGAAGGTTAGCTCTAAATATCTGGACTAGTAAAGGAGTTTCTAATCCACTTTTGGTATTTACATTCTGAAGGTGACCAGCTTGTCTTCTGAGTTCATTGCTTTTGCAAGAGCCAAGATGATGGTGATCTTGTCATTATGGGGACGTAGGACTGGAGGACATGAGATTGAACTTGACTTTGATTGTCTTCTGTAGGAGCCGCAATGATCATTTAGCCAAGTACTTTTGAACTTGATTATTGCTTAATTGACCATTTCTGTTTGTTTTTTAAAAGTCTAGTAGAAATTGGTTTCTTTGTTTTGTGTTCGCTGTAAGTTCAACACTCATTGCTAATATACTTGACAAATGATTTCAAAACAAGCTTGTGTGTTTTAGTATTAATTTCATTATGTGAAAGGGAGGAAGGGCTTTTTGTTTATGCCCAGGATATTTTTTTAAATGAGAAATGATTCTGTATTTAATCACACTGGCTAGATGATGACTCGGTTTTCTAGCAGACTTGTTAGTACTTAAAAGAGGATGAAGTTTTAATATGCCTAATGTATTATTTGGTAAATTAATTCATTGGAAACGTATTTGGTTACTGAAGTGTGCTTTAAAATGAAGGCTTTTGGCACTCTTTGAACCATGAAAAATTTAAGTCCTGTTTTAGCACCACTGACTCTAATGGAAATTTTATTTAGTATCTGTCTTTTATTACTAAGATCCTCTAAAGCCAACTGTGAAAAACTAAACACCTAGTATTTTAAACCTGTTAAATAGCGTTGAAAGAGGGCTATGGAAGAAACTCGTTTAAACGAGTTTTGTTTTTTTTTTTTTTGAGCTTTGGTTTATAGCCCCATGGAGCCATAGTTGTGACATTTTTTTTTAATATTAAGTCAGAGAGGTAGATACACTTTGTTTTTTTATTTTCTGCCATAAATGAATATTTTTTGTTTTATACATTTATTGGTTTTCTGTCCAAAGCAGCACCAGTAACTCTGGGGGATGGTTTTCCCCTAAACTACAGCAGACAGATTGTCAAGTTATCACTGTATCATCACAGGTTTGTGGAAAGGCCCCTTCCCCTTGCTTCTCGCTGTCTCTTTTTGAAAAACGTTTATTTATTTAAGTGATCTCTACACCCAACATGGGGCTCAAACTCACGACCCCGAGATTGAGAGTTGTCTGCTCTCCCGACTGAGCCAGCCATCCCCCCCTCCTTTTCTCTTTTGGAGAGTTCAGCAATTTAATTTCTCTAGTCCTTAACTATAATCATTAGATCTAAGTAGTGCCCTTTGGTGCCACTCTTAAGCAGAGCATGATGGAAAAGTGAAGAACAAGTCTGGAGGGAGAAATGGGATGAGAAGGAAAAACAAGGGGGCAGAGAGGTACATACGTGAGGTGTTGAGTTGTGGAATGCCTGGAAAGCGGCTGCGGGGCAGTGGGGGGCGGGGTGCCACTTGGCTTCACTGGTCCCCCATCAGCTTTCTACTTGTATGTGCAAGCTTTGGTGTTCCCAATTACGCAGGCATTTGATACCTAAAATACTGATAATTTGTAACATTTGGTACATTTGGCTTATGAAGTTATTCAATTGAAGTTTGGTGAATCACTCTAATAGAGCTTTAGAGTCCTGTTCATCTTTTTTTTTTTTTTTTTTTTTTTTTAAGGTGAGGAAAGCAAGGCCCAGAGTTGGTAAAATAATAAAGCCTAATTTATTTTTTTCTTTAAAAAATTTTTTAAATGTTTATTTACTTTTGAGAGAGAGAGAGAGAGAGAGAGAGAGAGAGAGAGAGAGTACGAGCGGGGTGGGGGCTGGTGGGGGCGGCAGAGAGAAAGGGAGACACAGAATCCAAAGCAGGCTTCAGGCTCTGAGCTGTCAGCCCAGAGCCTGATGCGGGACCCAAACTCTGGAACAGTGAGATGATGACCTGGGCTGAAGTCGGATGCTTAACCGACTGAGCCACCCAGGCGCCCCTTTTTTCATTTTTTAAATGTTTATTTTTGAGAGTGAGTGAGACAGAGTGCAAGCAGGGGAAGGGCAAAGAGAGGGGGAGACACAGAATCCAAAGCAGGCTCCAGGCTCTAAGCTGTCAGCACAGAGCCTGACGTGCGGCTTGAACCCATGAACCGTGGGATTGTGACCTGAGCCGAAGTCGGACGCTCAACCGACTGACACACCCAGGCACCCCAATAGAGGCTAATTTCTGATTGATGTCTTTGGGCTTCACTAGTGCTCATTCTGCCAAACTATATAGCATTGTGTAGTTTTATCTCCTACTTTTGAATTTGATCTGAGACTCCGGATTCTTTGGATTGAATTAAGCCCTGTGAAAGAATCCGTGTCATTTCTAATAAAGGCTTGGTTTAAAAAATCTGACTGAGGCTGGAGTACCTGTGAAAAGTACATCCTTACTTGCTTCTATAATTTTTATTTTAGCTTCTGTTACTACAGCCAGCATTTTCTTAAATAATCGTTACATGCTTTACATTCCTGGATATACAGACATCAGGAAGTCCTGTGCTGTTATCTTTGTTTTGTAGGTAATATTAATTTTTATTGTCTGCACATGGGAAGGCTTATTGTCAATACATAATAAACATTTTGACCCCAAAAGAAACCAGGAAATATGCTTATAAAACAAGACATGGTCACAGTCATTTTGAGAAAGTTTATGGTGGGTCATACTTAGTAGGACAGATTCCCAAGGTCAGAACAACAACAAAAATGCAAATAGGAAAATTTGACTTGAACAACAAGAGACTCCCAAGAGATGACAGAATTTTCATAGTGCCTCAGAAGAAACCAGTTGTGTAGTTTAAGAAATGTGGAGAATTTATTGTATCACATTCCATAAATGTTATAAAGGAAGGGAGATGTAATTTACTTGCAATTATTAATCATGAAGTTGTGAAGAATATAGAGCCCCACTTTGTTACAGACAGCCTGTAGTATAAGGGAAGGAACAAGTCCCCATTTCACACATGAATAAACAGACTTAATCTCATGATATGACTGAGCTACAGCACAAAGGACAGCCTGGGGGTGAGGAAGGCAGAAATCTTTGTCACTTAGCCAAAATAGGCTAGGATTCAGAGTCAATGAAACTTGTGATCAAAATAAGCCTCAAGTCTCATTTGCATGATTATGTTGAATAAGAGGAGAGTGTACAAAAATTACTTTTGGTGTGCAGCTCATTGTACTTAGGGGTCTGCTTCTCAAACCTAGAACCGTGTTGAGTTACTATATTTATTCAAATCTCTCAATATGAATATTAGGATATAAAATAATGCATTTCAGTTTCTCCTCCCACTTCTGACTTGATTCTTTAATGCGTCCCTTAAAATTCCAACTACAGGCTGTATTTCTTTAAAAAAAAATTTTTTTTTAACGTTTATTTATTTTTGAGACAGAGAGAGACAGAGCATGAACGGGGGAGGGTCAGAGAGAGGGACACACAGAATCTGAAACAGGCTCCAGGCTCTGAGCCGTCAGCACAGAGCCCGACACGGGGCTCGAACTCACGGACTGCGAGATCGTGACCTGAGCCGAAGTTGGCCGCTTAACCGACTGAGCCACCCAGGCACCCCCGTATTTCTTTATTTTTGCTGTTTTGTTGTCATCATAGTCTTCTTTTTTTTTTTTTAAGATTTTTTTTTAAGTGATCCCACAACCCCAAGATCGAGAGTTAACACGCTCTACCCACTGAGTCACCCAGGCGCCTCTGTCTTCTTGATTTAATGGAAGGCCTGTGATACAGAACTTGAAGTTATACTCACTCTCAAATTTTGTTTAATAGTACATTTTAAACTGCAGCCAAATTTAGGCATTAATGATTTTAGGTTTCCTCTTGTATTTTATATTTACGGGGGAAGTAGAATAATATATAGAGAATGATTAAGCTAAGCAAATATTTGTACTTTGCCACGGTGTTAGATGTTTTAAAGTCAAATATTTGCTATAGAAATTAAAACTGAGCTAGACTAAAGAACCAGCCATCTTACCTTTTAAGGTGGTAAGATGTGGCTTCCAAAACCTCATTTTCAAAGCACCTGACCAAAATACTTAAGAAAAAGACTCTGTGGTTGCTATGAAGAATTTGGTGTATGAACCGTGATCTATGAGATCCTTACAGTTTATTCCACTTATATACAGTTCATATCTGGTTTGGTTTGGAAGTTCGTGGACCATCTTAGAAGTGGCGTTTATTGTTGGTTACATGTCTCTTCTTGCGACATCTTTCCCCACCCCTCCACTTACTTTTCTTTCGGATCGTTTCTGTTAGCTTTTTTTTAAGTAAGGAAAGACCTTTTTTTTTTTTTTTTTTTTTTTTTAAAAAGTAGTCTTCATGCCCAACGTAGGGCTCAAACTCAACTACCCTGAGATCAAGAGCTCCAGGCTCTGAGGCTCTACTGACCGAGCCAGCCAGGTGCCCCGAGACACATGGTCTTACAAGTCCAGGAAGTTTGTTAATAAGTACCTCTCTTCCCCATTCTTAACATTTTTATCTCTTGGTGCTTATGGTTATTTTATGATGAATTTTCAAATTTCCATTCTCTCTCTCTTTTTTTTTTCTTTACATGCTTTCCTACTTTCTTTCTCTTGCCCTCCACTTAGCTGGTTGAAATTTCGATGTGTACTTTGTAGAGGACATATGGTAATGCTTTCTTGACGTGTATTCCTGCAGAATTGACCCATATTCGTGGAAAGCATTTTTTTTCTTATTCTTTTATTTACCTGTATCCTTTTTTTCTGGGTTATAGTACTTGCAGTTCCTAATCTGAGCTGGATGTGAACAATGAAATGGCATTCTCTCACATTTAAATTAGTAAAGTTTTTCACACCCCAGTGGGGAACTAAGGTGGTATAATCTTCCCCCTTCTTTTTTTAGAAAATCCTGGTTGAGTGTTTTCTTTTCTCCCAAGGTCCTGTTTAAGCATAGGTGTCTTATAGGTGACACCATATTTCACAGTGTCTCTTTCCTTTTTACCTCGAGGCCTGTGATTCTGATTCTCATGCCTCAAGAGCTAAGATTTTTTTTCAGACTCTTCCCTCATCTTCCTTATTTCTCCCCTTCCCACCCTCCCCCCATCCATATGACCTTGTGTCCTTGTTTTTGAATTGCTCCTTCCTGTTGTCAGAGTCCTACTGGAAACATTTTCTATGGGATACAGTACTTTGTATTCAAGCTCGAATTCCCTACAGAGAATTTGCTCTGTAGACCACCACCCTACTTCTGCTTGCTTTCTAAGATTCAGAAGCTCTTTCAGTGGGAAGAAATAGTTGCTCACATTTTGGCCTCCTCTCAAGGCAGATGGCTGACCTTTCCCCTCAGAGGTCATTGGTACTTGGCACTTGTAGGTGAAAGAAGGTGTTCCTGAGAAATGCAACTCTTACAGGTACTTAAGGTTCCCCCCCCCCCCCCCCCCCCCCCCCCCGCTTTTCCTTCTCCTTCATACTTGTAATGAAATAGAAAGCTAGAATGATTATGGACCAAGTTCATCTAGCCTTCCCCACTTCCCCCAAAGTCTCCGTGAAAAGGGTGTTGGTGACTGCCATTCATCCAAAACATTAAATCCTTTGCCACGTACCCAGGTTATAACATTCCCCTCCCCACACATCACTTCAGAAGCCCATCTCCCCTAGGTTATTGTTTTAAGGTGAGTACCATTGTATTGAATTATGGAAGGATGTTAATGGTTCAAGTTTTAGGGAGGAATTTTATTAAACTATCCCTGCTCAAAGTCATGGCTTCTTCCTCTTCTGCCCCTCTTCCTGTGTATAAGCAGCCTGTGATAATCAACACAAGTGGTAGATGAAACTAGTGAAGTGCTCGGGGAATGCTTTGAGATATTTCAATCATTATTTACAAATAAGTGGTTGAAAACATATGCTCCTAAAAGCCCTAGTTTCTATGCATAGCCCTAGTGCCTATGCTCCTAGTTCTGTAGAAAAACAGAACTTTGCCTGTCATGTTTTGTCATGAATACAGAGGTAACTTACCACCTTTGCAGAAATTGGGGTTTTGTTTTTATTATGAAGAAACGTGTAGCCTCCCACATACCCACACAGCAATTGCATAGGATTGGAAAAATCCCCCAAGAGCAGGTAGACTTATGATTTATCCAGACTGTCATTACATATAGTCTATTTGGCAGAGAGGCTCTAGGCCCTGATTGTAGAGTGATGGTATAATATGTTGAGTGAGTCAGAGGAGATCAGTGTGGAAGGCGGAATTTACAAAGCAATGCTGACACTGTAAGATAATGGAACCTGTGATTCTAAAAGTTGGCAGATGTGACTATGGTTGGATAAAAGGTATAGTGGAGAAAAATGCTTTCTTGCTCTTTTTTCCTCAGGTCAAGTTGTGTAAATTGCTGCAGGAGTAGAGGAAAGAAGCCTTAGATTGGTATGGGACTTTCATACCCTATCTTTTCTAAGAATCTGTTGTCTTTTGTGAAAGTCAAGGATAAAGCCCATGGGTTCGCGTTTATGCATATTCTTGTACTTGGAGCTATTAGAGTTGATTAAAAGGGAGTAGGTTATTGATGAAATGGGATTCTTAGTAATTTTATTTATATACACTTAATCTAATCAGTGCTAATAGCACTTACTATGGTGTTGGAAATGTTCTATATCTGCTCTGTCCAATATGGTAGCTCCTAGCCACTTACTGGCAAGTACTCGAAGTGTGGCTAGTGTAGACTGAAGAACTGAATTTTTAATTGTATTTAATTTCAGTTATTTTACACAGGCATACGTGGCTACTGGCTACCATATTGGACAGTACAGCCCTGTGTTAATTTCATAAGTGATTCACATGGCTCTGTAATAAATAACATCTGAGGGCATTTTCGCGTGGACAGGCATGTTACAATTTTGTGGACATGTGGTTTTATTTATTTTCTTTTAGAGAAAGTTGGAATGAAAAAGGGAATATAAAGACTCCGTTAGTATGCGACATGAAAGTTGCAATTTAAATTTTAAACAAAAAACCCAGGGGTGGCCTGTTTTCGTGTATTTAAGAGAAACATTAATGAGAACCTTATTATTCTGCCTTAATGATCTGTGTTCTTTGATTGTAAGAGGAAAGCATGTTAGTGGATGATGAAAAATGAAGCCTAATTAATAAATGGATTTTGTTCATTCACCAAATATTTGATTGCTTTCAAAGTTAACCATGGTATAATTTCTGCTCCTAGGAATCTAAGCAGAAACAGGAGACCATGCTTATACAGCCGGAGTAGGTTGGTGTGAAGAAAAGAGGTTCTCAGAGGGCTGTGAGAGCCCTTTCGAGGGGTTTGGGGAGTCAGAACAAGCTTCTCTGACAACTGACAGTTCTTCCTATCTCGCAGTACAAACTGAAATACTCCTAGGATCAGCTAGAAGTATTCTAACATAGTGTCTTCTGCAAAATGTGTATCATGCGGTGGGACTCTAGGGATGTGCAGAGCATGGTCTTTGTGTTAGTATCTTCAGTGTTAAGTGCCACATATTGAGCATCCTGTATCTGCTAGGCGTTGTGCAGATTAGTACTTTTACATGGGTTATTTTACTTCTTCCTCACAATGACTCCATGGCGTGTGTTGTATTATTATCTTCTTTTTTAATAGATGAAGAAACCAAAGTTTAGACAGAGCAGTTGACTTGCCCACGGTTTAAAGCTAGCAAGGACCAGAGTGTGTTTCTGCTTGTAGAGGTTTTTTTTTTTTTTTTTTTAATTTTTTTTTTTCAACGTTTATTTATTTTTGGGACAGAGAGAGACAGAGCATGAACGGGGGAGGGGCAGAGAGAGAGGGAGACACAGAATCGGAAACAGGCTCCAGGCTCTGAGCCATCAGCCCAGAGCCCGACGCGGGGCTCAAACTCACGGACCGCGAGATTGTGACCTGGCTGAAGTCGGACGCTCAACCGACTGCGCCACCCAGGCGCCCCTCTGCTTGTAGAGGTTTACAGAGAAGAATGAGAGGAGACGATATATGAAACACATGAATTACTAAATAACAAGATATTTTACATTAGTAATATATGTTAAAATGCAAAGCTGTAAGATAATTCATTAAAGAGGGGCAAGAATAGTATGGCATGGTTTTGGAGGCATTAAGGATTACTTCTCAGATGGCTTGGATTGGACTTGTATGATACATAGTTATTCAACAAATGTTTATTTGCTTTTTTTTAAGTTTATTTATTTGGTGGGGCGGGGGGAGGATGAGGGAGGGACCGAGGGAGAGAGAGAGAAGGAGAGAAGAGAGATCCCAAGCAGGCTCTGTACTATCAGCACAGAGCCTGATGTGGGGCTCGAACTCACGGACCATGAATGAGATCATGACCCGAGCTGAGATCTAGAGTCAGACACTAAGACCAGAGATACTCCCACCGCTTTGGCACCCTATGGTGTTTTTAGGTGTTAAGAGTCTCTTTTTTCCCTGGAGATCCTGATATTCCCCTGCTGTTTGTTAACATTTTAATTTAATATCCCACTTGAGGGAGTGGATTCCTCTCCCTTGCTCACTGGCAGATTCTTTTCCTTAACCCCCTTTGTTCTGTCCCTCTGTTCTTCTGTCCTTTCTTGGTAGAAAGTACCTGACTTGGCTTTATTTAGTCCTTCAGCTTGCCTTCTAAAACTTTTGTGAAGTGAATCCTTCTTTATATGGTTCTGTAGTTCAAGTTGACGTTGGTCTCTAACATGAGGAGAAAATGACCGGATGAATAGTTTGGAGAATTTTTCTAAAATCTGATCGGTGATTAAGGGACCAGTTGATGTGGCAGGTATTCGGGGCATCAGTTCCCAACAAGACTTTCTAAGGATTAGTTAAGTGCAGTTAAGCTGAATTTCTATTACTCTTGTCTACAACTCACATCACATACTATTCTAAGGAAGAACAAGAGTTGGCATTGATCTCTCTTTTTTTAATGTTTGTTTATTTTGGGAGAGAGAGCGAGTGAGCACAAGTGCATGTGTGAGTAGGGGAGGGGCACAGAGAGAGAGAGAGAGAGAGAGAGAGAGAGAGAGAATCCCAAGCAGGCTCTATGCCGTCAGCATGGAACCCAAAGAGGGCCTAGATCTTACGAACTGTGAGATTGTGACCTGAGCCAAAAATCAAGTCGGATGCTTAACTGACTGAGCCACCCAGGTGTGCATCCCCTGTTTTGGGGGGGCATTGATCGTTTTTGGAGATGAATTACACTGGACAATATCCTGTGGGTGTTTGATCCTGTTGAGAACTAATTTGTTGAATAGTTTTCTTACCTATAGGCTTCTTCAACCCTTTAATAGGACAATATGTGGTGTAAACATTATGGGTACAAGCAATGTGTCCCATACTTACTTTAAGCAGAAGGTTTTATTGTGATGGTTGTTTGTCTTGGGCTGCTTGTCAGGGCATCCAGATTTTTATTTTCTTTAGGAATTTGGTTTGGGAAAAGCTGGCGGTATCTATGTTTAGCCCTGTAGTCTTCATCTAATGCTCTTTCTGGGCCATCTCATTTAGTATCTGTACATATTAAAGTCTTTGGATTCTTTGTATTTTAGCATTTCCTATATGTTGAAGACTCCCAAGTCCATAACCTTGCCTTGGTCCTCCTGAGCATTTGGGGCTGAGACTATATTTCCAGCTGCCCAGTGGATACCTCAGTCTGCATGGCTATGTAATAGGCAACTGAAATGCAACACTCTTCAAAATTAAAATCTCTTCTCCATTCAGTTACATGCATCATCTTATGGGAACTAGAGATAGAAGCCCTGACATCATCTGCCTCCAGTTTGTCTTTGATTCCATCCGGTAGATTACCAAGCCTAAAATTTATTAGAAAGGCTAATAGTGTCACCAACAAACATGTACCCTGCTGGTTTTTGTTCCTGGTAGAGAGTAGGATTGGCTTAGCGTGGATGTGGTAATGAGGCTCTCTGGATGCTTAGAAATGTCTTCCCTGCTATTGGGGGCTTCCGTGGGTTTTACATTGATGAGAGGAGCTGCTATTTACTATTACTGCCTTTTCTACACAATTCTAAAATTCTGTAGTAGTCTAAAAATGCTTCTTAGTTCATATCATATCATTTGTTTAAAAAAATATCAAAAGGGACAGACCTATAGGGAAGAAGCAATACACATTGCATCCAGCTGGTTAAAAACAAACAAAACTGTAAATTACCAGTTGTTGAAAATGGCACACGTGTATCTAGGTAGTTAGTCATATTGGTAGTCAGTTTGCAAGTTGCAAAGGAAGCAGGGACAAGAGTAAAGAAAGGGATCCTGTGCGTTTCCCTCAGGTCTCATAGATTTGATCAAATTGACTTTAATTGGAAGTGGCAGTTTTTCCATTGAAAGGATTTGAGAAGAAATTCCTCTGTTTTCTGAAGTGAGAAAGAGGATTTCTTTGGAGAATGCTGTTGTAACCTTATGCTCCATTTACATTTCAGCCTTCCAGGTTGCATTTGTCAGTTGCTTTTGAAATTTATGTTCTCTCGTGTTGAATATTGTTGCTTGCACTTTCCAGGTGTTCTTAAAGGTCACTAGAGACTAGAGCGCTTCAATATACGTTTACATTGGGCAATAGACTGAACTTCTGATAGTTTTGTGGTTGTGGATTAGGGAAGGAGTATTTTGCTTGTAGGTTTAATTTTTCCTTGACAACAAAATTGAGGAAATTTGTCAAGGGAACTTGACTTTTGAACAGTTGGGATACAGACCTCATTTAATCTGGCAATTGCTCTGCTGTCTTTTTCTTAAGAGTCTATGAGATGAAAGCTTAGAAAAGAATACCTGTGTGGTATTGATTAAGCCTGCCAACACGTGACCAATATAAGTCTTGTTAGCAGATGCACTTGCTTCTGGAAGAAATGCAGTGTCTGCCTCCTTGAGTCCTGCTCATTGTTACCGCAGTTACTGTTCATAGGTGTCATCCTTTCACTTGCTTTTTAATATTTAAAAAAAAAAAAAAAAAGCTTTGTTGGAAAAGTTCTGAAGACATAGCTTTTCCTTTTTTTCCCTCCCAGTATTACTTTCCTTCTGATGATAATGTTCAGGTCTATAAATCATAAGGTTTCCTAACAGTCCAGTGGTGGATACAGGGCTGCATTAATAATTTATAAATGTCAGGATGAAGATAAGGGCTCTGGAAAAACCTACAGTTTTGCATATATAATATTTAATAAAATTTACATTTTAAATTGTAATGCAGTAGATCTAATTTGTGTATGTTTTAATATAAACTGATAGCCTTGAGCTTTCTCACTCCATTCTTTAAAGAAACATGATATTTACTTTTTCTCACTTTGATACTTATCTTTTGGAGTCTTTTGTTGCAAATTAATGGGTTTCTTGGCAATGATCTTTCCAAGATCTTGGCAGACACTTGCTTTAGAGAGGTGCCACATTTATATTGGAAAACCCTGACGTAGACTTGAAGGCATTCTCTTTTCCTTCCCAGGTGGACCTGGTCCAAGAGGTAAATGATTTTTTTTATTAGAGAATGTGTTACAAGCTGAGCAGGACTGGGGTTTTTCATGGGTTATGTGGGGCCATTATATCATCCTCTAAAGTTTGTTGTGATAAATAAACTAAGCTACTATATAATAATAGGGACTATTCTTGAATGTTTATCTGTTCTCATCAAGAGGAGGGTGAAAAAAAAATATCTTGTCTTCGTATGAGTTTTTTTCTACGTACTGCTGATCACACATATCCAAGTGTGTGTGTGGTTTTTGTTGTTTTTTTGTTGTTTGTTTTTTGTACACAGAATTAGTATCTGACCTTGAGTTAATGGTATTTAAGATTTTTTTGGTAAACATTTAATAGAAAGGTATACTTTCTGGTATACTCTTAAGCCATTTGTATTCTGCCAAGGGACTCTTTGAAAACTGATGGTGCAATGGTTTAACGTATTGGGGCCCGAAGCCACATATGGTATATCTGAATAACCTGAGAGGTTACTGCTGGCACCTGCAGTGGGAACTTCAGGTGACATTCTGTAGGTTTGTGCTGTCCCATGCTTCCTTCTGCTGTTTCCTTCTTTCCACTTGTAGTTTCTTCATTTTCAGGCTCCATTTGGCTCTGAGTACCCACAGATTTGACTCTTGTGCTTTTCAGCTTTTTGCTGTATATGTCATATATCACTTAACTGCTCTTGGCATCTTGGATGCCCTTCTTGGTCATGGAGAGACTTTAGTGCTGAGAAAAAGCAGTGCTGTCTTCATTGCTGATGAATGATGGCAGCTAGATAATTATATGTAAGAATGCTTATTTTGAAATCTAGACTCTCGTATTGGGCAGTGACCCTTCCCCTCCCTTTATGGTTATTCTTACTCTTAATGTTAATGTAATCAGTCATTTGGTGCCAACAAGTACAGGGAATCTAAAACAGTCAGCTATAGAACATGCGTGTACTGTTCAGATTACCTGGAGTTCATGCTTTTCCCACTGTTCCACATATGTAGAAGATGATATTTGTGTAGCATACTGGGTAAACTGGAAATATTTTGGGAGTGCTTATATGGGACTTTGTGAAAAATTCATTATGACTTCTCAAATATAAGACAGGAAGTAACAGTGAGGGAAGATAATAAACGTTGAATTTGCCTAAAATACCAAATAAAGGTTCTTCCAAATTTCTGTTGGAAAATTTGAGCTTGCTTCTGTGAACCATACATTTTTACATTAGATTCTAGGCATAAAATGACTAGTCAGTTTCTGATGAAGACTTTTCTTATGAACCTGTTTTCAAATTCTTGATGATCACCATTAATGAAAGAATTTGTTCATCGCGAAGGAGGTGGCAAATAGAAGAATATTGCATTTTCTCTAGTTGCTGGAAACTTGTCATTAGCTAGAATTTAGTAATTTGAGTGTTTAAAATTCTGTTTCCAGAGTATGATTATCTTTTGTTAATTTATTTATCTTAAAGTTTTTAGTTATTTGTTTATGTTTGAGAGACAGAGATAGAGAGCGAGAGAGACAGAGAGCATGCGCACACACGAGAGTACAAGCAGGAGAGGGGCAGAGATAGAAGACGACATAGAATCTGAGCAGGCTCCAGGCTCTGAGCTGTCAGTGCGGAGGCTGACGCAGGGCTCGAACCCTGCAAACCACGAGATCATGACCTTAGCCTAAGTTGGCCACCCAGGCGCCCATATGATTATCTTTTAAATTTGGTGGCACACTTTCCTTTCTTTAATTGATTAATGTAATCACAGTTTTCTTAATCACATAGATTTTTGAATCCAGTTAAACCTTTCATACTAAGTATTTAAAAACAATACACCTCCCCCCTCCTTCTTTGACTCACCAATTCTTTAGGATTCCAATTATGACACCAAGTAAACATCACTAATGAGCCTATTACACCTCATGTTTTCTTTCTCTCTTTTCATGTGGACTTTACAGTGTTCAATTCGGGAACTCAGAAATGTTACTTAGCGAAGTTATTTTTTTAATCCAGTAATTCTCTTTTATTAACTTGCAAGGTGAGTATCTTTCAAATAGCATACTCTGCCCCCAGGTCTTCTTTTGGACTGCAGGTGCATTTCCCTTTGAAATGGGGTAGGGGAGTGTTCCCATCTAATGTGTCTTCCTGGAGTGGAAACCAACAAGACTGTAGCAGCCTAGATTTTATTAAATGCAGCTTTTGGTAACATCACTAATTTGGAGTTTTTCTTTAGACACCTTACATATGCTTTGGGTTTCCCTGTGAATAAACCAGTGTATTGTTTTCATTTCTTTCAGGATTTTCAGAACAGGGTCCTTATGCGGTCTTTCCACCATCCTGTCACTGTAGCTTCACTGGTCATTCACAGATTTATTTGGCCTGTCTGTAATATCCTATTTGCTGCAGACTGTTTTCTTGCGACCTTGTGTATTTCATCCCCAGTTGTTGGTTTCAACTGGCCAGTCTCATGGTTCTTGATACTGCCTGTGTGGTGAAGACTAGATTTTTATCTTTAGCCTAGAGCTTTCTAACCTCTCAACTCTAGAGATCTGTTAGGCATCTCAAATCTAACCTGTTCCAAACAGAATTTCCCATTTTCCTTCTCTGCCCCATATCAGTAAATGACAGCTCTACTTGTCCAGTTGCTCAGGCCCAGATCTGGGCCCCTCCTTTGTCTCATACTACGTCCGATCTGACAACAGATTCTGATGGCTCTCCTTGAACAACGTATCTACAATCTGACCTCTGCCGGCACCTGCATGCCGCTACCTTGCCTAAATCAATAGTTTCCTAGCCCTACGGCAGCCAGAGAGTGTCTGTTAGAATGTCACTCATTTCCTTTTCTATGCAACTGACTTTTTCCTCTTACTTCAGTCAATGCCCCCAGTTTTCTCTTCATCTCTGGCTTCCTTCTTGCTTTTGCTGTTTCAGCCACCTTGGCCTTTTGCTGCTGTTTGGGCATGCTTCTGCCTTGGGCCTTTGTACTTGCTTTTCTCTCTGCCTGGAGTGCCTTCTCCCAGACAACCACACAGCTTGCTCACGTATGTTCTTTAGGTCAGGTGACCTTTATCAGTGATTACCTTAAATAAATTAACAGCCTCTCATCCCCTTTGCCCAGCTTTGCTTTTCTCCGTAGCACTTACCACCAGGTAATACACTGCTCTTGTTTGTTTATTGTCTGCTCCTTCCCTTCTGTACTCTCAGCTCTCTGAGGTTACAGATTGTGTGTATTCTGGTCGCACAAGTATCTGTGGGGACTAGGGCACTTCCTGGCAGTCAGTGGGTACTCAGTAAATATTTGCTGAATTAATGGAACAGTTAACCAAGACTCTGCTCTGGACTTTGTGTTTATTTGATGATCAGGGTTACAACAGCTGCAACATCTAAGCATTGTGGTCCAGGCCCTGGGACTCCCCGTACTCCCTGCTCACTCACTGGTTGCCGGCATCTGGAACTGAGTAGTTCTGGTGGTTCTGCTTTTCTCTGAATGACATCAGGCTAACAAAGGCAGGGTAACACATTTGGTCAACCTGGAGACAGTCACACCCAGTCAGAGTAGCTCAGACATAGAAAATGGCAAATTGAGTTTTGATTTAGACTTCTGCTTTTAGTCAGGGCTACCTTTCCTTTTCATCTAAGACTCGGATTCTAAGTGTTTTTAGAAGGATTGCTCCAATGAGTTTTATGTTTCTGTTTTTCCCTTGATATAATTTGTACCCATGGATTAGAAGTGCATTATGAATGCTTTTGGTTTTTCATGTATGTGTGAAGTGTAATTGTATTAACTATAAAATTCACCTTGCCATTACCTTTCGTCAAATGCTGAGAGCTTATGTGCCATGGTTGTGAATTACTTTGTATCTTGGAGCTTTGCAGACTGAAAGCAACCCTGTCCAGTTTACCTGCTTCTGAACATGTCATGCACAGGTGTAAGCCTGAGCACATACTACTGCATGTTAAAGATTATTGTGGTCCAGGGCCGCCTGGGTGGTTTAGTTGGTTAAGCGGGCTGACCCTTGATTTCGGCTCAGGTCATGATCTCACAGTTCGTGAGTTTGAACCCCTTATTGGGCTCTGTGCTCATGGCGTGGAGCCTGCCTGGGATTCTTCTCTCTCTTCCTTCCTCTCTCTCTACCCTTCCCTGACTCGTGCTTTCTCTCTCTTTCTCAAAAATAAATAAACTTAAACAAACAAACAAAAAGACGATTGTGGTCCAAAGAAAGTTTCTCTCATTCTTAGCATTACATGAGATAAACTTCTCCTTCTATGTGTTATAACTATACTTTACAGCTTTAAGAGGTGGTTTTACTCAATTACAGAGTAATAGCTCATCCTTATTTTAGCCAGAGTATCTTTTTTCTTGACTGCAGTAAAGCTTTGAGCTTTTTCTTATTAGTTTGTAACATTGCTGTTTGTGTGTTTTAGCATCTTTTTTCTTAACTGCAGTAAAGTTTTGAGCTTTTTCTTACTAGTTTGTAAAATCGCTGTTTGTGTGTTTCAACAGCTGTATTGAAATATAATTCACTTATAATTTACCCATTTAAAGTATACAATTTAATGGCTTTATTTATCACAGATAGGTGTAACTATCACCACAGTCAATTCTAGAACATTTTTTTTATCACCCCTAAAAGAAATCCTGTAACCATAACAGTCATTCCCTGCCCTGTCCCCACTTCCTTGGCAACCATTAATCTGCTTTCTCTGTGGATTGCCTTTTCAGGACATTTACTATAAATGGGGTCATATGATATGTGGTCTTTTGTGACTGGCTTTTTTTTGCATGTCATAATGTTTTCCAGGTTTTGTATCCATGTTGTATCAGTATTTCATTTCTTGTAATTGCTGAATAATGTTCTGTTGTACGGATATACCATATTATAGTTCTCCATCTGCTTCGTTTTTTCTTTATGGCCTTGCTTTGGGCAAGTGAGCTTAGGAATTCTATCCCCTTTCACATCAGGGGCTTGAATTCATACGCATTTGGTTTCCCTTGTACTTGGCATTGTGGACATCAGGTTTTCTCTTCAGTTGTATGATAACAGAAGCATCCACTTGGCCCCACAATCAGGCAACTCACCAATGAGTAATATTACCCCTAACAATCTTCAGGGCTTGCCAGAAAACATCAAGATTTTCAGGATATGTTACTTCTGTTTTCCTAATTCAGCTTTAGACACCTGTGTAATTACTATTTCAGGCAGTGCTTTGAATTAGTCTAGCTTATTTCAGAGAACAAAGAACATGCCATCTTACAGTTTTTGTAATGGTGTTAGCTTTATGGATTGCATGTTAGTCAAGCATAATTATGAATAAAGCAACACAGATGTTTAACCCCTTGAAATCTCTGTGATAGACAAATAATTTTATTTCTTTAAAGCAGTGGTTCTCCTTTGTAAGCAGTTTTGCTTCCCAGATGATATGTGGCAATATTTGGAGTTCTTTTTTATTGTCCTGACTGGAGCAGTGGGTTGTGCTGTTAGGATCTCCCATGGGTAGAGACCAGGGATAATGCACAGGACGGCGGACAGCTTCCACACAACAAAGAATGATCTGACCCCAAATGTTTATCTTGCACAGTTGAGTAGGGCCTGGTTTAGAGTGACGGTGAATTTTCCCTTAACCCACTGAGCAGCAGAGACACAACTGTAGGTAGTGTGCAAAGTAAAAAATTCTGTGTGGATTTGGCAGAATTTCACATTTAACAGTATAGGACAACGATTGCTTATATTAAATGAGTTTGTGTGTTCTTTAAAGAAAAGGATGATGGGTTGATTGGTTATTTGTTTTCTCATTTACGTATGGAAAACCTGCTTAGGCACCTCATCTTTGGAATTCCTTACTCCTACGTCAAATAAGAAGATGGGATATTGTTTGTTATTTAATTTTAATTGAGTTGTTAATTGTAATCTAGAGTTTTGCTGTTCTAGGTGCTTTCCAAACCTTTTGTAGGTCCTGTGTTTTGTTATTCTGTCTTTTTGGAAGAAATTAATATATTTGTCAGAGTCCACTCATCTTCATTCTTTCAGTTCTCCCCCCAAGTTTCTGAGGGGGAAGTGTTCCTTTAAGCATTACATCCACTCTGAATAAGGGGCGTTCATTTCTGTGCTTCCTATGTTTGGTGCCACAAAGTTCCCTCTCCGAATTTGGCTAGTACATCCCATCTCCATTGTGCAGATTCTTCGAATAAGACGTGTGCTCTAGGGATGAGGGTACGAACTCAGGATTGATGGGAGTTTAAATATTCATTAACCCCAAATGTAGAGAATCGTTGGAGGGGCATGTGTAGCCAGCCATTTGCCTGTACGGTTGGGTTTGTCTGGGGGAAGAACTTCACAACCTGCTTCTAGTACCACATCAGTTTTAGATAAAACACAGTCTTACCTCTGCCAGGGTTCACAGATCTGCTGGCCCCATATTTCTTGGGCGTTTTCTTAGGTCTTCCATGTTGGAACCATCTCCTTTTGCTCCTAAAGGAGAAGGTAAATGCAGAAATGGCAAGGCAGATGTTCTTGAGGTGCTTTGGTTCCTGATCTAGTTAGACTTCAGAGAGTGGATTTGAAAGCAACCTTGTATGGATAGGACTAACACCTCTAATGGCAAATACCTCCAGCCAGGCAAGGTGAATGTTCCAAAATGCTGTTTTCATCTCAAGGGCCTACAGTGACACCCTTTGGATAGCTTGGCTTTTAAGGACGGGTAATTTAAGGCAATATGGCCTTGTGGTTAAGAGTCTAGGCTCTGGAGTCCGTGGCCTGGGTTCATATTCTAGATCTAACACATAGTTGTGTGATTTTTGGTCAGCTTGCTCAGCCTGTGTGTGCTTGCTTTTGCTTTGGGAAAATGTACAGAACAACAGTACCTACTGAATGGGGTTAGGTGATCATATGACCTATGTTTTTCATGAATAATTAAAAACAATTTTTTAAATGTTTATTTATTTTTTGAGAGAGATTTGGACAGAGTGTGAGGAGGGGAAGGGCAGAGAGAGAGCGGAAAACACAGAATCCGAAGCAGGCTCCAGGCTCTGAGCTGTCCGCACAGAGCCCGACGCGGGGCTCGAACCCACAGCCCGTGAGATCGTGACCTGAGGCCGAGGTCGGACGCCTAACCGACTGAGCCCCCAGGCACCCCTGTCCTGGTAACTTTAACTGAGGTTGTGGTGTTGGAGGCGTCCTGAAGTAGAGGAGCTTGAGAGAAACTTACAAGGTAACGGTGACGGGATTTGTCGACGTCAGGATGAAAGGTGGGCAGTAAAGATGCTGCCTGTCTTGCGTAGCAAGGATGGGCAGGGGAACTAGTCACCGGGAGGACCATCTAGAAGAGGGGCTCACTTGGGGCCAGAGTGTGCCTTCAGTTTGGATATGCTGGGGACACTTTGGAGACCTCCGGGAGGAGACTTCAGGTGGACAGTCTTCACTCTGCCGAGGTTTGGTAGACACATTTGGGGATCACCTGTGTGCATGTGGTGTGTGTGGACCGACGGAAGTGTAGGAGATTGGCCAGGATGGGCGTTGGGAGAAGGGGGCCCCGCACAGGGCCCTGGTGGAACTCCTGCACTGGCTGGCCCGGCTGGGGGCGAGGGTCAGGAGGTAGGCTCAGGAGAGGACCGAGCCAGGTAAGCCAAAGGCAAAAAGCCTTTCCAGAAGGAGGGTGTGTGGTCAGCCCTCTCAGGGGATGCTGAATGGCCAGATGGTAATGAGGTGGACTTGATAACAGAGAGGAAATGGCTTTAGTGGGAGTTGTTTCAGTGAACATGTGATAGGTAGGCATGGTCCTTGTCAGGTGTGTGGAGAAAGGACACAGGTTAACAACAGATGACGTGGGGCGCTTGGTGGCTCAGTTGGTTAAGTGTCTGATTTTCGGCTCAGGTCATGATCTCACGGTTCGTGGGTTTGAGCCCCGCATCGGGCTCTGCGCTGACAGCTCAGAGCCTGGATTGGAGCCTGCGTTGGATTCTGTGTCTCCCTCTCTCTTTGCTTCTCCTGCTTGCACTCTGTCTCTCTCTTTCTCTCTCTCTCTCAAAATAAAAAATAAACATTAAAATTTTTTTTAAAAAGTTAAAAAAACGATGATGACAGTAGTGGGATCCGCGAGGGTCCTTTATAGGCCAGGAGGGGAACAGTGGGAGTCTGGACTCTGGTCTGTCTGGGAGCCTTCCTGGAGTTGGGCAGCAGAAATGCCTGAGGGCCTGAATTTGAGCTGAGGTTAGGTAGACCGAGGGGAGGGGACCATTATTCTGAGCAGATAGGTTCCTGAGATGGAAGGAGTGTTTTGAGGTAGCTGGAGCATACAGGAGAGGTGGCGATGGGGCTGCACAAGTGAAGGGACAGTCAGGATGTGAAGGTCCCTGCAGTCTTTGGAAAGAGGTGATGGATAGTGAATTGCACTTTAAGGGCTGAATTGTGTTGTGTGAATTGTATCTCTATAAAGTTGTTTTAAAAAAGTGGTGCGGTTGTCCGAGCTGCTGGCTGGTTGCACTGCAGGATGAATTGGAAGGAAGGCAAAACAAACAATTTTAGTCACAGAGACCAGTTAGAAGGCAGTTGTATTAATCTATGCGAAAGATGATGGCTTGTTAAATTTCATCTGGCGCACGATAAATCAGAGATTCGGCATGTGATTGGGAGACCCGAAGAGCTGAGCAAAATGCCTGGTGTGTGGTTAGGCATGTGACAAACATAAATATGTCTTGCTCTGGTTCAATGGGAAGAATTATGTGTACTTCACTAGCTGCATTTGGTGAGTCAAGTGTCCTGCAGAATCTGGCTTGAGTAAGTGAGATGATTGGAATTCAGGGAGTGAAAAGTCAGAGGGAGAGGCAAGTTTTCATGGATAAGGAGTTTTACATGATCCCAGAGAGGATCTGTTGAATTTTTTGTTATTGTAGTCAATTTTACACGATCTGGTTCTTAATTGTGCAGTAGAACCCCCGCTTCCCCGCAGAGAAGATAAGTTCTTGAGGTATGGATGGTGTTGGGCTCCATTTATATCTTGCATGGCACAGTGTACTATTGGGGATTATCTACTGTTGAGAGTTACATTTGTAGAGCGCTTTGCAATCTGTGAGGCATTCCATATGGTATGCTTAATTAACTTACTCCTACCGCAGCTCTTGTGGCGTGGCTAGCTGTCGTCCCCGTTTTACAGCAGGGAAACGGATTCAGAGAGGTAGAGCGATTTGCCCAAGGCGGACAGCACATGGCACTGCCAAGAACTTGGGTCTTGGCTTCTCAGCCCAGTTCTGTGCTGGCCTGACCTTCTGGGACCTGCTTGGATAGTATCAGAAGTGGTGTTTCTTAAGTGTGGTTTCGGCCTGAGGGTGACTGAATTTTTAGGTTTTTATCTGCATCGGCTCGGATCGGTAGTGAGGGGTTTGCGGGTGGGTCGTTGGCTTGATTTTGAAGGGGCGAGCGATGTTTGTACAGAAAGTGCAGTCACCTGAAGTCAGAAAGAGTGCTTCCGTATCACCGACTCTTGAAGGCCTTGGACTCTGATTAGCGGAAGACAGAGCCAGGCGGGCTGCCCGGATTTAGCAGTTGAGATGAGATGACGAAGCACAACCTGACGAGTGTGGAAACCAGTGAGAGGAGGATGTGTTTGCCACGAGTCCTAGGGGTGCTGCTTTTGGAAATGTGAGTTGTAAGTCTGTTTTGAAGATCCTCTCCACTCCAGCACGAGCAGTACATGTTTTTGTGGGCTTAAAAAATTTTCTCAGAAAAACTATTCACCTTCGCTTCCTTGGTGACATCATACAATTCGTGGCTTTCAAAACTAAATTAAAAAGTAAGTTTTTGTCTCCAGCCTGGACCTCTGAAAATCTTCATGTGGTTTTTATAGGCTTCTCAAACTCTGCATGTTCATACCTGATCTTCCTTCCAGAACTTGCGTAACGTCAGCTTCATTCACCCAGTGGCTCATGCCAGAAAGCTTGGGGTTGTTCCTGACTTCTTTCTCTCACACCTCACCTCCCGGTTTGTCAGCACATCCTGTTTGACCCTTATCTTAAAGATACATAGAAAACAGGACTTGTCCCCTCTCTGCCACCACCATGCCAGTCTGGCCCAGCTGCCTTCGCCGCTTACCTGGCCTGTTGTAGCCAGCCGCCTCCCTGGCCGGTCTTAGTGCTGCAACACGTGCATCCCTTCAGGATTTTTCTCACTGGCCAGAGTGATCTTGAACAGAAGTCAGATCATGTCTTCTTGCTCTGTTGCTCAGATCCCCGCAGTGGCTCAAGTGTCATTCGAGTCACTGCATGTCACATCATGGCACTTGAGTAAAGGCATCAAAGTTCTTACTCTGGCCTACAAGGCAGAATCCAGCCCCCCCACCCCCCACCCCCCGCCCCCATCTCCTCTCCAGGTGCTTCTCTCTTTCTCATACCACTGCAGCCTCCTATGTGCCCAGCTCACTCTTGCCTCTGGACATTTGCACCTGCTTTCCCTCTGCTGGAATGCTCTCCCTTTGTGTGTCCTTAGGGCGTTTTCTCTAAATGTCTTGCTCGGGGCAAACCCTGAGGGCTTCCCTGACCATCATTTAAAATTGCAATGTACCCATACTCTGTGTCCCCCTTGGATTCCCCATGTAAGATCTTTTCATGTACTATATATATATTATTCTTTTGAGTATGATTCTTTTCCCCACTCCCTAAAACATAAATGCCACGAGGGCAGGGAGTTTGTGGTTCTTTGCTACTCTTCTCACACCTAGAACGGTAACTAGTACACAGTAGGGGTTTGGTAGACATTGTTCTGTGAATAAATGAAGATTGTTGTGAATCTGAACATGTTATAGAGTAGATTTTCTCTCGTGTTATTTGTTACGATATGTTATACTGCTTTCTGTTCAAGTGGGTGGAGCAGTGGATTGACAGAGACACTTTCAACGTTTTTGTCTTTCTTAGTGGATAAGAATTTCTTTTCTGGAAGGGAAGGGCAAAGACAGGTTCCTAAATCTGTCTGTGAATTATCAGCCTGGATACCTGTGGGAAAAGTTAGCACCTGTGAAGAGCTGGTGACCCTGGGAACATAGATTGTAACCTGAGGAGTAGGTTGTTCAGGTTGGATGGGGTTTACCTGTAGGACTGCTTTCCCTTTGGAAGAATCATTGGGTGTATGGCTTTGTGCACACGATCTCTTCTCAGTTGCCCTTCTGTAGTCTGTAAAGTGGGGACGGTGACTTCTGTCTGGTTCACTTCACTGAGTTGAGAAAAAGAACTGGAGCGAGATCATGGCAGGAATCTGCTGTGAACCCTGTGTTGTTAACAAAAACGCTGTTGTTGTAATGGTAATCTTTTCTAGCAAATTGAAGTGACAACTGCCCTTCTCAGTGCCATCTGGCTTCTCTCTGGTCCCTTTCCTTAAATGTCACATTATTGTTGTATGTTGGTCATTGTGAGATGAAGCTCAGAAAAATTATGATTAGTATGGGAAATGCAGAGGGAAAAAATATCCCCACTGCACTCACTGTATTTTAGAGCCAAATGTAAATGGTAATTGCCTTTTATTTTGGATTATCACTGTTGTTAGTTACCTGAAGTTGGATACACACACGGGATTTCATTTTGTGGATGCTTTCTCTGTTTTTTTCTTGAATTTTTCTTTCTTGCTTCTCTTGGCAGAAGCCACTCAAATTTCTTTGTAAATAGAAGCTAGTATATGATTTGTAGGGAGTGGTGTTGGATGTATAATTTGGACTTACTATTTTTTTCCTTTTGAGTGCTGAAATAATATTTTTACATAATTTTCTGGTTATCTTCTTAACCCTGGAGAGAATGGTCTTTTTCTTAAATTCATCAGATGTCTGTTCTGAAATACATCTGCGAGGTTTTCAGCCTAAGCCCTTGTTCTTTCGGATTCCCGGGAGACCTTGGTATGTTTTTCAGTGTCAAAGAGGAATGTTTTAACAACGGCGTTAGCTGATAGTTTTCTTTCTTGCATGATTGGCTTGTTCATGCTTTAACTTAAGCCCAGTGGAGAAAGTAATATGTCTCTTTGAGTATTTTCAATTGCTAGCACTAGTGGCCTACAGGGACTTAGGAGTATATTACTGTCTGTTTAGCAGATGATTCATATGGGCAGAACTTTTGCAGGCACTAAGATAATTTTTCATTTTCTTAAAATATGTTTAGAAAATGGAAATCCTATCTAGAAGCATATTTCCCGTGTAGAAGGAAGCAATCTAGGTTTGTGCTACATGCTTTCCCCCTTCTGACTCTGTTTTAAATGATCAGCTTTATTTGCTCCTTCATGGGTCTGTCTCCCATAGGTGGTTGTGAACATTTTTTATTTCTCGAATGCCTAAGGATAGTTGAGGTTCTTAGGGAAAGGTCTTCTCTGGTGTCAGATTTGACCTAAGAGCTTTGGAGAGAGTATATGATACTTTTTATGGTTTTTGGCGTGACCGAAGAGAATTTTCTCTGTGTATAAGGCATGTAATTGCAAGCTGATTTGTTTGTTGCTGTCTAAGTAAGAGGACCGATCTTTTGTTTGTTTGCATATGTTGTTTCTTATCCGGCCCTAGTACACACGAGAAAACAGATGGTTTCCATATTGATCAGTTTGCTTTTTTGGCATTAGAGCATTGAGGGCGAGGACTCTTGAGTTCTTCCGTCAATTGTATCTTCAGTTCGAACCCTGGCACATAGATAGTGTTAAGTACAGATTGTTGAGCAAATGAAAGAAGATGATACAGGACTGCAAAAGATCAATTACTGGCGATTATGACTGTCCAAAAACTGACTGGTAAACAAAACAGTCTGTGTCCATCTGTTGTCCTCCCCCCCTCCTATGACATTTTTGTTAAGAACCGTGTTGGGTTGGAATTGGGACTCTGTCTTCTCATTGTAAAGTCTTAAGAACGTCAGGCTTTCCTTGTTGGGTTTAGTTCTAGGGAGGAGTTTATTGGGGAAATTACTAAGAGTGGAAATTTGGAAGAATGTAAAACTACCTAATATTCCCTAAAGAGGAAGATTGTTTTTGGAAGCTGTTATGTTTGTTCAGGCAGAGATAATGTATCTTCAGAGGTACCATTTTTCATGGAAAATAAATAGAATAGTAGACTTCGAAGATGGGAAAAAGGTACATTGAAGGCAAAAAGAATCTTGTTTTGCGGTCATCACTTTTGTTTGCGTCCACACTTGGTTATTCTTGAGAGGAGGCTCTGGAAATTTGGAGTGTGGCTACAAAGTTTTCCGAAGAGAGTACCCTGTGAGAGACATCTTGAGACATGTTTGAGTCTGTCCAGATTATTGGTTTTCCAGGTGGAAATAGTTTTAGTATATAGGTTCTTGCCCTTTCAAATTAATATTGTGGGTTATGAAGCTCCTTTTGGATAATTGTACCCATTGTATGTTTCTACTAGGGTACATTTCACTTTTTCCTTAAAAAGAAGAAAACAGTTGGTGTACAGAAAGTGTGGTTTACTAGTATGCATTCAGACGTTTTCATTTTTGGTGCGGTAGTAAATCCCAAACCATATGCTAGCTGAGACCAAACTGCATATAATTAAACTTTGTGTCATTTGTCCTACCTTTTTTCCCTGTGGCCCATGAGAAGTTTTTAGGGCTAAAAACGCAAGTAAGAGATTCAATTTAACAAAACACCACCTTCGGAAGGAATATGAGAAAATGTTAAAGTAAATCCTTTTCTTTCTCTCTTTTCTTGCCTAGCGTTTTGAAGCATTGGGGTAGTTGGAGTGGTTGGATTTTCCCTGGAATTGAGGTGAGAAATTCAGAAGACTGAAGCCCAGGCTTACTGTCTACCTTTCACGGAGCCTAGCCGTGAGAGGACAGAAAGAAGGCACGTGGCGAATCATGACAGCTGACAAAGACAAAGACAAAGACAAAGAGAAGGACCGGGACCGAGATCGGGACCGAGAGGAGAGAGATAAACGAGACAAAGCAAGAGAGAGTGAGAATTCAGGCCACGCAGAGCTGTACCTTGGAAGGAGGAGCCAAAAAATTATGCCGAGAGCGATCACAGTGAAGATGAGGATAATGACAACAATAGTGCACCAGAGGAGGTCACCAAGAAGAACAAAAAGAAACCACCGAAAAAAAAATCTCGCTACGAAAGGACAGATACCGGCGAGATAACATCCTACATCACTGAGGATGATGTTGTCTACAGACCAGGAGGTAAGCAGCGTTGCATTTGGCCTTCACAGTGTTTGTGCTGGAGAAGGACATCAGCATTCACATGCCACTTTACGTGGGTAGGACGGCAGGGGACCCAGAAAAGGATGGTATGTTGGGGTAGGAGAATCAAGTAGGAAACACACTGACCCACTTTGGGGCAGTTGGGTCGCTGGCTTCTGCTTGCGTCGGCCTCAACTTGGTCTTCACGTGCTCGCAGTGCACGTCAGTTCTTTCTTGGGTTCCCCTCTGCTGCTTCTCTCCCTTCCCGTCTACTCAGTACATTTCATCTTTTCATTTCCTCCTTGCTTTTTATCTCAAACACAGGCAGTGGTGACCCTGCAGAATAGAATACCTGGTGGGGCCAAGTAACTTAAGATCTTAGAAGCAGGGGGTTTCACATTGGCCACAGGAGTGAGCAGAAGCTCAAGAAATATTTGGAAAGACCTTTAAACCAAAGTAAATTTCTCCTGATAACCTCCTTTTCCAAGGCACTGAGCTTCAGGATCTCTGACCAATAATAATAGATGAAGACAACTAACTTGCTTTGTTTTCCAGATAATTTCCTATAGTTTACTCAGTATGTTGAGGTTCAAGGTATTGTTCAGAGAGAGACGGACCCAGCTTTCAGATGAGATGCAGGGAAACCAGTGCATGAGAACCTGCGGACGCCAGCAAAACTTTCCTTTTTCACGTAATGTGTTGTTTGTGTTCAGGTACTTTTCTTACAGAAGTCCGTAACACTAGCTACAATCATTTTGTTTGAATTATAATGCTGAGCAGTGACATGAATTTCATAGGAGATGGAATTAAGAATTAAAAGCCTCCTGGTTGGAGGGTTTAGGGTTAGGGTGCCTGGGTGGCTCAGTCGGTTGAGTGTCCAGTGTTTGATTTTGGCTCAGGTTATGATCCCAGGGTCGTGGGATTGAGCCCCATGTCGGGCTCTGTGCTGAGTGTGGAGCCTGCTTGAGGTTCTGTCTGTCTCTCACTCCCCCCACCCCCGCCAAAAGACTCCAGTTTGCTGTTTTTCCAGGAAAGGGAGATTGAAGGGATGATGTTATGTCGTTAACCTGATGCTGTTGTTTTACTGAGGAGTGCCGTCACTTTGCTGAACTTTGCATGAAGTGCTGGAATTTTTCTTTGTGTAGGAGTTTGTTTTGAATTTCCAAAGATAATCAAGATTAGAACTTACACAGCTACACTTGTAGTCACAGCTACAATTTATTGGTTGATGAGTGACTGAGAAGATATTTATGTGATGTAAAAGTGATCAGCGTTAGGTTTCAGAGAAGCCAGGGCTCTGCTGCGGAGATAGAGTCCCGATCGAGTCACGTGTCGGTTATACTGCTGTCTGTGTCTGTGATTTTACAGACTTAGGTATTGCACAGTAAGAATTTCTGAGCCACTGAAGAATATCTCATTATAGAGTTACCATGGATAACTTGTTGTGGGCCTGTTCGGTTCTAAATCATGAGAAAGGAATAGAATGTGTTAACTTCTTTAGGTACAGATTATAGTATTGTAACTTAAAAACAGGGAAAGATCTGGGGCTCGGTTGGTTAAGTGTCTTGACTCTTTGGTTTTGCCTCAAGTCATGATCTTGATCTCACGGTTTGTGAGTTTGAGCCCCACGTCGGGCTCTGCACTGACAGCGCGGAGCCTGCTTGGGGTTCTCTCTCTCTCAATCTCTCTCTCTCTCTCTCTCTCTCTCTCTCTCTCTCTCTCTCTCTCTGCCCCTCCCCTGCTTACGTGCATGCACACACACTCTCTCTCAAAATAAATAAATAAACATTAAAAGAAATAAGGAAATACCTTACTGTTCTTTTCTCATGATACATAACAATTCAATGCGGTGATGTGATCGTTTGGGTCATGGTCAAAAGGCCAACTGCCTCTTGCGGTGCTGAATGGCCGTCTTTCTCGATGGAACGTTACTCCCGTGTCAGTGGCGGTGCTTCCCGCGAGTATTTGTTGTCCGGTACACGTGGGAAACGCTTGCACATCCTATCCCTGTCCTAAGAGATTCATGGTGAACGACCCTGAGAAGTCCTGCAGTTGAGGAAACTTCTGTAACGTTTAAAAAACCCCCCACAAAACCTGCTGTTTTTCCCATTTATGGGATTGTGGTACCCTCTTTCTGCTGATTATCTCCCTAAGAGAAACCAGTGTTAAGAAAAGCAGTTCGAGAGCCACTGCACTTTCATTCTGCACCTTCTGCAGGATAATAGAAATCCTTCCTACTTGATGTTTGGAAGAGTATGTGAAAGAAAGTTGCTCGCGGCTTATTTACAAAACAGTGAGTTCTTAAAGTGTTTTGGAATTGAGCTGAGAGTATTTATGGAGGCAGGCATTGTTCGGTGAATCTGAGGACCGTTGTGAAATATGAAAAAGGTATGCTTTCTCGGGAAGCTAAATATGTTATAAAGAATCTATGAAAACCCAAAGGATTTGAAAGTTTTCTGTGACACTCAGAGCATAACCACTTTGCGTGAGGTGCCCCTCGTACTTGGGAGGGTGACGGTGTCGTGCCTGGCACATTGCCGGGTCCGGTGGATGTTTGGCTCTTTGGTGAGGAGACTAACCTTGACCTTCGGTGTTCTCCCCCCCCCCCCCCTTCCTTTTTAGGAGAGGCTTTTGAAGTTGAAGGGCTTGGTTGCTGTCTCCAAATAGCTTCTTTCTAACTGGAGGGTTGTTAAACACTGCCTATTTTTATGTTTACCTGCACTGAAGAATCACAAGCGTGGCGCTGTGTTTAGATTCCCAGATGGGACTTGATTTTTCCCCTTTCTTTTGTCTTCTTGTCTTTTTCTTTCTTGGCGCAGAGCACTATAGTACCATCTTTTGTTAGTGATGAAAAACCATTCTCACCCAGTCACAGAGATTCTGTATGCTTAGTTGCATCTTAAATGTTTAGGTAGGAACTCCATAGGACGTCATAAGGGATTTCTTCAGTGTATTATTCTGTTTTGAAGATTAGATCTTTTATGCTTGTTTGTTTCTTTAGGACATAAAACACATTAATTTTTGTGTTTTTGCTTTCTGTTTTTGTGAATTGGTTTTAATACTCAGATTAAGTGTAAAATATAGATAGTTCCCACTATAAGAACAAGCCCCACAGTGAGGATTAAAAAAAAAACCAAAAAACAAACCTAGCCTCTAACTGTACTTCCTTGTCCTAGGGGGACAGGTCTATCTATATTTAGATTATCTGGTCTGAGAAGAATGAGATTTTTTGAGAAAATGGGTATGATTTAGAATTTGTCACTAGCTAAAATTTAATTTTATGCATGGTCACAATGAGCTCTTTTATGCCCCTGCTGTTCATCTCTGGAGTTATTTTTTTTGTCCTTAGGAGCTCAGCAGGATAGACTTGAATGTACTCATTGCCCACGTTACTTCCTGCCTCCCGCCCTTTGCACTTGCTTTTGCCTCAGGCTAGTGAGTCTCCCCCATACCTGCATACAGACAGATTTCCTTCTTTCCTATTCTTTTTTCAGTGTTCCCATTTCAGTGTCACTGCCTTTCCTCTCCCAGGTTACACAGATTTTCTTTTTTTTTTTTTTTTTTAATTTTTTTTTTTCAACGTTTATTTATTTTTGGGACAGAGAGAGACAGAGCATGAACGGGGGAGGGGCAGAGAGAGAAGACACAGAATCGGAAGCAGGCTCCAGGCTCTGAGCCATCAGCCCAGAGCCTGACACGGGGCTCGAACTCACGGACCGCGAGATCGTGACCTGAGCCGAAGTCAGACGCTTAACCGACTGAGCCACCCAGGCGCCCCCAGATTTTCTTAATAAACACTGTCACAGCATTAAGTATCTTTTCTTCTAGAGCTTACAACTGATAATTTTCTGTTTATTTCTGTTATTTTGGGATTAGTATCTGTCTCCCTCCTCCATAGAGGAAAAAGATCTGGTTTTTTTTGCCTATCATTGAATTCTTGGCACCTATGACAGTGGTTTACACATAGCATACCACTATGTGTACCAAAATTTGTTGAATAAATAAAATTCTGAAAACCTTTCAAAAATTTATTAACTGATTAATGATGTCAGGATTAAAATAATGCTCATGGAAGTCTATCTTGAATCATTTATTTGCCAATGAATGATTTAACAGACTTGTTGTAAAATAAAAACCAAAACCAAAAAGCTCGTGGGGCTCTATTATATATTGTCCCCATGTCTAATCTAACTTCTTTGTTGTCTATCAACCATTACTCTATTTTTGAGACGGCTGTCACGGTAACAAATTGATTTATTACACAGCTGTGTGCAGCCAGATTTCCCTTACGGGCTTCTTTAGCATAGGATATTGATTTTTAAAGTTTGCTGTGGGTGGCATATTAATTTCTTTCCACTATTTTCTAATTCCCCTCCCCCAGCTTTATTGAGATGTAATTGATATATAATATGTTCAGGATGTACAATAGTGATTTTGTATATGTATACATTGCAGAACGATTACCACAGTAAGATTAGTTAACTTGTCCATTACCACATATAGGTACTAGTGTGTGTGTGTGTGTGTGTGTGTGTGTGTGTGGTGAGAACTTTTAAAATTGGCTCTTTTAACAACTTTCAAAGCAGTATCGCTGACTGTAGTCACCATGCCGTACATAATATCCCCAAAACTTTTTCATCTTGTAGATGGAAGTTTGTATCCGTTGACCACCTTCACCCATCCCCTATAACCTCTGCCCCATTCCCTCCCTGTGGCAAGTACTGATCTGTTCTCCTGGTCTCTGTTTCTATGAGTTTGGTGTTGTTAGATTCCATGTCTAGGTGAGACCACACAGTATTTGTGTTTTTCTGTCTGTTTCACTTAGCATAATGCCCTCAAGTTTTATCCATGGTGTCAGGATTCCACCCCCAACCCTCCTGGTCCCTTTATGATGGCTGAATAATATTGTTTATGTATACGCCACATTTTCTTTTTTCATTCGTTCCTTGGTGGACACTTAGGTTATTTCCATTTCTTGGCTATTGTAAATAATGCTGCAGTGAACATAAGGGTATGGATATCTCTTCTAGATAGTTGTTTCATTTCCTTTGGCTAAATACCCAGAGGTAGAATTTCTGGATCGTATGGTGGTTCTGTTTTAGTTTTTTGAGGAATTTCCAAGCCATTTTCCATAGTGAGTGGCTGTACCCATTTACATTCTCACCAACAGTGTATTCGCTGTTTTCAGTTAGATACTATGATTTTTTTTTTTTTTTAATTCCTGATCAGGTAAAACAGTCAGAAAATTAAATTCAGATTATTGAGAGAGACTTTTTAATTTTAGCATATCAGTTTGCTTGCTATTTTGATAAGGAAACACGTTCTTTAAAAGTGCCTACTAGTTTGATTTTCTGTTTCTTGCATTTTCGGGGGAAAGATTCAGGATTTTCAAGTTTGTTATATTTGTGTTCCTTATACTTTTATGAAAAAGTGTCGTATTTTTCATGAAGATAAATTTTCATAAAATTTTATATATGTTTTATATATAAAAGACAAAGAACTTTAAGTTTGTGGTTTATGAAATCTTAGGTGAAATAAAACATTTCCCCTTTTTATTTGCAAATTTTCCTCATTATTAGGAATTGGGGACTTGAACTGAAAAAAGACCTAGAAACTAGATTTGATTATACGTTGAACATTGAGGTGTTAATTTCTTTTGATACAAATGGAATTTAAGCTGGAAAAAAATCCAAACTAAACAAAATAAAACCTGGGAATCTGGTTTGAATCAGAATGGAATGTGCGTATTTTAAAAAACATATTGAAGTTAAAAGTAGACTATTAAGCATAATGTTGAGTAGACACAAAAAAAGTGTAACACTATATGATTCCTTTATATAAAGTTAAAAAATAGGCAAGGCTAATCTTTGGTGTTTTGAAGTCGGGTTCCAGTTACACTGATGGGTGTAACTGGTGTCTGGAACAGAGCATGAACAGCACCCTCAGGGGTCTGGTCATGTTCTCTTTCGTGGTGACACTGCTGCTTACATGGGTTTGTTCACACTGTGAGAATTTATCATGCTTCGCACTTTTCTGCGTATGTGTTATACTTCAATGAAAAATTTAAAAAGAAGAAGTTAAAACATGAAACTATTTTCCTAATGGATAATTTCCCTTTGATTCAAGTTCCTAAAGAGGGAAAAGAGTCCCCAACGTTTTACCAAATGGCATGTCTTAACATGTAGCTACTGATTATTCACTGAGGGGTTGGTCTCTGACCTGCTAAGAGACTGGCTTTGGTTTCCACGTCTTGATTCTCTGAATAATTGAAAGCTTATCTATGGTAACCACTAAGACAAACCTTAGAAATAAAAAGCACAAATAAAGTTCTGCCATTTGGTGTTCCAGGACATAAATTTTTGGAGAAAATAAAACTGCATTCAATGCATAACTTTTTATCCATGTCTCTTGTGCTTGTAGAAGAATTTTAGGTAGATGTGACATACAAATGAAGGTGTCTTGGGGCGTTCTTATTTTGGGTTGCAGCACAACCCACTTTCTGATGAGAGCAAGAATATTTTTTGTGTAACGAGACATAAATTCTGGATAAAGGAACCTTTAAGGCCCAGCTTGAATCAAGAAAGCGGTTTGACATGTGTTACAAGTTTGTTTGCACTTAATAAGCCTAATATTAACCTGCATAATGCCTTTTGGTGGATTCCTGTTGTCAGTAGGATCGAGTCCACAGTGTTCATTGGCATACCAGACTCTCTTGTGATTGCGTATCTACATAATCATCTTTAGACCTCTTATTTGGGAGGAGGAAGCCCAGTGAGGCAGTGTACCCATTTGCTAGGGCTGCTGAGTGCCTTCAACAACAGAAATAACTTGTCGCATAGTTTTGGAGGCTAGCACTTCAAGGACAGGGTCCTTCATGCTCCTTGTGAAGGCAAGAGGAAAGTGTCTCTTTCTTCAGGCTTTTCTGAGCTTCTGGTAGTTCCTTGACTTGTGCACAGCTGTAGTCTTCATATGGCGTTCTCCATGTAGGCCTGTCTCTGCATCTGCCCAAATTTCTCCTTGGCTTAAAAGGACACCAATCATTGGGGTGCCTGGGTGGCTCAGTCGGTTAAGCATCCGACTCTGGCTCAGGTCATTATCTCACAGTCCATGAGTTTCAGCCCCATGTCAGGGTCTGTGCTGACAGCTCGGAGCCTGGAGCCTGCTTCAGATTCTGTGTCTCCCTCTCTCTCTGCCTCTCTCCCACTTGCACTCTGTCTCTCTCTCTGTCTCTCTCTCTCTCTCCTCTCTCTCTCTCTCTGACCCTCCCCTGTTCATGCTCTGTCTCAAAAATAAACATTAAAAAAAGAAATTAAAAAAATTAAAACAAAAAAGGACACCAATTATGGTGGATTAGGGCCCTCACCCTGCTGCATAGGGTGTTAGGGGCCACCTCGTTGTAGCTCGTTACATCTGCATCGATGCTTTTTTCTTCATGTAAGGTCACATTCTGAGGTATTGGTGGTTAGGACTTCACATCTGAATTTTGGGGGAATACAATTCAGTCCATAACAGGTGGGTAGAGCTTTGTTGCTAGGTAGACAGACTCGGGCCTGAGTGAGCACATCAGCTGTATTTAGTTCTGTGTCCTTGGAACAGTTGTGAAAAAAGGATTTTTTTTAAGTTTGTTTATTTTAAGAGAGAGACGTGGGAGGGGCAGAGAGAGGGAGAGAGAGAATTCCAAGCAGGCTCTGCATTGTCAGCGCGGAGTCCGATGCGGGGCTCCAACCCATGAACCGTGAGATCGTGACCTGAGCTGAAACCAAGAGTTGGATGCTTAACTGACTGAGCCACCCTGGCTTTTTTTTGTTTTGTTTTGTCTTTTTTTTTGAGAGAGAGAGAGACAGACATAGCACGTGTGTGTGGACAGGGGAGGCAACAGAAGGGGAGAGAGAGAATTTTAAGCTCAGCATGGACCCCTGATGGCCTCAATTCCACCACAACTCTGGGATCTTGACCTGAGCCGAAATGAGCCGAATGCTTAACTGACTGAACCACCCATTCCCCCCCCCGCCCCCGCAATGTACTTCTTGTTTTTAATTACATTACAAATGTGCTTTTAGTTGTAGATTGCATTAATTTTTATTTTTCCCACTTTTATTGAAATTTTATTTCATCTTTTTCTGAGCCTCGAGAAGTGATTGCCTTTTAGTGCCTATTAGGAAGTTAGCCAAATTCTGCATATGTAAAAGAAAAATTTTAGCACATTAAAAGTTATTACTTTATCTCTCTGGGGGTAGAAGAAATGAGAAATTGCTGTTCTAAAATTACCGTAACAAAAAAATGGAAAGTGATGGAAATTTTATGACTAATTGTATCTTTTTTGATTTCCTAAGGAAAGAAGGGGTCATTAAGTATAGTGGACCATGTACTCTAGAGGCACCTGCTGCCACAGTGTTGGCCACAGATTGACATCCATGAGAGTTGGTTAGAAATGCAGAATCTCAGGTTCTACACCGGATCTGCTGAATCAGAGTTCTTGTTATCATGAGATTCCTAGGTGATTTAAATACACATTAAAGGTGGAGAGTCATCGATCTAGACCAGTGCTTCCCAGGCCTTTTCAAGTTAAGGTACAAATGGAAAATGAGCACATTGCCTTACGGGCTGAGAGACCAGCCTCCCAGCACACCTGTCAGTTATTTATGACAGACTAGAATTTAGGCTGATCTAAAAACAAGAAAAAAAAAAGGAGGCTGGGGGGAAGGAAGATAGGCCTCCATGGCTTGAGATTTTGATGTGACAGAAAGCACATATGGTTCAGGAGGAACAGAGCAGTCGACTAATCAGTTGGGAATGATTTGGACCTTATAAAGTGCTTGATTGCAGAAGGAACTGTGAACTTGGGTGGAAGCAGACACATGGTGGGGGGAGTGTGGAAGCTGTAGCCATGGATGATAACTAACCACCACGTTTAAAGCACCTCCTGTTGGGGAGCCTGGGTGGCTCAGTCTCCAGCTTCCTGAGTTCGATCCCCACGTCAGGCTCTGTGCTGATAGCGGATTCTGTGTTGCTCTTGCTTTCTGCCCCTCCCCTGTTCGCGCATGCATGCGTGCGTGCTCTCTCGCTCTCTCTCTCAAAAATAAATAAACATTAATTTTTTTAAAAAAGCATCTACTGTTTCCAGTACTGGGCTTATTTTATGTGTGCTGTTGCTAGTCCTTAAAAAGTCCCTGTAGGGGCACTTGGGTGGCTCAGTCAGTTGGGCGTCCGACTTTGGCTCAGGTCATGATCTTGTGGTTCAAGCCCCGCGTCAGGCTCTGTGCTGACAGCTCGGAGCCTGGAGCCTGCTTTAGATTCTGTCTCCCTCTCTCTCTGCCCCTCCCCCACTCACACTCTGTCTCTCTCTCAAATCAAAAACATTAAAAAAAATTTTTAAAAAGTACCTGTAAAACCTAGTCGTTTCCCTGTTACACAGATGAGGAAACTAAGGCACAGAGGCCAGTGTCACAGAGCTAGTTTGTAAGATGGAATGGGCCTGTGACAGAATTGTTAAGGCCAAGAATGGATGGACATTTATATAAAATATTGAAGATGATACCAAAAACACCTTTTGAAAGGAGATTAGGCCCATTTCTTTTTTAAATTTTTATTTAATTTTATTTTTAAAATTTACATCCAAATTAGCATATAGTGCAACAGTGATTTCAGGAGTTGATTCCTTAGTGCCCCTTACCCATTTAGCCCCCCCCCCCCACACCCCGTCCAGTAACCCTGTTTGTTCTCCATATTTATAAGTCTCTTCTGTTTTGTCCCCCTCCCTATTTTTATATTATTTTTGCTTCCCTTACCTTATGTTCATCTGTTCTGTCTTAAAGTCCTTATATGAGTGAAGTCATATGATATTTGTTTTTCTCTAATTTCGCTTAGCATAATACCCTCCAGTTCCATCCACGGAGTTGCAAATGACAAGATTTCATTCTTTTTGATTGCCGACTAATACTCCATTATGTGTGTGTGTGGTGTGTGTGTATACATATATATATATACACACACACACATATATATACACACGCACACACACATATACACGCATATATACACACACCACATCTTCTTTCTCCATTCATCCATCGATGGACATTTGGGCTCTTTGCATACTTTGGCTATTGTTGATAGTGCTGCTATAAACATGGGGGTGCATGTGCCCCTTCGAAAGAGCACACAAGTGTCTCTTGGATAAATACCTAGTAGTGCAATTGCTGAGTCATAGGGTAGTTCTATTTTTAACTTTTTGAGGAACCTCCATACGATTTTCCAGAGAGGCTGTACCAGTTTGCATTCCCACCAGCAGTGCAAAAGAGATAGATGAGGCCCATTTCTTGGAAAATGCAAATGGTATGATTAGTTTGATATTTTTCTTCATTTTTTTTTTTTTCTTGTTTGTTTCCCTGCTTCTGCGATTAGCTAGCATCTTGCCTGCTTTTGGAAATTATTTCTCAGTTCACACACACACAGAATGATTGTTGAGAAGGTAAATGCATAACAATTATGGGAAATACGCTGAGCCAGGAGAGGTACATTGTTCCAGAATATTTAGGCTAATGCTGATTACTAGGTTTGAATCCTTAACTCAGCAACTGAAAGAGAAATACGTAGTTTTTGTGATTTAATAAAAGCGATCATACTGTATTGTTAAAGTTTTCTGAATGCAAAGCTGGAGAACATTGGTCACATCACAGACAAAAATAATTTATTGATAGGGTATCTTACAGATTGGATGGAAACCTGTTTGGAATGAGGGCAGTTCTTATTTTGGGTCCGCAGGAACTAATGACCAATCTTTGTGGGTGCCCCCACAGCATTTTCCTGTCCTTGCTGTCACTCAGCCTGAGGCATGTTCACAGAAGAGTAAATTCAGCTGGTCAAGCTTGAATTGCATGTCTGTGTCTTAGATAAAAAAGGACAGAAACCTTGATTTATTGGGGCGCCTGGCTGGCTCAGTCGGTTGAGGGTCCGACGTCAGCTCAGGTCGTGGTCTCGCAGTTCGTGAGTTTGAGCCCCGCGTCGGGCTCTGTGCTAACAAACAGCTCAGAGCCCGGAGCCTGCTTCAGATTCTGTATCTCCCTCTCTCCCCCTCCCATGCTCATGCTCTGCCTCTCTCTGTCTCTCAAAAATAAATAAATGTTAAAAAAAAAATTAAAAAAAAAAAAAAAGAAACCTTGATTATTGCTCCCCCTTAAAACTGCACGTGGTTGGACTAAGGTAATCCCCACAATGAAATTAGGATGCTTTTCTGTAGGGGGAATAGGTGAGAGCCGGCTAGAAAATGACACATGTTCACTAGGTGCCACTTCATCAGGAGACTCTCACTGTAACACTGAATTCGGTGAGAACTTGTAACAACATACGGATATTTATATTATCTTTATATTATTTATAGTATAGTTCATTTTGCTGTGTATGTGATCAGTAAATAGAGGAGTGAGGTCAGTGGAATGTACAGTTTGTGCTGGTTCCTATGCAGCTGTTCCTAAGCAAGAGGCATGTGAATAGAGGGGCAGAGTTTATACTGTATAATTAATCCTGTGTTATAGTGTAGTCTTACATTTTAGCAGAAAAGGAAAAAGTAGGTGAGAATTTAAACCTTTAATTTGACTGTTGCACTGGCATGAACCCTTTCATCTCTATTTAAAATGAAATGAGATAATGAGCACCTGCGCCCTAGGCATCTCTCCCCGATGAGAAAGCCGGCCCTCCCCACCTCACACACTTGACTCTGGCAGGCCACCTTGCCTGCTGTGCTCACCTTCACAGAAACTCCAGGTTAATCTGTATTGTTTTGGTGCCTTCAGGCCAGCATCTGTTGTTTTAGGTATTCGAAATATTCCCTGAAGCAACCTTCAGCCGCTCTGGGGTGCCTACGTGGACTGTGGTATTTCTTGAGGTATAATTATTGATGTAGGGAAATGTGATAATCTGATTTCTGAGCTGTGTAGGTTTTGAGGGATCTGCCCCTTTCCCTGTGTTTTATATAAGCCCTTTTATTTTTAGGAGCATTTTCTGCGGAACTCTAGGTCTTCCCAGCCTCATAATACACAGTGTTACAGTAGAAGTTATTACATACATGAGAAACAATGAATCAGAATGTGTTCTAAAACTGTGTACTCAAAAAGAAACAAGAATGTTTCATATGTAGCCTTAAAAATCACCCTTGATAATGGCAAGAGTGTGTTAATTGGTAATTCTTTTTTTTTTTTTTTAATTTTTTAATGTTTATTTTTGAGAGAGAGACAGAGAGCACGATCAGGGGAGGGGCAGAGGGAGAGGGAGACACAGAATCTGAAGCAGCTCCAGGCTCTGAGCTGTCAGCACAGAGCCTGATGAGGGGATCGAACTCACGAACCGCGAGATCATGACCTGAGCCAAAGTCAGGTGCTCAACCGACTGAGGCACCCAGGTGCCCCAATTGGTAATTCTTTGAAGTCATCTTTATGAGCAGTTAATCATCAAATTCAGGAATGTAGGTTTCTGACAGTCTTCTCTCAGTTACCTGCATCCCACATTCTAGGTGCTTCATCATCCATTCCCCAAATACTTACTAGCACAGGTGGGGGTGGTGACTACAGACTTGAGTGTTCACCCTGTGTTTCTTGGGTGGCCTTTCTTGAATAGCATGTCTTAAATGTGCCCTCTTTACAGGTTGGGCAGTAAATACATACAGAGCAGTTGATCTTGGGACCTTCTTGGGAAGGTTCTTTAAGGCTGATATTTATGTGCAGAAAAGATGATGTGTATATATATACACACAAAGACATATATAAAAGGTATACTTTGGTTTGAAAAATTGGTATTCAGTTTGTTAAAGTTACAAATTAAAGGATACTGCTTTACTTTTTTTTTTTTTTTTTTTTTACCCTGCTTTACTTTAAAAAAGTCCAGTTTACTTATCTTAACCCTTGTAAATTAAACAAGTTTTAACAATCACTTTTAAGGGCTTTTGAATTATGATTGGTCTTATTTATAAAGTAGTTAGTATCTTTAGTATTTAGACTTGGAAATAATTAAATATTTGATTTCTATTGTTAAGGGAGCTATTAACACAGATCTTCTCAAATACTTCTTATAAATAAAGTAAATTAGACCTATTAATGAAGTGAACCTAAAAAGGTACCTTAGCTATTTCAGTGCTGGGCATAAACTTACTTAGGTTTCAATCCCAACTGCATGTTTGAATCCATTTCACATAGAGAGACGACATTCCAGCACAATTTACCACTGAGGGTGGGCAGAGGTGGCGAGGGACAACTTCTGTGCTTTTATTTCTTCATAGGCCAAATGGGGATCAGAGTACCCACCTCAAGCCTGTGATGGGGATTAAGTGAGTATACGTAGATATGGAGGGCTTCTTTAGAAAAGACCAGGCCTAAAATAAAGTCCTAGGTTTTACTTTTTAAAATTGGAATTATGGGTCTGTTGTTGTAAGCCAAATTCCTTTAACTATAAAAAGAATAAAAATATCGAATATTTCCTGATCTTCTTTATTAATCCAGAAAATGTTAATATAGTATATATATTTTTTTTTTCTGAGAGAGAGGGCACAAGTGACTGAGGGGCAGAGAGGGAGACAGAGAGAGAGAAGTAGGGCCACCTGAAGCAGGTTCCTGTTTGTTTGTTTTAAATACCCATAGCGGGGCTCGTGTTCACCTGAAGCAGGGCTCATTCATGCTCACCCAAAGTGGGGCTTGAGCTCATCCAATTCGGGATTTGAACTCACAAACCGTGAGATCATGACCTGAGCCCAAGGCAGGTGTGTTTCACTGACTGAGCCACCCAGGTGCCCAATATACTGTTGATTTTCTTAACTCTTTCTCAATTCTAAATCTTTGCAGGGATAAAGGATATCAGTTTAAGGAGGTCATTACTACCCCAGTTAATTCGGGTGACTTAATTTTTAACGACAGGCTTTTCAACTGTTCAACCTTTTCAGATACGTACACCTGCTAAAGGAAGATCTTTATAGTCACTTAGCCCTCCATCTCCAAAACTCTGAAAGGAGGCGGCTTCTCACCTCGCCTCACCTATTCTTTGGCCACAGAAGTCTGCAACTCTCTTGTGGTTGACTGTCTGCCCCCCTCCTCGCTTTGAAACATTCATTTCAGGTTTGCCTCTATGGACAGTTGAACATGATGGGGATCCCAGGGTGTATGTGCTTCCTCTCCAAAAATGAAGATCTTTGGCCCTAATAATAGGATTTTGTGTTCTTCACTTTCTCAGCCCTATGTAATCCTTATGAATATTTAAAATGTCTGGCGGCATGCTCACTCGTTCACACGGTCTTGTCTGACTAGTGACATCTTATGAAGTTATTCAGTGACACAGGAGTAGGCTCAGACACAACTTTTCGTTACTTAAAAGATATCTCAATAAAGAAACTGGAAACCCACGGAATTGCTGGCTAAAGTTATTTTGATAGTGGACATTGCTCTCAAGCCTCTCTGTTGATGTTAACGTGGCTCCTGTTGGACATAGGCTTTGGCTTCAGGACCTCACTCTGGTGGGTCAGTCGTGGTGCACTCCTGGTTATGAGTAATTACGTGTCTGAATTGGACTTGTGTCTAGCTATGATTTGAGTTTGCCATAGTTGATAGAGAGCTTTTGTTTTGGTGGTATTGGTTATCCAGTTTAGTTATTGCCTCTTGAGACCCTTTCTGGAGTACATCATGTTGAATATGGAAAGCTGGCTTTTGTGTGTGTGTGGCGGGGGGGGGGGGTGTCACAGTAGACCCTGCATCTATCTAGCTAATTCAAAACGTTATATGAAGTTAAAAAAAAAAAAAAGGCAAGATGCAGGGTTTATCAAAAGCCCCTTCATACTCGATATTTCGATAAAAGGACTAAGAAGCCCAGTATTTTTTTTTTCTTAATCGATGGTACGCAGCTTGCCTTATTAATACCCGTTCACAGATATCAGAGAGCAAGCTTACCTGTTCACTGTCACCCTGTCTGCCAAGTTGCGAACATGGTTTTCACACAAGAAGGTACAAGAACTACAATAAAGGAAGAATGAATGGTAAAGAAAACCAAACTAGATGAGAAAAATAGATCATCTAAATTAGATGGCAAATGGATTTTATCTCCTTTTCCAGGTGATTGAGGGTGAACGTAGTACATTTGGAAGGAGTGCTCTGATCAATTGACTGTGTTTTTCTTGAGTGCAGATATGGGAACGTTTTCCATCCCTGATCTGGATTCACAGATGAGCTGAGTTTTTAGCCCAGATGATGAGGGACATGACAAGGGATTTGGAGACGTGATGTTAGAGGCACTCTACTGTCCTTGTTAAGGCGTTAGTTAAAAGCTTTATTGTGTATGTGTCAGGCTAGTATACTTGATATTACCTCTAGAAAAATTCTTGAGCAATTTATAAACATAACACTGCAGATCAAATGTGTCATTTTCAAATCAAAGCCCTTTTATAGTGTAGTCTTCTATGGCATAAAATTTACATTGCCATTTGAGCTGCTTTACTTGTTTAGTTAGCATTTCTAGAGTAGTGGTCAGTAAACTTTTTCTGTAAAGGGGCCAGATAGTTAATGTTTTCAGCTTTGCTGTAGGCCATGGAGTCTCTGTTGTAACAACTCGATTCTGCCCTTGTGTCATAAGAGCAGCAATAGATAGACAAGATACAAATGAATGGGCATTGCTGTGTTCCAATAAAACTTTATTTGTGGACACTGACGTTTAGAGTTGTGTTATCTTCACATGTCGAGAAATATTCCCTTCCTCAATTAAAATATGTAAAAACCATTCTTTGCTTGTGGGTCTTACAAAAACAGGCAGTGGGGTCAGATTTGACCTATAGGCCATAGTGACAGTCTCTGCTGTGTGGGTTTCCTGCCATGACCTCTAACTCTGCCTGTTCTAATAATCCTTAAACTTCTTTCACCACCTAGTATTTTGTGCTACCTTTAAAATTTTAATTTGCTTTATCTAGTTAAATTAAAAAAATACTTTTTATTTGCTTGTATTGTTGAAACTTGTTGACATTAAGTTGTAATTTTTCCTGCTTCTCATCAGACTCTATGAGGCATAGAAAGATGCTTTATGAATAAGGTAGTTGTTGGGATCCCCCCCCACCCCATCCCCCACCCCCCCGGTTAATTCAGCATAAATTCTTCTCAAGAAGTTTGCCAGTGGAGAAGATATCCCTGTGAAGTAGTTGCCATCCCAGGTCATGCCACTTTGAAGCCCTGTGTTTTTTTCTGTGTTCTTTTTGAGTGTATATACATCTCCCCTACATAGAAACTGAATGAGGAAAGAAAGTAAATTAGTTCTTATGTCACCATTATAAACTGGCCCAAATCATCAATATCTCCAGAGACGGTATCACCTCACAGTTGTGTGATGTGTTTTGGGAGTCTTATTTGTCGGTTGGTTGTAAAAGCAAGCCAGCAAGCAGCCTTCCAGAGACTTCTCTGTCCTGCACAGAACCTGGAGAAACTGGATTAACACCACAGCATGGGGAGAGACCACAGAGGGGCGGGGTTCTATTGTTTGAATCTCCAAGCCGGATACCGAAATCAGCCTGATGGACTGTGACGAACAGAGTCCCAATCACAGTGGAACAAGATTTATATTTACTTAGAGTCTAATTGGACTGAGATTTCCTGCAGTTATGTTAAAATCCTCGGCCCTTTTGCTTAGTGAGCAAGCGTTTGAACTCCTAAGCTCTGGAGGTTTAGCTTTTGCTGGCTCAATTAATTGTTAAATGTTCCCTTTATTATAATTATACATCGATGCCTTGCTTTGTAGTAGCTGAGGAAATTGCTGAAAGAGTTGTTTAATCTGTTACACTCTATCAGTTTTGTAAAAAGCTCTTTTTAAAAGGAAACAATTTTGATCTGAAGTGGCATGGTGATATTTGAGTTGGAGAGCATCATTGAAATTGAAATGCTGGAATTTGGCTCCACTCATGACAGGGATTGGCTTGTAGTTGACGTTGACCCATGTGTTTGTCATCTTTCCAGATGCTGCCTTCTATTTATTCTGACGGCTTCACCAGCTGAGAAAACCAGACTTTCCAAGATTAAAAACATTGTCTGTGAATTTAAAGATGGAGCAGGGTTTTATGTTTGTTGACTTACTTTAAAATGGATGTGTACAAGAATGTCTTCCTTTTGTAAAGCATTTAAGTACTATAGAATAGATACTTGTGTACATGAGTTTTCCTTTGAAGATATCTGAATACCGTGAAAACTACCAAAAGTAAAAATACGCTTTTCTACTCCTTTATATGTTTGTGTTGGTATAAATTTGGTAATACATTTTTAATATGCTGAAATAGACAGGAGCAGTTAAATAAGTTACCTGGTTCTTTTAGGTTAACGCTTAAAATGCCTGGAAATGGGGCCCCTGAGTAGCTCAGTTGGTTGAGTGTCCAACACTAGATTTCAGCTTAGATCATGATCCCAGGGTCATGGGATCGAGCCCAGTGTTGGGCTCTGCATGGAGGATGGAGCCTGATGAAGATTCTCTCTCTCTCCCTCTGTACCTCTCCTGCTTGTGCATGCTCATGCACTCTGTCTCTCTCCTCTCTCTCTCTTTCTCTCTCTCTTTCTCTCTCTCTCTCTCTCTCTCTGTTAAAAATAAATAAAATGCCTGGAAATGGATAAACTTCTAAAGTCACATTACCAAGTCTATTATATTCACACATAATGACCCTTTATCATTATGAATACCTTAAGTATCCAGTACCTTTACATCTTTTTCATTATTTCACCCTTAAATATGTGCTCAAACTAATCAGGCAGCATACTATATGCTATATATGAAAGAAAGTCTACATTTGTTCACTCATTTGACCCCTGAATTCATTTTCTCACTTCTATTTCTAAATTTCCCGATACAGTTGCCTTTAGAAGGAACACCTCTTCAGTGTTGTCCAGTTTTGATGCTTAGTGAAATGTATAAACCGAACTGTAAAATACAAAGATAGAGTTGTTTTATATTCCCTCTAAAGGCTGTAGGCGTTGTTCTGGCTTTCTTTGTGTGCTGGGCAGATGTTGCTGCTTGACAGATGGTGTGTTAGTGGCTTACCTTAACCTGATCAATAGAGATTGATACAGTAAAACGAAACGTTGGGGGAGTTGGTTATATAGCTTTAAGTTCCTTTTAAAGAAGGGGGAATGGAGTGAGTTTATAATACTTATTTTTAATCTTATTTCAGTACGTTACTTTTCATTATTCTCAGCTTTTACATTAACATTTTAATTTGTGCTCCGTTAGTAAAGCTGTGGGTAACTGTAGGCTCTGAGGCAGGCTGTTGTTATTCTCAGGTGGTAGTTTTCCCGCTTGGTCTGTCATCCTCCTGTGCTGGTATTGTAAAACACAGGCACTGTGCACACAGTTACCAAATTGATTGAGGGCTGTTAACCATACTTTCGATAATTACAATTTTTTTTTCCTCTTTAGTAGAGGGAAGGGAAATGTCAAACATCTCACCTGGTATGTTGTGTTTTTATATTGTCAGGAACAGTAAAAGCTAAAAAGTAGTGTTTTAATGACCACGAATCCATAGTGCAAAAATATAACTAAAGTTCTGGGGTTAGTGTTTGAGAATTAACGCCAGCAGCAGCATTCAGACTTGGGAGAGATCATGCTTCTTCCTTACAAGGGGTTTTATACCCCACGTTGCAGGCTGAATGATGGATACCTGGGTTCCAGTTTGCTCTGTGTGCTGGCTAGAAGACCTTTGGAGGGAGAAAACCCCTGGCCTGTCTTTCAGGCTTATCAACTAGAATGCTTTTAAAGTTTGCACCTATCCAAAAAGTAGATATTTGGCATCCTGGACTTGGAGTGCTTTTGGCGCTCAGATCCCAATTGGCGGAGGCTGCCTGTGGGGAGAACCCGCGGTTTTGTTGTCTTTTACTTCTGTCCTCTCCCAGCTGCTAGGATATTCAGTGCTGTGGCATCCGGTAGAGCCACGTGTGGATTTCCAACTCCCATTTCAGTATTGCTTCTGTAACTCACCTTCTGTGCTGACTAGAGGTGGTCCCATTTTGTGTTCTCTCCTCTGGATTCACCTGTACCTTTTTGCCTTTGCCCTGTGAATGCGCTTGTAAAACTTGGCTATAGGTCTTTCTTTTTTTTCCCTCCCCCCCGCAGAATTTCCCTCCTGCATTTGTTCTTTTTTTCTTTCTTTTTCATGAGCAAACAATATGGAAATGGAAATGTCCACATAAGCAAAAATTAAAAATCTCCAAACCACGAACCTATTGTTATTTTGTTGTGTGTCCACTTTCCATAGTAAACAACGTGTGGGATTAGGCTGTTCACTGTTTTGTAATAATGCTTTTGAAATTAACGTGTCCTGAATTTATTGTCATGCCAGTAATTATAAATTTGAATCATTACTGCTGCATATTATACCATTAATACTGGAGTTCTCAACCTGGAAGGGTCCATGGTCACCTCAGGGGAATGTGAATATAATTCAGGAGACTGTGAACTTGGGTGGGTAAAAATTGTATCTTTATTTTCAGCAATTCATTACGTTTCACATGACATTTAGCATTCAATTATGCTTCAATTATGAAGATAGGCAATAAGCCATAGTAATGTTGGCAGTAACTGTGACACCAATAAAAATCACAGGTATTCCTATATCACATAACGTAGAGAAAAATACCTGAAAATGATGTCACTACTTCAAAATTATGAATGTTATTAAGGGAATAAACTTTAGTTAATTTATTATTTAATGAGTCAATAAAGAGGTACATGTATTACAAATATTTTTTTCTCATGCCACGATAAGTATTTCAGTGCATGTTTTGTGTGTGTGTGTGAATGTAAAACAAAAAAAACTGTTTTTGATAAGTTGTATATAGACTGCTAAAGGCATCTGTGGCATGAAAAACATTAGGTGGACCCACATTAGTGGATCGATATCATAACAACTATAACAACTAGTTGTTTATTGTTGGATTTTAGGTTCTTTCCAAATATTTTCCATTATAAACAGTAGTGGTGAAAATTTATATATTCATTTCTGCTCACTCTCCCTAGGAATAGAATTGCTGAGTTAAAGGGTATGTCTGGATGTCCGGAGATTTTTAATGTACTGCTATTACAACTTTTTTGAATTAGCCCTCATGTACAACGGGACTTTGGCCTCTGCAAGTGGACTGAATTTGTGGTTTTGAAATAGGAAAAGCGTTCTCTAGTTAGAGCAGAAGACTTTACATCATCTTTGGATAGTAAATCTTCACTTCAGAGAATGGATCAGACACATTTGTGCGCTCTGTTTTTTATCTGCACTTAATGGCCTGGAAAGAGGAGCTAAAGCTGTGACAGACATTAGAGAGAATGTCTTCTTTCTAGTATGGAGTAAAATATGGATTATATTCTGAGACCTTAGTGGAATATGAATTCTGGTCAGCATTAACTTTTACAAATGATAAAACGTTCCAGAAAATTTGGTTGTCAGTGGTGCCTGTGTTTTTGTTGGAGGAACAGCCACGTGTTGTCTCTGAAGTCCTGAAATCAGACCCACGAGGAAGTGGAGAAGAAAGGGAAAGCCCGAGTGGTGCCAGTGGACACTATCAACCTGTCCCCTACACACGATGCCGTTCAACTTGCATGAGAAGCTACCTTCCCTTATTCCTACTTGTGAAACCCTGGGTTAGAGTCACAGCTTAGAAACTTGACTTAGTTGTGACGTCTCTTCAGGGAGGCAGTTGTAGACTTTGTTCTGCTTTATTGTATCTGCCTCTGGGGATTAATTCTTAATCCTACTGGAAAGTAATAGTGTATGCTATCTAATCAGGCTATTTTAGTCATCCTGAATTGAGCACTGCATTCTATGTTTTTATACGCTTGTTAGGGTTATCTGCTCCTTCCTAGCTTTTCCTATTAAAAAAAAATTAGAATGGTTTTCCCAAATCATTGTTTTGCATGTCACTTTGTTCATGAATGTCATTTAAATATTTTGCCCTGTTTTAAAATGAAGATATGTGTATACGTTGGCCAGAAAGGCCGAACCGTGAATAGTAAGTTCTTGGCCTGGCTCTTAAGCTACAGTCAGAGGTTTTGTCATTTTATTGTGTGTGGCCTCCATTCCTGGTGTCATTTGTGATCCATTTCATGCTCCACCTCCAGCCAGTACATTTGCCTTCAGGCTGACAGGAAGGATAAGGAGAGCAGGACCTCCTCCTTCAGTAATCAGTTTCCAGAAGTTGAAATACAGCAGTTCTGTTTATATCCCATGACCAGAGTTCAGTCATTTTATAAAACCAGCTCTAATGGAGGCGGGCCACAGGCCGTGCGAGGCGTCTGTTTGTAAGCAAGAATGCTATGCTCCCCTAGCAGTCTCCACACAGACACTAAAACACAAGTGCAGTTAAAATTATTGCCTACATATAGTTATGTTTTTTTTCCACGTCCAGCTCTGATACTAGATGGTGAGCTTGTCAAGGGAAGGACAGTATTTTTATTCATCTCAGTATCTCTAGCACTTAGCTGGTTTGTAGCTGGTGCCCAGTAAGTCTGTGTGTGAACATTTTATAAGTTTATGATTATGTTTCTTGTAGCATGTACGTATCTTCATTTTTTAGCTTTAATATAATATTGACAGGATTTGCCTTTACTACTTCAAATAGAGAAGTCTCATTTCCCCCCCAAAGTTCTGATTCATTTCCTCTCAGCAGATGTTCAAAACATGATTTTTACGAGGTACAGATTACAGAGAGGAAAAGTCTCATTAAGTGTTATATTGGCCCAAAGCGGCTGCACGCAGGTTTTGAAGCGGGTTGGGCGCAGTTTCATGTAGAAAGCGGCCAGAGCTTCTTAACACCAGAAGGTAAACTGAATCTCTCGTCATTCTTGGGAATCAAGGCGCATTGAGATCCTTTAAATACTGCTACCTTGCATAGATCTTTGCTAATTTTGATTCTAAAAGTGACAGGTAGATGGCGATTAGCAGAGCAGGTTACCAGACAGCATCCCCCTCTCCCCACTCCCACCATTCTGGCCTGAGAATGATGTAGCAGATTACCAGACAAGATCCCACCTTCCCCCCATTCTAGGCTGAGAACGATATATATGTTACAAAGCAAAATTGCCACATGTAGAATGCCAAGGAGGTAGGTAATTGGAAATCGTTGTGTAGGTGGAATTTTTTCTGCAAATACCTGTTGAGTACTTATAAAATGACATAATTCACAGTGGGCTGAAGATCTTTAATGGAAATCTGAGGTCTCCATATTTTTTCAGTCATGTGAAAGTGAGTAGAGGTTTTAAATTATTTTTGAAATTTCTTTGGTCTTTGACTTTAATTTTAAAATAAACACCTGGCCAAAAACAATAGTAACAACAACAAAAACCCAAATTAAAACAATAATGATTTAAGGGGAGAGGGAAGAGGCACGGATAGAATGAGAGTCAGGGAGTAGGTTTCATTTGCTCTTAGAAGTTTATATAAATTAAAGCTGAGAATAAATTTGAGGGCTGGAGTAGTTTTGGAATAAGCTAGTAGAATTTAATGAGGTATGTTAGATGTCAGCAATAGTATTAGTGACATATCGATCAGTCGATAACATAATACAATCTTCTGTATCTATAACTTTGTGCAAGGCGTTTTGTGGAGGTGAGGCGGGGCAAGATACAAAAGTAGACAGGATTCTAGTTCTTGATCTTTCATTTTATAGGGAGAAATTATTCAAGTAGGGTTGTGCGTTAGTAACTGGCAGGCAGTGAGTGGGCAAATACTAACTGAATAGGACAGACTATAAGTTGGTGATACTGCGGAAAACATGAAGGACCATGAAGACCTTGATTTGGGTCTTGGAGTTGGGGCAGAATTACAATGGGACCAGGTAGACGCAGAGCATCTCTAATAGGGGCAACAGCATGAGGGAGTTCATGGAACAGGGCATAATGTGGTTATAGGCGATTCAGGGACCAGTTAAGTAGATGTAAATGTCCACTGAAAAAGAATGAAAAGAGTAGCTTGTGGTTTTCTTTTCCTTCTCATGCTTTTGTGTGAATTGCAATTTGTCAGTCAGTGAATGACTCTGGTGGTTATAATTTTGGGGTAGCAAATTCTGGATGCTTGCCTTATTATTGTTTGGCTCTTGATTTGATAAGTTTCTTTTAAGGCACTTTTTTGCATGCCTTTTTCTCTGTTAAGTGTTTCTCACACAGCTGTGTGGATGTTTAGGTGACAGACTGATCACTCAAGAAGAGAATCACTCATGGGATTGTGTGGCCTGGTAAATGAAACCCAGGTAAATTTCTGTGAAACAGAGTTATCAGTCTCAGAAGCAATTCAGTAGAATATTAATATGTGTCGTGTACCTTGTTTGTAGATCTAAATCCATATGGTAAGTTTAACCTACTTTTAATAAACGTCAGTTAATGTCTACATTATGATTTATTTGAAATATATAAGAAAATTGTTTAATAGTCAAAAAAAAAAGTAGGAAATTTTAATTTTTTTTTTTTCAACGTTTATTTATTTTTGGGACAGAGAGAGACAGAGCATGAACGGGGGAGGGGCAGAGAGAGAGGGAGACACAGAATCGGAAACAGGCTCCAGGCTCTGAGCCATCAGCCCAGAGCCCGACGCGGGGCTCGAACTCACGGACCGCGAGATCGTGACCTGGCTGAAGTCGGACGCTTAACCGACTGCGCCACCCAGGCGCCCCAAAAGTAGGAAATTTTAATCTTCAGTGTTGCTACCTAAAAAAAAAACCCATAATAGAGCATCTCTCTGTCAGACTGAGAACTAAACTTTTATTTTCCCAGCCGTTAGTTATATTTAAGTCCTAACTCTTTCTGAGAAGTTGGTAATAAATACTTGAATGGGAAGAAATATTTTATGAACATATACATTAGTCTTGCAAGGAAGGCTTATAAGATGTGGAGCCTATAATGCACACACACAAATAATTGGTGTGGGAAATTCTGTAGCTTGATGCTTGAACTGTGAAACAGTTGCTTTTACAAAATTGAGAGCTGCAGACTACAATTAACTGTCATTAATTTCCTTGAATAGAAATATGTTCCATTTACTGTACAATCAGGAGCCAGGCTTGAATGAGTTTAAATAGATGAAATCTAAATTATACTGACGGTCCATTAAACACTAGCAGAAAAACCGTAAAGAAAATGGATTCACTATGATACCAGTTTATAATAAAATCATTTGCCAAATAAGAATTATAGTCCAGGCATTGTGAATTCTCCTGTGTATTTCCAGTGAGCACTGCAAATTGGTTGAGCCATTTATTGTGAAGCACAGGCTCCCAGCGCATTGTTTTCTGAGTAGGAGCCAGCAGTGTTGCTTGAAATCTGCTCTGCAGGACATGACACCAGATCAGACTAGCGATTTGTTTGTTGTCAGCCATGTGGGGCGAGAGGAGCCTTCACTCCAGCCCACCACTGCTTGTTTCTTCCTGTGATTACTGGGCAGAGTGTTCCTACAAGTGTTTGAACTCTATCTGCGTTGGTTTCCTAAATGTACATATTTCAGCCGTGTTCCAGTTTGTAATCTTTGCCGTGGGGACCTGTTGTTATTTTCATTAGCAATCAGTCATCCTCTCCTAAATAGCAAATTTATAGCAGAATTCAGTTGTTCGATAGGATCCACTGATTTGAGGGTGGGGTTGTCACCCACCTTCTCAGGCACTAAAAAGGTAGGTACAGTGTGGCAGCAGGAGTGAGAGTGGGCTTGAAATCCGCCTCCTCCATGTCTCTGGCGCCCTCACTAACACACTTTGCTTCCATGGGGCAGGTGCCACTGCTGATTTTTAAAGGTAGATCCTCCTCTCCCCGCTAGATTCTGTGTGTTCTCTTACGGCACAAAAGCTCTGCACAAACACAGTCGTTAGAAACTGTAAGAGAGATCCATATCACTTAACCGGAGTTTGGGTGTTAAGCTGCCTAGGTCTTTTTCACAATTGGGATTCAGTGTGGATCACAAGGAGGGCTTTTTAAGGAACGTTTGCAGAAGGAAATGGTGATAAGAGTGCTTCAGACGCTCTTTGCTTGAGTAAGAGTGTTACCCTAGGGCCAGTCCTCAGAGCTTCAGAGTAACTGGTAAGATTGCTGCTGCGGGCGGCATGATCTTGCTTTCTCTTGTTTTACGGAGTTTTCAGTTTTCAAGCCCATGTAGCGTATGATGGATTTGGGGGGGGGGGGAGTGTGGTGGGCGGGGTCTTGCTGCAGCAGTTATTCCAAAACCTCAGCATCACTTCTTCAAGTTAGAAAGATGATTGTTTTGGATCAGTCTTTAAGCTTTGGATGTTCTAGACGATTTTCTGACGTCTAGAGGAGGAAATGAAAAGTGGGAAATTGGAACAGAGTCTCTTTTAGTTATGACCCGCTCCCCCCACCTCCCAGCTGTCTTTTCTCATCATCTAATTTCCTATTAGCAGTGAGGATAATGACAGATGGATATTTGCTAGAAGTATATGGTCTTCTGATTTTGGATAAAAGCCGGTGTTAGCTTTGTAGTGCTAGTTGGGAACCTGTAGACATTGGAATACATGGAATTTAATTTTCATGAAGTTTAAAAAGGAAGGGACCAAGGATGTGTTACTTGAGATCTTTTTTCCACTGAGTTTAGAATCTTTACGATGTTGCAGGTCAATTTTGGTGACTGTTTTCAGGGTCTGAACATAGGATAAAGGTAAACACTTGAGAGGATTTCACTTACTGAGGTTCTGTTTTCCCAGTTTTTGTTTCCTTTTCTCTTTTTAGTTCTCCACTGTTCCCAGATGATGTGTCCCTTGCACACTGAAGAATCTGGTAGAAAACTAAAAAGACATTCCTGCAGTTATTTCTTAAAGAAATATTCATTAGAAAATAGCATCCTTTATGTTCATACTGATGGAGCAGAACAACATTCTTTTTTTAATAATTTTTAAAAATCTTTCTTTTGAGAGACAGAGACAGAGACAAAGTGTGTGAGCGGGGGAGGGGCACAGGGAGAGGGAGACACAGAATCCGAAGCAGCCTCCAGGTCCGAGCTGCCAGCACAGAACCCAACGTGGGGCCCAAACTCACGAAACACGAGACCATGACCTGAGCCGAAGTCGGACGCTCAACCGACTGAGCCCCCCAGGTGCCCTGAGCAGAACAACATTCTTATGAGGATCTCATAGAACTTCTTTTGTGTTTTTGTTCAGGTCATTTGTTCCTTGTGTAATTTTTGAGTATTTATTCTGGAATGTAGTGTATTGTTAGATACAGAGTGGGGAATGGTGATGGATTTGACTGTCGTACGGATGGGGAGGCTGCTGAAGCGGTGAGAGGGGCTCCTCCATCGGAGGCCACGCTCTGTGGGTTGGGATTTCAGTGTTGTTTCTCGCATGCGCGTAGAGCTGCATTACCCTTCTGTATGTTGGGCATTTGGGAACACCCGTATTAACTACTGAGATACTTGCAGACTTTTGATTCTATCACAATAGACCAGTCGGCTGCTACCTCACTGAATGGTTCAGTGTCTGGGTGGAGGAATCCTGTGTAAGAGAAATGGAACATGGAAGAACAGAGCAGTCCTGAGAGTGTACCTCCTTGTCCACCACTGTGTCACCCAGCTGGGTCTCTGGGAAATTTATTTGTGAGATAGTCTGTTTATGCATGCCTCCCCCCCCTTTTTTTAAACAGGTAGAAGATTTTCCATTGGAAATTATATTGGAGTTCCTTGCGAAGGAACGAGAAGGTATTTCAAAGATTAAAAAGCAGAAACACATTAACAGGAGGGAAATTCTTTAAAGGACAGAGCACCGTGGCCAAGCACTGCCTGTGCATTGTGACCCCAGCTTTAATGCTGGGCTCACAGTGCTGCTTGCCCAATCAGTTGGTGAAGGAGAGTGTCCACTGTGCTCTGGGAGGAGGCTGTCAGGAAGGACGCTGACAGGTTCTTTGTGTTTCGGGATGACAAACTGCCTGATGCTTCAGGCTGTGGTTTTTACCCTTGAGAGGACCATGCTCTTGCTCTATTTACATAAACCTGCTGATTTGCTGAGGGTTGTTGAAAGCAGAGAGGGCTTTCTTTGCCTTGAGAATCTGCCTTCATGTTTTGGCTGACTTCCTTCCCCAGCTTAGCAAATGCTCTGTTGTTTGCAGATGGCACAATAGATTCTTGGACACAGAGCTTTGTCGAGGTTGTGAGAAATAGCCAAAAACGCCCCTGTTCAGTATCATTGCATAGATCATGGATGCAGGATTGAGGTCACTCAATTGTGTGATCCATTCCCTGGCAGAGGCTTGGTGTTAAGAGAGCAAGCCTCAACCTAGACCCGTGGTTTTATTTCAGACACCCCTGGTAGAGGAAAAAAAATTAGTTATCATGTATTGTTTGGAATAATTGATACCGATGGTAATGGCCTCACTCATTTTTCTGGCCTATTTCAGGCTTGCTGATTTTAAGATTAAAAAAATATATATTTGCCCTGCAGCACCCGTTTACTCAATCTGGTAAACACGCATTTTCGTATGGATAATTTTGAAAATGTGCATTATGCACTTAATGGATTGCATCAGCTTTGCTCAGGTTTTTCAGAACTGCTAGCTTTGTGATAAAAAAAAAAGAGAACAGTTTCTTTCTTTCTTCATTTTTCTTTTCTCCTTTTCTCTTTACTTTCTTTCCTTCCTTCTAAGAAAAAAGGTGTCTGTAGTACATGTGTTGGCCATGGGAGATTTTCAGGTTGAGGCTCATTGACCCTACTGACAGAAACCAATTTTATCACTTCAGACAATCTATGCACTTATAAACTGCATGAAGATTCTTGGCAAATCATTTTGGCTTTAAAAGATTACTGGGCATATATTCCAACTGAGATTTTTTTTTTTTTTTAATTTTTTTTTCAACGTTTATTTATTTTTGGGACAGAGAGAGACAGAGCATGAACGGGGGAGGGGCAGAGAGAGAAGGAGACACAGAATCGGAAACAGGCTCCAGGCTCTGAGCCATCAGCCCAGAGCCCGACGCGGGGCTCGAACTCACGGACCGCGAGATCGTGACCTGGCTGAAGTCGGACACTTAACCGACTGCGCCACCCAGGCGCCCCCCAACTGAGATTTTAACATTGCTCTTTACTTATGTTCTCATCTTTCCCTTGCCAAATAAACCACTTTATTTTTGTGCTCACTAAAAACATCTATATAAAGTTATTTTCTTAAATAGTTGCTTAATTAATGAGACAAGAGAGAAATATTTTTTTATTATGAGTATTTGGCCTCATTTAACCTTGTTTTGAAAATCATTAAGGTAACACTAAGTAGTTTATTTTTCCCTGTGAGACTTGAATTCCAAATTGTTCCTTAGGATGTGTTCTCTTTTAGTTGGACCATCCTAATTTTTATGAGAGGGTGATGAAGAAAAATTTGACTCTACGATAATTTCTCATGCTTTTACTTTTATAATGAATTTAAAAAGTCAGGTTAAAACAGTGTATTTTTTTTTTCCATTTTCTGTGGCAAGTTAGACATGGTAAAAAAGTTTATATTACCCTTGATCTTAGTGATTCTGTGTTTTACGATTACTTAAATAAAAGACTTTAAAAATTTTGTTATTTAATTATGAAGTGAGCTTATCTTTTTCATGTATAAGTTTCCAAATACTGATAGAGATCACTGGATACAGTGACCTGTTTTATAGATGATTAGTCCTGTGCATTGGAATCTCCTATATGGATTTAGATGAATTTGGGTTGACATGGTAGCTTTTTAAACAGAAAGAGGTGACTTTTTATCTATTAATAAGGTATTAATAAGTAGATGTAGTAATTCCATGTGTCAGGTTTAAGAATCTTTCTCACTCGGCCTTGTTCCTAATGGCGGCATTCCTTGGGCCAAGGGGTGTGAGTCGGCCTCCAGGACTGCCAAAATCTTGTTAAGGGCAGGGTTATCAGGGGCCATCCTCGACATCCCAGTTTATTCCTTTCCTCCCTTCTCTAAGAGAGTTACATCCAGGAATATTTACAGATAATCATTTTCCTGAATGTAACTTTGCAGTGAGAAATGAAAGATTATAGATTCTCTTTCCTTTTCTGGAAAGCTTTTTTTGTATACAAGTTAATAGCTACTTTAAGTCTCAGAGTTAGAGGGTTTATAGTTACAGTGATTCTGTTGATTATGGAAAGTATACAAAAAGCTTTTTTTAAGAAGGGAGGTGTTGCCATTTCTTTACAGAGGAGCCTCATGAGAATTGACTGCCTGGGGAACGAACTCATTTTAAAGTAGGTGCTGGGGACATGAAGGAGTGAAGAGAATTTGGCATGGACAGAGTAATGGAGTTTTGGATACTATAGCCCAGTGGAGGTTGAGATGTAGTGTAGGACCAAAGCATCATATGCAGCATGTGTTTTTGTCCAATGAACTTTAAGAAAGTGGAAGTCATTAGGTAGGAGGTAACCCATTTGTTCTGAAGTCAGTGAATATAGTTAGGTGTGACAGTGTTAAGAGATACAGAAGACAAGGCTTTTCCGTAGGAGGTGGGTGAAAGGAAGAGAGGGCCTGTAGACTAATTTGTGTTCAGGTTGAGTGAGACAGATACATAATAGGTATCTAGAGACTTGAAATACTGGTACTTGGTACAACAGGAATTGGACACAGAAATTAAGATCCTTGGGTTGTTCCAAAATTGTTCAAGTGCAGTGTTTTTAATCTAGGAAACGTTTTTACTTGAATACCAAATTAGGGGTAGTGAGACAAACATCTGCCGAAGTGGGAAGAGTTCTCTTGTTTCTTAAGATGATTGGCATGTTAAATGGACGTTGCCTGAATATTGAGCAGAGTTATCTAGCATCCTGGACCCTGGAATAACAGAGAAAGTTCAGTCAACAGATTATTCCTGAGCTACTGTTGTACTTGAATTGAGGGATTGAATCTTTGTTGTTGAGTCTACATCCGAATAAAGAAATCAGTTTGGGACGTTCTGGATGCCTAGATGATTGGCATTCAGATTTCATTTTCTGGATTGACTGGGCTACAAGAATCCTGATGTCTTTCAGGAAGTTTCTTTTTTTTTTGGAAGGAAGTGTTATTGGTGAGGGCTTTCTTCATGATCCACCTCTTACTGGGTCAGCTAGTGCTTGTGGTGGTACTGGACTGTCCACTGGATGGATGACTCCAGATTTCTGCTCCTTTTCTTGTTCTTGACTCCGCGTGTGTGAAATAAGGCAGTAGAGGAATCTGCTTGTATTCTCAAGCATCTCAGTTATTTCAAGATACACTCACTGGGAAGGATCATGAGGAAGGATAAAACAAGTGGCATTTTGAATGTGGGTATCATGGTCGTTATCCCTAGAAAATTTGATGGACTGCAGATGCCTTTACTTCTTAGTAAATAATACATAGAGATTCCTATTCTAAGCTTTATGATGATCTTGGGTTGTCATGTGGAGAGTTAGTTAAAGTCCCTTTATAGCTACTGCTTCCCTTAAAATCATTGCTTCCTTAAAAAAAAATGTATCTTAACCTGCCATTTTAAAGATTTTAAACCAGCCCTTTAGAGGCCAGCTATCGAGAGCATCAGAAATAATTGCCCAACCATTGCCGTGTCAAATATAATTTAAGAAAGCACACTCTTATTCCCTTGAGAAAAGTGTGGTTTGGTTTACTACATCCCATCTGATTTGCGGCCTTCTTTTTCTTTATAATTAGAAACCAAAATGTGTTTAGGTTACAATTTAATAATAGTAAGTTACCCACAACAGGTTACATTTCTTCTTTCTGTTTTCTTGGTTTAGGCGAAAAGGTCATTGTAATGGCATGTTGAAGCTAGTCTTCTTCACATGTTTCATTTATTTCCTCACAAATTATTTGCTAAAAATAAAGTAGCCCCTGGCAAAGCCATTCCTCTTTCTGAAGACATGGGAGCATCTATCTGAGTAAGACATTCACAATTTTGTCTTGTGTAGCTGTGAGCAAGTAATTCCCCTGATTGAAGTGTTTCTGTCAAAATATGGTTGATCCCACGAGATTTCCTTCTCCCTCTTCTTCAGGTACCCCGGAAGCAATAATTGAGGCTTTATCACGTTCTTTTAAATGATCAGAAAAGTGGTCAATAAGGACCTCAAGTCAAGGGCTGTTTTCCTCCAGCTTACAGTTATTTGTAATTTACAATTCATCTTTGAAAATTTTTTTCCTATAAAAGAGATGTGCTTTGTCATTTGTTTATTTATGCGGTGGCTTTATGGGCCCTGTCTTTGTTCCCTTAAAGGTAAATGCCATTGTTTTAAATTTTCTTTTTCTTTTAAAGACTGTGTGTATATCGAGAGTCGGAGGCCAAACACGCCGTATTTCATCTGTAGCATTCAAGACTTCAAACTGGTAAGCATTTTTAATGTCTGTTGCTTCTGCTCTGTACCTTCCTTCTCTTTCCAGTTCCATGGATTGCTTCTTCCTGGTTACTGACTTGATAACCAGTTCACCTCTGAGTGCTAATTGCCTGGCTGCTGTAGCACACATGTAAGGCAGTTAGTGGTTTTATCCGTTTGCTTTTGTAACACTTACTGTTATAAAGCTTGTCCTGTGAACAACGTTTCCAAAGTTTTCATTTCTTTGGTAGCTGTTTTGGCCATAATTTCAGAGATTTTCTTGAGTTTCTGAAGCCGTGTGTTTCTTCTCAGCCATTGTGAAGAACCTGAAGTAAATATGGGAATTAGTGGTGAGTTGGAAAAAAAGAATACAAATGGGCCAGAGAGTAGTTTTTGGCGATGACTGTCTTTTACCTAGATATTTTGAGTGTATCTTGGGGTTGCCTGGTGTTGGAGGTTGGGGGAAGGAAGTCTGGTTTGGGGATGTATAGAGCTATAGTACTTCCCACTGCCAACCTGCCCAGTTTTAGAGGTGCTGGTATTGCCCGGTAGGTAGGCAGATCTCTGGGTTGTAGACTGGTGGTTCCCAGCCTTGGGGCTCTGGATCCCTGGATCTCAGCAGAGATTTAACAGAGGTCTGCAAGTAAACATTTTCAGTTTAAAATATGCCTCCCATGTGTTTGTGCAACTACTTCTCAAATATATTCATATGCTGGTGTGATTTTAAAGTGAAAAAATTCACTTTATTTACAGACAATACACAGTTAAGAATCAGCTTATTATGTGTTTTCCTCAAACATGGTATGCGAAATACCATCAGAGTACTGTCATTTGGGGGATCTTTTGAAACATCACAAAGGTGTCCTTGTACTTGAAGGTTGTGAACCCTGTCTGCCTGCTTAGATACAGGGAAATCCTGATTCTTTAGTTGTGTACAGGTATGTATCCGTATCTGTGAATGCTCTCATTTCCAAAACCCTTTGTAGCTTGACAGCATTTGTGTTCTGACGCTCTGTATGTGGTATGTGATACTTCAGTCTAAAGAAAGGTAATGTAGTCTGAAGAGGTCTTTAACTCTGCGTCTCCTTTGTTTCTTTTTATCATTTTTAATGACCCCAACTACCCAATTAGTGTATTCCAACTTAGCTAGTTAAAAAATTGCATGCCATTTAATTTTCCTTATTAAAGTTTTGTTGCATAAGTAACACATGCTTACTGTTTTAAAAAAGTCAAATGTGCCATTTGCTTCTGTGACTTATTTATTCTTGGTAGGCTGCTTTTAATTTCCCTGCTAGTGTTACAAGGAGGCCTTGCAGTTTAGTTTTGTAAATCACTTTCTATTCAAATTTTACATCAGTATGAAGTTTTAACATTTTTAGAGGTCTTTGCTATTTCTTACATATTTCCTCCCAAAGATTTCTTTTGCAGATGCTGCACTGATATCTGAAAATCGGGGCAGTGGTCTTGTTTCCTGATGAGCTTTCTTTTGCTTGTGGCTACTGCTCCTGTTCTGTTTCTGCTTATTGTCTTTGTGGGTGATTTTTTAATTTCAATTTAATTTAATTTAATTTTTTATGATTTTTTTTTTTTACCACCAAATGTAGTACCAGTGCACCATGGAAAAGATAATAGTCGTGAAATAAAGTTACAAACGTTTTTTTGCTTGTTTGTTGTTTCTTTTTTAAACCTATTAGATTCAGAGCCCTTTTTGTCTAATTTTAGCACATTAGCAGGTGCCTTCATGTTTGAACAGCGTCTCTTATGAAATGCTGATTACAGTGTGATAGTTGCTGTTTGGGGCAGAGGTTCCTGCTGAGTTACAGTAATTGCTCAGGGTATTAACAGCAATAAAAGCTGAAGCTTCTGTTGTCAGTATTGGTCTGGTACACACATTAAAGCCGTCTGCAAAAACAGTGTGGGGAGTGGGCACGGTGTGTGAGTTGCACACTGCTACGTCGCGTGTTTTTGTCTGAGTTCTATATTCAGCACATACGTGTGGTTGTTGTGTAAGAATAACAGAGATGGTGAAATACTGACTCCTAGAAAGAATGCAGTTATTGTCTGGATATCCACTTTCTTCTTTCCTTGGTTTGCATTTCTGCTTATGAAAAGATAAGTTAATAGATGAGAATAATCATAGATTTTTTTTTCCTTCAGCTTACCCAGGCTTTTAAGGGGAAAAGATGAACAGAAGGAAATATGCTTTGTTTCTCTTCAAGATTTTAAAAAGAAGAAATTGGAGTTGGTTTTGCCCACAGCAGATACCGTGCATGGCAAGAGGAGCGACGAAGACAGAAACCCAACAGCTTTGAAATGTTGTTGATTAATTATGTATTTTATCTTTTTAAGCTTTTTTGGTTTGGGGTTGTAACTGAGAGATGTGTTCTTTGTTTACAGCCATTAATTAGAATTAACCGTTTTACTGTGGTGAGTTTTTGAGCATATGGTATATTTGAGACTGTGAGAAGAACTGGGCAGATGCCCTTTGTGGAACACATTAAGTAAGACTACAGTCCTTAGCAGCAGTTAAGGAATTGAGAGGTGGGCCTAAGGAAACCTCTATGACCAGTCACCAAAACTAGCGTGATGCCAGTTAGTCGAACTGAGAACCCTGGGTAACATTTCAGGAACTAGTTCTGTGAGAGATAAGAAGGGTCTTTGCATTTTCTGTGGGGACCTGGGCTGTCCCCTGGGCTCTGCCACTACATCCCGTGCAGTCGGAGTCCACGATAAGAAGGTAGTTGTCTCTGTGTGCAGGATTCCATTACACCTGGCCAAGTGTTCAACAGTGTCCCCGTTCACTCTCAAAGGGGTCCTTGTTTTAGATGATAGTTTACGCGGCCGTCTTGCCTGGGGGGATGGGATCCGCGGCTTCCTCTTAGTTCGCGAGCAACCATCAAAACGCAAAGGGCCACTCCCGTACTATATTGGTCCACCCGTTTAGACCCCGCACTTTCACGGGGTACGTGGAAGCTGTGATGGTGCAAAGTGATCGAGTTCCCAGCAGAACTGAGGGCACTTTTGAAAGGAGCACTTTTAAGGGAAGCACATTATGTGTTGTGTTAGGAAGCTTTCGTCCTCGTAGGGAGCGTTAATGTGATTGGGCTTCTTTGCACACGAGGAGACCAGCCTGGCTTTGTTTGACTACGACGACGACGAAGGGATCCGTGGAACAAGTAGTCAAAGCAGGGGCGCGAGAGACAGGAGAGGCGAGGTGGAGTGAGGGACGGTGCGTGCTTCGAAGTAGGAATAGGAAGGATCCTCAGTTAAATAAGGCAGCTGGGCACCTTGGGCTTCCGAGCGAAATGAGGCAGCTGGCAAAATCTTTAGCTCTTTGAAAGAATGGTAATATGGAACCGGCAGTCTGCGATCTTCGCGGCCTTGCTTGAAAAGATTAACCGAGAGACTGAAGGAGTCAGCTGAGGGGCCGACGGGAAAGGACGACTCGAGAAACGCCTCAGTGCCCACAGAGAGGGCTGGCAGGCACAGACAGGTTGCAGGCCTGGGGAGGCCGGGAGACCTGGGGAGGCCGGAAGCCAGGAAGAGTGGGGACCGGAGCAGCTGCACCGGAGAGCGGTGGGCGGCGACAGGGCGAGAGCACGCCCTCTTGCCCCGCCCGGAGGTCCGCCCCTCTGCCCCAATGTGCCCAGGCTTCCTCAGGCCGCCGGTTCGGGTCCTTGTTCGGTGTCCTTGTTTCTGCTCCCCAAGGGCCTGTTTTCTCGGCCAGCCTGAGTGGCTCTCCGCTCGCAGCCGAAAGAGCCTGGCATAACATCTCCAGCGCTCTCTTCTGCCGCGCTGACTTAGTTCGCTTCCAGAGTTCTGTTCCCGGATGAGCCAAGATCACCAAGGAGTTACATCCCCGAGTGCGGTGAGGGAGTGTTTCCGCTAATCAGGAAGGCCTTTAAAAAGCCTCCTTGCTGTGCTTTGTTGGGCGCGGCTCCTGGAGGAGACGGAAGCCTGTAGGACAAAGTGCCTTCCCTCAGTGGCCTTAGTTTCTGATTGGACAGACAAGTGCGGCATTACGGGGTGTCAGTCCTCAGAGAGAACGCTCTCCGTAGGATTAATGTGGAGGAAGCCATTCACTTTTTGTCCCCAGAGAAAGATTTCTTTCTTGCTTTTACTAAAAAACAATAAAATTCCATTTTTTATAGAAATCCAGGCCGTCAGCATAATAGAGTTGATTTGCTATCGTAAATCCTGAAAATGCTTAGCGAGATCATTTAGATTAGTAATTTTCATTCAGTAGAACACTGAGGACTACCTTGTCTGGCTCTGATGGTACTACTTTGTACCTGAGTCTTCGTTCACAGATAAGTCATGGAACCCAGTCCTTCAATATTCTACGCGGACGTTCTGTGTGGATGGATTCCTAATGAGCTTTTATCATTCCTACGTTAGAAAAAAAAGGATTTTGGTCTCCTAGAGTTAAATAATTATCGGTTCTTCAGCTGTTGCACGAAATGATTTTCCGGGTTGGACATGTAATTATTTCAAATATTATTTTGAGCAAATACCAGTGATTGATTCCTTTGGTGCCTGTTTGGTTTATTAGAAGTTGAAAGTTGTCATTAAAATTAAACCTGGTGTAGAGATTCCTTCCAGTTGGGGGAATGTCATTAGGGATATTATGGTATTTTGGTCAACTGTTTAGGGCTCAGTGACTTGTTACGGCTCCGCATGGACGAGTGTGCTTTTGTGGCCTTTCGTCCCTGACGGCACGCGTTCTGAGTGCTGGTTGTGAGTGTGGAGGAGCTGAGGCTGCACGCCACATCTCCGTTACTGCTTTCTCTTTGTTTCATTGCCAAGTGTGAGCAGCCCGGGGGAGGAACATTCGGAATTACTTCTTCCTGGTCGGTGTCTGTAAAGAACCGTACCCCCAAAGTTGATTGCACAGTACAGCAGAGAGGGGCTGTGGAGACAGGAGCTTCGGCTCAGCTTCCACTCCCCATTGTGTTGCCCGCTCGCCACCAAATCAAGTTTCCCAGAAGTAGATTAAAAGCAAGGAGCTGCTTTTCCGTCATTACGGTGAAAATTTAACTGGGGATAAGTAATTTTATCTTTTCATTTCTTGTTAGGGACCTTGACATAGATGATGCTGGGGGATACAGGACCCCTCGTTACCGTGCACTCTGTGCATACACCTGTGTGTATACACCGTGAGCTCGTTTTCACTTAGGCACCACATGCCGCAGTTGTTTATTCCCATCTCGGCTGCCGTGCTCGCTCAGCATAGAATGTATGGTGTGTAGACGTTTGGGAAATGGGCATTCGTTTTGATACTAGGTAAATCTCGTATCAGAAACTTTCCTGGGAATGGGATAGGAGGACTGCATTAGTGTGAGTGTGGCTAATGCAGAACATGTGGTGTCACCCAGGGACCGAGACGAGGGACGGTAGCGTGCATGTGTCCGAGCTTGACTTTGACATCAGCTGGTCTGTTCCTGAGTTGCTGTCTTTCATGACCTTGGGCAAGATGCTCAGCCCTCCTAACTTTGTTTTATTTACCCGTGTAGTTGGGGTATAAAGCACCTACCTGGCAGGGACGTTGTTTTTCGATTAAAATAGAGCCTGCAAAGTGGATGCAGGGTGCTGGGGCCAGGGGAGGACGTGGTAGGGATATGGTGTTTCATTGGTACTCTGTGTCCAAGCTTTGCAGGGGCAGACACCATGCCTGCTTTTATTCACTGATGTATTACTGTGTGCTTAGCATATTGCCCGGCCCATCCACAACAAATGTTTATTGAATGTTGCGTGAAGTTAACATTTCAGTGGGAAAAAACTCAGTGCATAAAGTTTTAGAAAAACGTTAGCAGTGATTTGATACAATGCATTAACTACAAACCCACCTTCTGTTTGTCAAACAAACCAGAGAGACGCATTTCTTTACTGTTAGTCTACAGCGCGTAGTATTTTGGTTAGCTTGTAGTGTTAGTACTTCAGATATTTAAATAATAAAAATCTATTCTTAAAAACTTAAACTCAGTTACTCATTTTCTTCAGGAGTTTACAGAGGGTTGCCAAAGTCATAACATTTTTAGGCATTATAATGTGTTTTGAATTTTCTGTATTACTGACTTTTAGCAAAGATAAATGAGGACTTAAGTCTGTAGGTAAACATTCCTGAGAAGGCTGGCTGATAGGAAAATGCCTTATGATGTAATGATTCAGTTCCGTGTCAAGTAGTGGTTTTTTTCTCTTTTTGGTAGCCGCTCAAGTTAGATTTCCAGAACTGAGTACTTCTTTCCATAGTTCCTTTTTCTCCTCTAGTTCATTCCCTAGGAAAAGTCAGTATCACCCATTTACATCTGTGTGACTTTGAGGTAGTGTTGGATAATGAAGTGAAATCCTTGAAATTCGTTATCGACTGTTTTTTAGTTTACAGGGTGAGGAATTAAGTATTATTTAGAGACATAATGGAGTGTGCAGCTGAAGTCATTCTCCCACAGGGCTCCTTTCTGCTACTTTAGTTGTCCTCACCTGTCTGGAGTGGGTGCTCCAGCATGACACCACTCTTAACACGGTGATTTCCACGTCCAGCAAAGGTGCACCCTATTGATTTGGTGCTCAAGTATTCTTCTGGAGACCACACCGTTTTTCTCCCTTCGTTTACAGTACAGGCCATGGTTGCTTAGTTGCTATCTATAAGCATTATGATAAACTGTAATGGGTCATTAAGCTTGCTCCATGCTATTTGTTTGGAGTAGGCCACCAATAATAAAAAATATATGCACAGAGACTGTATGTCCTTTTCACATGTAAATGTGACGTTTATAATTTAATCCTTTAAGAAGCAAGAGGGGGATGAAATCCTTAGCCCCAAGTTTAACGGACAAAATATGTCAGGTGTCCCCCCCCCCCCCGCCAGTTATGGAGCAGTCATGTTGCAAGTTATTTTGAATCACTACAGCCTTTTTCCCTGATACGAATGTCAACCTATAAATGGTGGGGCTGATATTCACATAAATGAAAATCAAAATGAGGCTTTGGGAATAATACTCTCATAGCATCTTATTGGCCCCATTTACCCAGCTTCTCAGCAGGCTGTTTTCACTCATGACTGACAGTCATTGTAGGCCACGTGGGATTTAAAGTTTTAATGGTTCACTATTACTGTGAAGTTGGGTAATTCATTTTTCTCCTGGTTTATTTGGATTTTAGGACTAGGAAACCACTGAAAGAATTTCGTTTAATTATACTGTTCCATAAAATATGTATCTAAAAATGTTTACTAAACCTGTTCTCTGGAGGTGAAATGTTTTTAATGCGAAAAACCCTAGGTATTCTTACCTTTCTAAAAAAGGAGCTTAAGAAAGTTTGAGACAACTTCATATTTGCAGAGGGCTGCTTTGCAAGAATATTGGCAAAGTCTTATTCATATTCTTGATATCTTAGAATTGGAAATTGATAATTTGTGTGTACCTGTGGATGTTTGTGATTAAGGACTAACTTGAAATAGTCCAAGTAAAACCCACCAGAAGAACCAAAAGAAAATGAGGGAAACAGATACCTGTTCATGTTTTCCAATTCATAAGTAAGAACAGTGCTTTGTTTTGAAATGTACTTTTTAATACTTAAAATGTTTTAATAATTATTTGAACTTTTGCATATTTAAAATAATGCCAAGGTGCTTTGAAATGCTTTACTAGGTGTCTTCTTTATTTAAAACTCTTGATGTGAATGAATAAGAATTTGAATGATCTGACTGATGAATTACTAGTGCAAAATATTCACCAGAAATTCATTTTTATTGGATGATTATGGTAAAAAAAAATACTGAGTATATTGTATATTGTAATGCACAGTTGGCTCTTTGATTTGGAATTTGTGGTGCTGGTATGGGGAGGAGGGAGGTGTGTGTGGAGCAGATCCTGCTGCTACCAACACTTGTTGTGATCGTGGGTTGTTCTTGAGGCAGTGGGAGTCAAGACTGACCACACAGGAAGTGTACTATGGGGTGCCCAGGATATACTCTAGAAGGTGATCTGCAGAGAAGGCAAAGAAAACCATCATGATAAAGACAGTCCCCACTATTAGCTTATTTTCTTGGGATTTGTGTTTTTGTCTTAAAAGAGACATAGAAAAATAAGTAGTTAACGGAACATGTTAAAATCTTGGATTATAGGAAGTTGTTAGTGATTCAGAAGGAATTAAATTTAAGAAAGCTCCCTAAAAATGCTTTAATATTAAAAAGTTTGCTTGTCTGTTATTTTAAAGCAACTTTAAGAACAGAGATTCTTCTATAAGTGTTTGGATCTTATGGAGTTTGTAGTTTATTTAAAAACCACGAAACTGGGCTGGTTAGTTTTTGGAAGTGTTATGTACTCTCCAGAATGTATAAAAAGGAAACATATTTGAACTGTTATCGAGGTATCTGTTTTGATACTTACAAGGACGGTGCTGGCTTTCAGAAGTTGCTCTCTAATCTGCTGCTGCTTTAAATGTTTGCACGGTGTAAAGGAAGACGTGTAGACACGTGGTACGCACCAGCGCTCGTTTCGCGCCTAAAAGAAATAGTGTCTTTCTTGAGCTTATGTTTTGTGCCTGTTCACATGGGCACTGGGAGAAAATTAAAACTCACTTTAAAGGTGTCTTTTTTCCCTCTGTTATTAAGCCTTTGTCTTTTGCCTTGCCTTTAGCTTTACAAAATTAAACTAGGACTTTGAGAAAATGGTAGGATCTTCCTTTGACCTCCTAATGCCTCAAATATTTCCTTATTAAGTACCTGTCTTGTGTCTCTAGGGTCTCGCATTAGAAACTCTTCTGAAAGCTCAGTTTGTCCACTTCTGGTTCATTTACGGCTGCGTTTATCTGACACCGTTGCGTTTTTGTTTTTATTCTAAGCAAAGCATGCCGTTGTCACCGTGTTTTGGCACTGTGTCACATCTTAACTTGGTTACTTGGGGGGCACACACCATACTGCTTTACAACAGGACCCAGATTAAAGTCTGGAGCCACAAGGCTCATATGTTTGTTCATGCTGAACTAAGGCAACGGCGCTGATGCAGAAAGGCTGATAACTTCGTGGTAGAACAAATTCTCTGAGAGGCCATCTGCTCAAGGGTGGTGCAGATAACCTGCTTGTGTGCTGCGTGCCCCCAGTAACCAGGGCTGGAGGGGACGTTGGGCATGCTAACTGAAAGCTCTTTTCTTTTTTAGGTCCACAACTCCCAGGCCTGCTGCAGATCTCCAACTCCTGCTTTGTGTGACCCCCCAGCATGCTCTCTGCCGGTGGCATCACAGCCACCACAACATCTTTCTGAAGCCGGGAGAGGGCCTGTAGGGGTAAGGAGAATCCCGTTTTTAAAAGCTATCAATATTTTATATCCCATAGGGTATAAAAGGAATATTACCTCCCTCCCCAGAGCCCCTTTAAAAATGTGCTGTATTGTATGTGTTTTTAAAGGAGTAACAAGTACATGCACAGAGGAAGCAAAATACGGGACTTGCCTTACCCCTCTAGGACAGTTCCAGAAGTCAGCGGGGTTTGGTGGTGTAGGGTATTGGGGCGCCAGCAGAGAGCATGCTGGGCTGTTGCAAGGAGCAGGAGCTGGCAATCAGCAGCGAGTATGGATGTTGGCAACTGAAATGGGGAAAAAAGGGGTAAGTTTGAGTCCAAGTGTGAAATGTGCACTTCCCCAGCATCGTGGGGACTTAGGGCCCACAAATCTAAACTATTTTGGATGCTGTCCTCTCGGGTGACATTTTGTCGAATATTGCTCAGAAGCAGCTAGGCTCTTCTGCGATGCCAGATCGAGAATTAAACCCTTTGAAAGGCTCGAGTTAGGGTGTAGCTACAGTGGACTCGGCTGTGCCCTGGTAATGTCTCCGTTACCTGGTGGTAATGACGTGTGTGTGAGGTGCAGCAGGATGAAGTGTCTGTGGTGCTTTGTCCCTAGAGCACGGGGCCTGGTGTTGGTGATCTGTGGGTTGTTTGTGTGTCCTGTATCTCCCCTCTTATGAAAGTTGTGTAAACACCTGTCTGCCTTTCTTTTGCCTTTATGAGGATTTAATGATAACGCTTTCCGGAAGACAGGTGTTTATTCTGATTGACTGCTGTTAATCACCAAAGAAGTTGAAGACCTGTCTTTTCTCTTGTTGTGCGTAATCTGACCGTGGGGCTCAAATGCATACTCAGAAAATAACACAAGATACCTGGCGCTGTATAATGAATTGCTCAGTTATAGTGTAGAATAATGGTATCTTGAAACTAGGAAAAGCGAGTGCTCCAAACGGGCTGTCCCACTTGGGGGAGTTTTGTGAAGACAGGCAGGTTTTGAGGAGCCGGGTTGGTTTTTGATACATCAGCAACATGTGGACAGGCAGACTGGAGGAGCCTTCCAGGTGTACGTGTCCACCTGTCCCTGTAAGCCACATAGGCGGTGAGCCTGGTGAGGCTGGGAGTTGAGAGAAGATGACCGCAGGACGTCGGGGAAGAGCACAGGTTAGTGGGTCGTGGGGGTGGAGGTGGCACATAACGCGGGGCCAGATCATAGAGCATGGCAGAGGTGAGACGAGGGCAGATTTTATGTGACACGTGGAGAGAAGCCTCTGTAGGCTTTTTTATTCCAGGCAAGCTGATTTGCAAATGCTTGCTTAAGAAGATGTATTGGGTATCCGGTGCATTCTGGCCAGACGGCAGAAGCTCCAGCTAGATGGTGAGGGCTGTCACCCATGTGTAAAGAGAAGAGGACTGGGACAGGGGAGCTAGGATATTAATTATCGTAACAAAACCAGGAGTAATCGTCACAACAGCAATGTCATGTGCAAATAGTTGCTGGTGTAATTTATCAAGAATTAGACCAGAAAAAAGGCTCACATTATGGAAACCTTGGAATTCTTGATATAACAACCATTCGCAATGGAAGATAAAACCCAGTGTAGTGGATAAAAGTCTAATTTTAATCCCTGGAAAGATATTGACATCGTAAGGGACGCATTAGCAGAGTCCCAACTTGACTCTCTACTTCGAAGACTTCAGCCTTTACAGTTACCATCTTGTTTCCGTATATATCTAAGAGATGATTTTCTCTTTCAGGCTGATACTTTCTACTTTATTCTCCAGTTAGTGTGGATGTCATTGTTAGACTGTTTCATGTACTACAATATTCATTAATCAGGATTTGTTGAGTAGATTTAAAATTTTGCCCATAATAACATTGATTTTCAGTAAACTTTTTGTATTAGCATTAGTGATGACCAGTATTTATTTGTTTATTTAGCAGAAAAGTATGGTGTTCACTGGAGTTTTAAATAAGTTCATGATCGGTGGTGTACTCAGATACCATCGGATGTAGGTTTGAGGAGGTTCTGTAATAAGATAATGAATCTTCTTTGAGTCAAGATGATGCTGCATGAAGCAAACTGTATTGATTGTTCTTTAACAACGCTTCATGCTGCCAAAGTCATTTGAGCTGGATCTGAATTGGATCCAGTTGGCAAAGCTACCCCCCATGTGCAGAGTGCTCATAAATTCTGCAGGCACGCAGATCTAATACAGTGCAATGAGAGCTGCTGGGAGAAAAAATTGATTACAGGGTTGCAGACAATATCATTAACAGTTCTTGCCATGATACACCAGATGTCTTCCCTAATAGACTATTTTTGTTAATTTAGTTTTTATAGGATAGCACTAACTGCATCATAATTTAACTTTCTTTCCATATTCAGGTATCTGTCTGATCTGTGTTTCTACGCTAATGGCGATACAACTCAAAGAGTTGATTTTATAATTTTTAACTAATTTGTTCAATTTTAAAGTATTTGTGCTGGAAAGGCAGCATTTTCCCTTCTTATAGAGAATATGTTAGCTTGGATTTTTTTTAGCAAAAGGTGCTGTGTTTATTGGCAGTCCAGGGGTAGTGAGGGAGGTGAGAAGGCAAAGAAAACGTTGCCCAGCTTCTCCCTACACTGGGTAGAGATGATCCCCTCCACCCCCGCAGCTGCTCCCAGTATCCGGTGGTTTAAATGGCAGGACAGAGACTCTTTCCAAAAAGCAGAGAAGGTGCGGCTCTGGAAAGGAGACTTAAAATGCACATTCATTTTAGTTCTCATGGAGGCGGCTCTGCAGGCTGGACTTCTTGTAGGGTGTGCTAATCCCTTCCTCACTGGGAGAGCAAGGGTTAGACTCGTTAGATACTTAGGATTTTTATTTTGTCGCCTAGCTTTTTGCATGTTTAAGACCTCTGTTGAGCAGCTGATGCAGATAAATAGGACAGGTCTGTAATAGCGTAAGATGACAATTTTATTTGTCATTTTTTTAAACTACTGGTTTTGGTTTTGGTGCATTATTCTTTAGAGAACATGTTTCTATCCTGATGCGTTCCTGTGTAATGGAGGACGTGTTCATGACCTTCCTGGCACTTAATTTTCTCACTTTTAAAGTGGGCACAGCACTACTGTCTACCTCAGCAGTTGTTGCAAAGAGGGAAGAAGTCCATTGATCTGCTTAGCGTGGCGTTGAGCATATGATAAGCATTCATTAAGCAGTGTCTGTTGTTACGCAGTTTTTTGTTTTACAAATTCAGGTGTTAAGTAATTTATTAGTGTTCTACACATTCTTGGTCTGAGGTCCATAGGCCCCTAGGACTCCTTAAGTGGAACAGGGTCTGTGAAGTTCCTGAAATTGCAGAGTCTTATATGTATGTGGATTTTTCTGGGGAGAGTGTTCTTTTCAACCATGGATGCTAATCAGTGGATTCCTAAAAATGTTGAAAAAGCTTTCAAATGAAGATTGGGAACTGCGGCTCTATACACTTTCCGCTTACAGATCAGCTGGTTGCTCGTTAGGGAAGTATGCGGACACTGAGCATTTACTTGGTGCCCAGGCACTGTGCTACTCTTTTCACATAGTTTAATTTGTGGTATTTATTTCATTTTGCAGATGAGAAAATATGAGGTTTACAGTTGTAGAAAATCTTGCCTTGAATGAATGTCAGGAATGAATTCTGAGGTTTAACTCGGGAACCCTTCTCCCCCCCCCGCCCCCCCCCCCCCCGCCTTGTGTAATGTCCGTTGCTCTCGTGGCTGGCTTCTGTACTTCCTGGATGGTCCCTGCAGTGGTGCCCACCTTTGCCTCCTCTTTACTCGAAGAACTCCTGAGTTAGCGTGCTGCTCGCTTGCTTGGTAGAGCAGATGGCTTCTGCTGCTGAGAGTGTCACAGGCTGGCCTCGCCCTGAATGAGTGGACAGTGGTGGTAACATATGGTGTGAGAACCCTTCTTCTTTTGTTTAATGAATTTTTAAAGTGTATTTATTTATTTTGATAGAGACAGTGCAAGCAGGGGAGGGGCAGAGAGAGAGAGAGAGAGAGAGAGAGAGAGAACCCCAAGCAGGCTCTGCAGGGGCAGCATAGAGCCCAACGTGGGGCTTGAACCCACCAAGCTGTGAGATCATGACCTGAGCTGAAATCAAGAGCCAGACCCCCAACGGACTGAACCACCCAAGGGCCCCGGTGTGAGAAACCTTCTTAGTATCAGTTAATTTTGTTTTCCTATTAGCCCTTGTGGTGGTTATAATTTTAGTATTTTGTTTAAAAAATGCAGGATTAACAAACAGCTACTCTTTGAGTTTCTTTTTCATTTATCTTTTTTTTTTTTTTTTTCAACGTTTATTTATTTTTTGGGGACAGAGAGAGACAGAGCATGAACGGGGGAGGGGCAGAGAGAGGGAGACACAGAATCGGAAGCAGGCCCCAGGCTCCGAGCCATCAGCCCAGAGCCCGACGCGGGGCTCGAACTCACGGACCGCGAGATCGTGACCTGGCTGAAGTCGGACGCTTAACCGACTGCGCCACCCAGGCGCCCCCTTTTTTTTTTTTTCAACGTTACTTTTTCATTTATCTTAATGACATCTGTGTACATTTGAAAAATAATTCCTGTAGTGGTGTTGTGTTTGTCGATCTTGTGTGTTGATTTTGGGTAAAACTTCATGCGTGTAAGAAATTGGATTTTGCTTTTTCCTTGGAGTAAATCCACTCCACTGATGTACACAGACCTGGTCCACTCACGCAGAGCGGGAAGCTAGGGCCCCGTAGCTTTCCCCAGATTCCTGTTCGGGAGGGGCTGCTAGGCCAGAATCTGGGTCTCCTGGGTCTCTGCTCAGTGTGTGCCTTTTCTGCTGCTCCCTGCTACACCTTCCTGGATCCATAAAGCAGGCCTGTGAGATATGTCATTTACCTCCTCGAAACCTAAGAATGCTTTGCTTAATATCTAGTTTAAGCTTTTGCGATTGTAATTCATACCAGTGTGAAAATAATATTTCTTTCCTGTGTAAGGTATTTACCATTCGTAAGTATCGTTTCTGACACTGATATTTTTCATACTTGGGACTTGATAGTATTTAGTAATTAAAGGTGAACACTTATTATAGGATGCTACTTTAAAATGAAGGCTGATTATGGTTTTTTTGTTTTTTTTTTTTTTTACCTAGTTCCTTGTAGAGAACTCCAATCTGGTTGCTTGTGTAGATACGCAGGAATTTCTAAGGATATCCTGCTCTTTCAGTATTTCCTGTAGCTTCCCCAGTTGACATTAAGAATGCCAAAAATAACCATTGCCTTTTATATTTGATTGTCATGAAAGAAATTAAAACAACTGAATTGTTAGAAAAATTACTGATACAAATGCTGGGATTAGTCCAACTACCCTAAATGGAAGGTGATTAATAGCTGTTGAATTTGAAGGCAGCAAGTTGAAAAAATTCTTGAAACACCCAGCCTCCCAGTATGAGAGGGCTTTATCCCCTGCTTGCAGAGAAATTCCTTCCCTCTGAGCGGCTGTTTTCGTATCCTGCTCTCCCATAAAAGCCAATTTCAACTGATTTGTTCTTGAGGGCTGTCTGTCTTGTTCGTCTGCTCCTTTTCTTACAAAAGGGGCATCAAGCCACCTTGTCGGAGCATAGATTTGAATAACCTTATGATCTCATAAAACTGCCCACTCTTTCAGCAGTGTGCTTACTACCGTAGGCCGGTGCGAGGTGGAAAGATTGCCTGTAGGTTTCACTGAGCTGCAGCTCTTTTCAGGGGCACCTCCTGCATCACCTTGTGTTCCTCACGGACACTGCAAGGTCTTTTAATCTTGCCTTCTTGGGCTGTTTGTATTGTTTGAAAAATATCTAAGTAGATATGTGGAGTTCTCCGGCTTTACAAGCTCTCCAGAATTAATTTTACTGATAATAAATTGCCAAAGAAATGTCAGCACACGAAAGTAGAACGCAGTTTTGTTGAACTTAACTTTGTTTTTAGTGTCACCCCTCATTTTAGGATATCCTAGTGCTTGTGGTGGTAGCAACTCTTACAAATATCAAGGCCTTCACTAGAGTACCAGATTTTTCTTAGGGACTGGACTGAAGTGTAAGTAATATACCTAAGGTTAATTAGGCCTTCCATGGTCTATAGAAATTGGTGTACTAAATTATTATGCCTTGTGCCTACAAGTGGACATTTTCTGTTTTTGTCTTTGATTTCATGTTGTGTAATTAGGTTGAATTTGTCTGGCCGGCCTTCCTTCCTTCCTTCTTTCCTTCCTTCCTTCCTCCCTCCCTCCCCCCTCCCTCCCTCCCTCCTGACTTCAGTTTTCAGAGCAGTTTTAAGTTTATTGCGAAATTGAGCAGAAGGTGCAGATTTCCCACATTCCTCCTACCTCTACACATGAATCGTCTCCCCCATCGTCAGCCTCCCCTATCAGAGTGGTACATATGTTACAGTTGATGAACCTGCATTGACACATCATTATCCAAAGCACATAGCTTCCATTAGGGTCCACCCTTGGTATATTGCACATTCTGTGGGTTTAGACTAGTTTATAATGCCATGTATCCACTATTACAGCTTTATACAGAGGAGTTTTATTGCCCCAAAAATTCTCTTTGCTCTGCCTGTTCACCCCTCCCTTCCCCCAACCCTTGGCAACCAGCAAATTCTTTGCTGACTCTTACAGTTTTGCCTTTCCAGAATGTCAGAGTTGGAACCATATAGTATGTATCCTTTTTAGATTGGCTGCTTTCCCTTAGTAGCATGCACTTAAGGTTCCTCCTATGTCTTTTCATGGCTTGAAGCTTATTTCTTTTTCATGCTGAATAATATTTCATTGTTTCGATGAACCAGTTTATCCATTCGCTTACTCAAAGATGTCTTCACTTTTCTTAGTTTTAGCAATTATGAATAAAGCTGCTATAACATCTGCATGTAGGTTTTTGTGTGGATATAAGTTTTCAAGTCCTTTGGGTAAGTACCAAGGAGTGTGATTGCTGGATTGTATGGTAAGAGTATGTTTGGTTTTTAAAGAAACAACGAAACTGTTTTCCAACATAGCTGTACCAGTTTTCTTTCCTACCAGTGAATGAATGTTCCTCTTGATCCCCATTCTTGCCAGCATTTGGTGTTGTCAGTGTTGTGGATTTTCGCCATTCTAATAGATGTGTAGTGATGTCTGATTGCTGTTTTAATTTGCATTTCTCTGATGACATACCATGTGGAGTTCTGTTTTTATATGCCTACTTGCTATCTGTGGATCTTTTGGTGAGGTGTCTGCTAAGGTCTGTGGTTCAGTTTTTAATCAGGCCGTTTATTTTCTTATTGTTGAGCGTCAAGGAATTCTTTGCATATTTTGGACAATAATCCTTTGTCAGGTGTGCTTTTGTAGGTCTTTTCTCCAAGTCTGAGGCTTCTCTTTCTCTTTTCTTGACAGTGTCTTCTGTTGAGCAGTTTTAATTTTAGAGAAGTCTGGTTTATCAATTCCTTCCGCCATGGATTATGTGCTTGGTGTTGAATTTAAAAAGTCATTGCCAAACCCAGGGTCATCTAGTTTTTCTCCTTTGTTATCTTCTAGGAGTTTTCTAGTTTTGTTTTACATTTTAGGTACGTGGTCCCTTTGGAGTTGATTTTGTGAAGGGTGTGGTCTGTGTCTAGATTTCTTTCTTTGTTTTTTACATGTGGCTGCCCGGTTATTCACCACCATTAGTTGAAAAACTATCTTTTCCCATTGTATTTGCCTTTTTGTTCCTTTGTCAAAGGTCAGTTGACGATATTTATGTGGATTTGTTTTTGGACTCTATTCCGCTGTTCTGAATCTGACCAGTAAAAGGCAGACATTTTGACTTGTTACTTCTAAATAGTTAACTGTGTATTTTGTAAGAACAAGGACATTTATTTATATAGTTGCCACATAGTTACCAAAAGCAGGAAATCTAACAGTTTAACAATACTCATCTGATCTGTAGACGTTCACATTTTGCCATGTGTCCCAGTAGTGCCCTCTGTGGCAGTTTGTTCTTTGGACCTAATATCTATTTTTTTTTTTAATTTTTTTTTCAACATTTATTTATTTTTTGGGGGACAGAGAGAGACATAGCATGAACGGGGGAGGGGCAGAGAGAGAGGAGACACAGAATCAGAAACAGGCTCCAGGCTCTGAGCCATCAGCCCAGAGCCTGACGCGGGGCTCGAACTCACGGACCGCGAGATCGTGACCTGGCTGAAGTCGGACCCTTAACCGACTGCGCCCCAGGCGCCCCTGGACCTAATATCTAGACCAGCATCACACTTACATCTAGTTACCATGTGTCTTAGCTCTCCTTTAATTTGGAACAATGTCTTAGCTTCTCTTTGTCTTATGTATTTATTTATTTATTTTTTAAAAAAAATTTTTTTAACATTTATTTATTATTGAGAGACCGAGAGACACAGAGCGTGAGCAGGAGAGGGGTGAGAGAGAGAGACACACAGAATCGGAAGCAGGCTCCAGGCTCTGAGCTGTCAGCACAGAGCCCGACACGGGGCTTAACTCACAAACTGTGAGATCATGACCTGAGCTGAAATCGGTCGCCCAACTGACTGAGCCACCCAGGTGCTCCTCTGTGTCTTTTGACGACACTGACATGTTTTTTAAAGAGTGCAGTCTAGTTTTTTGTAGTTTGTTGTTCCCTGCCTATTAGATTTAGGTTATGCATTTTAGGCTAGACTGTTTATTAGTGGTATTGTGTCCTAAGGTCTTTACATCAGAGAGATTATGATATCAGTTTGTCACATTATTAGTGATATTAAGTTAACTTTGATCACTTGGATAAGTTACCAACTTTTCCTTTGTATTTGGTAAGTACTTGTAGGGAGAAACTTTGAGACCATGTAATATCCTGTTCTTCATCAAAGTTTTACCCACTATACACCACCCAGTGATTATTTTGCCTGAATCACTGTAGCGACTGTGGAATGGCAATTTTTTTTTTTGTAAACACAAATTGCTCTGCCTTTGAAGAACAGATCAGAATTCACCTACATTAATCCCAGTGTGGGATTTTTGAGTAAAGTGGAAGAAAGAAACCGAGAGAGGGGTGGGGGGGATGGGAGAGACTGAGTGCTCAGGGTGTTTTTCATTTTTAGAATACTAAAAATGAGAAGGACTATATGAATTTTCAGATTTTTTTCTAGAAAGAGGAAAATCTTTTTCTAGGCAAGGAAAAAAACACCTGTGATGTGTTTGTTCCCTGTTGAGCCTCACGAGGCGAGAAAAGCTGCTTAGAAGTGAAGTAATAGATCATGGACATGGTTAAAAAAATACCGTTTTTACTGTTGAAATTATGGTCTTGTTTTGATTCATGTTGGCAAGCTTTACTAGTGATCAAGTTACTTACTCTCTCTGCACCTCAGTTTCCTCACTTGTAAAACCAGAATATTGTTTCGTAGTTCTGGAGTGAGGCCCAGGAATCCATCGTTTTCCCAGGCACGCCCCAGGAGATGCTGGTGGCAGCCAGCTTTAGCGAAAGGAAGTCTGCCTTCCACCTCGTGACTGTTGTAAATGCAGACCTGATCACGTCCTGTGCAGGAGGCAGGCCAGTTCCAGGGCCTCTTACGTTTCTCAAACCCGAGCGTCGTATATTAATTTTAAATGAGTTCAAACGAACAACAGAACAACAATAACAACAAACAATGAAATTCTGTCAACATTAATGAATAGATGGTTGATTGTGTTTTGCTGAAATGAAATAGCCGCTTCTCACTGATTGCTTCTGGCCCAGATTGGAGCGCTGGGGGATGGCGTATGGCGTGTTTCGACTAGTGGGTTCCTCATGATGACTCAGTTCTTCTGCTGTCGCTTTCTGGTTGTTGTTATCCTTGAGAAACCTCCATAAGTGTAAGTGTAGCTTGCTGTGATGCGACTTTGTCCTTCTGTGGCATTAATGTGTGGCACGTTGGTTTTGTCTTATTTATTTACTTAGTTTGTGGTAACTATAGTAGTACAACTTAGGTATTTGGTTCATGTAAACTCACTCAATTACATCTTGTAGCTCTCAACTCTGTTATTTGAAATGATAAAATAGACAATCCAGGAAATGAATACATAGAGAAAATTTAAGATATACTTTGAAATGAAAAGAAGAATGAGCCCTGTCCTTCTCCCACCTTCCATCTCTTGCTCCTCTTTGAGGGAGACAGTCTGCCTGTATTCCTGACGTGCCTTGGCTACTTTATATGTATATACAGTTGACCCTGGACTGACGTTGGGTTTAGAGGCACTGACTCCTCCCCGCTCTGCAGTAGAAAATCTGTGTGTAACTTCTGAGTGCCACAGAACATAACTTCTCATAGCCTACTAGAGGAAGCCTACTAATCACGTGAATAGTTGATTATCATATTTTTGTATGATATATGTGCTATAACTGTATTCTTATAAGAAAGTCAGCTAGAAAAAAGAAAATGTTATGAAGAAAGTCATAGGGAAGCGAAAATGCATTTGCATTACTGCACTGTAACAAATCTGCGTATAAAAGTGGGCCTGCATGTTTAACCTGTGTCCTTCAAGCATCAACTGTAGTCCATCCTTCTGGCAAGAGTAAATGGAAGGGCTGTGCTTTTCATCATTTTGTTTTGCAGTGCCTGGAACAGGTCCCGACTCTGCACCTTATGCGTTGAGTTAGTGGTTGTCTTCATTTAGAAGACAGGGGGAAATATCTTAAAAAATCAGGTGAAGAAGAATTTAAATTTTTGTTATTTATTTTTAAATATTTATCTTGAGAGAGAGGGAGAGAATGTGAGATCACGTGTCAGCAGGGAAAGGGGCAGAGTGAGAATCCCACGCATGCTCCTCACTGTCAGTGCAGAGCCCAGTGTGGGGCTCGATCTCATGAACTGTGAGATCATGGCCCGAGCTGAAATCAAGAGTCGGACACTCTACTGACTGAGCCACCCAGGTGCCCCAAGAGGGACTTTTTTTTTAAAAAGGAGTACATAAAATGCGACGAATGAGACCATCAACACAAAGTATAGCATTAATACAGTCAGGGGGAAGATTAGCCAAAAAAACCTGATGTGCATGTATGTGTATTAGGTTTTTTTTGTTTTTTTGTTTTTAAGAAAGAAGGGACTGTTGGGTGTTTTTCCACTGTGTTTCTGCCTCTCACGAAAATGAGAGTGGTGTGGAGCCCAGAGGGTATTCCTGGCTATGGTTTTAGTAATTAGGTATCAGTATGTGATAAACAAAAAACAAAAAATTTTTTGTTCTAAATATGTATTTCCTTCCCTGTGGGAATTCTTAACGGGCTTGTAGAACTCCTACAGCATATACCTTGTAAACGTGTGCATTGTCAGTTTTTCAGCTAACGTGACATGAGGCTGTTTTGTTAGGTTTCATTTATTCGAATGCTGGGTGTTCTCTCCTTTGAATCTGTCTTAGAGAGGACCTTGTCATGCTGTTACAACAGGAAAGTGGGGGTGGTGTTGGTTATGGGGCTGCTGCCGCCCTTGGTCTCAGCCTCTTGACAAGTGACGATTCTCCTTGATGGCTGAGTGAATGGGGGGGGGGATGCTGCTGTACTGCCCCAGGGCCTTGTAACGATTTAGTTTGGATGGAAAGCAGAAGGACCTCAAAAGACAGAGGTACAGTGCCTTTGGTGTCAGCAGTAGGCGTGTATGGGGACCTTGGGCCCGGAACCCTTGGGATTAGTAAGGTGCCTCGATCCAAAGGATTGTGGAGGAACACCATGGAATTGCATCCAAAGACAAATTAGTGGCAACGGCTGACCGCAGTGCGTCCTCTCACACTCTCGGTGAAAGGTGGAGCTCATCGGACAATAAAAATGGAAATTGAATGACGTTAGTGGAGTTTAAGGGTCGTGTAACCGGAAGTGCAGACCATTCTGTGAGGGATGAAGAGCAGTTTTGATTTGTACTTGTACCAGAGACCATTCGCTTGATTTCGGTCCAGAGAGTTTTTTTTTGTCTCAAATATATTTTTAGTATATAAAGATTCAGGAATACTCTTAAATCAACATTACCACCAAATTTAATATTTGGTTAATTTGGTTTTGAAAGTTTAGGGTAATTGGTTTTTGAAAGTTTCCCATGTTGGAATGGGGAATAATAGTGGTTGATACGTATACAGCTTCCCCTGGTTTTTCCTTTCGTTAGTAGCGTCTTCTGGATATATCAAAATGTCCACAGATGTCCAGAGATTGGCACACTTACCATAGTGATTGAATGTCAATCTGCTCTTAAGATATTGAGCAGATTTGTTAACAAACAAGATGGGAATGCACAAAGATGTCTGATGCATTGTTAAAATTCTTTAAAAGAAAAGCAGCTGGCAAATGTAATTGACAGCTATGTTTCATCTGTAGAACTTGAAATGCTGCTATGGTTACTGTTGGTTAAGGAGGGAAGACACGTCCATGAGACCAGGGCTTCTTTAGAAACCGATGACGAATGACAAAGAATTCCAAGGTGACAGTTTAAGGATTGCATGACAGGAAAGGCACTGTGATTAAATTCCCTGATGTTGTCACTGAGCTGTAAGGCTGAAGATAACGCGCTCTCCTTCTGCTGAAAACAAGAATCGATACCCACTCCTTGATGGCCTAAATTATTAAAAGAGCCCTTCTTACAGCGTTTCATTATCTGGGATTTGCCTCAGCTGGTGATTTTGTTGGCAGCATAGGGAGATTTGGTAGGCATTTTGTATGAAAATTATTCAGTCGGCCGGTGGAGCCCTTTGGACGATTCCCTTCCACTTAACGATGCTCTTGAATAGATGTGTGATTTCCTTTTGCCTAAGTGACTCTGTATCTTTTGGAGTTCTTAGACAGAGTGTTGGCCACACACGCACACTTTCTTTTTTAATTTTGTTTTTGTTTGTTTTCTCTTTTGTAGCTGTGGGTGGGTTGTTTAACAGATTTTAGTGATATCCTTAGCAAACATCAGTTGCATTTGGCATATTACATCAACCTGACACATTGGCTAATACATGCGAGGTTTATATTATTCCCTTAGGGGTAACATTCTACAAGAAATTGACTTCATTTTATTAATTAATTTTTTGGCGTAGCTTTTTTTTTAACATTTATTCATTTTTGAGACACAGAGAGACGAGAGTGTGAGTGGAGGAGAGGCAGAGAGAGAGAGAGAGAGAGAGAGAGAGAGAGAGAGAGAGAGAGAGAGAGGAGAAGGAATTTGAAGCAGGCTCCAGGCTCTGAGTTGTCAGCACAGAGCCCGATATGGGGCTCGAACTCATGAGCGGGGAGATCATGACCTGAGCCAAAGGGGGATGTTTAACTGACTGAGCCACCCAGGGCCCCAGGCATAACTTTTAAGGAGGGATGGTGGTGGTGTTAATTTGTTAGGTAACTGATGTGATTTTTTTCAGCCAACCAATTGAGAAAGAAAGTAACCTCATAGGGTGAGCTTCAGGGAGAGAAAAAGAAACCAGCACCGGGCTCTGTCAGTGTTGGTAGTGTAACTGGTCCCAGTCTAATACAAAGGCTAGGAATGACGAGAAGGAGGAGCTTTTGGGGGCAGCCCTTTGCCATTATCCACCAGCCCGGGAGGTAGTTCTACAGGAGGTGTTGTCATGTGGAAGGAAGCATAATTGGACTTCTCCATTGGACTGGCACAGTTGGAATCTTCTGGGTGAAGTTTGAAGCCTTCTGCCCTTCTACAGTCTGTCTGAGGGGGGATAAGATTCAGCTTCAGCGTTTTAACATTGGTGGTGTGACATATTTATATTCTATGGTAGAGACAGTACTGTTTATAAAAGAATTTTTTTTTTTTTAATTTTTTTTTTTCAACGTTATTTATTTTTGGGACAGAGAGAGACAGAGCATGAACGGGGGAGGGGCAGAGAGAGAGGGAGACACAGAATCGGAAACAGGCTCCAGGCTCTGAGCCATCAGCCCAGAGCCCCACACGGGGCTCGAACTCACAGACCGTGAGATCGTGACCTGGCTGAAGTCGGACGCTTAACCGACTGCGCCACCCAGGCGCCCCTAAAAAGAATTTTTTGATTCAGCCTCAGGAAGAGCATGGTCAGCCGGACAAAGCCGTGTTAAGAGATGTCGGTCCCTGTGGTGGAGCCATGAGGTTAGGCTAGAGAATAGTGTAAGATCGCATTTCTGCATCCCTGGGAAAACTGATCAGATTTAAAATCCTTTATCTAGTAGGAGGAGAGAGGGTTGAGAGGGAAGGGAGAGGAGTGAAGTAAGAGTGGAAGGAGAGGGAGGGCTTTGCACACTGTACGGTTGGCTTCAGTAACGGCATGGGAAGTGCTTATGTGGATGGAATCTGGCCATGGGCGGGGGAGGGGGGTGCCCGGCTGCCACGGAGACTCTGGTGTGGGAGAGCTCCCCTGGAGACGTGAGTGCCAGGGCGGGGGTTCCAGTGTCAGAGAGAATCTGTGGGGAGAGATGCTGTGCATTGTTTCCGGTTCCCCTGACCAGATTCATGCCCCCCCGCCCCTTCCTCTCTCAGTCATTTTGGTTGAAAGAGTAAGTAAAGGACGTGGGTGGTGGTCTGTCCAGGAGAGGAGGCAAGCATTCCACCAGGCTGATCGGCTGCGTGCACTTTGGTAATCCCAGCCAAGGAGTCTTTCGAATGCACACTTGTGTAATGTCACAGTGATCTGGAGAACACAACCTGAGTTTTCAACTTGTGTTACGCTGCTTTGAAGCAGTGGGAACTCGTCTGAGTATTGCTGTATCTGAAAGAGATGTATCGCCCTTTTATATTTCGGGGAGAAGGGCCGAGGACTGAGACCTAACAACCTTTGGTCTTCTTTTCTTCCTTTGGATGAAATGATGCCTTCCTGCTGTTTCTGGAGGAAATAGAATTATCTAACAGTGACGGTGACCGCTGAGTATCAGGCAGCTTGTCGAGCAGAGGAACGGCTTCTTTTAGAAGGTGGCCTAGGAAGCTGCCAAAAGGAGTGATCTCGAAAAAAGATCCAGTGAGATGTTTGTTTACAAAATAACAGTGAAACTCCCCCGCCTTGCAGACTTGATTATCGTCCGGGCCACATTCGGTCGCCCGTACGTGCACCTTAATCTGTCACATGCCCTGAATGTGGCTTAGAAAAACCGTGCTGCAGACGCCGTTCCTTCCCCCCTCAGTGGCCACATGACCGTGGTACCGCAGGCCAAATTCCTTTGTATCTAAATCTTTTTTTAGTCATGGACTCTTAACACATGGATTTTTATTATTACACCAGTTTTCTAGTCCTGTGTAGTTTTTCTTCCTGTTGGTTTAGCTACCTACCTGCTGGGTTACCATTTTAGAGATCTAGTTTACCAAGAAGCAACATGAATTTCTCTGAAAGTCCAAAGGCCTGTTTACAATCAGCATCAGTGCAAATGAAATGTTAGCACTGCTATTTAACTCCAAGGAAGCAAAGAGAACTGAACCCAGTGAAAGTTCCCTTTTAAGTGGAGCATGCCCTGGGCGTCTGTCTGTTAATATACTTTTGGACCTTGGGGAGTATTGAACTTGGAATCTCTCTCAGGTGATTTTGAGGGGCATTGTCACCTACTCTGTGTCAGCATTGTTTACCACTGAGATACATCACACCAGACCATAGATCTCTGTAGTTTATTGTTAGAGAAATTTGTTTTATCGCTCAAATTGAGTTTTTTGTTCTATAGGAAGATAAATTAACAGGGTGGGCCACTAGATTTCTGAGTCATAGGCTGTTTCGTGTTCGGCACACTGCTTGGAGACGATCTGGTGTTTGGGTCAGCTTTTTTCTAGGCAAATCTTACAGACACAAAGGTGTTTATGAAATTTAGGCTCAACTCTCACCAATTACCAGAGAAGTGCCGTCTTATTTTTTGCTGCTACTGTGCAGGTAACTGATTAGTTACATTATTACTTATTGACAGATGGTTTTTTGCACCCAGGAGTGGTAAACTTTTTCCGTAAAAGGCCAGATAGTGAGTGTCTTCTCTGTGGCACCTACTCACCTTGGTCAGAGACAATATGCGACAGCATGGCTGGTTCCAGTGAAAACTTTACTTACAGAAATAGATGGTGGGAATATATTCGCCTGTGGGGCTGTAGTTTGCTGACTAGCCCAAACTCTAGAGGATTATTTCCCTGAAAGTGTCACTCCAAAGCACCCTTTCCTTCTTCCCTTGGCCTCATGCCTCTGAGAGAGTTGTGTGGTTGGTAGAGTTAGTGGGGAATTTTCCTTTCTGCATTACTTTGAGCTGGTTGAGTATTTTATGTATTTATATCTACAGCTGTGCCTGCCCCCTCCCCCCCCCCAACAACCCATTCCCCTCCCCGCATCGTTTTCGTATAGCCAGCTGACAGGTAGGTATTTGTTGGGAGAACTCATTCTCACTAATGACCCTTGAGGACTTTTACAGTATGTTTGGATTTACATACAGGAGGAATTAAATGGTGGGTTTTTTTAGCTTATTTTTTTTTCTTTGTAAGTTAGCTTATATCTGTAGAGAAAATTTGAAAGGTTAGATACGCATAACAATACATTAAGAGTTTGTCTCCTAATTTTCCATGTGGGTTTTTTTTTTTTTTTTTTTTTTTATGCTGCAACACAATATTCAGGACAACAGAATAGCCTCTTTTAAAAATGTTTTTATGAAAAGTATGACTTTTCTGTTTAATTTAGCCTTTAACAGATACATATTGATATGGGCAAATACTTCAGTGTTGTTACTGATGAAATAAAACATTTGATACCCACAGAGGCAAAGAAAACTTGTCCGAGTAAAAATTAGTCCAGTCACAGAAGATGAGGCCGATGAACCATCAGCTTTTTAATATACACTTTTGCTCACAGGGCATCCTGGGAACTGAAGTGGGGTGGCACCTTGCCAGCCTTCTTCACCATTGAAAGAACAGTACAGAACTCCTCTGACTGACACTGGTGCTTAGAAGTCTTTATACTGAAGGACAGTGTTATGTTACCAAGACAGTATTATCCGACAATTTTTAAAGAAACAGTATTGGGTTACTGACAGATTTTGTTTGTATCCAGATAGAGGTATGAATGTTTCAGATTTTATTTGAGAGGAGGGTTTGAGGGTTTATGTCCTAACCTAAAGTATGTGATCTGTATTATTGGCTCTTAGTTTAGTTGGTGCATTTCTGGCTAAGTTAATATAAAATTGTCTGTGGTTTCTGCCCGTTGATGCTCCTTTCCCCAACTGCTTTATGTAGTTTACTACTGTAAAATGTCATACACTCTCATTGCAGTCATTAAATCCAATTTTCTTTTCGCCAGTGGACCAAACAAAAGAGTTAGTGGGGGAATTGCTTTGTCCCTTTCCCGTATTTATTTTGAGCTCATGTATCTTATACCCCGTGGCTTACACACATTATGTAATTCGTTGGGGTATATACCCCTGTCATTTATATTTTATTTTACTGTGATTATGATTAAGTACTTTCACCTCCCTGAGAGGTAGAGTGCTCTTGTGGAAAAAAATACCTAGCTGGCTTCTGTTTTCAGTTCTTACTGTCAAAACTTCCTGGCTGTGTTACTTTAGGCAAAGCTGTTTAATCTTTTAGGATATTAGTTTCCATCTATCTGTCATATCAAGATAATACTCGTCCTGCTTACCAACAGGATTATTCTCGTGAGAATAGAAAGAGGTAATTTAGTGCTTTGAAAATTTTACAGTGGTCTACAAATGGAGGAGATCAGTTGTTATCAATATCACCAGATATAAGAACATCTGAATCACAGTGGTAACAAGTCTATATTCTCATGTAAAATGAGGTGTTTTCCAGGGTGTGCCATCCAGGTTGGTAGAGTGACCATGATCTTCAGGTGTCTAGTTTCCTGCCATCTGCTCCATTATCCTTAGTGCATGGTTTCCATTCTCAGGCCTCCTGTAGTCGCAGATGGCCGTGGAGCCACAGCCATATCACCTCCATGTTCTAGGTCAGTGTTATTCAAATCATGGCCCAGGGAATGAACCATTTGTTACTCGTCTACCATGTGATAAGTATAGAAACAGAAAGTAACCATTAGAAATTTTTGTAGCTGTTTGACAGTTCCTGCAGAGTCTTATTTGTGTTTTACTAAAAAATAAAAAAAAAAAAAAGTATTGCTCTGCAGCGGATTGGGGGCAGGTGGTTCTCCACCACAGCCTGGCAGCTGAAGGAGGAGGGCACAGAGGCAAAAGCTAAGGTTGCCCGTTCCAGAGTGTCTCTAGCAGCCCCACTCTAACAACTTCAGTTTACACAGATCTTCCAGGGCGTCTGGACTTGCTTTGGCCGTGTGCCAGTGACAGAAGGGCTCTGTTACTAAGGGAAATGGGAGGGTGGCAGCAGAGAAGGCCACCAGCATTCTGTGCCCCAGTTGGACAGGTCTAAAAGCTCAGAGCCATTCAGCACAGAATCAGATCACAGAGCCTGTGCAATTCTTAGAGGTAATGACCCCAGGGCAGCAGCCACTCTGGTGACTCGGAGAGTCACTGCATGTCTCAGATGGGAAAACATACTGAGAAGGTCGAAAGCAGAGTAAAAATGATGCGAGAGATTATATAGTTACCTTCATAGGAAAGAACGTTTTTACGGGCGCCTGGGTGGCTCAGTCAGTTAAGAGTCAGACTTCGGCTCAGGTCATGATCTCACTGCTCATGGGTTCAGTCCCTGCGTCAGGCTCTGTGCTGATAGTTCAGAGCCTGAAGCCTGCCTCGGATTCTGTATCTCCCTCTCTCTCTGCCCCTCCCCTGCTCATGCTCTCTCTGTCAAAAGTGAATAGAAACATTAAATTTTTTTTTAAAGAAAACATTTTTAACAGATTTTACATTTATTTATATTTTCATAACTTGAAGTAAATTTGTGAATTTAGTTACAGTTCCTCATTTTAAACCAAGATGGATTATCTTCATGCAAATATGATTAAGTGTGATTCTCTTAGGATATGTTACAGAAGCAGAGGGGTGCCTGGCTGACTCAGTCAGCAGAGTGTGTGTCTCTTGATCTCGGGGTTGTGAGTTCAAGCCCCACACTGTAGGTGTAGAGCCTGCTTTAAAAAAATGGTACGGAGGTAGAGCTCTTTGCAAAGATGACTTTTAAAAGGTACCTTTTGTTGTTTTGGAATTGGCATGATCCTCTTTGGTATGTCGTGTGTAAATGCATGCAGTGTTTATGTTATAGGGAGGTTTTTAAGAGAGAGGGTTATAAGGATGAAGTGGTTGGTGATTTAATTGAATTTTGTGTTTTCAAATCTTAGTTTCGTTGTTTCACCAGCATTGGAAGTATGGTAAAATGTCTTCACTTCACGTTGGCATTGCAAATGGTTTTTCCCTGCTTTTGCTAAAAGTCTTTGGTTTCCTTCTCATGTGTTAAGCCAGTGTGTATTAAACCTTTTTATTATGTAGCATTTGTTACTAGGCATCTTTATAGGAAGGGATTAAGAATGATGGCTGGATCTTTAAGGGGAAAATCCAAGTTCTTACCTTCAGCATGTGCAAATGTTTGTGGGAGGCACAGGGCATGGGTAGATGTCTTTAAAGTAGCTAGAAAGCATTATATTTGCTAAAGTGTGCGTTAGAGAGGAGCCACAAATGATTGAACCTGCCTGTTGCTAAGGTAAGGTAGGAAGCGTCTCGTGAACCGATGGCTTCAGGGTTGACTTTTACAGATAAGGGCAGTGGAGGGGAGAGAAGGGTGCGTTCTAGACCCGAGATCTTGCCGCTAACTGCTTGTTGGGTCAGCGTGGTGTTTGTCCTCTTTAGTTGTCATGAAACGGATGAATTTTAGTCACAGTGACTGGATTTGGAATGTGGGAAGACTGTGGGCCGTGTCTGTGAACTGGGCTTACCTAGGCAGTTTTGCAAGGAAAACAGATTGGCATTTTATTTTTTCCTCTCACTCAGTGAGGATAGTGCTGATGTGAGAAAACCCACCTTGGCCACGAGTGGTCAGTGACTGCTGATCGGGTCAGGACTCGTCTTGCTCTTCGACCGTCTTTTTCTTGACCGTTCCGTTTGAAGACTCCAGGTGCCTTTCCATCTTGTTTGATCCCAGAAAAGCCTCTTCACGAAAAGTTGTTCGTAGAGAAAGCCTTGCTTTATCTGCCAGCACAGGTGGCTTGATCTTTACTTTCTTGCTGCCCAGTGGCAGTTGGTACAGGATGTCGTGCATCTGATGACAGCTCCACAGGGCTCTCTTGCTGCCTTTTCTTCAGAGTCTCAGTTGGAAGGTCTGCCGGCTTTTCTCCTTTATAGTGAGCAAACATTTGGAAGCTCATGTTCAGTTCTTAACGTCTGAAATAGTTGAATAACTTTCAGTTGCTCCAGATACTGACAGAACGATGCAGTTGAGTCAGGATAGTTTGGAGACTAATTGGTTGGCAACTCTTTCTACTCAGCAGCTCTTTAACTGTTTCTAGAGAAAGAAACTGCTAGAGGATTCTGGGTGAGCCCAGGCATGTGGTCAGTGGCCGGGAAACAGCAACTGTGAATCGGTGTCGCTGAGGAGGCTGCAGGAGTGGGAAGTCAAGTCAAGTGGAGGAAATGCAATTCGAGGACTAGATTTTCCAGATTAGCAGATTAACAGTGTGTTTGTTTACGCTGCTGCCTGGAAGCATGGCCTTTGTATTTTCTTTTCTAAGTGTGAATTAAGTAAGATTAGAAATCTCAGGTTTCACTTTGGAAAGCTTAAAGGCATGGTTTATGTTATTTTTCCAGCAGTATTAGAATCAGAACAGCAAGTCGATTACCTTGGCCTCTGAGTCAATACTACCTATAGGCTGCAAAGTGGGTCACGTTTCCCCCTCTGTTTCAGAGATTCTCTGACTTTCTGCTTAATTCTGTACAGTTTCAAGAAATTTATTTCATGAGTTTATTACCTGCCTAAATGGATTTTAAACTTTTGAGGGAACAAAGCTGTGTTTTGAACGTTTTGGGCATTCTCTATGGTCCCTGGTACTGTCTCACGTAGATGTAGGCTCTTTGTTTCTGGATTTGGTGGATTTCCTGTGTATCTCCAGGGTGACTGGCTGGCTTCTCATACCTTCAGGTCTCAACCAGATGTCACCTCCTCTGGAAGGTTTTTCTGACTACCATGGTCTTACCCTGTTTCATCCTAAGTCTTTTTAATTTGAGAGAG